>NC_088781.1:103663430-104913430 GCF_958450345.1 Calliphora vicina | reverse complement strand
ATATATTTAACCCACGATTGTTGAGTTATTGTTTGGTTATTTTTCTAATTCACATATATGATCTTGTAAGTAACGAGACGCTTCTTGAGGGTTTTCATGAATGCTTCGATCAATTATAAAAAGGGTGACAGCATATTGCCATGGGGAACTCCTACTTCAATGGGTTGTGGAGATCATAAAAAGTCTTCTTCTTTAAGCTTTAATGTTCGATCAATTAAATAGCTTTCCATCATTTCTTTTCCTTAAACGCTTTTCTTACAACATTTACAAGTCTGTGAGTTCGTTCGATAGTACTGTGTTTTCTTCTAAATCCAAGTTGATGATTCGGAATACAATTGTTTTCAATCAACATCGAATACAACTTGTTCATGAGTATTTTCTCAAATATCTTTGATATATAAGACAATAGACAGACGGGTCTGTATGATTTTATTTTTATGCGATCTTTTCCCGGCTTAGGTATCACGGTAACCATCCATTCTGGAAGAGAGAATTACTTTTACTGCTATCCGGATCTTGTTAATGATTTTGTCAGTTCCAGGCGCTTTTTTGGAGTTTAATTCAACAATAGTATTTTCGTTCTCTCGAATCTCAAAACGTAGGGGTACGGCTGATCCATAATAGGGTACGATTGCGGGATTGCGTCCAGATATTTATTCAATGATTCCATCTTTCGAAATTTCAAGATCTTTTTCAATATTTATATTCGAATATTTTAGCTTCGATTTGAGTTGGAGAGATCTCTTCTTTGAACTCTTCTTTTTTCTTTTAAGAGCCGTTCGACATCTGCAGAATAAATTATACTATCTGATTTGTCTGGGGACGCTCATTGAACCATTGATCCTCTAATACATTACTAATAATGAGTAAAATGGATACTTCCTAAAATGAGACATAAACAAAGTTTGAACTGGCTACACTACAGATTATAAAGGATAGCAGAAGAGATAATTGATTCTATTTTACATTTCTTCTCATATGTAAAGTAGCCAATTGAATCTTCTTAGTATTACGAAAGACACATTAGTCAGTCAAGTAACTAGACATTGGAGATGAACACCACAGATTACACAGATATGAATCAGCTGGTTCCAGTAATATGGCAATAGAAAACAAACAAAAGAAAATGTTAAAATGGTTGTGGTTTGGAAAGAGGTTGTGGTTACACTCGTTGCTCTTGCTCTGCAAACCACAACCATTGAAAAGTGATTGTAGAACAGTAATGCGCAGCCCATACCACAATTGTGGAAAATAAAATCACACGTATTCTAATGCTCTTACATTTTAGTAGTCGTTGTCCACTCAACAAGACAACTAGGAATACGCATGAGCACTGGTGTATGACTTTTTCTTTATTTTTTCAGTTTTTGTATATGTGTGTTTGTAGGTGCACTGAATAAAATAAAGAATTGAATGTGTTGTAGAACGTCAAAATAACCATACGGTCGATATTATTTTATGGTAAACTGTCATTTGTTTCATATCTGTAATAATATGTGATGAATACTTTCTAAAAGTGATACATTGCCACTATCAAAACTGCAGGGATGTATGTTTCGTTCAGACTTTATGTGATTGCAATATTTGTTGTTGACTGACCCCACAAATATGAGTCAAACAACTAAAAATCTGGAACATTGAAACTAGGTTTTCCCAAACAACACTCTACAGGTGGTCGAAGGGGTGGTCAAACTTTATTTGTGTCATAAATAAATAATAAATAAATAATTCTGTGTATAAAATTTAAGGAAATGGAAGAGGGATGTTTGAAGTATAGTATTGAATTCAAGTGACATAAATACATAGAGTAATGAAGAAAAAGTGTCTGCATTTTATATGATTTACCAAATAAAAGACAGTATGGTGAATAATTTATGGAGTTTGCAATTAGTTTGTGCGAGATGCTATTTTAGAATTTGCTAAAAATATATACTAAAATAAAATAATAAATAATTAAATTGAAATGTAGTCGTAAAATAAAGTTTAAATGTCAGTTTTAGAAGAACACTGTATTCGCCCACTTACTTTTTCGTTTAGACTTTAAACTTTGAGAGAAAGACAATATAATAATAACAATAAAATAGGATTAATAAAGAGACATTTAAACCTATTTTACTATGGGAATATGTGAACAGGAAGTAAACGTGAACAACACTGAAAAAATCTATGGAAGCAGCTAGTTACAATGGCTCAGTTCAGTTCATTTATTGCTGCATTTGTTATACTTTAAAGGATCATGTTCCGGTTCCTCAAATCAATAACTTTACATGTCGAATGATCGAGTCATTCCTAATATTTAACCTCGAAAAATCCGTTATGTCGTGTAGAAAAGGTCTGACCATTTTCGCAGTCCTAGACTCTGATAGAGCTGGACAAATAACCTGCTCCACCATTTCCTCCTCGTCCTTATCAGAAGCCACTATTTGATGTTTTAAACTTGTCTGATCAATTTTCAATATAACATTAACCATTTCATGATGTAGTGATATTTCGTGAAGAAAATGTTCCAAAACTCAGAAGCACCTCAGCTCTGACTGTGTATAATTTCATTAAGATATCTCCAATATCTTATCGAATTACTTTCAAAAAAACAGGTTAAAAAATGGTTAACTTCTCTTTTATTTAAGTTTTAAAAAGATACACTCTAAGCTACGTTTCCTGAATTTTAGCTATAATTTGAACATAAATTTGCAACACATTTAGGGATTTTGATAGAGATCATTGATCGGCGGGTGTTTTGGTTACCGGGAAAACTTAAATCTGTCAAATAAATTATATAGTGTCGGCGTTTCGCTGGGTCAGGTCTAGGAAGCTAGTTATATCGATTTGAAATTAATATAGTATAGGGTAAATTGTAATTTGTTATGTCTTTTTCATGAATTTTGATCATCTAAATATCCGAATATCGCAAAGTGATAATCAGAAAAGTTGTTAAGCACACCGCCAATAAACTGAAGCGATATTCTTGAGAAAATCAGTTTTTTATCTCTTTTTCGTAATTATCAAACAAAACTCAATTAAAATCATCAAAATGTTCAAATAAAAGTACCAGACCCTTTTTTTACTTTTTTACTTTCTTGCTTGATGATGCGCCTTCTTCTTCGGAGTATGTGTCGGATAAGAATCTGTCTTCATCTGGAAAAAATCAATTGTTTTTAATTAGTTAGTTAAATTCGAGTGCAGCCTTTTGCGTTTCCATGGGCATGGTTACTTGATGAAAACACTCGCCATGTTCATCCGACTCTGGTTGCTGAAGTATTCGAGATGATGATGCTAGAATTGAATTTTGAGAGACATATTCACTTCAATTTTGTGGAAGTATTGCAACATCGTGGTCACAAGAGCGGGATAATTGTGTGCTCACTAACATCGTATGACTTTCTTCACTGCCCTCCACGCAATGTAATCATAACCGACAAAAGCGTCTTTAAATTCCTTTGATTTTATGAGTTTCCGTATATCGGTCTCATTCAGAACACCTTCCTTTATTTAGCTTCGCTGATTCTTGGGAAAATATTTTTCCAACAATCGAGAATTTTCGATTGATTCACAATGGCCTTGATGAAATTTTTGACGATTCCCAGTGTGATATGGAGAGGGAGCATGAGCTCGTTCTCCATTAGTAGATGATTTTAATTAAGTTTTGCTAGATAACTTGATGAAAAATAATGAAAAACTGATTTTTCAGGGTCCCACTCAAGGAAAAACAAAAATACCTATTTCCTTGTAGCCGGCGCTGAACTTCGCAATGGAAAAATTCATGAAAAAGGAAAAAAAATTACAATTTTCCCAATACGATATTTACTAACTTCAAATCTATATATCTCTATTCATAGACCTAATGCGACTTCTTGTATTAAACACAGGTTTTTGTATGAAAAATCATTATATTTTTCAACATAGTCTCCCTTGAGCTCTGTGCACTTTGTCCAATGTTTCTCCAATTATTTTATACCTTCCAAAAAATAAGATTTGTCGATATTATCAAAATAGGTATTTATTTGTGAGATAATTTCGTCGTTGGGGTCAAATCTCTTTTCTCCGAGCCATTTCTTTAGATTTTGCAAACAAGAAAAAGTCACTCGGTGTTAAATCCGGAGAATAGGTCTAATGAGGGATTTCGTCGTTGGGGTCAAATCTCTTACCCCGAGCCATTTCTTTAGTTTTGGAAACAAGAAATAGTCACTAGCATTGCCTTGGCGAAAAATAAAGTTTTTCTTGGACAAATGCGGTGTTTTTTCTACTCCTCATTAAATCGACCCAATAAGTTGGCAGGTAGTCATTGTGCATCCCTAAAACCAGTCTGCCTTATTTGCGCCGAATCACCCTAAAAAATCCACTATTTTTACTGTTGTTTAGTCTCTGATGGATTGTGGTGGATCCAGGTTTCTTCCACGGTTACGAAACTGCAAAAAACTCCTGTGAAGTTGTCACACGATTGCTTTTGTGAGCGGAGAGCTTTCTCATACCCATGTGATCATTATAAATTGAAACCACTGAGCCATTTGATGTACATACGCTTCCATAATCTTTCGCACTTTCGATCTCTGATCGGCCAACACCATATCATGAATTTTTTAAATTGTTTCTGGTGGAGAGATATCAACTGGGCGTTCAGAACATTCGGTATATTATGTGCTTGTACGGCCTCAACGAAATGCAGTAAACCACTTTTTTTTACCATTGAAATTGATGGTTCAGAGTTCCCATAGCATTTACCAAGTTTAGCATTGGTTTGACTAATTTTTTTTCGAAAAAAATAATGCCCAATGAGCACAAGAAAATTAATTTTTTTTAAATTTTCGCCTCAAGTCACGCGGTAGTCAGCTGTCAATGGCTGCAATTTGTTAAAATTTTGACAGGATCTAAATAGTCGAAATACAGATATTCCATCCAATAATAGGAAAGGAGTCCAATATGTTTATTAATTCAAAATATTAATTCTTAAATTAATGTATTATTTTCCTTTTTCACATACGTACATATTTTCTTTGAGTGTATCAGACAATTGTAGCTACCAAGTATCAAAAAAGTTTCTATTAAATCCTTAAGGTATATGAAATATCTTAAAAACCTTAGAAATGATGCATTAAATATTTATGATTAGCTAAAATTTATTAAATTTTACTAAATAAAGAGAAGAAAACAAGACTTAAGTCTACAAATATTTGTTGTGAAAAAAATAAAATCTCAGTTTATGGTCTACTTACATTAACATTAAATAATTCACGACATCCTGTGGAGCAACAAATAAATTCATAAAATTAAAATGTAACAACTCAAATGAAATTTTATTTATGAGTTTTATTAAGTGTATTGCATTAAAATGACAAATAAAAATAAGAAATAAATTTAATAACTCTCATATAGGAATGAATGTTAGTTAGTTTTCTAATTTGTTAATTCATGTTATCGCCATAAATATAATTATTATGGAATTTTATTATTTGCTTTTAGCCAACATTGCCCCCATACCACCCAACTTCACCTATATATGGCTGCTTAGGTAGATAGCTATGATAGCTATTCAGAAGTAGTGTGACAAATTTGTTACTGTTTGCCAGGGAGTGTATTTTAATTCGAATTCTAATCTAAATAAATAAATAAATGTACTCGTAGTTTGTTTTATATTTATGTTGATATTAGAGCAAAACAAAAATAGATAGAAAGAACATAATTACAAATTAATTCTGCATTTATTAAAAGAGCTTATTTGTATTTATATGTTTCAAGTACTTAAACTAAATAAACATAGTCACACATCATAATTTTTTTTTGTGTTATCTCTGGATGATAAAATAAATTGGTCAGTGATTCACAAATGGTTAATAGGACTTCAATATAAATCTGTATCTGAGATATAGACGATTGTGAGGAAACGCGGCACTCATCTTGCGGAAAGCTTTCTGAATTGAAACTACTGAGGCATGAGAGATGCCTATGGCTTCCACAATTTCTCTCACTTTCAATCTTCGATCGGACAACACCATATCTTGAATTTGTTCAATTGTTTCTGGTGTAGCCACCTCAACTGGGCGTCCAGAACGTTCGACATCTTCTGTGCTTGTATGGCCGCACAGTGAAAATTTTTAATAATTTTCGGATCAAAAATCTGTAACTTTTGAATGGATGAGGATTTTTGTAAGATTTTTTTTGTTGAATAGGTTGGACTTTAAGCTTTAATATGTATTTTAAGTCATAAAAATGGAATAATTAAAAAAACAGTTATGAACGGTTAAGAATACATTTTTGATTTTTTTTTTGAGATTTTGTATAAAAGTAGCAGTACTATAGTACCTCTAACTCTCATATTTTTAGACCAGTTTCAAAATTTTAAACAATTATGGCATCGAATTAATCTTTCATAAATGTCTGCATATTTCATGAAATTATGTAAGTATTTATAAAAAGTTTCGCATTTTTATATTTTTTTTTCGTAATTTTTCAAATTCAACAAATGTTATTTTAATTTTTTTTCTCTCAAAACCTATTTTTTTGCACAGTGTTTTAAAGATAATTTTATGTAGACAAAAATGAGACATTACTTGTTAAAATCGGTTTATATTTGCAAAAGTTATTAAACTTTTTCAAAAAAAGTTCGAAAAAATTGTACAACATTTTTTTTTTATACTTTGTTTTTTTATTCATATGCGCTGAGGGAGAAAATACTATAAAAGGTGTTAATGGAAAGTTGAATAACTTTTACAATTTTCACCCGGTTAAAAAATTAAAACACTGTTTTGTTAAGAACTAAATTTACTTTATATATAGTTATAAATTTTATAAGCTATCATAGCAAAATAAGCAATGAAAAGCAACTGAAATCAAAAAAAGTTGATAATTTTTTTTTAAAATTTCTGAGTTGCTTAACATTTTTGCATGCGATTTATTTATAGGCACCAAAAGACAGCTAGTTTTAATATATATTTTAGCTAATAAGTTAAGATTTCATTCTATGTTAAAACTAGATCGGCGGCAAACGGCGCCAATAGTTAAAATCCTAGTCAAAGTTGCGTAGGTAAGCCAAAAAAATTTTAAATGAATACATTTAAAATCTGCTAACAATATATACAAAATTCATTACAATTATAGAATCTAGACAAGATACCCTTTCCAACAAGGTATAAAAATCTTAAAAAAATAACTACAAATATTAAAAATACGCCCTTGAATATGATATAATTTTAACTCCCCAAAACTTTAAAGTCGAAAGTAGTGCGTTCTGTCGCCATTTTCGAATACTTCTGTTGACATAATAACAATAATTTCTGCAAATAATTATTGCTTGACATCTTAACTTTGCGATAGAACTTGTTTTATGGTTAATATCAAGCATTTGAAAATCAATTATGAGATGCATTCACCTTATATAATCGAAATTCAGTAAACCACTTTTTATCATTGAAATTGATGGTGCCGACTTCCCATAGTATTGTTACGAAATTGTATTTGAATTCAAATATAAAAGTTTCCAACGGCTGGTTTCAAGTAGCATCATGTTTCTCAACATTTCTATTTCTGGAGACTTCTAATTGTCGATAAACACCAGTTAACATAACTGTGGACATTAACATACCTGTGGGTATTATTAACATAGCTGTGGAACATACAAAATTGAATAAAAGCTTTGAATTGATCATTGTAGATAGAGAACTTTCATGAAGCCACTGGAAGGAAGATGGCGCTGTGTATAAATAGTGGCATCTTTATTATTACAATTTTTAAATTACTAAACTGCTTGAATTTACTATCAAAAGTATCCGGTTTATTTAAAGGAAATAAACCACCGTAAAAAACGTAACAGTATTTATCAAGCTTAGCGTTGGTTTGAGTGATAGTTTCTTTCCGCAAAAAATAATGCTTAATGAGTATACGAATTTCACTTTTTCCATTTTCTCCTCAAGTCACGCGTTAGTCTGCTATCAATAGCTTTCAAATACAAACCAAATAACGCTGCTTGTTAAAATTTTGACAGTAGTAAACTGTCAGTCTGTCACTGTTGACAGGAGCAGTATTGCCCTTTCAGTTAAAAGGCGGGAAATTAAAAAACTCACGGACTTATTGACCCGCCCTTGTATTGAAATTTTCTATTCCAGTTTCCCATTTCCATTTATCAAAGTTTAAGAATCTAAGAATTAGATTACAAACTACTTTATTAAAAACATGGTTAAATATTAGCAGCTATCAATAAAGTTAACTAACTAACTATTAGCAGCTATTTATTTGCTTGATATTGAATTAAATACAAATGTATACAAATGTTATATTTAGTTTTTTTCTGTTGTCCAAACATTTGTCATCCATTCTAATGACACTAATTCTAGCAAAGCAAAAAATATTTTCAATTAATATTTGCATTTACGAGTGAACTATCACTACCTTGATAAGATAATGACTAAATAATAAATACAAATTATTATTAACTGTTAAATTATTAGTAAACGTTTTAGTACACATGTCTATTTCAAAACTAATTAATATTTAACATAGACAAACAATTAAGTAAATATGTATATATAGAAAACTAAAGGGAAGGGAACTGACACAGAACACAGTCCCTTATATAAAACATTATAATAAGATCAAGTGTAATGAAGTACTTCTTTCATTGTTTCAAATAGTTAATCGAGTAACTCAAAAATCATCAAGAACTTGTGAATCATTCACAACAATTTCCTTACTATAATTAAGTAGAAATTATGAAGATTCCTCAAAGGAACATAGCGGACTTTAAATTAACCACCAGGGACCGAACATGATCGTTATTTACCTATAAAAAAAGAATGTCAACGAAGTTGATAAATATTATAAAATAAGAAACAAATATCACAAACATTTTAATTTGTGAAGTAATGATTAATTGTCAAATTCTGTCTGATGTTTTTGTTATACAATAAGTCAGCTAAGAAAACATTTAGCTAAGACACAATAAGCATTTCAGTGAAGACACAATAGTCTTGCGGACTTTAATTTAGGGGCCGAAACTGATCGTTATTTACCTTTAAACAAAACGAATGTCAACGAAGTTCATAAAAATTATAAAATAAGAAACAAATATCAGAAACAAATGCTGATCAGATTACAACAAAGATATCTATTGAAAAACATATTAATATAATCCATATTCTCTTTATGCCGACTATTGCATTAAAATCCACCCGACTCAAATATGGTTCTTCTATGCTCTACAATATTTTGAAAATACCTCGTCTATCCTCTTCTAATTATTTTCATTGGTTTGGTCTCAATTGAATAGTTTGTTTATGGCAAAAACCTCAAGGCGAAATCAACTTTATCCTGAGGATTACATTCAACATCACTGCTTCAAATAGACACACAGTTACAGTGCACCTGAATAGAATCCATTCAGTTGTAAAATATTACAAGATAAGAACAAGAAATCATCACTATCATCTCATTATTACAACCTTCAGCATCATCCTCTACATTTGTTTTTTGTTGTCAAACCTCGTTGTAGTGATACAAATATCAAAATATTTGTTTGTCTTGTTGTTAAATAAACTCTACGTCTGTGGCAGAGTAACAACCCTGCAGTTGTAAGTTTTAATTCGGAACTTTGCCCAGCTTATATAACTCACTAGTTACCTGTAGTGGATCGAGTGATGTTTTAATCATTATAATTTGCACTATAGTGAGATATTTTTTCTTAATCTTTGTGGCAATAAAAGTAAAATAACATAATGTTAGAACCACCACTTCACTATACACAGGTAATGCAAAAGGTTGCCGTTGGTATTTACCTCATCCTAGTAATGCTTAAACATTAGTTTCTGTTAATAAAAAAAATTGTTTGGCTAAAAAACTGAGTTCCCATTGAGAATTTGTTCCTGCTAAGAACAATCACAACATGGCAAATGTTAAGATACCTGCTAACACGTAACCAAAGATGAAAAGAGTAGATGATATTACTAAAAAGCAGTTGTAAAATAATGTTCTTTTCAAAAATAAAGCATTTTTAACAAAGTATTGATTGATTGATTTTAACGTTTTTCTTCACGATTTAACACAAATTATATAAAATACTTAATAACAGTCAGGATTCTACAAAATTTATATCATATGGATGGTTCTTTAGGTCGCTGATTACAATTCCTAAATATAATTTTAACAAGTAAGAGTGTTATATTCGGCAGTGACGAATCTAGTATACCCACCATATTAATATGTGACAATAAAAAATATTTCTGATATACTTAGGAGTTATATGAGTGGGGTAGGGTCAATTGTGGACTTGTTTATGAGCATTTTCATCAGGATAGTAATTAATTTAAGACATTTATGAATGTTCAAGTCATTTTCTGAGGGGGGCCTTGTATGGGGACTAGGGAAAAATATTGCCCCATTTTCTCCATACTTTACAGTACAATTTTAGAGTACTTAGAACTAATTTGTGCAAATTTTTATAAGGATATTTATAATCAACATAATTATGATGGGGGCTAGGTGAAATCATGGACCGATTAAAACCAAGCAAACCTTATGAACAGAGAGTATAGGGTTTTTAATTTCCCGACCTTTTTTGATTCCCGGGAATCGGGAAAATTTGTTTCTAATATAATTCGCACCGGTACATCTTGGCATTGAAGATAAGTCACCTTTATTTCTAGATCGTGCAGTTTTCCATATGTCATTTTAAATGTTCATTCCAAATAAATAATAGTAATAATCGGTCTATTATTGCCGAGATATAAACGAAAAATTGTAAAAAAACGTTTCACATTTTTTTTGTGAGTTCTAACTTGTTTTCATTGTAGTTTCGTCAGTTTTTAATTCCCGGGAATCCCGACTAAAAATTTCAGCCTGAAAGTTCCTTTCGATTGGGCCCTATAGTGTTTTCAACAGACAGACAGACGGACGGACACAGTTAGATTGTGTTAGAATCTTATGGGGAGCCAGAATATATATACATTTCATGGACCGATACTGCCATTTTCCAAATCAAGCAAACCTTATGAACAGAGACTTTTTGTGGACAATTTCATCCGGTTAGTTCCTTCCGCTTGTGCCCAATGGTGTTTTCAACAGACAGACGGACGGACATAGCTAGATCGTCTTAGAATATATATACATTTCTGTTAGATTTTTGGTCTTTTAACAGAAATATAATGTAATATTTTTTAAATTCGATAAGGCGGATCCTATCTAGTGTATCATAAATAGATAAAAGAGGATAATATTTTCTATAATAAAACTAAGTATAGTATAGTTAACTCTTTGCAGTTTAGTGGTCAGTTTTCAAACCACCTTTTCTATAGTCTTTAAAACATAGTTTATTGGTATCTATTGGCATTTTGCTAAACAATTAAATTTTTTGAAGTCATCGTTTATGTTTTTTTTTGAAAACCTTGCCGTTAGGAAGCTCTGGTTAGATTAATATATTAATTTGAAAATATTGTAAACCGCAGTTTTTCTAAGAGACTTTCACGCATTCAATAAAAAAGGCACAGAATGTTTATTGTTCATCGAATTCGAAAATTTGTATCATATTTTTATACCCTTCAGCTTCGTGAGAAGGGTATATATAAGTTTGTCATTCCGTTTGTAATTTCTACATTTTTCATTTCCGACCCTATAAAGTATATATATTCTGGATCCTTATAGATATCGGAGTCGATTAAGCCATGTCCGTCTGTCTGTCTGTCTATTGAAATCAATTTTCTGAAGACCCCAGATATCTTCGGGATCTAAATCTTCAATAATTCTGTCAGACATGCTTTCGAGAAGTTTGCTATTTAAAATCAGCAAAATCGGTCCATAAATAACGGAGATATGAGCAAAAAAGCGGGACAACCTCGATTTTTTACCTATCTTTGAGCTATATCTGAATTATTAAGTCATTAATATAGACTATATGGATATCTAATGATAGATATTTCAAAGTCCATTGCAACGATGTAGATAAGGCTATAGTAAGTTGGACCTACCATGGGTCAAAATCGGGAAAAATATTTTTTAACCCGAATTTTTTTTTCATCAAAAAATTTTTTTTTCATAAATTTTTTTAAAAAAAAAAAAAATATAAAACGTTTTTTTTGAAATTTTTTTACAAAAAAACTTGCAATGAGGTGGTATTGTAATTTATTTTTTTCATATTTTTCATAATAAACAAAACTTAATTAAAGTAAAAATGCAATTGTTTTGATTTTAAATTTATACACATAAAATCACGGCTGAAAGAGTTAAATTGATATATTTAAGACGTATTTGAGATTGAGAGTAAAAATTAACAATCAATATTAAGTATAAATCTTTATTAGATTTTATTTTTAATAATCACATTTGTAATTATTTGAATAACAATATGAAATTAGATTTTCAGAATTCGATATGAAGGATCATCGCCATATTTTAAAGGTCACTGATTAAGAAAATATCAAATGCAATATTATGGTAAAAATCTGTCAAAAAAACTAAAAGTAAATGAATACACCATGTACATATGTATATCGTTAGCTTATTCGATAAACGTGCTAAGTCCTTTTTTTATTTATTAGGTATTTTTGAAACTCTACTTTAAGTGTTATTGTTTTCGATTTTCGAAATCAATTTGGAGAAAACAATGCAGCAGACATTTTGATTTTGTTGATGTTTTTGTTATACAATAAGTCAGCTAAAACTATGTTCACATTTGCACATTTGTGATTAAGCTCTAATCACTTCAAAATCGAGATGATTATCCATACATTTAAATGATTTGTTAATCACTTCAAATTGACATGATTAAATCTTAAATCTTAAATCACTTCATTAATCACTTAGAATCAACTGAACATACCTCAAACTCATGATGATGTAGCATCGGCCACCTTTTAGTTTAGTACCGATAAATAAATTTTGACAGAAGTTTTTTTTTTCTTAAAAAACCTTAAATAATTCATCAATGTTCACAATTACATAATTAAAAAGTTTAAAATGATCTGCTGATATCTTTAATAAAGTATTTATTTCCATATTTAATGCCTTAAAGAAATATAAATTTGTTTGTTGTTTTTTATTTGCCAACTTAATCATCTCAAATGTAATGTGAACGGCTTTGATTAACTTAATCAAAATTTTGCTTGAACGCGTTTAAAAGCCCAAGTGTGAACATAACATAAGACAACATTTATCTAAGACACAATAAACATTTCAGTGAAGACACAATAGAGTTGTATTGGAAATGATTTCAAAATGTATGGAAAATCATGTAACAAATCACTCGATTTAAGCAAATGGCGTACATATTAAGTGACCAAAAGTTCAAGACATCATCTTTAGCCTTTTTAAATTTTGATTTTGAATCACAGATAAAAAGAGAAGTTCTCGTAGGCAACGATTTTTGGTTACTGGTTCCTAGTAGGAACTGGCTCTTGTTCAGGCACGGCAGAAACGTGGCAGAATTTTGTTGATGCAGCTTATTGACTTTAAATAAACTCCTAAAAATTAATCCAGTTATGTTAAATCATATATTCTAGGGGTTAGTACACGATCAGGAAATGTCTCATGATGTTTGTCTTATTCACTGATTACAATTTATTTATAGACCATCCTGACTGTATAATTTCTTTAGTCTTTATTACTTAAACATAGAAATACGTACTTAATTATTTTTATATTTTTGTACTCAACAGTCACATGAGCTTAAAATACTTGAAACAATATTAAAAAATTGTTTACATTCATTACACAATCACATTTTTAATTTTCTATTTTTACAATTTTCTTCTATTTCCAGTTTTCATCTCTCATACTCCACAACTCTAAACCCCTTTTATTCTAGCGAAGTATTTTTTCACCAAACGGAGTGCGTTCCCAAGGACAAACAGCTAATAAAATGATGACACAAAAGAAATTCGTTGGTTGTATTTTGACATCGGCGTTGCTGTGCTTGTGGTTGGTCTCCTACGCTGAGTGTGCTCCCATGCCAAGGTAGTGGTATTTTTTATAAGAAATTTAATTAAAAATAAATAATCAGAATCATCACTTCCTTACCCAACAACATTAACAATTCTCATATGTTACTTAATTATCAAATAACTAGAGTTATAATTATGATTTATTATTTCATGAGTTTTCTTGAGCAATATTACAATTGCATGAGTAAGATGTTTGTATTTCGAAAAATAATAATAATGAAATGAAAAATTATTCTACAAGAAATGCCAAAATTTGGCTATAATTGCTGCAGCAACTTTTAAAAACTAAGGTTTTTGTAATTTAAAGGATAAAACTATTAATAAACATGTTTAGTTTTAATATGAAAACTTCTACACATTTAAATAAGCTAACATTTTGGGTGGTATTTCGAAATTCGGAACTTAGCAGGAAATTGTAGGTCTGTGTCGACTGTTACATCTGAGCCTCTATAGGTTAGGTTATAAAAATTGCACGGGTTCAAATAAGTAACAGCAATTAAAAATGTCAGAAATATGTTGTCCCGATGGTGTATCGAGTTATGTATTTCTGAATTGTTTATATCCAGTAGTTTAGCCATTAACATACTTATATAACGCATCACTATCTAATGGTTATTTTCCTGATTTTTGCAAAAAATCATATTGTTCAGAGACTATAAATCGAAAACTATTGCAGTTATATCTGGATTTCCTCAAGTTAGACGCAAATGGCTAACTTGCTGCAGCAATGAAACCAAATGTTTATTAGGTTTCATCAAACGCTAAGGATAAGAATGTGTGAGATCAATTTAAGAATATATTATCTGGGATCCACAATACGAAATCCATATAAAGAAAATTGAATCCCTCCAAATACAATTTCTTTTATTTTGTCTCCACAAATTGCCATGGAATCCTAACATTAATCTACCGTCATATGAATGTCCGTTAGCACTTATTAAACTTCCTACTCTGAAAAGTAGGAGAATATATATGGACATCTCATTCATGATTAATTTAAAGAACGGTGCAATTAATTCGGAATTCCTACTTCGCAAAATTGAATTCCAACAAGAAATTATTGGGTGTATGATTTAAAAATGCGAGATTTTGAACGGCGTTATTATTTTTAATAACTTATCTATATGTCATTTGGAAGAGTACATATCTGTCATTTATTCTCACTTACTTATTGAACATTACAGTGTAAACAATGTTGAATTTTGTGAAGACAAATATCGTCCAGGCCAGCAAAAACTAGTTTGATGACCAAGAATTGAATGCATTATTCCATGAATATTGTTGTAAAACTCAACAAAAGCTTGCAAAATCAACAAGCCCAACCAACCAGCCGAATCGACTTCATTCTAAAAACTATTTAGAATGAAGTGGTTGGGAACTTTTTCCTAATCCGCTTTATAGTCCAGACCATGCCCCATCCGACTACTATTTGTTTCGATAGATGTATAACGCTCTCTCTGCGGACAGAGTATCCGAAATTGGCTTGATTCGTTATTGGCCTCAAAAGATGAGCAGTTCTTTTGGCTCAGAATCCATATGTTGCCAGAAAGATAGGAAAGGCTCATAGCCAACAATGGCCAAGACATTGAATAAATTTATATTGTACAACTATTTCAAAATAAAAACTACAAAATTGAAGAAATCACGCATTTTTAAGTCATACTTACAATATATCTCTTTAGCTCCAATATTTCCGTTCAAATGCACTATAGATTAAACGGCTACCAAAACTGTGCTAAAGTCCATTTTTTCAAATGCAAATATTGCACTTTTTAATACCATTTTGTAACCAATACTCCAAATTAACTAAGTCAGCCTTTTGTTTTTGGCAAATATTAAATTCCATTTGACAACACGCAGTCAAAGACATTGCATCGTAATTACTTAATAAATTTTGTTGAAAAGCCTGTATTGCTTTCAAATTTTCAATTGCATGTTTAAATAATTTCGCGAGTTATAAACAAGAAAGTGAAAATGGAGAACAATGAACTAAGTAAGTAAGTAATGTTTTTTGTTAAAAAATGTGATAAAATTGTTTAACTTGCTTGAAATAAATCCACTTTTTTAACATAACCTTAAAAGTGCTGCGATTGTTTCCAAAATGTAACTTCGTGGAAGCTTTTAAAATTTCGGCAAAGTTCGGCAGATTAAATGAAATCGGAAATGAATATATTGAAATGTTATAAACCAATTTTCATTTACAAATAATAGCCATTTTTAGCCGTTTTCGAATAATACTATCTTTTTTAGGTTATTTTTTGAAATTTGGCTTAATGAAAATTCAAAAAAAGAAAAATTTTATGCCGTTTTCAAACATGTAGTAGACAAAATTGAAGTAAACATATTTTCAGATGAAGTGGAGAAGCATGTAACTAAAACAATAAATTTGTTATACCCTACACCACCATAGTGGGGAGGGTATAATGCGTTTGTGCAGATGTTTGTAATGTCCAAGAATATTAGTCTAACACCCACCTTAATATGGTACATATAATTTTTTCGGCCCAAGGACGAAGCCTATTTAAATTGGGTGAAATCGTTCCATTATATCACCTAGCCCCATACAAATTTCCTCCCGTAATTGGACTTTATCGGTCATAAATGTTTAATTTATATAGGTCTCTACACAAATTTTGCTCCAAATAAATTTTATATATACGGAATTCATGTCAGCTAATTTTATGATGATCGGTCCTTAATTAGTCATAGCTCCCATATAATACCCGCTTCCGAAAATAACTTTAAGGAGCATAAATCTCTTAAAAATTTTGGTATACACATAAAATTCAACTGTCATAAAGAAAATAATCACACGACCTAATTTCATGACTATCGGACCATAATTGGTCATAGCTCCCATATAACCCACTTCCGAAAATCACTCACGAATACAAATTATTGAAATTTTAAAAGCAAATGAGACTCTTGCCAAAGTTTCTTTTCAATCTATTTTACTTCATATTGCTGAAAATTTTTTGAGTTGCAAAAAGACGCTGTAATGGAAGCTGAGAAGACATATTTTTTAAGCTCCGAATTTATATTAAGCTGTACCTCAGATCCATTAATTTCCACATCATTTTTAGATAGGCGCTTACAAATCCGGAAACGTTCCAGACTTCTACCAGAAGTAATTCAACTGTTATGTTGCAGTGAACCCATGGAAGAATTTAAATTTAGCCACCAAGACAATGAAATTAATGAAAGCGAAGAGGACCTTTTTGATTTAAATTTACAAAATGAACTAGATTTAAGCAATTACTAAATGTTTTAGTATAATTAAAATAAATTAATGTATTAAGTTTGCATTAATGATTGTAAGTTAATTTTTGGTCGTTAGTGGGTTAAATTCCATTTTTTTAATAGATTAAATAGATTATTCTGCATTAATTAAACCAATAACTAGCGGATTGCATTAATTTTATCAACACATCAAAATATTTGTCGCAGATCCTGGGTCCTCATAAGATTCTTCATAACTGTTGAATATACTATAAGGCTCAAGCTAAAGGAGATAGCTGTCTCCAAGTTGAATTCTTTGCAGAATTTTCCACACCCTGTACTTTCAAGCATTTTAGAGCTATCGGTAAAGATACATTTTTCTGTTCGATTAGAGTACTTTGCCATGCAACCAGTTCTCCAGTGTTGGAAAGATCGTATATATTTTGTCTACCATCACATTATTAGGAGTTTCCTTCAATGTCCGACATTTCTTCAGAATACCGAACTATTAAGGTTTCCAGTTTCCACTTTGCTGGGATCTGGTAACGGTTATCCTTGCGATGTGTTTGACATGTATATCTGGAGCAGTGACGTTAAAAATTATCTGTAGAGTTGCCGTTGGCTTGAGCCTCTATAAAGATCTGATCTCATTTCCAGAATTTCTTATAGGTTGACAAAAATGCTGAAAAATCTATTACTTTTCCTTGCTACAACAATTCACTATAACTTGCTGATTTTGTCCTGTAGACATTTGTTAAAAAAGTATGAGAAAATCAGGGAAGATTTATCTTCAATTCATTTAAAAATTTAAACTGTTTCCACCGGAAATACATTCGCCATTTTAGAGCAAAAACACAATCTCTGCCTAATATAAACTTAAATTTGCCAGATACTGAATTACTTTAATACCTGAACAATAAAAAATATGTTCTAGTCAGAACAGTTTCTTAAATTTAGCTTAATTCTAATGAATATTCAAAATATTCAAAATACTTTACAATTGAATGACATTTATATTAACCATGTTTTCTTTAAAATAAACTGGATAATTAGGCAGGATAATTACAAATGTAAAATATTACTAGAATGAATTTTAATAACATTTCTCTAACAGTCTAACAATAAGAGTTAACAATAACAACAAGAAAAACATTAATATAATTATTTATGAAATACTTACCTACTTATTTTCCACAACAATTCACTCGTTTCCTTTACTTTACATTTCTTTTTACTAATTTTTTATTCAACAAACATTCCTGGGTTGGTACCACCCCACCCATCAACAACAATGACAATGAACACAACAACAAAAAACCATCTGTAGTCAAAGTAATGGATACTACAATGAATTGGAAGAAGTACCGGATGACATACTAATGGAATTAATGGCACGTTTTGGACAAACTATAATGAGAGCTCGCAATGATTTGGAAAAGTAAGTTAAACTTTTTTAGTTTAAAGTTTTCTTTAAACAATATCAGCAGCGATGTTATTTGAATTCTACATTTTTTTTAGCTGGTGCGTGTTTCTGGGAAATATGAGCTGAGAGTTCATTTTATTAATGTCTCTTAGGAAATATTTAAATTTGTTGGCTTAAGGTGAAAGGATACAAATGTTGTTACATTTGTACAATTTAAATTTAAGAAAATAGACAAGATTTCATATTGGTCTACAGTAAGAATGTCATAATTTGGGATAGATTTATCAAGAAACCCCTACGGTTTTATTAATTAAAGAAGTAAATTCCAACACGATTTTTCCAACGACTTGAAATGAATACTGTCTTGTACAAATAATGGTATTGATAATAAACAACATCAGCAAAGTGAGGTCTGATCCAGACACAAATCACATAGGTGATTTACAATTAATGCTTTTTACTTTCATCTAGAACTAACAACACTACGAACCTAATATCTTCTCCGGATGCCCTTAGTATAATAACTTTTCGGTCTTTGAAATAAGTTGAACCCATGTATCTGAAAACATATTTTAAGAAAATATTTGGCAATGAATTACCTTTGCATCTGCGACCTCATGCCATAAAATTTCTTTTGGGAAGTTTCCCTTAATAAGTTTGAAAATATTTTCGTGTGACCACATGGATTCCACCTTTTAGCAGCAGTCAACTGAATCGTTTATTTCAAAAACCAGTCAAGCAATAAATAATTGATGTTGAGTGAATTAGAGAAAACTTTCTATCAACCTAAAAAATACTTTTATTTTTTCACATTTATTGAGACTTACAACATTTATGAATAAAAATAAATAGATAGGGATATAATAGAGCCAGTCAGGCGCCGTCACTTGACTTCTTTCTGCACTAAACACGGATTTCTCGGCTTTGCTGCACCACAATAGGGAGAAGTATTTATTTTTTTTGGCATTAAACGATGCATTAACCTTTACAAAAAAGTAACAGCCATTTAACTAAATTTTGAATTTTTTGTTTCTTGACTGGTTTTTGAAATAAACGATTCAATTGGCTCATATCTGCAATTGTTTTCCAATTTTCCTATTCGCCTGAAAACATCTAGTATGTTATTCAATTTACAGCCAGCAGCACTCCCAAGTTCATCTAGAAATCTGTTACTTAGGCATTTAAATCTATGACTCTGTAGTCTCGGGCAGTTGCACATAATGTGCTCTACTGTATCCAATTCCTCTACATCCCCACACACCCTACAAAAATCCTGTGTGCTTTTATCCCATTTACCTATGAAGGCCCCAATTGAGCAGTGACCGTTTATCACTCCTACTTAATAGAATTCTGAGACTACACCTATCCAATCCAATTAATGTTTTGGTTGCCTTTGCTCCAATTTTGGTGAAATGTCCTTCGAGACTTGAAAATCCGTCCTACTATTCCAGGATTGGTTGGTGGAGTCACGGAATCTTTTAATGCATCCATAATGTAGCTAGAATTAGTTGATTCAATTCAATACAATTGGAACTAAACCATACTTTAGTGTGTGACTGCATTGAGTGGTTGATTGGCCAGTTCTAATTCTAACATTTTAACCCCTAGAGGGGGTAAATGGCTTCTTTTACTACTCTGTCATACTATGAGCCTCAAAAGTGTATAGAAAAAAATAGAAGGAAATAAATATGTAACTTCTAAATGGTAAGTCCGATTTCAATGAAATTTCACAAGCACAAAGAGGAAGTGTTGTCGAGTTTAAGTTTTGAAATTGGACCTCATGGGAACACCAGGAGCGTGACCAAGGGTCATCGAAGTAGGACAACTAGGGTATGTTACATTTTTGCCTGTCCCCATACAAAAAAAAATTATTGCCATACAAAAAAATATTATTGGAAAAAATTATTTGGGAGAAAAAGTACTTTTTTTCTTTTTAAGTTATCAGAAAAAATTTCTAAGAGGATGTATAAGGAATTTATACTTTATGAAAAGCTAACTTTTCATCAAATATTTTAAATAAAAAAAATTCGAAAATTGTTGATACAGAGGAGAACAGGTTCATTCAAAAAACATATATTTTTATGTAAAATTCAAATTTAGGTCAAAAATTTTCAAATCGCTTATTCGATAGCAAAATATAGTAACCGATTTTAGATGGCCCAAAATGTTTTTAATTATTTTGTAAAGGGGTTCCGATAACCCCTTGGTATTGTTACGTTTTAACCTTTTCCAAAACCTTGGTTTATTTCCTTTAAATTAACCGGATACTTTTGATTGCAAATAAAAGCCGTTTAATAGTTTGAAAATTGTAACAACTCTTTATTTATTTAAAAATGTACAACAACAGAATTAAATAGTCACTCAATGTTTTTTTATACACGTTTATAAATTCGCAGAAATACAGACACACTTTATAATGTACACGAATTCACTTTAAAATACAGCACACTTTAAGGCACTCAGTTGATGTTTATTCAAATAGCGTCTCTGATAAACTCACTAACGACTGCAACCTCTGCCACTATTTATAAAACTGCCATCTGCACTCTAGATTTCTCTTTAACTGTCTAGATCTTACTAATACATACGCCATCTGTGGTGTACTTTCTACAATGTTCTTTAACAGAATATTCGAATTCGAATATACGGTCGCAGCAAACAGCGTTGCCAACTTACGATCAATAGTCAACTGAAAGCTTTTATTCAATGTTAATAATGCAAACAGATATGTTACAGTTTGCTATTACAGCACTGTTATTTGAAAGCATTAGGCTACTTTTAAATCAGCCGTTAAAATCGTTATATTTGAATTCAAGTACAATTTCGTAACAGTATGAATATTATGGCCAAAAAAAAACTAAAAATTCTAATTTTTGGGATTTTTCAACTCTTTTTTGGGAATTGCTGATAATAAATTTCAAAATTTTGTTTTTATTTTTCCATTTTAAATAGAAAATTCTGCATAACTGTTAAATTTCACTAAAAACTATTCATAAATAAGAATTTAATTTCATTTTGAAAAATTTGTTTCTATGCAAAAATTAAATTTCATATTTTTCAAAAAAGTATTCCATGAATTTTAAATTGTCAAAAGTAATATACATTTTTGAAAAGTAGACAAAATCCTCTATCCATTAATATACAATATATCTTCCTTATGTTTTTTAGGTGGCAAATTAATTAGGGAAAACTTAACAACTTAGATATTTTATACCCTTCACCTTCGTGAGAAGGGTTTGTCATTCCGTTTATAATTTCTACATTTTTCTTTTCCGACCCCATAAAGTATATATATATTCTGGATCCTTATAGATAGCGGAGTCGATTAGGCCATGTCCGTCTGTATGTTGAAATCAACTTTTCGTAGCCCCTAAATAACTTACATACATGATTCATTCATCAATATGTCGGGAATTCTTCCGGCTCGGTTGCTATTTGAAATCGACAAAATCGGCTGAGATATAAGGAAAAAACCGGGAAAACCTTCATTTTTGGCCTATTTTTTATCTATATCTGGATTACTAAGTCATTAATGTAGACAATATGGATATCTAATGATAGATATTTTAAAGTCCATTGCAACGATGTATAAAAAGCTATAGTAAGTTGGCCCTAAAATGGGTCAAAATCGGGAAAAATATTTTTTAACCCGAATTTTTTTCATGAAAAAATTTTTTTTGGTAAAAATTATTTTCAAAAAAAAAAAATTTTAAAAAATTAAAAAAAAAAAATAAATAACTGACATACATGATTTATACATCAATATGTCGGGAATTCTTCCGGCTCGGTTGCTATTTAAAATCGACAAAATCGGCCCACAAATGGCTGAGATATAAGAAAAAAACCGGGAAAACCTCGATTTTTGGCCTATTTTTGATCTATATATATCTAGATTACTAAGTCATTAATATAGACAATATGGATATCTAATGATAGATATTTTAAAGTCTATTGCAACGATGTATGTAAATCTATAGTAAGTTGGACCTGGGTCAAAATCGGGAAAAATATTATTTAACCCGAATTTTTTTTTCATCAAAAATTTATTTTTGTCAAAAATTATTTTGATTAATTTATATCAATTTCAACCTCTTTCAGCTCTAAACGTACCGTTGACTTTGGTTTAGCACGCGGCTATTCCGGCACCCAGGAAGCGAAACATCGCATGGGTCTGGCTGCTGCCAATTTCCCCGGTGGTCCAGGCCGAAGGAGACGTTCGGAAACCGAAGCTTAAGTTAATGAAAAGACACAGTCTATTTTAGCAGCAGCTCCTCAACCCAGCAAACGATTAAGCCCACACTAAACAATAAAATTGAAGTAAAACAAACACGAAAACGTCCCAGCGCTTAGAAAAACTTAAAAAAAACATAGAATAAAAAGCAGATACAAACAAAAAAAAAAAAAAAACAATTGGAATGATGTCTAGATTTTAATCTAACAAAAAATTGTATTAATTTTAGTTTCATTTATTTAAATTATTAGAGTAAAATTGTGTATATAAAAATTAATTTAAATAAAAGTATATATTTGAAAAAGAAAATTACACACAAAATTTAAAGAACTAAACTGCACAAAAATCAAATGTTAAACAGTTGCTCCAAAAAAAATAAAAAAATAATCTTTACAAAACACTATTTATTTATTTAGAGAAAATATATATAAAAACCCGATATACATACTTAAATGTAATTGTGCTAAAACTAAATAAAACTACTTACTACAAAAATGCTTGGTTCCTTAAATTTATAAGTTTTATAAAAAACGTTTATTGTAAATCAAAATAATTTATAAATATATATTTAACAAAACAAAAAAAAAAACCGCTAAAAATCGACATTTATAAATGTTCAAAAAATCTTTTAAGTAGAAATTGTACTATTTTTTAGTATTTAAGTAAAACTATTTATTGTATGTTAAAAAAAACAAAAAAAAATCATAAAATTGACAAACACATTAACTTAAAAACATGGTCCCCTCGAAAGAAGTTTTTTTTTAGTTCTTAAAGAAAGAAAAAACGCCTTTTTCTTGTTTCTCTTTTAATTTATTTACAATTAAGTTTTAGTTTTACACACATTTAAAAAAACAAAAACAAAAATTATAATTAAAAAATATAATAAATAAATGATAAAATAAATAACACTTTAAAAAAATTATTGAAAAAATGCCAGCACAAATTTGTATTTTCATTTAATCCAGGATGTTTTATAGAAAATCAAACACTAAATTATTAAAACAAGTACTTCCAAATTAATGTAGTAGAGTATTTGTTGCATAAACGAGTCTATTGGTGAGAACGTAACTAAGGGAGTAATTTTTTAAGACGATTTATTCCTCCCTTTATACACATCGGACTCCAATACACTTTTAGCGCTTTTTAAAAGTTTGTATATACACACAAAAATTAATTAAAAATTTTATGAAATTTAAATGTATTTAGTTTAAATAATCGAAAGTCTTGAACGTAAAACAGAGTACTCGTATTTAACAATTATAAATGAAAAATAAATAATATATTTAGAAAACTCTTAAGTTAGTGTCTGTCTAAATTATTTCAATAATGTGGAATACAATTATAACCTTTTAATTAAGTAAGTATATATTTGAGTCGTTTTAACTATATACCTCCTTAAAACTACCACTGCTCTCTGATTCTCAGATATAATCGCTAGTAAAACTCTTACCATCTGAATTGTCGTGTGAGTTTGTTTTTGTTCCTCATTTCGTTTATATTCAGGTATGTGATGAAAATCGAACGATTTAAAAAAGTGTGATGAATTTCAATTGATTTTAAGAAAAGTTTTTGGACCATGTCTTCTAGGATATAGAAAAATCAAGGCTAGATAACAAATAGTAAATAATCTATATATATAAAAGAGTAACGTTACTGACTGAATGACTGACTGACTGATTCGTCATCCCACAGCCCAAACGACTGAAGCTAGAATCATGAAATTTTAACTGTGGGTTCTTCCCTCCCCAAAACGATCCACTAAAAAGGGATTTTTGGAAATTCGAACGTTTAGGGGGTAAAAAAGGGTAAAAACGGGTAAATCCGGTAATCTTATATCTTCAAAACTAATAAAGATACAAAAAAACTTGAAATTGCATGTTACTCCATTTAAAAAATAAGCTGACAGGTGTTTCGTACTTTTTCGAAATTCGAATCTTTTAGGTACTTTTTTGGCACCCTATGCATCTTTTAAACTAATAAGCATAGAAACAAAATTTAAATCGTATTCTTTACTTATTAAAAAATAAAAAATACAAGTTTGGTACTTTTTGGAAATTCGAACCCTTAAGGGATAAAAATTGTGTTTATTTTTGGTACTTTTTCATAAAATATGTTTTTCTATAATTTGACATAGACCTTCGAATATTTTACTATGAGCTCCCACCACGATACAGAAAATTATTTTAATAATATTTTTCCAACGCAATGGGGATAAAAAAGGTACCAAAAAGGGGATAAAATCAGGAAAATACATTTTATTATAAATTATTAAGCCGATTTTGATAATTTTTTTAACATTGGTTCCTGGATTCATACAAAATTTAACTAACAGGTTGTTATTTGGAACTCGAGTGCCAAGGTGTATATTGGGCCAAATCCGGGTAAACAATTTGGTACTTTTTTTAATACATATTTATTATTGGGTACATTAACACAGATTTTAATCGATTGAGACATGTCTGTAGCATAAACAACTTTTGCAAAATGGAATATTGGTATGGTTTAGGTTTAGGTTTATCGACATTAAAGTTAGCTGATATGTATCTGAGTGAAGTTAGTGTTAGAAATAAGGGATTATATTTAGGTACCAAAATCTGAGAACTGAACTATAAGTACTTTTTCATTCTTCTAATGGTACTTTTTGAATTTTCTATTACAATGGACTTAGAAACATGAAATTAAGCAAATATGGTCCTAAGTGAGTGAGAATTCTAGGGAGAGACTTTTTGGTACTTTTTCTTTATTCGAATGGTACTTTTTGTAATTTCTTCACCAATGAACCTAGAAACATGAAATAAAGCTTACATGGAACCGAGTGAGTGGGAAACCACAAGTGTGGACTTTGTGGTACTTTTTCTATATTCTAATGGTACTTTTTTGAAATTTCTATAACAATGGACTTAGAAACATGAAATTAAACATATATGGTCCTAAGTGAGTTAGGATTCTAGGGGTATACTTTTTGGTACTATTTCTTTTTTCGAATGGTACTTTTAGTAATTTCTTCACCAATGAATTTAGAAACATGAAATAAAGATTATATGGACCGGAGTGAGCGGGAGACTCAATAGTACTATTTCTTTCTTCTAATTGGGGTGGCGAAGCGCACCGGGTTAGCTAGTTTAATATAATTTAGGAAAGAAATCTTATATAAATTTGATCGAACTTACCAAAAATAAAGTTGAACAATTTACAAAACGAAATTAATTAACACATCACAACTCTTTTCGTTTTCAAATCGTTTCGTTTTCGAAATCAATTTCCATCACATACCTGATAGTCTTTTGAGATGGTGAAAACAGATCTTCTCATATATTGAAGATAAATCAGATCATTTTGACTTTTGAGAATATTACGACTTTTAACAATCAATTAAACTTCAAATTCAAAAATTAGTAGTGTCATCGTTTTCGATACTTTGAGGTCATTTATGATAGTTTTTGATAGTGGGAGAAATTCGAAAAAAAGTGGAAATCAATCTGTTACTTCTAAACGGACAGTCCTATTTTAATAAATCATTCAAATCGTATTGAGGGCAAAAATTTTTAATATTTCATAGGCCCATTTTGGGACCTTGATGCTCCTTCACCCTTGGTGTTTTAAGTCCAAATTTAAAACACTTATGGACAAATACACCTCCTCTATAGCCATGGGAAATTTTATTAAAATCGGACTATCCGTTTAGAAGTTAAACATTTTTTAACCACTCTACTCCAGTTTTTTGATAACATCGGGTCCAAATATTCCCGATTTTCTCCATTTCTCTTTTGTTGAACTAACAACAAATGTATATGACAAACAAAAAAGAATTGTTTATAAATCGTGACTATTTAAAAATTAAAAATGGCGATTTTTCCATAGTTTTTGGAAAAAAGTACTTTGTTTTCTTTTTAAGTTAACTTAAAAAATTTCTAAGAAATTCCTTATTTTTTTGCACTTTAACATAAGATATTTTTTTTGTATTTATTTTTCCGTTTCTATTCAAATTAAAATTAGTGAGTATAACAACTAGGTTCCTAATTTCGCGGACTTTTTTCATTCACGGGAGGAAATTAAAAAATCTTTTAATTCCCGGGAATTCCTGGGAATTTTTTAACAATAAATTAAACCAAAAACCAAAACATTTTTATCGAATAAATTGACTTATAATTTTACCAGGGTTTTAAAAGAAGTATAAAATAACTGTTTTTGGTTGTTGGTCCAGCCTTTATAAGGGTTTCTGATTTAATAGTGACATTTGATCGGTATTGCCACAGTCGTAGTTTTAATCAGTATAAAATCAATAAATTGTTTGTTTAATTAAAAAACTTAAGAATTTCGACCATGTTAAATCTACAAAACATGGGCAGTTAGAGAAATTTTTCAAATCTGATTGTAGATAAACTAATTTGAACCACTATTATTGTTATTATTTCTCTAAATATGAATAATGTGTCATTGAATATCCCTAAAAGATGTAATGTTAGGCATCTTAATAATTCGTTTAAGAGCATAAACTTTAAACTTGATTCATTCTTAATAACCAAATTTGTCTGCTATGGCTGGAGTTAAGTGAAAAAATTTGGTTATTTCATTTGGTATTACTTCTTTGCCAATATATAGAATAATTCAATTAGCAACAAATTGGGTCATCGAAACGTATCTGAATATAGTAACTTTTAGAAGAAAACTTATAAAGAAATTCCCAACAAACATTTCCCAAAAATTAACAAAAAAAAAGTATTCCGGAGAATTCCCGGGACATTTTTGCCGCGTAACAACTGACATATTTAATTTATATGTATTTGAAACTATGTTTGTGTTTACATATATAGACGAAACCTTTTTTTGAAATGAGTCTTTTGGTTATCAGAACTAAACTAAACTATTAAAAGTATTCAAAATCTAAAACAATCCAAAAAGGACTCCAATGGTATAACTAAGGATTTTATTCGCCAACATATACAATCAGCGAGGGAGTCGTTTTCCAAAAAAAATTTTATTAAATCTAAAGAAAAAAAATCGTTTAAAAGGAAAACATTTAAATCATATTCTTTATTTAAAAGATTTGTTCAGAAGATCACACTAAAACCCTAAAAAATACACATATCGTTCATTTGCTGCAACAACGTCATAATGTTTAAAAATGTTTTATGACATTTTTTGAATGTTTTATGACTTTTTACTATTTCTTAAATACATTTTCAACAAATCATGCGATTTTAGAAATATAAATAGTAGATGTTAATATTTTTCTAATTTGTATTTATCCCAAATTTTAACTTGTCAAATATGTATTTCATACAAAAAATAATATACTTTTTTGAAAACTGATAAAACTATATGAAAGACTATAGAACGGAGCATATTTTGTATTACTCAGTTCAAAAAACACGGATTTTGAGTTATGACGTTGTTGAAGCAAATGAGCGATATGTATGCAAAAATGATCTCAAATATCATATTTGCTGTTTTTTATGTTTTTGTACACAAAATTCGTTGTTGTATTTTCAATTTAAAATTAAAATAGAAATTATTCGGTTAATCGAATAATTTTAAATTAACCGATTATTAACCGAATAAATCTAAACCTCGATTAATTATTTGCTCGATTAACCGATTAAACCATAAATCCGATTAATTGAATACCCTAGTATCTACACAAGTTTTGCTCCAAATAAGTTTTATATATACGGAATTCATGTTAACAAATTTTATTATTATCGGTCCATAACACTATGCAACAAATGAAGACTTTTGGAAAAACACAAGATCATGACAGTATAGGTTCGACTCTACTACCAAAGGGTAGTAAAACCCTATACTCAGTTTGTCCATTTTGGTGACCGATTTTTTTTTATGGGCCTCCAAAGTTTCTGAAAATCAGTGGGGCCTCTAAAAAGGTGTCATCAGTTTTTGGTTAACAGCTAATTCAGACTTTGTGATACGGCTTAACTTTATATGGCAATAATATAGCTAAGAGTCCGCCAAATAAATTTTGTTAAAATTTGTTTCCAAAAAATAGCTTGTTCGTCCACTTTTGTTGAAAAAATATAGGAAGTTGTAGCTACGGTAAATCTGAATAACTCTTGTGAACATATCAATGTAATCCGAATATATCTAGGCATTCTAACTAGCTATCAAAAATCACTTTGTAGCTTAAAAATTTTAGTTTTTTACTATTTTTTGACTCTAAAACAAAAATTTTGTGTTAAAAATGTGTGTTCGAGTGTATACTTCTCTATTGTGCTGGAATAACGAAGAATGGGCAAATCGTTATTGGTATGATCCGGGCGCATCACTTTATACAATCTTGTTCACGCAAGACCGGCTTAATGCAAGATATGAAAAAACTTTAAAATTTTTGAAATTGGGCAAGGTTTGTGGAGCTTCTGAAGAGTAAATATAAGCTTTTCATATAAGTTTTTGATATCGGTGGAAACCTTATGACTTGGAGATTGACATTTTAGTGAAATGAATAAATTTTGTGTTTTTTCGGACGTATTTTACCTTAAAAACTAACTATATTATAAAAGAAAAATAAAAACTTTGAATTAATGTAAAATTTGAACAGTTACAGACATCACAATAAAATTTGGAAGTAATATAGATCTATATGTTCTTAAGTCAATGGCATCACTAATGTTGCCATTCTTTTTTTTTCAAACATCGAAATTCCTAAAACGTGGAAAATGTGTTCCAAAAACTGTGTTTTTTTTAGAAAATAGACCACTTTGACGTTATTTACAGCATGATAGTAAAAACGTTTTGTATGTAAATAAACAATATATTGGGCTATACAAATATGACCAGCTTTTGAGGATCGGTGCTTTGCGTTTTTAGAATTTTTTACTCAAACCTAAAATTTTGTTTAAAAATTGGACAAGTTTGGATAGGGCTTTACTTTATACGTTTTTGCATTAAGATCTCTTTCCAGATCATAAAAAAATGTATATAGCCACGAAGAAAATTAGTTTTTTATAAAAAAAAAAATATGGGGACTTTTTTGGGAAAAAATTCAGAGTATATTTATAATTATCTGGCATATAATATTCTGTATAGGTTTTACTTAAAATTCATAACACTAAGGAAATTCGACTCATTCGAGAAAATATGACCAATAAATTAGTTTTTCTCGAAAATCGAAAAATTTAAATCACAGGTACGGAAGAACTGTAGAAAATAATGACATATTTGTTTCATATTTTTATTGCCTATTATATTCTCAATAAATCTCAATGTGATGATTAAAAAATTCTGAAATATGTTTAACAAAATTTTAAAAAATTTAAAAATGGAGTTTTGAAACTGCCGTTAAAAAGAAATTAACGGTATCCTACGAAGACAAAAAGTCAAACCCATGAAATATGGATATATTTAAGTAAAACTTAGCTTTAATTTTAATATTTCTTAAAATATGTTCTAGTGCCCTGAGACACATTAATGGTCTGGGGAATTTTTAATAACTTTAACATTTTTTAACCAATTTTTGTCTTTGTATCTCATTTAAATTAAATTGCAAAATTAATTTTTTAATAGCAAAATGTTTACAAAAACTAAAAACAATTGCATTTTTCCCCGGCATGTCTTAGTCCCAGCCGATTAACCTGATATTTATCCAGAATGATTTTTTTTACCAAAATTCACCAAACTGGGACGTGAGAGTGCAAAGAATATGCAAAAAAATCCGCCATATAGCTAAGGGTCACGCTAATGTTCCTCAGTTTTCTCTTATTTTCTTATTATGGCCATATCTCATGATTTTTAGTCGATGTAATTGGTTTTTGCGCTAAAATATTAAAATTATACATTAGTATTTCATCTTGAATAAATGCTAAGCGATGTTAGTCAAACTCGATTCTAGCTCCCATCCAAATTTAAATGAAAGCTCTTATTTTCAGCTATAAGTTCTTTAACTTGGTTTTATCACAAAAAATCCTAGAAATTCCATTAATAAATTCAAACAATATACATTTCAAAGACACACATTTCAACAGCCAGTTTAAAGATTTTAATAATTCATTGTGTCTCAGCATTTGCATTGCAAAGATTTTCTTATGTCATCAAAGAAATCTATTCAATTTGTTAAGAAACGCTGGCATTCAAAGGATCAACCATAGTATCCTTTTTATGTGAACACAAATACACCACTAAATATGCATGTAGTTATTTCACTAGATACATATATGTATGTATATTTAAATGTGGTTTATGAATACATTTTATTCCATTTCAATAATTTAACCAAAATGTTTAATATTGTTGGAGATTTCATTCAAAAGGTAAAATTAAATTTCCTTAATAAATTATTGTCTTAAGTAATTGCAATAGAATTTTAGTTGTTTCTTGTTTCTTTTAAGGATTTAATATATTTGTTATTGTGGATCATTATTTATCCATTTGTACTCTAAGGATTAATTTCAATAAAATATATTTATTGTTTTATCACTTATAGTTGTATGTTTGTTGCACATTTTAGATAGAATAATGTTACTTGAGTGTTTATTGGAGTTGTAATGGATAAAGTTGCAATAAAATATTTCTAAAGTTCATTAAATCATTAATGAAATAAAGGAATTAAATTCTAGTTTAAGAAATAAATAAAATTAAGGTCATAGATGACAACTAGATATGTAGGAGTCAAAAATCGAAGCAGGGCACACTTAGAAAGGTGACTGCGATGAAACAGCTGATTATTTTTTTTATTCAGTTTGAACTGTCAATTCACTTGTGGTTGTTGTGGCGAAAAATACAACAAACCCAAAAGCAAAAACAACAACAGGCAACTTTGAAAGTTCACATACTTTTTAATAAAAACAAAGTACCTGTTGTTCTTGTATTGCTGTAGTGATGCAGTCACCTTACTAAGTGTGGCCTGAATCGAAGTATGTATTCAAAACCCTAATTCATGAGAATGTATAGCTATGCATGATTCAAATATACAAGGCTACTCCACTTCTCTCTCACAAAAATATTTTTGAAGTTTATTGGAATTATTTGAAATTAGTTTTTTTGTATTGATGCCACATATGGAAAAAGGGATATAACGTTTAAGAAATGTTTAATTTTAATGTGTAATTTATATTAATTCATAAAATATACATATTTAATGAAATTATTTGTTTCTTATGTTAACCATCCAGATTTTGTAAAATCAAATAGATTCGTCCATACATCTATGTCCATGTTGAAATAAACATTAAAAAATTAATTTTAACATATTGTTATGAAATTGTACTTGAATTCAAATATAACGATTTTAAGGGCTGATTTAAAAGTAGCATAATGCTTTCAAATAACAGTGCTGTAATAGCAAACTGTAACATATCTGTGGGCATTATTAAATAAAAGCTTTCAGTTGATTTGATCGTAAGTTGGCAACGCTGTATTCGAATTCGAATATTTAGTTAAAGAACATTGTAGAAAGTACACCACAGATGGCGTATGTATTAGTAAGATCTAGAATATTCGAATTTTGACAGTTAAAGAACAATCTAGAGTGCAGATGGCTGTGTTATAAATAGTGGCAGAGGTTGCAGTCGTGAGTGAGTTTATCAGAGACGCTTTTCGAATAAACATCAACTGAGTGCCTTAAAGTGTGTTGTGTTTTTTTTTTCAAGTAAATTCGTGTACATTATAAATTGTGTCTGTATTTCTGCGAATTTACAAACGTGTATAAAAAACATTGAGTGACTATTTAATTCTGTTGTTGTACATTTGAATAAATAAAGAGTTGTTACCATTTTCAAACTATTAAACGGCTTTTATTTGCAATCAAAAGTATACTTCAGAAAAAATGATACAAATTCATATATTAGAGATAATGTCATAAATAATGTGGTGCCAGCCCCACTAAAATTCCGGTTCTCTGCCGTGAGGACGACGGTCAAAGGTCTTAAGGCTGGAAAATCACCTGGTATAGATAAAATTACTACCACGATGATAAGTAATCTGCCCAACTCAGCACTGAGAATTATTTTGTTCATATTTAACTCAATACTACGTATTGGATATTTCCCATCCTCATGGAAAATATCTGATATAGTTATGATACCAAATTAGCCTATTGTCCCATTAGCCTATTGTCAATATTCTCAAAACTTTTTGAAAAGTTGTTACTTGAGAGACTTATAGTGCACCTTGACGAAAATTGCATTATTCCTGACCATCAATTTGGTTTCAGAAGGAAACATAGTACTATCGAAAAGGTACATCGGATAACTACACTTATTCGGAAAACCTTCGAGAGCAAGCAGTATTGTTCCGCATTATTTATTGACATATCTCAAGCCTTCGATAAAGTCTGGCACGATGGACTAATACGCAAAATTACTAGATTACTACCTGCGAACGTACATAAACTGCTTAAAAATTACATACAAGAAAGATCTTTCCAAATCAGATCAAAGGATGTGATCTCAACACGTCGAAAAATATCCGCTGGTGTACCACAGGGAAGTATTCTAGGGCCGTTCCTATATATTTTATATACTGCAGATATGCCCACGAGCGCACTGACTCACACATCTACATTTGCGGATGATACCGCTTTTTTAAGTACACATGAAAATCCCGTAATAGCTTCTGAACAACTCCAGTCTCACATCGGCGATTTGGAAAAATGGCTGGACAAATGGAAAATTAAGGTCAATGCAACAAAATGTATTCACGTTACATTTACTTTAAGACGAGAAAGTTGCCCTTCCATACAGATAAATAATATCAAAATCCCAGAACAGAGCCATGTGCGATATCTCGGTATCCATCTTGATCGCCGTTTAACATGGTCCCACCATATTGAAGCCAAGGTTACGCAAATAAAATTAAAGTCAGTCCAACTGTACTGGTTAATTGGCCCACGGTCTGCTCTAGACTTGGAATACAAAGTGCTTTTGTACAAAACAATTATAAAACCGATATGGCTATACGGCATTCAGCTATGGGGAACAGCCTCCTCATCTAACGTTGAAAAATTGCAAAGAAAGCAGTCAGCACTGTTAAGGACAATAACAGGTGCCCCATGGTACATTCGCAATAGTAATATCCATAGGGATCTCAATGTCCCCATAATACGCGAGGAGATCAAACTCTCCAGTCTAAAATACATTTCAAAACTAATGGATCATCCAAACCCCCTCGCCAGGGAGTTGCTGTCATTTGAGGGTCATAGACGACTGAGGCGATTGGAAACACTGGATCTGGCCAGATAATCATCGAGCACTCATGTTGGATATTGCAGCGGCAATAACAACTTTAGTTTTAGTTTAGGTTAAGATTTGAATACTTATTTGTAAATTTCTAAAAAGAAAGATTCAATAAAGAAAAAAGATACTGAAAAAAAAAAAAAAAAAAAAGTATACGGTTTATTTAAAGGAAATAAACTAACGTTTTGAAAAGGTTAAAACGTAACAATATCGTTAGCTTAGTACGCAAACGTGCCCATTTTTTGAATTTGACAGAAGAGACAAAAAACCTTCTATCTTTTTTTGCTTTCAATATTCATTAGATCTGTAAACGCAGTTCTCTACTATGATCTGTTGGCTTTAAGTATCAGTTGAACAAATAAAATAATTGAAATATCTTTAGAAACTGAAGCCATTTTTAGGGACTTAGCTCTTTTGATTTTTATGATTTTGTGTTTTTTGGCTGGCTGCACATTTTCTTATAATAAATTTTAATTTCTCGTTTTATTATTTTACAAATTGATTTTATTATTTTATGTTATTTAAATACATAACAAAAAAACAGTCTTATTTCATTGCTGTAAAACAAAATAACTCAAAATCTTAAATAAATTAGTTTTTTATTATTATTTCTTCAAAATTAAATTTTTTTTTATATTTTACAGTGAATTGTGTAACCATACTATAGTTATTACATCGAAAAATGATAATCTTCAAAGTATTATAGCATAGCATATAGTTTTCCTATTATTATTTTTTTTTGTGGAGTTAGCACTATTGCGTATCAATGAAAAATCATCAGTTAGAAACAAAATAACAAAATTTTTTATTGCAAAATATGTATCTTATGTTTTACTATCTTTCTGCATCAAAATCTTAATTTCAATCAAAAGTGGACTTGTTACGTTTGCGTACTAAGCTAACAATATACTTTTATAAATTTCAGTATACACTATATAAAAGTTTTATTGTACCCTTCACCATAAATAAGGTTTTACATAAGTTTGTTATTCGCTTGGTTATTTTATAATACATATTAATTTGTCTGAATAAGGGGAGGCGTATTCCGTCAGAGAGCTTGTACGTCCGTCTGTACAAATAAACTTGTATTTCTACAGTGAAAACGGGATTTCACCGAATCTTGCTGTCAGCTTTTTTGAGCCGTATTAGAACCAGAGAATGTATTCTTGGTCAAATCGCCGACGAACATTGTGATGGGGCATCCCACAGGCTTCGACGTGGTGATCTGTCCATAATTGGTCATAGCATCCATATAAGGCCCACTTCCGAAAATCACTCACAAATATTAATTTTTGATGTTTTTGAAACGAATTTTTTTTTCTCATTTACTTAGTGTAGGGTATTATGTGGTCGGGCTTTCTACAGTTTCCTATCCCTGTGAAAGTTCTAGTATATGTTTGCTAAAGAACCCATGAGAAAATGAACCAGGATCTCGATAGCTAAGTTCCAAAAGATGAATTAGTGGGCGTGATGTGTATTCAGTTGTACGCTTGGTTGTCGATTAATTTATTTTTTTATGACTGAAAGTAATGATGCGCCACTCCCATGTGAAAATATTCCTCAATCTAGGAGAATGTTAAGGTGAAATATTTTGATGTCGTTTAGTCGGGGCCTTCTTATAGTAGAAATTGGGGGTTAAGAGTTGTCATGAAATATATTATATCTCTGAACGAGCCATAATGAATGGAAATAGTGCTAGATACTGCATATGATGATGACACTGCACAGTGGGGTCAATCGCAAAAAAAATCTTAAAGCATACATATGTTCTCCTCTATGATTTGTCCATACATCATTTTGCAATCGGGCTAGTAGTTTAGAAGATCCAGATTTACTACCTCTTTTTTTGCGATTGATCTCACCCACAGGACGATTGTTTGGTCAACAGGGCCGCTCGACGTATCTTTGAAAGACCAGAACCAATCTTTGATATCTCTTATTGCTGTGATGGGGACAATTGCGGTTCCTGGGTTGAGTCAGAGTATGTTTGCCAGTCTTATTTGAACTCAGACAGATAAAATAAGAATGGCACCGTGTACTTTTTGATTGGCTCCCGTTGGTGTCTTGTAGAACGAGATTGATTTCCAACTCAAATAGATATTTTTAACACCTTACCGGACAGAATTTTAGGCTGCATTTATGAACTTTTAGGCTACATTGATTAACTTAACTAATTAGAAAATTTTGTGCAGTTCAGTGATATTTGCTCTTTTTAATAGATGATTAACGTACATACATATATGCATGAATTGTTTCCAAATTATTTTGATTCCGTAACAAAACGATAAATATTTAAATAAGGGGTTCCATTTTTCTACTCAAATAAAACAATGAACTTAATATTTAAATCAAATTTTATTGAATGAATATTTTTGCAATAAGAAAAATAAATTTATAAGATTATACTTAAAAACTAAATATGATATAATAAAAATAATACAAATTCAATAAATCTGTTAATGAATTTGTTTAAAAAATAATAATAATGAATACTTTACAAAATAAACTAAAAAAACTCTTTGTAAGCAGCATTTTGAAACAACTGCTCAACAGTAATGGAAGAACTTGGCTGGGATGTTTTTTTTTAAGATATAAAATCTATAATTAATTGGCACTTAATGGAAAATAAAGTCATTGTTTTGTTTAAAAAAAAAATAAAGGAGGATAAACTTGAACAACTGTTTAGATTCCAAGTAATAATACTTATTTAAAGATAAAATTTATACAAAACTAAAATGTTTTTTAACATTTAATGATACTTGTAAGTATGTGGTGTGTATTTTTAGCACTTAAAAATTAATTAGAATACACAATTTTTTCATGCATTTTAATTAAAATAGAAATGAAGAAAAAATGTGCATACATTTATAATGAAAAACGTTTAGTTATAAAATTTATAATTACGAATACGATTACAGTTACGAGTATATAATATTTACAGTCTTAATATATTCATGTCTATGAGCACAAGAATGGGTTTGTAGGTGCATCAGGGATTAATGCGTAAGTAGTTGTTTAATCATCAAAATGTCATGGGGTGGAACAGTGGAGTTAATTGAAATGTAAATGTTAATAGAGAACTTCTGAACTAATGATGATATTGTTGCTTAATTTGGTACATCAATAGATATGGTGTTAAATATTCAAAATATAGTGCAAAGTAAAGTTAAATTTAAATATTTGAAAATGCCAACCTAAAGTGAATTTCGAAATTCTAGAGAATTTTAATTCAATTTATTGATTGATTTTTTTCGTTTGTCCCTTCTAAGATTTTGTGTGACACTACAATTTGTGCCCACTGTGCACAGTGGGGCAGAATAAAAATTTGTTTGGAAATAAATCTGGGATTTCTAAATGCCTGTTCCGATGGGAATATCTCAATTAGTTTCAAAAATATACTTTAATACTCCGTTCTTCAAAAATATTGCATTTTCTTCATACTAATTTTTTTTTTTATAAATTTTCTTAATAATGTATTCAACATCAAATGAATGGTTGTGACTTTGTCACATTAAAATATAAAAAAGTGCAATATTTTTGAAGGACGGAGTTTTAAAGTGGCATATTTCCAATCCTATTAAAATTTTGATACAAATTTTAGTTTTAGAAACTGAATAAATATGTAATAAAATCTTTATTTATTAACAAAACTCAATGAAAATTTCAACTTTTTTATACCCTTCACCATCGTGAGAAGGGTATATATACGTTTGTCATTCCGTTTGTAATTTCCACAATATAAATCCGACCCTATAAAGTATATATATTCTGGAGATAGCGGAGTCGATTAAGCCATGTGCGTCTGTCTGTCTATCCATCTGTCTGTTGCAATCAATTTTCTGTAGACTCCAGATATCTTCTGGATCCAAACCTTAAATTCTGTCAGACATGCTTTCGAGAAGGACAACCTCGATTTTTGACCTATATCTGGATTACTAAGTCATTAATATAGACAATATGGATATCTAATGATAGATATTTCAAAGACCTTTGCAACGATGTATATAAAGCTATAGTATGTCGGACCTACAATGGATCAAAATTGGAAAAAATATTTTTTAACCCGAATTTTTTTTCACCAAAAAAAAAAAATTTAAATTTAAAAAGAAAAAATTTAAAATTTAAAAAAAAAATTTTAAATAACATTTCAAAAAAAAAAAAATTTTCCAAAAAATTAAAAAACAACTTTTGTTTACCTAAAAATATTTAAAATTTTTATTTTGAAGTATAATTTGGTGAAGGGTATATAAGATTCGGCACAGCCGAATATAGCTCTCTTACTTGTTTATATTTGCCATTCTAAATAATAATGTGTAAAAAAACATGACAAAAAGTCAAAAGGAATCCCGCAATTCCTAAAAATTGGAGCGAAAATTCCAAAAATGGGAATTTTTACAATTTTCCCCAGCTCCACGTTTCCCTCGGAGCTGGGAAAATACTTTAAGGATAAATAGGGAAGACATCAAGGTTTCAAAAGCTACTTTCCGTTTTCTGATCCCAGCTTTGGGATTTTAGAATATGTGGCCCAAATTTAAAATTTTGACAAAAAATAGGTCAAATTCTGAACTGCGTAGGGGCGACATATTCGAAAAATGGGACATGTTTTTTATAGCAAATTGTTTTCCATAAAGATACCTTACAGAAAAACACAAAATTGTTATATGTTCTTTAAGATAGTTTTTTTTAATAAAAAACAAGTAAGAAAGTATGGTCGGTCAAGCCCGACCATATAATACCATACACTAAGTAAAAGAGCAAAAAAAATTTTTCTTTTAAAATTTCATTCATTTATATTTTTGAGTGATTTTCGGAACTGGGCCTTATATGGGCGCTATGACCAATTATGGACCGATCACCATGAAATTAGGTCGTGTGATTTATGTCTATATTAAAGTTAACTATGATGAATTTTGTGTGTTTACCAACATTTTTAAGCGATTTATGCACGTTAAAGTGATTTTCGGAAGCGGGTCTATATGGGAGCTATGACTAATTATGGACCGATCGTAACAAAATTTGGTGACATGAGTTTTGTGTATATAAAACTTATTTGGAGCGGAATTTGTGGAGATACATATATAAATTAAACATTTATGACCGATAATGTCCAATTTCGGGAGGACATTTGTATGGGGGCTAGGTGAAATGATCAGCCAGTTTCAATAGGCTTGGTCCTTGAGCCGAAAAAATAATATGTGTCAAATTTCATCGAAATATCTTCAAAATTGCGACCTGTACTCTGCGCACAAGGTTTACATGGACAGCCAGCCAGCCAGCCGAATAGACGGACGGACATCGCTTAATCGACTCAGTGATTCTAAGTCGATCGGTATACTTTAAGGTGGGTGTTAGACTAATATTTTTGGACGTTACAAACATCTGCACAAACGCGTAATACCCTCCCCACTATGGTGGTGTAGGGTATAAAGAGTTAAGTCACCAATTCGCCAAAAAAAAACAGCAAAAATCTACTATGTTTGATATTTTTCATTGGAAATCTTTTTATTTTTTTATGATTTTCAGCTATAAAATGAAAAAATAGGCGCGAAATTGATTGCATGTAATACTTTAATATTAATGGATGTTTAATTATGTTTAATGACCTTTTTACCTTTCAGATTTTGTTGATTAATTTTGAAAGATTGGTCAATATATGTTTATAGGGCTATTACACTAAAATATTTGAACTAAATCATTACATAATGCAATTGCAATGCAATTTAATATAAAATATCATCAAATTTATGTAAAAAAGCAAAAAATTCCGTCATGTATAATTTTATAATATTTATGAACATGTTCAAATTCTGAATGAAAAAAGCTTGGGGAAAAAAAGTCATGTTCGAATAATATTTATGAAAAAATTCATTCCAATTATGAATTTTTTTTTCTGTGTATTTTTAGAAAAACGGACCAAGGCATAGAAAAATTTAAAAATTTAAATTTTGAAATGCTCAAAAATTATAAGAGTTAAGACCTAGCCAACTCTTGCAAGACCTAGCCAAGCTAGCCAATATAAAAATCTTTGAAATCAGATGGAAAACAAAAAAATGGCATGTGTTTAATTTTAAATATCGAAAATACGCCCCTGGAGCATTTATAGGGCCCATTTTAATAACTTAATCTCGAATACTCCTTGTCTACGCCCACATCAAATTTTATTCCGATCGAATCTGCCGTTTAGAAATGCCAGATTTATTTCCAAAAAATTTTGATTCTGCCCCACTGTGCTGTGGCACATATATTAAATGGTCAGATATTTCAGCTTCACATAGGCACACTCTCAAACAAAATCCATAAAAACAAAACAATATTCATGCCCTGTCATGTTATAGCATTCCCCTCATAGTCCTCTCTTCTTGTTTTCTCCCTTTTCTACTAATTTCTTGCATTTACTGGATATGGACTACTCATTGTCATAATGGTGTCGTTGGCGTTGTTGTTGTTACAATTGTTCCATTGTCCATTATATTTTGACAGCTGCACTTGTTGCAACATTATTACCATTGTTAGCACCATTATTGTTGGCGTTGTTGTTGTTGTTGCCACTGTTAACATTGTTATTATTGGCCAAATTGTTGCTGTTGCAATTGCTGCTGTTATTTGTATTTTGCTGTGTATTTGCATTCGCATTAGTGACATTAGCCGACTGATGATGGTGATGATGTTGCTGCTGCTGTTGCTGATGATGTCCCCTCACCAATTCCATGTACTGAAACGGTACATGGAAATTTTGTCCTTTGTGCTCGACTATCAAATGACCACGACATGTTGAGGCACCAACTACCGTTACACTTTCACCTTTTTTCAATTGTTCGGTGGGCGGATTTGTAATCGTGTCCTCAGGGAAATTCATTTTCATAATACGATTTTGTGGAAAACATAGTTTTGTATTGCCGGTGACAGTGTAGTTGCGTGACGGTGGCACAGGGGGTGGACGTTCCTGCAAATAGAGAACAAGTTTCAAGTTTATAAATAAAACAAATTTACATAACAAAGAAATTGTATTAAAATTGTATTAAATAGGAATATGAATTTGCAGAGTAAATTTTTTTGCAACTTTTATGATTAAATTTTAGTTGGCTGTATAAATTTGAGTGAAATAAATCGATTTCCTTAATATAAGACTTAATAAGCAGAGTGAGTCAATTAAGAGATGACAATTTGTCCAGGTTTTCAGTACCCTCACATATCATTATATCATATATAAATGGAGGAGACATAAGTAAAAATACGAATTTTTACCAAAAATGTTAACACAAAACTAAACTAAAATACACGAATCTGTCAGAAACATTTTCTGAATTGTCAGTGTTGAAAGAATTATCCAAAATAGATCCATAAATGGCCGAGAGATAAGGGAAACCCAGGTTTTAGGTTCTAGTAAATATTGTATGAAGTAATTGGTTATCATTAATACTACCATATTTATTTTTTAATATCTGGAGAATTGTCGTTGCGAGAGTCAACATTTTTATAAATCTTCACTACTTTATTATTGTAGGTAGTCGGTATCGATCTCTTATCGATGCCTCCAATAAAAATAAAAATTTAATATCTGTATTTTTCAAATAAATTTGTGGAAAATTCAGAGATCCGCTTGCATTGATATCGCGAGTCAACTACACATAAGTCCTTCACAGGCTCTGAACACTCTATTGATATATTGATCCTAAATGTAATAGGTATTCAGTTCGGCGAGACTTGCTACTTCTGGATACTAGAGATGTAGGATGTAAGATTGCTTATTCTTGAATCAAACATCTAACTCACTATTATGGACTTTGATAGGATGTTCAAAGTTATATCTTTTTTCAGGCGGGAATGGAAATAAATAGGTGAAAAGGTATACTCTCAAGGTTCTCCTGTGAGGAACTCTGGAGCCCTTATTCCGTCTTCCAGATAAAGCCAGTGCTTTTCAGGGTAAGATATTAGCGATCTGAAAGGCATGTATAATATGGCTCAGAATGGAAATGTGTAGGGTAGCCACAAAAATACAATAGAAAGCGCACTATAGGTATAAATAATCACTAGAAACTGGAAACACATATCTGTTATAATGGGATTACTCGTCAATTGGCTAACGGTAAACATTCGAACGGAAAGGAGACAATTGTTCATCTTGTCTGTGAATGCATACATTTCTTAAAGAGTACACTCGGAGAATATTAATGCCCTTTTTGAAAAATAATCGCGAATTTGTAACTCCTGTAGCATCCGTGAGACCCAACCAACTACTACTAAATTGTGTCAGACTAGTATGAAGAGATCTTTTTGACAGTCCAGTTCATAAAAGAGACTTGTATCAAGATATCTTAGCCTAGCTTGGGGCAGTCACATTGAAGATGTTGTTCCGATTCTTCCTTTTATTTAACTAAGCTTCTTCTGCAATATGTTCCATATATTCAATCTAAAGGACGCATTAATTCACTGTAAAAAGCCTAATCGAATTCCTACCAAGAGAGTCTTCGACCTTGCGCAATCATCAGCGGTTTTCTTTTACACAATGCCACCATGACCTAAAATTTTCAATCACGAAATCCCGGGAATTATTATACCCTTCACCTTCGTGAGAAGGGTATATATAAGTTTGTCATTCCGTTTGTAATTTGCACAATATAATTTTTCGACCCTATAAAGTATATATATTCTGGATCCTTATAGATAGCATAGTCGATTAAGCCATGTCCGTCCGTCTGTCTGTCTGTCTGTCCGACTGTCTGTTGAAATCAATTTTCTGAAGACCCCAGACATCTTCGGGATCCAAATCTTCAATAATTCTATCAGACATGCTTTCGAGAAGTTTTCAGTTTCAAGTTTTAATTAACATCTTTACTTAATTTTTGATTTAATAAGCAAAACATTGCCAATTCAGAATTAAAAAAATTAAAATAATTATTTTTTGCAAATTAACAGATTTAATTGGAATCAAAAGAGGTTAAAAAAAAATCTAATGGAAATTTAAGCCATTCCAATACTAATGACAAATGGTGACAGGATTGTATATAAACAAAATTAGCTTTTTAACGAAGTCTATATTCGTAAAATTTAATAATTTGTTCTAGGTGGGATTTCCTCGGAAATTTAAAAATTAATTCCGATATCCCGAGAATTGAAAAAGCGCGGAAAAAGTAAATCTCTACCTAGAACCCATATTAGCTATGCAAAGTGTTTTTTTAAATGGGCAAGTGAGTAAATGTAATCGAGAAGACATTTGGACCTTATTACGTTCAAATTGATTGCCTTGATGTAAGGTTGGCCACATTGATATTTATGTTTCAATTTTCGAGATTTAATTCTACAATTTTTATCGCGAATTTGTTAATGATGTAGGTCTGAGAGAGACCAATAGGGCAAGTTCATGCGTTGCCTTGAAGAATAGAGTTTCTTGACCAATCGTTCTTTGTCGGTATTCTAATCCTAAAGGCCCTAACAAAATTCAGAGTAGGTACTATATAATCGTTGCCCCATGATTGACTTGTATTAGTTGTTAGTACTAACTTAAATATTTTTTAAAAATTCCTTTATAATTATTAAAAAATAATACATAATTTTGATCACAATCACTTTATCCAATTACTAAAGTAATTTTGAAAGTCTATAAACCTTCACTAACCGTTCAATAAAAGAAAAATGTACATACATGCTCTACTTATAGTCCAACAAATTCTATGAACATAATTTAGTGGCGTATGTTTGCTTTAATATTTATTATCTCTTTAATCATCTTTAAATCCGTTGACATATTCACTGTTCTTTTATGATTATTAGTTATATTAAATGTCAATTTCTTACCATCATGGATTTAAGGCAACGTGCATCCATAGAATTCCAATGCAAGACATTTTTTTTTTTTTGTAAATAAATCATGAACTACATAAACTAAATATCAACTACACACAGTTTATATTAAAACAAAACAGTTGGGAAAAAAAGTAGATATACACTTGAATGATTAGATATTGTTACGAATTTACATTAACGATTCAAACGACTGCAACATTCATCATGTTTATAAACGTGTCCATCAGTAGAAGCTTCTAATTATCAACAATGTTGAAAGCTGCTAACATTAACAATGAATCTGCTAAAAGCAGCTATTCTAGTTTTGTCCGTTAAGATCATTCATGAAGCTACTAGAAGGAAGATGACGCTGTATAAATAGTCATAGCGGTTGTAGTCGATAGTCTGTTTATCATAGGCGCTGTAAGAGTTAACATCAACTACATTCTTGTACATTATAAAGTATAATTTAAGTGGGTGTAATATTGTGAATTATAAACGTGTATTTCTATAAAACACCTAGTGACTATTTAAACTGTTGTTGTGTAAATTTGAATAAATAAAGTTGTTACAATTTTAAACTATTAAACTGCTTTTATTTGCAATCAAAAGTATACGCTTTATTTAAAAGAAATAAACCACCGTTTTTAAAAGTTGAAAACGTAACAATATTTTAAACGAGCCTTAAATTTTCCAACTGACTGTTACTGTATAATACTCTAAATGTTTGCACATTGATGGAAAAATACTTCGCCTTTGTTAGCCGATGTTTGTAAAATACTAGCGCATACTAACAAACATATTTAGGGTAAACCCTAAGGCCAATAAGATAACAATTATACTCAAATTTTTTGGGATAATTGAACGATGAATTTATTAAAAATATTTAACTCAATTCCAAATTTAATTACTAGCCCATATTTTCTTAATGTATAACCTTACAGCACACCCTAATTAACTGTACAGTAAATTTACTTTCATTGGACTACAACCCACATCCCCTAAAACTGCTACTACTACTCCTACTTCAAACCATCATTACATTGTTGTACTTACCAAATCTAATCCAAAGAGGCTGCATGTTTGCTGTATTATCTTTGTGTCACATTTTTCATTGGGATCCGGTGGTGGAGTGCCCGCTATAGGCTGTGGTCTGGGCCTTGTAACTGTACCCAGATTTGTGGTTTTCGCCGACAAACGCGGTAGTGAAGTTGTTAAAGTAGCGGCGGCCGCCGCTGCTGCTGCAGCAGCAACAACTGCATTAGAAGCTGAAAATATACGTGCAACAGCAAAAGAGGAAACAGAAAGAACATTAAAAAAATAGAAAAATAATGAAAATTGAAGTTTTATTTCTTTTCGCTGCTTAAGCAATATATTACTTTTATGGCAAATGGAAATAATGAGTGAATAAATGAATGAATGAACGAACAAACGAAGAATGAAATTTAGCTAGGGATTAATAAAGAGTCCTCGGGGATTGAGTATGTTTTGTGTCTTTATTAAGTGACAATATGTGGCTAAATTTTCTATGATTAAGTGTGTTTTTGAATATTTATAGATAAGTAGATTATTAAGTATTAAGTAGGTAGAAGAGTTTATAGCAAAGTTGTTTGTTAAGGCTTGATTGTTTTCTAGTTATGATTAATATTCAAACATGAAACTGTGACACTAACTATATTTTTGAGAAATGTAGTTACATATGAATTTATAACCATACAAAAGTATATGAAAGTTGAAAATTTATTAAACGAATAATCATAAGAAAGTGTTTTTAAAGTCATATCTGTCATTTATTCTCACTTAGTTATTGAACATTATAGCGTAAACAATAGGGTATTCAATCGATTAACCGATTAATTTTGGAATAACCGATTAATCTTCGAATAATTTAAAATTGCCGATTTTCAAATATCAAATAAACCTATTAATTTGTGTCAATTAACCGATTAACCGAAATTCCTTATTTTGTCCCTTTAACATATCTTTTTGTATTTATTTTTCCATTTTAATTCAAATACAAATTTCAAATTAAAATTATTTATTTTTTCGAACATCCAAGAAAAATGTTTAGTGAGAATAACAACTGCCATATTTAATTTATATGTATTTGAAACTTTGTTTTCATTTACATGTACAGAACTTAACGAAACTATCAAAAGTATTCAATATCTAAAACAATCCAAAAATGACACCAATGGTATAACGAAAGATTTGATATGCTTAGAAAAAACTAAAAAAAAACTGAGATATTGGATATTCTTTATCATGCTTTCGATTTCTCCAACATCTACAATCAGCGAGAGAGTTTTTTTCCAAGTCAAGTTTTATTAAATCTAAAGAAAAAAATCGTTTAAAATGAAAAAGTAATTAAATTATATACTTTTTTTAAAGATCTCACTATAATCCTAAAAACTCAAATGTCTATACAAAAAGGATCTCAAATACGATATTTGCTATTATTTTTTGGTTGAATTGTTATGTTTTGCTTGTTTTTATGTTTTTGTACACAAAATTCGTGGTTGTATTCATAGAGAATAGACATAGAGCGGAAACTATCCTGTCAAAGACCTAACTAGTTGTCAGAAACCTAAGTGGTGAGAATGTATTAGTAGAAAAAAACTTTGTGAAAACAAAAACAACACTCGTATGTGTGATTATTTTGAGTAATTTTTTTGTTTGAGTTTTTTCTTAGTTTCCGCTCTATGTTTCTCTATGGTTGTATTTTCAATTTAAATTAGGTTAATCGAATAATTTTAAATTAACCGATTATTAACCGAATAAATCTAAACCCCGATTAATTATTTGCTCGGTTAACCGATTAAACCAGAAACCCGATTAATTGAATATCCCAGTAAACAACAAGGTTTTTTTGCTTTGAAAAAGTAAAATTTTTTCCCAACAAAGCGTCATATGTGGGAAGTTTTTCTTTACTTCTTTAACCCTCCGTTAGTCGCAATCATTTTCAATCGAGACTATTAGCAATGTATCAAATTGATATCAATAAAAAACGTGCGTTTCAAAAATAATCTCTTCACTTTTTATTTCGAAAACATAAAAACAATATTAAATGCAATTTATTTAAAAGAGTAATACAAAAAAAATTTCAGTAAAAATATTCATGGCTATTCCTGTTCTCACTTTCACCATTCACCGTATTTTTGGAAGCATATTACAACAATATTTATATTAAATAAAGTTTCTAAAATTATATAATTAAGGTTGGAACAATCGCGTCTAAACATTTATAATTAGAAATGCTGAAGAAATTACATAATATTGTTGTAATTATGCTTCCAAAAATACTTTGAATGGTGCAAGTGAGAACAGTAATAGCCATGATTGATTATTTTATCAAAAAATAGCTTAAAATGTAGGGTGTTTACAAAAATTTGCAATAAAAACGGAGCTTTAATTTGAAAAAAGTGCCGCTGAAGCACACCGATTGCTCACCAAAGCATCGGTGAGAGATGGTTTGTTCTGCTCGGAGTGGTGATTTTGATCCTGAAGACAAAGATCCCCTAGACCAGCCAAAAAAGTTTGAAGACCAAGAATGAGAGGCATTACTCCAAGAAGATTATTGTAAAACTCAACAAGAGCTTGCAATATTATTGGGAGCTACTCAATCAACAATTTCAAAACTTTTGCAAGCAGCAGAAATTCGGTACCATACGAATTCAAGCTGAGAGACCTTGAAAGACGATTTTGCAAGTCCGAAATGATGCTCGAACGCTATAAAACAAAATCATTTTTGCACCAAATAATCACATGCGATGAAAAATAGATCCATTACGAGATCGTATGTGAAGCCCGGCCAATCAGCCGAATCGACACAAAAGCCTATATCTATATTTGGTGGGAGCAAAAGGGTCCTATCTATTATGAGCTGCTGAAAGCTGGCCAGATCATCACAGGGAACCTGTACCGAACATAACTGATTCGTTTGAAGCGAACATTGGTCGAAATATGCCACGAATAGTCGGCCAGACATGAAACTGTAATATTTCATCATGACAAGACTCGGACAAATGTTGCAATATCTGTTAAAAAGTATAAAGAATAAAGTCGAGACCGCTTTGTAGTAAAGACATTGCTCGGACTACTATTTTCTTCGATCGATGCAGAACGCTCTATCTGGGATACTCTTCTCTTTAGTACATAATATACGATATTGGCTTGATTCGTTCTTGGCCTCAAAAGATGAGCAGTTAATTTGACTCGGAATCCATATGTTGCCAGAAAGATGGGAAAAGGTCATAGCTAATATTGTACGAGATAAATCCTACAAATCTTAAAAATCCCGCATTTATAAGTCATTCGGCCAATACATAAATTTCGAAAAACGCAAAACCATGTTGCACTATTAATTCTGCCAAAGAGCTATCTGAAGTAGAAGCCCAATAGAATAACAACAACAAATAAATATCTGGGGTTAAATTAAAAAAAGTCTTAAATTTGGAATGTCATGGTTTTCAATTCATAACATCACTTATGCAGTGGACAGTGGGGCAGAATCAAAATTGTTTGGAAATAAATCTGGCATTTCTAAACGGTTGGTCCGATCGGCATAAAATCTGAGCTGCTAGGTATTGAATATATAATTTCCGAGTTATAGGCATTTGAAAATTAAAATTTAAAAATTTCAATTACTTAATATACATTTTCGCCCAAAAAAACAGTAAAAATCTACTATTTTTTGAATTTTTATATTGAAAATCGTTTATTTTTGGATTCATAACTGATACTGCTCTGAAATCTTTTGTATATTAATGGTAATTTAGTTGTCTAACTAACAAAATAATTCGAGACAATTCCGTTCTTAAAAATGCACCATATTTTTAAAAAAGCGAACCAAGGTATGGAAAAATGTTTAAATTTCAACGCTTTTCAAAAATATAAAAATCTTTGAAATCGGATTGGAAAATTTTACGTGTTTAAAAATTGTACATATCTAAGGTACCCTACTTTGAGCCCCAATAGGGCCCCCTGGTCCCGATTGGACAAGCTGTTTAGAAATTTCAAATTTATTTCCAAAAGATTTTATTCTGTCCCAATGTGCAGTGGTGCAAAAGACTACAGATCTGTCTACCATTTTACTATTGCAAATGAGCTTTTTTCTGGATCATTATTATTTGATTAAGAGTTTTTTATGTTTTAATTCCATTCTCACTCTCAGTTAGACGGGCCATGATTCTTTTATATTTTACGAACAAACACTATAATTCTAACCATAGAGAAATATACATAGAGCGGAAACTCTTCTTTCAAAGACCTAACTCAGTTGGTGAGAATGTATTAGTAAAAAAACTATGTGAAAATAAAAACAACACTCATATATGTGATTATTTTGAGTAAAATTTTTGTTTGAGTTTTTTCTAGTTTCTGCTCTATGATTCCAACTTATTGTTAAACAATGGAGAAATAATAGTAAATCTTTTATTTTATTAAATACTTTGATAAAATAAACATATCATTAGGAATAAGGAGGTAAATTAATTGAATTAATTAATTAAATTGTTATGGCCAATCTCCATAAAAAATAATAATAAAATATATTTAAACTCACCTCCCACTCCAAGCGTGTTATTATTAGCATGTGCTTTTTGAAGTTTTGACGAGGACATCATTAATACTCCACCACCATTTGTACGCGTTCTCTGCTTAACTCCACCCATTTTCTTGCGCCACTGCCAACCACGCCAAGTGGCCTGTACCAAAGTGGCACTCTTATTACGAATCTCCGTGCGCAAATGTTCTAAATGCTGACGTATACCCTCGCTTAAGAACACATGACGTTTACCGGGAGCCCAAGCCAACGTAACGGAGCCCTCCACAACAGGCGGATTTTCCATGGCATATTGCAGAATGATATTGCAACATTCCTCCATTTTATCTTCATTACGGCGTATCAGATGGAAGGGAGCCAACATGCGATAACGAGCATTAAACTGTTTGAAACGCATGCGATGAGGAAAACCAGAAGCCATTAGATTTACAGTTTCCAGGACTTGTAAGGAGCGTATCTGTTTAACCACGGTCATACGCTCAAAACAGCCAGCCGCTTCGGAAGAATTACTGCGTATACAGCGCACAAAATGAGGACGAGCATGAACCAGTGTACGCAACAGATTATCCAAACGTGTATGGAAGTCTTGCGTCAAAGTAGAAACGGGTTCATCACCATTCAGCAGATCTGTATGAGAAGTGGGCGCAATGCGAAAACTCAAACCCCGCGGCACACTTTGTAGAGCATATAAAGCTTTTAATTCGGAACCAAATAGGTGTGTGGCAAAACCAAAATTGCAAGTATGTTTATAAAATACGGCCACTAAATCATCCGGCACCACATCACGATTGGTGTCCAAAAAATCAGTAGCATCATATTCCACACGACCAGCAAAATGGCGTATCATATACATGCGAGGATCATGAGGTTCGGTGGTATGTTTTATCTCCAAACGCGGTGAACTGCGATGTTGCACCTTGATTTTGGCCACATAACTTTCGGCGGTACCACGAGCTGCACATTCTGCATCCAGCATGCTAAGCAATCCCGTGCGCAGCGAGGATATTAAATCTATGCAGGGGACATTATCCACATAATCCACTTCGGTATCGCAGACAATGCCCTCATCACGACACGATTCCACCGAACTTTTAAATATATGAGTATTATAGAAATGCTGCATGGTTTCGGCACACAAATTAATGCATAAATGTTCCAATTGGGCATGCGGCGAAGGTTCCTCAAAGCCAAACATATCTAATATTCCAATGAAGCCATCTGTAGCATGACGCACGGCATTATTTAAGGCAGCCATGGATTTCGAGCCCGAGTTACCACCAATAGTAGAGGCATGCTGAGAAGCCACATCTCCTTGATTGTGTACCGATTCATTTGAGTCTGAACTCAATGTGCCCAACGTGGAACCCAAACGTTTTAAACTATTTGCTCGGCGCACAATTGTGGCCACTGTGCGACAGTACAAAGCTTTAGCCAAACAATCACGCGTCATATTTGACATGTTGGCATCACACACCGATTTAATTAATTGGCCACGAGCATTGTGTGTGCGTGTGGTTAGACCACGAAACAGTGCGGCTGGTGGTACACCAAGCAAACTGGCAACAGCATTTAATTCTGTTTCACCTTTAACATCCACTTCCAGGCTCTGTAAAGAAAATGAAATCGTTGTTTTAGTGAAGATAACAACCTTTTATGTAGTAGAAATTAATAGACTAGTTTAGACACTTTATAACAGGGTGATTGAGATACTACATATCATTGCTTGTACTGTAATAGGGTGACGTTTATTTAATGTAAACAAAATGTTAAATGAAAAGCTGTAATTTTATTAGGTTTGTGTCACTGATAACAAATGCAAAAATTATAAATTTTTCTTTTTATTATACTTTCAAATAGAAAAGATGTTGTGAAATATCAAACATGTGTACTATGCCTATGTTTACACCAATAAGAAACTACTGAATTTTTTTTAGTTTTTTCCATTCAAATCAAAAACATTTTTCAACTGGTTTTTAATAAAGCTAACAACTTTGTCTTTTCATAATATTGTATACACTTTAGCAGCCACAAACCTTCCCCCGACTACTCTCCAATAGATACCCTGCAGTTCATTGAACTAGTTCCGACACGTCGAATTAGTTAGCCACTGAGAACTACCACTAGTGAATTTTCAAACCACGCGTAATGTTATTAAGTGGTGAATTTAAATTGAGGATGTCATTGCAGGTGGCCGATTGACATAATCTGCATAAAACTTCACTATTAAATTCAATAGTACTAATTCTACTGCATTTGAGAAAAAATATAAAACAAATTTATCAGAGTGAGGTGTTGAACTCATAAACTCTTATTTTCTAGTCAAATGTTCTAACCACTAAGTAACAGAACTCTAATTTGTACTGCCCTATATTTGTTATTAAGAATTGCATGTGAGTCTACTCTCAATTTTTGCATTTTCTGCATCATCAGCGAGAACGAAAACACGATCGGCCACATTCAGCATTACATGTGGCCATCGAAGTATATTGTGGTGAATTTTATTTTTCTCAAATTTATTTTCAAAAACTTAAGACGAATATCTGACTATCAATTGATAATGAGAATTCTCATTTGAATTTCGGAAAAGAATAATTGATATTGAGAATTTTCATTAGAAAATCCGAAAACCCCAATTGATAATGGGAATTTCATTTATAATTCGGAAATGAAAAATTGAAAATGAGAATTTTCATTTAAAATTCGAAAAAGAACAATTGAAATTGAGAATTTTTACTTTAAATTCAGAGAAGCTCAATTGATAATGAGAATTTTCATTTATAATTCGAAAAATAAAAATTGAAAATGAGAATTTTCATTTGAAATTCGGAAAAGAACAATTGAAATTGAGAATTTTAATTTCAAATTCGGAAAAGAACAATTGATAATTAGAATATTCATTCACTTAATTGTGAATAAATTTGAAAAGAATGCATTGATTTTTATGATCGATATCTCATTTCAGTCCTATTACATGTGGCTTTGCGATAAAGCAATAAATCTGTACAATTTCTGTCGTTTTCTATTTTTTTAAAACAAAAAATTAGCTATTTTTACGTAAAAAATATATTTTTTGCTTCAATTTGTTATTATAACTCCGAAACTGAGCTGATTGAAACGCAAGATATATGTGAAAATTTGTATACAGCATGGTGAAAATGTTTTAACCCTTAAGTGCATGATTTTTATTTTTCTATAAAGTATCAAATATTTAGTTGATTTTTATTTATTATATTTCCTTTAGTTTTAGTTTGATTTAGAATATATTTAGCTGAAACTTTTCGTACTCCATTTGATTTTTCTGAATTAGAATCTGAATTAGTATCAAGCTTATATTCATCTAAAATTAAGTGGAACTGGAATGTAGACAATTGGCAACAATATGCATTAAAGGGTTAAATATTCCATCATTCGAAAGAAGAACATTAACTACTCAATTTAATATACATATATCAAACAAAAAACTAAAATTTTGTGAAAATGAGCGTATTCACTTAATTGTGAATAAATTCAAAAAAGAATCAATAGATTTTTATGATCGATATCTGGTTTTGTTGCTATTATATGTGGCTTTACGATTAAGCAATAGACTTGAAGAATTTCTGCCGTTTACGATTTTTCAAGAGTTTTTTAAAACAAAAAAAAATTTTATTTTCACGTAAAAAATTATGTTTTTCTTCAATTTGTTATTATAACTCCGAAACTACTAAGCGGATTGAAATGCAATATATTAAAGGATTAAAGGTGATGTAAAACTCTTTTTAATAAGAAAGGTCTAATACTTTTTGAGTTCTCATTAATTATGTGGTAAAATGCCTACCAAAGTTTATAATTTTACTTAAAATTTTTTTAAAAAAAATCTATCCATAGAATTGAAAAATTTTACTATTTATGTACTTAGGTAGCCATGATGCATTTAATCTATATAGTAGTTAGTCAAGCCTTGTTTTGCTGTTGACCTGTGTAATAAGCCAAATTAAAAATTTACTTCCAAATTATTTTACAAAAATACTTATTGTGTACATTTGAGAAATATTGAAAATGATTTTTTTCATTTTGAAATTTTCTTCTTTCGAATAAAGACAAAAACTATTAGTTTTTTGTCGGTGTAAACCGCATATTAAAATGAAAATATAAAACATGTGGTGCATACCTTTAGGAGCCTTAGATGAATATTTCTTCCATTGGCTGTGTATATTAAAAAATAGTTTAAAGTGGCTCCTTAAGGTATGCAAATTTTTTATTGCAGAACGTTTTAATGAGAATGTATTAAATCTGAAGAAGTTAAACCAAAATGTTACGAATTGGAACATACGATTAATTTCACTTTTCTACAGATTAAATGACCTGTTCCAATTGAACATAAAGCTCTTGATAAAACAAAAAATTTAAAAATAGTAAAACTAGCAAGCAAACGAATAGCTCAATTTTTATAAGATTTACAGTCTTTTTCTTATTCTTTTAAATAATGTTTTGGGAAATAAGTACCAAAAATATAAAAATAATCGTTTCGTTGATGGGCAGAAGTTTAATATTCCCAAATGCACATTGCTGGTGAATTGTTCTGCATTTAAATTACTATGTTAAAAGTGTATTTCATTACTGGTAAAGAGTCTAAGAGAGCTCAAAGTTTTATCAAAATTTCGTCGTTCCAAAGGTAATTTTTAAAATTTTTTTATTTGAAATTTCCCAAAAGAAAGTTTTTAATACTTAAAATTATAAGCAAGTAGATCATGTATTTCAAATGAAAACAATTTCCAATTTTTACTCTTTATTACTCTTACCCCCATTTTCTCAATAACTGGTTATCGTTTTTCGTAACGATAAACCATCAATTAACATTTTGTTTTGTATGAGAACTGTCAGTTTATCGTCACGATAAAAAATAACCAGAGATTGAGAAAGATTTATAAACAAATACTTTTTAATACAAGTTTTTTGTTCATTGCCTAAAGCTACAAAAGTACCAAATATGCAAAGGTTTAGTCTTTTTCACTCCTTTATGTTAGTTGTAGATGATGAACTTTTGTTGCCACAAACAAATTTATCTTAAACATTTTAGTTATGGAGATATTTTACTTAAAATAAAGTGATCATATTTTTCTTAAATGAATTTCTGTTACCATATAAATTTTATACGTTTTTTGTTTTGTAAACCTTTTGGTAAATTAATTTTTTTTTAATTTCTTTATATAAAACAGTCAAATTTTGGCCCGAATTATCGATCTATACAATTTCCATTTATATTTCCATTATAATATTATAAATTTTAATGACATTTGTTTCTTAAATACTTGTAAAAACTATCCTAAATTCTGCTCACTCACCTGCCCATCAATAAACTGTACATTTCCCAACAACAAAACGGCAGCCAAAACACGAACCACATCCAGAAAAGGTATGCCCAATATACCTAAACAAGTTTTCCAGGCCTGAAAACGAGCCGAATCTTCCTGATCGTTTTGTGAAATGTCACCATGTTGTAAGTAGCGTAAATTCAGGGGTGAATAACCCTCCAAATTCAATTTAACACGTTCTTCTCGACTCAAACCGGCCAACATTTGATAGAAAATATGATAGTTTTTCTCCTTGGGCAAAGGTCTTATAACACGCGTCTGATCCAGAAAATAACAATGGATTTTAGTGCGATATAGAGCACCATCGGTCACCTGGACCTCGATAAATTGGCCAATACGACTGGATTCCGAATTCGTAGAAGTTTTGGCCGAACCTAAGGAACGTAATACTGTAAAAGCGGCAGCTAAATGTTTAAAGGCATCTGTTTCAGGACCACCACCGGCCACAGCAAACAGTTGGCGCAACAACAGCATGGAGCAATGGGTTTTGCCAGCCCCCGAAGTGCCTGACAATATGATGGCCTGTGGATAACCCGTTTCGGCTTGTTGACGTACGGCTTCTTGAACGATTTTGCGCAGCTGAGGAGCCAAGGGAAATGAACGGGTGGATGATAATGTCAGGGGATTGCCCACATTTAGATATGGATTGATGGAGAGTAAAATGGGACCAACATTGGACTGTAAAAAGAACACAATAAGAAAAAACATGTTAAATTAACTAAATATGTAAACATTTATTAAATAAAATATGAAACACACTGTTAAAGACAAATTTCATAGGAAGCTGTTAGGAAAATAACAATTTATACTTAACAACTTCTTAGCATATTTGCATTAAACAGTACATTAGTAACACACCACTACTGTTCATACTTAAACTTGTACTGTTTCTAAAATTAAACAGAATGGATTTTATCATTATACAGTACTTTTAGTGTGGTGACTTGTTATCTCTGATTGGGTGTTGTCTCTGCTAAATTCTATTTATAGCCCTTGGTATTTGTTTATATTTTGTTAACATCTTCCGACCGCGTGTCGTGGCCGAATGCTTAGCGCGTTTGCTTGCTAAACGGAGGGTACCAAGTTCGATCCCACAGGCAACCAAAAACTTATAGTTTGAATTGTTTGTGTGAAGATCTTTCGTATCTTAATGATTAGACAAAAATAATTCTCGTGGTGATGGTCTAATGGGTAATTTACGCCTGAACTTTGAATGTTGAAAATTTGCAATGTTAGTGCTGAGCGAGAATTTTTTATTAGATTTGTTATTAAAAAAATGTATTAAAATGTTGCCATTTAAATATTGCGTTGTATTGATAATAAATTTTGTATATATGGATTTAAATATTTACTAATCAGCAGGGCAAGTCCAAATATGCACAAACATTAAAAAAAAACAGGTAATAGGGTCAACAAAACTGGAAAATATGCACGAGTGTTTAATTATGGTTACCAAGTCCACATTACTCCTGTACATGGCCAGTTCAACCTACTTCTATATAATTCAAAATTTTCACGATCAATACAGGAAATCATAATTGTGATTAAAATAGACTAAGGATTTTTTTAAATCTTCCTATATTGATTTCAAGAAAAAAATTGAATTTGAAATTATAAAATTTGAATTAAAAATTAAAAAATATAATTTTTTACTTTAAAAAATTTAGTTTGATTTGTAATTTGAACCAAAAAACCATTAATTTGAGCGTAAAACTTATTCGATGATTCGGTGTGAATAAAAAACTCAAAACTCATTGATTATAATTTAAGAAATTATAATCAATGATGTACGATCGAATCGTACAGGTGGACATACGATTTCAAAGAATAACCAACCTGTTAGAACTCAAGGTGTCAAAGTCTACCACCCACTGTTGGAACCACAGTCCGCTAGGTTTTGGAAAAACGAAGTTTTTTCGAAATTTGACAATCTGTTCTCCTCCAATAAAAATGGGTTTTTCAATTGGACATTTCGTTTTCTCTACAAAAAAATTTTGAATCATATTTTCGTTAGTTTATTTTTTATATTTTACTGCTTTACTAAATTACATATATCTCAATTGTTTTACCATATAGAAATTCATACTTCAAAACATAGATAAACATTGATATAGGCTTTTATTAAGTGTATATCTTATATTTATGGGCCTCTCCATTTTCCTGTTATAGTCCTTTAAACTTGGGTCTCAAATATACTGATATTCTTTTTTCTAAAAATGTTATATAGCTTGCAGAAAAAAATACCATCGAAGCCCGTCTAATGACTTATACATTATTTAAAGAAACTTTTAAACATTTTTTTTGGAATCGGAGAAACCAATTCTATATATAAAGAGCGCCAAATAATTTTGTCCACCTAGATTTTGATTTGGAACCACAGTACCACCGATGGTTTCAAAATATAACAAATCCTGTTTATCTATCTAAGTTATCTCTTATACCTTAAAAGATATTAAAGTTTAAATATTGCCACAAAATAACTTATGTAATAGTTGTCCAAAAATGTTTCTAAAAATACCATTTTGTATTAAATACAAAATCGGCTGAAAAATATATAACATTTTGCAATCTTTCCATGAGAAATTCCAAATATTGAAAAATTTGACATTTGGCCTTCACGATTTAAGGGTTAACGTTTTCCGATTTTAGTAAAACTTTCAGACTATATTTAAAATTACCTGGAATATAATATTCTGAATAGCTTTTGCTTAAAAATCATAACAGTAAAGAAATTCGGCTCATTCGCCAAAATATGGTCAAAAAAATAGTTTTTCTCGAAAATCTCAAAATTTAAATCGCAGGTTACGGAAAAACTTAGGTGGTATTTTCATAATTTTTTCATATTTTTATTCCTTATTATGTTCTCAATAAATCCCAATGTGTTGATCAAAAAATTTTGAAATTTGTTTAACAAAATTTTTAAAAATTAGAAATTGGAGTTTTGAAACTGCCGTAAAAAAAATAATTTTTTTTTCTTTTAAATCAAATTGCAAAAGTAATTATTTAATACCAAAATTTTTACAAAACTTCAGCGTCCTTGCGGCACCAGTTAACGTTAGCCTATCATCCTAATATTTTACACAACGAGTTTATACAATACATAGAACCAGTCTAGAGGGGGGGGGGGTTGTTGCACGGCCTGTACCTAGAACATTTTTTTCGTCCATACAATCTTGGAGCACTCTAATGTACACGCTAGTACGCATACACAATTTTCTGAAAATAAGCGAATTCACTTAATTGAGAATAAATTCGAAAATAATCCATCGATTTGTATGATCGATATCTCATATTGTTCCTATTACATGTGGCTCTGCCGTTTTCGATTTTTCTTGATTTTTTTAAAACAAAAAAATTGCTATTTTCATGTAAAAAATATATTTTTTGCTTAAATATGTTATTATAACTCCGAAACTACTGTGTCGATTAAAACGCAATATATAAACAGATTAAAGGTTATATAAATTTCAACTTTTCTAAGTTTACTTCAATAATATCGTACTAACCCTTTTTGAGTTATCATAAATTATGTGGAGAAACATATAAAAAAATTCACAATTTTAGAAAAAAAGATTTTAAAAAAATCTATCCGTAGAATTCAAAAATTTTACCATTTTTGTACTTAGGTAACCATGATGCATCAAATCTATATAGTGGTTTGTAATCAAAGTCACAATTTTGAAATGATTATGAAAAATGCTTAAATTTTTACGAAAAAATTGAGCTTAATTGATTTAAAGTGGTTTTAAAGGTGTTTAAAAATTTTTTAATATTTTTACATATTTGAAATTCAATTTTAATAAGGCTTACGTTTATTTATTATAATTACTCTGTAATAATTCAAATTACATAAAATAAAAAGTTCAAATAATTACCAAAAAATCTAGAAATTTGTACATATTTGTTAAGAATTAAAATTAATTAAGAACAATTTTTTTACAGATCAGCATCTTGATTTTCAAATAAAAAAAAAACAGTCAAGCATGTCGGTTCGATTCCAACACAGGGCTTCCAACATGGGTTTTAGCTACATAATCTTGTGAGTATTTTTTTGAAAGCATGATTTTTGTCAAACCGCGAACAAAAATAATTATAATTATTATATAGTGTTTCAGTCAAATAATCTCCAATATTACTTGCTTGCTTACTAGGTAAGTAAAGTTCTCCTAATTTATAATCTAATCTTCCAATTCTCTAAGATTATATTAAAATTTAAGTTGTATATTGTATAGTTTTTTTTTTTTTTAATATTTAAGAAGTAAATTGTTAAATTAAATAAACACTATGAATTTCATTTAAATCGGAAATTACAAAAAATTAGATAAAATTTTCTCTACATTTTGGGATGGATTCTTTCAAGAATTTTTTAATACATTATAGTTTAACGTGCAGCCAAAAAAAGTTGAATGCACGCTGGAATATGAAAAGTATTCCCATTTTCTGCCTTAAAACTAGTAACATTACATGAATCTTTCTTAATGAACAGTTCATTCATTCAATTAGTTACTGCGTGGTAATAAGTAGTTGTGAATTAATAACTGTTTTTTTTAATGAAACGTAAAAGTTTTATGAACAAATACAAAGTTATACACAATATATGCATTTTCAGCAGAGTTCAACAACTAAGGCGAATTTATGCAATATAAGGGGTCTTCCATTAGAGACTTCCGAACTTTGACAGTTGATAGCGACCATATTGTTGAAGATACATCTGTCGAATTGGCTGTCATTTATTCAGTTTGTTTTGCCAAATCTCTATGGATGGATATGGCGTTCAACGCCATGTATTCGTTGAATGAGCCTTGGAGCAGTTGGAAACAAAGTGTCACTGTTTGGTGTGAATTCTGGGTTGGCGTGGTCATTGGTCCATATTTCTTTGCGAATGACATTGACCGTCCACGGAGGTCGATGATTACCAACTTATTTTGGACTGAATTGGGTGATATGGACACCAACGATATGTGGTATCAACAGGACGGCGCTATGTGTCACACAGCTCATGTCACATTGGACAAGTGATTTGAGGGCATGGACATCTCACTTGGAGGTAATGTGAACTGGCTCCTGATATAGTAGATGGTTTAGATTGTATAAAAATGTATTTTAAAGGTATAGTAATGTTTTTTCCATGGTCCATGTTTTTTTTATGGTCTTAATGATGATCTATTCCTTTTAACTCTCGAAAAAATTACCCAAAAAAACCTACAGAAATTTCAAACTTTAGTCTTTTGTTTAATTCTCACAAGGTTCAAGTAAGCATGTGTAAAATAAAACTCAATTTTATCCCAAAAAATACATAAATAACAACGAAACAGAAATGTCCTCTAATTTATCCAAACTAACAATTTAAGGAAATTAAACTAACAAAATCGCCAAAACATGAAGTTGGTGGAGCTAAACTTCATCTAATATTTGTTGTTTAACCAGAGTTTAATGTAACAAACTTTTCAACATTTTGCACAATTATTTGAGATTGAAACAGAAAAACACATGCATCCATGATTCAAATGATTCAAGTTAAATATTGCTGACTGGTTGCGAGTGCTGGATGGAGTGTGTGTCTGCATAAGAAGTGGCTTAATTTTGGTTGGGTTAGTCGGTTGCTTGGTTTGTTGGCTAAAGTATGTAGTTGTAGTTATGATTTGTACGAGGGTGATATGATGATTGTGGTAAACAGTTTGTGTTTACTGTAAAGGTCGTTGCTTTTGCAGCCAATGAACAGTGGGAATCAACATTTTTTGGAAATATATCTGGCATTTCTAAACGGCTGGTATTTGAAGTGGACGTATCCAAGGAGTATTCGAGTTTAATTTATTAAAATGGACCCTACAACTGCTCAATCCAGGTGCGACGCTATGGGGGCGTTCAACATGGAAAATGTTGTTTCTCATCCGATTTCAAAGATTTTTATATTTTTGGAAAGCCGCCGGTAAGGGAAAGAAATGGAACATGGAGATGCAGTGAAAATTATAAGCTTCATATTTGCTGATGTAGTGCTTTTCAACTAAACCTCCCTATGAATGCGTTTGAATTGGAATAATCCTTTGAATGCCAACTAGGAACATTAAGCCACCGGTAAAGGAACAAAGTCCATTAAGGAAAGCCAATTGCATCTGGAAATGAAGTGCAATGGATGTATTTCAACCAAACCCCCATATGAAAGAGTTTGAATTGGAAGAACTGCTCATTCGTAAATTACCAGAATCTGAAATGATCACAGTCAGTCAAGTAGATGTTCAGAAAACTATAAATCAATCTTAGCGTATTAAATTAATTCAATTTGCCATACTATAGTGATACAAAGGACAGGAAATACTTTAACACTACCATCCTATAGCTATAGACCAATAAGCCTTCCAACTTGTTTGTGGAAACTATTTCAGAATGTAGTCCAAAGGATAACTTCATCGTTTTTGAATGTTAAAAACATTACTCAGTGAACCAATTTGATTTTTGTGAGCATCATAGAACTCTCGAGCAAGTAAACCGTTGGAACTTAACCATTTCAACATTTGCAATTTTTAGTTCAGTATAAATGGTGATACATTTACAGGGGACTGGTATCATACCCAGCAGCTAATTTCGCGTTCCGCACCAAGATTGTGTGTTATCACACCTTTGGATTTTTCACTTTGGCGTTGAGTAAAGTCAAATGTCTTTATCGATAAGCCAGCTACTATTCAAGACTTGGAAGCCAACATTACTAGAGTAAATCGTAAGCAGTGCTGGAAAGAGTAATCGAAAATTAATAGCGTAGTCACGGCCAACATTCGAAGGAAACTATCTTTAGAAAGGAAATTTCAGAGATTATTCTTTCGGGTCATAATAAAGATTCCAAATTCCAATTCTATTTTAATTGATTTGTATAAAATAAATAAAAAATAATTAAATGAATAACCTTTTAGCATATAAAGAGCTAGATAATTATCTCAGACGTGGTTGAAAACCTGAAGAATACGATTAAATTAACTCAAAAGTAATCATGATACGTTTACACTTAGGGGATAAAACTGTTCATCAGTCACACTTAACAACCTTAACATCCTTCAGTCTGATCATATCAAATACCTTGGATAGACGTTTTACTTGGCAAATCCATATCGAAATCATCAATCGAAATTAAACCTTGACTGCATAATCACCCTTTATAAAACTGGTTTAAAAACAATTTGGACGTACGGAATCAAGTTATGGAGAAAGCAAAGTGAAACCAGGCAAACTTCGGATGTGGGGCTTATATGGAAGCTATGATAGGTAACTGAGAGACAAAAACCTATGTTTGTTTTTTTAGTTTGTTATTAAAGGGTGTTTTTAATAAAAAAAGTGAATTTTAATCAAACAAATTCTTATAATAGAATGATGCATAGATGCCAATAACATTTGAAAATAATTTCGGGTATATAGCAACCACAACTGGCCTTGACGAAGCGCATTCTGGACGTCCAATTTTGAGCCACTTTTTCGAGCAATGTCACGAATAATACGAACAATGTTGGTTTCCAAGGCATCAATTGTTGTTGGTTTATCATCATAAAATAGTGACGTCTCGTGGCCCCACAGGAAATAATCGAGAGGTGTCAAATCGCACGACCTTAGAGGCCAATTCTCGAAATCAAATTTTGATTTCAGTAAATCGAAACGCTTACGGGTAGCGTATGGCTCGTAGCGCCATCCTATTGAAACCACATCTCTCCCGGAGCAATGTCATCCATATTTTCAGACAAAAAAATCATTGATCATGGTGCCTCACGATCTCCAATGACCGTAACGCGAGCTCCGGCTTCATGTTGGAAGAAATAAGGCCCGATAATGCCACCAGCGTGGAAACAGCACCAAAAGCATTTTTCTGGATATAATGGATCTGTTATGGATCGGTAGAGCGAAATGCAGCAATTTTCTTTACAAACAAACCCGTTAAGCCAAAAATGAGCCTTATCGCTGAACCATTTTTTCCGATAAAACATTGGGTCAGTTTCCAACTGCTCTATTGCCCAATCGGCGAAAGAACGTGGTTTTAATTTCTGCACCAGCTGGATCTTAAAGAGCGTACGGACAGAGCCACAATTCCTGCGACCGACGACGAATCGATAAATTTGGATCCTTCTACACACTTTCATTTACAACGACGATATTGGAATTTTTGCATCATTTATGAATGGTATGAAATCGATCCTTAAATATCACGAAGTCGTCTACAAGTTGCGTGAATCGATTACTGATTTTTATACCTTTCACCTTCGTGAGAAGGGTATATATAAGTTTGTCATTTGTAATTTTTAAATTTTTCATTTCCGACACTATAAAGTATATATATTTTGGATCCGTATAGATAGCGGAGTCGATTAAGCCATGTCCGTCTGTCTGTCTATTGAAATCAATTTTCTGAAGACCCCAGATATCTTCGGGATCCAAATCTTCAATAATTCTGTCAGACATGCTTTCGAAAAGTTTATTTAAAATCAGCAAAATCGGTCCACAAATGGCTGATATATGAGGAAAAAACCAGGACCTCGATTTTTGAGCTATATCTGGATTACTAATAACTTAATATAGACAATATGGATATCTAATGATGGATATTTCAAAGACATTTGCAACGACGTATATAAGACATAGTAAGTTGGACCTACAATGGGTCAAAATCGGAAAAATATTTTTTAACCCGAATTTTTTTTAGCAAAAAAAATAAAAAACAAAAAAAAATTTTTAGAATTTTAAAAAAAAAAAATTCTTTTAGAATTTAAAAAAAAAAAAATTAAATTTAAAAGAAAAATTTAAATAGCAATTTAAAAAAACATTTTTAACAAAAAATTATAAAAAACAACTGGAAAAAAAATTTGTTTACCTAAAAATAATTAAAATTTGTATTTTTAAGTATAATTTGGTGAAGGGTATATAAGATTCGGCACAGCCGAATATAGCTCTCTTACTTGTCAAAGAATATTTAGGATAATTTGGTAGGGTTGTTCAAGCGTCAATCTATTCAAAAGGTCAAAAAGTCAACTCTTTTTTCTATATTATCAATTTTTATACCCTTCACCTTCGTGAGAAGGGTATATATAAGTTTGTCATTCCGTTTGTAATTTCTACATTTTTCATTTCCGACCCTATAAAGTATATATATTCTGGATCCTTATAGATAGCGGAGTCGTCTGTCTGTCTGTTGAAATCAGTTTTCTGAAGACCCCAGATATCTTCGGGATCCAAATCTTCAATAATTCTGTCAGACATGCTTTCGAGAATTTTGCTATTTAAAATCAGCAAAATCGGTCCACAAATGGCTGAGATATGAGGAAAAAACCAAGACAACCTCGATTTTTGACCTATTTTTGACCTATATCTGGATTACTAAGACATTAATATAGACAATATGGATATATAATGATAGATATTTCAAAGACATTTGCAACGACGTATATAAGACCATAGTAAGTTGGACCTACAATGGGTCAAAATCGGGAGAAAAAAATTTTAACCCGAAAAAAAAATTTAAAAAACCAAAAAAAAATTTTTTAAAATAACAATCGAAAATTTTTTTTTCCAAAAAATGAAAAAAACAACTAAAGAAAATTAAATTTTGTTTACCTAAAAATATTAAAAATTTTGAAGTATAATTTGGTGAAGGCTATATAAGATTCGGCACAGCTGAATATATCACTCTCACTTGTTAAAATTGAAACTGCTGTTTTAAGTTCTTCGGTTATTTGGAAACTCTAACTTTAACCAATGCTAGAAGAAGTGTAGAAACAGAAATTTAAAAAAAAATTGCTGATAATGAAGCGTTGTAATATAATATGGTACCTTTTTCTTAGAGATTTACCAAACTTATTGCCCAACTCTCGTACTTCATTAATAACAAAACTCCAAACACGCTTTAAAAAATAAACAAAACAAACAAAAAAACACCACGCAAAAGGCGCCAAAACCTGTTTCCAAACAAAATTCAACGTTTAAAAACTTTAAAAATAACAAAAAGACACAAACGGACTGTGGGACGGACACGTGGAGAGGCCAAGAGACAGACATACGAAAACAAAAACAGCAAATAAATAATGAAAACAACAACGATAAATGCAACAAATACAACAACAACAACAAAAAATAAACGTACAACTCCAACTTTAATGGATTCTGTTTCGGTTTTTTCTTTGAAATTTGTGAATAAAAAAAAACAACAACAATAATAATAATAAACAACAGAATTTAAAGCTGCCTTACTAGGCCTGGCCTGGTACTATTAATGGCATGACTTGACTTCGCCTGAGACTGACTGGTCTGAACGGGCATTGTAAGTCTGTTTTCATGGCTGTTGGTTGGTTGGCTTGTGGCGGCTGCAGCAACAGACTCGTAACAAAATTTATTTTTCAAGTTTTTATTTTTGTGTTCGATTGGATTTCTCAGTGTATAGGTGAGTTTGTTGGTTTGTGGGTCTGACTGTTCCATTGTTTGATCCATCATAGTGTTTTGTTGTTGTTTTCGTCGTTTGTAAACATTGTGCCTTCGGGTTGCTGTTGGTTATTTTTTTTTGTTTTGTTTAGACGGAAAAAAATGAACTGTGCGTGTGGCACATACAAAACACTCTAAAATGCAACACTAAAGCTAAACAAGTTTGATTTTCAGTTTTATTTCTTTATTGTATTTCAGTTGTTTTCGTAGACAAAAAGCTTGACTTTTTTTATAACAGCCCGAGTTTAAAGTGACGATATGTCGATTGGTTTGTCTGATCTGACATTGTCTACATTTGGTTGGAGCTGTGATGTGAAGTTTTTTTTTGTTTGTTAGTCAGTTAATGGCAAATGCTACAGAGTTGACCAACATGGTATTTTTTTTTAACAGATTTAATTAAAATTTCAAAAGAAATTCGAGTACATACTATGAAACATTTGAATTGAAGCAGAGAACTGTGTGTTCGTTCTTAGTGTTTGAAATTTTGAACTTCAATAGATCCACGAAAAATATGGTAACAATAATACGACTATCCCCGAATTATTGATTTGGGTTACCATGTAGGATCATCACTGGTTAGCGTATAATTTGTTTGACTAATTATGTTAAATTGTGCTTGTTTAAGGAGGAACCTATATATATTACAAGAGTAAGTCTAGTAGACGATCCAAAATAGCCATTTTATGACAATACATTTTCTTGTTCCTAAGAGTTAGATAACTGACTAGCTCTCTAACATCCTATTACTTTTTTTTACATTAAACATCCCTAATAGTGATTATAAAGACGGCTCATGGTATTTCATATTTTAAAATATATCGAATTTCCAAGTGGTTTGCATGGTCTGACCGATCACCTTTTATTTATTTAATCTGTCTTATTTTCTTAGGCCTAACAATAAGTATTAAAATCATGGGAGCCTTGAGAGACAAATGGGCCACATCTTAGAGAGGTGGTAGATCGGCTCTACGAAGCCTTGATCGTGTTTGGCTCTGTGCGAGAAGTCTTGCAAGCGGGTTCGGGAAGTTTTGTAATTTTATTATGAATTTTTCGCGGACATTCTTGAACTCATGCTTAACTAAAGGTACGTGTAAGTCCCTATGGATGTTCTCATTTCATATGTACCATGTAGCATGGGGAAGTGATGAGCAATTCATAGCCACTCCTTCTCAACAGACAACCTCAGCCACTGTCTTCACAGACTTGGTGCTCCCTGTTATTCGCAAACGAGGCTATGTCGACCGACCACGGGCGGTATAACCCCTATAGCATGTCTGCGGTTGATTGGACCACTGCGTCCTAAACCCAACGATTATTGAAACCGAAACAAATATAACAAACTGAAGCATGAATCACGAATTGGAACATGGAATGTACGCACACTACGGGAAACATCAAAGTTAGAGCAGCTTAGCAACATATTCCACAAATACAGACTCCTACTTCTTGAAACAGCTGATGCTGAGGCCCGATACTAGTGAATTCTCTGCCCGAACGGTTTAAAATTGCTATTTTCAGGAAAACGAGAGGACCAAAGAAGAGATAGTGGTATTGAACTTCTACTATCAAACGAAGCATATGTATGGAGCTCTGACAGAATGGAAAGCACACACAGACCGTATCATATCGGCCAGATTTTGAACGCGTGAGGAACACAACAGTTATCCAATTCTACGCCCCTACGGACTCTGCGGAGTACGAACAGAAAGAGGAGTTTTACAACAGTCTCTCCCAAGCGCTTAATGATGTCAGAAGAGGCGACATTGTAATCCTTTTTGGTGACTTCAATGCTCAACTGGGCGATAACAACTCTGGCATAGAATCGATTCATTGGATTCTTTACCGAGAACGGCGAACTCCTGTCGGGCCTCTGTCTCAATCACAGTCTTGTTATTGGTGGCACTTTCTGCGGTTTAATAAGGAGACGTGGGTATCACCCGATCAGGTAACTGAAAATCAAATTGACCACATCGCCATCATCATAAAATTAAGTGGATCTCTGCTGGATGTGCGTATTAGACGTGGTGCCGATATACCGAGTGATCACCACCTCTTAATAGCCACCATACGCCCTAAAGTTGCTGCCATAAAGAATGATAAAAAAGGGTTTCCAAAAGAAATTTAACACCTACAGACTAGAAGACGTTTTACCAATGCCGTCAGGAACTCCTATCAAGAAGAACAAAACAGTAAGGGGATCACAATCCACCAGGATTCACACGAATGTTCAATGATAAGATGGAGCTTATCCAAACGGCAGTTTTGTATAAAGTTATGCACCTCCTCCTGAGATAAGCCTCAATGATTCGTCACATATTCAGTACTATCAGGAAGGGCAGAATGATCCATATGTAATTGGTGTGCTTGAAAGAGTCTTGAGTAGAAGGTTAAGGAGTGCAAGAATGCTTGTGATATCGGAAAGTCAGGCTTTGCTCATGTTCTTATTGTAGCATGTAAAAAAATCGAGAGTTATGAAGGACTGTATTACATCGCTGAACGAACTAGGGAGGCATAATGAATTCTCAGTGTACTGGATGATGCGTTTTGCCACCTGTCTTGGGAAAAATCCCCATTATCACTAGGATACTTAAGGATTGCTTATTGTTGTTGCATTCTACAGAGTCATGTAGAACAAAGTTTCTGGGTGGTGCCATACTGGATCCAGGGAATATTATTAACCTTTCACCCAACAGGATTTTAGACGTCATTCCCGCACTTGGCTTGCTATGTTGAACTGCACAGCTGCACAAAAAATACTTTCGGAACGTGGTGTTTGGAATCTTTTTAATCGTATATATACAATGTATGTTGAACCAGGGCAAGGCATTAAAATAATGGTATTTCCAAGATCTATTAATTAAGTCTATGAAAATATTTTTATTTTAAAGACCCGAAATATCCTAATGATTGAAAAAATTATTCTAACCCCAGTAACACGAAGTCTGGTTATATTTTAACTAATAGTTATACTGACAGTTTTCGTACAAAAAATAATTTTAACCGACAGTATAACTATTAGTTAACACCTAACCAGGTTTCGTGTTAATGGGGGTACAAGTATAAAATGTTTTTCCAAAATATAATTTAAATTCAATTATTTGTCGCAGACCCGCATTTGAATATCTATTCTGGATCCTCATAAGATTCTCGGACGAGCTAGCTATGTCCGACCGTCTGTAGACACGATAGGGCACAGGCATTTATTAAATTAAACTAAATGGATCAGTTTTCATAGCGCTATCTGGAGAGTACTTACTCTCCCGTGGTATTCGCTGGAATTTAAATGAATACCTTAACGATATAGATTATGCGGATGATTTGTGCTTAATGGCCCATCGTTTCTCCGATATCGAAGACAAACTGAAGAAACTGGCAGCTAACGCAACAGCAGTGGGCTTGAAAATTAATATCGGGAAGCCCAAAATAATGCGTATCGGTTCAACGAACTCATCTCCCCTCACATTGTATAATGAGACAATCGGAGATGTCAAAACATTGTGTTACTTTGGAAGTATTCTAAGCAAAGATGGGGGTTCTGAAGACGATATAAACAACCGGATAAATAAGGCGAGAGTAGCATTAAATAGCTTATACAAGGTCTGGCGTTCTAGCCATACATCTACATAGACAGAAATACGCTGCAGAGTCATATCAATTCTTCTATACGGCTGCACTACCTGGGTTACAACACAACGTCATATAGCCAGACTACAAACATTCATCAATCGTTGCCTCCTTCAAATAAACGGAATATTCTGGACCAATTGGGTGACAAACGATCAAATGGATTGGCCACATACTCCGAAGACCAATATATGACATCGCAAGAAATGCCCTGGAATGGAATCCCCAAGGCCATCGACGACCCGGTCGCCCACGAAACACCTGGCAGCGGACAACACTCAAAGAATGTCAAAAGGAAAATAAATCTTGGAACCAAATCAAAGCACTTGCAGCTGATCGTGTAAATTGGAGTGAATTTGTTGGTGCCCTATATATTACTATAAGAACTTTCTATTAATTATACTACAAATTTTGAATAAAGGCTTTAATATAAATGGATCAGTTCACGAAAAAAGTGGACATTGCTGCATTTGCTTCTATAATCCTCTTTTAAGGTGCCCACAGTTTGCCACCTCCGATCCCACAATGTTTTTTTTTGTTCTCAAAGTGTGCAGCATAAACAAGGCATTGGAAAATACGCCAACGAAAAAAAACAAAATAAAATCTTTTGAAAAAAAAAAACAACCAACTACCAATTACCATTTTGGTCATAAAATAATAAATAATAAATGTATTTACGAGTGACTGAGTTAAAGCGAAAGACTGTGAGAGAGTGTGTGTCTATCACGAAGTAGATTTCAGATTATGATCTGGCAATAATTGTTAGTGATTAGAGCCAAATATAAACATTAAACGAAACAACAGCAACAAAAAAAAAACCTCTCTAATTGCAACAAAATGACTGCTGATGAACAGATTTAACCAATTATGGCCAATAATATCGGTTGCCAGTTGTTACTTGGTTTATATAACTAAACAAATCTATCTATAAGTTTACTTACAAAATAGCAGTTCTCATTAAATCTCGCCTGCAGAGTTCGCATTACAGCATCTTCAGTCAGTGGTCCCGATAGATGTATTAGATCTTCCAATTCGTAGGGTTGTTTGTGTTGCGAGTTGCCATTGGTTGAGTGATTCAATTGATTTGCATACTGATTCGAACGATTGACATTGTGTATGCTGCCAACAATGTTGGAATTGGTGAAACCCATGGGGAGAGTATTGATGCCATGACATGGATTCAAGTGCTTTTGTATGGGTATGAAGGGCAATTGGTTGGGCTGATGTTGATATTGATGTTGCTGGTGTTGATGCTGTTGTGTCTGTTGATGATACGATGGCTGGTGGTGGTGATGATGGTGTTGTTGTTGTTGTTGCTGCTGCTGTTGTTGTTGGTGGTGTAGATGTGATGAATGTGTCGATGATCGCATAGGTAGAGTGTTCGAGGAGTGTGTCATCGATGTCGGTGGTGGTATGACAGGCATTACAATTGAACCCATAAAATGATGGGCGGCTGAAGAAACTGTTGGGAAGATTGAGAGAAAAATTATAAGATTGTGTGTAGAATTGGAAAATGTAAGAAACATATTTGGGAAATTATGAATTAATAAAATATAGATGGGAGCGAATACAATACATTTGACCTTTATAATTTATCATTTTCTCTAGATGATGAGTCATCACTGGAGAATCTCACAAACGAAATATTTTTTGATAGTTTGGAATAATATAATAAATAAGAGAGAGAAATATTAAATATCTGTGGTTTGTTGGATTTTCAATGTATTTTTTTTATTTAAATACTATAATACAAATAAAACTACAAGGACTGCAAAGTAAGGATGCATTAGAGTTGAATTTATTGGAGGAAGTTATAATTTTTGCACAAAATCCTTAAGTAATCGCATTGCCGATCTGAATATTTCATTTTCTTCTCCAGTTGACCTATTCTTAAATACGTCTTATATAAATGACTTAATGACACTTTCATATATTTGGTCAGATTTCAACAAGACAAAATCAGCATATTGTCAAACGTGTTAAAAAATATTTAGATATTTCTAAACAAAAATTGATGATATATTATAGAGTCACATTTACAAGATCCTTGTCTCCATAATAATTTGACTTCCTAACTTTTCAGTCCAATCAAATGCATGGATATCAATTTATTCCAAAATATAAAAGTAAATTAAATAATAGCATTGGAATCCTTCAGCAAATCGTTTCAGAGACTGACTATTAAAACTTGATTTTAAAATTTTTTAAATTCTTCTCTCTATAATTTTTGGAGACAGGGAAGTTGGTGAATCGTTCATGGTTTAAAGTAGTATTGATCTTAGTACCAAACCTTATGATCAAACATAAAAAACTTTGTTTGAATGTTGGTTGAAGGATGAACAATATTAATATCTCTACATCAAAATTGGCTCAGAATCCTTCTGACTCCTGCGTCCCTGTTAAGTTGTCTTCAAATATGGGTTTAAATTTGTTCGGGTGATTTTGCAAAAGATAAATTCAGTTCCAAGGCGTGAATGTGGTCCAGATTATTCAGCATCACTCCAAAGACGTTAATTAATGAACCCTTTCATGTAGCTAGTAAGGTTAAGTAGACATATAAAACTCACGAAGGTGAAGTAGTTTTTCTAATTATAACTTGTGTGACTTAACGATGGCAGAGCTAAAACGATGAGAGTTACCAATCCTTATAATATCATCATCGCATCTATCGAGGAGGACAACAACAGACACATCTTTAATACTTTCAAAAGAAAAAGTATTAAAGGAATCATGGAAGCGGTTTGAAAGTGCTATGAAATGAACTCCCTACGAAAGTAATATCAATTCGAAAAGAAAATCATTCGAGTTTCTATCGAATCGAATTACACAATAACCCCCTTGGATATGGAATGATGATGTCCATGTCAGGCTACAACATGCATCGATTTTATTGAAAACACTGGTTGATATCCTTGTCAGAATATCCTCACTCCGGATAATTTGGCAATGCCACAACACATATAGTTCGAAGGATTTGTACTCCACTTTTGAGAAACTTTGTAGTGAATAAAAACCTTTTTAGTCTCTATGGAATGGGTGCCAAGATAGTTGAGCTATCTCTTAGTCGCCTCTAATAATCACAGAGCTAGGCGGACTTAATCATGTATTGGGCATGGCAATCCTTATTCTAAGTATGCAAGATAGTGGAGTCGGGTTAGAATGAGCACTTGATAATATGAACTACTGGATAGTATGAACACACAAATTTTTACATTGGAGACCCTAAAGAGTGAACATCGCCTACCTCTATAGAGTGAACTTCATTTTTTTTTGCCAAAAAATTTCAAATCAAAAGTTTTTCTTTATTATTTTTTTCTACAGACAGTTTTGACTCTCATTAGTATTTTTTGTTCTCATTAGTTTCATTATTTGTTTACACACATTTTGTATACAACACCGTTATTTTTGTTTTGGTTTTTCTGAGATTTTTGCCTTTTTTTTGACTCTACTATTTGTATTGCTATATAAACCAAAAAAAATTCTTTCTATAAAAGTTTAGCAAGAAATAAATAAAGATAAGGACAATGGAGTGGGAGTTACAGTTCTAGCAAATAAATTTGGTGTAGCAAAGTCCACAATATGTGGCATTACAAAGTGAAATTCTATGCCACAATAAAAGTGCTATAAATAGAAAAACTTTGCGAAAAGCGGAAAAAAATATTCCATAATTGACTTTTAAAGCAGCGATATAAAAAATTGCCTGTCAGTGGAGATATGCTTAAGGCAAAATCAAAAAAAAATACACAAGCAGTTACACGATCAGGAGGTTTCAATTCAAGCGCAGGCAGGCTTCAAGGGTATAAAGCAGCAACTCAAGCTGTTAACATTTTTTAAAATGCCATTGACTGGGCTGAGAACAATACTAAAGATTATGAAAATATCTTAGTTTTGTACTTAGTTGATTTAGCAGTACAAAAAGCCAAAAGTACATGTACAAAACATGCAGCCATTAATGATTTATTTGTTCCTTTATAAAAATATAATAAAATGTACATTTTTGATATAAAATTTTATGAATTTTTTATAATTTTTTCAGTCTCGATAAAGTGAATTTATTGGATAAAATGAACAGGCATTGCATTAATTAGTTCACTCTATCCCGACTCCACTATAGTTTATTCAACGTACATTGTTAGGATCTTTTGAATAAGAATAACGACAGGAGATGACTGTGCTCTGTCCTATAGTGACAGTTCAAAGATGGATATGAGCGCATGGTCGGAAATTTTCGATAGTACTTCGTTTCATTCAGTTCAGATGGACGAAAGGCTATTTGGCGGAACTTCGATATATAAGGAGAGGATAATACTAATAACTAATGTCAATAAAATTCTTATTATAGATGCGAACGGGAATTGCTTAAGAGTTCAAAACGGAAAGAATAGGTACAATATCAAAGAAATTACTTTATTGGATTTGTCGCAAAGATGTCTTTAAGATACAGTTTGGGTTTTAGTATATATTAGGTGTTGAAATTAGGATTCTTATTGTATATATCTCCACTAGAACGTAGTAGCTCTAAAAATTCAGCTTAAGATCCAGGAAGGATTTTTATGACATATTTGTGATAAATTAAAACATGAAATTTTCTTGATTTGATTTGAAAAAGTTAGGAAATCTTAATGAATTAGATGTAATTTTAAACTAACCGATATACACTGATGGACAAAATTCACCGCCATTTCCTCTTTAGGATGTGTAAAGGATCGCCACGGTACGTATTTGTAAATTATGTTAAGTTAAAATGACTTGTTTTAACTGAAGTATAATTAAATTGAATTATTGTTTTTGTTGAAAAAATTAAATTTTGTGTTTCAATTATATTTATAACGTGGTAGTCCTTTAAACATTCTGAATGGAAATGGCGGTAACTTTCGTCCATCAGTGTAGGTCTCTATGGACTAAATATTTAAACATGTTTGAAATAGAATATAAATAAAATCAGGTAAAGAAAAATACTTTTATTTAGAGGGCATAAATAGGTAGATGCGAGAATGAGATTATAGAGAAGTAATACAATAAAGCAAAATTTTGTAAACGTAATCGGAATGGACCGGGAAATAAATAAAACATTTTTTTAAAATTAAACATAATTTTATAATTTATAACAACATATAACATAATCGAAAATAATAACAGCCAAATACAACAATTTTATTCATGAAAAATATTTTTATTTTTGGATTATAAACAGAGTTTCAAGACACAACAGCAATAAAAACAAGCAAATGGAAACAACATTTTTAGTAAAGATAAAATAACATGTTTTTTTAATACAAATCAGATGAAAACCAAAAACCCAAATTAGTTATTTAACATTACAATTAAAAAATAAAAAGCAATTTACCTTTTTCATTGATCTGATGGGGCAGTGGATGTGGTATGGATGTATTTCGTGATGAAACAATACCCGATGTGGTTGTCGAATTATGTGGCAAGGTATGACTAAACAAATGATGTGAATTCTACAAAAATAAAAACAAAAAAAAAAACAACAACAAAAGAAAAGAACAAGAATTAGTAACTACAAATAAACTACAATACAATAATGTGATTAAAACCAATTAAGAAAATCAACTGGCTACTCTAATACATTAGGATATTCACTAAGTCCAGTGCTTCAGAGTATTTTTAGTATTTAGATAACCAACGAGATTTTATATGAATTACAAGATTTTGACAAAATTTTAATACAAATAATATTCTTAGTATTTACTGTTGTTAGAATACTGGAGTTAGTGAATACTAGAGCTGTAAGTGGATGATTCATGTTTGATTTTTAATTCACCATGAATTACCAAAATGGAAATGCATTAATTTTGACCAAAATATGAATTGAATTGAAATTTGAATGAAGAATTTTTGAATGCATTCGATTCATGCAAAATAGATTTTTAATTCAATGGACAGATTTTTGTAAAAAAAAAATGTTTAAGTAAAATAAACTACGAATTTTGTCAGACGTTTGACCACACAATTAATGATAACTTAAAAACGGTTAGTCCGATTATTTAACTAAACTTAGAAAAATTGAATTTTACATAATCTTTAATCCGTTTATATATTGGGGTTTAATCGGATCAGAAGTTTCGGAGTTATAATAACAAATTGAAACAAAAAATATATTTTTCACATGAAAATAGCTAATTTTTTTGTTTGAAAAAAATCATAAAAAATCGATAATGGCTGAAATTGTTGAGATTTATTGCTTTATCGCAAAGCCACATGTAATAGAAACAAAATGAAATATTCATCATAAAAAGTGGTGGATTGTTTTTGATTTTATTCATAATTCAGTGAATTCACTCACTTTCACAAAATTTTAGTTTTGTGTTTGATATACATAAAATTGAGTAGTTAATGTTCTCCTTACGATTGATTGAACTTTGAAAACATTTTCCCCATGCTATGTAGAAATTTTCATATATACATTGCGTTTCAATCGGCTCAGTAGTTTAGGAGTTATAATAACAAATTGAAGCAAAAAAAATATTTTTTACGTGAAAATATCAAATTTTTTTGTTTTCAAAAAATCATGAAAAATCGAAAACGACAGAAATTGTTCAGATTTATTCCTTTATCGCAAAGCCACATGTAATAGGAACAAAATGAGATATTGCTTATAAATATTAATAGATTATTTTCGAATTTATTCACAATTAAGTGAATTCGCTCATTTTCAAAAAATTTCAGTTTTTTGTTTGATATAAATAAAATTGAGTGGTAAATGTTCTTCTTTCGATTGATTGAATTTTGAAAACATTTCCCCCATGCTATGTAAAAATTTTCACATATACATTGCGTTTTAATCGGCTCAGTAGTTTCGGAGTTATAAGAACAAATTGAAGCAAAAAATATATTTTTTACGTGAAAATACAAAATTTTTGTGTTTTAAAAAAATCATGAAAAATCGAAAACGGCAGAAATTCTTCAGACTTATTGCTTTATCGCAAAGCCACATGTAATAGGAACAAAATGAGATATTGCTCATAAATATCGATAAATTCTTTTCGAATTTATTCTCAATTAAATGAATTCGCTCGTGAAACTAGCAAATTTTTTGAAAATGAGCGAATTCACTTAATTGTGAATTATTTCGAAAATAATCAATAGATTTTCATAATCTATATCTCATTTTGTTCCTATTACATGTGGCTTTGCGATAAAGTAATAAATCTGAATCATTTCTTCCGTTTATGATTTTTCATGATTTTTTTAAAACAAAAAATTGCAATTTTTACGTAAAAAATATATTTTATGCTTCAATTTGTTGTTATAACTCCGAAACTACTGAGCCGATTAAAATGCAATATATGTGTGAAAATTTGTACATAGTAAAATGTTTCCAAAATTCAATGAGTGCGAAAATGAGTGAATTCACTTAATTGTGAATAAATTCGAAAAGAATCCATAAATTTTTACGATCAATATCTCATTTTATTTTTATTATATGTAGCTTTGTGATAAAGCAATAAATCTTAGCAATTTTTAAAGTTTTTATTTTTTCATAATTTTTTTGAAACAAAAAAATTTTTTATTTTCACGTTAAAAATATATTTTTTGCTTCAATTTGTTATTATAACTCCGAAACTACTGAGCCGATTGAAACGCAATATATAAACGGACTAAAGTTTATGTAAATTTAATTTTTTTTAATTTTATTTTTATAATATCGGACTTACCGTTTTTGAGTTATCATTAATTATGTGGAGAAACGTCTAAAAAAATTTATAATTTTACTTAAAAATTAAAAAAGAAAATTTAGACCATATTTGTACTTCTGGAACCACAATATATAAAAATTGTGTAGTGCTTTAAAAAGCCTTTAACATTTTTGTCGATTTTGTTGCCTTGTGTTATTGAATGCATTATTCAGTTTGCTCAAAATATGAATTAAGTTTTAAATGAATTAATCATGAATAAAAAATTCTTGATGTATTAGTTTCATCCAAAAATAGAATTGAATTAAAATTTTAATGAATTCATAGACGTTTAAAAGGAAAGAAATTTTAATTAATTTTTCCATTGAATTTTTTAATTAGAATGAAAAATAAAGAACGAAAATCCTTGTGAGATTTAACAAATTGCTCAGAAGTATTTTTAAATCAATTTAATACCATGATTACGAAATAGTTTAGAATCGCGATGAGCATAATTTTATTAAAGAATCGGAGTTTAATTTTTGTCATCTGTATCTGAGCTGAAAAGTGAATTAAGAAATGAAAGTCAATAACTAATTGAATACATTTGAATATTAATACAATTATTTTTGTATGATGAATTCATTCATATTGTTACGAACAGCCTTAACGATTTGAATTTAATGGTATGTAACGGCTGCTTGCAACATTTAATGTTTATAAACATTTCCAGTGCTCGAAACTTCTACTTATCAACAATGTTGATAACACTCTGTTATTAACAATGTTTGTGGTTACGGCAACATTAACTGTTAAAGCTGCTAACATTAACATTAAAGCTGCTAAAAGCTCTAGAAATAGAACATTCTAGTTTTGTCCATTATAAGTTAATTCATGAAACTACTATTTAGAAGATGGCACTGTGAATTATAAACGTGTATTTGTATAAAAACACAGAGTGACTATTTAAACTGTTGTTGTGTAAATTTGAACAAATAAACTGCTTTTATTTGCAATTAAAAAATACGGTTAAAGGTAATAAACCACCGTTTTTAAAAGGTAAAAACGTAACAATCTTTTGGGGCGAAATGGATGCATTCAAAAAATTACAATTCATAGCCCAAATGGTTCAAAAATTCATTTATAAATGAATCATTCCTTTACAGCTCTGATGAATACCCCTATGGGTGAGACAGTTGCGTACTTACTTTATGATTGTTGTTATTATTATTTAGAATAGATGTGGCAGAATTGGTATTTATAACAGATGATGAAGTATGATTATTATTATGATGTTGTTGCTGTTGTTGTGATGGTGGTTGATGATGTGATTGCTGTTGTTGTTGCTGTTGGTGATGATTATGATGTTGGGCGGTATTAGTGGTTGTTAAATTAACATTATTACTACAATTATTGTTATTATTATTGTTATTGGTGGTAGTGGTATTGTTGTTGTTGCTGTTGCTATTGTTGCTGTTGTTACTATTACTATTATTTAATGTGGGATATATTGAACCATGTTGTATTTGTGATTGCTGTTGTTGATGTAATTGCTGCTGTTGTTGTTGCTGCTGCTGTTGTTGTTGTTGTACTAAGTTATTGCCATTTGTGGCAAAGTTGTTAAATTGATTATTACTATTGTTATTGCTGTTGTTGTTATGGCTTAAATTATTATTGCTATTACTATTGTTATTGTTATTAATATTTAGATTTGGACTTGATGCATTCAGTTCTAGACCCGTTGTTAGGGGGCCCAATTGCTGTTGTTGCTGCTGCTGCTGTGATAAATTTGTTGCATTGCCATTTGTTAATGTTCCTGTTCCAGTTGCTGTTGTACTTTGGCCTTGGCCCACATGCAAACGATTTCGCAATGTAACTAATTCGGTACTGAGACTCTTGAGTCGTTGTTGTAGGTGTACAGCCTCATTGGATGATGAGGCGTCTGTAAAAGAAGTTTAGTTTAAATAATTTTAAATTGCTGAGATAAAAAATATGTTTATAATGTATCTTTTTATACCCTACACCAATATATTGGGGAGGGTATTATGCGTTGGTGCTAGTGTTTGTAACGCTCAAAAATGTTAGTGTAATGGTCACCTTAAAGTAAACTCATCGACTTATAATCACTTTCTGAGACAATTAAATGATGTCCGTCCGTCTGACTTAAAAATTTGTGCTCAAAGTGCAGGTCGCAATTTTGAAGATACTTCGATAAAATTTCACTTATTTCTGTTCCACTGAAATTGGTTAAATTCGGTCGTTTATTTCACAAAGCCCTCTACAAATGTCCTCACGAAATAGAACTTTATCGGTCATACATATTTAATTTATATAGGTATCTACCCAAATTTCTCTATAACACATTGACTGCCACGTCGGACACATATGTGTGACACTGCACTATGCGGTTTACGCCACGTCGGACACATATGTCCGACACGACTTTTATTCTCTCTAGCCATGTCAGACAATAGTGCTGGAATTTAAGAATTTTTTCCATGTTGTCTGGAAGTTCCTCATCAAAACTGTAATCTTCACATTCTTCATCACTTTCTGAACTTGTACTGAGTATGTTTTCTAACTCAGTATCCCATAAAAAATTATTTTTCGCCATTTCGTGAGACCCTCTTATTTATAAAAAAAAATCTGTTTCTAAGCAGTAAATATATCTGACAGTAGCCTAAATTCCAATATTGACGTTTTCGATGAGATTAAGCGAAGAAAATGCTGTGGCCCCCAGCATCTTATTTGCTGAAAGTGCCTTGGCAGTCAATGTGATAAATAAGTTTTATATACTTGGAAGTCATGTCGCCTAATTTTCGTAGCTCACATATAAGATCCTTTCCAAAAATCGCTTTAACAAGCATAAAAGTGGTGGAGATTACAAATTATTCAAATAAATGTTTGTATCCCAAGACATTCTGCTGAAGCACAACCAAACTTTTCTAATCAGGATGCAACAGTATGCTTTTAACAAAATGTATAATGCTAAGAACTCTGTTGGACTTTTCTGGCTTAGGGGATTCGAATCCAATCTATATTAATAAGAAGAATGACTTCGGGGGTAAGTACTCAGCAGAATGACTTGAATGACTTATGTAGCATAAGACTGACTTCCAAGGGTGTTAGTGAAAGTAGGACTCTATCCAGAATCGATGAAAACATTGGCCCTAATTTTGTAAATCACGTCACCAAAGTGATATTTATATGGAAAACAAAAACAAAATTTCAAAAATTTTAAAAATTTGTTTTTGTTTTATATACAAAATTTTCAAGTTATGAAAGGCAAACCAACGCTTGAATTTTGGTGCGTTTGTTCTGTTAAGAATTTGTATATAAAACAAAAACAAATTTTTAAAATTTTTGAAATTTTGTTTTTGTTTTCCATATAAATATCACTTTGGTGAAGTGATTTACAAAATTAGGGCCATTATCTCCTATGTTATAATATCATGGGCGAAAAATAGTTCATTCAAGTAACTGAAATCCTCATAAGACTGACTGATGTTGCTAAGGAGATTGAGACTCTATCCAGAATATCATGGTAATTTGCCAAGAATGCAGCAAAGTGCCAAGAGGTATATTATCCCCTGGCTTCGCAGAATATTTATGATGTGCCTCTCTCTTTGGCATGTTCCGACTAACTGTAGGCGGATTATGATCGTTTTTATTCCCAAAATCGGTAAAAGAAGCGAAGGAATTTCATCCAATAAGTCTTTCATTCTTCTAACTTAAAACGTTGGAAAGATTCACCTACTTTCATATAAGGAAACGACTACAAGACATCTCGCGACTTTGAAGTAATCAACTGACATACAAACTCAAAGCCATGTGGTGGTGAGTTATAGAGAGATCTCTCGAATTTAAACAATATACAATAGCAGCATTCTTGGACATCGAAGCCTTCAATAACGTGACTATTCCTGTAATTCAACAAGCTCTTATTAACGTAGATGTTGAAGAGTGCATCATCAACTGGTTATTATCCATGCTTAAATCAATAATAGTAGAAAATACCAAGATTCCAAGCTTCAGACTACCGTAGTTAAGAAACTGTTCCCTTATCGGATAATGTGAAATGTCAAGATATTGTTCTGTACTCTCTAAATTTTCATGGAAACTGAATGCTCAACATGGAGTCAAAAATGTAACGGAAGCCTTCCTGTCGTAAGATATTTAGTTTAAAATGCGAACTAAATCGTAAAATTGATGTATTATTATATAAGGATGTCTGGTATGGGCAACTATGAGAAAAGAGATCTGCATGCATCAGAGTCACTGAACACCGATCCACATAAGGAGTTTGATAGAGTGTTCTACGTTTTAGTCCCCTTCAGAAGTGAGCGATGTAATGGTAATCTCATGGACGACTATGACAACAGGATACAGATGGCTTTGAAATGAGATGTGGTATTGGATCTGGTGTATTCACTTCAATCAACCTTCTTTCCACAAACGTCCATCTGGCTTATTCTCTTACAAATTTGAGATAAGTACCACATATCGTTTTCCGAATGAATGTAGTGTATTGCTATCTTTCAACTCATATACTACTACGTCTTTATTGGTCAGTTAATGTAAGATAGAGTTGTCGAGGCTGGGTCGTCTTCCTGAAATTACTTTAGTTTGGGTCGCAGTTCATATAGACTACAATGATACTGAACATGTGGACAAGTTAGCTAGAATCTACTTTAAATAGCTTTAATCCGGTGTGGACTATTAAATGTAGTATCCTACAACACTTTTTTAAAAGTGTTTTGGCCAAGTTCATTTGATGCAAAATGTATTATGTCGTAAACGAAGGCACATATAAGGATTGCTGACAGTCGCTGGGTCACTGGGTGTTAGGTAAGTAAGTAAGTAGACTCAAACTACCCTTCAACGACCATTGTCTCAGTTGTAAGGACAACGAAAAGGTTGAAACGGTTTTCCACCTTCTCTTACATACTAAATAAACTTGGTGAGTTATCTGGGTCCAGACTTAATGACTTACTCAGATATCTCACGCGTACTGATTGTACTGTAAACTAGCACATATAACCAAACAACAAATTATTTATAGAGGTTATTCCAAACTTATTGTAAAAATCCTATCACATCAGATTCATTATTGCTATCATTTCAGCACGGATTTAGAAAATCTAATCTATTGGAATTTACAACTTCAGTGATAACAAGTTTTTATTCCGGCATATATTTTAATCGATAAAATGAATTATGACTTTCTACTGCATAAATTACTCAAACATGGACTGTGTTTTGTTCAGGGATTATAAATCGAAAACTATTCTAGTTTTATCTGGAATCCCTCAGTTAGCCATTTGGTTACATTATTATTTCTAAATTCCAAAGTATGCCGATGACGTAAATCTCTTCCTTAGCTTAAACCACTCCAACTAATGTTCTCTACTTAAAACTGATCTGAATAATATTAGGCAACGCTGTAATTTGAATTACAAAAAAATTTAAGTATATGACATTCCTCAGACGAAGTCCAGTAGATAATCGAATGAGTATCAACTTGATGCATTTCTTGATCTAGGCATATTACTTGATAATAAATAATGTTTTAATTATCATATTTGCCAAACTATTTATAGACCAAAGGGGAATTAGGTTTCATAAAAATCCATATAAAGAATTGAATACGCCCAAAAACAATTTATTTTCATTTGTCTCGGCAAACTCCCATGGAATCCTAACATTAATCTACCATTATATGAAAGTCGGTTAGCACTTATTAAACTCCCTTCTCTAAAAAAGTAGCAGAATATACATATATATATATATGAACATCTCATTCATGAATAATTTAATAAATGGTGTCATTAATTCGGAATTCCTAGTTCCAAATCATCAAACAATAAATTATATTCCTCCTAAACTACAATATTCCTTTTCAAATTATTCCAACTTTGATCCTATGCGTAGGATTTTTGTTGAATTCAACTACTTATATCATTTTATTGATGATTCGGCTGAACATAGTGTAATTAAAAGGAGTATTCTACATTTAGTAAACCAATAACTAGCGGATTGCATTAACATTATTATTGAATTTATTTTTAATTAAGATTTAAGAACTAAGTTAGACTGTAAGAAATTCTAATTTCATTGGATAATTAAACAATAAAAAAAACTCTTTAAGGAGGGGGTTAGCTGAACAGTTTTCTTAACGAAACGGAACAGCTGATTTAATATCTATCTTGAAAACTATGACTGGCTATAAATAAAGCTATTTTAAGATCATAATCATTCCAACTACTTTCATAAATAAACCACAATTACATACATAAACCGGGATTTAGCTGTGTGATCAAAACTAATAAAGTTTTCTTAATTGATATGTTCTGTAAAAGCTTCATAGAAACGTTAATTAAAAAATAAAACTCCGCAACTAACAATTACCACTCTATGTATAAACACAATATAATTAACTTATTTCATGTAAGTAATCGTAAATAACTAACATTTTGTCTAAATAATTTAATTCAAAACAGCAACAAAGTATATAAATATTAAATACTCACTAAATGCGTTTCTAATTATACCATAATTTTGATTTGTTTGATTTAATTTCATTTTAATAGGAATGGTTCGCATGATTAACTGAATTTAAAGCGGTTAAATACAGTTTTCTGTTTGAAATTAAATTTGTATTTTTTTTTGCCTACAGCTTGTATACATATCTTAATTAGCAATAAAATGTTAATTTTATTAATTTATTTTCTTTTACTAGTTTCTTAAGCTTGTGCCGATTCTAAGGAGCGAAAAACAACAGCTGAAACTTGTATTTTGTAACAGAAATTGGAAATTAAATAAGAGAGAGAAAAAATAATAAAAACCGAAATGTAAATAAAATAAAAATAGTGAATAAATAAAAGACTTCACAAGTTAATGACTGGTTTTAGCTTTTGAGACGTCAAACTTAAAACATGAATTTAAATTCAAAAGCAATAAAATACAGACAAAAGCAGGTGTAAAATCTACCAATGTGCTGGAATGAAAAATGATCTGAACAATTTGAAGATGAAGGGTAAATAAATACTATTTATATGGCTACAAAGAATACGAGGTTTGCTTGAAAAGTTTATGTTAAGTTAGTGATAATATATACTATAATAATGGTATTTTCCAAAATTTGTTACATCAGAATCAACCTAATCATGTCATCGTCTCTGAACGTCTTAATTACATCAATCGGAAGAAAGTAGACTGGCACGTCTTCATGGAATTGAACGATTGCATTTTCAATGCTCTTCGAATACCCTTCAACAAACACGAAGCAGAAAGAAACTTCCGAGAAACTGTTACCTCAGCAAGCGATGTGTTCTTTCCCAGCATAAACAGCAGAACTCGTAAAGGATCGCGATGATATTCGAAGTATCAACCCTAAAGACCCAATAATCGCGATATAAGTAAGTTGGTAGATTAGTACATGAGAAAAAAATACTTAGATCACTTAAAGAACAGCAACTTGAGTTCAGGATTTACCAAATTGTCTTATTCCAGATCAGTGTCTCCGCAACCCCATGAGAAATGATAATAGTATTGCGATTAAGCTTTCGGACACCTCCATTCCTAAGAGAGACAACCAGAAACCAGAAACAAAGTGTTGTTCGCAAACTGTGGATTCTTGAAGTCAACTGAAATTGCAGTGTCCATCAGCAGAGTACAACCATCCAAACCTATTGGCCGTTATATCCATGCTGATGTTAAAACACCAGACAGTTGAGAACATTTCAAGTTTTTTTAACCTTTCATAAGCATGGATTCCGTAAGACCTCGCAGGTATTAAATTAGCAGATGGCTTGTGCTAAGACGGTCCTTGTGGCACTACTCAGAAGTCAGATCAGAAGTTCCTCAGAAACAGTTCTGTCACCACTCTTGTCCAACTTCTACTTCTTTAAACTCCCTGTTCATCTAAAGTGAGTAAAAGTGATATCATAAGCGGATGACTTTACAACTGTTTCGATGTGACGTAACATTCAGATGTCATCGGCAACACTCTTGTTCACCGAGACGAAGAAGAATCTTGGCGTCGTACTCGATCCAAATTCCGCTTGTTATCCAACCAATGAATGTTCTCCCAGTCATGGAACATAATTCTATGTTGTTAAGTTTCACCTGGAATGTCATCTGAGGAGTCATCCTAGGTTACGTTAGATTATGAAGGCCATTATTAACCAGCTCACTTTGGGTCCATGAATTGGACCCTTTGTGATACCTCAGGTCCTCAAGAGGTTCTTTACAAGTCGAAAAGGGGTTCAGTGCCGAATCAACTTGATGCACGAATGAACGAATTCATCTGATGTCCACAGAAGATAGATCCTTTAGGCCGTCGTAGTGCGAGCCCCTGATAGAGCAGAGGAGATTTTCAACCATTTCCTCCTCGTCTTCATCATAGCAACTTCTACAGATGTCAGTGTATGGAGTGTTCAGTCTCCTATCATGCGCACTAATCAAGCAGTGCCCAGTGAGCATAGATATCAAAACTTGCAGCCTAGCCCCGTGATGGACATTTAACTATGATGGTCAAAAACGGGCCATGTTAGCCTCAATATTGAGCAATTTGTCAGACTAGACCATCTGAGCTGAGCAGACTCCCCCTTCACCGATACAGAGAAGCGTTTGTCAATGAAAAGGTACCGACCGACCTCCAAGCTCCTATAGTGCTTAGCCTGACCGCCGAATTTATGGCCAATTGTTTGGCCATGACTTTGCCGCTAGCCAGTGCAGCATAACGAATAAAGCTGGAGACAGAGTGCTACGCTGCGCACCCGTAATCATTAGTCCAAAAATTAGCAGGATTCACTCAATCTTCCCGCAGTAGGTGGATTTAAATACTTAGAGCCTTCCACCATATTAGTGCTCCATGCATTAGTATGAGCTTTACCACCATATCAAAAAGCCATTTTGCATTCCTAGGCTAATTCCTCAGGTCTTCCCGATGGCTCTTCTGCAGGCATAAATAGCGATTGCCACCTTGGATGCTCTCACTTGGATATTCGGCTACAATCTCTAACGAGGCATGTCAGAACGAACCTTCGTGTATACGAGAAGAACATTCAGAGGTATGTGTATGATACATTGGATTGGAGATCGTATACAGAAGCTGTGAACGAAATTCATGGAGAGGCGATAAAATCTGTCACAGCATATCAGATGGATGTTGAACTGGTAGGCACCCACCATCCATAGCAGATGCAGGGAGTATCCGGCCGCGAATAACAAGAATAGTTCTGGTATTCAACTACCCATACAGCCCGACTTCATTTCTTTTATTGATCAATTCTTCTTGTGACTTCTTAAACAAATAGTTCACATAAAACATTCAGTTTTATGCAGATTGACTCATGGAAATGAAGCTTTGTTGAATATATTATACAACATATAACTAGTGAACGCAGATATGTCGAACAAAATCATCTGATGAGACTGACATTCAACTTGATTGATCATTGATTATCAAAATAAAGGAATTTGGCGGATTCAGGAAGTAGTAGCTAAATTGCTAAAAATGGATGTGAATGACATGGAATTTTAATACGACAACGCCTCACTATGCCATCCCAAGAAGGATTTCAATATAAATGGTCAAGTATATCATGAAATTAAAAGACATAGATAAAAACCTTTAGTGAATTAAAATCTTAAGGATATATAAGTATATAGTTTAGTTTTTCTTTACATCAAAAATTAGATCGAATCATGAATAGTTTTCAAAACAAATTTTGCAACTGTTAGAAACAACATTTTCTCACATGTTTCTTCACATTTCTAAATTCACCTAAGACTTCATAGATACCTCAAAATGATAGACGTGCCCTACAAATGATTTATTTTTATACCCTTCAGCTTCGTGAGAAGGGTATATATAAGTTTGTCATTCCGTTTGTAATTTCTACATTTTTCATTTCCGACCCTATAAAGTATATATATTCTGGATCCTTATAGATAGCGGAGTCGATTAAGCCATGTCCGTCTGTCTGTCTGTCTGTCTGTCTGTCTGTCTGTCTGTCCGTCTGTCTGTCTGTCTGTTGAAATCAATTTTCTGAAGGCCCCAGATATCTCCGGGATCCAAATCTTCAACAATTCTGTCAGACATACTTTCGAGAATTTTGCTATTTAAAATCAGCAAAATCCGTCCATAAATAACGGAGATATGAGCAAAAATCCGAGACAACCTCTGAAAATTTCATCAAAAAACACAATGTATTGCATGCTTTGACAAAAAAACAACAAAACGTATGGTTGGATGGGCAAGCTTTGCGTATTTTGTTTTTTTGTGTTTTGTTTCTTTTGGCGTTGTTGTTGTTTTTTATACAACTAAACTTTTGTTTGGTTGTGTGTTGGTTTTTTTTACAAAAAATCAACAAATCGTATGTTTGAATGTGCATGCTTTGCGTATTTTGTTTCTTTTGGCGTTGTTGTTGTTTTTTATACAATTAAACGTATGTTTGGATGTGTGTTGGTTTCATTGCCTTGCGTATTTTGTTTTTTCTTTTGGTGTTTTGTTTCGTTTGGCGTTGTTGTTGTTTTTTGTGTTCTTGATAAATTTAGGATGCTGTACGCTGAAAGTGGGCAATGTACATACATACCTATATACTAATTATAAAAAATAATAATGCATCCACAACAAAGGTGAAGGGTATATAAGATTCGGCATAGCCGAATATAGCACTCTTACTTGTTATTTTTAAATTCTTATTCTTCTTACAAATCTCATTTCAACTTCCTCATTCTTCTAGCTTCTAAACCAGTCTTGTCTTGATTTAAATGGCCACATGTTTACAACTACTACAAACATTTGGGTGAAATTTGATAACGAAATTCTTAAGAAAACAATCAATTATAAAACTTTAATAACTTTCTATTTATAAAAACTATAAACAAATCATAAAAAACACATTAAAAATACAATTTAAATTTAAAATCAAATTCTTAAAACTGAAAAAATCACAACAAAAATTGCACAAAAATTCTTTCATACTAAAATCTTTGTTTTAGAACTTTTTTTATGAATTTTATGAATTTCAGATGGTTGGTTAGTTGGCTGTAAGAAAAAGGCCAACAGAACTGATAGGAAAAAGAAATAAAAGATTTCGGTTGTTTCTGCACAAAAATAAGACAAACCAGTTTTTGTGTCAGTTTCTGTATCTGAAAACAACATTCAGTCAGTGGCTTAGAGACTTGCGGCCAAATGTACTCGCAAGTGAGAACAGCATCCAAAACAACAATTTAACTTTTAACTTGTTGCTGCTAATGTTATTTTTTTTTTCATTTGTTGTCGTTTTGTTTTGGTATCCAAAAGATACACTTAACTCCAGCTTGAGCACATGATACATACAGATTTTGTTCAAATACTGAAACTAACATTCCCGAAACTATTAAAAAAGAGTCTTAACTTCAATTCAGTTTTGTTTTTTTAGCACAAATATCCACATACATATACAAATATTAAGTTTTCATATAAATCTTGTTGATTGTTGGAACACGTAGATACTACAACAATAATAGTAGTAACAACAACTAAGATTTAAGTAAGCCAATTATTATGGTCGACCAAATTATACCCATTTAATGCTATACAGCTGATAGAAAAACATACATAAATATGTTTGTAAAGAAAGTTTTAGTTTAATCTGTAGTTTAAATGCAAATCCAAGATCCTGGTTCGGTTGCCATCAATCGTTTATGGAGCAAGGCCCACTGATTTCCAATATCTGGACCTTTTGACGATTTACCTGTCATTTCACACTCTTTTCTATCATAATGGAGTCTACAAACCCTTGCAAAAGAACATTTTTGAGTTAAATTTGGACAACTGCCTTACTCTTAATTATTTTCTTAAATATTGCCTGTAACTCCTCGTGAAATGATAGTTATTATACTCAGTGAAACCTAGTGAAAAAATATTACTAAAAGTTGCTAAAACTCAATCCTAAGGATCCTAATAAGGTTGTTCATGACGACCCTTAGTTTTTTGATCTGCAGAACATCATATTCCTGGAATGTTTTCAGAAGGCCTGTGAATCGCTTGAATCCAAAAGAAATGCAATAACATATATTTGCAATATTCTTTAAAATATACAGTTAAATATTATATACTATTCCATAAATTTACTTTACCATAAAGTAAATATATGCTGGATCCTTTTCGATATAGGAATCGATTTAGCGATGTCCGTGTGTTGGTGATTTCGGAAGCCTCCAGATATTCTATGGATCCAGATAATCGGATTTTTCCAAGGAACGCATTGTCAAGAAAAATATTTGATAACCTAACTCTTTGAAGAAAATCTCAGCAATATTGAAACTATGTATAGGTATATAGATAAATATAGCCAATACATTAATTTAACCATTTTTCCCAAAAAACCGGAATGATTACACTGTGCAACAAGAAAATCTTTCCCGAATGAGACCAACGGGAAATGAAAGTAGATAATTAGTATACTGAAACCCCCAAAGGGTTTTTAAAAGTTAGCTCGTGTTTTAAAGTTATTCACCTTTAAAGTTCAGCTTTTTTGAGTAAAAATTTGGTCTCATTCGGGAAAGATTTAATGACCCGAAATTTGATGCAAAGAGTTATTTAACGGCTATTCGTCGCCTTTTTTAATTCCTGGCTCTACTTGATTCTCATAATGATGGTTAATACAAAGTATCGATAAGTCAGTCTAACATCACCTGACCTCAGAAGTTTCATAACAAATTAAACAGAACAATGAATTGATTGTATGGCATAATCCTCCTACAAAAGATATTTGTATAGGTAATATACCCAAAGAAAAAATGTAATGAGACACAAATCAAAAGGGTTTAATTAACTAGAAGTTTTTATTATTACTAGACTTCAGAGTAAAAGTATGAGCTTATCGCTGCCAATGGTCAAATCCATCAGCATCATACTCAGTCAAAGATGCAGCAGTTGATCAGTTAACACCATAATAAAATTCCGAACTAAGTAGCAAAGTACCTACAGCTACTGTTTTGGTATTTATTCTACTAAATGTTCTATACGAGCAATGTCTTCATTATAAAGTTCTTTCTGCTCCCCGGGGTAGTAAAAACTTTTGGTCATTCGTTAAAAGTGTCAAGGATAATGCTAGTTCGTCAATTCCGACTCTTTTAAAGGAAAACATTCACTTACTCGGTCGATAAAGCTAACCTTTTAGCTGGATTATTCCCAAGTAATTCTCACTTGCCGGAAATTCTCACTGCCCGAACTCAAAAGAGTATTAGTAACTATGTCAAAAATATATTCTTTCGTGCTCGTGCTGTAAAAATGGTTTTATTGGATCTCAAGATAAATAAGTCTCCTGGGCCAGATGGCATACCAGTCTTGAATCTTCGACGTTAGCTCGTCTATTAGCCAACTTTTTCAGTATTTCATACCGTCTCGGCGTATTTCCTGTATGTTGGAAGGTTGCTAATGTCACGCCAATTCCTAAAAGGGAGAGGCTAATAACCCTGACAATTATTACTGTATAATAGCAATTTGTTCTGCACTTTCCAAAGTTATGGAAAGTATGGTAAATATTTGGAGTCCTACAATTAACTTAACGACCGCCAGTATGGCTTCCGTAGAGGACGCTCTACGTGAGCGTCTTTACTTTCACCATTTTGGCGAAGTGGTGGCTCCAGATATTTCCAAGACGTTCGATAGAGTGTGGCACTCATACTAAACTTATTGCTTTTGGTGTCGGTATTAACCTCACTCGATTTATATCGAGCTTTCACAGAGATCATTAAAATAATTCAGTTCAAAATAATTCAGTCTCAGTCTCGCAAGTCTCAGTTCTTTCTAAATGACCTTCTACATAAAACTTCCAACCCTATCTATTCTTTTGCAGATGACAGCAACATTTGCCATTCATATTCATTCAGTTACAGACCAAGCCTGTCGGAGATTGGGACAATGAGGCTAAACATGAATGATTCCCTTAATCGGGACCTTCTGACAATCTCTAAATGGGGTTGTTCGAAAAGGGTCGCTTTCAACGATCGCAAGACATAAGCGAACGACAGACCATGGCGCTTCATATGTACTTATTATGAAATCAGGTGTAAATATTACGAAACCAGAAGCTCTTGATGTTCTGGGCATAAGAATACGATGTGATGTCAGCAGGTCTAAACACTTTTTTCAAGTGTCGAAAGAAGCATTCAAGTGTCTCGGATTTCTGAAACGGTATAGGAATTACTTAACTCCATCTGATCTCCTCACTAATAACACCACCTAGTATATCCGACTGAAAATAGAATGCAACTTCCATGTATGGGCTCGTGTTTCAAAGTCTATTTTGGAGCTTCTCGACCGCGTACAGGATAGGGCGAAGGTGATTATTAGTGACATTCTAATATCCAACTCTATTGATTCGCTGGAGCACCGTAGAAATATGGGCTGCGTTTCAATGTTCTATCGATATTACAATGGAATATGTTCTGATGAAATTAGGGAACTTGTTCCTGATACCCGCAGATTTGTACGTAATACACGTTTTTCATCAAGAAACATCCCTTTGTGGTCGATTGGCCAGTGAACCGCACAACATACTACAGGGAAAATTCGTTCTTTAGCCGTACTGTACGTATGTAGAACAAACTACCCGCAGAAGTGTTTCCTGTCATTTTCAATTTAAGAAAGTTCAAATCGAATGTCCACAAACACTACTTCCTCTTTACTCCCTCCCATAACCTATTTTCCTAGATCTAACACAATACTTTGCATGAGTAGGGGTCATACCCTGATTGCTGGTCCAAGAAAAAAATATTCATTGATACATAGAGCAACTGCATTGTATACAGTTATTAACAACGTGTATTACACTAGTCAAAAGTGGAAATGTGTCCGAAATAATTTTAGAAAGTATGTAATTGTTTGCCATTAAATCATGTTATGTTTTAATGGCCTGTGCTGTATCTTTAGGTAAACGAGGATGACGAACACCAACAGCGAATCTATATAATTAATAGGCAAGGCGATTTCTTTCCTGATATGAAAGACAAAACAAATTTTGTTCGCTTTATTTGCGAATGGGACAGTCGTGAAAACAATGGAATGAAAATTATCTCTTGAAAGTGTTACTTTCGCCTCATAAAAAAAGCAATGAATAAAAATTAACCTGCTTTAAGTCTTCGCCAAAAAATGTAATGATTACTCTAGTGATCATAGAACTTGCAAGGACGGGTGCAAGTTTCCCTCCCCTATACATAATATTCCAATGCATAAGGAGTGAACAAATCGATGAAAAGGGTCTGACGTATTCTTACAAATAAAATTCTTATTGAATGGAACGAATATCAAATATAGTAATAAACTTTTGGAAATGTATTAAAGGCAACAAAGGATGATCATTAATCCTGTTACAGGTCATAAAACCTGATCTTACCATATGCTTACCAAGAGGCATATGGTAAGATCAAGTATAATAGGAGATATTACTTGTATATTATTCAGGGAGGATTGTTGGATCAACTTTTATATCAATTGACCATAAAACAATCATATAGAGTTTTAATATAACTGAACTTGTCTCATTTCGGAGGCTTTTACCCATGGATACTTTTAGAATATGCGTAGAATTGGAATGTATAGAATATACAGGATAATAAAATATATATTACAATATAGGGAAGTGGAAAAGGAATTCACTAATATTGGTTCCAAAATGGATTAGTATCGTCCTTATAATCTAACTTAACATAGGTTAGGTTAGGTTCCATGGGTAGCCACTCTTCAAGCAGCTCACTTGGGTCCATTCAAAACTGATCCCATTGTGATACCCAAGGGGTAAACATCTTGGTATTAATTATACGTCCGTTGTTTCCAGGCTAAACCAACCAGATTCTCTGATGAAAGAGTAGATTCGTCTAAGACTTATCCTTGATAGCTCATCTAAGCATGATAGGAATGGTGTTCCGAAGATGCGTTCCCTCAGATTTATCAGAGCCGGGCATTGACAGAATAGGTGTGACACCGTCTCATCCTCTTCTTCATTATGGCAGCTCCTACAGTAGTCATTATACCGTAGGCCCAATCTCCTAGCATGTGTCCCAATTATACAGTGTCCTGTAATGAAGGAGACAATTAGCCTTATTTGCTCACGACGAAATTCCATAAGTAGATTCGTCCTGCTGGCATCATATACGGGCCAAGTAGACCTCGTTGTAACACAGGAAGACTCATTGGTCCACCTGCTTTGTGCAGATTCATATAGTGTCCGCTGAACAGCCATCTTGCATATAGCAAGGGAAATACCAGAAAAGGGGTCGATCTCATCATCATCCATCATCGCCCCCATTTTGGCCAGTTCGTCAGCTATACAATTACCCTGATTACCATCGTGGCCAGGGACCCATATAAGCGTTATCCTAGAATGTCTCGCTATCTCATTAAGGGATACCCGGCATTCCTCGGTTAACCTAGATGTCGTAAAGACACCCGCTATTCCTTTAACGGCAGCCTTGCTATCGGTAAATATACATATATCCCCAGATATTTGATAAAACCTCAGCCAGTTGGATGCACGTTTAATGGCCGTAATTTCCGCCTGAAGAGCCGTACAGAAGTTAGGTAGCCTGAAATAGGATTTAATCCCATAGTTCTCAATAAAGAAACCACCACCGACCCTATTGCCCCTCTTTGAGCCATCAGTAAATACCCTTATGACATCATCAGGGGGTAAGAGTCCGCGCTGCCATGAATCCCTATTCGGGATCTTAATATAGAAATGCATATCGAAAAATGGTTTTGCGATGCAGTAATCGACATTACTATGTAAGTACCCATAGTAGTTCAGTATCTTAGAGTGCCCATGATCTTTACCATACCACGAACATCCAGCATTTAGTCTCACAGCAGAGTTGAGAGCCATTTGTATCATCATCAAATCAACTGGTAACCAGTTCAGGATAGTAAAAAGTGCCTTAGAGGGGGTAGTCCTTATAGCGCCTGTAATCAGTATCGCAATAGTCCTGAGAACTCGTTCCACAGCCTTACGGTGAGTAGCATTATCCAAGGCGTGCCACCACACCAACACTCCATAGAACAAGATGGGTTTAACAACTGCTTTGAAGATCCAACTGATACCCTTCGGCATAATACCCCAGTTTGTACCAATTGCCTTCTTACAGGAGTAGATGGCTACATAAGCCTTGTTAATCCTGTTTTGAATATTCAAATTCCAGGACAATCTTTTATCTAGAATGATGCCAAGATACTTCGCATTATCTCTAATCTCAAGACTGATTCCATTCAGTCTAGGTGGTCTGAAGTCATCGATCTTATACCTCCTAGTGAAGAGAACCAGTTCCGTTTTTTGTGGGTTCACACTAAGTCCACATGAAATACTCCACTCACTCAGTGTACTTAATGCTGATTCCATACAACTGGATATTGTATCCAGAAATTTACCAGATATAAAAACTGCAACATCGTCAGCATATGTGACTGTCTTGATCCTTCTGTTGTCCATCCTGATCAACAGGGAATTCATAGCCAAATTCCACAGAAGTGGTGATAAAACACCCCCCTGCGGGGTTCCACGATTGGCCACTTTTAAAACACTTACACCACCTAAAGTAGCACAAATGACTCTATAACCGAGTATCTTTTCGACTAGTCGGCGAACACATAGATCAATTCCCAGTTCATCCATCGCAGATAGGATGGCATCGGGCCTGCCATTATTAAAAGCTCCTTCAATATCGAGAAAGGCAACAAGTGAATACTCCTTATGTATTAGCGACTCCTCAATGGAGCCAACTAGCGAATGTAGAGCTGTTTCCACAGATCTGCCTTTGGTGTAGGCATGTTGGGATTTAGAGATGAGTTCCGACGGAATGGTCATTCTCAGATATACGTCAATCACCCTTTCTAGGGTTTTCAGCAGGAAGGATGCAAGGCTAATTGGCCTATAATCCTTTGGTTTAGTGTGAGTCGCCTTACCACCTTTAGGAATGAAGACTACTCTGCATCTCGTCCACCATGTGGGGATATAGGTCCATCTAATACACGCTGTGTATATGCTAATGAGCCATGGTGCAACTATTTCTTCGTTCTTTTGAAGATCAGCAGGAATAATGCCATCCGGCCCAGGAGATTTAAACGGGTCGAAGCTTTTGATTGCCCATTGGATTCTATCCCTGTTTATCGGAACATTCATAGTCTCATCATCGACTGGAAGGCAACCTGGAAAATGAGTATCTAATAGGACCTCAACTTAACATAAGATCAAGTTATATTCTTTTTTAGAAGGAAATGAAAAAAAGCTTGGGACAATTCTGTAATAAAAATATTTTTGGGAAAATGAGAGTAGTGACAGCTATACCGAACTCATCAAATATATATCACCATTCCCAGAACAGGGTAGTACTTTAACAATTTTTTTTAAGTCAAGCTTTGTTGACTTGTGTTATCAATATGGAATTAATATGGAGTCTGTTCCAATTTTTTATGGCTGTTGTCAAATGTATCCCGAATTATCCTCGATACTCAGAAGGTGGAAGTTGTTACTTAATCAGTGGAAACACTCAATATCTGTTATATAAAACATTTGCTATATTTGAATCAATATAATACAAAATTCATGCTTTTAACAGCAAATACCAAAGTTCTAAGATTTACTCCGCGGTAAGAGTTCATAGGGACTCATCTAGTCTACAGAAGAAGAAGACTTATTGCACTTATAGTAGGATGTTTGAGTAAAGACTAAACAAATCACAATTTGCTATCAATAAAGGTTCGTAAATACTTGGCTCCCCCAGATAAAATCAGTTCAACGCCGACTAATTTCTGCAAATTGAAGCCCCACCCTGTATTTCCTAGTAAAGAGCATCGGTTACACCCAACCCGATAGTTGTTGTACAGGACGAGAGATCACGAAGCGCTTCCGGCATGATGTCACTGATAGTGGAGAGAAACTTTCCTTTAATCAGAATCACCACGTCATCCGCATAAGCGACTATCTTCCTACCTAAGAGTAGAAAAAACTCCAGTATGAGATGTGCCCCTGGTAACTCATCTTCTGATCCTTTCGTCCCCTAGGGTTGAGTTGATAATTCTGCTATCTACCATTGAGACTATCCGACTCACCAGCAAGTCTTTAACCCTCAGTTCTACTAACCAAAAATGCAGCTAAAGATATTCCCTATGCTTCAATCTGTGCTCTATACAATCCACCACATCATGAAGAGCACTCTCAACAGACGTACCCTTAATATAGCCATGCTGATCGTAGCTAATGAGGTGAATAACTATATTGCTCCTTAGATGTAGATCTATCAGTCGTTCTAGTGTCTTCAGGAGAAAATACGATTCGCTAATAGGTCTGAAATCATTGGGTTTCTAGATCCAGCATGGAGTTGCTATGGTTATTATATTCCTATATTCACCATAATTACAAGTCTTGTGAAATATTTAGTTCTTCTTAATCATTGGTTATAGGAGTTATTAAAAGTGAAAGTGAAAATTCGGATTTCTCCGAACTTCCTGATATTAAAGGTTGTTAATTATATTTATTTCTTTCGAATGTTTAATAAAACATTTTCTCATTAACAGCAAAAGGAATTGACAAATGATTACACCATGTAATAGAACTAAAGCCTAACTTTATTGATTTGTACTATGGTCTAATGTAGGGTATTTTAAGTTGTTCGTTGTTATTTTTATTTTGTTGTACCTAAACATTAAGCAAGTTTGGCATCCATCCCAGTTTTATTTGAGCTTTATCTGCCTCAGGGACTTTTTTTAACGAAGAAAAAAAATAATAAAACCCAGCAATAACAAAAAACCCATTTCACCAAAAAATTTACCAGTTTGTTGGGTTTTATAAACTGACTACCTTTTATTTCTAGTATGTAAGTGTGTGTATTTGGTTGGAGTATCTACTTTAAGCGCTGTATTTCAGCGTTATAGCCAGCTAACAACTAATCAAACATGAAACAAATGTTGCAAACAAACACAATACAAAACTGAAATAAAAAAACAGCAAAAAAGGAAAGAATGTTTTGGCATCATAATAAATACACAAAAAAATGCATGTTTAAAAAATGTTTAAACCAAGAAGAAAAAAAAAAAGAAATTGAAAATCATGAACATGAACGAAATATTTTGGTCGTTTGCTCCGCCAGTATGCGATTTATATCAGAGATGATCATTAATTTAAGAGTTTGGGTTGCCGCCGCAATTGGGTTGAGTGAATTTCATCTTAATTAGAAAAAATATTTTGTAACATTCAAAGGTTGTTCGTAACAGTTTTTGGTAGTAGAGATGCTGTTTGGTGAATTCAAGATGACTTGCAAAGATTTCGAAACGAAGTGGTTAATACACATTGGAGATAATTTGATGTTATGTAAGCTAATGTTACACTATCTGAATTGAATAAGTGAGACACGCTGGGATAGTGTAACAGTTCATTAACTGATTCAAATTAGCTTCTATATACATATATGTAATAAAGTATCTAAAGTGGTTTTTAGATATCCAGTTATGTTATCTTTATGGTCAGATGAAAAAAGAGAGTTTCGGAGTTTCTTGAATTGACTAGTAATTCAGATATAATTTCATTGTTCTCCAAAAAATTCTATTCTTTGAAGTTCGTCGATAGAAAATGGGCGTAATATTTACTTATTACCGAATCCATATTTGACAATAACATTTGTTTAATCCATTTCAGTGTATTTTTTCCAATAAACCTCATGAAGGTACTTTAAATGTTTTTAAAGGTTCTGTCAAAATTCGGTGTACACTTCAAACTTTAAATAGACTTTCATTAGGAGATACATACGAATCCGAAAATATGTAATGATCTGTGTTACTAAAGATCCATAAGGTACTGTGGTCGGTCGTATAATTAAATTTAAATAAAATTAATAGAAACTCAATAGCACTGGGCCAAACATATTCATGATATAAAGTCATACAATGCCATCTGCAGAAGCTGGTACACTGAAACTACGGAGTATCTCCTCAATGAATCTCTTTGTAATATCTGAAATGATAATTGTTCACAGAAATATATGTAGATTGAATGAGAAGTAGAAGTCAACCGCTCTATGACAGCCATAGATAGAGCGTACGACAAGCGGAGAATATTAGTTAAAGATTCCTCATCATTAGGACAGCTCATATAACCACCTATCCTGATTTGTCTACTTGAGTCATAGAATAGACGTCATGTGAGCGACTTGAAATAAGAGGAATACCACAGAAGTGATCACCCTTCTAATTTATTGCATCTGGGACATTATCGTCCTCAATATTCCCTTTTCCATTCACCCTTATTAATGTTATTGTTTAAACCTTAAACAACTCATTTAGAGACTTCCGGTATTCCCGGTCCCGTTTTGATGTGATATACACATCAATCAGGGATTTAATACCAGCCTGACTATCAGCCTTAGTTAGTTGTCAAAATGAAGAGCAGGATGAGACCATTTTTCATCTTCTTTATCTTTGCCCGGCATTAGGAGATCTAAGCATCAGGTTTCTGGGACATCATTGCTTAAATAGTCTTTCTGAGCTATCGGACATGAAGTTAGAATGCATCAATGCCTTCATTAGGAATATCAATTGGCTGCTGAAGCCAGACGAGGAAATCTCCACGGAGTGACCCAGTACCCGTCAATGACTGGTGCAACTATTCTCCTCACTTCTCCTGTTCTGACCACCTTCCTCTTCATTTCACCTACTTCTTATTCTATCTGATTTTCACCTTCTCTTTTCATCTCTATCTGGCCTTCTACTATTTATATTTTCAGGTTACATAAAGGGACCTAATGTTTGGACCCAAGTGAGCTGCTCTCTTTCTTGATCCTACCATGCGGCTGCCTCTCAACCTAACCTAACTTAGTTTGTCGCCAGTTTAATAGCTGACATCTCAACCTGAATAATACTACATACATTCAGCATTAAGTCTAAAGGAATTCTAATTGCAAACTCTTCAATAAAGATGTCAGCACCAACTGTTCCTCTTATTTTGGAACCATACCAAACCAGTGAAAATATAAATTGCGATCCCGTTCGAGGAGGAGAGCTTGAATATGGACTACAGTTATCAACTTTGTCATAAGGGATAGTTGGAATCCCAAGTATCCGAGCATATCCCTTCAATACTTTATTCTGCCTGCAATAGCACTGAGATTGTTTGCAGTATTTTTTTTTTTCATTACCCCACTTGGGGGCATTTGGCTTCCACAAAGCATCTCCATCTTATACGAATTGTTGAAGTAGTTGTTTTTTTTCGCGTATTTCCCATGTAGATTGCACTGTCCTTCCTAATTATTGGAGTATCGTCCATAGACGGTGTTGCCAGTAAATCGATTGTTATTATTTGTATCAGTTTAAACGGTTGTTGTTCCGGCTAATTAGATGATGATTGGTCTGCTGTAGCGGGTCTTCGGATACATGTATGATGTTGCCATAGGGATTCAATCGATTGTTATTATTGCCTTGTGTCAGTTTCGTTAATCGGTTATTGATCCAGCTAAGTAGATGATTGGTCTGCTGTAGCTGGTCTAGGATAATGGTGCTGCCATCTGTCGTTGCCTAGAAACAACGCCCTCTGTATATTTGCTGATCTTTGATTTCTACCTTTTTCTCCTAGGGGGTGGGTGGCGGTCTGCCTCACCTTTTCCATGATGTTATTCCTCTTTTCCAGGTGGTGGAGTATTCAGGGAGCTTCTTGGATGGATTGTTTAGAGGGAGGCTAATTTTTAAAAACTCGAAAACCATGATTTAAATTTTTCGTCCTCTGCCAGGGATCGAACCTGGGGTGCTTGGTTTTGTAGGCAAGCACTTTAACCACTACACCAAGCCGTCATATGTTTGCAGTATATATCGCCTAATATTTTCACTGAAGATCAGCGATAACCAGATCAGAATGGTTATAAGTAGACGTTGTCCCCATAGCATCCGTGATCGATTTATGGCTCTAATCAGTAACTGTCACGAGGCAATGACTCCAAAGAATTCAAGAAAAACTATTTAATATTGATATTCTTATTTATAGTTCAAATTGATACCTATGACTTTTCTATAGAGACTTTCGATATTCTATACTAAGTTCGACTTGAAGTGACATCTTGGCTGTTTTAGAACTGTAGTAAATATATAGAACCGACCTTTGATGAAGCTTGTTTATAATGATATCTGAGTAGTTCTATCTTAGGTAAGCAACTTTGTGAAATAAGAAGCTATGGAGTAGTTTCTCAAAATTTATCAAAATTGTAATTGAAGTTATACATCTAAATAGTTCTTGTGCTGTTAATTCGTTTTACAAATGTTGCTGTCATAAGCAACTTTGTAAACCAAATGTTTGCCTCAAACCCATTCTTTTTTTGCTTTTTACAACGTCCCATTACAATTTTCTTTGTATCTATTTTTTCTTTACATAAATTATATATTTGCATATGTTTTGCTTTTTTTACATAATTATTGTTCAACTTAAAATAAATAAAAGCAGAAAAAATGTTAATTAATACATAAAAAAGTGTCATTATCATATTATTCTCTTGTGTTTTTTTATTGTTTCGATGATAAATGATCACTTGAGTATTTAAATGAATCAGGGTCATTGTAATTTTGAGATGAGTCTCTTCAACATGACAGGAAGATTTTGTATTTTTGTTTTGTTTGTGATTTTTTTTTGTCAAAGTCAAGGTTGATCGTATTCATAGAATTACCATAATTAGTATTGTTGTGAGCACAACTGATATTCAACAAATGAAGCAGATTAATTTTGTCATTCAAAAGAAAAAGCTAAAAAATAATTTATGAAGAGAGGAGGAAAGAGATTTTGCAGTACAGGTCATTAGTCTCTGGGGTGTGGGATGCCTTAACGTTCAGTTCAATTAATGTCCATGGAGTTTATGATGTACCAAAAAGTGTTATGAGATCCAATTAGTTATGATATTCATAGAAATCTTTATTTAGCAAAGTCGTTACTCGAAATCTTCCAGGACAAACCTAAACCTATGGTGATACAAAATATCGAAGTTATTTTAATTCAATAGTAAGTGAAAACATTTTGTATATTATTTAGCTTCTTTCCTCATTAAGCAGTAGGAATGTCAAGGTTAAAAATTACTGTGCTTATCAATTGAAAGGGTCCGATAGTTGTTGTTCTGCCTTCGAAAGTTCTTCGTTAGAGAAAAACTTGCAGTTGATAAGGTGTCACCGAGTTGACAAGGTGTAGATAATTCTGTAGCAACTGATAATATAAGATAGGCTCTTGAGATATAAGTAAAGTTCCACAGATTCTCAATTCTTCGCAATTGATGAAAGCATATCCTCAATCGAATGTAAGATGTGGAAACATCCATAAAATCCTAGAATGTCTCCATTATAAATCAGATATTTGTATAAGAATCTGCGGTAATTGTGACCGTAATCACACCACAAGTATTCCTACGTATTACGGAAACTCATTAGAAGACCAAATAGAAGATCAATATCATTCTTCTAACCTTCCAATAAATGCTAATTCTAGAATGTAATATTCAGTTTTAGATTCAGTGACCTAAACGAAACTGAATAATGGATTATTTTTATATACACACATCCGGTTACTTATTGTCTTACATAACTCAATAAGATTCCCGATATAATTGACTTTGCTGAAACCATGAACTTGACACGTGAATTTATATCAATGATTGACCTCTCAACAGAACATTCGCCTACAATATTAACGTTACTAAACATTCCCACTACAATCGGACCTTTGCTACCAACGAATCGTCATATGCGGGTAGTTTTTCTTTACTTCTTTAATTTGAAAAAAAGTGCAGCTGAAGCTCACCAAAGCTAATGGTGAATGTGCTTTATCGGTTCCAACGTGCGAGATATGGTTTTTGCGTTTCAAATGTGGTGATTTGGACATGGAAGACAAAGATCGCCCAGGACGGTCAAACAATTTTAAGACCATGAATTTGTGGCATTACTCCATGAAGATTGTTGTCAAACTCAACAAGAGCTTGCAGAATTATTTGGAGCTCCTTATGCAGTAATTTTAAAATGTTTGCGAGTAGAAGAATTCATCCAAAAGCAGGGAAATTGTGTACCATACGAATTGAAGCCTAGATACCTTAAAAGATGTGTTAGAGTGAAAATCATGTTTTGCACCGAATCATACTTGGATTCATTACAATAACTCGAAGCGTAAGATATCGTATGTGAAGCCTGGACAACACCAAAGCCAAATATCCATGGCTCTAAGGTAATTCTCTATATTTGGTTGGAGCAAAAGGGTAATTATGAGCTGCTGAAATCAGACCATCACAGGGAACCTGTACCGAACACAACTGATACATTTGAAGGGGGAGTTGGCTGAAAAACGCCCAGAATATGCGGCCAGGCATGAAAAAGAAATATTCCATCATGACATGAAGTTTTGCCTCACCCGCTTTATAGTCCAGACCGTGCATAACGCTCTCTCTGGGATACGCTTCACTTTAGAACAGAGTATCCGATATTGGCTTGATTCGTTCTTAGCCTCAAAAGTTGAGCACTTTCTTTTGCTCGGAATCCATATGTTGCCAGAAAAATGGGAAAAGGTCAACATCCAATATATACGGAAGATATGCCCACGAGCGTACTGACTCACACATCCAAATTTGTGAACTATACCGCTTTTGCATTCACTAAAACTCCTCGAACAACTGCAGTCTCACCACACTCAAACATATGCTCACAATACTCAATATAATTGGGTCTTATCAATTGGCCCACGCACAGTGGTATGAGAATAAAAAAAAATGGAAATAAATCTGTAACTTTTAAACCCTTACGCCGATTTGAATGAAATTTCACATGCGCAAAGAGGAAGTGTAGTCGAGTTTAGGGCAAAAGTTCTCAAATCGCATACTCGATATCAAAATATAGTAACCTATTCACCAAAAAACTGGTTGAAAATTAAATTTTCAAATGCGAATATCTCCTAAGCTATAAGAGATAATTGATCGGAACACAAACGAAGAAATAGGTTCATTTTAAAAATTGAACATACCCGAGGTGTCCTACTTTGGGAACCCCTGGTCCCGCTCCTGGTGTGCTCATAAGGTCCAAATTCAAAACTTAAACTCGACTACACTTCCTCTTTGCGCATGTGAAATTTCATTCAAATCAGCGTAAGGGTTTAGAATTTACAGATTTATTTCCCTCCTTTTTATTCTCATACCACTGTGCCACGGTTTGCCATAGAATTGAACTTCAATGTGAACCCAACTAAATTGGATGCAGTTTCAACAAGATGGTAAAAACCAATTCTCTCGCTTCGGTGATCTGAATTGGCCCCTAGTCGAGGGATTTCACATAATTTGATTTCTTTGTATGTGGTTATTTAAAGTCAAAGGTCTATGTCAATAAGCCCGTCGTACATTGAAAGAAATTCAGCCAAATTTATGCAAAATTGTTCATAAATTACGCTATTCTTATTGAATAATATGATTCAAACAAAAAATAAATATAAAAAAACTGTGTTTTCTCTTTAATTCAAATCTAGCGGAAATTTTGAGACACACTTATAGAAAAAAAATTAAAAAATTGTGACTGATTTTTTCTATATTTTATCAACATTTTGCTCTACATCACAGGGATTCCTTGTATCTGGCATATGTGCCCCAGGAGGAGTTTTGAGGTTTAATATAAAGTTTTTTTATACTTCAAATTAAATGACCGAAAAAACTATTGTCACTTATAGTTCACTACTATTGACTTTTTATCATTATTTATTTTCACAGCTTGTTGAAAAACCATTAATCGCGTCTGGCTCACATCATATGTAAAATTAAACTTTCAAACTTTCAGGGATGATAAATAATCGATAAACGATTACATAACTTGATAATGCAACAAAATCGATTACAGTGCACTCGCGATGATATGAACATCCCAAAATATGAACACATTTTACTTCCATAGGGTACTCTAAAATATGAACTTAGTGACCTAAGCTGTTCATATTTTAAAGCTTTTTAAAATATGAACAGCTTATTTTTGTTTTTTTAACGTATTTTATCTATCTACACAGAGTTGAAATCTAAATCAACAGGGTAGTGGCTAAATTCTAATTCAAGTGCTTAATAACACTGTACAACACCAAAAAAAATTACGAGGTCCGACCAATAAATTTTGATAGAATTTTCCGTTTCTGGTTGAATTTTCCGTTTTGATGGACTTATAGTAAAATTTTACGGATAATTTTTTTGCAGAACATTTTAACCCCTTAAATCCCTGTTTCAATGGTGGTTTTTGCACTTTTTTAAAAGAAGGACAAAAAAACCCATGCCTTGAGGATTTAGTGGGTTAACATATTCTACAAAAATATTCTACGTAACATTTTACATAACTTTTCTGAACACATTTTATACCTAAAATGTAAGGATCATATCAAGGCGAATTCATACAAGGTGGTGTCAGTTCTACAACAACAACGATTGGTCTTAACAAATGTCAAAAAACTAAAATGGAAAATTAAACAAATATGTATTTAAACTTAATATAGTGTAGATAATTGAATAGTGAGGGCTTTACTTATTTATGTAAACAATAAACATTTTGTTAATAAGCTTAAAGTATGTAGATATTTAAATATAAAAACAGGCTTTGACAGTTGTTAGAACCAAAAAGCGAAAAAAAATGATCAGCTGTTTGACTGACTCCACCTTGTATAAATTCGCCTTGGATTATATGGTTTCTTATGACGATTAACAATAAGAATGTGCCAGAGTTGGGAATCTCTAACCCCCCTCAAATGAAATTCAGATGTAAACTTTCAAAAAGCCGGTACACGTGACTTTTTTTTGTCTCCTCTATCAAAATTTATTGGTCGGACCTTGTAATTTTGGAAAAAAAATTGATTTTGTTGTATAGTGTAATTTTTTAACTTCCCTAGCTGTTGATGGGAATTAGATGCCATTTGCCAATATGAACAATCTTGCAAAAGTGAACTAACTAGCCAGGTTTTAATTAGTTCATATTATCGCGAGTGCACTGTACTTGGCTTTTAAGTTATTCGGTGTTGACAGATGTGCCCCTATGGCGAATGATCCCCCTTCTATAAATAAGATATTACTTTAATGTCATCAAAACTACTTGAATAACTCATTGATCGTAAGAACTCACAGCATCCGTTGTCACTTAAAACGGTAAATATTTACACATCAGTTAATAAAGAAGTCATTATTCGACTACTTCTTAGTAATGCAGATGGTATGTAATAGCCATTAAAAAGTATGTCGTTGAGTAATTTTCAAAGCTGGGAGGCTGGATAATCTGACACCTTTGGTTGGATATTGCATTGCCAATAACATCTTTGTTTACACTTTAGCTTAAGATAATAATATTTATTTAGAATTTCTAAAAACAATGATTCAATAACGATAAATAAATTCTAGTACAGGTTTAACATTTAAATTAAGTTTAATAAACTATAATCCTAGTTAAACCAAGGTTCATTTACTCTTATAATTTATTTATGTTATACTTAGACCTTTTATTTTTTTGCCATTTACAAAACTTACCCTGCAACTTCTTCTCCGTCTCCCAAAATTTTTGTAATTCCGTAAAATATTTATCCAGTATGAAGACTTTTGAAAGGCCTAATGTGGCCATCGTTAATCAACATTTGTATTTAAAAAATCGTATTGATAAATTGTGAAACATTGGAAACTCCTTTTTATTAACAAATTCTTTTAAAAAAAACCGCAGCAATAAAATATAAAAATTTCTTAAGACATTTTTATATTAAAACAAATGAACTTTTTTGCAATAATTGTCGTTGGTTAAAACAGAAAATCCATTTCATTTTATTATTATTTTTTTTATAAATATTTTTAAAAACAAAATTATTTGTTTTAAATAAGATTCTTATAAGAATTTTATTAGTGTTTGTTGGCTTAAAAAAAACAAAATTCATATTAATATGCTAAAGAATACAACTCTACTTTAATTGAATTAAAACGAACAACAGGTTTAGAATATTTTTGTGGCAAGTAAAGAATCCTTTTTCTTTTTTTTTGTTCTTTAACATTTCAAATTATTTATTCATTATTATTTAAGGCCTGCAACAAGTTATATGGATGCATTTATTTGGTGGCAGCTTAAACCGAAAAAACCAGTAAGAAAAGATGAACAAGAAACGCGTTTTTCAATTTTGAAATTCTGTCGTTTGTGTGTTTTTTTGGCAACTAAAGATTGCACCACCACACCACTAAACCACTTCAAACTAAACTTAACAAAACCACAATTATTTTTTTTCTTCTTGTTGCTCACTTTTTTTATTATTTATTTTATTATAGATTTTTTAGTTTCAAATTCTTTTGGTATTTTTTTTTTGGTCATTTTTTCTTTAACGAAATTCGGAAATGCTTTTGTTTGAGATATTGTGTTGAGTTAGAAATGATCATTTGTATGTTTGTTGTTGCTGTTTATTATTATTTGTTGTTGCTGTTTGTAGTCTCTGCATCTCTTATTTACGAGTATTTCTCAATTGTTATTGTAGTTGTTGCTGGTATTGTATTGTACGAAAAACAAGTTACCAATTCCATTCCATCATCATCACTTACACCACCACTACCACCGTCACTATTATAGTGTGGTTCAGTTGTGTGGTGTAGTATGGTGTATTTTGAACTTACACCACCACCAGCCACCACACCACCTCTCTCTCAATCAACTACTTCAAAAATACTAACGACCAAAACAAAAATATTTTATTGTTTTTTTTTTTCTTCTTTTGCACTCATACTTCAACACCAAAAAAAAACCAAAATGATCATTTAGATGGAGTTGGTCTCACTTATTTCTATAAGTCCCTAGTTTGAAAATATAACCACTTAATATCTAAAGCTTACTCCCAGTAGTGGGGAGAATAATGCCCAAAATGGGCATACATAAGATATTTAGGTCTTAAAAGTAGTTAACAAATCGAAAACCAAAACTGGGCTGATAAAGATGATCAGCTAGGATACCATTATTCTTATTTGACATTTCTGTATTATGTATGTACCCATTTATGTATCATGTAGACATATTCCGGGAGGAAATATGTCATGAAACGATTCTTACCATTTTCAATATATACTGTTCTTTTATAATAGGATAACGCGTGCAAATTTTCAATGTGTAGGGTGTTTTTTAAGCCCGATAAAACTTGAAAATGTAAAAATATCAACAAGTAAATTTTAATCAACAATTTTTTTTATTCGAATGATCATTCAAATGGCATTAACATATGATAATGATTTCGGTCATATGGCAACAATTCTTGACGAAGCGCATTCTAGGTATTCAATTTTTCGAGCATTGCTGGCCATATGTCACGAATAACACGGACAACGTTGGCCTAACAGGCGTCAATTGTTGCTGGTTAATCAGCATAAATCTGTGATTTCACGTGGCCCCACAGGAAATAATCGAGAGGCATCAAATAGCACGACCTTGTAGCCCAATTGACAGGTCTATTTCTCGAAATCATGTTATCGAAAAATTTTATTTCAATAAATCGATTGCTGGGGTTGCCGATAGGCACATAGCGCCAGCCACATCTCTTCCGGATCAATGTCATCCATATTTTCAAACAAAAAAAATATTGATCATGGTGCGGAACGATCTTCATTGACAGTAACGCAAGCTGCAGCATCATTTTTGGAGAAAAATTTTTCGATGATGCCACCAGCGTGTAAACCGCACCAAAAGCTTAATTTTTCTGGATGTAATGTAGTCTGTTGGGTCTGTTGTGGATGGGTCTCACTCCATATGCGGACATTTTGTTTATAACAAACTCTTTAAGCCTAAAATTAGCGTCATCGCTGAACACAGTCGTCATTTAGTTTGTTTATTCTTTAATCCATTTCGTTAATTTTTTTATCCGTTGCTTTATTGTTCTCACTGAGTTCAGTGAATTGATCGGCAAGGACTTGATTACTATTTACTATTTACCTTTTACTATTTACTATTTAAAAACAGTCGTCTATAAGCTGCGCAAATCGATGACTGATTTTCAAAGTAAATTTGGATAATTTGGTAGTGTTGTTCAAGCGTCAATCTATTCATGATGATTTGCCAGAAAAGTGAGCACAGTATGACAGTTCGTTTGGCAGTTAACCCTTTCATAAGTTTTATCGGGCTTACAGAAAAACTTCCTTTATTATGAAGGTTGTCTCATATTTTTGTTCGTAACTCTTGTTATTCTTGACCGATTTTATTCATTTTCAATAACAAACATTTCTGACCAACAACGAATATTTCAATACATTTTCAACTAAGACCTATCCTATCCTATCGTGTCTTCAATAGACGGCCAGACGGGCACAGCTAGATCGTCTTAGAATTATATGTATATACCCCCAGAATATATGAGGAGCCGCAGAACAAAAGGTACTTTTTCGAATTTTTTTACAAATTGATTTTTTGGTATTTTTATAATATTTTAAAATTTTAAAAAAAGTAGCTTTTGTTCTGCGGCTCATCATATATAATTTTGTGGGTCTGCGATGAATATTTCGATGTCTCGAAACATTCATCTCGTAATAGAGCGCTAGGCGCTAGACTGATCGGTTTGTAAGCGATTTTCTTGAAAATATGTTAAAATGACAAACTTTTTTTTTATCTATTTATTCAGCAATTGTTTTCCCAAATACACAACTTAACAAAATCTTTGTGGTTCTAAAAGGTTCCAGTTTAATTGTTATGTGATTTATAAAATACAGTTGTACGTTCATAAAGTTTTGGACGACCATTCACTCCGCTGAGCTTATCCATGGACTAGCCGAAACCTATCGTTACATTGGCGAACGATCAGGAAAATAATAATGATCAACTACATGAAATAATTAAGTAAAAGAACTAAAGTGTATGTTCAATTTTCAATCAATGTAGGATTCTTTTCCCATGTGATGGATGGTCCCCTTAAGTCTTCTGGCAAGGTGCATGAACTTAAGCATCGTATTAATGCGATCTAAGAACCACCCACCCTATAACTTACAGCATCTATACTGTGAGGTATATGACGACTTTTTTGTTTGCCTTGCTGAGGCATCGACCTTAACTCAGTAGCGTTTGTTGTTACTAGTAACAAGAGTAACATGAGTACTCATGTGGAGGTCACGATACGAATACGGTGCACAGTTGCAGGAGCAGCCATATCACATAGTGATTTTTGAGGGTAACGAGGGTAAAATCTGCTTCCGAAGTCTGGCAAAGTCTGGCCCAACAGCTTCCTATTCGGTTTTATATGATATTTGATAGGGTGTTCCTCATCACATCATCGATGATGAGGCCACCTATTACTAACACCTCCTAAGCGAACGAGGTAGAAGATAAAGATCACAGCATAATAATCACGAAATAACTTGAGAAATCAAAGATAACTTATTTATTAATCTGCAATACTCCGAAGTAGTAACGGACCACTAGTGCAATTTGATGGAGTAGGAAGTTATTCACATGTTCTTAATCCTTATATTATTATAAAAACTGAAACATGATAGTGATATTTGTTAACGAGAAGGTCCTAAACATTCTTAAAATCTGCATTAGAAGGAGTAGGCAAACACTGGTCCCACGTTCGGAACAGGTTTCTTTTCGGTATTATATGATAGGCCACAGTAACTCCTATAAAACGACCGAGGACGTGTGAGGAAGATCTCTGTATTAACATCGAGAAACACCGTGAAAAATCAAAGATACCATTTTTATTAATCTGCAATACTCCGAAGTAGTAACGGACCACTTGCTGCGGTTTGATGGATGAGAAAGTTATCCACATGTTCTTAATCCATGAACCCATGGTTGTATCTTGTAAACTAAGTTGACCCGCCCGGCTTCGCCCGGTAGCATTTACTAATGTTAGTTCTTCTAGTTTCTGCAACCCACTGTTCTTATTTGTTTGCAAATAAAATATCTAAATTTGTACTGCATACTTTAGGGATCTTTTTTATTACAGTTGACTGGACTAAAAAAAAATTTTTTATTTTTTTTTTCTTTACAAACCATCTCATAAAAATTTCGAATCGAATAAAAAAAAATCAGCCAAATCGCTCCAGCCGTTCTCACGTGATGACATTACATACATAAACCATTTCATTTTTATATATATAAACACTGAAACTTGAAAAATCAGAAGAAGAGACCTGTGACAATCTCCAAGTATAACTTTAAACCAAAAACCTTTGTAATTATTTTAAATTTTTAGTAAATCTCGGGGTAGTCGTATATGTTAGGGATGATATTCAGATGGGAATATACTTGGGTAGTTCATGAACGAACTAGTTCAATTGAACGATTCCTTTATTTGAACTAAATGAACTAGTTGAAATCGTTTGCTCATCTAGTTCAGTACTGAACTATGAACTAAAATGGTTCTTGTCGTTGTTTTTCAAGCATCTTTTTATACGAATTCTGACATAATGACGAATAAATGATCGTCATATTGGATAGAATCCGTTCTCAGAATTATACGGCAACTGACAGCAAATTAAAAAGCCAAGGAGCTCTAGTATAATATCACCTTTATAATATGCACCTTTGATAACCACGCTAGGAGACTTGGTTTGCCGTACCACGACTTCTGCAGAAGTTGGAGGAGGATGAGACTATTTTTCATCTGCTTTGTCATTGTCCGGCATTAAGAGAGCTACGCCTAAGGTTTTTGGGACATCGTTCCCTAAATAGTCTTTCTGAGCTCTCGAATATGAGGCTTGAGGGCATTAATGCCTTTATGGGAAGTAGTAATTGTTTAAAAAGACCAGACACGGGGATCTCTTTAGAGCGACCTAATAACCGCCGACTCATTGGCAAGTAACTTTTAAGATCTCATCCCTCTCTCTTTCTTCAGACATCTCCTTCTTAACTTTTTCAATCTTCTCCTTCTCTCTTTTCACTTATATCTGTCCCTCTTTCTTCTGTTTTCGTCTACTTTCAATTAACAAAAAGGGACCATTACTTGGACCCATGTGAGCTGTTCTTCTTTTTCATCATTTCGTGGCTGCGTGGAAATCTTACCTTAGTATAATATCAGTTATTTTAGTTCAGAACAGAAAGACAAATTTAATATTTTATTATATGAAATTTATCACTCGTTTCTTGTTCTTTTATAAATATAGGTAGTTCAAAAGTCAAAAAGGAGAACCTAGTTGAACCTAGTTTTGAACTATGAACTAAAATGAGCGGTCATTGAAATGAACTGTTAAGTACAAGTCTAGATTGGAATGTACTGTACAATTTTTTGAATGATTACCATGTTACTGTTGCTATCCTTGACATATTCTTTATTCCAGCACCTTTAACATTGCTGTTTTCGACTTCAGCAAATACGCCAACGTTGCCAAGTGGCCTTGTATCCCACTTTGTGTTCTAACAAGGTTGTCGCAAATTTAAATTTTTCTTGAATCATACGTTCATACATCATTTTGCAATCGGAGTTTAGAAGGTTCAGATTTATTACCACCTTTTTCTGAATAAAATGTCTCTATATTTCCGAATTTTCTCTTCAATAGATAAATTGTTTGACCAGCTGTGGTTCATCCTGTTGGAACCACATTTCACATAAATAATCCTATAGTTGGCCCCCAAAAAGTATTACTTCCATCATTGCACATTAAACATGGGACTCATGAAACATTTCTAAAAGACTATGGATGGAAAAACGATGTTAGGTCAAGAGGTACGTTTCAGTGTTAGAATATTATTGCTGAACTGTGAGGACAGCGAAAAAGCACCATCGTATTTCTGCTTATGAATAGAAAAAAGTAGTGAAATCTGTAAAATTTTGCATAAAACGTATAACTTTTGTCATACAATTGGATTCGAAACGGCTTAAATGTAGCGGTTACAATAATTTTGATTATTTTGCAACGGTATTTCAGCGAAAATGCAAATACCATTTCCGCTATTGCATGTGAACTTCTGTAGCTTTTAATAAACACAACTTAAAACAAAAATTTGGCTGTTATTTTTAGATATTTTATCTTCTTATTTTAAAGAATATTTTGCCTTGTTACCATTTCTATACACTTCTCAACACATTTAATAATTTTCTTTTTTTGTTTTTTTCAGTTTTTTCTCTTTTTGGTAGAAAACGATATTAATTTTGTATTCTTTTAGTTTAATTTATCGTTTTTTAATGACTTTTTGTAGCAAAAATAAGTTGCGTTCCCAATTAAAAGGAAATTCAACGATTTTGTTTTTTTAAATAATTTGAGCATATTTTTAATTTTGAAAGCATATTTTTCTTGAAAACACTTTTTTCGATACAAATTTGATCTGATACAAAACTTATTGATTTAATTACATTTTTTTTTAATTACCACCACAATTTTCCCATTACATATATGGAAAAATGGTTTTCATTACAATTTATAATTGGAACTATTTCCCCACACATTCACTTCTTTATATGGCAACACTGGTAATACAACTTTAAAACCAACAACAATAACAACGAGTGGTAAATAGCAGGGAGTGTGAGTGTGTGTTGTTGGTACTTTCAAACAAACAAACCGTCAGATACATACAGATTCAAACATTCAACACCACACAATACCAGCAACAACAAAACAAATGTATAAAGACCAACAACTACAATTACAAAAGATACCTTTAAGGTATCCACATAAAACAAGATTTGAACTTTTTTCCTTTTGTTTTTTCTTATTAAACATTTTTTCGCTTAAATAAGATTAAGAAAACGAATTCTTTTAAATATTTTTTTCACTTTAAATACATTTCTTTGTACTTATAATAATATTTTACTTGTTAACACGCTTTTTCACTTAATTAATTATTTTAAACACATTGTAAATATTAAACAAATAACTAATTAGAAAATTAGTTTATCTAAAACTTTAACACTTAATCTTGTGAAAAAATCTGTTTTTTTTAATTTTTTTCTTTATTTTATTTAAATCTCCCGCTTTTTTAACCGTTTACAACGTCTCTACACTTTGAAGGTTCTGCACGAACTGAACGTTGTTTTTGAAAATAGAAGTGTGTGCCGTCTCAAACTCCAACTAAGCAAAAAATTCTCATTCCGTTTTCTTCTCTACTCTTCTGCATACTTTTCTCTGATTGAAACCCGGCTTAAACTCTCTGTTTATTTGTTTTTGTTTAAAGACAAAAACAAACAGGTGAGTTTCTGTGGCAGACAAAATCTGATTGGAATTAAATGTGTTGAGTTTAGTTTACTGTAGTGCCACATGAGTTTAGCTTCAACATTTGTCGTAACGGTTTTTTATTTAGTTTTATTAAAGACGTGATTTGTTGCCTTGCAAAACAGTTTGGGAATTACAGCCTTAATTTTTATACTGCCATAAAGTATGCTTTAGTTTTGTTCGTTTTTCGGCATTTTTTTGTTGTATTTCAGCCTAAACTCAACTTTGTGGAAGATCATTTGATTTTTGTTGCTTCTTGGTTTCAAAAGGGCAAAATGAATGATCACTTTTTAAATAGTGAACGATATTTAGGATTTTTGTCTATTAGGGTGGAGCAAAAGAATAAATTTTTATTGTAACTCTTTTATAATTGAAATTTCTTCTGAATTCGGAAATTAATTTTAAAAAAATTATAAAGAAAATTTACGCAAGATTTCAATTAACTACACGAAAAAACAATTTATTCTAGCAATATTCAAGACAAACATTTGAAATCGGACTTAGTTTCATTAAACTTTTGCTAACCTAGGAGAAAAACGTAGGTCTTCTAGAGACAAAAAACATTGTTATATCAGCTCATTGCAGAGGTATCGCCTCATAACATTCCTGCAAGATCTTGGCATTTGTCCTTAATCATATTAAGAGCATTTAACTCCGTATACAATTCTTCTTCGTTCTTTTGTTTGTGCTCAACATAATTCTTGCCAAGTAAACAGTTACCAGCTGTTAGCACACTTAATCATGCCTTGCAAGTTTTATTCCTGTACTACTTATATAAACCCTTCTCACGAAGGTATACCCTTCACTTTCGTGAGAAGCGTATATATAAGTTTGTCATTCCGTTTGTAATTTCCACAATATAATTTTCCGACCCTATAAAGTATGTACAGTACGGGCTCGATTTGTGCAACTACCATTATTCCAACTGATCGATTAGCGCAATATATATTCTGAATCCTTATAGATAGCGGAGTCGATTAAGCCATATCCGTCTGTCTGTTGAAATCAATTTTCTGAAGACCCCAGATATCTTCGGGATCCAAATCTTCAATAATTCTGTCAGACATGCTTTCGAGAAGTTTCCTATTTAAAATCAGCAAAATCGGTCCACGAATGGCTGAGATATGAGGAAAAAAAACAGGACAACCTCGAGGTCTAACACCCAAGTATACCGATCGACTTAGAATCACTTTCTGAATCGATTAAACGATGTCCGTCTGGCTGGCTGTCCATGTAAACCTTGTGCGCAAACTACAGGTCGCAATTTTGAAGATGTTTCGATCAAATTTGGTACATATCATTTTTTCGGCCCAAATCGGCTGAAATCGATCCATTATTTCACCTAGCCCCCATACAAATGTCCTCCCGAAATTGGACTTTATCGGTCATAAATGATTAATTTATAAATGTATCTCCACAAATTTAGCTCCAAATAAGTTTTATATATACGAAATTCATGTCACCAAATTTTTCAGCAATATGAAGTAAAATAGATTGCAAAGAAACTTTGGCAAGAGTCTCATTTGCTTTTAAAATTTCAATAATTTATATTCGTGAGTGATTTTCGGAAGTGGGTTCTATGGGAGCTATGACCAATTATGGAGCGATCGTCATGAAATTAGGTTGTGTGATTATTATTTAAACATGCAATTGAAAATTTGAAAGCAATACAGGCTTTTCAACAAAATTTATTAAGTAATTACGATACAATGTCTTTGACTGCGTGTTGTCAAATGGAATTTAATATTTACCAAAAACAAAAAGCTGATTTAGTTAATTTGGAGTATTGGTTACAAAATGGCATTAAAAAAAGTGCAATATTTGCATTTGAAAAATTGGACTTTAGCACAGTTTTGGTAACCGTTTAACCTATAGTGCAATGGGTCAAAATCACAAAAAAAAAAATTAAAATTTAAAAAAAAAAATTTAAATTGGACCTACAATGGGTCAAAATCGGAAAAAATATTTTTTCAAAAAAATTAAAAAAAAACTTAAAAAAAAAAATTTTGTTTACCTAAAAATATTTAAAATTTGTATTTGGATGTATAATTTGGTGAAGGGTATATAAGATTCGGCACAGTCGAATATAGCTCTCTTGCTTGTTTACTTGTACTATTGTATACCGACTTTTTGACATTCTGAACCACTGCGAAATTATCACGATCTTAACTCTGCGAAATTATCCTTTCAACTGATATCAAGTTGTTAATATATCGGGACATAATTTACAGATTTTACGTTTTCTTTATAAATTAAAAAATGAAATTATCCCCCAAAATTTAAATGGGGACATATTTCATTTTATTTTTGGGGGATTATTTCGTGGGGGTTATTTCATGGCTCCTAAATTTCATGTTACTAGGTCCATTATTATAGGCAATTTAAAAGGTACAATTAGAAGGAAAAAAGTACCACTAAGTACACCTTTTGCGGATTCTTACTTATTCAGGATCATATGTAGCTAATTTCATGATTTCAGGTTCATTATTATAAATATATTCAAAAAGTACCTTAAAGTCTTTTCATTGTATTCCTATTCACTCAGAATCATATGTGCGAAAATTTAAAAAGTAAAATTAGAAGAACGAAGAAGTACCTATAGTTCAGTTCTAATATTTTTGTTGGTACCTATATATTATCATCTATTCCTAACTCTAACTTCTCTCAGATACATATCAGCTAACTTTAATGTCGTATATTATTATAGCACCAATTTTTCTTTTCTTTTTTAAACACCAGTCAATTTTGAAATTTAAATACTTCATTTGCCAAAATTGTTTATGCTACAGACATGTCTCAACTAGGGTTGCCAGCCTGGCTGGACTTGGCTGGATTGTTCAGCTTTTTTGATGCCTGTCCAGTTTCAAGCTAAAATTTCATTTGTCCAGCTAAATTGAAATTTTCGACAATAATATCTATATTATTTATTACTTCAAATTTACTTACTAATAATTAGTAGACAGTAATAACTTATGCAAAAAAGTGTACGTATTTTTTGCAGAAAGGAAAAAATAAATACCAAAATGTTTTATGGGAATACGTGTCGTGTGGAATTTCTGTTAATGATGTCAATGAAGAAGAATGTAAAAGTTAAGGATTATCGGAAGCATATTTATATTTTATGCAAAACATAATGCAGGAATTTACAGCTTTTGAGAATAACTCGTGTACAGTTGCTCCATATAATGACCGTACTTTTCTACTGGCTACTTATGAGGCTATTTATAAGCCGCAAAAGTAGAATAAATGACAAATTTTTTGGCTCCAAAGTTAACAGCATTTTGAAAAAAATTTCGCCTAATGAACAAAAAACTTTTAAGACTGACGTAGAAAACTTTTTAAAAACAGCGGTCAGCTATTTAGAACATTGTTTTTTTAAAAAATAGCATTTTTAAATTTAACCTTGAAATATCTGAAGAAATAGATAACGATAAACTATACATATATTGATTACTGCAGCATTCGTGAAGTTTATAAATAAATACCAAGAGATTTGTCAAATGATATGGTCCTATTTTTTTACCAAAGGTGAAACGAATGAATTCGAAAATTTAAGAAAAACTGCTTGTTTCGTATTTTTAATACCAGTAAGCAAAGCTTTTCATTTTATTTATTGTAATATTTGTGCTTTTTGTGAAAGATTTTTTCTATTTTAAACAATCTTTATACTAAAGAAAGAAACCGAATGTCATTCGACCTGAAATATTAATACAAAAAAATTTATAGGAGGTTTGTAAAAATTTTCAAAATGGTTTACAAACCTCTAGGTTTGGAATTGGCCAAAATGCGTAAGCTCAAAAACGAAATAAAGTCGCAGTGTTTTTAGTATTTAATAATATAAATATGTACAGTGGTGGCCACCTAATAAAGACAAATACTTGAATTTTTTTCATCAACTGAATTTTAAGTGCGATAGAGCCTAAGGGTATGAAATTTATTATTAATGTTTCTAGTTTCTGAAAAATGTTTGGAAAAATCGGTAAAACATATATGGACAAAGATATGTGGAAATACGTTGACCCACCTCAGCGAATATCCGCAGTTAATAACATGATATGACCGAAACTAATGGAACTATAATAATAAAATTATAATGATATAAATGTGAGAAAATATGTTTATTTAAAAAAAAAATTGTTGGTCAAGTTGTAGAAAAATTGTATGTGTTCATGGTGAATATGTATGAATTGACACAGTCGAATAAAACACACTTGTGTGTTAAAACAGTCCTCATGCATACATATTTGTGGAAATATTTGAAAAAATAATTGACAATTACATGGAATTTAGCAAACAATTTTTGTCTTAAATTCCTGGCCACCACTGTATATGACGCACTTAACCGAACAAATTTAAGTTTAGTTAAATAAATTTTAAGGAATGAAATGAAAATATTTAATTGTGATTCTAAATTTCTTAATATTAACATACTGCTAAAAAACACTTTTTGTATGAACTTGAAAAGCGACCCAGTGGGGGTTGTAGGCCCAAAGATTTTAAAACACACTCAAAATTTTTAGTTAATTTGAAAAAACTGTTTTACGATAGGTCGTAGTACTTTAGTTCCTCTAACTCACACATTTTTAGACCGAAAAATTGTAAACAGTTATGGAAAGGCAAAGAATTAAGCTTTCATAAAATGTATACATAAAATATATTTTCTATTAAAAACTATTTTTTTGTACAATGTTATAAACAAATTTGTATATAGAAAAAAACGAGACATTACTTGTTAAAATCGGTTTAAATTTGCTAAAGTTTGTAAATTTTTTCGAAAAAGTTGGAAAAAATTTACTTGTAAATTAAAAACTACAATTATTTTACTAAAAAACGTATTAATGAAAAGTTGAATAAAACCATGTTTTGTTAAGAACTAAATTTTCTTTATACATTGCTATAAATTTGCATAAGCTTTCATAGCAAAATAAGCAATGAAAAGCCACTTAAAATAAAAAAGTTGATGAATTTTGTTTTTTTTAGATATTCTTAACAAAAACAATACTTATATCTTACAAATATATCAAAAAATGCACGACATTTTAAAGCGTAATCAATTTTCTTTCTAAACCCGTTAAAAAATTAAAATCAGACAAAAACTGACTGGTCGATAAGTTGACGAACATCACTTAAAACGGTTTTTTAGAATAACTTCTGAAATTGAGTGTTCTGAAATTTTCTGACACAATTTGCAATGTACATATAACCCACGCTTTGCCGTTTTCCAAGTTTTTTTCTCACAGTAGCATAGATTACACAAAACCAAAATTAACATTTTCTCAGTAATTTTTGTAATGTCCAGTTTTTTTGTTGATTTGTCCAGCTTTTTAGACCACAATGTCCAGCTTTTTGCAAATCTGAACCTGGCAACCCTAGTCTCAACCGATTCAAATCTGTGTTAATGTGCACAAGAAAAAATATGTATGTTTAAAAAAAAAAGTACCAAACTGTTTACTCTGATAGCACTTTGTTACTTAATTATACCCTACACCACCATAGTGTACCCACCTTAAAGCATACCGATCGACATAGAATCACTTTCTGAGTCGATTAAACGATGTCCGTCCGTCTGGCTGCCTCGCTGTAAATGTAAACCTTGTGCAATTTTTGAAGATATTTCAATAAAATTTGGTACATATTATTTTTTCGGCCCTAGGACCAAGCCTATTGAAACTGGCTGAAATCGGTCCATTATGTCCTTCCAATATTGGACTTTATCCGTCATAAATGTTTAATTTATATATGTATCTCCACAAATTCCGCTCCAAATAAGTTTTATATATACAAAATTCATGTCACCAAATTTTGTTACGATCGGTCCATAATTAGTTATAGCTCCCATATAGACCCGCTTCCAAAAATCACTTCAAAGTGCATAAATCACTTAAAAATGTTGGTATACTCACAAAATTCAACATAGTAAACTTTCATATAGAGATAAATCACACGACCTAATTTCATGGTGATCGGTCCATAATTGGTCATAGCCCTCATATAAGGCCCACTTCCGAAAATCACTCAAAAATATAAATTATTGAAATTTTAAAAGAAAAATGTTTTTGCTCTTTTACTTAGTGTAGGGTATTATATTGTCGGGCTTGACAGACCATACTTTCTTACTTGTTTTTTTATGAATCCAGGAACCAATGTTAAAAATTTTATCAAATTTTTCTTAATAATTTCAAATAAAATGTATTTTCCCGTTTTTATCCCCTCTTTGGTACTTTTTTGTACCCATTCCAGTGTTTAAAAATTATTCAAACAAAGTTCTGTATCGTGGCTCATAATAAAATATTCATATGTCTTTGTCAATTTATAGAAAAACATATTTTATGAAAAAGTACCAAAAAGAAACACAATTTTTATCCCTTAAGGATAAAAGTACCAAATTACCATTTGTTATTTTTTGATAAGTAAAGAATACGATCTAAAATTTGTTTCTATATTTATTAGTTTAAAAGATACATAGGGTCCCAAAAAAAGTACTAAAATACAGCTTTTACCCGTTTACTCACCTAAAAAGTTCGAATTTCGAAAAAGTACCAAACAAATGTCAACTTTTTGTTTTAAATGGAGTAACATGGTTTAAGTTTCTTTGTTTCTTTATTAGTTTTGAAGAGGGTTACCGAATTTTCCCGTTTTTCCCTTTTCCAAAAATTTCTTCTTAGTGGATCGTTTAGTGAATCGGTACAGTTAAAATTGTATTTCTAGCTTCAGTCGTTTGGGTTGTGAGATAATGAATCAGTCAGTCAGTCACTAACGTTACTCCTTTATTTGTATAATTTAAAATGTAGGATAAATGGTTCGCTTACCTTTCACTATAGCTGCTATATGATCTGAATTTTCAAGTCTTCTTTTCGGCAGAGTATAAATAGCCGATCGTTTGGTAAAACGTTGAACTTCTTCAGACGAAGTTGTATTCGGCGTGGTAGCCACTGGCAAAACAGGTAAACTGTGAGTAGAATTTTGCAGCAACCTTGAAGAAGACTTTGTAGAAGCTTTATCACAGGAATTATGAACACTTTTCTTCTTTGGAATACTCTTTGTTTGAGAGGGCTGGGCCGAGGAGGAAGGCGAGGTAGAATTGCTACTGGAAATATTAATTGAAGTTGTTTATTTGTGAATAGATTTGCAAAATTTTGTAAAAATTACCTGACAGCTTTGTAATACTGACAAAAGAAATCCGGTCGTATGCGATACTGACGTATGAGAGCCTCGCATGTACGCAAGAATATAGGATTTGTAGATAGATCTTCGTTGACAGTATCGTTGGGATTTGTGTGGTCATCTGGTGACTGGTTTGTTGCTTCTTTAGTGGCAGCAACATCTTTGGATGAATGTATTTTAAGAATCTGCTCTTGTTTGCTGTATGAATTATTAGTGGCAGCTTGTTGTTCCGCTTGTGCTTTGGCCTCTGGTATGTTATCAAAAAAATCTGTGGTAAGCTTGTAGCCACCACTACTGTTACTTGTGCTCGTTGCACTTTCTCTTCCGCTACTATCCTGTGTCTTTGAGAATTCTGTTAAGTTGGTATTCCTCTGTTGTTTACCAGAAACACTTTGTTGCAATGCAGTTGGACGACAACCTTCGTACGGGGTTTGAGTTGGATTTAAATTTGAAATGGTTTTTATGCGCTGTTTATAATCTTCATATGTTTCATCAGGGAACAACATATCATGTTGATTAATTTTATGACTCTGCCCAATAATAATCTCTCTCTAAGATGCCTTGACTACATGGTTGACTGGACTACTGGCATAACGGTGTTGGTTGGTCTCAACTGCAAACAAAAATAGGAAAGAAATGGTCAGTTAGAGTTTTGCGTTATTAATGTTTCAGGTGGTTTTACATTTTAGGTGGTCCCAATTAATTTTATTTCATTTTCTTTTATCCGATGAACAACAGACATATTCATTGTAACAATTCTAAGATTTTCATAAACATGTCATGACTTTAAATTACTTGGTCATGTCTTTGGCAATTGCCCAACGTTGTTGCAGTTGGAGTCATGTGATTATTAATCTATATTTACAGTGTAACAAATGAAAATAATATTTTTTGCAGTTTGCAATACTAGAATGGGAAATGTATGTGCTCTAATTTATACATATGTACATTACATTCTTTGAAATAATGTAGAAACAGGTGCCTTGAATTTAAAAAAAGAATTCGAATTTAGGCTACATTTGTTTATTAGGAGTATTGGTGTGGTGGTATGTCTTGTAGAATGCTTCTCACCGGAAGGACGTTGAACGGGTTCGAAGGACTATTGCAATACGGATAACAGGCGATGTAAGGTCTACTTCTAAAGCACTTTTTACTTTTTTAATCTAGCTAACAGTTGATTTGATGGTGATACAAATGGCTATCAACTCTGCTGTGAGACTGAGTGCTGGCTGCCCATGGTCTGGCAAGCACTACTATGGGAACGTCCAAAGCAATATCCATTATAGCATCGCAAAACCATTTTTTGACATGTAATTCCATATAATAATTCCGAATTATATCCTGACTTTACCTAACTGATAGTGGGCAACAGAGTCGGTGGTGGTTTCTTTATCAAGAAATATGAGATAAAATCCCATAACTCGTGCATCCAACTGGCTGAGGTATCATCGAATATCTGGAGATATATGTATGTTTACTGATAGCAAGGCAGCAGTTAACGGAATAGCACGACATCTAGGTTAACCGATGAATGCCGCGTATCCCTAAATGAGATAGTAAGATATTCTAGGATAACATTTATATGAGTCCCTGGACACGATGGAAATCAGGGTAATTGTATAGCAGACGGATTGGCCAAAAGGGGAACGATGATGGCTGCATAGGCGATTGATCACTTTTCTGGTATTTCCCTTGCAAAATTTAAGATGGCTGTGTAGCAGAAACTATATGAGACTGCACAGAACATATAGACTTGTTACGAAATTGTACTTGAATTCAAATATAACGATTTTAACGGCTGATTTAAAAGTAGCATAATGCTTTCAAATAGCAGTGCTGTAATAGCAAACTGTAACATATCTGTGGGCATCATTATTAACATTGAATAAAAGCTTTCAGTTGAATATTGATCGTAAGTTGGCAACGCTGTTTGCTGCGACCGTATATTCAAATTCGAATATTCAGTTAAAGAACATTGTTTAAAGTACTAGACAGCTCTAGACAGTTAAAGAGCAATCTAGAGTGCAGATGGCAGTGTTATAAATAGTGGCAGAGGTTGCAGTCGTTAGTGAGTTTATCAGAGACGCTATTTGAATAAACATCTACTGAGTGCTTGTATTTTCAAGTGAATTCGTGTACATTATAAAGTGTGTCTGTATTTCTGCGAATTTATAAACTTGTATAAAAAAAAAACATTGAGTGACTATTTAATTCTGTTGTTGTACATTTTAAATAAATAAAGAGTTGTTACAATTTTCAAACTACTAAACCCCTTTTATTTGCAATCAAAAGTATCCGGTTTATTTGAAGGAAATAAACCAACGTTTTGAAAAGGTTAAAACTTAACAGACTGATGAATGCACCAAAGTTATCGCGAGGTCGACCTGGTCCATATACGATGCCGTTAGGACGTACATATCTACTTATAGAATTCGTCGTGAACAAATAAGGCTAATTGTTTCTTTCATTAAAGGACACTGTATAATTGGAACATATGCTAGTGGAATGGGCCTAACGATGACTGGCTCTGACAAAGTTGAGAGTACGTATTTTTGGAACCCCATTCCCCTCGTGTTTAGATGAGTTATCAAGGACGAATTTAAGATGAAAGATAAATACATGACATTAACGTTTGAAAGTGATTTGGAGTATAACGAACGTCCAATGTTGATCTCCAAGGGGTCAATTGTTGCTGGTTTATCAGCATAAACCAGTGACTTCACGTGACCCCACAGAAAATGATCAAGTTGTATCAAATCGCACGACCTTCGAGGCCAATTGACAAGTTCATTTCTCGAAATCAAGTTATCGCCAAATTTTGATTTCAATAAATCGATGGTAGGGATCGCCGTATGGCACGTAGCGCCATCCTGTTGAAACCATATCTCGGCCGGTTCAATGTTATCCATATTTTCAAAAAAAAAAATGGTGCGGTAACGATCTCCATTGACCATTTTTGAAGAAATAAGGTCCGATGAATGGTGAATATTTCTGAATGTAATGGATTCTGTTGAGACAATTTTGTTTACTAACAAACCGTGAGGCCAAAAATGTGCCTCATCTTTATGTGCGCCATAAAACTCACGAAGTCATCTATAAGTTGCGAGAATCGATGACTGATTTGCATGGTAAGTTTGTATAAATTGGTAGTGTTGTTCAAGCGTCAATCTATTCATGATGATTTGCCAGAGTATATTGCTCACAAATTTAAAAAAGTGAGCGCAATAGTACAATTCGTTTAACAGTTAACACTTTCGTACATTTTAATGGGCTTAAAAAAACACCCTTTACATATAACTTTATTGGGTCTCAAATTCAAATTTTAGAAATTAAATTTGAAATGACAAATATGGAGGTGAAAATTGACTGGCATTGGATCGTATAGAGAGGAGGTTTAATTCCATAATAATGCCTTAGGTCGAATGTTAAATGCACCATTAAGAAAAGATGGGGATGAAATTTCACACTGAATGTAAACTGGGTCATAAGACATTCTAATTAAACGGCTAACTGAAGTATCAAGCAGGTTAATCTTAGGGCAAGGAACGGACTTTGATAAGACCTTTAAGATTAAAATACTGACAACTAATAAACTTATCGCATTAACGACCTCGGATAAAATAGGCCATGTTGTTTCGATATTGAAGTTTTCGTTGCGTGATATACAATTGCACATTAATTGTGCAATGACAGTGCTAGGTGCAAGAATATCAGAGTAAAATTATTCCAATTAACTTGGTGTTTACACATGCAAGTAACAGTGCAAGTAAGTGAACATATTCATACGTTTGCACTAACACAATCACCATGCATGTGTAAATTTACATAACTGTGTTGAGTTTTTGCAACTGTTACTTGCATGTGTAAACGCTAGGTAAACCACTTGATCGTTAACAGAGGTAATTAGGTCGCCATTGTTATTTTTGGGACAGTTTCTTAACAGCTATATATAAGTCACTAGATTTGAGGGTGTCAGCTGCGATTTGTGTCTCCAATTCAATTTCGTTAGTCCAGTTGCTCTTGTCACGTCTCGCACTCCATTTGACCAAGCGATCTACAGAATTATGTTGTCCCTTGAGATCGTTCTTAGCATTTCGGGTTCTATCCATATTTACAGCAGCTTTCAGCGCTTTTCGTGATTCGATTAGACTTCACGTTTCATCGGAGATCCATTCTTTACGTGTTCGCTCAGTATGGAAAACTATATTAATTGGTGGTTCCATAAAAATGTTTTTGATTGCGTTCCACAGGGTACATTGTTCCTTCAGGTACTGTGTTCAGCGAAGATGTTAAGGCTTCATTATAGCTTGTGGAAATAGCAGAATTTTTCATTCAGAGTTCGTCGATTCTTCATTGGATTTGGGAGTAGTTTTCATTTATAGCAGCAAATTGAATCCTATAGTAGATGGTGATCGTTTACCATATCTGCCCCTCTGCGGTTGCGCATATCGAGCAAAGAACCTCTCCATTTTCTGGAATTTGTGATTTGGTCGATTTGGTTTTCTGTTACAAGTTTTGGAGATTCTCATGTTATCTTGTGTATTCGATTGTGGGGGAATAATGAACCTTGTTTGCAGCGTACATTCCCAGAAACAGTTCGCCATTCATGCCCCAGTGCCTTTGTACCCATTATACCTTCGAAATTTGTGTTAACTGGTCCAATTTAAACATTGAAATCTCCCATCACCACTAATACATCACCACGATTAGTTGTTGTTATCGCTTTGTCAAGAATTTTATAAAATTCATCTTTAATGCCAGGATCGGCTGCTTCCATGGAGGCATATCATTGAATGCAAGTAAGGTTGCGAAGTCTGATAGATATGACTCTATCTGAATTGGGTTTCCAGCTTATTAGGGCATCGAACGCACTTTTAGACAGTAAGAAATCCACGCCGCTTGATCTTGGCAAATTATTGGGTTTACTGGAGTAAATAATTGTATAGCCATCATATGTGGCAACCTAACCATTATCAGGCCATTTGATTTCACAAAATCCAAGGAATAACAACTTTGCAACTTTGTATTTCCATATCTTTACCAAGAAATGAATATTTTAATAGTCACATTTGCATGCATTATACTCCCTCAAATTACGTACAAACATATTTACCATGTTCTCCCATCTTAATATTCCGTCATTGATACATTGAACAAATATAAAATGCTGTATTTCCATGGAAAATCTTTAAATGGTAAATCATACCAGCATGACTCATACAGTGATCAAGTTTATATGGAATAGCCCATACATTGACCCTCTTGTTTGAGACACAAAAGAACATACTAATTAACACTTGCTGCTTATTTACATGTTGCATGAAGTTATATGAAACTATGCAAGAGTTAGCCACTTTAACAAAGTAACTGAGAGCAAAAACTGAGGAGAATGAAAGAATATTTCTTTGGCTACTTGAAGTTTAATGTTGCAACAAGTATAATGTTGTCATTATGTATTTTTGTTTCAGTTGAAAGATTCGCATGTTGATAGTTTGTAGTTTTTTCAGCTGGGTTTTGTTCACAACCTGGCCGCATGCATGTTGAGTGGAGTATTCATGTAGCTAACTAGATGATAAAACATTAATATGTAAAGAAATATACGTGGTAGGATTTATAATTATGTTGTTTTAAAGATTCTTATAATTCTAAAAATCTTTTATCAATGTCTCGTTCTGCGCTTTGGTGGCTCTGAATATTTGTTAAAGTTCGTTATTCAAAGTATTGGCCATTGTTAGCTATGACATTTTCCCATCTTTCTGACAACATATGAATTCCGAGCCAAGAACGAATCAAGCCAATATAGGATACTCTCTTCCAAAGAGAAGCATATCCCAGAGAACGCATCGATCGAAAAAAATAATAGTCGGAAGGGGCAAGGTCTGAACTATTAAGCGGGTGAGGCACAACCTCCCAACCACTTCATTCTAAATACTTTTTAACAGGTATTGCAACATGTGGCCGAGCGTTGTCATGATGGAATATTACAGTTTCATGTCTGGCCGCATATTCTGTACGTTTTTCGGCCAATGGTCAGATTTCAGCAGCTCATAATAGATAGGAGCTGCTGAAATATAGATAATTACCTTAACGCCATGGATATTTGGCTTTTGTTTCGATTCGGTTGGTTGGCTGGGCTTCACATACGATTTCTAACGCCTCGGGTTAGAGTAATGGATACATTTTTCATCACAAGTAATAATTCAGTGCAAAAATTATATTCTTTTATAGCGTTCAAGTAACATTTCAGACATGCAAAATCGTCTTTCCCTGCTTTTGGATGAATCCTGCTGTTCGCAAACGTTTTAAAATTGCTTCTTGAGTAGTTCCTTTATGATTTTGCAAGCTCTTGTTGAGTTTTACAACAATCCTCATGAAGTAATGCCTCCAATTCTGGGTCTTCAAACATTTTTCGGCTGGGCTGGGCAATATTTACCTTTCGTGTGACAATCATCACTTCTGAACCGCACAAACTATCTCTCGCTCGTTGAAACCGATGGAACACATTCACCATAAACTTCTTGATTTGAAAAATGACCTCTGACCTTTTTATACCCTACACCACCATAGTGGGGAGGGTATTATGCGTTTGTGCAGATGTGTGTAACGCCCAAAAATATTAGTCTAACACCCACCTTAAAGTATACCGATCGACTTAGAATCACTTTCTGAGTCGATTAAGCGATGTCCGTCCGTCCGTCTGGTCGGCTGGCTGGCTGTCCATGTAAACCTTGTGCGCAGAGTACAGGTCGCAATTTTGAAGATATTTCGATGAAATTTGATACATATTATTTTTTCGGCTCAAGGACCAAACCTATTGAAACTGGCTGAAATCGGTCCATTATTTCACCTAGCCCCCATACAAATGTCCTCCCGAAATTGGACTTTATCGGTCATAAATGTTTAATTTATACATGTATCTCCACAAATTCCGCTCCAAATAAGTTTTATATACACAAAATTCATGTCACCAAATTTTGCTACGATCGGTCCATAATTAGTCATAGCTCCCATATATACCCGCTTCCGAAAATCACTTTAACGCGCATAAATCGCTTAAAAATGTTGGTAAACACACAAAATTCAACACAGTTAACTTTAATATAGACATAAATCACATGACCTAATTTCATGGTGATCGGTCCATAATTGGTCATAGCCCCCATATAAGGTCCACTTCCGAAAATCACTCAAAAATATAAATTATTGAAATTTTAAAAGAAAAATTTTTTTTCTCTTTTACTTAGTGTAGGGTATTATATGGTCGGGCTTGACCGACCATACTTTCTTACTTGTTTAATCTAATTTTGTGCCGAATGCCGTAAAATAATCATCAAACTTATAAAATTAGTTTCGATGAATTCTGATATATATTTCCACAGATTATTACAGATCCGTAATAATCTATATAAAAATTAATATCGAACCGTATTGTTATTTTGACGTTCCACAACCATTTCTCAATGGTTGTGGTTTATAGAGGGAGAGAAAAGAATACAATTTTCAATAGGCAACGAGTGTGATACATATATATCTGTCCCTCTTTCCAAACCTCAATCATTTTGACATTTTCTTTATGTCATAGTTTACTCTAATGACTTCAATACTATAAGTTGTGAAAAAGTCAAATAAAACGGGAGGTGAAAAAACATCTCCCTATTAAATATAGTCATTAAAAATGTTCATCATTTATATCTGTGTATTTTACTGTAATGAGAATTCTTTTTAATGTTTCTAGCATACTACAATTAAAATTTTAATAACATCTTTAAATTCGTATAAATTACAATTTTGCAGAAGATTGCAAAAATGTCGTTAAGTTTTCTTATCTCTACACAAACTTTATAGAAGCTGTTGGTGGCAAGAGCAAAAACTTTGTTAATAATTTGTTTTTTTAATGTTTACAATGATGTTATCTTGGTAATTAATCTTACTAGATTTCATGTCTTTATTAGTAGAAATTGTCGTATATACTGCTATGAAAAAATCTAAAATGTTGCGTATCACGTGTATCCATCAAAAAAGGTCAAAGTTATAATTGTAGAACAAGTTTTTAATTAATTGCAATATTCATAACTTTCATATACACTATGAAGTAAGACAGTCTGTTTACATAAAATTATCACTTTGAAGTATCCAATTTTCTGAAAAAGTTTGAAGAATATCGTAATTTTAGTTATCCGGATATTCTATGTATGGGAGTTGCCACACCCACATTCTGCACAGTGATAAGAAATCGATTCATTTAAAGTTTAAATACTTTACAATCATACTAATCCAATACCCCAATTTTTCTGCCAAACTATGTAAAATGATAGGACAAAGTTTGAAGAATATTGAAATTGTATTGTAGTTTTCAAGATATTCGAAATTAACTATTTACTTTGTGTGTGATGACCAGGGAAACCAAAATATGCAAATGCATGTTTTTTCTGGTGAGTCTAATGAGCACATGGATAAGATATTTACACGTTTCAGAACTATTTAAGAATTTTGGCATCGATTTGTTAGTGCATATTTTTGCATATTTTACCCTCAAATACATATTTTTGCATATATTTGTTTTAAGAGCATATTTATGTCATATTTTGCGTTTTTAGAGCATATTTTACTGTTTAATTGCATATTTTGAGTTTATCAAAAACAAATTTTGTCTTACTTATTTTTCGCTGTTGTGTTACAGGTTTTTACTTCCTTTGTTTAAAATTCAAAATTGAAAAATAGATGGCTTTACACCAAAAAAAAAAAAAAATTAAAAAACAGAATTTTTTTTTTTTAAATTTAAAATAACAATTTGAAAAAAATTTTTATCCAAAAAATTAAAAAACTGAAAAAAATGTTCACCTACAAAAAAAAATATTTTTTTTCCAAAAAATTAAAAAACTGAAAAAAAAATTTTGTTCACCTAAAAATATTTAAATTTTTTATTTTGATGTATAATTAGGTGAAGGGTATATAAGATTCGGCACAGCCGAATATAGCTCTCTTACTTGTTTTAATATAAAATAAGCACTATTTTAATAATAGCTCCATCTAAATATAAAATTTTAGTTCTAATTCAAACTTAACCGTTCTAAGTGTTAAAGAAATATTGTCTTTTAAATTTGCTCCTAACATCAGTTGATGTCGAAAGAACATTTTCTATGTATAAAAATGTTTTCAGATCCAATAGACAACGAATTTTATTTGAAAATTTAAGTAAATTTTTTTTGGTTAAAAATTATGTAAAAGTTTGTTTTTGTAAGAGCATATTTTTTAAATTTTAAGAGCATATTTTAAAGTTTTTACTGCATATTTAAAGCGCCTAAAACGCTTTTTTTAGAGCATATTTCCGGTTTCCCTGGTGATGACTCATCTCATCACTGATGAGACACACCGAATAATCTAATCCCGAAAAATTTCAGCGAAACTATGTAAAATGATAAGGGAGCCATTCGGCCAATGTTTGAAAAATATTTAAATTATAGTTCCTTAAATATTTAGAAATAATTGGGAGGGGACTCACCCCCTGTTCCGATCCCACCCATGCCAAGTTTTGCTTCTTTTGCAGATATTCCATAATAGCTTATTACTTTCTATGAAAGTTACCACACCCACTTGAAATTTAAAAATAAAAAGTAGCTTATTGTTCGTTCCTTCCAGATATATTTTAAATTTTTTTCTAAAACGTGCTCTCAAATTTCATTTTCTCAAAGCTCCTGCACGATTTGATTGTACCTGAGTTTGCAATTGTAGCAGTTGTTTAGAATATATAGATTTATTACCACTTTTTTTCGATCCAATCCACTGTGTAACAGTCATGTTTGTGTTACCAATTTGAAAGAAAAGAATCTCATTTTTCCGGTCGCCTTACAATTGTAACATGCACAAGTATGTACATTAAAATATCAGAAATTCACACATGTTTTTATGGTTTTACGGTGGAGGTAACTGAATGTTACATTTGTTAAACCAAAAATAAAACAAACTTTAACCCATTTTAAGTGGAAGCTGACATTTCGGACCTTTTAAACTAGACAAAATAGAAAAAGTGCAAATGAGTATGTCCAATAGCCATAATAAAGTATTATTGATTAGATAACTCAGGTAGTAAAAATATAAATTGATCTTATGTATAAATTGGAAATCGAAAGGTCTATTTGAGTCAGACAGACCACAGCATATACAGGTCTTTCATTAAGCGCAACCTATCTTTAAATTTAAATAAAACAAAGTGTGTGTGTCATGTCAGGAACATCCTCTCCTGTATAAATTTATGTAGGGCACAACACGCATACCTTAAAGGGGTCGGTGGAGACAGCAGGGCAGTAAACTCTAATATGGGTATTGGTAGGACAAGGGCACATCACAAGGTGGTGTCATCTCTCCACTTCTGTGGAATATTATCATAAATAACCAATAGATGCTGGCGATGTTGTTCTTCTTATTCAAGAGAATTGCTTTCCACAATAAGTGAACTCTTGGAATCAGCTCTCAGCGTTCTGCTATCATGGGCCAGGGAAAACGGTCTAGGTGCCAACCCTGCCAAAACCGAACTGCTTCTTTTGACCAGGAGATATAAAATTCCGGAATTCAGACCTCCACGACTAGATGCTACTTTTCTGAAGACTTCAAGCGAAGCCAAATATCTTGACTTAATTTTGGAATCTATGCTTTCGTGGAAACGTAATTCTGTGCCTTCTATATGTAACAAAACCTTTGGAAGGAGATGGGGTCTTAAACTATACACTGGATGTACACCGCGGTCAGAAGACCTATTTTGACCTATGGGGCTCTTGTATGGTGGTGAGCAGTGACTCTAAGACTCACCTTTCTATTCTAGTATGTCTTGCAATTACTGGCTCTATGAATTCCATTCCTAGAGATGATGCTAAAATATAAACTCCCCTTGATATATATATCAAATCAATATCTGATAAGTATGCTCTATGACTTAAACAGTCGAGCGGACCATCCTACAAAAGATAAGCAGGCAGAATTTTGATGGAACATTAGGATCAGAATACCGACAGGAGATGATTTGGCCGCGAATTCTGTCCTAAGGGTAGACGTGATCTCAATCTACAGTGATGTTTCAAAGATGAACTGGACCTTTTGTTGTCTCTTCGATTACCGGATACCTGCACGGTTTTCCAGGCAGAGATCTATGCCATTGATACAGCCGCGAGAAGAATTCGAGAACTGAATCTCGAATATTCGACTATACATATCAACTTGGACAGCCTTGCATCAATCAAGGCTCTTGATATCGACCTAACTATTATTAGACCAAAGTTATTAGGTCGAAATGTCTTCTTAATTGTATCCAATCACTGGCACAACTGACACAACATCACGTCGAGTTGATATGGGTTCCAGGGCATGAGGGTATTCGGGAAAATGACGTAACACAAAGGGATATTCACGCAAAGGGATATTCACACTCCCTTGGTGACCGTATCGAAATTGATAGAAGGATGGGCTTTGAGTGTAAAATAGCCAGAATGCTCTGGTCCACTCCGACAGAGGAAAGGATCAGCACTCTTTTGCCTCTTAGTAGGAATTCGATTAGGATTCTTACGGGTATAATCACTGGGCACTGTATGATTGGATACATGTCGGAACGTATGGGTTACCCGCGTTATAGCTATTGTAGAAGTTGTTTGGATGAAGAGGAGGAGGAATCGGTACAACACCTTCTATGTGACTGCCCATCATGTCTCTGAAATGTATCACTAGTAAATATGATCAGATTTATTAGAAGAACCGGTTGGTTCTCACGAGGACCACAGAAACTATTCTCCCTTCATGTGTGAATTCTCAGCACAAGGGGAATAGTATTTCTAAGTGTACCAAAATGGGCCTGAAAGGCCTCCGAGTAAAATCTCTAATTTGGAAGTGCGCATTCGAAATATAAAAGTTTTCATGAGTGAATTTCACCGATGGCATGGGTTAGTTGGCTTTGAGGATCGCTGTGGCTTATTCGGATAGAACAGCGGCTTAAGAAAACCCCACAAGAAAAAGTATACTGAGGACAAGTACGATATCGGTGACCAGTTCACGTGAAATGACATTGTCCTCAATCGCTCGTGCAGAATGTTCAATGTGGCTAATGTGTGTTCATATCATTCAATTCAGGCCAAAACGAGTTAGTAATCATTGAAGGTTGAAGGTACGTTCCCAAAGAAATATGGACCGATGACGCCGCCAGCCGAAAATCCACACCAAACAGTGATTTTTTACGATGCATTCCCATGCAGTCCCAAATTTTGTCCAGCTATGGACCTTATCTCTGAAGATGATTTTTTGATGAATATTTGGGTCAGTTTCCAACAGCTCCACGGTCCATTCAGCGAACACTTGACTTTGGTGTTGTACTCTATAGCCATCCATGAATGTGAAAAGCCAGGTTGACAGACGTAGCTTCAACAATAAGAGTGTGAATATCAACTATGTAAGTTAGGAAGTACCTATTAGAAGACCCTTAAATTGAAGAGTATATTCGAGAAGTTTAGTTTATTTTAGAGGATTTGATTCATTGCCTAAACATCTATTAATGTAACAAACTATTTATAATATTTCTAAAACCTGCTTAACATTCATCTTTGCTCTAGCATTATTCATAAGTTTTATTGGCCGGCCTACAAAGGTTAATTAAAACACTTTTCTTTCGAAAACAATTTTAATTATAGCTTCTTTTTCAACACTTGTCTTAATTGTCATTCCACTGTTGGCTGCAATTATTTTCAAAAGATGGGTGAGAACAATTGTTGCATCCAACTGAAAACATACATGCTTTGTTAAGGAAGTATAGTTTTTACTGATCATAGAGTTTGTTGAGAAGATAAACTTTTTGCAGGTGTGAACGAATGAGAAATTATTACACAGACACTTGTTACTGAAGTTTTTATTCTTATTTCAATTGTTTTAAGTTAAATCCTATTTATAAACTTGAAATGTTTTATTCATAAGTGGAAGTTACAAAGTCAACAAAGATATAGGACAGTTAAAAATACATTCTTCTTATTAAACTTTAATTCACAATCTCATCTCTCTAACACCAATATTTGAAAGCTTTGGTGGCAACTCAGGAAATCTAAATCTGAATTTCAACAAATTTCTATTTAATTATATCCACTTCGAACAAAATATTGCCCAACTGACATACAAACCATTTAAATCAGCCTTGTAACGTCTGGTCTTCCACTGTTTCAATGAAAGTAAAAAAAACTGAACTTATTCGTAACTGAAGACATTGACAGTTTGTCTTAAACAAGTTTCAAACAAGATGTTGATATATTCTTAACCTGGAATAAAAACTTTTCCTTTCATTACGGCCATGATATTGCATCTACAAATAATGGAATTTTAACATGCAATCTTGTGATAAGCTGAAAATAGCTACAATAGAACGTATTTAATCTTGCTGATCAAAATGATAGTAATTTTCCAACAGTATTTTTTTATAATTCTAAGTATTTTGTAGAGAATTTTAATATGTGCTATTAATTATGAAGTTTTCTTAATTCTTTGATGATTTGATATCAGAGTAATGTGAAGAATACAAGTCATTAAGCATGTAATATTGTTTTCTATTTACTTAATGTAGTGTGAATTATGTTCTTGATGTAATATTTTTCTAAATAAATATCAGTTAACAGTGGAGCAAATTATAAAATAAATATGTTACAAGAGCTTTTTTGACAGAAGCAATGGAGAGATCACTGTTGAAAGGGTATCCCCAGTTTGTTTATAGATATGATCGAGGAGGTTATTTAACTTCCGATTCTGGGTAACAACAATATGGCTGTGATTTGTTCCATGCTGAAATTTCTATGGGAAGTGACTTCCAATCTTCCTTCAATGATGGAGGAAAATAGTGTAGTTTATCCATATAATTCTCAATATTTTAAAACGGTATAGTTGCTTTTCGTGAGTTTAAGTAATTTACAGACAAAGATGAAGGTATATTAAGAGAGCTCGTTTTTATCTTTTAGCTTTATCTAGTTCCAAAACTGTGGCGACCCATTGAATGTCAATTCATCGGTCATATTCGATTATGAAACCAAAGTGATGCGAATGTCGCTATGTGCCACAGAAGATAACTCGTTTATTGCACATTCGTCAGCATTTTCATTCCCACGAATGCATTAATACTGCGGAAGCTATTTGAGTTCAACATAAGTCCATATTGTTCACTTAAGTTAGGGAATGTATATAACCTAGTAGATATTTCGACTTCGCCATGTTGGAACTAAGTGCATTGATTGTTAAAAGACTGTGCACGTAGTTATCAATGCACTATAGGTTAAATGACTACTTTTTCTGTGCAAAATTAATAACGACTACAAAATCATGGTATTCAAACCAAAACCTTAAAAAATTTCGAAAGTAAGAATAATTCTATTAAAAAATGGAAATTAACCCACTAACGACCAAAAATTAACCCATTTACAATCATTAATGCAAACTTAATACATTAATTTATTTTAATTATACTAAAACTTTTAGTAATTGCTTAAATCTAATTCATTCTGTAAATTTAAATCAAAAAGGTCCTCTTCGCTTTCATTAATTTCATTGTCTTGGTGGCTAAAGTGAAATTCGTCCATGGGTTCACTGCAACATAATAGTTGAATTACTTCTGGTAGAAGTGTGGAACGTTTCCGGTTTGGTAAGCGCCTATATACAAATTATGTGGAAATTAATGGATCTGAGGTACAGCTTAATATTAATTCGGAGCTTAAAAAATATGTCTTCTCCGCTTCCATTACAGCGTCTCAGCATCTCAAACATTTTTCAGCAATATGAAGTAAAATAGATTGCAAAGAAACTTTGGCAAGAGTCTCATTTGCTTTTCAAATTTCAATAATTTATATTCGTGAGTGATTTTCGGAAGTGGGTTATATGGGAGATATGACCAATTATGGACCGATCGTCTTGAAATTAGGTCGTGTGATTATTTTCTTTATGAGAGTTGAATTTTCTGTTGAATTTTATGTGTATACCAAAATTTTTAAGAGATTTATGCACGTTAAAGTTATTTTCGGAAGCGGATATTATATGGGAGCTATGACTAATTAAGGACCGATCATCATAAAATTAGCTGACATGAATTCCGTATATATAAAATTTATTTGGAGCAAAATTTGTGTAGATACCTATATAAATTAAACATTTATGACCGATAAAGTTCAATTACGGGAGGAAATTTATATGGGGGCTAGGTGGTATAATGGACCGATTTCACCCAATTTAAATAGGCTTCGTCCTTGGGCCGAAAAAATTATATCTACCATATTAAGGTTGGTGTTAGACTAATATTCTTGGACATTACAAACATCTGCACAAACGCATTATACCCTCCCCACTATGGTGGTGTAGGGTAAAACAAATAAATTGTTTTCGATATACGCTTCTCCACTTCATCAGAAAATATGTTTACTTCAATTTTGTCAACTACATGTTTGAAAACGACATAAAATTTTTCTTTTTTTGAATTTTCCTTAAGCCAAATTTCAAACAATAACCTAAAAAAGATAGTATTATTCGAAAACGGCTAAAAGTGGCTATTATATGTAAATGAAAATTGGTTTATAACATTTCAATATATTCATTTCTGATTTAATTTAATCTGCCTAACTTTGCCGAAATTTTAAAAGCTTCCACGAAGTTACATTTTGAAAACAATCGCAGCACTTTTAAGGTTATGTTAAAAAGTGGATTTATTTCAAGCAAGTTAAACAATTTTATCACATTTTTTAACAAAAAATATTACTTACTTACTTAGTTTATTGTTCTCCATTTTCACTTTCTTGTTTATAACTCGCGAAATTATTTAAACATGCAATTGAACATTTGAAAGCAACACAGGCTTTTCAACAAAATTTATTAAGTAATTACGATGCAATATCTTTGACTGCGTGTTGTCAAATGGAATTTAATATTTACCAAAAACAAAAAGCTGATTTAGTTAATTTGGAGTATTCGTTACAAAATGGCATTAAAAAAAGTGCAGTATTTGCATTTGAAAAATTGGACTTTTGCACAGTTTTGGTAGCCGTTTAACCTATAGTGCAATGGTAGATGACTCCAGATTGAATTCCTTTACGCTTAGAAATCGGTGCAGTTATTAGGCAGTCTGACCATTAAATCAAAAAGGACGTAGTTTGCATATCAGTCTTCTCTGGTCTGTATTCTTGCCTTAAAAGTTCTGTTAAAATTCGGTGTGGAGATAATGGAACGATTGGAATAACGTTATCCAATGTTCCATTTCTAGGACCAGAATTATAATCTTCAATTTTCTGAGAAAAATATTAAGGAAATATGTCCAGCATCCCGCAAGTTTTTCATAAATAAGGGTAGGTATAATAATGACCGCTGAATAATTTTAGGTTTGATACCCTATTCGAAAATTCCAGTGAAAATTTTAGCTTCGGTCTTCATCGGATTGACACCCAAACCAATCTCCTTAGCCCATAACAGTAATACACGCAAACCTTATTAGATGGGTTTACTTTTTGTGGGGAGAAACTTCCCAATTATTAAGGGCACTACATCATCAGCCAAATATGGGCAATTCCACGAGAATGACTACCACGACAGAAAACCCAAAAACCCTTGAAACTTTTTTTCAATATGATTTGAATAGGAGAAAATACTAAAATATTACTATGTGTAAGTATTAGGGTATTCAATTGATTAACCGTTAATCAGTTAACAGATTAATTCCGTTCGGTTAACTGTTCGAATAATTCAGAATTGACGATTTTCAAATAACAAATAAACCGATTAATTTGTGTCGATTAACCGAATTTTTTTTTTTTTTTAACTTTATATAGAAATATAGTTTTAAACACACACAATTTATTTCTGAACTCGTAAACATTCCCTTCTAGCAATAGTTTTTTGAAGCATAGTACGAAAACTGACGCTAAGGAATTTGCAAATATCCCTTTTTTCTAGAATGTTCTATGATGAACTTTGTCCTAATGAGTCGGAGAACGATATGGTAATAGGCGAAACTGAAGACATTACTGAAACGAGTCTTTTATCACAGCCTAAAGAAACTATTAAAGCATTCAAAATCTAAAAAAATGCAAAAAGGACTCACATGGTATGATAAAGGATTTTATATGCTTGCAAAAAACTAAAAAATGAACTGAGAAATTGGATATTCTTTATCATGCCTTACTATCGATTTCTCCATCATCTACAATCAGTGAGAGAGTTTATCCAATTCAAGTTTTATTAAAACTAAAAAAAGTCGTTTAAAAAGAAATTAATTAAATTATATTCTTTTTTTAAAAGATTATTTCAGAAGATCTCCCTAAAATCCTAAAAAAACTCACATGTTTATTTATTGTTTTGTTAAAATGTTATGTTTTTTTTTTGTTTTTTATGTTTTTATACCCTACACCACCATAGTGGGGAGGGTATAATGCGTTTGTGCAGATGTGTGTAACGCCCAAAAATATTGGTCTAACACCCACCTTAAAGTATGCCGATCAACTTAGAATCACTTTCTGAGTCGATTAATTCATATGTCCATTATTTCACTTAGCCCCCATACAAATGTCCTCTCGAAATTGGACTTTATCGGTCATAAATCTTTAATTTATATATATGTATCTACACAATTTCGCTCCAAATAAGTTTTATATGTACAAAATTCATGTCACCAAATTTTGTTACGATCGGTCCATAATTAGTCATAGCTCCCATATGGTATATACTAGGGTATTCGAATTATTCGATATTTCTCTTATTCGAATAAAACGAATAACTCGAATAAGAGATTTTAACTTATTCGAATAATTCGATCACACGTTTAAAATTAATCGAATTATTCGAATAACTTAAATTTTTTTAAAAAAGTAAAGAATGAAGTTTTGGTGACGGTTTTTTAATATTTTATTGTTAAAGAAAAACAAAAAATAACGTTAGTTAAAGTTAACAACTCAAGTATTGATAGTGTTAAAAAACATTCGAAAACAAAGTCCATCATTAAATTTTCAACAGAAATATTCTGATCAGATTAACTCCCGAACAATCTACAAAACAATTGACTAGTTTCCGTTTTGGAGCTATCTATATAAATATATAAATGTCTTTGTAAGTTTGTTTGTTTGTTTGATCATCACGCTTAAACGGCTGAACCGATTTTATTGAAATTTGGAACGTAGATATATCCTTACTGGGAAGCGTCAATAGGCTATATATTTTCAAGCTAGTGCTTTAATAAATTTGAGCTAGTTGGACATGATCCTGAATTCAAATACAATATAAATGTATTAAGAACTTGTTTATGTCGTTCATTAATTCTGGTTTTAAATTGAGTAACTAATTCTTTAGTAAATTAATTATTCACTATTTCTAAACTATTTATAACAAATTGTATTATACATCAAGCTCTATCAACGTTGCCGAATCTTTGCTTAATAAAGTGGTCTTAGGGAATTCCACAATAAAGGGAATCTGTCCAAAGTTTGATATCATTGTCAGTGAACGTGGCTAATTCGAAGTCAGGCAGTGCATGATTGACGCATTTACAAATACGAAAAAAGTTTATTACCATGTTAGACAAGGATGTTCAACGGTGTTGAAAATCATGTAGAAGACGAATTCCATGCTTTTCTTGTAACAAAACGTTGGTTTGCAATATTTGTGTTTATCATTCGATTTATTAAATATTTTGCAACACTTACGTACGCGGTTAATAACATCATTTATATACATATATTTTAAGATCAAGCCATTCATCTATTTCAATGTAATCATTATAAATGTCATCCTCAATATCACTTTCGACGACCGTTTCAAAATCACATTCTCCATTACATTCAACTCCAATTTAATCTAAAACAAAATTCTTGTTTTTCTTTTCAATTTAAAATTAAAATGGAAATTATTCGGTTAGTCGAATAATTTAAAATTAACCTATTATTAATCGATTAAATCTAAACCTCGATTAATTATTTGCTCGATTAACCGATTAAATCAGAAACCGGATTAATTGAATACCCTAGTAAGTATTTAAAGCTTATTACATTTTGTTGGCATAATAATAGTTTAAACTGACTATATTTAATTTTTTAATTTAATTGGCATGTTTTTGGCTAAAATTGCGGTTAAACTAAGTTCCGAATTAGCATATATCTAGTATGAAATGAATTTGACTCTGATTGTTTATTTGCTATTATATAATTGTTTATTGAAACCGAATGTATATTTTCTATTCACTTTTTTTAGTTTTTGTATACATATATTTACAGAATATATATTGTTTTATTATAAGAGAAAAATCTGTCACGTACGATATTAAATTTTATGTATTATAAAATCATCCAAAGATTATTTTTATTTAAATATAACGTCTCTCACGATTTTTCGCATATTTCTACATGACTTCCGTTTTATGTCACGTACGTTATACCCTTATTTCGCTCGATATTTTGGACAACAATGTTTCGAAGGAACTTTTTATTATTTTCAAATATAGTACCCTCCGAATGGAACATAAAGAACAAATTATTTTGCAGATACTCTTATTTTTGCAAAATCTATTCCACTCTATAGGCGTACAAATGTCACGTACGATGATATGGAACTATACACAATAGATCATTACTTCTAATGTGACGGACTCGATGATGACTTCAAAGCTTACTATTCGACGTTTAACCATGTTAAATTTGATGGACGCAACTATTAAATAGTTTTTCAATATTATCTTGATTTGTTCTTAGATGAGTTAAGTTTTTCGGTTTAAAAATCATTTGTTTATCATTACAAAAGTTCTATACCCTTAATAAATCATTGTAAGTATTCTAATGAATGACTTAAATATTACTGATTTATTTCAATTTGAAAATGTCTATTAACTACCTCTCAGATTTAAGATGTCCTACATTATAATAATTATAATTTTAGTCATAACATAAACTGTATTTGGGCATTACATGTAGATGTTATTTTATAAGGTTGGTGTATCCATATTTATTCCAAGTATTTTTCTATTTATCCCTTGTCATGATTTTTACAATAGGTTTTTGTTTATAAAAATAGCAACAAGAAATTATTTTTGCAGTACTGGAGAGGAATGATTTGAATAAATAGTGATTCGATTTTTATATTGCAAATATAATACGAAGTTATTAACGATTTAAGATATTTGTGTTTTTTATAAAATCGATTTCTTGTATGAGATATTAGTAATGAAATATTAATCTTATTTTCCCTAAAATCACAGTATTTACTAAGTTATAAACGATTTGAAATATTTTAGTTTATTATACTAAAAAAAGATTGATTTGATAAAAAAAGGGATCAAAAATAATTTAAATTGTTACTCCTTGTTCGAATTTCCAAACTATTATTGTTATAAAAAATTTAGAATTTATTTCTGTTTATTGGTTTGGAAGATATATGGGTAGCAAAACAGCTATAAGGTAAGATCCATTTCTAGTCTCTACTAGTAGATATATTGGGTGTATGGCTTAAAAATGCGGGATTTTTCAAAATTTAGATTTTATTTTGAAACATTTCTACAATATAAAGTTATATACAAAGTCTTTTTAGTCCACGAACGACTCTTTCCCAAAGTTAGAAGTACTCCAGAGGGAGCGTTCTGCATCGAACGAGCCAAATTGTAGTCGGGCGGCGCATGGTCTAGAATATAAAGCGGGTGAGGCAAAGCTTCCCAACCACTTCATTCTAAATACTATTTAATATGTATTGCATAATGTGGCCTAGCATTGGTTTGATGGAATATTACGGTTTCATGTCTGGCCTCATATTTTGGGCATTTTTCTGCCAATACTCGCTTAAATTATTCTCCCACCAAATACAGAGAATTACCTTAGCGCCATAGATATATGGCTTTGGTGTCGATTAAGCTGGTTGGTCAGGCTTCACATACAATCTCTTAATAAAAATATTTCAAATCGTATCGAGAGTAAGAGTTTGGCATAATTTTTAATTTTTTATATACCCGAGGTACAATTTAAATCCGAATTTTCTCGGCAAGATTGAAATGTTCCAGATTAGATTTTGTCTTTTGATCATTTTTTTTTTGCATTTGGTCGTAAATACTGGAATCTGTCATAAATACTGATTAAATTAGTCAATCTCTAACTCACGAGCCCAAAAGACAATTATATGAGAAGCTGCTCGAATGGCCGCCTAAGGAAAAGTCTTAGGCTGCTCATTAGAGAAACATAAGTCCATAGATCGATTTTACCAATAAGAACAAGCTTCTTACATCGTGGATGTTAAATTTCAAAGTGTCTTGCAAAGTTATATTTTAAACATAATTTTCTCCAGATTAAACTTATTTCCAAATCAAAGCAAAGATTAAAAAGGTGAGTGTTTAAGTTTGTATTCAGCTTAAATAAATGAAAGTTAAGTTAAATTTTTCTAAAATATTTAATACCTTCAATATTCTGCTAGCCTTCAGCTACAATGACCAATCGCTTGCACTAGAAATTCTTTTAAGTATCACTGAACAACCATCAATTATAAAACACTTAAAATGTTTCACAGACATCTATGATCACTGAACGTGCGAAAAATAAGCAAATACTAGTACGACCAATAAAAACTATTATTAGAGTAACGCAAGCTAGACATCGATGTTACAAAAAATGGTCTACATCTTTGTAATCGTTACATTGGCCTGATGACCAAGAATAGAAGACGCTATAAAAAACATTGTTAAAAAAATATTGAACAAGTTTTTCAAAGTTTCTTACCTTTTATAAATTCACACGACTACTAACAAGTAGATGTTGATGATAATAAAGGAAAAAGAGCGCATCTGAGATACTTGACTGCATTCGATTTGTTGGAACAAAAAATAGATCCTTCTACCATTTAAACATCTTTTAATCGAATTATAATTGAATACCTTTTTTGGAACGTTCAATGATTTTTGTAAAACATTTATATGGAATACAGTGAGCACTGGTAAGTAGTAAAGGGGATATAATTTAGATAGAAGTTAAAGTTTTTATTCAAAAAATGTAGCTCTTTTAAATAATTGTTCCCTTTATAACCAAGTTTTAAAAGGGATTACTTTATGCTCATTCCTTCATTGTCACAATAATGATCAATTGTATACATATCTGCATATTTTAGAGATATGCTAGATATTGATTTGTCGTTTTTTGTGGGGTACCATTTTGAAAGGTTATTCTTGATAAATGAATTTGAACATTTTTGTGACAGTTTATATAGGTAATAATTTTACTACATCTAAATGAAAGAAAAAAACTATAACAAGTTAAAAACAAAAATATTTTTTTTCCAAATTTTTTTAAGTTCTTACGATTAAATTTGTTTTAAACGATTAGTTTTGTTTTGTCAACCTTGATAGTAAATTTTTAAAACACTCGTATACATTCACCAAATATAAAACACCATCTTCAAAAGTTTTAAGAAATAAGTACTTTTGGGTAAAGAGCCTTTTCTAAAAATCAAATAAAGATACACAGGTAATATTCGATACCCTGATTCTAACTGTATACTTATTTTTTTATTGCAACTTGTAGTTTTCAAGAAATTGCATGGATGATCGGCCCGGTTTTTAAAAACCGGTTATAACCGGTTTTATTGTTTAAATCAAAAGCTCACATTTTGAATATCGAAGAAACCGGGTTTTTTTCTTCAAATAGACGGTTTTTGCTAAGAGTGTGCTTTTATGATGGTCTGTTCAGATTTCAGCAGCTCATAATATATAGGATCCTTTTGCTCCCACCAAATACAGAGAATTACATTAGTGCAATGGATATTTTGCTTAGGTGTCAATTCGGATGGTTGGATGGGCTTCATATACGATCTCTTACGTTTATCCATTTTTTCATCGCCAGCAATGATTTGGTGCAAAAATAATTTTCTTTTTCAAGCATTATTTCGGACAAGGTCTCTCGACTTCAATTTGTATGTTACCCAATTTCCCCGCCTTTCGATGAATCCTGCTGATCACAGACATTTTGAAATTGCAGTTTTTTGTTCTCCAGTACCCCTCTTTGGAGAATATGGCTTCCACAAAGCATCTCCATCTTACACAATTTGTTGCATTTGTTTTCGGGTCTTCAAATGTCAGATTGCACTGTCCTAGTTCTTGGAGTATCGTGCGTCTCCATGTATTCTTTAGCCGACTACGGCTTATTGAACCTTGAGGGTTCCACTCCAGCGCCATCTTTGTTATATTGTCTGGATTCTTTCCGATAGTATGGCCGATCCACCTCAATTTCCTACGTTTTATTTGTGTTAGTATGGGTTCTTCGTTGGTAAGGTTCCAGATATCCGTGTTGCTGATGTTGTTAGGAAAGAATATTCTGCATATGATTCTGAGGCATGAATACCATTCATTTTTCCGTGATGGTGTTCGATACTAATCAAGTTTCACTTCCATACAATAGAGTAGAATTTACACATGCGTTGAATATTCTAAGCTTGGTTTGTCTGGTTATTTGTGAATTTCTCCATACTGTTATTTACGTTTGTTTCAGTGCCGCCATTCGTTGATACTGTATTGCCTAGATAGCAGAAGCTTTCTACGTTGGCCTTCCAGCATGATGTTATCGATGCTAACGTTGTTGATTCTAATAACTTTAGTGAAGTAAAGCAAAACCTGAAGTAAAAAAAACATAATTGGACAAAATTCGAAAAAAACTTTGTTTTTTGAGAATAAATAACAGATATGTACCCTTCCAAATGAAATATCATCTATTTTTAAGTCATACACCCAATAGTTTTTCAATACTCAAACCTAGAAATTTGATTGAAAGAAAAGACGGATCAATTTTATTTAATGCCTTCACATACTGCTTCGTAAGTGATCTTATTTCTGGAAACCAAAATATGGTTTATAACATTTTGTTTTCCAACCGTCATGTTCTAGAATTTCTTGATACAAAGGACATATATTGCTCAGCTATCTCATAAACAAATGTGGACATAAAGTGTACATTAGAGTGCTCCAAAAAAATAAAATTGCGAATTTTGACCGCCCCCCTCTAGAATTGTTCTATGTATTGTAGAAACACATTGTGTAAAATATTAGGATGATAGGATAACGTTAACTGGTGGCGCAACGACGCTGAAGTTTTGAGGTGCATTTTACAAGGGGAAAATATGCAATTTTTTCAGTTTTTGTAAAAATTTTGCCATTAAATAATGACTTTTACAATTTAATTTAAAAGAATCGAAATGTGTACGTAATTGTCGTTATAATAAGATATAAAAGACAAAAATTGGTGAAAAAATGTTAAAGTTATTAAAACATCGCCAGGCCATTAACGTGTCTCAGGCCACTAAAACAAGAAATTTATGAACAAAATTAACATATTTTGAGATATATTAAAATAAAAGCTTATTTTTACTTAAAATATATCCATATTTACTTGTATATGAGTTTTTGTCCTCGTAGGATACCGTTAACCTATTCGCAGTTATGACCAAAAAAATTATTTTTTTTAACGGCAGTTTCAAAACTCCAATTTCAAATTTTTAAAAATTTTGTTAAACAAATTTCAGAGTTTTTTGATCATCACATGGGGATTTATTTACAACATAATAGGGAATAAATATATGAAAAAATTATGTCAATACCTCTTACAGTTTTTCCGTACCTGCGATTTAAATTTTGCGATTTTCAAGAAAAACTAATTTTTTGTCCATATTTAGGCGAATCAGCCCAATTTCCTTAATGTTATAAATTTTAAGTAAAACCTATTCATAATATTATAGTCCTTGTAATTTTAAATATGGTCTGAAAGTTTTACTAAAATCGGAAAACGATAACCTTAAATCGTGATGGTCAAAGGTAAAATTTTTCAATATTTGGAATTACGATTTTAGTAAAACTTTCAGACTATTTTTTAGTAAAACTTTCAGACTATATTTAAAATTACCTGGACTATATTAGTCTGAATAGCTTTTACTTAAAAATCATTACACTAAGGAAATTCTGGTCATTCCCCAAAATATGGCCAAAAAATTAGTTTTTCTCGAAAATCGCAAAATTTATATCGCAGGTACGGAATAACTATAGGAGGTATTGACATACTTTTTTCACATTTTTATTCCCTATTATGTTGTCAATAAATCCCCATGTGATGATCAAAAAATTCTGAAATTTGTTTAACAAAATTTTTAAAAATTTGAAATTGGAGTTATGAAACTGCCGTTAAAAAATTTTTTTGGTCATACCTGCGAATAGGTTAACGGTATCCTACGAGGACAAAAACTCATATACAAGTAAATATGGATATATTTTAAGTAAAAATAAGCTTTTATTTTAATATTTCTCAAAATATGTTAATTTTTTTCATAAATTTCTTGTTCTATTGGCCTGAGACTCGTTAATGGCCTGGCGATTTTTTAATAACTTTAACATTTTTTCACCAATTTTTGTCTTTTATATCTTATTATAACGACAATTACGTACACATTTCGATTCTTTTAAATTAAATTGTAAAAGTCATTATTTAATGGCAAAATTTTTACAAAAACTGAAAAAATTGCATATTTTCCCCTTGTAAATGCACCTCAAAACTTCAGCGTCGTTGCGCCACCAGTTAACGTAATCCTATCATCCTAATATTTTACACAATGTGTTTCTACAATATATAGAACAATTCTAGAGGGGGGGGACGGCCTGTACCTAGAAAGTTTTTTTCGTCCATACAATCTTGGAGCACTCTAGTGTACATACTCTATTTTTCGGATCTGCCCAAATCATCACCAAAATGTCTTATAGTTCATTACACATTTTACACACAATGTTTAGAACCCACCGGTTATTCAGGGCCTTAATCTGCATCTTAAAGTAATTGAAATGCATGTTTTTCACTAAGTCTATTGTAACAAAACACTTTTTGGTCATTCGTACAACTTTTTCACCTTGAGAACATAATGTTTATCTTTAAAAGGTTATTCGGAAAATTAGTATTTTAGTAAAATTGTTTTATGCTAAATTCCCAATTTTTAATTTGATAAATTTATTTTTATACCCTACACCACCATAGTGGGGAGGGTATTATGCGTTTGTGCAGATGTTTGTAACGCCCAAAAATATTAGTCTATCACCCACCTTAAAGTATACGATCGACTTAGAATCACTTTCAGAGTCGATTAAGCGATGTCCGTCTGGTCGGCTGGCTGTCTGTCCATGTAAACCTTGTGCGCAGAGTACAGGTCGCAATTTTCAAGATATTTCGATGAAATTTGATACATATTATTTTTTCGGCTCAAGGACCAAGCCTATTGAAACTGGCTGAAATCGGTCCATTATTTCACCTAGCCCCCATACAAATGTCCTCCCGAAATTGGACATTATCGGTCATAAATGTTTAATTTATATATGTATCTCCACAAATTCAGCTCCAAATAAGTTTTATATACACAAAATTCATATCACCAAATTTTGTTACGATCGGTCCATAATTAGTCATAGCTCCCATATAGACCCGCTTCCAAAAATCACTTTAACGTGCATAAATCGCTTAAAAATGTTGGTAAACACACAAAATTCAACATAGTTAACTTTAATAAAGACATAAATCACACGACCTAATTTCATGGTGATCGGTCCATAATTGGTCATAGCCCCCATATAAACTCACTTTCAAAAATCACTCAAAAATATAAATTATTGAAATTTTAAAAGAAAAATTTTTTTGCTCTTTTACTTAGTGTAGGGTATTATATGGTCGACCATACTTTCTTACTTGTTTTGACCTGTGTTATCAATTGGAATATGATGTGACAATTGTTTAATTGCAGAAGAATCTATGTAACTGAAAGTGCGAGATGGCAAAAGTCTACTCAGTGATCAAAGTATTAAAAATAGAATTTAGAGATTATTACTTAATTATGTATCGTTAAAACCTTATGATCTTAACTTTATTTTCATAACTTATAATGTAATATTGATCAAAATTGTCCAATTTATAATGATGACGTTGTCTTAATAATCAATCCCAGGTTCAAGTTCAAATCAATACGCCTTTAAATCATTCACGAATGTTTGTTTTCGTTGTTCTTTCGACAGACACATGATAAACAACTATAATTTGTTGAAATGCAGTGTAATAGTAAAAGGTTGTTCGGTCCATAATGTGACCAACTATTTAAAGTTAGTTGAAAGTATGAATATGGACGAAATTGTAATTACACTAATTAATGAAACTAATTAAATCGCAAGGCATCATCTGTTCCAATATAGAGTTATAATGAACTTAAAGACCTGCCAGACAAAAACCTTAAATCTCATTTATAATCCCACATTCTGAATGATCTCAATATATAATATCACAAAGACTTTATAAGTAGAGGCGCGGACAATGTCTCAAGAAATGGTAAATATGGAAAACTTAAATGGCCGTTTTCTATGGAGCAGCAAACGGCTATCCGTAATGAGTTCTTCAAAAAAAGTGAATCGATCCTCTACCTTAACCTTCATATCTCTATCCAAAGTTTACACTTTCTGGATCTTAATCTCATAATCTCAAAGACTTTCTATATTGCGGCGTATATAAAGTAAGTAAAAAATACATTCTTATTAAATAGCCGCCTTCTATTGAGCTGCAATCGGTACTCCGTACTCAAATGCGTTGATAAAAAGCTCTGACGATAAAATCATAGACAAAGTTCAAAAACTTTTCCGGTAGTGTTTCGGATGTAGTCTTTCCCCAAGGATTATAAGAGCTTTGTGGACTTTAAACTAAACTTTTTTTTTTACATTAGCGTGTCTCTACTTTTTACTGCTGTAATCCGCGAGTCCTATAATTACTCCCATTATAAGAGGAAATCTGTGGTCTAGCAAAACTCTGTCAAATTCTTATCAAGCTATATTTTTAGTTCAATTTCAATAAGAATTTCGTAGTATGGTGGAAGAAGGCAACATATAGGTTTGTAGTAAGATATTGGATACCAAGTTCATTCGCATTCGCAATAGTTCGCCAAATTTTTCTCAGATTGTTTCTAAAGTTACTGATCCCGTCGTAGTTTACCTAAGGATGAGCTTTTTATATTCCTATACCTACTTACGACCCCTGGATGATGCAAAACTCGGAAAACAAGCAGCTATGAATTACACAATAAGGCGGGAATAAATATGGTGGCGCTACGAACCAAAACTGAAAATGAATTAAAGCCCCATAGTTGGGGACTTAATTCAATATGAATTAGAGCCCAAGACTTCTAAATTAAATAAGGCACCAACGAAGCCAACTAAAATTAAAATTAACTAAGTCCATAACTTTGAAAATATTTATCATAACGACAAAAAATCAAATCTTGAAATAAAATACCACTGCATTTATTACCACCAGAGTTGATAAGGAATTCCTTTGGGGATATAAAATCTAAAATTTTTTGATGAATATCAAATAACTCCCAACAAAAGTGAAGTAATTTCCAATTCGGAAGCAAAAACGATAAAAGTTTTCTCCTCTGGGATGTATAAAAACCGGCTTCGCTCAGTATAAACTTCTTGCGTAGGTTTTCTTGATACCGTGAAATAACTCCCCACGAAAAAATGAAATAACACCCAATAAATTTTTAATACAACTTGGGAATTATTTCATTATGAAACAACTCCTAACGCATAGGGAGTTATTTCATATTTTTTAGCTGGGAGTTATTTCATAATGCAATAACTGCCAATGAAATTTTTGTTTGGTTTTATTTCATTTTATTTTGAGAATTAGGAGTTATTTCACTGTATTGGGAGTTATTTAATTTTTGTTAGGTTCTACTTTGCAAAATCAAAATATTAAAAACTGGCTTCGCTCAGAAAATTTGATTTGCATGGCCGGCCATTGGCCGAGCGCTAAGGTTTTCTCCTCTGGGGTGTATCAAAAACTGGCTTCGCTCAGAAAAGATTCTTTTTACATTGTCGGCCTTCGTCAGGTCGTAACGATATCTTAATCTGGTGCGAAATGAAAATAGGCTGTCTGAAGTATTATAAAACCTTTCTGCAATGAAAAAAATCTTTTCTGAGCGAAGCCAGATTTTGATACAACTCAGAGGAGAAAACCTTAGCGCAAAAAACTTTTCTGAGCGAAGCCAGTTTTTAATATATCCCAGAGGAGAACATCTTAGTGGCCGGCCAAGGGCCGTCAATGCCAAAAAAAATTTTTGTGAGCGAAGCCGGTTTTTGATACACCCCAGAGGAGGAAAACTTTGCGCTACGCCATAGGTCCGCAATGAAAAAAATTTTTGGTAAGCGAATAATAATTTCACTTTTGTAGTTCTTTATTTCATTGGGAGTTAGTTTACACAAATAAATTGCTTCGGATTGGGAATTATTTCATTGGGAGTTATTTTGCTTTTTTTGGGACTAATATTTTTAAAATTATGAAACCGCCGATTATTGGGATTAATTTCATTTTACCCTTTGGCAGTTATTTCATTTGTCATGTTTGGGAATTATTTCATTTTTGATGGGAGTTGTTTCATTGGGATTTATTTCATGTGGGAGCTATTTCACGGTACCGGTTTTCTTCTCTGGAGTGCATCAAAAACCGGCAACGTCCAGTGAAGTTTTCTTTTACTACAGATATGTTTTGAAATACTGCAGAAAACCTTTTCGCTGACAATGCAAGACATTTTTACTAAGCGAAGCCGGTTTTTGATATATCCCAGATGAAAAAAACATTTGAGCCCGACCAAAGGCTGGCAATGCAAAAGATCTTTGCTGAGCGAAGCAGCTTTGTGATACATCTAAGAGGAGAAAATCGTTGCAATCCAAAAAAAATTTGGGGACTTATTTCAGTTTTAGAAATTGGGGTCGTTGTTTTTTTCTTTATTTACAATTTTGGGACTTTAATTTATTTTTGGATTAGGAACTTAGTTCATAGCGCCAAATATGGTTATTTTAATAACTATTCATTGCAGAACATGAATCTCGCTTCACATGATTCTATATACGAGTATTCTAACATTTCGAGAATCATAGTGTATCAGTAGATCCGGTTGGTGGTGAAGCTATAATTTGCTCCAAGTACTCAAGCCTTGTAAGACAATTACATATTCGGTTATAGTAAGACAGTTCAGCTTTCTGTACTTTACATTACCTTACAGATTCCACAAAATACATAATTTCAAACTCAGATTTCGGCAATGGATCAATTTTGTTGTTTGAAAATTGACCCATCAATAGAGCAGGAGTTAGGCATTCTTATTTTATGACAGTGATTGTTTAAAAGTTAAAACGACTTCAAAAGAATCTAAGTACTTATGGAAGAATAGTGATGTATTTGAGGATGATGATTTGTGATATCTACTGTGTTTGCTAAAAAGTCTGACTTGTCAGAAAATAGTTTTTTGATGTGTATTACTGGCTTGACTCTACCGAGGAAATGTTTTAAGTCTACGATTCGACATAGTTCTAACACCATCCTTACTTAAACTACCTAGAAAACATGGAATAACATTATTACAACTGTTTCAAAGATGATTTTAAAAGGTGGACAGAGAACGCATGTTTTATATTCCATTGGTCTCATTATTCATCAGCAACTACAGCCGACTTGCTTAAATACAAATCGGGTGGTTTGATCATACATTCAATAGCAAAACTCACCATCAACTCAAAGAAATTGCAGAAACGAACAGAGAAGAACGGACAAATAATAATGAAGCAAAAAAAAAAAACAACAACATCAACAAGTACAATAAACAAACAAAATAATTTATTATTCGTGCATTTGGACAAGTTGATTACAACTTGGGAGAGTTGTTGCAAACAACACAAAAATTGACTGCAACACTGATGTTTTTTTGAAGTCTTTGCCAGAACGCAAAAGAAGAAATTTAAATATAAATAATTCTCGTTTAAACTTTGAATGCAGCAAAATGTTTGTATTTATTTTGTCGCTTAATCGTAGTTGCGTGTTGGAATGGGATGCCTTATTAAAGCTTGCACTTGAACAACAAATCCCTCCAACGACTTAAGGCTGTATTATCTGGCTTTCAGAGGTGTTTTGAGTGTTCTGTCTTCATATCTTAAAGGAACTGAGAAAACATATCATGAAAACAAGGAGTGTACAGAGTGCAACTTATTAAATACAAAAAATTTTAAGAAATCATACACAATTACACATTTAAATATACACAACCTTGATCTTGACCTCTGCGTTTATGGAAACACACCCACAATTGGCCATTTTGAAATGCAGTCAGTCTTTCATTCAGTTGGCTTGTAGTTGGTTTAATATTCATATACTATGATTATCTGTTTGAAACTGAAAAAGAATTGTGACGGTTATCCTTTGATGATGGAGGTGTGTGCTTTGAGTTGTGGTAAAATTGCAGGTATTTTAAAGATTAGGATGCAGAGTAATTGGAAAGTGTGCTTAAATACTGTGTGATTTTTGAAGTAAATTAAAAGAATTAATGTGAGTGCGTCAAAGAAATATGAAGATATTTATGGTATACGGAAAAAGTGTTACCCCCATTTTCTCAATTTCTTGTTACTTATTATCGTGACGATATACTGACAGTTATAAAAAAAATGTTAATTGGAAGTATATCGTTACGACAAACGATAACCAGATACTAAGAAAATGGGGTTTAGTCAATTATTATCCATAACAGTGCAATTTAAATTGATCAGCAATATTGTTACGTTTTAATCTTTTCAAAACGCTGGTTTATTTCCTTTAAATAAACCGGATACTTTTGATTGCAAATAAAAGCCGTTTAGTAGTATAAAAATTGTAACAACTCTTTATTTATTCAAAATGTACAACAACCATAGAATTAAATAACCACTCAATGTTTTTTATACACGTTTATAAATTCTCAGAAATACAGACACAATTTATAATGTACACGAATTTACTTGAAAAACACAACACACATTAAGGCACTAAGTTGATGTTTATTCGAAAAGCGTATCTGATAAACTCACTCACGACTGCAACCTCTGCCACTATTTATAACACTGCCATCTGCACTCTAGATTGCTCTTTAACTGTCAAAGTTCGAATATTCTAGATCATACGCCATCTGTGGTATACTTTCTACAATGTTCTTTAACTGAATATTCGAATTCAAACAGCGTTGCCAACTTATGATCAATGGTCAACTGAAAGCTTTTATTTAATAATGCCCACAGATATGTTACAGTTTGCAATTACAGCACTGTTATTTGAAAGCATTATGCTACTTTTAAATCAGCCCTTAAAATCGTTATATTTGAATTCAAGTACAATTTCGTAACAATATATATGTTGGTAGAATGTGTAAAGTTGCTCATATAATGAAAAAGGATACAAAAATTCAAATCTCTATTTCAAAATTTTCGGTTTAGGAGGTATCAAAGAGATTATGGCATTTTCAATATTTATTATGCATTGACCATATTTTTCTAATATCACCATTTTCAAAAGAAGGACTATATATTATATTAAGATCTTACCTTTATATGGATGTTTTATTTACTTCTTACAGCTTTTACTTGCAATATCACTTGAACGTTTCTTGGCAACATTCTTGATCATCTGCATATTTAAATCTGTAAGTAAAATAGTAATAGACATTGAAATTTTTCAAAATACAAAATACTTTGTTAATTAAGAAATGGTTTAGGATTTAAAAATAATTGACTAAATGAATGACTATGTACATTACAGACTATTTATTTTCGCCGTAAACCTCAATAACTTCAGAGCCAAGGTTTTTTCTTAACAGTCTCCAAATCATCACATTTTGACTGTTTTTTGCTTATATTTTATGCTAATTCGAGAAGTCACAATTCAGGTAAAATATTCGCATAATCAACATATTTATGACTGCTCAAACAATGGGGGCTATGTGAGAAATTGGTCCGTTGTTGTCCATTTTCAATACCAAACAATGCATGTCAACAGACAGTATTTGTGGAAAATTTCAGGCAGCTAGTTCCATAGCATGGTTTTAAAATCGTATGTGCACCCAGAATGTATATGGGAGATTTCATGTCAAGTGAACCTTTACTATCCAATAGGTCTAACCTTAGTTCATACCGATGGGAAGACATCGATTTTAAAAGTTGGTTCGCTTGACATGAAATTCCCCATATGTATACTAATGTGAGTCTGCTACAAATATTTTGATGTGTTTTTGAAGGTGGGAATAAAAACTGAAAATTTCCTGGTGGAAATTCTGTCATCATTACATTTAAAGTTTAAACTTACAGCGAAGATATTCGCTTTGTTGAAAGTGGATATGAGAAAAATAAAAGATTTTTATTAATCTGTGCATTGAACTTGGAAATCCGGTAATATATTTTTGTTATGTTAAAAACTTCTAATGGGCTCCCGGAGTTTAATATGAGAATACTGAGGTTTTGGGTCATATAATTCTATATCACAAATCTTTTGCTTTATGCTAAGTTACACTTCGATATGAAATACTTCTTCTTCTAAATTTTTTGATTATCTATTTTTGTTCAAAAGTTATGATTTTTACAACGAATAGATTCATATGGCGCAATTGTGTCACTTTATATGCCGCACATTTTGGCTTTAATTGTGCAAGGTACTGCTTCCTTAGCTCTTTTTAAAATACAGTACGGGCTCGATTTGCGCAACCGAAAGGAAATCGAGGTTGTTGCGATATTCGAAATGTTGCAATAAGCAACCACTATATTCGCTATTATTTTTTATTCTTTTTTTAACAAAAAGTAATTAATTCATTTATTAAACAAAAGAAAGTAAAAATAAATGGTGTAAATAAATATAATATTGTTACGTTTTAACCTTTTCAAAACGTTGGTTTATTTCCTTTAAATAAACCGGATACTGTTGATTGCAAATAAAAGCCGTTTAGTAGTTTGAAAATTGTAACAACTCTTTATTTATTTAAAATGTACAACAACAGAATTTAATAGTCACTCAATGTTTTTTATACACTTTTAAAAATTCGCAGAAATACATACACACTTCATAATGTACACGAATTCACTTGAAAAACACAGCACTCTTTAAGACACTCAGTTGATGTTTATTCGAAAAGCGTCTCTGATAAACTCACTAACGACTGCAACCTCTGCCATTAGTTATAGCACTGCCATCTGCACTCTAGATTGCTCTTTAGCTGTCTAGAGCTTTCTAATACATACGCCATCTGTGGAGTACTTTCTACAATGTTCTTTAACTGAATATTCAAATATACGGTCGAAGCAAACAGCGTTGCCAACTTACGATCAATGGTCAACTGAAAGCTTTTATTCAATATTAATAATGCCCACAGATATGTTACAGTTTGCTATTACAGCACTGCTATTTGAAAGCATTCTGCTACTTTTAAATCAGCCGTTATAATCGTTACATTTGAATTCAAGTACAATTTCGTAACAATATGTACACGAATAAATAAAAAAATATTTTGATAAAAAAGAACTGTGAATAAACAGCCAAAACTCTTTATGAGAGCAGTGTCGTCGTGAAAATATTTTTTAGGTGCCTATGATTTGGCAAATAGTTTTGAAATACGCTTCTGATTAAAAAACAACCAGAATAAATAGAGGAGAGAATAGAATAACTTCTGAATAATATTACATATGAAAAAATAAATAAAGTTGCACTTATCGCGTCTGTTTTTTGAAAAAAGGTGCAGTTATAAAGACTGTAATGTTAAAAAATAGGCTGTTGCGCTAATCGGTCAGTTGCAATAAAAGGTAGTTGCACAAATCGAGCCCGTACTGTAGTTTGATGTAAATGTATACTCCTAGACTTTAGGATGCTATATTTAATTCTATCAATGTGAGAGTCAATCAAGCAAAGACTAGAAACAAGAAATATTTATGACTTGAGAACTAAACCTTAGTTTTCCTTTACAAAATTCCAATTCTCACAAATTAGGTTAACACCTCCTCATTAGTATTAACCCCAATATCACACGGTACTTATAAGTATCCCAATTTTTGGCGCCCTGTAACTGACCTTTTATAAACAGGGTGATTACAAAATAATGATTGGCTCATGCTCAAGGATATTACATAATATTGTTGTATTATTATACTTCCAAAGAAAATGAAAATGAGAACAGGAATAGCCCTGATTATTTTGTTTACTGTGTAATCAGCCAACTCATTGCTGTTTTGAGAAACTTGCGTAATAAAATTTTGTATTCATAACTTTTTAAGTGTCCACCTTGAAACTTTGAAATACTATTTTAATTAATATATTTTGTTTAAGAACTTGTAAAAGATAGATTATAGCGAAATAGGCTTTTAAACTTTGAGATGGATTCTTCCAAAAGTAATTGAGTTAAGAAATTTCAAACCAATTTTTTTGTTTCCTTTATGAAACCTTTACAAATAAGAAAGAAAATGTTGAACTTGTCGAGCATCAATTTGCCGAGAGGGCACAAAAGTTATAGCGGCTTTAAGTAGTCGTTCATGCCATTACAACTGAAACAATGGAAAATGGTCACAAAGACTTAACCATTTGATAAACCTAGAGTATTTTATCGATCCATCCTAACAGTTCATAGTAATGTGATTTATATGTATGTATAAAAAAAATATATTTTTGGAAGTGTGCTGGTCCACTCATCTGTACCAAATATTCTATCAGTACTACACCATTTCCGATTGCATTTCAGAAATTCCCATTTGAATTTCAGAATAATCCAATTATATTTCACAATTCTCCATTTCCTCAATAGGCTTCATCCGTGGTGCAATAAAAGAGTATGTGTCAAAGTTTGTCGACTTATCTTTCAAATTCCGATCTGTAGTTTCATTGCAAAGTTTACATGGTCAATCATATAATTTAAGGTTGGTGTTGGGACATTATCACTAACCCAACATCAGCACAAACCCAATATACCCTACAAATATTTTATTTCTGATAGCCGATATACCGGCTAAAAGAAAGAGTTAAACAAACCTTATTTAACTTGAATATAATTTATAAGTTCTCGCATTTGAGCCGGTTAAAGCCTTAAGTGGTTTAATTAACAGCAAATTAATGATGTTAAACCACACACATTTTAAGGGATTTGTAACTGAAAAAGAAGATACAAGTAAGTATGTAGCAGCATATATTGCATATCTTCAAATATCAAAAGATACTCCTTGTAGTTTTTAACATTCACTTTTTAACTAAATGCAGCACGTATAAAACATTTATTTTAACTTGCAACGAACATACAGCTAAGAGCCCATGGCAGCAATAAGAAAAACAAAATATTCATTCTTACGATCATGTTGATATTGCTGAAGCCAACAATGTTTGACGACGACGAAGTAGAGGATCATGATGTGGTTGATGATAATGATAGAAGCGTGAATAACTTGCATATCAAAACAATCAAGAAAACTAAATAAAAGAAACAAATACAAGTCTTATAAATAAATAGTTAAGACGAATCTTAAATGCCCTATGTAAAAAAACTTGTCAAAAGGTCAGAGGGAATCCCGAAATTCTTAAAAATTGGAGCGAAAATCCCAAAAATGGTATTTTTACAATTTTGCCTATAGGGTCCACACTTCCTTCGGGGCTGGGCAAATATTTTGGTGATAAATAGGGAACACATCAAGGTTTCCAAAGCTGATTTTTGTTTTCTGATCCCAGCTTTGGGATTTTAGAACATGTGGCCCAAATTTCAATTTTTGATAAAAAAATTGGTCAAATTCCGAAGGGCGTAGGGGCGACACACCGTGCTTTGTTTTCATATAGGCAATGGACAAAAATAGAAGGAGTTATTGCAGACGAATAAAAATTAGTGGAATATTACCTATTGGTAAGATTAAGAAAAAATATAATTCTTGAAAAAAATCCGTGAAAGGACACGGGTACCTCCCATATAACCTGAAAATATAATTTTGAATAAAATTCACAGTTATACTCCTAACATTTTAAAATTTGGTTATAATCATTTTAATAAAGTTTTGTTTTTTGTGAAAATTTTTATTGCAATCGCAGCAAGGATTCGGGTGGCTGCCATACATCCTTTTCCTTAAAAAACCTATAAACCTGAATAAAATTATTCATTTTCAGAAATTATTGTTCTCTTATAATATCAGATTAATTTAGTTATTAACATTTCAATTCTAGCAAGGATTTACATAACTGCCATATATCCTTTTTAAAAAAAAATACTGAAATATTGTATATATTTTCTAAATTCGGAAGGACGGATGGACGGACATTTTCAAATGTTCATAGCCTTATGGTTCAGCTGTAATATTAGAAACTGGATGTTGGATTATACTTTAAGTGTTCATAATATCAGCAGAAGCTCATATTAATATATCAATCTAAGGATATGCAGGTTATATTCAATTATTGAGTTACTTACATTTACGGTAAAAATGTATTATTTATGAAAGTTCTAGTCAAAACGGACAAATAATGATTTCACATTATAATAAATAAGAAATAGGCATTAGATAAAATTAAAGAAAAATTAAAATTGATTAACATGTTTTTTTTCAAAATTAAATCAAACTTTGGAATATTTTTTGATTTCACCAAAAAAACACACAACATCAAGAACCAAATAAAGACCTATTAATACACTTTATGCCATTAAACTACTTTTGTTAAATAACGCAATATTTCTTAGTTATTTAAAAGAAAAAACGGTATTATTTTATAAAAAAAGAAAAATCTGGAGCTATTTCCCCAAACCATCAAATTGAAAATTTACAAAATGTGAATTTATACATTTAAACAAAAACAAAAATTTAATAGTTTTCATACGAAAGGACAACTAGTGATTACATTTTCTTATAGATAATACTTATGGCTATTCTATAGTAAAACATAATCAAAATAGATTAACACGTATTTTACTAATATTCCAACAAAGTTTTAGAATTTCAGGCTTACAATAAAAAAAATGTTAATTATTAAAAATTGCGCAGATTAAACTGTTAAACCTTTTTTGACAAAAACAGTAATTTTCCATAATTCTACATTCATATTCTTTTATTTACAGCCAATCGCGAGTTTATATCTTTTAAAACGAACTTTTAGCAATGATTTTAGTTAACCTTAAAAAAAATATATTTTTCTCCATAAAATTTATGTTGAAAATGTACTAACTTTAGCGACCTCTAGTGACGACAAAAAGAGATATTTATAAAAAAGTCTTTTTTACACGAATGAGTTATTTAGATGTCTATTGAAAAATATAAATTTCATTAACATCAAAGACATGATCTTGTTTTTGACATATTTTAAAAATTGGACATGTGTTTAATACCAAATGTTCTCCGTAAAGATATCTTACAGAAAAACATAAAATTGTTATATGTTCTTAAAGAAAGTTTTTTTTAATAAAAAAGAGTTTCGCCCAAAAAACAGCAAAAATCTACTATTTTTTTAATATTTAAATTGAAAATCGTGTATTTTTGGATCCATAATAGATATTGACCTCAAATCTTTTGTATGTAATTGCCAATTTAGTTGTCTAACTAACAAAAAAAAATCGGTCCAAAATTACGCCCTATATTTTTAAAATAGCGGGCCAAGGTATGGGCAAATTTTAAAATTTCACTTTTAAAGACCTAGCCACTGTGGTTCCAAATCATAATCTAGGTGGACAAAATTATTTGGCTCTTTTTTATATAGAATTGGTATCTCCGATTCCAAAAAAAAAAATGTTTAAAAGATCAATATAAACTTTTTTTGAAGTTACAGTAGGGTCTAGATTTCCATATAAAAATTATTAATAAAAAATTAATAAAAAAATACGTTTTCATGTGTTTCTGAAACTAAATTTTTAAAAATATCTGTATTTACTATATTTCAAGTTACAGTAGGGTCTAGATATATAAAAATCAATAATAAATAAAGAAATATTTCTAAAAATTCCATTCCGTAAAAATTAAAAAAAAAGTATTTCGGCGGGTGCTGGCGGCTACAATTTTTTTACAAAGACATTCCCCAGAAGTTTCTTTAAATGATGTATATAGTCATTGGACGGGCTTCGACGGTATTTTTTTTTTGGCAAGCTATATAACATTCATAGAAAAAAAATATATCAGTATATTTGAGACCCAAGTTTAAAGGACTATAACAGGAAAATGGAAAGGCCCATAAATATAAGATATACACTTAATAAAATCCTATATCAATGTTTATCTATGTTTTGAAGTATGAATTTCTATATGGTAAAACAATTGAGATATATCTAATAAAAATATTTAAAAAAAGTAACGAAAATATGATTCAAAATTGTTTAAACTTCTGGCTATTGGAGGAGAGCAGATTGTCAGCTTCCGAAAAAACTTCGTTTTTCCTAATTCTGAAGATACCGATTTTCATAATTTTGTCCACCTAGATTTTGATTTGGAACCACAATGCTAGCCGAGCGCTGGGATGGGAAACAAAAAAATGGCACATGTTTAAAAAATTTACATGTCGAAGGTACCCTAATTTGAGCCCATATCGACGCCCCTGAAGCATTTTTTTGTCCTATTTTAATAACTTAAACTCGAATTTTATCCCGATCGGACAAGCCGCTTAGAAATGCCAGATTTATTTCCAAAACATTTCGATTCTGCCCCACTGTGATAATGGAATTACATTCCATTACTGTGAAATATTTGGCAGTTAAATAAATAGAGTTTCTGACTTATAGCTTTCTTTGGATAAGGTTACAAAGCGGAAGTGTCATTTTTAAGTAGTTTAAAAATAAAATGTCATGCAGAGACTGGCGAGAAAAGTTAAACAAATGAGAAGTCGCACCTTTCTTCTGTAAAACCAGACAAGATGGACAAAAAAACTAGGTTCTATTAATCGCTCCATTGCTCAATTAGCAAAACCTGCAAAAATAGCTCAGACACATGATGTCCACGACCAAAGCTACTGCTCTCTAACTACCGTTTATCGTTATTAGTAAAAATTGTAAAAAATAGGAGTAGGTACGATATTCACAATTTTTTCCCTGCAGCTAAAAGTCAGCAGATTTGGACCCAGATCAACCGACCTTAGGAAAACGAATTTTTTCATAACTGACTCAGTATTGAATCTAGTTCGCTGATAATTCCCTCTGGTACTGCTATTATTATTTCTCAATTTATGATTTCCTTGCTATAAATAATCCCACTGGTACAAGGTGGCGCAAAAGTAATCCTCCTATCAAAAAATGCTATAAATTTTGCGATTGGCCCCTAATGTCAGTTCTGTTTTGACATTTGTGTAGTAAACACATGCGAAATACACGTTAATAAACAATGTTACGCTACACTGCTCCAGAACGCGGAATATTGCCATCCTTAATCACCACCAAGAGGAAGATGATTTTTCATCAAAAATAATCATGAGTGATGAGGCCCATTTCCATCTTAGCGGGTACGTAAATAAGCAAAATTTACGCTTCTGGGGCACTGAAAATCCGCGTGTAACGCACGAAGAGCCATTACACCCGCTCAAAGTCACTGTATGGTGTGCTGTTTTCGCTGGAGGACTCATCTGACCTTTTTTCTTCGAAGACGGTTACTGTTCCGAGTTACGAGTTCTTTTTGCCGCAACTTGATGAATTGGGATTGGAAAACATGTGGTTCCAACAGGACGGTGCAACTGCAAACAATGCACGTACCACAACCGATATGCTGAAGGATGCATCTCCCGGGCGCCAAATCTCCCGTTTTGGCGATTTGTACTGGCCAGCAAGATCGCCTGATTTGACCGCTCCAGACATCTTATTGTGGGGCTTTTTGAAGTCGCGGGTTTATGTCAACAAGCCTCAGACTCTTGCAGCTCTTAAAGACAATATCCTTCAAGAATATGAGGACCTATCGCCGGAAGTTTTGGCCAAAGTGATGGAAAATGCCATAAAAAGGGCTCAAATGACAATCAACTGTGGCGGCGGCCATTTACATGACATCATATTCTCGATTTGATGTAAAAAAATTAAAATACCAAATAAAAATAATCCACATGAAGAATCAAAGTTTTTAATTTTGTTTTTAATTACAGCCAAAAAACATCGGAAGTTTACTTTTGCGCCACCTTGTAGTTTGCGTCTGCAATTCATATTAAGTTCTTAATATGCATAAGTTTGTAGCAAACACTACATATGCCTGTGTAACACAATGTAGGGTGTACAGATCCCAAAATCCTCTGCTTTAAAAATTAAAGACACAGTCAAAATAATTTCCATGGCAAATTCCAAACTTCTCTATACGACATGTGTTGCGAAAATTGTTGCAACAAATGTACAAACGTGTGTTGCACGAACTCGTACAACGAACGAACGAATGAATGTTGTTTGTTGCCTTCGTTTAGCTGTTTGACCATTGAATTGTTCTTCGATGTGGTTGTTCTATCTGACTGTTTCTGTTGATGTTGCTGCTGATGATGATATTCACCATGGTTGTATTGCTGTGGGTGTTGTTATTTTGGAACATTAAGAAAATTACATGATTATCCATTGATTTTTAACATCCTTAAGGCTTTTAATACTCGTAAAGTCCAAAAAACATCCACGATAACAAATAAAATAACAAGAAGAAATGAAAACAATGTGAATAATGTAAACTTTATTTCAAACTCTAACATCCATACCTCGTTGATCAATTTTAAACATCAAAGATTTTGTCAGAGGTAGATGATTTTAATACAGCACACTTGCAAAGGAAGAGCTCAACGCTGCCATTTACATCTGGATTTTCAAAACTCCTACAGAAATGTGTGCAAAATTATGAGATACATTTGGAATTATTGGGTGAATAACTTAAAAATGTGGGATTTTTTCAAATTTTTAGCTTTAATTTTTGAACATTTGTACAATATGGATTCTGGCAACATATGAATTCCGAGCCAAAAGAACTGCTCATCTTTTGAGACCAAGAACGAATCATGCCAATTTCGGATACTCTGTTCCAAAGTGAAACGTATCCTAGAGAGAGAGTTCTGCATCGATCGAAACAAATAGTAGTCGGAAGGGGCATGGTCTTAACTATAAAGCTGTTGAGGCATAACTTCTCAACCACTTCATTCGAAGTACTTTTTAACAGGTATTTCAACATATGACCGAGCGTTGTCATGATGGAATATCAAAGGAATTGAAATATTAGGAGCCCATTGTAAAATGTTTTTTACTTTGTTTAAGCCTAAACATGTTCTCAAAATTTTTACATTGTTGAACTTGCTAAAAAATTTACAACATATAAATAAATTTAATTGAATTTTTCTTTCCACAATAACTTCATTTTATTTGCCTTTTAATATAATACCATTGCCGTACCACAAGTTTGGGGTGTAATAGATTTTGAGAGATAATTGTCTGAGAGCTTGTCTACCAAAAATTTAGTAAGACATTGGATTCAACAAATGTTTAAGGTAAATTTTTCGAAAAAAAACTACACTTACTAACAGTCATACGACATACACAACTTTTTGCTAATGTAGATAATTCCTTTGCATTCTATAAACTCAATAAAATCCCAACAATAAAAGTCCCATACAGTATTTATATAGACAGACTGAGAGACTTGCATTCAAATATAAAGAACATGCTTCAAACTTTAACAAATATGTGTGTTTTCGTGATTTATTAAAATTATAGTTCTTAACAATTTATTATTGTTGGATGCACTTATTCAAAAATCTTTTTCCCCTCCTTATTCCTTAAACCCAACCAACTCATAAATAATCTGTTTATGTTCATTATTTTCTAGTGTCTATTATTCGTAATATTTCATTTTGCAGACCAATAAATACATTGTTATAATTCTTACACGACATTTTTGCAGATGATCTAGTTTAAAGGGAGAAGAGACACTTATACTAAAAATGCTTTTAGGTTAGGTTACGTGGGTTGCTCGCAATTTATCGAGTTCACTCGGAGGCCTTATGCTGAAAATTCGTACATAAAGTGAGAATAGTTTCCCTCCCTAATTTCGTTGACTATGTGATTGCTGTGGTCCCCGTGGGAACCAACCGGTACTTCTAATAAACCTGATCATATTTACTACACCATTTCCAATTGTATTTCAGAAATTTCCAATTGTATTTCCGAAGTTTCTAATTGTATTTCAGAATTTTCCAATTGTATTTCAGAAATTTCCATTTGTATTTCAGAATTTTTAATTTATATTTAAAATGTTTCTAATTGTATTTCAGAATTTTTCCATTGTATTTCAGAATTTTCTATTTGTATTTCAGAAATATCCATTGGTATTGCTATTAGAATTTTCTGAAATGCAAATGGATATTTCTGAAATACAATTGGAAACTTTTTATAGTATAAAATAAAAATTCTGAAATACAATTGGAAAATTCTGAAATACAATTGGAAATTTCTGAAATACAATTAGAAATTTCTGAAATATAAATGGAAAATTCTGAAGTATAATTAGAAAATTCTGAAATATAATTAGAAATTTCTGAAATATAATTGGAAATTTCTGAAATATAAATAGAAATTTCTGAAATATAAATGGAAATTTCTGAAATTGAATTCGAATTTTCTGAAATATAATTAGAAACTTCTGAAATACAATTGGAAATGGTGTAGTGACACATCTCTGAGACAGTCCAGATCATGGAAAAGAGCTCTACCAAGATGGAGTAGTCTATGCTCTTGTAAGGTTGGGCATTCACATAGAAGGTGCTGTACTGATTCCTCCTCCTCTTTGTCTAAACAACTTCTACAGTAGCTATAACGTGGGTAACCCATACGTTCCGACATATGTCCAATCATACAGTGCCCAGTAATTATACCCGTAAGAAGCCTAATCGAATTTCTGCTAAGATACAAAAGAGTCCTAGTTCTATCCTCTGTCAGATTGGGCCAGAGCATTTTGGATATTCTACAAGTGATGATATTTGACCACCTGAGTTCCGTCTTGCTCAATCTCGATAATGTCACCAGGGGAGTGTGAATATCCCTTAGCGCTAGAGATACGTCCAGGGACGACCCGTTGGTTGCGCATTCATCAGATACTTCATTTCCCCGGGTGCCCTCGTGTCCTGGAACCCATATCAACTCGACGTGATGTTGTGTCAGTTGTGCCAGTGATTTGATACAATTGAGAAGACATTTCGACCTGATCACGTTGGAGTTAAGAGCCTTGATTGATGGAAGGCTGTCCAAGAAGATATGTACAGTCGAATTTTCGAGATTCAGTTCCCGGATTCTTCTCGCGGCTGTATCGATGGCATAAATCTCTGCCTGGAAAACCGTGCAGGTATCGGGTAATCGAATAGACATCAAAAGGTCCAGTTCATCTGAGAAGATTCCCGAGCCCGTGCCTCTTTCTGTCTTTGAACCATCAGTGTAGATTGAGATTACGTCATCCCTTAGGACAGAGTTCGCGGCCCAATCACCCCTTGTCGGTATTCTGGTCCTAAAAGTTCTGTCAAAATTCGGTGTAGGTATTATGTAGTCCGTTTCCCGCCCTATGATTGGCCTGCCTATCTTTTGTAGGATGGTGCCATGACCAATACGATCATGCTTTAGTCCGCTCGACTGTTTAAGTCGTAGAGCAGACTTAGCAAAAATGCATTTGATATATATATCAAGGGGAGTTATATTTAGCATCGTCTCTAGACTGGCCTGAGGGGTAGAATTCATAGAGCCAGTAATTGCAAGACATGCTAATCTTTGCACCTTGTTTAGAATAGAAAGGTGAGTCTTAGTGTCTACCAATCTCCACCAAACAGGTCAAAATAGGTCTTATGACCGCGGTGTACATCCAGTGTACAATGTATGGTTTAAGACCCCATCTCTTCCCAAAGGTTTTCTTACATATATAGAAGGCACATAAAGCCTTCTTCATTCGACTCTCAGCATTACGTTTCCACGAGAGCTTAGAGTCCAAAATTACGCCAAGATATTTGGCTTCGCTTGAAAACTTCAGAAAAGTACCATCCAGTAAAAATGCTTTTAACTCTGGTTAGAATTTAAAGTAGAATTGATCAACAAACTTAAACTCCTACACATTTAATAGCCAACATATATTTATGTAACAAATTTAAATATATTCCATTAATCATTTGCTCTGTTTAGGGTCCCTTTGTCGTTATAGGGAGTAAATCATTATAATAATTTTCGAGAGCTCTCGAAGAGTTATTGGTACATTAATCAATCAGATTGTATTGGGTACCAGGGCAGTGTAACATACAGGGAAATGAGGTGACAGATGAACTGGCCAGAGGTAAGACCTCCGATATGTCACTGCTACAGGCTAACATTTGAAAGATTCCTTGAATTCACCAACCTATCCTGGAATTGTCGGACGGATTGTCAAGCGTCCAAGGCCTTTTTGTCCAAAATTGGATGTAAAAGCAGAACAATAATTGGGTTGGATAGGTGTTATCTCAGAATTCTAGTAGAAGTGATAACCGGTCACTGCTCAATTGGAGATAGTAGAACACATTATGTGCAACTGCCCGAGACTACAGAGTCATAGATTTAAATGGCTAGGTAACAGATTTTTTGGATGAACTTGGGAGTGTTGCTGAATGTGAATTGAGTAATATACTAGTTTTGTTTTTCGAAAATCCATAAAAATCTTAATATTTAATATCTTAAAAACTAATGAATCTAAAAGGAAAAACATTTTATGATCACTCATTTAATCCACAAAATATAGATCGAATTCAGGATGACTCCTTAAATTAATTGGTTTTCTGGCAAGTTCTAACCATCTTATGGTTATCGTACTGGTATGTTTATTATTACGGATTAAAATAATACATTTACGAATATTTCTTTGAGTGCAGAAGCGAAAAATAAAAAAATAACAATTTAAATTTAAGCCAAAACCTAACTGCAATATCATGTGATTTTATATATTCAGTGTAAAACTGTAAAAGAAAATTTCTTTCCAACTGAGTTTTGGGAATTACTTTTAAATTAGTTTATAACACAAATGTAAATAAAAATGTTAAGATTCACGTTGTTTTGTTTTGTTTTTATTTATTAGCTGTTGTATTTATTAAAGTGAAATTCTAAACTTATTACTAAATCAATTTAATTTCATGTCATATTATGGAAAATTTTAATTACCATCGTTTTTTTTTCATAATTATTTTTAAGTTTAAAATACACAAGTAAAATATTTTCATTAAACCATTTGAAACTGGATTGTTATAATTTTTGTTTTAATCCAAAAGTGTTGTAAAGTATGATCATCTAAGGGGCTGTAGACTTCATTAAACTTATAAGTGCAACAAAATTACACTAGTTTACAAGGTTTTTGTTCATGATGTGAAACATTGTTAACTAAGTTCAGGAAAAATATTGCAAAAAAAAAAATTCAGCATGTCAAAGTAATAATACTAAACATAATATTAAAATGGGAACAACAAATAAAATCCGGCACATTGGGTTTTCTGTCTATTCTAAACTACTGGTCCGATTGCAAATTATGTACAAACAAATCGTATACGATATACAGGAGGACATAAATGAAATTTATGACCACTCTCTTGGAATATAAGGTGAGATAAGGGGTGTCATAGTTGACCACGTATCCCCATGTACACAATAATCGCCGCCCTTAATTGTTTTTCTAATGTTCATATGCTTTTCAAATTTACGCCAAAATACAATCGGCCCTTTAAGCTACAAAGGTGCCGCAAAAGTAAACTTCCGATGTTTTTTGGCTGTAATTAAAAAAAATAATGAAAAACTTTGATTCTTCTTGTGGATTATTTTTATTTGGTCTTTTAGTTTTTTTTACATCAAGTTGAGAATATGATGTCATGTAAATGGCCGCCGTCACAGTTGATTGTCATTTGAGCCCTTTTTATGGCATTTTCCATCACTTTGGCCAAAACTTCCGGCGATAGGTCCTCACATTCTTGACGGATATTGTCTTTAAGAGCTGCAAGAGTCTGAGGCTTGTTTACATAAACCCGCGACTTCAAAAAGCCCCACAAAAAGAAGTCTGGAGCGGTCAAATCAGGCGATCTTGCAGTGCAAATCGCCAAAACGGGAGATTAGGCGCCCGGGAAATGCATCCTTCAGCATGTCGGTTGTGTCACGTGCAGTGTGTGCCGTTGCACCGTCCTGTTGGAGCCACATGTTTTCCAATCCCAATTCATCAAGTTGCGGCAAAAAGAACACGTTGAGCATTGCTCTGTAGCGCTCACCATTCACAGTAACCGTTTGGCCCGCGACGTCTTCGAAGAAAAAAGGTCCGATGACTCCTCCAGCGAAAACAGCACACCATACAGTGACTTTGAGCGGGTGTAATGGCTCTTCGTGGGTTACACGCGGATTTTCAGTGCCCCAGAAGGGTAAATTTTGCTTATTTACGTACCCGCTAAGATGGAAATGGGCCCATCACTCATGATTATTTTTGATGAAAAATCATCTTCCTCTTGGTGGTGAGTTGCATTCATATATGTTTATAAAGAAAACTTTAACGTGTATTTCCTCGCTCATGGAGATAAAGTAGTAGTGTATTAATTTGCCTATTTGAATGAAACTGAGGTTTTTGGATACACAATTATTTTATTTTTCGACATAGTCTCCTTTGAGGTCTAAACACTTTGTCTAACGTTTCTCTAATTTTTTTATTCCTTCCAAAAAATAAGATGATTTCATCGTTGTAGTAAAATCTCTTTCCGCCGATACATTTCATCAGGTTTGGAAACAAGAAATAGTCACTCGGGGCTAAATCCGAAGAACAAGGTGAAAGAGGTAGCATTTCGTACCCTAATTCATGGATTTTTGCATTGGAAACTGCAAACGCATAGTATTTATCAAGCTTAGCCTATATTTGATTGATGTTTAATAAGCTGACGAAATTCATTTTTATCAATTTTCTCCTCAAGTCTCGAAGCAGTCTGCTTTCAATAGCTGTCAAACACAAAACAAATGACGCAGTTTGTTCAAATTTTGACAGTAGTCAACTGACAGCTGACAAGAACGGTGCTGACATTTCTTTTAAGAGCTGGGAAATCTAAAAAGCCTTGGAGTTATTGACCCACCCTCGTAAATACATGCATCAAATCGTGGTTTAAATATTTAAATTGTAACAGTAAAGACAAATTTATAAACGTCTAACATGTGTTTCTTCTATTAAATTTGTTACATCATTTAATATGCAAGTATAACATGTCTTACACTCAACTATGTGGATTCAAATTTCTATCAAGAAAATAAAGTGCAACAAATTGTTAATGCAACAATACCGTATGCATGCGGATATAAATAATTCTCTTATTTTGTAGCGTATTGGAACAAAGTTCTGCAACGGTTGCATTTAGTTCCATCAGTTAAAGACAAGATTAATTTGATGTTATTCGCAGACAAGACAAAATGGATTTGTAGTCTGTGTCTTAAACAAATTGAAAATACACACGATGAAATTTTGTGGTTGTGTTTAACTTATAGTGGGAATTTTTATTGAACGAATTTCAATTAAAAGTAAAGTACAAATAATTGCGATAAATTCAGCTAAGTTGAATCAATACTAGATTTTTCTTTTTTAATTTGATTTTCCAGCTACAGTTTTCTTCTTCTTATTTATAAATTACTCACTGTTTTGATAACAAAATGTGACATTTTGTTGACGTTTTGTGTGACAATACTTGGAATTTTAAACTAGAACCCAAAAACATGAAAGTGGATTAATGTTAGATGTGATTAATTAACTAAACTGGCATTTGATCTTCAAGTTAAAAACCCGTCATTAAAGAAGTCATAATATTTAAAAAATCATCGAAAACTTTCGTCGTCAAACTTTGTTAATGAAATAATAAATTTTCAATACAAAATAAAACTTAAGGCCTGTTTCACGATGTCGAAAGAAAACTGATTCGAACAAATTTGTATGAAAATTATTCGAAAGAATTAAAAAAAAACTGGTTGTTTTTCATACTAATTTTTTCGACTCATTTTTCTTTCGACATCGTGGAACAGGCAGTTAATATTTGTATTCTTCTAATGAAGAAATTAACAAAATACCATTATTAAATTTAAATGAGTTGATTTTATAGATTATTAATAATTAAAATATGATAACGTGCAACACTTACCAACTTGCTCAAGCAGAAGAATTGTTCACCATCACCCTGACACAGTAAGAACCCTGTCTGAACAAGGAACAAAAACTTGTTTTCTTGTTACACTAAATCATCCATAATGATTATTGACTGTTTTTGATGCTGGAACTGGTTTCAACTCATCAACAATATGATCATACCATTTGAAAAACTTTTCATTGTAATTCATTGAAAATTATAGTGTGATTGCTACAAGTTGAAAATGTTGATGTAATTAATTACATAATCCTATCGCAATAAACACCAAAAAACCAATATAAATTCAAGTATTAGAAAATTTAATTGGAATTCAACTTGAATTTCAGCCCAATTTTCAAGTTTATGATGTTATAAAATGTTTGTCAAGCTAATAATAACAACGAATAAAATATGTGAAATACAGAAGAACTAGTATTAAAATGTTCGCAGATATTAAGCAAAATTAAAGTGCATATGCAACCCCGTTTGCAAATCATAAGTTAAATCAAAATAAGTTATTATTTTGGCCCACAAAAGGCAGAGATATAAGCAAAAAACCAGGACTACCTTGATTTTATTACCAATTTTTTATCTATATCTGGATTCGTAAGTCATTAATATAATGGATGTCTAGCCTTTCCGACGACGTATATAACGCTATAGTAATTCGCACCTACAATGGCTCAAAATCAAATGTTTGAATTAAACTATATTTCAATGCTTAAATTCAATTATTTTTTCGACGTATTATAACACAGTGCAACATGACAAAATAGAACCATATACGGACACCACTACGTGATAAAAGACCAAAAAAAAGGAACGTGTCTTCCAGTTTTGTCCAAAGTCATGCACTATCTTTTTTGGGCCCCAAATATTTGGGACCTTGGTGTCATTTTTGCAAAAAAGTGATCATATTCCCAACAACAGATGTATATATCAAATAAAGAAAGAATTGTTAAAAATCGTGACTGAGTCCAAAGTTACATGCATTTGAAATTAAACAAGTAAGGAAGTATGGTCGGTCAATCCCGACCATATAATACCCTACACTAAGTAAAAGAGCAAAAACATTTTTCTTTTAAAATTTCAATAATTTATATTTTTGAGTTATTTTCGGAAGTGGGCCTTATATGGGGGCTATGACCAATTATGGACCGATCACCATGAAATTAGGTAGTGTGATTTATGTCTATCTATTATATGTTGAATTTTGTGTGTATACCAAAATTTTTAAGCGAATTATGCACGTTAAAGTGATTTTCGGAAGCGGGTCTATATGGGAGCTATGACTAATTATGGACCGATCGTAACATAATTTGGTGACATGAATTTTGTGCCGAAAAAATAATATGTACCAAATTTCATCGAAATATCTTCAAAATTGCGACCTGTACTCTGCGCACAAGGTTTACATGGACAGCCAGCCAGCCGACCAGACGGACGGACGGACATCGTTTAATCGACTCAGAAAGTGATTCTAAGTCGATCGGTATACTTTAAAGTGGGTGTTAGACTAATACTTTTGGGCGTTACAAACATCTGCACAAACGCATAATACCCTCCCCACTATGGTGGTGTAGGGTATAACAAATAAAAAAGCGATTTTTCGCTATTTTTGGGGAAAAAAGTTCTAAGAGGATGTATAACGAATTTGTACTTTTTGAAAAGCTAACTTTACATCAAATATTTTAAATGAAAAAAAAAAATTATAATATTTGATACCGAGGGGACCAGGTCTATTCAAAAAATGCCTATTTTTTATGTAAAATTCAAATTTAGAGCAAAAATTCTCAAATTGCATAGTCGATATCAACTTATAATAATCTATTTTAGATGGCACAATATGTTCTTAATTATTTTGTATAGGATTTCGATAACCCAGCCCCTAGTATGGATATTATAGCCAAAAAACGAAAAAATCCCATTTTTGGAATTTTTCAATACTTTTTTGGGAATTGCGGGATTCCTGGTAACAAATTACAAAAATGAATTATGGAAAACTTAACAACTCGCTGAGAATTTACCTAGCACTGTTATTTACATTCATAAAAATGTTGTTATGTAGACAACATACTTTTTTATGAATTTCTATGTTAGGTAAATTCTCAGCGAGTTGTTAAGTTTTCCCTAATTAATTTGCCACGCAAAAAAAATAATGTAGACATGTTATATATCAATGGATAGAAGATTTTGTCTACTTTCCAATAATGTATATAACTTTTGACAATTAAAAAATTCATGGAATATTTTTTTGAAAAATATGACAAAAAATGGTTTTTAATGAGTTTTGGCATAGATACAAAATTTTAAAATTGAAATAAAATTTTTATTTATGAATATTTTGTAATGAAATTTTACACTTATATATATTTTTTTTTGAAAATAGAAAAATGTAAACAAATTTTGAAATTTATAATCAGGAATCCCGCAATTCCCAAAAAAGTATTGAAAAATTCCAAAAATGGGATTTTTTCGTTTTTTTTGCTATAATATCCATACTAGGGGCGGGTTTATCGGAACCCTTTACAAAATAATTAAGAACATATTGGGCCATCTAAAATATAATTATTATAATTTGATATCGACTATGCGATTTGAGAATTTTTGATCTAAAATTGAATATTACATAAAAGAATAGGCATTTTTTGAATGGACCTGGTCCCCTGGTATCAAAAATTATATATTTTTTTCATTTAAAATATTTGATGTAAAGTTAGCTTTTCAAAAAGTACAAATTAAAAAGTAAAACTGGAGTAGGGTGGGTAAAAATGTTGAAAATTTAATTTTAAAATGCGTATATCTCCTAAGCTATAAAAGATATTTGATAGCTACGAAGATGTTTTATGTAGTGATCAATGAGAAGATTATATATGTGTAAGTTTTTTGAAATCGGAACACAAACGATGAAATATGATCATTTTTAAAATTGAACATACCCGAGGTGTCCTAGTTTAGGGACCCCTGGTCCCGCTCGTGGTGGGGTCATGTGGTCCATGTTCAAAACTTAAGCTCGACAACAGTTCATCTTTGCTCTTTGCTCAATTTCGTTTAAATTGAGTTTAGAAGTTACAGATTTATTTCCCTCTTTTTTTCTCATACCACTATGTAGTGGGGGAACTGAAAAAAAGTGAAAATAAATCTGTACATTCTAAACGAATAGACCGATTTTAATAAAAAATTGCATTAGCTACAGAAGAGGTATTGTTAAGTTTCAGTTTTGAATTTGGGCTTATAACACCAAGAGGGCACCGAGCCACAATGCCCCAAATGGGGCACCTCGGGTATATCAAAAATTAAAAATGATGCAAAATTTTTGTTTACGATCCCATTTAAAAGATTTTTATATATGTGGAATTTAATAGACGTGATAAACAAAAGACATTGCTTTAACCATACATTATTTCTTATAGTTTACAAGTTATTCGCATTTGAAAAGTAAAATTTTATGTTTTTTACCTACCTTGGTCTGCTTTTTTGCTAATAACTGATCCAATTCTCTCTCGATTTTCTTGAAGTACCTTTTTTTTGACTTAACTACAAATTTGTTAATAATCGTAAGAAAAAACTGTTAAAAAACTTTAGTGTGTCAAAAGTTATGTGTATTAAAACTTAAAAAAAATAAAAAAGGCGTTTTTTCGCCATTTTTTTTTCAAAAAAAGTACATACATTAATTTTAAATTATACAGAAAATAAGAAAAATATATATAAAGTATTTATATTTTTCTGAAAGGTAACACCTCGAGAAATATTACAAATGCAAAATAATGTCAAAATTCGTACTAGAGCGTGGTCCAGAGCATTTCCAAGTAGACCTATTTTTTATGTAAATTTCAACTTTAGACAACATGTACTCTAATCGCAAAGCTGCTTATGGAAAATTAAGACCAGTTTTGTATTTCCCAATATTTTCTTCAATAATGCGCAAAGGAATTTCATAGCCCCGAACTTGGTGGCTTCAATAAATCCAAAAATCCAAAAAATCCGAATTTTGTGATTTTTGAAAAGTTTTTTAGGAATTGTGGGATTGTCATTAACAATTCACAAATACCTTTTTCACTTTTGGATTTGGATCAAAAGTTTCTGTATAAGAGTAAAATCTCATTAAAAACAATTCATAAACAAAACTTTTATTGCATTTTATAAATTAAAATTTTCCCAAAAAAATCAGCCAAAAATCATTTGTATTCCCATATTTTTGAAAAAAGTCTTTTATAATTTTTTAATTCTTAAACATTTTGTACATTTTTGAAAAGAGGACATAATTTCCTACACGTTGATATCTTTTCCGCTATTCAAATTTATGCATTGGAGGGCAACAACTTTTCCTCAGAGAGTAAATCAAAATTCCGAACTGTTTTCAAGATATGAGCCTGAGAAAATGATCACGTTTTTTGGGGGCCCATAAAAAATGCACGACTTTGGGCAATACTGGGAGACACGGTTCTTTTTTTTGTTTGTTTGTTTTTTTTATCACGTACTGGTGTCCGTATATGGTTATATTTCCATGACTTAAAAAATTACACACAGTGTAATTCAAGGCTTTAATTTAACTGTATTAACACTGTAATGAATTCAAGTTTCTTTTACACTGGAGAATCAAGTTGAAATAATGTGTAATAAACGTTTATTTCAACCCCCGAAATTTGATTGTCGGACTGGAATTCAATTTGTTTTACACTTGAAGTCCAACAGAAAAGCTTATTGGGATGTGTTTTGCAAAAAAATAAAAAAAAACAAAGTGATTGAATATATTTCATTACCTATTAAAAGAGAAGTGTATCTAACTGTTGCTAAAATCAAACTGTAAATTCAATTAAATAAAAAATTTACAATTTAATCCTTTTAAAATCCAGCGTAATAATGAATGATTTTAAACTAAGAGTATTTTGAGTTGTTCAAATCTTCTATAAAGAAATCAAATCATCTAATGTAAATAGGAAATTGGTAGTTGTGTATAGTTTTTTTTTATTTTACCAACAAATGTCATTCATTTTTTTATTAAATAGATAAAAAATTGTTGTAGCTGCTCAAAGCATTGTGGGTATTTGGTTCGCAAAGTAAACAGTTAAGAAAAAACATAAGTTTTTTGTTTAGCTTGGACCAATACTCAGGGGATGAACCCTACTCATTCAATGCATTGTGTTGGAACTAGAAAAATAGGTTATGAGAAGGGGGATAGAGGGAGTAGTGTTTATGGACATATGATTTGAATTTTAATACATTCAAAGGGACATGAAGCTTATTCCACATACGGGCGGTACGACTAAAGAACGAATTTTGTCTGTAGTGTGTTGTGCGATGCACTAACCAATTAATCAACGACAAATGGATGAACCTCCGCTGATGAACGCGTATTTCGTAAGAATAAGTTCTCTAATTTCATTAGAACACATTCCATTGTATCAATAGAACAGTGAAACACAACCCAGAGAATCAATAGAGCTGGATACCCTAATGTCACCGATTAGCAACTTTCGCCCTCTCCTATAGGCGGTCGAGTAATTCCAAAATAGACTTCGAAGCACCGGCTCATACATGAGAGTTGAATTCCATTTTGTGTCGAATGTAAGTGGTGTAAATAATAAAGAGATCAGATGAAGTGAAGTATTTCACTGCCTCTGATCAAGTGCCTCAAGTGCCTCTTGGAAAACCGAGGCACTTGAATGCTTCTTTCAGCACTTGAAAAATGTATTTAGTCCAGCGAACATCACACTGAATTTTCATGCCTAGAACATCGAGAGCTTCTGATTCCTTAATATTTACACCACCCATAGAAACAAATGAAGCAGCATGATCGGTAGTGCGTTTGTGTGTCAACATAAAACATTGAGTTCGCACAACCACATTCAGAGATTGTCACAAGATCTTGGTTAAGTGTATCATTCATGTTTTGCCTCATTGCCCCAATCACCGAAATGCTTGGCCTATAGTTGAATGAATATGAGTGGCAAATGTTGCTGTCATCTGTAAAAGAATAGATTGGGTTGGAAATTTAACTTAGAAGGTGTTTTAGAAATATACGGAATAAAGTACAAGAAAGAACGGAGCCCCTGAATTAATCTTAAACTCGTTTGATGAGATCCCATCTACAACAACTCGTATAGCGCGATCTCTAAGAAAGGTCGATATAAATCGAGAGAAGTCGTTACCGACGCCAAAAGCAATAAGCTTTGCTAGGTAACATACTCATAATGAATTCAGCATAAAATCTAAAGAATGGTCTTTAAAGTAAAACGTGTGTAGTTTTATAAGTATAGAAAAAAATACTTTACGCGAATGTTGTGAATCAAATGCTATAAAATACTAAATTTTTTACAAGATTTTGTACCTTTTTCTGGTTTCATGTAACGGTTTATATTGGGTGTATGACTTAAAAATGAGCGATTTTTTCTTTTATTCTGAAACATTTCTACAATATAAATTTATTGAAAGTTTTGGCCATTGTTAACTATGGCATTTTCCCATCTTTCTGGAAACTTATGGATTCCTGGCCAAAATAACTGCTCATCTTTTAAAACCAAGAACGAATCAAGCCAATATCGGATACTATGTTCCAAAGTGAAGCGTATCCCAAAGAGAGCGTTCTGCATCTTTGGGATATGTCATGTCTAGCCGCATATTGTGGGCGTTTTCCGGCCAATGATCGCTTCAAACGAATAAGTTGCATTCGGCACAGGTTCCCTGTGATGGATTAGCAGCTCATAATAGCTCATTTGCTCCCACCAAATACAAATAATTACCTTAGCGCCTTGGATATTTGGCTTTGGTGTCTATTCGGCTGGTTGGTCGGGCTTCATATTCACTGCAAGTAATGATTCGGTGCAAAACTGACTTTCTTTTATATAGGAGGGTATTAAATGGATGAAAAAATTATCTAAGTTTTGACATCATATCGATTACATTGATTTGCGGCATGATTACAAAAGTAATGAACTATCAAATTTCTTTTACTTCTCCTCTCTTCAACAATTTAAAGCTATTCTTTGCATTATTTATATTTCGTTATTTGTATTAAACTTTAAAAAAAACTAAGATGCTTTTGATATTTGTAAGTTCTACAAAGTTAATACACCATGAAGTGAATTGAAAAATATCACTACTCATAGCTCTATGTATCGTTGAAACAGCATACTGAGTTCTGCATTTGGAAAAGGCATGTGTTGACTTGTGACCACAGGAACTGGTTTCCTCAAATCCATACGAACATGAAAATAGTGTGTCACTGGCATCAAGTACGAGTATTGGTCGCTGTTCAATGAGGATTAAGTTTAATTTAATGAAAGTTGAAGTTTTGTTGCAATTACATTAATAAACACTGACAAATTGCTAAGGATTAAAATGTGAACTGGTGAAGACAAAACCAACAAATCTATAGTTTACAATACATTTTTTCTTTTGTCATAAGTGGAGCAGGGTAATACAATTATAACACATGACTGCAGTTTATTAGCGAGAACAAATCTTATAAATGAATTAAAACTTACACTTTTGCAAAGCCAGAAGATGAGGAAAAATCACATATGTAATTTTAAGTAAAATAAGCAAAAATAAAAAAATTTAATTCTTTAATTACCAGCAGAATTTCTAGAATTTAAATAAAACAATGTGTGTGTGAGATATCATCGAAATTTTTTAGGCTTATCGATTCCATTATGTATGGAATATATCATCGTTTAATTGTTCGCTGCGGTTTCGCTGGTTAGCGCTCATCCGAAATGTCCAATTTTCCATGACTCTGGTGCATTAATCAGGCTGAATTTGACCGATGGCATGGGATATGTTGGCTTTAAGGGAAACTATGGTTTGTGGCTTTTTCGCTGCGACTTAAGAAAACCCCACAAGAAAGTCTAACGGCGTCAAATCGCACAATTTCGGTGGACAGTTCAAATTGCTCGTGCAGATTGTCCAATATGGCATGAGCTGTGTGGCATGTAGCTCGCCGTCCTGTTGAAACTACATATCGTGATGTCCATATCATCCAATTCAAGCCAAAAAAAGGTGCTAATCATCATCATGTTTATGGATGATACCGCCAGGCAGAAATCCACATCAAACAGTGACTTTTTCCTGATGCATTGAACGCTCATAGATCTCATGGGGATTGGTATCGTCCTATAGCTGAAGATGATTTTAATCAGTTTACAACTGCTTCACCGTCCATGGTGATTTGGCAAAACAAACTGAGTAATTTTGTTTACGCTTTATTTATTGAATCTGCCTTTATGGCACTTCCTAGTCCCTGAGGATTTTTTCATTTCTTACATACCTTGGTGCTCCCATCATGGTGCTAAGAATTTTAGATTTGAACCTCTGTATAAGATAATACTGGTGTTGCTGGCCATTCCCCATAATTGAATTCCATACGTCGAAATTGGTTTTAAAATGGTTTTATACAGGATAACTTTATATTCAAGGTTTAATTTTGATTGATTAATGATTAACCAATGAAAGCTATAGGCTTTTAGCTTCATGTGAAGTCTCTAGGATTATATATGACGGCGCCACCGAAAGTGACATGCTTACTTTTTAACTCATTCATCCGTATTCGCCATGTCTCAACATATATGAGGTAATTTTTTTTAAAGATTCATCCAATAAATAAGACTCTAGTAGTTTATAATTTATAATAATTTTTCCATCATTCGAAAAAGGTATGCTTTTGTCTTGGAATATTTTCTGGAATAGCTTCTCGAATAAGAAGATGGTAGGGATAATCCTTACCCGGTTTTGGTATCATTATTATTTGAGAAATTTAGGATTTTTAGGATAAATCCCTAGTTTCGCAATCGCATTAAACAATATAGATTGCAATTATTGCCACATTTGGTAAGTATTTAATCATGGACGGTGTTATTAACTCATGTGACTTTTTCAAGTTTAATTTATTTTTAATAAATCTATTAACATCCTCCGGACTAAAAGCGAATTAGGCTGCATTAGCCGTTGTTGGAACTGGCAACTTTTCGAGCTCGAAATCATTTGCCGTGGAATTCGGTTGAAATACTTTACTTAAATGTTGAGTAAATACTGTGGCTTTCTATAGCACTTCATGCCCAGTTGCAGTCAGCTTTTCTTAAAGCGCATTGTGCCTCTACCTCGTTGCCTTCCAACGAGAGAAATTTTTGTATTTAGTACTCTTCAAACTTTTAATATAGTTTTGGTTTATGCGACCCTCTTCTAACTGAAGGACTCTTTTGAGTTTTCGTACTGCTGTGAACAGCCTCTCTTTGCAGAAGGTGATCTGTTATATTGCCAATCTCTTCAGAGTCTTCTCTTATTGAGAAGTAGTCCATCAATATACGAATTTGAAATAAGTGTATTAGTTTTTGGAAGGATTTGACACCTAGAGTGTTGCACAGCTGAAATTATCAATGACGTGAAGTCATTGATGTTTTTGTCTAAGTATTCCTCATACTGTAAATTAGGATTTGTGTGGATATGACTGCTGATATATTTTAGCCAGTTTGTCTTAAAATACAAAGATTCCTTAGGAAATATTGGGACGTTAGGTCTCTCGCAATAAGAACAATTGCATGCTCAGAAGATACATCATAAGATATTTCTATGGATATTGAAATCAGGAATTTATCTAGGTACAGTTGGTCAATAAGTTTGTCGTCCAGGAGGCACGAAATCTAAGCAATTTTTGTGATCTCCTAGAGCTTTGTACAGCTGTCTATCTCTAGGATCCACCAATCGCGAACCCCAACATGTTTTTATGTTTGGCGTTGTAGTCCCCACAAGCTTGAAAGCGATCTCCTAGAGTTATAAAGAAGTATTAAAATTTCTCCTGGTTCATCGAAAAACGTGGTGGATAATATATAGAGCTTAGAGTTAACTCTCCAGCTGGGTATTCAAGGCGTATAGATGTTGCTTGCATATAATTCTTTAAAAACTGAGAACTGAGTAAATGACTTACAATTTGAAGGATGTAGCTTAAACAATATAACCGCTATCAATTATCAAAGTTTTGAAGACCCTATTGTGACACCCTTTATATGTATGCTTTGTAATGCCGTAATTTTCTATAATTAAAATAATGTATTTTATGAAACTTTAAACTCTAATTTTGATTATTATTATTCCGCCCAAAGTTCTGATATTGTTTGCTTTAGAAGGTGTATTCAAATATTCCTTCCTTTATTCCACATTTACTTGTAAACTACTTTAGTGTCTTACCCAAAGAAATAAAAGAATCTAAAACTCAAAACTTGTTACAATTTGTTGATAATGTTCATGAAAATTATTAAAAATGTTGCCTATCCCATAGAAGTAATTCATGTTATAGACAACAAACAACACTTTACCAACATCATCTAATTCATTAACAAATTCTTTGTTTTTCAGGTAGTTGCGATAGAATACCCACATTTCAAACAGTTTTGATTATTTTGTTCCTGCATTTGCTGCCAGTATGGTATGATCAAACACTTGTGGTTAAATGATTTGCAAACCAGTTCTTGCCGCTGCACACAAATGATGTATGAAGTATGTAATACTATGCATGCAGTTATAATGTGCACGTGCTTCAAAATTTGTGCAACAAATGCAACAAATGTTTGTGGATGATTTACGTGTGGATTTGAACTCTCAGATTACATATTTGTTTAACGCCATCAGTTTAAATAGCAAAATTTCAATTATCATTTGAATATATTGGGCTTTAAATGAAAATATAGAATCATTAAAAATGTTTGGCAATACGAGGGATCTTAAGACTTAATTAGGTGTAAATTCCTCTAAATAGGAATTCAATAGAAAACATGGACTTTAATTACCGGAGACACGTGCATTTAAGTTGAGGTAAACTACCGTCAACTGAGAGAAGAAGAATTTGAAGTCATAACTGGGGAATAAAGAGGTGAATAAACCATATTCGTTTAATATTTGATATGTTAAATGCAACTATTAATTTAGCCATAAATAACTTACTGTCTGTAATGTGAATACATTCCAAAAATAAACAACCCACTGTGCTTCAGCTCAAAACTAAATACAAAGTAAGTAAAAATCCCTCATTAATATTAATGTTAAAAGTAATAGTTGACAAAACACACTAAACATTTATTTATGTAGGCTTAAACAAACCGTTTACTACTACTGTATTTATTAAATTTTATTAAATGAATTGATACGATTACGAATGGCATCAATAAATGTATCGAAAAACTACTGGCAATAACAAACAAACATCGATCGATTTAACGATCATCATAATTTTGTTTGTACAACTGAATGGTAGTGGTCGTTGTACTGTTAAGTATGTAGGAACCAACCAACCCAACCATCCATCCTATTTGACATACAAAAGTGGAATATTTTGAAATGGACAAGAAGGAACAACTTGTTTGGGACAACTTCTAAAGTACAAAACAAACAAACTGAATAAAAAAGTACTGACAAAATTATTATGCTAAAAACCGGTTAAAGAATTCTTGGAGAAAACTTTTGCTTTTTAATTTAATGAATTTCAGTTGAAACTTAAAATAACCCTGCAATAAAATTAAAAGAAATATTTTAATGATTGTCAATATGTAAACATTTAAAAAATAGATATGAATGAAGAGTGTGCAAAAAAAAAACTTATACTTGTATAAGTTAAATACAGTGAGACCTCGATTTTCCGAAATTGTCGGGACCGGGAATATTTTAGCCTTTCATTCAATGTTAATCCAGAAAATGGTGTTCCGTTAAATCGTTTCTTCCCGAACCATTCATAAACTACAAAATCTACTTTCGGTTCTTCAGCAGTCTTTAAAGTTGTTCTAAATTAAACACATGTAAATATGTATAATGCCGGATAATAGAGGTAATTACGATTAATCGATGCCTAAAAATTTTAATCGATCCAAAAATATTTTCTTTCACGGATAATTGATGTTGCCGGTTAATCGAATCACGGATAATCGAGGCCTTAATTGAACTTAAACAGTTCAATATAAAAACTCTCAAAAATATCTAACAGAAGTCGAAGTGGAATAATCTTGCTGCAAATTGCATCTCGATCGGAAAACATCGGTTTTAAAAACTTCACTTCACATGAAATCCCCCATATATGTACAGTAGACCTTGCCTCAAAAAAAAAAAATAAAAAAAAATTTGAGTTCATCCCCTAATATAAAATATTTCTGCAAGTCAGTTACGAAGGTAGTTTGCCAAATGTGGGGTCGCCTTTTTAAATTGTTCGTTATATCTTTGTCATTTACAGTCGGATTTAAATGTATGATATATCAACGTTCTTGTCTCAAGAAGACCAATGTTTTTCTGTAATTTTAGCAAAAGTTTAGTGTTTTCTAGCGAGCTTTAATTTTCTGACATTACGGGGGTACATTAGGTTGGTAAGAACAGAGATCTGGTGGATAAATACTAGAACGGGATACTTAACGCCAATGGCCCTTAGAGTTTTTTTAAAAGATTTTTCAATTGATATGATCTATTCACATTGCTATCATACATCTAGTTCGGTTCACCATGTGAAAAATCGAAAAATTACACAAAAACGATTGAAGAGTTTTGTTCGAAACTTTGCACACTGGTCAAGAACTTCAATATCTAAAATTTCTCCATTCCGCTTAACAATACAATGCTTAGTTTCTGAGATATTCATAGCGAAATGTAAAAAAGCCAAGAATTTAGCATTTTTCATTTTTTTTTTAGATTTTTTCAATTTGTGTCCTAACAAAACATTTTATCTTCAAGCGGTTCGGTGGAATTTTAGACATTGAAGTTCCAAACTAGAACGAGTAATTTTTTCATAAAAGACGTTAGTCATTTTTGTGCCATATGAAATATAAAGTTGTGATTTTTCCTTTTTATAAGTATGACAACATTAACTGTTAAAGCTGCTAACTTTAACATTGAAGCTGCTAAAAGCTCTAGGTTATCATTGTGGAAGTAGAGCATTCTAGTTTTGTCCGTTAGATAATTCATGAAAGTAGAAGAAGATGACACAGTGTATATAAACAGTAACCGCAAGTTGCAGTCAGTATATCATATTCGTAATTAGAATTAACATAAACTGTATTACCAGTGTATCTTATAAATTTTAAAATGTGTGTGTATTAAAAGAGAGTGACTATTTGAATTGTTCTGTTAATTTAAATAAATAAACAGTTATTACAATTTTTAAACTACTGATCGCTTTTATTTGCAATTAAAATATTACGGTTTATTTAAAGGAAATAAACCAAATGGTAAAAATGTTACAATATTCAAATGGTTGCATAAAATTGCAACAGCTCTTTATTTATTAAAATATACACAATCGTTTGATTGATCTACTATTATTTATACAAACCGGCATCATTTTCTTGAGACACTCGAATACTCTGTTTCCACCTAGAGCTTTTTAAATCTGCTTCACTGTTAATGTTGTCATACTTATAAATACTGTTAATAACAGAGTGTTATCAATATTATTGTTTATAAGTAGAAGTTTTTACCGATGAAAATGTTTATAAACATGATGAATGTTGCAAGTAGCAGTTACAAACCGTTAAATTCAAATTAATAATGCAATTATAAATCGTTTTTGTCAGAAACTGAAACACAGTTGGACTGCAGCAGCTGGGTCGATTTAAATTATCTAAAGTAACCAACCAACATATTTTATGTATGAACTTAATGACAAATTAAGTTCAAATCTTGGATTTGACCACAAAATCTGTATCATGATACAGTGTAATCTGGTTTTTATGGACTTAAAAATATACCATCAGTGACATCTCTACCATAACATTCCTCACTTTAGTCACACCACCAAACAGCATTTCCTTTGTAACAACATATCCAAGCACTCAAAAAAATATGTATAGTAATCATGGTTGATTGCTGTTCTCTAACCACAATGACAACTTCAAAACGCATTAATGACACTGTATAGTCGAACATCATACAAAATATTCATAAACTTAAAGATTGGAAATGAAGGTGGTCTTCCTCACGACTGACTAAATGTCTTTTCTCATATCCAATTTATAAGCAGCATCTTTGACAGCAATAATGGGTTTTGGATGTTGAGTTATTAATGTTAAGTGATTATTAGCCAATTTCAATGCAATGAAATAACAAAAATATTATAATATCGTTGCCTTAATATAGAAGGGATCTAACTCGTGTTAGGCCAAGGTGAGTTTGTCAGCTAATAAAGTCTAGGCGACCGTTTTTGGGATTCACGCGGTATGATCTACATTGAGTACCTTTAAAAAGGAAAAACAATCAACAATTGGCGATTTAATGAGGATTTGAAAAAAACGACCGCATTTAGCCAAAAAAAATTCGTTTTCACCAGAACAATGCAAGACTGCACACATTTGCAGTTTCCATGGCAAAAATCCATGAATTAGGCTACGAATTGCTGCCTGATCTGCCATATTCTCCGGATTTAGCCCGGAGTGGCTATTTCAATTTTCCAAACCTGGAGACTCACGACTTGATTAGTCAATAATATTGTATCGTATTGTAATCATCTGTATCTCAGACATGTCATTGAGATCTTGAAGTGATTCAGAACTCTTAGCAAAAGATACCTCTTTTTAAGTTAAAAATACTAAATTATTGACATCTACTTATCCTCGCATATGAGACTGTGTTATCAGTTCTCTTAAATAAAATTAATTAATTTCACTTTTAATTTTTTATATCTAATTTTTTAAAAAAAATGTATTTGTTAAATGCATTAAATCCGTAAATAGATATTAAAATTTCACTTTATTTTTAATTTCTGCGCACTTTAAATTTTATTAATTTATAATCTTAACACTTTCTTATTTTTTATCAATTAAATAAAACATTTTATTATTTTTTCCATTTACTTATTTTATTTCAATTTCTTTGATTAATTTCTTTCAAGTCGTAATTTACGCTATTTCAAAAGCCGTTTTCTTCTTGAAACCGCATTTAGAAAATCACATCCGCCCGCCAATTAAATCAGTCGTCATCTAAATTTCTCTTCAATTTGGGTGCAACATCCACCAAGTTGTTGCAGCCAGTACAAACATCCAACATGCATGAGTTGTCTTCATACACCTAGCACAGCAACAATTGTTGTGGGTAAAATAAATGTGTAGCAAGATCAAGGTCATGGTTTTGGGGGAATTATGTTCAAGTATGAAGCCAAAAAGTTGTCACAATAACAGCTTATGTGTTGAATTGAAATTTATGTCATTGCCCAAGATATTCGCTGTACAATGTCAATCGAATTGGGTCATAAAAGGTCATTGCTGTAAATTGAAAGTTTCTATAAGCTTTATTCAGTGAGATTTACAAAGTATCTTCAGTTTTTAAATGTTTATAACTCGTTTGATACAAAAAACTCTGGAAAATGTAGATTTTATGCAAATGATTTGAACAACATTTTCCTCAAATCTCACATTTAATAGAACATAACTATTTGCTGCAAATTCCTCCAGCCACTCTTCTTTAAATGAATTTACTTATTTTGCCTTGACTTGTTATATTAAAGTTCGATTCGTTTTTATAATATTGTCATCCTAATTTGCTTATCTTAATCATTAAGCAACAAAAAACGATTTTAAGATCCATCTTAAACAAAATATTTGAAAAAAATATTTACAAATATTCCTCATGCAACAGCATGCTGCAGCATTGAGGAATACATACTTGCATGTATGAATATTTATGAAATTTAAGTTAAGATTGTAATACCATGTATTTTATGAATAACTTATGTGAAATGATAAATATCTTAGTGCATTTTTAAACAACTGAAATAAAAGTAAAATATTTGAAATATGGGAAGATGAAAGCCACTATAGAGAAAGTTAATATATTCTTGCAATTTTTGCAATCACCAGCTACAGCTACGTAAAACAAACAAGTAAGAGTGTTATATTCAGCTTGTGCGAATCTTATATTATCCACCACCAATATAATACGGGCTCCGTCTTATATAAAGAGTCTTACTTGATTTTAATTTCACCTTAGCGAAGTGCGAACAATATTCTTTACCGCCAACTCAAACAATCATGCTATTTTCATTTCAGATATGTTATCTTAAAAACATTTACATGCTGCAAGCATCACATAAGGTGTGATGATGATTCACTTTTTAAATCCGGTTAATTGCGTGTTGGATTCAATAAGTCCACAAACTGTTCTCCTTGTTTTTTGCTTGAAAATTAAAGGACTTTTAAGCTAAAAACAGAGAAAGTAAATAACAACTTTTATGGAGAAAATTAATTTATAAAATTATGGGATCAAGGTAATACAAGAGGTAATGATTACCCAATATCAATTGCCAAAAATTGGTTGTATAGTTTAAGTCTTTTCACATCGTTGAATTTATTGGATTATTTGTGGTTTAAACTTTAAACAATTATCTAAACACAAGCACAAGTTAGACAAAATAGAATAATTTAAGTAAAAATTGACTGTAATATATTCTCAGCTCTGATATAAATATATGAATCAGTTTAATAGACGATGCAATTAAGCTTACACTACCAAAATGTTCTAAGTATTTAGCAAGTTAGAAAATCTATATCTAAATAACAAACAATTTTCATGAGTGTAACTAAGTATAAACCTTGAACACAAAGACCAAACTTAAGATTGTCGGTTACGATGGCTTGAGATTTATATAATTTTCATCAATTTGTTCGCCATCGAAATGTTTGCAATGCACCCGAGAAGCCGTTGTTACAACTGCGACATTCACATTGTTGCGGCAAAATCGTTTTTAGACGACTTTGTGTTTGTAGTTAATTCCAGACATTTATCAAGTTAAATACAATTAAAATAGTTTTCTTTTCATTTGAATCATAGCGACTATCTATATGAGATGAGTGAGTATTATCAAGACACACACGTGGTATGTAAACTATTTACACATGAGAGGCAATAATAGATAATTACTAAGCGAGTAATTGTATGAGACATTCATTATTTTACAGACTGACTTCAACATTATTTGAGAATATAACAAGTCAAAAATTTAATTGAATGTTAACATCACATAAAAGCTCCTTCATATAATGGCATATCTTAACAACTTCGTGCATATTTAAACACAATATGACCTTACTCCATGAAATTCTAGCACTACAGTATTATTGTCCATATAACATTATCAAACATACTGTTACGTTTTAATCTTTTCAAAACGTTTGGTTTATTTCCTTTAAATAAACCGGATACTTTTGATTGCAAATAAAAGCCGTTTAGTAGTTTGAAAATTGTAACAACTCTTTATTTATTTAAAATGTACAACAATAGAATTAAATAGTCACTCAATGTTTTTTTTATACATGTTTATAAATTCTCAGAAATACAGACACTTTATAATGTATACGAATTCACTTGAAAAATACAGCTCACTTTAAGGCACTCAGTTGATGTTTATTCAAATAGCGTCTCTGATAAACTGACTCACGACTTCAACCTCTGCCTCTATTTATAACACTGCCATCTGCACTCTAGATTGTTCTTTAACTGTCAAAATTCGAATATTCTAGATCTTAGTAATACATACGCCATCTGTGGTGTACTTTCTACAATGCTCTTTAGCTGAATATTCGAATTCGAATACAGCGTTGCAAACTTACGATCAAATCTGAAAGCTTTTATTTAATAATGCCCACAGATATGTTACAGTTTGCTATTACATCACTGTTATTTGAAAGCATTCTGCTACTTTTAAATCAGCCCTTAAAATCGTTATATTTGAATTCAAGTACAATTTCGTAACAATACATACTGTTAAGATTTTACCTTTTAAAAACGTTGGTTTATTTCCTATAAATAAACTGTATATTTTAATTGCAAATAATAGTTACTTAAATAAGGTTTTTAATAACCGGTTAAGTCGGTTTCGGTTTTTATGAAAAGCTCACATTTCGAATATCGAATAAACCGGGTTTTTCTCCTCGAATAGCCGGTTTTTTCTAAGAGTGTGTTTTTATGAGTTCTAGTATATTAAAAACTTTAAAAATATTAAAAATTCAAAAAAACTTTTTTAAAAAAAATACTCCAACTATTTTAGAAGACTTTTTATATTTAGACAAATGTCAAAAGCGATCTGGAAAGCTTGAAAACATACTTAATGCTTTGTTAACTACATATACGTCCTACAAGTACACTGAGTGAAAGATCATTTTCAATGTTTAGCTAAGTATATAAAAACAAAGGAAACAAATCGAAATTCTCCAAAGCATTTAAACTGTATTTTATTGCTATGAGATTGTTTTAACATTCATAAGGTATTCAAATATTTGTCGTTAACGATCTTCGGGTCAAATTTAAGCCGAATAGAAAACATATTTTTTTTTTCATTTCAAAAGTTGTAAAATATTAACCACTCACTGTAGAAAAAACGCAATTTTAATTTCAAAATGTGTCAAATTTGACCCGAATATCTTATGAAGGATAAGAAAACAATAGTTTTAATACAAGGGGAATCCCAGTTTTGTATCTAAGAGAAGGATATATGTTAGTGCTATCAAAACTCTTAAAACATTTAACTTAATTGAGAGTAACAAAAATTTAAGATTTTAGCTCCAGGTCAAATTTGACCCAATGAAATTAAATAAAATTCATAAAATATCAAATATATCAACCACTCACTTTTAAAAAAAATTCAATTTTAATATCAAAATGGGTCGAATTTGACCCGACCTTGTGAACGTTAACAGAAGTAATCAAAATTAGCATTAAAAAATATTTAAGCGTTTTAAAAAAGCTTATTTTTTGTAATTAGAATACATGTATATTCTTTATCATAAGTATGAGATCTTTAATATAAAATAAAACTTATTTTCTTCTTATTTCTAGGCGTTTTAATATTTTGCCAAAAAAAACGGTTAACCGGTTATTATTAATTTTTCGAATAAACCGAAAACCGGTTTCTAAAATATGTCGAAGAATCGATCACCCTAATAAGTAGTCATTCTCTTTTATTTTAATCACACACTGTAATTTACAAAAATAAAATGGTCATACAGTTGATGTTAAATCTAACAGCGCACAGTGGTATGAGAATAAAAAAAGAGGGAAATAAATCTGTAACTTCTAAACCCCTACGCCGATTAGAATGAAATAGGATCATTTTAAAAATTGAACATACCCGAGGTGTCCTAATTTGGGAACCCCTGGTCCCGCTCCTGGTAGGCTCATGAGATCCAAATTCAACTCGACTACACTTCCTCTTTGCGCATGTGAAATTTCATTCAAATCGGCGTAAGGGTTTCGAAGTTACAGATTTATTTCCCTCTTTTTTTATTCTCATACCACTGTGCAGCGCCGACGATATACTGACTCCGCTCTTGCCACCATTATCGCTAGGAAGCTGAACAAACGTAAATCAACTCAAAAATACCTCAGCTCAAACCGTGTCAAATTTCGTAATAATATATCCAATAATTCCCAAGATACCGAATTATTTCCAAAAAAAAGTTTCTAAACCACAATATAAACTGGGCTTAACTAACATTGGTCGCTTTACCAACTCAGCGTATGAGTAATATATGCTAATTATATTAAGTATACTCAAGTAAATTGATCCACTTATCTGACATAAGTGGATGATTCGTGGATTATATATCGATGGCTTAATATAAAAAGGCCCTAACTCGTGTTATTTTGGTAAGTCCAGATTTTCGTTTATTTCGATTAATGGTCCGATCATATATCATAAATAGCCCAAAAAATATCGACTTAAAAAGCACGAGTTAGTGCCTTTTTATATTAAGCCATCAATATACTTACTTACATATTAAGAAGTATGTTTGTTCTGGTTCTCCCGATTTGGTTTGTTTTGGTTAACACTTATGTGTGTGACAAGGTATCCGGGTAAATTTTTGAAATTTTATTGCAATTTTTTCTGTATGCAGAATTCCTAGGCGCTTGAAATTTTCTGAGAACTCATAACTTTTGTTTATATTTATTTTTTATAATGGCCACTTTTGTGTCTCGACTTGGGACGGAGTGGTAAATCATTTTACATTTTACACCCATAACAGGGTGACAGGGTATCCGGGTAACACCATACAAATTATATGAAAAATATTACTCATACGCTCACAACGCAATATTGAGTAGTATTTCTACTGTGTATATAAATGGGAATCCCCATTTATTGAATTGACGTTTGTTATTTAAAAATGTTTTAAATAAATATATTGTTAAAAACAACAAACATATAAACTAATAGAGGTTATGTCACATGCAATTACAAATGTACGTTTGAACGTGGAAATTATGAATCTTATGTATAACGTGAATTTTGACATACACATGGAATTCCATATGTATCGAATACATGTCCTAATACACATGCAATGCGTGCCGTCTGACCCCCCTATTAGTTGCAACTCTGAATGTTTTATTTATTAGTAGAAATTATAATTCTTTATTCTTATTTTCACAGAATTAAAATTTTGAAAATATTATTGAATTTTTTATTCAACAAAGAAAATTCATTCTTCTTACTGAACTATAAGTCACAACATCATACCATAACACAAATATCTACTTTGAATCTTTGGTGGCATTTCAAAAAATATAAACTGGTCTAAACTAATATTTTTACCACAGGCAAAATATTACCCAACTGACATACAAACTATTTAAATCAACTTTGTAATGTCTGGTAATGAAAAAAACTGAACTTATTTTAGTTATGAATAGACATTGACAGTTTGTTTTAAACAAGTTTCAAACAAGATGTTGATGTTTTCTTAACCTGGAATAAAAACTTTTCTTTTCATTACAGCCATAATATTGTCTCTACAAAATAATGAAATTCTAACATGCAATCTTGTGATAAGCAGAAAACAACTTAAACGTATTTTATCTGAATTTACTAAATGATGGTAATTTTGCAACAGAGTTTAAGTAGGTGCCATTAATTATGAAGTTTTTTTTTTAATAATTATGAAAGTAATATAGTTTTATATTTACTTAGTGTATTTTTACAATCGTACTGATATTAATATAATATTTCCCTAAATAGCTAATTTCCCTGTGAACAACGTGATTAAAAATTAAACTTTTCAATATTTTACGGCATTAGCTGTGTATGTTGGATCTAAATAAATTCTTACTTTAGGGAAGATCAAAGAGATTTTGGGTTTATGGCTTCTTTAATATCACAGAGCAACACGAAAAAATATAACCATATACGGACACCACTACGTGATAAAAGACCAAAAGTCATGAACTTTTTTGTTATGGGCCCCAAAGATTTGGGGCCTCGGTGTTCATTTTGCGATTTTGATCTTGAAGATGATTTTTTTTTATTTTATATGTTCACGATTTTTGTTCTTTATGGCAAGGGCTACAACTTTGCCTCAGAGAGTAAATCAAAATTCCGAACTGTTTGCAAGATATGAGCTTATCACTTTTTAGCAAAAATGACACCGAGACATCAAATCTTTGGCGACTCAGAAAAAAGTGCATGACCTTGGGCAAAACTGGGAGACACGTGTTTTTCTTATCACGGACTGGTTTTCGTATATGGTTATATTTCCATGACTTAAAACAAATTACACACAGTGCATTTATTCGGCATTATTCATATATTTCAAATATTTCAATGGCTTAAATCTATATTGAGAACTTGCCTTTATATGGAAGTTTTTAGTCACTTTCAACAGCTTTTACTTTCAATTTCAGTTTGCATAAAAATTCGTTATATAATAGATTCATTGTAAGTTTTTTGGCATACAAAAAACTTTGGCTTTGGAATCTGTTAACAATATTCAATGTCAATGTCAATGACTGTCTACACTAAGGTACACTACAGACAAGTACAGGTACCAACATGATTGATGCTTTACAACATTCGTCGAAAATTTCAATCACTTTTGCGTCAATATTGCTTTCAAACTCCCAACCATGGTTTAAGAATTCTTACAAGTCCAACAGCCATTATTTCATTATAATTTGACTGTCTGTTGGAAACATTTTATGCTAATTCGTGCAGTCACAATTGATTTGAATACAATTCTCGTTAAATGGGAACATTTATTGAAAGAATTTAAATATTTTATTGTAGTAAAATTGATAACAATTTAATTATTTTTAGAGCACAGGACAAACACATACAAATTTAAAGGTGAAAGAGTTAACAAAGAATTGAAGTTTTCGACTGGGTTGTTTGTACATGTTCATATTAAATTTCGACAGCATGTGTCCTCTGTGTTAAAAATGGATGTCAAAAACTTGACTACCTTTTGTTCTTTTCTATGCATTCAAATCCGGTACTGTGTTTTTGCTATATTACTTAAGAGCTTCTACTAAGGTTCCAATAATTTACTTACAGCTGTTTATAATACCAAATCACAACCCATTTTCTATATGTTAAATTTTAGTCTGATATAGCCTACTTCTATAGATTCTATTGACAGGTATAATTTGATTGTGATGTGATAATGTTGCTTTAGATTGGTTTCTTTCTGAGCAGACTAACTTTGACACGGATTACTTTGAAGATCACATCTCTTCTATGTGTGATTTAAACCTTTATGAGACCGATAAGGATGTCGTGATCCACCAGCAAGATCCCTGACTTTCCAAAAAAATAATATCATTTATATCCGGGGGCTCCAAATTTATTTTTAAGCTATGGTTGCTTTAGCAAAATTTCTTGGAATGACGAATAGAACAAGAATCTCTATGCGCCTTTAAAAATTTGTTCGGCCCACTACAATTTGACCCACCCTAAAGTGGGATAGATAACTAAGTCCGTGACTTTTTGAATTTCCCAACTCTTAACTGAAAGGGCAATACTGCTCCTGTCAACAGTCATCTATCAGTTGACTCCTGATAGATGACTGCTGCTATCAATCTGTCATTGATAACTGACTGCCTCGTGACTTGAGGAGGAATGGGATAAAAGTGAATTTCGTCTGCTCATTAAGCATTATTTTTTGGGGAACAAAAATCATCACAAGCACGGAAGATGACGAACGTTCTGGACGTCCAGTTGAGTTTTCTACACCCGAAACATTTGAAAAAATTACGATTTTGTGTTGGTAGATTGGAGATTGAAAGTGCGAGAGATTGGCATATCTCATGGCTCAGTGGTTTCAATTTTGAATGATCACTTGGGTATGAAAAAGCTTTCTGCAATATGGCTACCCCCTTTAATCACAATCGGGTGCACGAAATGGTACACACGAGTGCAGTTTACATGACAATAATCCATGAATTAGGCTACGAAATGCTCCCTCTTCCTCCTTGTTTCCAAACCTGAAGATATGTCTCGGCTGAAGGATTTTGATAACCTCGACAAATATTATTTTTTGGAAGGGATAACAAAAAACGTTGGACAAAGTACATAGAACTCAAAGGAGACTATGTTGACAAAATATAAAAATTTTTTATCCAAAAACCTGTGTTTCATTCAAAAAGTCATGGACTTTTGTGCATCAGCAAATCCTAAAGTAGTTAATTGCAAATTATACTCAAATGATGTTAAACGACACACATTTTAAGGGATTAGTAAAAGTACGAAAAGATACAAATAAGCAAACATTATACAGGAAAATGTATCTTTTTTTGATACCAACAAATAATTACTTGTAATTTTTAACTGAATGCAGCACGAATAAAACATTTATTTCTATGTGCAAGGAACGTGCAACTAAGAACACATTGCATCCACCAGAAGAACTAAATATTCAATGGTATGATCATGTTGATGTTGCTCAAACCAACCATGTGGACGCAACGACGTTGAGGATGATGATGATGATGATGAGGCTGATGATAATGATAAAAGCGTGAATAACTTACATATCAAAACAACCAAGAAAATAATACAAAATAAATAAAAACAAGTAACAAAGCTATATTCGGCTGTGCCGAATCTTATATACTCTTCACCAAATTATACTTCAAAATACAAATTTTAAATATTTTTAGGTAAACAAAATTTATTTTTGTTAAAGTTTTTTTTAATTTTTTGGAAAATTATTTTTCCAAATTGTTATTTTAATATTTATTTTTTTAAATTTTAAAATTTTTTTTATTTAAATTTAAAAAAATTGTTTTTGTTTTTTCAATTTTTTTTTGGTGAAAAAAAATTCTGGTTAAAAATTATTTTTTCCGATTTTGACCCATTGTGGGTCCAACTTATACGTCGTTGCAAAGATCTTTGAAATATCTATCATTAGGTATCCATATTGTCATTTTATTAATGACTTAGTAATCCAGATATACTAGGTCAAAAATCGAGTTTGTCCTGGTTTTTTCTTCATATCCCAGCCATTTTTGCTGATTTTTAATAGCAAACTTCTCGAAAGCATGTCTGGCAGAATTATTGAAGATTTGGATCCCGAAGGTATCAGGGGTCTGCAGAAAATTGATTTCAACAGACAGACGGACAGACAGATGGACTTAGCTTAATCGACTCCGCTATCTAGAAGGATCCAGAATATATATACTTTATAGTGTCGGAAAATTATATTGTGGAAATTACAAACGGAATGACAAACTTATGTATACCCTTCTTACGAAGGTGAAGGGTATAAAAAAACCTTACAAATAGTTAGGACGATAAATAATATTCTTTAAAATTGTATAATCTACAGATAAAAACGTCTATAACTCAGGATATATTACACAGTACAACACATGATTTTGGGACTCAATTCTGACAATTGCACGTGAAAGTAGCCCCAAAAATAAGAACTTCTGCATCATTAGTTTTGTCAAGTTGGCTGCCGTAATAATTTAATGGCCATACGATTTTTTTTTCCTCAAGGTGGATTTTTATCACTTTTTCTATATTTTAGCACGGTTTCATCTCGTATACCGTACGGAAAATCTCTTTTGTGGCTGAATCAAACTTGTAGATATTGAATAGTATAAAAAAAATACGGAACATACCTACCCAAAAAAGGTGCATCCAGTGCCTTAAAAATCGCAAAAATGCCCATTTTTTAAAATTTGTTACCAATTTTTCACCTTTTTTGCTCAATAACTGGATTACAAATGCAATTATGGACCGATCACCATGAAATTAGGTCGTGTGATTTGTGTCTATATGAAAGTTATTTATCATGAATTTTGTATGTATACCATCATTTTTAACAGATTTATGCACTCTAAAGTGATTTTCGGAAGCGCGTCTTATATGGGAGCTATGACTAATTATGGAAAACTGTTTGTAATATCTTCATGGCAAAATTAACAGTCAGTGTTTTAGAAATTTTTGGAAACTTAAATAACTTAAGAAAACCCAACAAGAAAAAGTCTAACGGAGTGAATTCGCACGATCTCGGTGGCCAGTTCACAGCACCGCCTCGTGAGATGACCATGCCCTAAAAACGCTCGTGCAGAGTATTCAATGTAGCACATATCTCTGTCCTGTCATCCAATTCACTCGAAAAGAAGTTGGTAATCATCGACCTATAGAGCTCGCCCTTGACGGTGATTTCCTGGCCAACGTCGTTCTCAAAGAAATATGGACCGATAAAACCGTCAGCCCAAAATCCACACCAAACAGTGACTTTTTCGGGATGTATTGGACGCTCTTGAATCTCATGTGGATTGGTATCGTCCCAAATTCGACAATTTTATTTATTGACTTAGACATTCATCCAGAAATGGCCTCACCGTAAAATGGGGGAAGAGCGCGGAATGTTGCCAATTTTGAAAAAAAAAATACAATTTCATCATTTACACGTGTGGTTGTAGGCTATACCCGTCAATGAGGATTTGTCAAAACAAACTGAGTAAATGACAGCCAAGTCGACAGATGAGGCTTCAACAATATGGCCGCTATCAACTGTCAAAGTTCGGAAATCCCTATTAAAAGACCCTTAGCAAGATATTTTTAAATCATATTTAATATTGACACTAATAAATTTTTTCTACTTGAAATATTAACAATCAGTTAATAGAAACTATCAGTTAATTTAACAACATTGCGAAATATTGCAAAATTATTTCCAAAGTGAGACTGTGTTGCCCAAACTGCATGTATTTGGACCCAGATCAAGCTACCTAAGGATAATGAACTTTTTCAAAATTGAATTTAGTTCATTAATGATGCATTCTACACCATTTCCAATTGTATTTCAGAAGTTTCTAATTATATTTCAGAAAATTCCAATTCAATTTCAGAAATTTTTATTTATATTTCAGAAATTTCCATTTATATTTCAGAAATTTCCAATTATATTTCAGAAATTTCTAATTATATTTCAGAATTTTCTAATTATATTTCAGAATATTCCAATTATATTTCAGAACTTTCTAATTGTATTTCAGAATTTTCCAATTGTATTTCTATTTGTATTTCAGAAATATCCATTGGTATTGCTATTAGAATTTTCTGAAATACAAATGGATATTTCTGAAATACAATTGGAAAATTCTGAAATACAATTGGAAACTTTTTAAGTATAAAATAAAAATTCTGAAATACAAATGGAAATTTCTGAAACACAATTGGAAAATTCTGAAATACAATTGGAAATTTCTGAAATACAATTAGAAATTTCTGAAATATAAATGGAAATTTCTGAAATATAATTAGAAAATTCTGAAATATAATTAGAAATTTCTGAAATATAATTGGAAATTACTGAAATATAAATGGAAATTTCTGAAATTGAATTGGAATTTTCTGAAATACAATTAGAAACTTCTGAAATACAATTGGAAATGGTGGTATAAATAGTATCACTGGCGGTTTGTGTCCACATCTAAATAATTTTGTAGCAAACACCACATTCTTCTGTGTATCACACTGTAGGGTGTACAAATCCCAACATCCCTCTTAATCCACAATATGTACGAATATCACTTTCAAGTTGCCTTAAAGATACAGCCAACATTATTTACATGGCAAATTTCCAACTTGTTTATACGATAGATGTTGAGAATTGTTGCAACATATGTACATGTGTACAATTGTGTGTTGCACGTACTCGTATAACGAATGAATAAATGTTGCAAATGCGTTCGTTTAGTTGTTTGACCATTGAAATTGGTTGTTCTTTTCCCAATCTTCTTCGATGTGGTTGTTCTTTCTGACTGTTTCTGTTGATGTTGCTGCTGGTGATGATGTTTACTATGGTAGTTGTTTTGCTGTGGGTGTTGTTATTTTGTAACATTAAGAAAATTACATGATTATCCATTGATTTTTTAGCATCCTTAAGGCTTTTAATACTCGTAAAATCAAAACAACATCCACGATAACAAATAAAATAACAAGAAGAAATGAAAACAATGCGAAAAATGCAAACTTTATTTCAAACTCTAACATCCATACCTCGTTAATCAATTTTAAGTAGAAGATTTTCAATGCTTATTCGATTTCCCAAAGTAAATAGAGATTTAAACAATTAATCTTGAATTTCAACAGTTTGTAAGTTGGAGATCGGAAGCCGGCTTAGTTCTCAGTAATGATGAATTTAAGTCCCTTGCTGTGGGTTGAATATCGGTTAGATTAAGTTGGGATATCATAAATTAAAGGACTTTAAAAATAAGTAGCCAACCTATTAATTCAATGGAATTTTATTTCTCCCACTCTATATTATTTATTGCAGTATCAAAATAAGTCTCTGAGAGAAAACATGTAGGTTGGAAAACTAAGTGTTATAAACCCGCCATTGGTTTTCAGAGATAAGTCTTTGCCTCCACTACACGTCAAATTCGGTCGCAATGTGTGGTCCATATGTTGGCTTTCTTTCAAGAAAGTTTTTAGGTTTTATACAAAAGCTAAATGAACTAAAAGCTGGTATTTTTATGTCCCATATATATGATATTTAATGAAATATAACGATTTGATACATTCAGCAGAGGCATGGAAATCTTTTGTTATTGTTGTGAAAAAAAAAATTATAGACCCTTTTATTAGCTTTTAAAATCTTGGATGTAATAGGAGCACAAATTTATACTATCTGCACAGTCATTTAGACAAGTTTCCTGAAAATCTTGGATCGTATAGCGAAGAACAAATAGAACGTTTCTAACACGATTTAAATGTTATGGAATATATATGTTCATCGCTAGGATGAACATATGATGGCAGATTACTATTGAAGTATCAAACGGGACTATGCTAAGGACCTCTATCGTAGAAAATTTAAAAAATGAAGCTTCTGACCTGTAAAATAATTGTAAAAAATTTTGTAAAATCGTTTATTTGCGATTTTTATCCCATCCATTTTTTTAAATGATGATAATTTCCCGGGAAATTGGGATTAATTTTGAAATTTCCCGTGATCCCTGGAATTCCCCAGTACAACAAATTATTCAATTTTAAGAATGTAGACTTCGTTAAAAATCTAAAAATTTCTTTGGTTTTAAAACAGAATTAAATAGAAATAAAAAATCCAACAAAAATTTAATATAAAGAGATAAACTGACTCGATTTCTAATTTTGGGTAAATCTTTTTTGTTGTGTGAATATTCTGCATTTTTTTGCAGCTTTAATCATCTTTTAGAGAATGTCATGTTAAAAAAACCTCACATACAACTAAGGAAAATAATTCCTATGAATTCTCGCACAATTTCCCGGGATTTCGGTATTGAAAATTTCCAATAGCGAAAAAGGAAGTTTTATTTGACTTATTGCAATGCTTTATAATATTTGAGTATCATCCTTAAATTATTGTAACGTCTAGAACATCACTTCTATAAATGACAAATAAGGTTGGTACTTTAGATATTCTCTCCCAACCAGCTCGAAATTTACTTAATTGCCAGAATCTCTGGCTTTAAACTGTGCAGTGATCCGGAAGTCTACATAATATTCTGAGTTTATGATCTCTATATAGTATATATGATCATATTAGTTATTGGGACACATTTGGATATTTGTATAGCAGCTTCGACAAACAAATAATGAAATAAAACAAACTTATTTCCAAAAAAAATATTCTTGTCCTATAATGACAATGGAGGCCACATTATTGCGTTTATAACTTCATATGTCAGAAATTACTTTTCCACAACTCTTATTCATTGTATCTGACTCTAAGCAACTGATATGTTCCAAGCAATATGTTACAAAATGTCAAAACCATGCTGATAATTAAGGCCAATTTTGAAGCATTTGCCAAGTCATACTTTTTCAAATATTGGGATCCCATTGGAAAATGTGTATTGCTTTGTTTAAGCATAACCAAGATATGAAAATCTTTACATTATTGAACTAGTTGGCCTTCATTTTATTTGTATTTTAATATAATACCAATGCCGTACATCAAGTTTGGGATGTAACAGATTTTGATAGATAATTGTCTGAGAGTTTGTCTACCAAAACTTTAGTAAGACATTCTATTCAACAAAAGTTTAAGGTTAAATTATTCGAAAAAAAACTACAATTACTAACAGTCATACGGCATACACAAATTTATACTAATGTAGATAATTCCTTTGCATTCTATAAACTCAATAAAATCCCAACAATAAAAGTCCCATACAGTATTTATTTAGACAGACTGAGAGACTTGCATTCAAATATAAAGAACATGCCTCAAAATTTCACAAATATGTGTGTTTTCGTGATTTATTAAAATTATAGTTCCTAACAATTTATTATTGTTGGATGCACTTATTCGGATCCCTTTTCCCCTTTCACATTCCTTAAACCCAGCCAACTCATAAATAATCTGTTTATGTTCATTATTTTCTAGTATCTATTATTCGTAATATTTCATTTTGCAGACCAATAAATTCATTGTCATACTTCTTACATGACATTTTTGCAGATGATCTAGTTTAAAGGGAGAAGAGACACTTATGCTAAAAATGCTTTTAACTCTGGTAGAATTTAAAGTAAAATTGTTCAACAAATCTAAACTCCTACACATTTAATAGAGAGTATATATTTTTGTAACAAATCGAAATATGTTCCATTAATCATTTGCTGTTTAGGGCCCTAGTGACCAGATTTATAAAAAAAAATAATAAAATAAACTCAATAGAATGGATATAAAAGAATTTTTTTTTATATACAAAAATATAATCTGGAATATCTTGGCAAGTAGATGAGCTAAAGAGAAAATGATCAAAATTTTGTATCTCTTATAAAATTCACCAAATATAGATTTTTGTATATAAAACTTTATGACAAAAAAGAGGAATATTTACCATCACTCCATCAAATCGTTTTGTTTTTCGAAAATCTATAAAAATTTTAAACATTAATATCTTGGAAATTAGTAAATCTAAATAGAAGAATATTTTATGATCACTTATTAAATCCACAAAATAAAGATCTCTTTTATAGTAAAAACAAAATCAAAACGTTTAACTCTAATTCAGGATGACTCTTTAAATCCATTGATTTTACTGGCATGTTATCGTATTTGTATGTTCGAAATAATATATTTACGAATATTTCTTTGAGTGCAGAAGAGAAAAAAATATAAAAAACAATTTAAATTTAAACAAATAACCAAATGCAATGTTATGTTAATCTATATATTCAGTGTAAAACTGTGAAAGAAATTTTATTTTCTTTCCAACTGAGTTTTAGGAATTACTTTTAAATTAGTTTTTAATACAAACGAAATTATAAAAGTAAAAAAGTCATGCTGTTTTATTCTTATTTATTAGTTGATATTATTTAAAGTATAACTCTAAACTAATTACTAAATCGAATTAATTACATGCCTTGAAAATACGTATAGCATTTGGCAGCCTACTTTCCAATTAGACGTTTTTCACACGTTTGCTTTTATTTGGAAATTTTCTTTAAACCATTTGAAACTAGCTTAGAATTTTGGTTATTATACCAATAGTGTATTCAACGGATACTCATTGAGAAGTCATTAATATGTTAATACAATTTTTGCACAAATTAGTTCTAAGTATTCTGAAACTATACTGTAAAGTATGGCGAAAATCGGGCAACATTTGTCACTAGTCCCCAAACAAGGTCCCCCTCAGTAAATGACTTGAACCTTCATAATTGACTTATCATGATGAAATTGGACATAAACATGTTTTATATGAACCTAAAACTTTCTACTAGCTTTTGTCATATGCTGCTACAGAAAATATCTAAACAACCGACATTTTATGCTATAAATTTCAATCTACATACATATATTTGCATTCAGAATATGTTGTTCCAATTGGCTTAAGCATGTTTGAGTTGCATTCAAACATGTCACATTACAACACATCTTTTGTTTATAAACAAAACTTTAACGTGTATGACCTTGCTCGTGGAGAAAAAGTAGCATGAATATTAGAACAACAGGAAGATTCCTTCTGTTTACAAAAATATGTACTAGAATGAGCCTTATAATTAAGATTTATTAATTTTATGTATCGTTTTCGGAAAAATGCTAAAATTAGGAGAATTATTTACATAAGTATAACTATATTGTTACGTTTTAACCTTTTTAAAACGCTGGTTTATTTCTTTTAAATAAAGCGGATACTTTTGATTGCAAATAAAAGCCGTTTAGTAGTTTAAAAATTGTAACAACTCTTTATTTATTTAAAATGTACAACAATCGCAGAAATACAGACACTTTATAATGTACACGAATTCACTTGAAAAATACAGCACACTTTAAGGCACTCAGTTGATGTTTATTCGAATAGCGTCTCTGATAAACTGACTCACGACTGCAACCTCTGCCACTATTTATAACACTGTCATCTGCACTCTAGATTGCTCTTTAACTGTCAAAGCTCGTATATTCTAGAGCATTGGTAGGCAAAAAGAGGCATTTAATTTGTGTGCTCTTTTGGGTAAAAAATAAAATATCCACAACAACATCAAGAAACTGAATGAATTGTGTGTATTTTTACGCTCTATTACGCTCTTTTGTTCACATTCGGGTTGTTTGACGAAAATCATCGTAACCTGAACAATATGAACGCCTACCATGGTTCTAGAGCTTTCTAATACATACGCCATCTGTGGTGTACACTCTTCAATGTTCTTTAACTGAGTATTCGAATTCGAATATACGGTCGCAGCAAACAGCGTTGTCATACTTACGATCAATGGTCAACTGAAAGCTTTTATTCAATGTTAGTAATGCCCACAGATATGTTACAGTTTGCTATTACAGCACTGCTATTTGAAAGCTTTATGCTACTTTTAAATCAGCCGTTAAAATCGTTATATTTGAATTCAAGTACAATTTCGTAACAATATAATGGTTAAGAAGTGTGTCCCGAACGTGTCTGTTTAACCAGCATCATCTAATTGACATAGCATCTTTTAGATATTTAAATTGCAGCAGCAAAGACAAATTTATAAACGCCAAACATATATTTCTAAAATTTAAGACGACCTAACCTAAATTTGTTACATCATTCAATATGCAAGAATAACATGTTTTCCACTCAACCATATAGATGCATATATCTATCAAGAAAATAAAGTGCAACAAATTAAAGACAAGATTAATTTGATACCATTCACAGACTAGACAAAATTGATTTGAAGTCTGTTCTGTGTCTTAAACAAACCGAAAACACACACGTTGCAATTTTGTGGTTTTGCTAAACGAAGAAAAAGATTTTTAACATATAGTGGGAATTTTTATTGAACGACATTTAATTAAAACTAAAGTACAAATAATTGCGTTAAATTCAGTTGGGTTGAAAAGAATACTTTCAAATTCTACAAAATCTTCTTTAGTAATGACCACCAAATATCTTTAACTTCCCTTTTAGGAACGAAAACTTTTCGTAATACATACTCGAGCATTCTAATGACGTTTAGTTACTGTTACATATAAATTTAGAATGTATGAGTCTAATTAAATGTATGTGTAAAATAACTTTATTAAACCAAATTTAATGTTTTTGTTTGAGTTGATTTTATGTATGACTTCCTCTATAACAATAATTTTCAAACATCTCAATCATATTTTTATGACATAAATAGTTGGAACTGTATGAGTTCATGTATACGATTAATTTTAAAATATTTTTAATAAATAATTGATACACATTTTAAAGATGTAACATTATCTAAAAACAAAAAAGAGTGTGGTTTATATGGTATACTACGATTTGAAAAACTCTACACCACCATAGTGGTGTCGACTCAGAATTAGTTTCTGAGTCGATTAAACGATGTCGCTATTTTCAATGTATTTAGATCAAATTTGGTACATACAGTTTCGACCCAAGGACGAAGCCTATTGAAAATTGCTGAAATTGGTTCATTATTTCACCTAGCCCCAATACAAATGTCCTCCCGAAATTGGACTTTATCGGTTATAAATCTTTATATTATATAGGAATCTACACAAATTTCGTTTCAAATAAATAGTTGCCCAATTCACAATTGGTGTCGTAGCTTCGTATCGTTGTATGTCGTAATTTTTTTTATTAATGTTTTGTTTTTGTTTCTAAAAATTAGTTTGAAAAATATTTATGACATACAATTCTACAACACTACGACATCAATTGTGAATTGGGCAATTATATATACGGAAGTTATATCACTTACTTTTTTTGTTGATCAGTCCATAATTTGCCATAGCTTCCACATAAAGCTATGGCTAATTATGCAGATTTTGGTCCACTTCTGATCAAAAAAGAATATTTGGCGAAAATGTCATCCCTTACGTTCTTTCGTCGAGGCTATATCGGGTCAACAAGAGATTGACGGAATTTTATAATTCCGTAATATCGGTTCTACGAGCGATATTTCCACATGTTACAAATGAAATGAAAAACTCAATATACCCCTTATCTTTTTGGTGATGGGTATAAGAATATGAAAATCGTTTAAAATTTTCGTCGTCAAACTTTGTTAATGAAATAATAAAATTTTAATTTAAAAAGCTTCATAATTGCATTCTGCTAATAAAGAATATAAAAACATACCGTTATTAAATTTAAATAAGTTGATCAATTGATTATTAATAATTAAAATACGATAACGTGCAACACTGCACCCAACCACTTCTAATGCTCAACTCAAAAACTAAAAAACTAACTATACCAGAAAAATTATTCACCATCACCCTGACACACTAAGAACCCAGTCTGGACAAGGAACAAAAACTTGTTTTCTTGTTACACTAAATGATCCATAATGATTATTGACTGTTTTTGATACTGGAACTGGTTTAAAATCATCATCATCACCATTAGCACCACAGCAGGAATGACTCGATGCCATTAGAAAAACTTTTCCTTTTAATTTCATTGAAAATTAAAGTGTGATTGCTTCATGTTCTTTTACTGTAAATAATTAAATAACTCTGTCTTGTTTTTTGCAAAAAATAAAAATAAAACGAAGCAGTTTTAAAATATTTCATAAGCTATTGAAGAAAGAAGTGCTTCATATTAACTGATGCAAAAATTAAACTGTAAATGCAACAAAATAAACAATTTACAATTTAATCCTTTTAAAATGCCAGCATTAATAATGAATGATTTTAAACTGAAACTGTCTTAAGTTGTCCAAATATTCTACAAAGTGTGAAAGAAAATTGGTAGATGTGAATAGTTTTTGTTTCTTTTGCCACTATTATATCATTCTTGCCACCATTATATCAGATAATAAATCAATTAGAATTTGTTATAACTGTGAACAGCATTACGGGTATTCGCTATGAAAAGTAAAAAGTACAAACATCTTAAAAATAAAACATAAATTTAATGGTTTCTAAATCAGTTTTAAAAATACACAATGGATGATTCCTCCGCAAAACCTGGCACTACCAAGCACATGCTAATGTATTGAATCTTCTGTATTTATATATTGCGATTAGAACATATCGAGCCCTTAGCGCCAAATTATCGTAAGCGACAAAACTCAAATTTTACAGGAGAAGGTTTTTTCGATTATTTTGAAATTTATACATAGAACTAAAAATGTTATGATGCGATATAATATAATTTCGTTCAAGCTATTTGTCTATTTTTCAAAAATATTTATAACTTTTGACAATTAAAAATTCATGGAATACTTTAGTGAAAAATATGACAAAAAATGTTTTTTATTAAATTTTTACATAGATACAAATTTTTCGAATTGAAATAAAATAGTTATTTATGAATAGTTTTTAATGAAATTTCACAGTTATGTAAAATTTTCTATTTAAATACAAAAATAAAAACGAATTTTGAAATTTATTATCAGCAATCCCGCAATTCGCAAAAAAGTGTTGAAAAATCCCAAAAGTGGAAATTTTTAGTTTTTTGGCTATGATATCTATACCAGGGTCGAAATTATCGGAACCCTTTACAAAATAATTAAAAACATATTGGGCCATCTAAAATCGGTTACTGTATTTTGATATCGAATATGCGATTTGAGAATTTTTGCCCTAAATTTTAATTTTACATAAAAAATAGGTGTTTTTTGAATGGACCTGGTCCCGTCGCTAAGTAAAATTTTTAATTTTTTTTCATTTGAAATATTTTATGAAAACTTAACTTTCAGAAAGTATAAATTCCTTATACATCCTCTTAGAAATTTTTTGCGATAACTTAAAAAGAAAAAATTTTCTTTTTTCCAAAAAATTAGCGAAAAATCGGCTTTTTAAATTTTTTTAAATTCAGATGCATATAACTTTGGCTTAGTCATTATTTTTAAACACTTTTTTCTATTTGACACATACATATGTTGTTAGTCCAATGAAGGAAAACTGGAGAAAATCGGAAAATATTTGGATATGCTGTTATCAAAAAACTGGAGTAGGTTGGGTAAAAATGTTGAAAATTTAATTTTCAAATGCGAATATCTCCTAAGCTATAAGAGATAATTGATAGCTACGACTAGGTCTTTTGTAGCGCTCAATGAAAATATTTTATATGTGTTATTTTTTTGAAATCGGAACACAAACGAAGAAATAGGATCGTTTTAAAAATGTAATATACCCGAGGTGTCCTACTTTGAGGACTCTTGATCGCGCCCCTGGTGGGCCCATAAGGTTCACATTCAGAACTTAAACTCGACAGCACTTCTTCTTTGCGCATGAGAAATTTCATTCAAACCAATCTAACCATTTAGAAGTTACAGATTTATTTCCTTATTTTATTTCGGTCCATAAAATTTTAATTTTTTCAATAAAAAAAAATTTAGAAAATGTCGCTTACGATAATTTGGCTCTAAGGGATCGATATTATGTGAATGGAGGTAACTTCTACAAAGCCAGATTACAATTGGGGACTTTGATCGTAAGGACATCAACAGAAAAAATACTTTAACATTTAAACCGTCTCATACAGAAACTTCATTGTTCAAGACTGATTGGTTGAAATATAAAGGAAGTATGAGGAAGATATATATTAACAATTGTATCAGAGACTTCAAGTTAGAGAACATGTTGTCTAATGTTGAAATTTACATAAAAAATAGTTCTATTTCGGAAGGCTCTGGACCACGCACTAATAAGAATTTTGATATTATTTAGCTTTTATAATATTTCCCGAGATGTTATCTTACACAAAAAATATAAATACATTATTTATATTTTTCGCATTTTCTGTATAATTTAAAATTAATGTAAGTACATTTTAATTTTTTTTAAGTTTGAATACGCATAACCTTACTCAGTAAAGGTTTTTCAACAGTTTTTTCTACGATTATTAATAAACTAGCTAAAACCCGGTGTGCTTCGCTACCAGTACCGTAAAGATTAACAATATATTTACCCCCATTTTCTCAATCTCTGGTTATTTTTATCGTGACGATAAACTGACAGTTCTCATACAAAAAAAATGTTAATGGAGGTTTATCGTTACGAAAAACGATAACCAGATATTGAGAAAATGGTGGTTAGTCTATCTGAAATTAGTTTCTGTTCATGTGAAAAATATGGATTTTCTAGATTTAGTCCGCAAATTTGCAAAGGCTGACCTTGAGCTTTATCAATTGTCATTGCAAATACTAAGCAAATCGAATAAAATCAAATGGCATTTCTGAAGTTATAATTCGGTCGCTCCTATTAGAGGTCGCTCCGATTAAATTGTTCATTAATTGCCTTACTGTAAGTCGAGTGCCACTACAAATACGCAAACAAACACACATTGACTTTTATATATATATAAATTTTAACATTTACTTAATATTGTTGATAGTCCGCGCAATTCTGTACTAAAAATTAATATTGATAGCTGCTATAGCTTTCCCTATATATAATTTGTCATTATATCTATGGAAGGTGCCACGCCCACTTTTGCTAGTTTGCCCATTTTTGTCCTAAATATGTAATTCATACAAAGTTTCATTGCTTTACATATCAAAATTATACACATAGATATGATTTTTAGTATTTAGTTTGATAGTCCGCCCATTCTTGTCCTAACTATTAATATTGCAAAATTTATGGACTCTGTGGCTTCTACTCCCATTTTGGCCTTAAATATTTATACAAACTGTGGTATTTTTCATGCTAAATTTGAGGACTATAGCTATTATAGTTTCCAAAATATTTGATATTTAAAATTAACTTTGTATGGGAGGTACCACGCCCACTTGAAAATTCAAAAGAAAAAGTATCCTATTGTTCCTTCCAGATATAGAAAAACATACAGTCAAAATTTCAAGCAAATCTGGTTAGCCGTTTAGCCGTCTATAGACGTCAAACCAACAAATATACATATATACTAGAGTATTTAATCGATTAACCGTTAATCGGTTAACCGATTAATTTTTGTCGGTTAACTGTTCGAATAATTTAAAATTTACGATTTTCAAATAACGAATAAACCGATTAATTTGTGTCGATTAACCGATTAACCGAAATGTCTCTTTTTTGCACTTTATACAGAATTATTTTTTAAAATTTAATTTCTTAACTCGTGAACATTCCCTTCTAGCAATAGTTATTTGAAGTATAGTACGGAAACTGAAACTAAGGAATTTGGAAATGAGATTTTTTCTAGAATATTCTATGATGAACTTTGTGATAATGAGTTGAAGGACGACATGGTAATAGACGAAACTAAAGACATTACTGAAACGAGTCTTTAATCAGAACTTAACGATACTATTAAAGTATTCAAAATCTGAAAAAATATGCTTAGAAAAAACTAAAAAAAGAACTGAGAAATTGGATACTTTTTATCGTGCCTTATTTTCTATTTTTCCAAATCTACAATTAGTGAGGTAGTTTTTACAAGTCAAGTTTAATTAAAACTAAAAAAAATCGTTTAAAATTTAAGCATTTAAATTACATTCTTTTTTTAAAAGATTATTTTAGAAGATCTCCTTAAAATCTAAAAAAGGAACTCACATGTGTATATTTTTATTTATTGTTTTGTTGAATTATTATGTTTTGTTTGTTTTTTTATGTTTTTGTTCTTTTTAGTAAGAAAATGCTTATATAAGTATACAAAATTCGTGTTTTTCTTTTCAATTTAAAATTAAAATAGAAATTATTCGGTTAATCGAATAATTTAATATTAACCGACTATTAACCGATTAAATCTAAACCCCGATTAATTATTTGCTCGATTAACCGATTAATCCAGAAACCCGATTAATTGAATACCCTAATATATACATATAAACACACATTCACTTTTATATATATAGATTTGTTGTTAATTCAAAAAAAGATACTTTAAGAAAATCGGGAAAGAATTGGATCCGTTATTAGCAAAAAAGCAGACCAAGGTGGGTAAAAAACATATAATTTTACTTTTCAAATGCGAATAACTCGTAAACTATAAGAGATAATATACATATTTCTAAAGCAATGTTTTTTGTAGATCTCGTCTATTAGATTCCAAATATATATAAAAATCTTTTAAATCGGATAGCAAAAAATGTTTGATATACCCGAGGTGGCACACTTTGGGGCATTGTCGGCTCGGTGTTATATGCCCAAATTCAAAACTTAAACTTATCAATACTTCCTCTATAGCCATGAATAATTTTAATTAAAATCGGTCTATTCGTTTAAATGTTACAGATTTATTTCCACTTTTTTTTCTCAGTTCCCCCACTGGTAGAGGGTAAAAGTCCGATAAGAAAATCGGACAGCCAGACAGCCAGCCGACCAGCAGACGGACGGACATCGTTTAATCGACTCAGAAAGTGATTCTAAGTTGATCGGTTTACTTTAAGGTTTTGGGCTAGTGACGTCATCGGTCCATATTTCTTTGAGAACGACATTGCCCAGTCATTCACCGTTAACGGCGTGCGCTATAGGTCGGTATATATCAACTTTTTTTTCCTGAATTGGATCATTTGAATTGGTGGACACCAGCAACATGTAGTTTCAACAGCAAGGCGCTACGTGGCACATAGCTCAAGCCACATTGGACATTCTGCACTACCGATATGAGGGCATGGTTATCTCACGTGGAGGGGATGTGAATAAGGCACAATCCACAGCCCTCAAAGCCAACATAACCCTTGCCATCGGTGAAATTCAGTCAGATTCACGTTCTTTTATTCAAATTTAAAGTTAGGAAGCGCTTAATGAAAGACCATTCAGTAGTCAATACAAAGCATTTCAATCCTTACTGTAATCTTATCAACTAGTTTTTGTTGATTATGTTTCCTTACCCAACATTTTAAGGATTTAATTCCGAAAGAAAAAAATCAATTGTCTGAATTGTATTTCTAAAGCGTTTTATTGAAAATAGATTAAGCAAATATTTGTGCAAAACAGTTTTCTTTTTGTGTAGGAATGCCCATAATGTTTTATTTTACAAATGGTATGTATTTGATTATCCAATACTGCCAATAAACTTGTGGAACTACTACTTACAAAGATTTCATCACTAAAATCAGATAATAACTTGAAAAATATAAGAAAATTGTGATGTACAAGTTATCATTTGCATTCAATTAAGTCGTCTTTTTACTTTGTACGTTATGCGATAATATCAAAACTGATACTTAACTGTAATATTAGTGAAGTATTAGACATAAAACACAGAATAAAACATCGTCAGCATTGCAGTATATGTTACATTTTGCTGTCAGATATGTTATAACAAAACATGTGTCACACATCAATCCTTTGAAATTATAACAGAGATTCATGTTTCTCATATTTATTTTAGTATAAATGATAGTTTTTCCAGGTCAAACCTGGATATCTTTTTTAATTACCATATAGTTTTGTTTGTTTTATTAGTATTCTGTTAGAAACTGTTTCGATGAAGACAATTAATTCTTCTACCACATAAATAGTTGAGCTCTGTCATCAGAACAACTTTAACTGCAGGGTATAAACAAAATTTATAAAAATAAATTAATCCCAATGATCTTAATCCTCTATATTTGCTGCGAATACACAGCAGTGTATCAATTTCATTGTCTTTTACTAAAAAAAATAAATACAATTCCAATTACTTATAAAATACAAATGCCTATGATATGTTGTTTTCAATGATTAAAACCCATTGGAAAAGAAACCTGATATTAACTCCAGCATGTGGCCATTGTGGGTTTATGGAATCTTATAAACTGTTTATTTCTCCCTACTAATCGCGAATTAGTTGTCAATGTTACGCACGTTTAGCGATTGACTGACTGCACACATACTTATTATTTAATGTGAAAATGTGAAGGAATTAATGTAATGACGGCTAGCACACATGGGACATGCTACATTTTTAAAACGGTCTTATTTCTTCGTTTTCGTTCCGATTACACATATAGAATCTCCTCGTCGAACACAACAAAAAAACCTCGTTGATAGGTAGGCAAACATATTGTTACGAAATTGTACTTGAATTCAAATATAACGATTTGAACGGCTGATTTAAAAGTAGCCTAATGCTTTCAAATAACAGTGCTGTAATAGCAAACTGTAACATATCTGTGGGCATTATTAACATTGAATAAAAGCTTTCAGTTGACCATTGATCGTAAGTTGGCAACGCTGTTTGCTGCGACCGTATATTCGAATTCGAATATTCAGTTAAAGAACATTGTAGAAATAGAGCTTTCTAGATGGTAATGCAGTGTTATAAATAGTGGCAGAGGTTTAGGGTTCTATAGCTGAAACAAAAAGTCGACTTTTCGTCCTTTCGACTTTTTTCGTTTTTTAAAAAGTCGACTTTTCGAACTTTCGACTTTTGGTAATTTATAAAAGTCGACTTTTCGAACTTTCGACTTTTTAGTTAAATCGACTTTTTTCGACTTTTCGACCTTTTTAGACTATTTTCGACTTTCCGACTATTTTCGACTTTTTACCATTTCTTGTAAAAAATACATTGTTTCTACATTTATTGACGCGCCTTTTGTAATGTTTAGCAATAAAAATGAAATTTATCAAGGCGATAATAGTTAGAAGGATGTTGTGTAGAAAAAAGCTTTAATTTATAAACATTTATTTATTATTTATATTAGCATATACTACAAAAAATGCAAGTGTACCAAATTGCAATAGTTTTAGTATAATGTTGCAATTAAATTTTTTTTTAAAAAGTCGACTTTTATCTACTATTCGACTATTCGACTTTTTTCGACTTTTATCGACTATTTTCGACTTTTATCGACTATTCGACTTTTGAGATAACATAATCGACTTTTCGACTTTTCGACTTTTTTCCGACCAAAAAGTCGATTTCGACTTTTCGACTTTTTTCAGGAAATAGTCGATTGTTCGAACAATCGAACAATCGACTTATAGAACCCTACAGAGGTTGCAGTAGTTAGTTTGGTTTATCAGAGACGCTATTCGAATAAACATCAACTGAGTGCCTTAAAGTGTGCTGTATTTTTCAAGTGAATTCGTGTACATTATAAAGTGTCTGTATTTCTGAGAATTTATAAACGTGTATAAAAAAAAACATTGAGTGACTATTTAATTCTGTTGTTGTACATTTTTAAAGGAAAAAAACCAGCGTTTTAAAAAGGTTAAAACGTAACAATATTTTTTTATGAATTTCATTGTTAAGTAAATTCTCTGCGAGATCTTATGTTTTCCCAAATAAAACTAATTTCTCAAATTGAAATTAAATTTTAATTTATAAATACTTTTTAATTCAATTTTACATAAGTATCTTTATATATATAATTCTTCTGTACGTGTGTTAGTAACTGAACTCTTCCTTAATGGCTGGGCCGATTTCGATGAAATTTCTTGTGTGTGTTAGAGATGAGCGATCCCGTGATTTTTGAAGAACCTCGTTCTCAGTGAACGTGATTTATAAATCACTGTTCTTTTAAACAGTGACCGTGATCACGTTTTGTCTATTTTAAACAAAATAACAATTATGTTAAGAAGAATATATTATGTATTATTTGCATTTTTTAATCTGCTCGTATGTTAACCAAAAACTAATATCTACTGATTTAAAAACGTTTTTTTTTTTTAATAGGAAAATAACAAAATTAAGCAAATGTAACAAAATCTTAAGAGAATTAACTGATATGGTACTTAACATTTTATTTTATACACTGGAGATAAATAAAATTATGCGCCTAAAAATAGGCTGTTGTTACCAGTGAATGTTAAAAAATATTAAATGTCGTTAACAGTTTGTTGAAATACTTAAAAGAACGACATTAAAAGTACCTGTTACTTTCTTGTTTTGTTACCAGTGATGTTTTAAAAACGTTACTAATGAATGTTGAAAGATACAAAAGAACAACATTTAACAGTATGTTGAAAAATGTGAAAGAACGATATTAAAAGTACCTGTTACTACAGTTGTTCCAGTGATTTTTCTAAAACGTTGCCTGCGAATGTTGAAGAAAATAAAAGAACAACATTTAACAGTATGTTGAAAAATATAAAAGAACGACTTAATTGTACCGTTACTTGCAATATTCAGTAACTGTTGTTACCAGTGATTTTTCAATCACAGTGATTAAATCACAGGTATGGAAATATCGCTCATCTCTAGTGTGTGTTTGAGTGTCTCCCTGGATGGTTTAGATTCACAATTGACCTATATAGGTACAATGGGCATGGCACCTCCCACACAAAGTAAAAATTTATTATTGCATATCTGGAGTAATATTATAGTGGGAATCTTCAAACTTTGTGTGAGCTATGGCAAAACAAAGTTTGCCGGGACAGCTAGTATACATATATTTTTCTATTGACAATGCAAAAAAGAAAATTGTAATCCAGATTCCCGCAATTACTTTGGAGTTAATCATGATTTTTAAACAATTCTTTTTCAGTTTCTTATAAGCTTTTTTGTTAGTCCAACAAAAAAAATGGAGAAAATCGGGAAATATTTGGACCCACTGTTATTAAGAAACTGGAGTAGGGTGGGTCATAATTATGGAAATTTAATTTTCAAATGCGAATATATACCATAGATGGGGGTAGTGCACTAATTTTGCTTAGTGATAGTGCAAAATTAGTGCCATCATTTTGTTCATATTTAGTGCTGAGTTGAAAATTAGCAGCCTCACTAAACATTAGTGATAGTGAGTTAAAAAATTTTGCACTCAAAATTAAATTAGTTGATTTAAAAAAATGCAATCATCAGTTTATTGCAACTTTTTTGTATGCACTAATTTGAGTGCAACTTCAAATTGTGCACTAAATTTTTAAGTTCAAAATGGTTTAAGTTTATTTCAGAACACTAATTTAAAACTTAAGACTAATATTTCATTAAAAATAACAAAAAATATTTAAAATTTTTATTTTTCGAATTTGGATTCAACAATTTCATGACTACTCATTTTTGAAAATTTAGTGATAGTATGTTTAATGCAGCCTTTTTTGATTGCAGGTTAAAACTTTGCACTAATTAATTGTAGTGCAGATTTTTGCACTAAATCTTCGTTTAGTGATAGTTAAAAAATTATTAGAATTATGCATTATCACTAAAGCTGATAAAAAATAGTGCAAACTAAATTTTTTGCAATTTTAATGAGTGATAGTGCAATGCTGATTTCAATCAACATTTAGTGCACTACCCCCAACTATGATATATACTAAGCTATAAAATATAATTGATAGCTACGACGAGGTTTCTATATGTGTAATTTCTTTTAAATCGCAATTTCCAAAAAGTTCTGAAAAATGTGGTTTTTAGCTTTTTGGCTATAAACTTCTTTTTTAAATTTTCAAATGCAAATATCTCCTATCACCTAAGCTATAAGAGATAATTAATATCTACGACGATGTTTTTATATGTGTAATTTTTTTTAAATCGGAACATAAACGACGAAACAATTTCACACTTGAGGTCCAAATTCAAAACTTAAAATCGAGGACAATTTTTTTTACTAATTTATACAAGGTGGCGCAAAAGTAATCCTCCTATCAGAAAATGCTATACATTTTGAGATTGGACCCTAATGTCAGTTCTGTTTTGACATTTGTGTAGTAAACACATGCGAAATACACGTTAATAAACAATGTTACGCTACACTGCTCCAGAACGCGGAATATTGCTGACTATCATCAAAAATAATCATGAGTGATGAGGCCCATTTCCATCTTAGCGGGTACGTAAATAAGCAAAATTTATGCTTCTGGGGCACTGAAAATCCGAGTGTAACCCACGAAGAGCTTGATGAATTGGGATTGGAAAACATGTGGTTCCAACAGGACGGTGCAACGGCACACACTACACGTGCCACAACCGATATGCTGAAGGATGCATTTCCCGGGCGCCTAATCTCCCGTTTTGGCGATTTGCACTGGCCAGCAAGATCGCCTGATTTGGTTTATGATCGTCGCGGGTTTATGTCTACAAGCCTCAGACTCAAGAATGTGAGGACCTATCGCTGGAAGTTTTGGCCAAAGTGATGGAAAAGGCCATAAAAAGGGCTCAAATGGCAATCAACTGTGGCAAAGGCCATTTACATGACATCATATTCTCGACGTGATGTAAAAAAAATTAAAAGACCAAATAAAAATAATCCACAAGAAGAATCAAAGTTTTTAATTTTTTTTTTTAATTACAGCCAAAAAACATCGGAAGTTTACTTTTGCGCCACCTTGTATAATCAGAGCAATATTTTTCCACTGTATCAATTTTGTTTAGGTGGTAAAAACAGCCAACTGTCATTCAGAAATTTACAAGTATCTATAAATAAATGCATTATAAAAATTCACAAAATACAAAGTAAGTAAAATATCTCATTAATATTGATGTTAAAAAAATACTTGACAAAACAGATTCAAAATGTCTGTTTTACTACTGTATTTATTAAATTTTAATGTATTTTGTTTCTCCTCATCTTTTGTTGATAACACATGTCAACAGAAAAAAAAGGCTTCACTAACCACTATATAGATTTGATGCATCATGGTTACCTAAGTACAAAAATGGTAAAATTTTTAAATTCCATGGATAGTTTTTTTTTTGAAATTTTTTTTTTCTAAAATTGTGAATTTTTTTAGATGTTTCTCCACATAATCCAACTGTGCAAAAAAAAAAAGTTTTTATAAAAAAAAATTAAAATAACTAATTTGAAAAATTACGAAAAAAATTAAAAAATGCGAAACTTTTTATAAAAACTTACATAATTTCATGAAATATGCAGACATTTATGAAAGACTAATTCGATGCCTCTCCATAATTGTTTAAAATTTTGAAATGAAGTCTAAAAATATGTGATTTGGAGGTACTATAGTACTATTATTTTTTTATAAAAACTCCAAAAAAATCAAAAAATTTATTTTTAACAGTTCATAACTTTTTTTTAATAATTCGATTTTTATGATTAAAAATACATATCTAAAGCTTAAAGTCCCACCCATTAAAAAAAATCTTACAAAAATCCTCGTTCATTCAAAAGTTACAGATTTTTGATCCGAAAATGACCAAAATTTTCAACTGTGCGCTTATCCAATTTTACAAATTTCATTCGATTTCCGGCACGGGTTCTATTATCCGATTGCACTTAAATTTTGGAATAGCTACTATATAAAGCATATCAATTTTTTAAGGTACATACATTTAATTTCAACCAGGCTCCACTTTGCCAGTTGCCTTCACTGTGCAAAGTAATAAATTAAACTATTGCCCAATTCACAATCGAAGTCGTAGCGTTGTAAGTTGTTTGTGAAAAATATTTTCCAAATAAAATTTTTTGAAACAAAAACAAAATATTAATAACAAAATTACGACATACAACGCTACAACACTACGACGCCAATTGTGAATTGGGCATATATATAGTTTGTTAGTATTAATGTAAAGTATAATTAAAATTGAAGGTATTTAAAAAAAAACTTTTAACAAATAAATCCTTTTAAAATTCCTTTAATCATTTGTCATTACAATAAAACCTTACTTAAGATCAGTTTGAAAGTTGTCAAAACACTTCAACAAGTCAGTGTGTGCGAATATTACAATTCCCAGCAGTTTTGGGTGACTGTCCCGAACTAGTGATCATTTATGGTGAACACTAGTTACTACGTGACTAGTTATTTTAACACGTGCGTGTCCTAAGCATGGTGTGAATTGACCCATTTCGATTACAATGAAACTGTCTGTTAGCTGGTCCAAAGTAGTCAACGCATTGAATTCAAATACCGGTTACATATTTGAAATGCTGTATCTAGCAATCTCTGGCTGTCAATCAGCTAAAACATTATTTTGGATTACTCATTTGTTTTATTGTTTTCAACACCACGTGTGTACCAATTTGAATATAAATATAATGGCGGACCTAGCGAACTATAAAGCTAGAGAGGTGGTCTTTTAGTGGTCTAAAAATTTTGTGTGGATATGCATAGAATAAATATCTCCATCGATATGGTGGAAAAGTGCGTGCGCGTCCACAGAAATAAGCAGGATAGCGAACAAATAGGTCTTAAAGGAAAATACCTAAGCTTTCATTTGAGCAAAAAAAAAAAATTTTAAAAAAGGGCCTATATTGGAAAAAAAAAGTTCGAATTTGCAAAAAAAAATCAAAAATTGTATGTCTTGAGTTGCAAAATATTTATTTTGATAGATATCCCTCAAAAAAATGCCAGAAAATGCTAAACCGCATTAAAAAGAAAGCAAAAAAAAGGTAAAATATTATAAATTAAGAATTTATAATTTATTTTCAATTTATATATTAAAAATATGTTCATAAAATTAATAAAAGTAAATAAAATAGTTTTATCACATTCGGAAGAATCAGATGATATTCAATAAAGCATTAAACATTTTTTAACCTTACAATTTCCAATGTACTAAAAAGTCGTTCAACATCTGCATTACTTAAAGGAAGTACTAAAAAGTTAAATACGAGATTGACCACGTCAGAAAATGGACATTGTTGGTTCTATATTTTTCCATTTGTACACGCAGAGAAAAAATATAATTGGGCATGGTAACTGCAACCATTTAAATAGTGTTACAAGTTTTTTAACAATATTATAGTCGCAGTAACTATTTACATGATTGTGGTAACCATAATATGTTTAATTTATGATTCACATGATTGTATCAACCATATATATGGTTACAGTAAACAAATATATGTTTGTGGTAACCATATTTATGATGAATAATTTTATCATAATATGTTGTTCTCAGATTATGATAAGCCTTAAGCCGAGAGCAACATAATATGATAATATTCCAAAAAAATATTTGAAAAGATAGAGGGTATTCGGAAAAAATTAATTGTATAAGATAGAGAAATAACAAAAATTCAAATAAAACAGCAAAAAAAATATGTTCGTTATGAAATTCACACCATAGATGAGGGCTGTTTTACTGAACATTTTACCATCAAAGAGTCATTTTTGTGAAAGTCAAAGATAGGGGGTTTTGAATATAGTCCCTCGACATCCAAAGCTAATTTATTTTTTAATGTACATTTCATTTATACATTTAATTTCAATCGTACTCCACTTTGACAATCGCCTTCACTGTGCATTGTAATACATTAAACTATATTTAGTCTGTTAGTATTAATGTAAAGTATAATTAAAATTGAAGGTATTTAAAAAAAATAGTTTAACAAATAAATCCTTTTAAAATTCCTTTAATCATTTGTCATTACAATAAAACCTTACTAAAGATTAGTTTGAAAGTTGTCAAAACACTTCAACAAGTCAGAGTGTGTGAATGCAACATATCCTAGCAGTTCTGGGTGACTGTCCCGAACTAGTGATTTTACCTATGATTTATGGTGACCACTAGTGAATTGAACCTTTTGGATTAAAATAAGACTGTCTGATAGCTGGTCCAAAGTACTCAACGCATTGGATTCACATAACGGTTACATAGAGTAAGTTATCTTACTAGTTACCTAACTGGTTACTTGATCAGCTCAAAAGACATCTCATAAACAATCCAATAACCGATTGCTTGTTAACAAAGCTCCCTCCGATATCTATCCAATTTATTACTTCTGCACTGTGGTTTCAAATCAAAATCTAGGTGGAAAAATAATTTGGCGATCTTTTTATATAGAATTGGTATCTTCGATTCCAAAAAAAATCTTTAAAAGATCAATATAAACTTTTTTTCAATTTACAGTAGGGTCTAGATATACATATAAAAAACATTAATAAAAAATTTAAAAAAATACGTTTTCATGTCTTTCTGAAACTAAATTTTGAAAAAGATCTGTATTTACTATATTTCATGTTACAGTAGGGTCTAGATATATAAAAATCAATAATAAATAAAGAAATATTTCTAAAAATTCCATTCCGTAAAAATTAAAAAAAAAGTATTTCGGAGGGTGCTAGCGGCTACAATTTTTTTACAAAGACATTCCCCAGAAGTTTCTTTAAATGATGTATATAGTCATTGGACGGGCTTCGACGGTCTTTTTTTTGGCAAGCTATATAACATTCTTAAAAAAAACAAGTAAGAGTGCTATATTCGGCTGTGCCGAATCTTATATACATACCCTTCACAAAATTATACTTCAAAATTTTAAATATTTTTAGGTAAACAAAATTAAATTTTTTTCTAGTTGTTTTTTAAATTTTTTGGAAAAAAATTTTTTTCGATTGTTATTTTAAATTTAAAAATTTTTATTTTGTTTTTTCAATTTTTTTTTGTGAAAAAAAAATCGGGTTAAAATTTTTTTCCGATTTTGACTCATTGTAGGTCCATCTTACTATGGTCTTATATACGTCGTTGCAAATGTCTTTGAAATTAGATATCCATATTGTCTATATTAATGTCTTAGTAATCCAGATATAGGTAAAAAATCGAGGTTGTCTTGGTTTTTTCCTCATATCTCTGCCATTTGTGGACCGATTTTGCTGACTTTAAATAGCAAAATTCTCGAAAGCATGTCTGACAGAATTATTGATGATTTGGATCCCGAAGATATCTGGGGTTTTCAGAAAATTGATTTCAACAGACAGACAGACAGACGGACATGGCTTAATCGACTGCGCTATCTATAAGGATCCAGAATATATATACTTTATAGGGTCGGAAATGAAAAATGTAGAAATTACAAACGGAATGACAAACTTATATTACCCTTCTCACGAAGGTGAAGGGTATAACAAAATATCAGTATATTTGAGAACCAAGTTTAAAGGACTATAACAGGAAAATGGAGAGGCCCATAAATATAAGATATACATTTAATAAAAGCCTATATCAATGTTTATCTATGCTTGGAAGTATTAATTTCTATATGGTAAAACCATTGAGATATATCTAATTTAGTAAAGCAGTAAAATATTAAAAAAAATTAACGAAAATATGATTCAAAATTTGTTGAAATTCTGGCGCTTCTGTCGAGAAAACGAAATGTCCAATTGAAAAACCCATTTGTATTGGAGGAGAGCAGATTGTCAGCTTCCGAAAAAACATTGTTTTTCCAAATTCTGAAGATACCGTTTTTCATAATTTTGTCTACCTAGATTTTGATTTGAAACCACAGTGTTCTGTTGGGTAAAATTAATACTTTCAAAGTGATGTACAAAAAATAAACATTTAAAGTGACTACACTCTAGGTTATTAGAGACACCAAAGTTCCAATTGACTTCCCGCTAGATCAGTATAATTAAGCAAAAAGATAATAAATTGTATGAGAATTATATCAACGTAATTTGTATAAAACCGCAGAACAAAAGGTACCTTTTCGATTTTTTTTACAAATTGATTTTTTGGTACTTTTATAATATTTGGGTTGAAATATTCTAGAAAAAATCAATTTCCCAAAATTTTTAAATTTTCAAAAAAGTTCCTTTTGTTTAGCTGCTTTTTAATTGGAGTCAGCCACGTGATCAGACATTAGTGGAAATTACTGTATATAAGGGATATATTGACTACTTGCTTAACTGCTGGGTATATCATTACAATTTATTGTACAAAATAAACGTTTAAAGAGACTACATTCCAGATTACTTACACAAACTTTTGCGACAGTTGACTACACACTAGATTACCTGGGATGTATGTATAAAGTAACCAAATAACTTTTCTCAGCTCTACAAAGATACCCAAAATATATAAATTAGAGTCGGTGATCAAAGATCAGACATTAGTTGCAATTGCTGTATCTATGGGATACATTGACTACTTGTAAAACTACAGGGTTACTTTATTACAGATTACTCAGACACTCAACTCCAGAGACATGCTACTAAACTGTTGTTAAAGCCAGTTAAATGATGGCATTAAACGACTGCTTATGACAAAAAGATCTCGCATAATTTGACAACAACATATCAACTGGAAAATCAACTAAAGATTCACTTTTATATATTTTTTTTATAAATATCCTCAACAAACTCGCATCTTCAATGAGTTTTTATGAATTTTTTTTGATTTATTGTAAATAAATTTTTTTGTTTAAATGTCTTAACTTGTTTGTTTTAATTGAAAACAATTCGTTCGCTCGTTAAGTAAAGTGCTGTAGAGCAGAGGAAGTGTATGTCATGAGCTTTGTTTGATGATTCTATTAATATACCGAGATTTCCGTTTTAAAGTTTTTAAGTTTAGTTGAATGAATTTTTATATAGATTGTATGTATTTCTAGAGAAAACTTGAAAACAATTTCATGTTGTCGTGTCCATTTATTAACAAGTAATAAAAGGTGAGTGAATACAAACAATTATTTTACTCTTCACCCTTTAAACGTTAGAATTTTAAAAATCTAGTATTCAAAATGTTGACTTTAAATGTTAAGGAATTTGGGCACTTATAAATATTAAATAAGTGTTGATTCCGCTCTATTACTTATGTAATTCATGATCATAATGTCTAATGTTCTGTTCAAGCAATTGTTTTTTATTTCATACGAATTTTTAATTCAATTGGAGATTTTAAGCAAATATTTAATGATATCTCTTCTCAATAAGCACCATAGCTCTAAAAATTCAAGCACTTGAATATTTTGTTGGAATTTGACTTGAATGCTTGAAAAATAATTGAAAAATTTAATATTTTTCAAACAAAAAACATATGGCTTGAATTTATGTTTCCTTTTTACTGGAGAATTCAATTGCTGGACTATAATTGAAGGCTTGAATTACACTTGCTTTCAACTTGAATTCCAGTAAAAATGCTTTTAGTTCCCCACAAATTCATTGGGTTACATAATTGTTTTAATGGAGTTATTATATTAGTTTAATTATCGCAGGATGTGAGCTGTACAACAGCATCTTTGGCAAAGTAATTTGGCTTCAAAAGTGTTGTTTACAGTGAATTTAATGTGCTCGCCTGTTATGTGTAGATTACTGGTTTGTTTTTTATGGGCTAACTACTTTATAGGTAGTATTTTTTGTATATAATGCATTTCATTTTATATATTTTTTTTAATTGTATGTTTATGACACAAAATTTGCAATTCAATTTGCTGTTTCTTCGAAAAAATTATATGAGATTATGTCATAAATCTAATTAAAGTTGATCAAATAATATATTTTAATTTGAAAAAAGTGCCTCTGAAGCACACCGATTGGCCATCAAAGCTTATGATGAACGTATCGGGTTCAATGTGCGAGAGCAGGTTTGTGCTGTTCAGAAGTGAAAATTTGACACGGAAGACAAAGATTGTCCAGACCAGCCAAAAAACTTTGAAGACCGAGAATTGGAGGCATTACTCTATGAAAAATGTTATCAATCTCAACAAGAGCTTGCAAAATGATTGAGAACTACTCAATCTGCAATTTGCATGGCCGATATGATGCTTGTATGCACAGAATCATTACTTGCGATGAAAAAAGGATCGATTAATAACCTGAAGCGTAAGATATCTTATGTGAAGCCCGGCCAACCAACCAAATCGACACCAAAGCCAGATTTCCATGGCGTTAAGGTAATTATCTGTATTTGGTGGGAGCAAAAGGGTCCTATCTATTATGAGCTGCTGAAATCTAACAAGACAATCAAAGGGAACCTACACCGAATACAACATATTCGTTTGAAGCGAGCATTGGCATGAAAGCGTAATATTCGGTCATGACAACGCTCGGGCACATGTTGCAATACCTATTAAAAAGTATTTAGAATGAAGTGGTTGTAGTGAAGTTTGCTTCACCCGCTTTATAGTCAACTATTTGTTTCGATCGATGCAGGCAGAACGCTCTCTCTGGGATACGCTTCACTTTGGAACAGAGTATCCGATATTGGCTTGATTTATTCATGTCATCAAAAGCTGAACAGTTCTTTTGGATCGGAATCCATATGTTGCCAGAAATATGGGAAAATATCATAGCTAACAATGGCCAATACTTCGAATAAATTTATATTGTAAAAATGTTTCAAAATAAAAGCTAAAAATTTGAAAAAATTCCTCATTTTTATGTCAAACACCCCCTATAAATATATATAAAAGAGTATGGGACTTTTCGGAAATGCATCACTGCGCTGCATCTGATGCGCAGTACATTCTAAAATGCAAAATTAGACAACACTGCAAATGTCTTGAGTTCTAAATAGCAACAGTGAAACAGATGATGCGCAAAAACACATCAAACAAGCATCACCAAAATGGCTGATGCATTGTCTGCTCATCAGCATCAGCTGATTTGCATCAGCATCACAAACTAATCACAGATGCGCATCAAATGAAGCGCAATGATGCATTTCCGAAAAGGCACTAACGCTACTGAGTGACTGGTCGTTCCAACATCGCCCAGCTCAAACACCAAAAGGAAGAGAAATGACATTTTAACTATACATTCCCCTCTCCCTATGTAGATTCACCAAGAAGGGATTTTCTGAAATTCGAAGGTTTAGGGGGTAAATTCGGTAACTTTATAGCTTCTAAAGTAATTTAGATAGAAACAAAATTTAAAATGCATCTTTGTCTACTTAAAACAATAGCAGACAGGTTTTCAGTACTTTTTGAAAATCGTACTTTTGGTACTTTTTTGGAAATTCAAACCATTAAACAAACTTCTTCCATTCAGATCTGTTCACCGCAATAGTTTTTACTTTACTCCAGAGTTTATGCATTTTTTAAACTCGCTATCAATTTGCCATGAATGTGCTGGTCGGCCTCCTCTGCGACTCCGCTGCGAGTGTGTGTCCAATTCAGTTCCACTTTCTTCTCTGTTTTCTACACACAAAGGTATTTGACGTGTTTCAGTCCACAGATTGTTGTTTGAGATGATTCGTGGCCAGGAAATTCGTAGAACTCTTCGAACACATTTATTTACGGAATCTTGCAAAGCGCTAAAGTCTCGGGAGACAGCGTTCCAAGTTTCACAGCCATATAATAGTGTTGATTTTACGTTGGTATTGAAAATGTTGATTTTTATACGGCGTAATATTGAAAACGATTTCCATACTTTGCTGAGCTGGCCAAAAGATTGTGTGGCTTTTTTTATTCGGCTTACAATGACATTTTCAATGGGGACAGAAAATTACCAAAAAAGTATAAAAAGGGGAAAACACATTTTATTTTAAACGCTGGTTCCACAACATTCCTTATTATACCCTCCACCACCATAAGTGGTGAATATATAAGTTTGTCATTCCGTGTGTAACATTGATCGTTTGAGCTATGTCCATCTGTGTAAAACACGCTCACGTCCGAAATACGCAAACAAACTTTATTATTGTCCTAAACAGTTTGGTATTGAAAATCATCGATATCGGTACAGTAGAACCAAAGTTATGAATCAGAATGTGAGATAACCTCAAACAAAAAATTTATAATTTTCACATATTTTTGGACATTTGTGTAAATATATTATAGTTAATAACATAAAATTTTGCACTCGTTACTTTTATGATAAAAGGAATAATTCTGGTGAATATTATAGGAATTGGTCCATGATTTCTCATAGCACCCTTACAAATTTCAGTATCCATAGAACAAATAAGTTTCGTGGTAAAAAAAATTACATTACTAAATGTTTCGTGTATCGGCCCATATTTGACCATAGCCCCCATATAAAGTACATTTTCGAAAATCTCTTAAATTAGCATAAATATCTTACAAAAGTCGCTATCAAGTTGAAATTCGACATAACTAATCCCCATATATACCAAAATCGCAGTACCAAATTCTATGAAGATCGGCCCATTATTTTGTATAGCACCCATATAAGGACCATTTCCTAACTAAGCTAAAAAAACAAAACAAAAAAATGTAAAATCACGTGTATGTTTTTAATTCAATACTTCAGAGCCCGAATAATTGTTGATAGTTTCATTATATGTAATTGATTCTGAAAAAGTTTATAAGTAAACGGTTTTTCGTTTAACCGGTTTATAAACACTAATTACCTAACATTTCAATCCATTAACGATAAAACAAAATAAAAAGAGATTTTACAACTTCATAAATAAAAATTTATGTTTATTCATCTACTATAGATTAATAGTCGATAGTTAATTCCATTTACTTCCTATTGCAAAATATACATACAAACTGTAAAATCTCCATCATTAACATGACAATGACGAGCTAAAAATTCAATAGATTTAAACCATGCAACTGCATGTTGCAAGCATGATTTGTTAACGTAAAATAAACAGTAGCACATGCGAATTTTTTACAGTGATTTATTTTGTTCCCATAAAAAAAGCTTAGAAAAAAGAGCTGTTGATTTATGTAGTAAGTCCCAATATATTAGAATTACATTATACTTATAAAAAAAATGTTGTAGAAAGAATTGCACTTAAATATTGAAATGGAAAACAATTAAGTTCGCACAATTTCGTAAACAGCAGTAAACGCTAGGAACAAAAGTAAATGATTTTACCCGAGACTTTTTCTATAGCTTCCTAAACTCTCAGTGTATTAAAACATAAGTAACTATTGTTTGCATTACTTAATTAATTGTTAAGTTTTCTGCAGACTAATTATGTACTTTCTTTATTTTTCCGTCAAACAACATTAATGAATTACTGTATTCGTACGACTAAAAAGCCACGAAGCAGTCGAATGATAAATTACGTACAAGAGAATAAAGGTTAATTACAGCTAAATAAGAAAAACTAAATGATCATGTAAAAAAAATACAAATGGTGCAGCATATATAACAGATATTCTACAATTTTACATTAATATGAAGTATCAGAGTACATATACATCTGAGTTTTTGAGGAACTCTTATAAAAGGTATTTCATTATATTATGTCTTTCAAAATGTTAAATTTTCCATGACTCTGGCTCATAAATCAGTCTGAATTTGACCGATGACATGGGTTATGTTGGCTTTGAAGGCCGCTGTAGTTTGTGGCTTATTCGCATTGGCCAGCGACTTAAGAAATCCCACAAGAAAAAGTCATAGTCATCCACACCAAACCGTGACTTTTTCGGGATGCATTGAGCGGTCTTGGATCTCATGTGTGTTGGTATCGCCCAAATTCGATAATTTTTTGTTTGTTGACGTACCCATTCATCTAGAAATGAGTCTCACCGTAATATGGGCGAAGCGCGTAGAACATTGCACAGTTGCACGATTTTAATAAAAATTCCCATGGCTATAGAGGAGGTGTTGATAAGTTTAAGTTTTGAATTTGGGCTCATAACATCTAGGGAGCGCCGAGCCACAACGCCCCAAATTGGGACAACTCGGGTATATCAAAAATTAAAAATTATGCCAAATTTTTGTTTGCAAATTAAAATTAAAAGATTTTTATATATATGGAATCTACTAGACGAGATCTACAAAAAACATTGTTTTAACCATATAGTTTACGAGTTATTCGCATTTGAAAAGTAAATTTTTTTGAATTAACAACAAATTTATTAATAATTTTAAGGAAAAACTGTCTGAGTCAAAAGTTATATGTATTCAAACTCGTTTTTTCGCCATTAATTTTAAAATTATACAGAAAATAAGAAAAATATATTGTTAGGTTTAACCTTTTCAAAACGTTTGGTTTATTTCCTTTAAATAAACCGGATACTTTTGATAGCAAATAAAAGCCATTTAGTGGTTTAAAAATTGTAACAACTCTTTATTTATTTAAAATGTACAACAACCACAGAATTAAATAGCCACTCAATGTTTTTATACACGTTTATAAATTCTCAGAAATACAGACACAATTTATAATGTACACGAATTTACTTGAAAAACACAACACACTTTAAGGCACTCAGTTGATGTTTATTCAAAAAGCGTCTCTGATAAACTCACTCACGACTGCAACCTCTGCCACTATTTATAACACTGCCATCTGCACTCTAGATTGTTCTTTAACTGTCAAAATTCGAATATTCTAGATCTTACTAATACATACGCCATCTGTGGTGTACTTTCTACAATGTTCTTTAACTGAATATTCGAATTCGAATACAGCGTTGCCAACTTACGATCAAATCAACTGAAAGCTTTTATTTAATAATGCCCAAAGATGTGTTACAGTTTGCTATTACAGCACTGTTATTTGAAAGCATTATGCTACTTTTAAATCAGCCCTTAAAATCGTTATATTTCAATTCAAGTACAATTTCGTAACAATATGTAAATAATGTGTTTATATTTTTCTGATAGACAACATCACTTGAAATATTATAAAAGCAAAATAGTGTCAAAATTCGTATTAGTGTGTAGTCCAGAGCTTTCCGAATTAGACCTATTTTTCAAATTTTATTTATTTAAAATGTACAACAACAGAATTAAATAGTCACTCAAATATACAGACACACTTTATAATGTACATGAATTTACTTGAAAAATACAGCACACCTTAAGGCACTCAGTTGATGTTTATTTTAATAGCGTCTCTGATAAACTCACTCACGACTGCAACCTCTGCCACTATTTATAACACTGCCATCTGCACTCTAGATTGCTCTTTAACTGTCTAGAGTTTTCTAATACATACGCCATCTGTGGTGTACTTTCTACAATGTTCTTTAACTGAATATTCGAATTCGAATATACGGTCGCAGCAAACAGCGTTGCCATACTTACGATCAATGGTCAACTGAAAGCTTTTATTCAATGTTAATAATGCCCACAGATATGTTACAGTTTGCTATTTGAAATCATTCTGCTACTTTTAAGTCAGCCGTTAAAATCTTTATATTTGAATTCAAGTACAATTTCGTAACAATATGTATATCAGCAGCTGAAGCTATAAGCTGTCAAAGTTCGGAATACCCTTATATATGCGGGATTTCATGTCAAGTGAACCAACTTTTGTGATGATGTCTTCCGATCGGGATGAAATTTGCACCAAGGCTACTGGATAGTAATTTAGATACAGTTTTTCAACAAGATCGGTCAAGAACTCTCTGTGTTAGAGGGGGGTTCAAAATTTTAAATTTTGTTCAAACAGGTGTTTTTTTCTTATCCATGTAATTTATTACGTATTGATCTCAGAAAAATGTGCCCCTAATAGTTCAGAATGCTATTTCTTCAATCTTTCGAAAAAAAAATTTTCTGACATTTTTTTAAAAAAGGCCCCTTTTTTCTCAAAAGAAAGCTTAGGTCGTTTAGTAGGATGCGAAAGGGATTTTGTGAAATTTTGACCCCCTCTAACTCAGAGAAATATGAAATTTGCACTATGGGTACCTCTCTACTTATGTAGATCCACTAAGAAGGGATTTTTAATTCGAAGGTATAGGGGTTAAAAACGGGTAAATTCGTTAACCATGTATCTTCACAACTATTTTTTTAACCCTATGTATCTTGTGAGCTAATAAAAATATAAATAAATTTTAAATCATATTATTTACTTTTCAAAAATACCAAATATGAATTGGGTACTTTTTGGAAATTCGAAGAGGTAAACATTTGAAAATTTTGTCTATAAAAAAATTTTTTATGAGCTATGATTCTAAAATTAATTTAAATTTAATTTGTAAAGGGTAAAAACGGGAAAACACATTTTATAAATTAACCAATAATTTGTTATTTAAAACTCGAGTGCGAAGGTGTAAACGGGCATAGAACACAACCTTGAACGGTTTCAGACATATCTATGTCACAAAAAAAATTGGCCAGAAATTAGTATATTGATATTTCAGCAATTGGTACTTTTTTACAATAATATTTAAAATTTTTTAACTTATCGGAATAAATGTTAGCTGATATGCTTCTTAGTGAAGTAATAATTAAGGATAGAATGCTTAAAGGAATTAAGATACCATGACGAGAGGACAAGTGATAAATTTTCGTTCCTCTAATGGTACTTTTTGAATGAGTGAGTTAGAATCCATGGGAGACGACCCTTTACTGTACTTTTTCTTTATTCTAATTGTACTTTTTTAAAAAATTATAATCATAAAATTATGCATGTATGGTTCTGAGTGAATAAGAATACAAAGATTTGAGATTATTAGTATTATATAATTATTAGATAAATATAATCCGGAATGAATTAGAATCAACACCACCTGTAGTAGCGTAATAATAGAAATTCTTCTGCAAATTGTAAAATTATGTTAAAAAACAATTACAACATTTTCCCACTAACAAATTAAGAAAAATGTTGAATGTTAAACTATTTTTGTTCTCATATTAATCTCATACATTTAACCTTCCAACTACTGTTTGTTTCTAGTGCAAACTCTTTGCAAAAATAAACGAAATAATCAAGAGTTTTAAAATACAAAAAAGACACAAGACACTTATTGTCATTAATGTCAAACTGACTGTTTTGACGGCATAAATTGAATGAAGAAAAATAAACAATATTAACCTGTTTTGTTAAAATATTTCTGTGTGGACTACCAGCATAAAAAAAACTGATTTATTGGTTAGAAAAGTCATGTACGACTAAGAATATGTGGGAAAGAAACTTGGTAACATATGATGAAAATAGTTTAAATATTACTTAAGTTAGAGGGTGAAATGATTAATGGTGGCATATATGAAGTATAGGGTTTTACAGTGGTATTCTTCAAGAAAACACAAAACTCTGAACCACAAGTGTCAATTGTATTGTATCTAAATTCCCTTAAATAATATTTTTCACTCAGAGTAGGTTTTTTTGTTATGAATAACAACGATAATATTTAGATCAGTTTACCAATAGATATAAAAGATCAATAATATTTTTTTTCCAGAAATTGAGACACAGTCTTAGTTTATCCTTAATAACCAACCAACATATTTTCAAGTTTTATAAACTCAATGACAAATTAAATATACCTTAAAATCATAAAATATGTACCAGAACTCAGTTTAAATAGCTTTTTTATGATACTGACATGCCGTCACATCTTTAAAACAACACTCTGCTTTTTAGTCAAGCCGCCAAGCAACGTTTCCTTTATAAGACACCATCTCCAAGAACTCAGAAAATATAATAATCATGGTTAATTGCTGTTCCATGACCACCATGACAACTTCAACACGCATTAACGACACTGTGCTGTCAAACGTCATACAAAATATTCATAAAGTTGAAGATTGGAAATGAAGGTGGTCTTCCATACGTGTGGCTAAATGTCTTTTCTCATTTGTTTGTGAAACACACTGGTACACTTTAATCTAACAGCAGAATCTTAGGCAGCCATAATGGGATTTGGATGTCGGGTTATTAATGTTAAATGATTATTAGCCTATTTTGTTGACAGAAAATATTGCAATTTCACTATAAATAAATGGTTTTGAAATATGTGGTCAAAAAAAAATATGTGTGTGCATTACTTTTATAAAAAAAGCAATATAAATTGTAAATATTTACTCCAATAAAGAAGATTTCGCATTTTTTATTTAGGAAAACTTTTCTAAAATAAAAATCAAGGATTTCCACTAGCAGAAGTCTATCATGTCAAAAATTCTGGAATTTTTTTTAATTTAAATTTCATTCAGTCTTGGACAATAAAATAGGTGTATTGCAAAAACTTCAAACTTAAACAAGGATTTGGCAAAGACGGTAATTGTTCAACTCTTTGAGGTTGGGTGGTCAGTTTACTAACCACATTTTCTGTAGTCTTTAAAACATAGTTTATTTTCATCTATTGCCATTTTGCTAAACAATTATATTTTCTGAAGTGATCGTTTATGATTTTTTTGAAAACTTTGCCGTCAGGGTGCTCGGGTTAGATAAATATATTAAATTGAAAATATTCTAAAAATCAGGTTTTTTAAGAGACTTTCTTTCACACATTTAATAAAAATAGCACAGAGTTTTTATTGTTCATCGAATTCAGTGTTACTTTGATATTTCGGTTGTTTGGTCAGAAAATTTAGTCAAACAAATTTATACGAAACAAAAATGTTTATCATAGTTATTATGGTGGTTAGTAAACTAACCACTTCACTCCACAAAAAACCTTGGAATGGGTTGGCTTTTTCATGTTTTGATTAATTTGTTCTTACTTTTTATAATAAACAAACTTTAATTAAAGTAAAAATGTAATTGTTTTGATTTTAAACTTATACTTAAAAAGCTTGGCTGAAAGAGTTAAGATAAATATTAATTCGGACTATAAATAGCCGATGTATCCGCCATTATTATATTCAATAACTTTTGTTATCCTTAGCAGGGACGAAAATACCTTACGATATGGCTTTACTGGGTAAATATACCACAATTTCGGAATTTTTTTGAAAAATTCCTTGTCATTACTACAGAAAAAAATTGTTTATTTAATTTGTCCCATAGGTTTTCTATTGAATTTAGGTGAAGTTCTGCATCGAAAACTACACACTCTCCAAATTCGATGAGTCTAAGGACTCAAAATTTCGCTGAAGTCTACATTATGCAGGCATATTTTTCTCACAATGTGGTAGCATATCGGTTTTCAATAAATCCTTGCACATATAACCATCCATTGTGTTTTTAAAAAACGGGTATTGGACCAATTCTATTCGAAGTAAATCAGCCCCATACCATGAGATATCCTGCAGATCATTTTTTGATTTTTTTCTTGGGAAATTTCAGAATGAATTCTTTTTCATTCGCTGCTTTTCGGTTGTATTCCGCAAATATTTTTTTTTACTTTCCTCTTCTTATCTACACTATGCTTCAATCGCCAAACCAGACTATTATTTCATATTAAAATTTGCGTGAATAAGCAGGATAATGGTTTTAGTTATTGCAACCGCTAATTTTACTTCGAGAAATCTTTTTTGGGTCATTACACTTAAAATCTTTTAGAATACTTGATATGCCCTCATTTAATTAAATGACTATACGATTGTGTTCACATTTCCTACAGTTTTGTTTTAGTTAAAAAGCCTATTAAGCCTTTGTTATACCCTCCACCACCATAAGTGGTGAATGAGGGTATATATAAGTTTGTCATTCCGTGTGTAACATTGAAAAATATTCATCTGAGACCCAACAAGTATATATATTATTGATCCTTATGAAATTCTAAGTCGATTGAGCCATGTCCGTCTGTCCGTCTCTGTAAAACACGCTCACGTCCAAAATACGCAAACAAACTTAGCAGAGTTGCAAGTTTATTATTGTCCTAAGCAGTTTGGTATTGACAATCAGCGAAATCGGTGCAGTGGAACCAAAGTTATGCATTAAAATGTGGGACATCCTCAAAAAAAAATTGATAATTTTCACATATTTTTGGACATTTTTTGTAAATATATTGCAGCTAATATCATAAAATTTTGCACTCGTTGCTTTTATGATAAAAGGCGTAACTCTGGTGAAAATTATAAGAATCGGTCCAAGATTTCTCCTAGCTCCCATACAAATTTCTTCCCGAAATATGGTTCTGTGGTCTATAAATGCCTACAGAATAGCACTATCCATAGAAAATTCAGCAAAAATAAGTTTCGTGGTAAAAAAAATTATATTACAAAATTTTTCGTGGATCGGCCTATATTTGACCATAGCCCCCATATAAAGTATACTTCCGAAAATCTCTTAAATAAGCATAAATGTCTTATAAATGTCGCTATCAAGTTGAAATTCGACATAAATAATCAACATATATACCAAAATCGTTGTACCTAATTCCATGAAGATCGGCCGATAATTGGTTATAGCTCCCATATAAGGACCACTTCCGAAAAACACAATAACCTACATAAATATCTAAAAAATATCAATATCAAAACAAAATTTTACATAGATCCATAATTTATACTTAGAAATCATACTACAGGATTTTGTGAATATCTGTCCATATTTGACCATAGCTCCCATATAAGGTCCACTTCCAAAAATCAGTTAAGTACTCATAAATCTCTTATACCGAAAATCACTAAAATCCTCATAAATTTCCTACAATTTCTCAATATATACAAAAATCGATGTTCCAAATTTTATGATAATAGGCCCATAATTGGTCATAACCTCCATATAAGAACCACTTCAGGAAAACACATTAACATGCACAAATATCCAAAAAAAAATCTATACTGAACCAAAATTTTACACCGATCAGTAATTTGTATCCAAGAATCGTACTACAAGATTTTTTAAATATTGGTCCATAATGCGGCATAGCTCCCATATAAGGTCCACTCTTGAAATTCTACAAAAATAGCCCTCAAATACTTAGGACTATAATAGGTCATAGCATCCATATATTAAACCAAAATAGTACACAGATCAGTAATTTGTATTCAAAAATCATAATACTGAATTTTGGGAATATTGGTCCATAATTGGCCACAGCTCTCATATAAATACATAAAAATCACGTAAAAATATTCTATGACAATCGAATCATAATAGGTCATAGCTCCTACATAAGTCCCACAACCAAATATTTTGAAATTTGTCTATATACCCTTTTTTATACTCTGTTTCTTCACTTATAAATTGCTGAATTAGATACAATTTTTTGTACATTTGAAATAAAATATCATCTGCGTAAACTAGTCTTTCTAACAATTGTTATATTATTTCAGTTTTTATACCATCATATTTAGGTGGAGGGTATTTAAGATTCGGCACGGCCGAATATAGTACTCTTACTTGTTTTTTTTTACCATTCATAGGATATAATAATATTTTAAGTTTCCAGTGCCAAAGAACTAGTTGCCGATCCTTGCCACTAAAAAGATGAGAGTTTTAAAAAAAAAATTATATTAAATTTATTCGTAATTAGTATGATTTTAATGAAAATCATGCTTTTTCCACAAAAAGTTTGAATTTTCAAACCTTAAAAAAAATCACACCTATTTATTTTATTGTCCAAGTCTGAAAGAAATTTAAATTAAAGGAAGTAAAAGAGCTGTGACGAATCTTATATACCTTTCAACAAATAATACTTTAAAATAAAATTTTTATATATTTTTAGGTAAACAAAATAATTTTTTTTTTTTTTAAATAGTTTTTTAATTTTCAATTTTTTTTTTTAATTTTTATTTTAAATTCAGTAGTAAAAAAAAAAATTGAGAAAAAAAATTTTTGGTGAAAAAAAAATTCGGTTTAAGTACTTTTATTCCCTATTATGTTGTCAATAAATCCCCATGTGATGATCAAATAATTCTGAAATTTGTTTAACAAAATTTTTAATTTAAAATTGGAGTTTTGAAACGGCTGTTAAAAAAAATATTTTTTTTGGTTATACCTGCGAAAAGGTTAACTGTATCCTATGAAGATAAAAACTCATATACAAGTAAATATGGATATACTTTAAGTAAGAATAGACTTTTGTTTTAATATTTCTCAAAATATGTTAATTTTGTTCCTATATTTCTTGTTCTAGTGGCCTGCGACACGTTAATGGCCTGGCAATTTTTTAATAACTTTAACATTTTTAACAAATTTTTTCTTTTATATCTTATTAGACCGACAATTACGTACACATTTCGATTCTTTCAAATTAAATTGCAAAAGTAATAATTTAATGGCAAAAATTTAAAAAAAAAACTGAAAAAAATTAATTTTTTTCCCTTGTAAATGCACCTCAAAACTAAATCGAACAAGCTAACATTTTTTTTTTGGTATTTTAGGTCATTACGAAAATTTTCAGCAGGTACCGTTTCAACATCGAGGTTATCCCGTTTTTCTCCTTATATCTCAGCCATTTGTGGTCAGATATTGTCGATTTTAAAGAGCAACCGAGCCAGTCCGATATATTGATGTATGAATCATGTATGTAAGTTATTTGGGGGCTACGGAAAGTTGATTTCAACATACAGACGGACAGAAGGACTTGGCTATATCGACTTCGGTATCTATAACGATGCAGTATATATATACTTTGTTGGGTCGCAAATGAAAAATGTAGAAATTATAAATGGAATGACAAACTTATATATACCCTTCACTCTTGGTGAAGGGTATTTCCGCTAGTGGAAAACCTTGATTTTTATTTTAGAAGAGTTTTCCTGATTGAAAAATGCTAAATATTACTTATTCAGCTGTAAAGAAGAAAACAATCTGGAGTTAATGTTTTTTTTTTGGAGATTTCCTTTTTTAGGGATATTACAAGCAGTCGGTGATATCTAATTTGTTTAGGAACCCCGACAATACCCTTTTGAGTAAATTGGTTACTTTATACATCCCAGGTAATCTAGAAGTCAGTCGTAAATTTTGTGTATTTAAGTAATGTAGGCTGTCGGAACTTCAAAGCTTTGTTTGTACTGAACTTTAGAAATTAGTTATTTTACCCACCTATTGTAAGTCAACTGTAATTAAGTCTCCTTTTGTTATGCGGGTTTTAGATAATATAGATAGATACAAAGTTGATTAATGAAGACTTTGTCTTCCAATAAATTGTCAACACACAGACCAGGGCCTTTTCCAGGGCAATATACATTTTATTAAAATTAAGGATTATATTTTTATTTTTTAAAACAAATACGTCTTTAGAGACGCTATAAATTTTATTGATATAAAGATTTCTTATTTATTTTATAATTAAAATCTCACTTCACTTTTCATTATTGCGCATTATTTTTTGTATATCTAATTTTTACACTATAATGAATTTATATTTTTTTAAATGTATTAAATCTGAGCATAGAAAGTGAAATTTCACTTTTAATTTTTTTATTTATAATTTTTACACATTCATATTTGTTTTATATATTAATTTAAACATTTCATTATTCTTTCCGTTTCTTTTATTTCAATTTCTTTTATTTATTTCCTTCAAGTCGTAATTTACGCTATTTCAAAATAATTTTTCGTTATGAAACCGTTTCCGAAAATCACAACCGTTCGCTAAATAAATCAGTCGTCATCTGAATTTGTCTTCAATTTGAATGCAAAATCTTTCATGTTATTGGACACACTTCGAACACTCAACATGTATGAGTTGCCTTCATACATGAAGCAAAGCAACAAGAGTTGTGTGCAAAATATATGTCTACCAAAATCAAGGTCATGGTTTTGGAGGAATTATTTTCATATTTTTAGCCAAATAGTAGGCAAGAGAACGGCTTAAGTGTGGAATAGAAATTAATGCATTTGTCCTAGATATTCTCTTTACAAGCTTAATCGCATTGGGTCACAAAAGGTCATTAATGCGAAACATTTTATGTGGCTATAAGTTTTAGTCACGTTTGTGTTTTAAGTACAAAAGCGATGGATTGTGTACATTTTATAGATAGTAAGTACCAAAGTATACCAAGTAGTCCAACTCTCAATATTTTCAAATTACTCTCTCACATATACGGGTACCGTGTGAGCTCAGAGAAATGTAAACAAATGAAATGTCTTGAAATTTTAACTTTTAATTTTTGATAAAATAACGTTCTATTACACATTATTACTTTAACACATATAATTTTATATTTTTTTAAACACTTTTAGCACACTTTCATTGTTAAAAACTTTCTATTTTGCACAAATCAAGAAAAAAATATTTTGGAAATTCTGACACGTAATTTTTTGTTATTGTAGAATTTAAACTATAGGACAGAGTTACAATTTTTGGGATTAAAAATTCATACAAATTCAAATTTAGAACATATTTATAAAACTCTGTTGCCTGTAGAAAATTTAAAAGTTACCAACACAATTGTAATTTTGTTACTCACACATGTTTAGAGTTAGGTACTTTTTTACTAACACATGTATAGAGTTAGGTACTGTTGTCAAAGAGTTGGACTACTTGTTATACTTTGGTAAGTACAAAGGGATTATTGTCATTCTAAAATATTTTAAAGCGATACAATCAATTTACTGATAGAAAGATTTGGCGGGCGAATAATTTCATGAAATGAACCTAGCTTCGTCGTTCATTTAATTTGACGCCATTTGATTATTTTCTCTGGGGATATGTAAACTCCCAGATCTATAAAAATAAACCAGAAACGAACGAGCACTAGCAAGCGAATGTTCAACGCGTTATTTCCGAAATACAGACCGATTTACTGCGACGGTTGTGTGAAAATTGGATCTCTCGCAGCCACATGCCCAAAATTTTTTTCATTAATTATTAAATTATATAATAATTTAATCATTAACGTCATAAAATTATATTATTAATAAAGCCAATTGGAGGGATATTAAAAAAGTTTTTCTCTGTTTTCTTTCAATTCAAAGTTCTCCGCCTCTATAAAAAACACCATTTACATTCAAATTTATATCGGAAATATGGAATACTTTTGTGAGCTAATTGCCTTCAAAAACTCACTTGCTAATTTCAAATAGCTTAACCCATTCCATTAATTTAAATTCAAACGGAATTATGCCTTGTCTTTGAATTATTAAATATCAAATTTTATTTGATCATTTATCTCCATTTAACTTCCTTATTTACGAACATAAATACTACAGCTTTATACTCAACAGATCATCATCTGATCCATGACGTCACATAAATTTTAAATTTTGTAGTTAAATCTACAATTCAAAATGAACGAGATTGATGTTTTATGTTTAAAGGAAAAATATAGTAAAACAAATTGTAAAAAAACAAATAAAAAATAAGTGGATTCTAAAAATCCAAGCTGCCTTTTGTTTAGACAAAACTATGAATAATGTAAAGATTTATCTTGACAACAGTTGATCTAAGCAAAGGAAACCCTTTTGTCCCTGTTTGTGGTGGCAGTTACAAATCATCGCTGTAATGGGACATCAAGAGCTATGATGACAGTACCTTTTGTTGGTAAAGATGATGATGCTTTACTAAATGTTGATGATGCATTTAAAATGTGGACAATAAAATTGTTGTGTTGCATGTTGTATGAATGTTTGCATTGCTTATTTTATTTCAGATTTTTTCACAAATATTCACTTTCGATTTCACAAGCAACTCATGGCTTTGAAGCCATATAACAATATTACATTGTATGTTCAACATGTATGAATGTTAATGAGCTAATTATGAATTAATTTTATGTATTGTATTAAAAATTCAGCAAAATATTCATTAATACTTGTTCGTTTGAGAAAATCTTGCATACAACAATGTATAAGAAATTGTTGATTGTAAAACAATTGAAATAAAAGTAAATTTATAATTTTAGAGATTGAACTACTTTAAAAAATGCGTCATTTTCTTTTGTTTTTAATACCGTATATGTCATTTTAAAGGATACATATCTATCACTTATTCTCACTTAGATAGTGCTTCGAAAACGTCGAATTTTGTACCAATGAATCGTCATGAGCGGGAAGTTTTGCTTTACTCCTTTAATTTGAAAAAAGTGGCGCTCAACCATACCGATTGCTCATCAGAGCATATGGTAAATGTTTTCATCGGTTTCAACGTGAGAGAGGTGGTATGTGGGGATCAGAAGTGATGATTTTGATACGTAAGAAAAGATCGCCCAGGCCAGCCAAATAAGTTTGATGAACAAGAATTGGAGACATTACTCCATTAAGATTGTCGTAATACTCAACAAGAGCTTGCAAAATCATTGGGAGCTACTCAATATGCAATTTCAAAACGTTTACATGCAGCAGAATTCATCCAAGAACACGGAAATTAGGTACCATACGAATTGAAGCTGAGAGACCTTGAAAGACGATTTTGCATGTCCGAAGTGATGCTTGAACGCTATAAAAGAAAAACATTTTGCGAAAAAATTAATCCATTACGATAACCCGAAGAAGACCAGCCGAATCAACACCAAAGCCAAATATCCATGGCTGTAAGGTAATACTAAGTATTTGGTGGGAGCAATCATATCTGTTATGAGCTGCTGAAATCTGAACAGGTCGCATGTTGCAATATCTGTTAAAAAGTATTTAGAATGAAGTGGTTGGTAAGTCGATTTATAGTCAAGACCGTGCCCCGTCTGACTACCATTTGTTTCGAGCGATGCAGAATGCTCTCTCTGGGATACACTTCACTTTGAAACAGAGTGTGTCCCGATAGTGTAGACGATAGTGTGCTGGACTATCAATCAGAGGGTTGCGGGTTTGATTCCCGTCAGAGACTCTGGGTGTATCTGCAGACAAGCAGAACGTTTGTTTTTTTTTTTTTTAAAAAGTATCCGATATTGGCTTGATTCGTTCTTGGCCTCAAAATATGAGGATTTCTTTTGGCGCGGAATTCATATGTTGCCAGAAAAATGGGATAAGGTCACAGCTAACAATGGAAAATACTTTGAATAAATATATACATACATATATATTGTACAAATGTTTCAAAATAAAATCTAAACATTTAAAAAGAAGAAGGAATCCAACAGACCTGCGTAATGATAGGATCTATAAATTAAACAAAATTTTTCGTCCAACTGTGGTGGGACGTAAATAAAAAAATAATATTTAGATTTAAGATTTGAACAAATTATTGATAGTTCACATTATTTTGTGAAGATACAATAAATAAAATATGAAATAAAAAAAAATTTAAAAAGTATACACCCTAATTTCGTTGTTCTATTTTTAACATCAAATAAATAGTACAGACTTTTGATAAAATATTCATCTTTTAGCAATAATCTAATATCTGGCTCAATAAAAACGTATTTTTATACCCTTCACCTTTGTGAGAAGGGTATATATAAGTTTGTCATTCCGTTTGTAATTTCCGTCTGTCTGTTGAAATCAATTTTCTGAAGGCCCCAGATATCTCCGGGATCCAAATCTTCAACAATTCTGTCAGACATACTTTCGAGAATTTTGCTATTTAAAATCAGCAAAATCCGTCCATAAATAACGGAGATATGAGCAAAAATCCGAGACAACCTCTGAAAATTTCATCAAAAAACACAATGTATTGCATGCTTTGACAAAAAAGCAACAAAACGTATGTTTAATTAAATAATAATTAAAATAATTTTAACCAATTTCAATACGTCCATGGACTGAACGAAATGTATGTACCAAATTTTGTCGAAACTATATTCAAAGCCTAATTTTATAAAACGAAGCGTTCAGAAATGTAAGAATACTGGGAAAAAGGTGTGAAACTTGAATTTTTTCTATACAACATTTTTTCAACGTTTGACGTTACGTTTTATAAAATGAGGCCCTCAGTTTCTAGGTTTATTCATTTAAACGTATTTTTATAGTAAACAAAAAGTACCGCTAATTACCTTCAAATGATATTAAATTTACATAATTGTATGTTCCTATGTTGAATAATTTAGAAAATATAAGAATTCATTATCAGAAATTAGAAGAAAGAAAAAGTTCTATTAAGTAAGTCATAACTTTTTAATTTAGGGCATAATTTTGCAAAACGAAACGTTTGGAAGCGTAACCCAGCAAAAATTTTGTGAATTTTTGTAATGACAACTAGTTATTTCATGCATCCTTTTGTAAGGAGTGGTGGTTACCCAGCACATTATTTTATTTACTAAAATAAGTACTTATTTTTATACAGGCTGGTAATGAACTTTTGCATTTAGCACAGCTATCTAGTGTGTTTGACTGGAAAACGGCAGGTTAGTGGTTCGCCACCTGTCAAAGCCATCAATTTTTTTGTTCATATCATATTCATTTATATGTTGATGTTAAAACTATTGTTAACTTCCAATAAAATAACTCGTACATGGAGCAGTGAGTTAGCAGCTTGACTATCAAACACAAGCAAACAATGTGACTGTTCGATTCCCACACAAAGCAATATTTTTTGTGTTTTTTTTAGCTACATATTCTTGTTGTAAATTTACTACTTATTTCTCAACTGATTGTAAGTACATTTGTAAGCTTGACCCCTGAATTTTTTAAAAATCTCGAACAACGGTAAGTAGTGTTTCAGTCAAATAATAAGTAGTTATCGCTTTGCTCCAATTATACTTGCTGGCTTACTAGGTAAGTAAAGTTTTTGCTGGGAAGCAATTTGTATGAAGAATACTGGGAAAAAGGTTTGGAACTTGAATATTTTCCATACAAAATTTTGTTAACGTTTGTCGTTTCGTTTTATAAAATTAGACCCAAAATTTGTTTAACTTTTTAAGCCCGATTTAACTTGAAAGTTTAAATCGAGAGGTGCCAAATTGCACGACTTTGGAGGCCAATTGACAGGTTAATTTTTATAAATCGATGATTGCGGTCACCGTAGCGCCATCTTTATACTATATTTCGCCTGGATCAATGTCATCTATATTTTTAAACAAAAAAACATTGATCTTGGTACGATCTCCATTGATCGTAACGCGAGCTCCGGCTTTATTTTTTAAGAAATAAGGTGCGACGATGCCACCAGGGTGTAACCACACCAAACGATGCATTTTTCTGGATGTAATGGAGTCTGGTGTGTCTGTTGTAGAATGGTCTCTCTCCATATGCGGCAATTTTGTTTATTAAGCCAAAAATGAGCCATATCGTTAAACCCAATATTGGGATAAAACAGTCGTCTAATTATACCCTACACCACCATAGTGGGGAGGGTATAATGCGTTTGTGCAGATGTTTGCAACGCCCAAAAATATTAGTCTAACACCCACCTTAAAGTATACCGATCGACTTAGAATCACTTTCTGAGTCGATTAAACGATGACCGCCCGTCCGTCCGTCTGGCTGGTCGGCTTGCTGGCTGTCCATGTAAACCTTGTGCGCAGAGTACAGGTCGCAATTTTTCTATCAAATTTGGTACATATTATTTTTTCGGCCCAAGGACCAAGCCTATTGAAACTGGCTTAAATCGGTGCATTATTTCACCTAGCCGCTATACAAATGTCTTTCCGAAATTGGACTTTATCGGTCATAAATGTATCACCACAAATTACGCCAAATAAGTTTTATATATACAAAATTCATGTCACCTAATTTTGTTACGATCGGTCCATAATTAGTCATAGCTCCCACATAGACCTGCTTCTGAAAATCATTTTAACGTGTATAAATCGCTTAAAAATGTTGGTATACACACAAAATTCAACACAGTTAACTTTAATATAGACATAAATTACACGACCTAATTTCATAGTGATCGGTCCATAATTGGTCATAGCTCCCATATAAGGCCCACTTCCGAAAATCACTCACGAGTATAAATTATTGAAATTTTTAAAGAAAAATTTGTTGCTCTTTTACTTAGTGTAGTTTATTATATGGTCGGGCTTGACCAACCATACTTTCTATCTTGTTTTAAAAGTAAATTTTAATAATTTGGTAGCGTTGTTCAAGTGTCAATCTATTCATGATGATGTGAGCGCACTATGAAAGTTTGTTTGATAGTTACCCATTCGTAAGTTAAAGCAAACCCTTTTTAGGGTTTAGACAATTATCTAAAGCACAATTTGGACAAAATAGAGAATAAATATATCTAGCTACTAGCACATAAATTTAAATAATAACTAACTGTAGTAAAATATTGCTAATAGATACTCAAATGTGATATAAATAAATTAATCATTGTAATAGACGATACAATTAAACTTACACTCCAAATATGTTCTAAGTTTGTAGCAATTTAATAAGAATTGGTTCCCATTTAGAAAATATTCTCCTAAATAACAAACTATTTTCATGAGTGTAACTAAGTATAAACCATAAGATTGCCGTCGGTTACTTTGCTTTCAGTTCATTCAAATTGTTCAAGATTAATTTGATGTCATCCCGAGACAAAGTGGAAATTCTATGACTATAAAAACTAACATCTTGCTGCATAACTATTAACGACAGCTGGCATGAGATTTGTTTTCCATCAATTTGTTTGCCATTGAAATGATCGCAATGTAAAAGTACACGAAAAACTATTGCTATAACTGTGACATTCACATTGTTGCGGCAAAGTCGTTTTTAGACGACTTTGTGTTTGTAGTTCATTCCGGTCATTTCTTTAGTTAAATACAATTAAAATAGTTTAGCTTTTCATTTGATTCATGGCGACCATTCTTATGAACTCCTTACTGTAATGTACACATGAGAGGCAATGAAAAATAATTACTGTACGAGTACTTGTATTTTAAAGACATGTTTAATCTTTAGTTGAGAATATAACGAGTAAGAATCTATTCTCGATTGTGCCGAATACAGTAGTACACTTCACCTTAGTATATTTTAAGAGAAAAATGTATTTTTGTTTTGATGGAAAACGAACAAGAACAAGGTAATCGATTTGATAAATCTTACATCTGATATACATGTTATCTGTGAACAAAAGTTTCTATCCGACATATATCCAAAATTATTTCCAAAAAATTGTGGGATCCAGAAAATATTACTTCATAAATTCTTAAATTAATACTGTAGAAATTATAAATCTATATATATAAAAGAGTAACGTTACTGACTCACTGACTGACTGATTCATCATCGTACAGCCCAAACGACTGAAGCTAGAATCATGAAATTTTAACTGTGGGTTCCTCCCTCCCCAAAACGATCCGATAAGAAGAGATTTTTGGAAATTCGAACGTTTAGGGGGTAAAAAAGGGTAAAAACAAAAAAAACTTAAAACTGCATGTTACTCCATTTAAAATTTTTTTCTAAATTCGAACCGTTTAGGGGAGAAAACGGGTAAAAACTGTATTTAGGTACTTTTTTGGCACCCTATGTATCTTTTAAACCAATAAACATATAAACAAATTTTAAATCGCATTCTTTACTTATCAAAAAATAAAAAATATAAGTTTGGTACTTTTTGAAAATTCGAACCCTTAAGGGAGAAAAATTGTGTTTATTTTTGGTACTTTTTCATAAAATAAGTTTTTCTATAATTTGACATAGACATACGAATATTTTATTATGAACTCCCACCACGATGCAGATTTTTATTTGAATAAAATTTTACCACCGCAATGGGGATAAAAAAGGTACCAAAAAGGGGATAAAATGGGGAAAATACATTTTATTGAAATTATTAAGCCAATTTTGATAATTTTTTAACATTGGTTCCTGAATTCGTACAAAAATTAACTAACAGGGTGTTATTTGGAACTCGAGTACCAAGGTGTATATTGGGCCAAATCCGGATAAACAGTTTGGTACTTTTTTTAAAACATATTTATTCTTGGGCACATTAACACAAATCTTAATATTTTCAGACATGCCTGTAGCATAAACAATTTTGGCAAAATGGAATATTTTTAAATTTCAAACTTGAGGGGTGTTCAAGGAAGAAAAGGGAAATTGGTACTTTTCTCCTAATGGTACTTTTTTAACATTTTAAATTAATTCAGTTATCGACATTAAAGTTAGCTGATATGTATCTGAGTGAAGTTAGTGTTAGGAATAGGGGATAATATTTAGGTACCAAAATGTGTGAACTGAACTATAGGTACTTTTTTGTTCTTCTAATGGTACTTTTTTGAAATTTCTATAACAATGGACTAGAAACACGAAATTAAACATATATGGTCATAAGTGAGTGAGAATTCTAGGGGGAGACTTTTTGGTACTTTTTCTTTATTCACCAATGAACCTAAAGCCATGAAATTAAGCTTATATGGACCCGAGTGAGTGGGAAACCACGAGTGGGGGAGTTTTGGTACTTTTTATATATTCTAATGGCACTTTTTTGAATTTCCTATAATAATGGAATTAGAGTTTCCAAAAAATCGAAGAATTTCAAAACCGCGGTTTCGGTTTCAAAAAATTAAAAACCGATCGGTTTCGGTTTTGTGATAATTTATTAAATATTAAGTATTTTAGAAACAAAATTAGTTGATAATATAGGAAATGATATACAAATCTAAAATTCAAACTTGACGGGTTATGGTTTAGTGAATGCGAATTCAAAAGTGATAATCAATGGTACTATTTCCTTATTGCAATGGTACTTTTTGAATATTTTATAATAATAAACCTAAAAATTTAAAATTAGGAACACATTTTGCATTTTCTATAATAATGGACCCAGAAATAGACATTTACAATTAGATTCACAAAGTGAAACTTGATAGTACTATTTCTTTCTTCTAATTGGGGTGGCGAAGCGCACCGGGTCAGCTAGTTAATAATAAAACTAAATAATTAATATTCTTCGCTTTTACTCACTGAGCGTATGAGTAATATGATTCAATTATAACAAGTATACGCAAATTAATATTGTGGGATGACATGAGTATTTATACCCTACACCACCATAGTGGGGAGGGTATATTGGATTGGTGCTGACGTTTGTAACGTGCGAAAATATTGTCTCAACACCCATCTTAAAGTTTACCAATCTGCTCAGGATCACTTTCTGAGTCGATTAAACGATGTCCGTCCATGTAAACCTTGTAATCAAACTACTGGTCGCAATTTTAAAGATTTGTGGTCTGATCTGGTCTTATTTTTTGCATGATTTCTGTCAGTGGCAGCTTCTTTTGAATCTGGAGCCGAATTACTGCATTCGATATCGAGTAAAATTTATCATTAATTTTCTTATTAGATATTATGGCATTCGATATCAAGCAAGAAAATAAAAAAAAAACTTCTGTCTGCCTATTATCTTCCGCTTGGTACGGCGCACAGAGGGATTTTGGTGTCAAAAAGTCAATTTTTCAAACACTTAATTTCAAAAATCAAATGATGCAGTTTTGTAGAGACATTTTTAAAGATGAAATGTACACTGATAGTTTTAAGAAAAATTTAATTTTATTTTCAACAAATTGAAGTAAAGTCCATGCTATGCAAAAATTTACTTATATTTTCACGCAATTCAGTGGTTTATATATGTATATTTTTCCTAATAATACCATTTACTTTTAAAATATTTGAAAAATATAACATTTCTCCATAAATAAAAAAAAAAATATGGTGATATCATAAACCGTTAAGAAGATATGGCCATATTTATAAGCCTCTAAAAATTATTTTATTTTTGATTTTCCATGGAAAAAATAAAATGTAGCCCCACTTTCCCCCAAGCTGTTTTCTAATAAAATGAAAGTTGGGAGTGTCTTTTTTCGATTAAAAAAAATTGTTTTCGGAAGTTTTCGGAACAGGATGAAAACTTAAAATTGTTTTTCGAATAATAAACGAAATACCAAAATAATTCTTAACTATGTATGGGTTTCGTGGGCGGTGGGCATGACCGATTTTATTAAAACTCGGCATTCGTTCTTCTTTTGTTTCAATAAATATATATACCAAATTTCTAGACTCGAGTGGGCGTGGTCGATTTTGATAAAATTTTATTTTTTTTTAGTTTGGTCCATATAATTTTCGGTGCCAAATTTCAGTACTCTACGACCACTGCTTATAATTTTTGCCAAAAAATGTATGAAGCCATCCCTCTGTGCGGCGTTTGAGTTTGATTGTGATTTGAATTTAGAGTAGTTTTATACGCCTTTTATATTCTTCATATCGTTACCTAGAATATAAAACAATGTAGCATAATTTCATGTTATGTGGAAAAAACCAACCCCAACTTAATCATTAAACGGAATGACAAACATATTTCATTAATTTTGGTATTTTTGCTGATACGTTGTTTAATATTTTATGATAAACCTGATTAAGTTTCCACTTAAGACATTGACTGCAATAGACAGCACACCTTCCCTTTACAACATTGTATTTTTTATCACTTTACCACAAAATGTATCTTTTAATAATCACATTTGCATGTATTATACGCCCTAAAATTACATATTTACCGTTTCCTAACATTTTAATATTCCATTTTTAATGTATTGAACAAATATAAAATGCTGCATTTCCATAGAAAATCTATAAATGATTAATGCCTCATATATTGATCTAGATTCTATGGAATTACCCATATGTTGACCTTACTCTTTGTGGCACAAAAGAACATACTAATTAACACTAGCTGCTTATTTACATGTTGCATGAAACTATTTTGCCACAAGTTTTTCACTTTAACAAAGGAGCTGAGAACAAAAACTAACTTTGAAGAATAAAACTGTTTTTCTTTGGCTACTTGAAGTTTAATGTTATTATGTATTTTGTTTCAGTTGGAGATTCGCATGTTGATATTTTATTTGTTTTGGTTTCTTTTTTTCTCAACTGGCCGCATGCATGTTGAGTGGAGTGTCTGGTGCATGTAAGTAGATGACAAAACATTAAACAAAAATATACGTGGCAGGATTTATAATTGGTTGATGTAACAAACTCTTGACGGCAATATGACTATTGAATTATTTAATATAGTAGCCAGTTCTAGTTGATCGACCAATCTGATTATGCATAATGTTCCTGATCGCATCAATCAAGTTCTTGTCGAACTTGAATAAAGCTATAGCTTACGTAACATTTTACCGATCGCATGGGTTATGTTATCTTGTTTGCCCACTGTGAGGTGTTAAGGATCAAAATTAGGTTAAACGAATTATAATATACACTTTCTAATAAGACATTAAAAAGTAAATAGTTTTCATAATTAAGTCATATTTAACTTTAACAATATAAATATCGTAAGCACTTAAGAAGCCAACTTAAGCGGTTTGGAATTCTTGAAATCATCTCAATATTGAGTATGTCGTTAAAACTTAACATTAAGATATCAGTTGCATATGTTTCTTATAATCTATTGAGAATTCTTTTCATGTTTCCAACATAATACAATCGAAATTTTAATGCCTTCTTTAAATACGTACAAATTGAAATTTAGCAAAGAACGGTGAAAATGTCATAAAATTTTCTTATTTCTATGCAAATTTTATTGAAGTAGTTGGTGGCGACAGTGAAATCTTTGGTAATCTCTTGATTGTTTTAACTGTTTGTCTTGGTAATTAACCTTACTGGATTTAATGTCTTTATTAAAAGAGATAATTGTGTAAAAGTATAAATTCTAAAGGTCAATACTAGAGTTATAGAGGAAGTTTTTAATTTTCCTTTACTTTCCATACTTATCCAAATAATAATTATGTATGAGTATATATTAGGGTATTCAATCGATTAACCGATTTAATCGGTTAATTGTTTGAATAATTTAAAATTGACGATTTTCAAATAACAAATAAATCGATTAATTTGTGTCGATTAACAGACATTTCTTTTTTTTTTGCACTTTATATAGAAATATACATAGTTTTAAACACACACATTTTATTTCTTAACTCGTGAACTTTCCTTTCTTGCAATGGTCTTTTTGAAGTATAGTACGAAAATTGAAACTAAGATATTTGAAAATTTAATTTTTTCTTGAATGGCCTATGATGTACGTACTTTGTCCTAATGAGTCGGAGGACGACATGGTAATAGACGAAATTGAAGACATTACTGAAACGAGTTTTTTTTATCAGAACTTACCGTAACTTAATTATTAAAGTATTCAAAATCCAAAAAGGACTCCAAACTAAAAAAGAACTGAGAAACTAGATATTCGTAAGTAAGGCATTATAACTTTCGATTTCTCCAACATCTACAATCAGTGAGAGAGCGTTTTCAAGACAAGATTTATTAAAAAAATCGTTTAAACGGAAAGCATTTAAATTATATTCTCTTTTTAAAAAATTATTTCAGAAGATCTCCCTAAAATTCTAAAAAAACTCACTTGTATATACATTAGAGCAGGGAAAGGCAACCTATACTATTGCATTTTACGATTGTATTAGTTATACACTCTCTCCGCTCTCACCACGAATCGGTGTTGCCAGTAAACTTTCGTCGCTTTCCCCAATTAAAAATGTAAAATCTCATATTGTTCATCATACATCTTTAAATGTTGGGACATATTTTTTTTCACTGGCAACGCTGATTCTTAAATTGTGCGATAAAAAACTATACACAACCTGCTTGTTTGAGTTCTCAAGCTAGACTGATTAAAATTTGTTTATTTCTCTACAATGCGTGTGCACACGTACGTAAGAGAAGAGTAAATGAAAAACGCGGCGCCCATGTTTTGCCTTTCCCTGCATTAGAGTGACAATCAGTTGTATGGAAAAAATTTTTTGTTAAAATTTTGAAGAGTGCCGGGTGGAATATTGTGACACTAGGCCTAAAAGTTAAGTGCTGAAAATTTGAGCCAAATCGGTCAACGATTTCTGGACGCGCATCGAGGTCAAAGTTCAGATATATGCAAAATTTTACTATTTATATGGAATAAATAGGTGAAACTCGTTAAATTTCTGCATTGTTTTCTAGTAATATATAGATTTATTTATATTAATGAATAATATATTAAATTTTTTTTTTTTGGAAGTTAATCCTTTGGGTCAAAATGACCCAAAAACTGTATTATCGCCAAAATTCGGAAAAAATGCAAATTTTTCAGATATTTTAAAAATTTTGCTACTAAATAAATACTTTTGCAATTGAATGCAAAATAATCGAAATGTGTACGTAATTATCGTTGTAATGAGATATAAATGACCAAATTTGGTTCAAAAATGTTAAAGTTATTACAAATTCGCCAGACCATTAACGTGTTTCAGGCCACAAAAAATTTAGGAAAAAAAATTAACATATTTCGAGAAAAATTAAAATAAAAGCTAATTTTTATATAAAATATATCCTTATTTACTTTTGTATGAGTTTTTGTCTTCGTAGGATACCGTTAACCTATTCACAGACATGGCCAAAAAAAATTATTTTTTTTAACGGCTGTTTCAAATCTCCATTTACAAATTTTTAAAAATTTTGTTAAACAAATTTCAGGATTTTTTGATCATCACATTGGGATTTATTGAGATCAAAATAGGGAATAAAAATATGAAAAAAATATGTCAATATCTCTTACAGTTTTTCCGCACCTGCGATTTAAATTTCGCGATTTTCAAGAAAAACTAATTTTTTGTCCATATTTAGGCGAATGAGCCCAATTTCCTTAATGTTATAAATTTTAAGTAAAACCTATTCACAGTATTATAGTCCTGGTTATTCTAAATATGGTCTGAAAGTTTTACTAAAATCGGAAAACGATAACCTTAAATCGTGAAGGTCAAAGGTCAAATTTATCAATATTTGGAATTTCTAAAGAAAAGATAGCGAAATGTTATATATTTTTGGGCGGAACGAATAATATAATATTCATTAATATAAATAAATCTATACAGTTCTTGAAAACAATGCAGAAATTTAACGAGTTTCACCTATTTATTCCATATAAATAGTATAATTTTGCATATTACTGAACTTTGACCTCGATGCGCGTCCAGAAATCGTTGCCCGATTTGTCTCAAATTTTCAGCACTTAAAATTTAGGCCTAGTGTCACAATATTCCACCCGGCACTCTTTGAACTCTAAAAAAAAAAATTCGGCTGTCACTCTAATATACATATATGCATTTATTGTTATCTTGAATTGTTATGTTTTGTTTGTTTTTTATGTTATTAAAAAAAGGTTTTAAAAGTAAACAAAATTCGTGTTTTTCTTTTCAATTTAAAACTTAAATAGAAATTATTCGGTTAATCGAATAATATAAAATTGACCGATTATTAACCGATTAAATCTAAACCCCGATTAACTATTTGCTCGATTAAACCAGAGTTATGAACTATTATGGGCTGATTGACATAAACATTTTGACGATCGGCATTTTTTAAACATTTTGGTGTAAATTTCATGTATTTCGGATGTGAGAGAGTTTTACATAGACAGACAGACGGACGGACGTACCCCAATCCAATTCGGAAGACTCTCATTCATCCCATGTGCTGGTGAAGGAAATAAAAAAAACTCATTGTTCCGCTTGTTGCAGTCTTACAATTGTAACATGCACAAGTATGTACATTAAAATACTCGTACTTATCAGAATTTCACACATGTTGTTATGGTTTTACGGTGGAGTTAACGGACTGTTACAATAGTTAAACAAAAAAGCAAAACAAACTTTAACCCACATTAAGTGGAAAGAGACATTTAGGGCCCTGTGATTTTAGCATTAAAAATAAATTATCTATTGGGTGTATGTCTTAAAAATGTGGGATTATTTTTCTAAATTTTTAGCTTTTATTTTGAAGTATTTCGACGATATAAACGGGACAAGGTCTGGACTATAAAACGTTTAATAGGTATTGCAACATGTGGCCGACCGTTGTCATCATAAAATATAACGGTTACAGGTCTGGTCGTATATTTTGGGCGTTTTTCGGCCTATTATTGCATCAAACGAATCAGTTGCGTTCGGTACAAGTACACAGTGACGGTCACACTTCAGCAGCTCATAATAGATAGGACCTTTTATCTCCCACCAAATACAGAGAATTACCATGGATATTTGGCTTTGGTTGGCTTGGCTTTGGTTGGCCAGGCTTCAAATACGATACCTTACGCTTCGAGTTATCGTAATGGATCCATTTTGCGTTTCTTTGATCCAATTTCCCAGCTTTTGGATGAATCCTGCTGCTTGCAAATGTTTTAAAATTGCTGATTGAGTAGCTCTCAATATTTTGCAAGCTGTTTTTGAGATTGACAACAATCTTCATGGAGTAATTACTTCAATTCATGGTCTTCCAACTTTTTTTTGTCTCGCCTGGGCGATTTTTGTCTTCCATGTCAAAATCACCACTTCTAACTCACACACACCATCTCTCGCACGATAAAACCGATGTTCTGCTTCAGTTGAACTTTTTTTTCCAAATTAAAGAAGTAAAGGAAAACTTCCCGCATATGACGCTTTGTTGGCACAAAATTCAACATTTTCGAAGCAAAAACAAACTTTGTTCTTTACACTAGTGAGAATAAATGACAAATACGTACCCTTCAAAATGATATATAAGTTATCAAAAGATACGCCATAAATCCCGAATTTTTAAGGAGACCAACTGCTTAATAACAAAGTAATGATGATTAGGTAGCTGGATATTAAGGGAACGTGATGTCACGTTGGGAATAAATTGGAAACCAAATGATCTATTCGAGTCGGATCAAACTAAGTTGCACCAAAGCGACTCTTTGTGGGATTATTGGTGTTATGTTTGACATAATTGCTGCATTTTGCATTTGAAAAAATTTTTAAAAATTTTAAATTTTGTGTGGAAAACATTTCAATTCGGCAGACCCAAGGTCAATTTGTTTGTGATGTGTTATAGAATTTATGATATACATATATTATTAGTAGGCCTACCATAGGTTTAAAGAAAACACTCTGGACTGTAAAACAATTTTAATTGTAACTTCTTTTTCAACACTTGTCTTAATAGTAATTCCACTGTTGTTGGCAAGTATTTTCAAAAGATGGATAAAAACGGCTAGTGCATCAGTGTACATGAAAACATTCATTCATTGTTTAGGAAGTATAGTTTTTATACTGATTATAGGGTTTGTTGAAAAGATAAACTGTTTGCAGGTTTGAAAGAATGAGCGATTTATTACTCAGACACTTGTTTGTGAATTTTTATACCCTACACCACCATAGTGGGGAGGGTATAATGCGTTTGTGCAGATGTTTGTAACGCCCAAAAATATTAGTCTAACACCCACCTTAAAGTATATATAAAACTTATTTGGAGTGCAATTTGTGGAGATACATTTATAAATTAAACATTTATGACCGATAAGGACAGCACATTTGTATGGGGGCTAGGTGAAATAATGAACCGATTTCAGCCAGTTTCAATAGGCTTGGTCCTTGGGTAGAAAAAATAATATGTACCAAATTTGATCGAAATATCTTTAAAATTGCGACCTGTACTCTGCGCACAAGATTTACATAGACAGCCAGCCAGCCAACCAGATGGACGGACGGACGGACATCGTTTAATCGACTCAGAAAGTGATTCTAAGTCGATCGGTATACTTTAATGTGGGTGTTAGACTAATATTTTTGGGCGTTACAAACATCTGCTCAAACAAATAATAACCCTCCCCACTATAGTGGTGTAGGGTATAAATATATTAGTTATTGTTATTGAAGGTCAGCAGAGTGTTGAATTTATAAAATCTTTTAAAATAATTAAGGTTAACTTTCTATATTTTCATTCCTTCCAGATAATGATAACCCATAGTATTATCATTATTCACTTTACTTGAATGTGAAAATAGTAATATATATAATTTCTTAGTATGTCCGGATGTTACTATGTATGTCCTATTCTCTTTCCGCAACTTTCTGAAGCCATCTGATGACATAGGAAGCTGAAATTTGGCAGATCGTAACGAAACCAGATTTTTGATTTTCGTTCTATGGACGGGGCTATTGATTTTGGCCATAAACCTCCCTATTTAATTACTTATTTTTTGTAGGGAATTTTTATATTTTCTAGATTTTTATGAAGACCGATTGGTCATGCGGATACACATTTTATGTTTCCTGATATTCACTACAATTTTCTACTCTTCAGTTATATAGCTTTTAAGTTCCCAGTAATGACACATAAAAAATATTAGTAGTACCACATGTTAAGGGTGATTATTTGAACTGATAAATGCCCGAAAATATAATTACTCTGTTTTTAATAAGGTGGATGGTTATCAAGTGCGAAAAAGAGCCGGTAATAGGGTGATTGAGCGGATGTATACTGTAGACGTATGCTGCTGCATATTCTGCAACTGGATTTGATGATTTAAAAACAGTAGACTGTATAACACACTCTAGCTTTAAGGAGGCAGCTAAGGCTTTCGGTCTCCTATACGACGATACAGTATTGGAGTCAAATCTTTTGAAAGGAGGACGTACCTATCACTCTCAATTTAAACTTCCAGTACCGTTAACGGAGACTTCAACCTCAAGTATGAGAGCAAATACAAATGATGCCCAACAAATTAAAAACCCAAGCTTAAAATATGGGACGAGGTAACAATGGCACCCAGTCATGCACTTAATGCTGTTAAATAATAAATTATTAAAAACATTACTGAAAAATCAAAATCCTTTTGGAGGCATGGTCTTGCTGATTGGAGGTGATTTTCGCCAATGTTTGCCTGTGGTGCCACATGCTCACAGGGCTGATGTTGTACAAATTTCATTGAAGTACTCAGTTCGCTGGACAAACATTAAAAATTTGCCACTAAAAACCGAGCAGGACAGAGATTTAAAAATGGACAGTGGAGAGCTAACATCGGAGTTTGGAGAAGATATTATTGAATTGTAAAGAGCATTTTTGGTGAAAAATTGAATTCTTCTACAGTAGAAAAGTATTTAAAATCTGCCATTCTTTGCCCTAAAAATGATGACGTTTGGCAAATCAACGAGGAGGTGTTACACCTTTTAGAGGGCGAGCGTTCCACATACTTGAGTATTGACACAGTAGAATGTGATAGCATAGCCGAGAGAAAACTATCCGGTCGAGTTTTTGAACAGCCATTTATCATCTGGTACGCCGCCTCATAAATTAAACCTCACGGTCGTGCTATTGTAATGCTTCTACGGAATTTAAATACGAGGAGAGGACTCTATAATGGCACTAGATTACAGGTGACAAAACTTTCGAAAAACCTTATATGTGCAAATATCCTGACAGGCACTGCCGAAGGAAGTCCCTCATTTATCCTGAGGATTGACCTGGCTCCTATTAATCCAGACTTCCCATTCGTTTTGCCCAGAACACAATTCCCCATAAGGCTGGCATTTTCCATAACAATAAATAAAGCACAAGGTCAGACGTTGGAAAAAGTGGGGATCTATCTGCCCAAATCAGTTTTTAGCCATGGCCAAATGTTTGTTGCATTTTCTAGAGCACGATCCCTACATGCTGTTGGTATGCTTCGTAAGGGCAGTTCCACAGTATTCTCAAAAATATTGTCTATAAAGAAATTTTTTGATTATTTTTCGTTAACTTATGAAAAGTATTCATAGTTGGTTTAAATCGAAATAACTAAAGGAAATTTAAGTCAATTTTAGTTATTGCTTTTTGTTATGTATGATTCGGTCAATTAGGTTCACATATTTCAAATAGTTGCATTCCCCAACATGAAAGAATACAGAATAACTTCGAATAAATATAGAAAATGTACATGTAATTGCCAAATATTGTTTATTTAAAAACCAAATGCAGTACAATGTAAAACTAAATATGGTTGTTAACATTTTGAATGGCAAAAGTATTAAATGAGCGGTGTTTTTGAAATAAACCTATACATGTTTATTTTTAATCGTTGAGTTTCAATTCCTTCTAATAAGTCATGCATTGAAAATGTTTAAAATTGATATCCAAGATCATTTTGAAAACATCAGTATAATTCGGTTAAAGGGCTTAAAATTGCAATTTTGAATGATTGAAGGTATATAATGCCAAGAACATTGGAATATTTCATAAGGCCCCTATGGTATGGTATGGTATTCAGGCAGTCGTCCAAAACCTTAGGTATTGTTCAGCTCACTTGGGTCCAATAAACGTTCCCTTTGTGATACCTGAAAGGAGAATAAAAACAGAAAGGAAGAAAAATGAAAATAGAAGTTGAAGAAAAGGGAAATCTATAGTTTGAGTCATACAGGTATGTTCTGTAATCCACGTGATTTCAAATCACATACCGTTTTAAAATCACACGTGTGATTTGTGCCTGTTCTGTAAATCACACTGTTATTGTATTTTTCGGTGTGATTTTAAATTTTCGAAAGCACAAGAAAACAGCTGATTCGTTTATTTTAAATGTTTTGTTTTGCAAATAATTTTGTAGAAATATTAAAGTGAAAATAAAAAAATGCCTGGAGCTTCTGTTATATCTTTAATTGAATTAAAAAGAATGGAATTACATTTTATAAAAATTTTGCAAAAACTATGGCGCAAGCTCAACCACTATGTCAAAAAGAAAACAAAACAGCAAAGCTGCCACAGTACACAATTGCTTTTGGTTACCACTTGCTTCAACTTTGTTGCATTTTTTTTTCCAATTAGCGCAAAAAACTTAACGCATATTGATAACTTATAATATAATCTAACAAATATTATAAATTTTATGACGAATTCTATAATTAATTTAAAGATATTGAACATATTTTAGACAAACATTAAAACATTTTAGTCTGGCAAGCTTCCATGTATTTTCGAAAATCATAAACAGCTGACAACTGAAAACAAACCTGAAACCACAAAAGAAATCACAAAAGCAAATAAACTTTTTACAGCAGAAAAGGTGTCTCTAGATTTTTATTAAATTTTAAGTGTTTTTTTTAATAAAACAAGTAATTCTATAAGAAAATTAATAAAGGACATATTGTTTAATTTATTTAAATAATTTATTTTAATATTTTCCATGCAATAGCCGCAGAAATAACCAAGTGATTTGAAAACATTAGTGACTTTGTTGAACGTTTTAAAATCACAAAATTATGTGCTCAGAACACCTTTTATGTGATTTCAAACCACTTTTATAAAATGTGATTTGCAGAACATACCTGATAGTGAAGTTAACAAGAGTAGAGTGTAAAGAAAAAGAGGAGGAGGAGAGGAGTTAAGAATTCAAAGAATTCGAAAAACGCAGACCATCATGGGATGGTTGCTGGATCCCTAGAAGGTAAAGTTTGCGTAACCGGTCTTATCAACCATCCGCTTTCCCTGATAAAGGCGTCTATACACCTTAGTTCCTTTACAGATAACCCGGAAAGGGTACTGACGAATCTCTCACCTAAGAGCCTAGCCCTAAGTGTGAACCATTGTAGGTCCAACTTACTATGATATTTTATACGTCGTTGCAAAGGTCTTTGAAATATCTATCATTAGATATCCATATTGTCTATATTAATGACATAGTAATCCAGATATAAGTCAAAAACTGGTCAAAAATCGAAGTTGTCCTAGTTTTTTCCTCATAACTCAGCCATTTGTGGACCGATTTTGCTGATTTTAAATAGCAAACTTCTCGAAAGCATGTCTGACAGAATTATTGAAGATTTGGATCCTGAAGATATCTGGGGTCTTTAGACAATTAATTTCAACAGACAGACAGACGGACATGGCTTAATCGACTCCGCTATCTATAAGGATCCGACCTTATAAGGTCGGAAATGAAAAATTTAGAAATTACAAACCTTCTCACGAAGGTGAAGTGTATAAAAATCAAAAGTGATTGTCAATACCGTTTGTGTTAAATTTTCAATTACAGATGAATCTTTGTAACTAGAAATTCCAGTTTGCAAAAGTGTTATCAGTGATAGTCGTATTAAAAACTGAATTTTAACATATTTTCTTGATTTTGGTTCGTAAAAACCCCATGAATAAGCTATATTTTTCTAACTTAATGTGGTGTGCATCAAAATTGCCCAATTTATTATGATGACATTGTCTTAATAATCCATCCTAGGTTCAAGTTCAAATCAATACGAATGTTGGTTTTCGTTGTTCTTTCGACAGACACATGAATAAAAACTACAATTTGTTCAAATCCATTGTACTACTAAAACCTTGCTTGGTGCTTAATCTGACCAACTGTTTAAAGTTGGTCACTCTGTAAAATGATTCTGTACACTCTGTACACTTTGTCCAAAGTGTCTCCAATTTGTTTATCCCTTCCAAAAAATAAGATTTGTCGAGGACATCTAAATATTTATTTTTTATGAGATGATTTCATCGTTGAGTCAAATCTCTTTCCACCAATTCTTCAGGTTTGGAAACAAAAAATAGTCACTCGAAGCTAAATCCAAAAGGGCGCAGATGTTTGAAGGTCCAGAGATCCCATCGTGTGGGATACGCACGATAAAGATTCAGTTGGTCTCATTATTCATCAGCAACTACAAACAACTTGGTTAAACATAAAACGGGTGGTTTGATCACACATTCAACAGCAAAGAGCACCAACTCAAAAAACTTGTGTAAAAAAAAAATTTAAGGAATCTTGATGTTGCACAAACGTGAAGAACTAACAATCAGTACAGAACAGACAAAAATGTTAAATAATAATGAAGTTGCAAACAACAGCCAACACCATCAAATACAATAAACAAACAAAATAATTTATTATTCGTGCATTTGGACAAGTTGATTATAACTTTGCAGAGTTGTGGCAAACAACGTAAAAATTGACTAAAACATGTTGATGGTTTTGAAATTTTTGCCACAACACAACACAACTACAAATTTAAATAAATCTTATAAATAATTCTCGTTTAAACTTTGAATGCTGCAAAATGTTTGTACAATTTATTTTGTCGCTCAATCGTAGTTGCGTGTTGGAATGGGAAACCTTATTAAAGATTATTCTTAAACTTTAATCCCTCCAACGACTTAAGGCTGCAAGTCACTTCAATGGCTGGATTTCAAAGATGTTTTGAGCGGTCTGTCTTCATAGCTTAAAGGAATAGAGAAAACATATCTTGATAAGACTTGGAATGTACAGAGTTGAGTTTAACTTATTAAATTCAAAATATTTGAGACATCATACACACACAGGATTATATACCCAGCCCTGATCTTGACCTCTGTGTTTGTAATAGAAACACACCCACAATTGGCCATTTTGAAGTGTTATCAGCCGGTCAGACAGTCAGTCAGTCAATCCCTCATTCAGTTGGCTTGTAGTTTGTTAAATATGCATATACTGTGATTATCTCTTGGTAACTGAGAAAGACTTATGACGGTTTCTTTTTAAAGTTCTTGTGAAGATAAGGGTTACGTTTTTAATGTGAAGGTTAGGTGTGTTCTTTGGAGTTGAAGTAAAATCGTAGGCATTTTAAAAATTAGGTGGTAGAGTATTTGTATTTTGAATGTGTTCATGGTAATTAGAGAGTATGCTTAAGCTTTGTGTGACTTTCGAACTAATTTAAAGTATAAACAGACCGACCGGAAATATACAAAAAAAATGTTTTATGCCCATAAAAACTCTTAAAATTTCAAAAATATTTTCTAAAATCAAAATCCATTTAACACAGGATACCGTTGGTTCGCTTTCAGATACAGTATCTCAAAAACTAGGTAACTGATCTTCATTATTTTTGACTCTATATATAGATGTATTTATTAAGAAAATTATAAAAAAAAATAAGTAAGAGAGCTATATTCGGCTGTGCCGAATCTTTTATACCCTTCTCCAAATTATACTTAAAAATAATATTTTTTTAAATATTTTTAGGTAAACAAAATTTTTTTTTTTCAAAATTGTTTAAAAATTTTATTTTCCAAATTGTTTTTTAATTTTTTTTTAAAAAAGTTTATCCAAAATTTTTTTTGGGAAAAAGAATTTAGACAAATTTTTTTTTATGAAAAAAAATTCTGGTTCAAAAATATTTTTTTCCGATTTGGACCCATTGTAGGTCCAACTTATTATAGCCTTATATACCATCGTTACAATGAACTTTGAAATATCTATCATTAGATACCCATATTGTCTATATTAATGACTTAGTAATACAGAAAACAAATATGCCAAAAATCGAGGTTGTCCCGGTTATTTGCTTATATCTCAGCCATTTATGGGCCGATTTTGTCGCCTTTAAATAGCAACCGAGGTGGAAGAATTCCCGATATATTGATGTATCAATCATGTTTGTAAGTTATTTGGGGGCTACGGAAAGTTGATTTCAACATACAGACGGACATACGGAAATGGCTATATCGACTTCGCTATCTATAACGATCCAGAATATATATACTTTGTGGGGTCGCAAATGAAACATGTAGAAACTACAAAAGGAATGGCAAACTTCTATATAACCTTGCCACTCATGGTGAAGGGTATAACAATTATACTGTTTGCTTTGTGTTTGTCCAGTCAAATCGATATTTACCAACTATCCATTTTTTAAATATTTCTCAACTTTGATGGAAAAGAAAAAAAACTATAAATTTCTATATTTATCATATTTTCAAAATAAGTTCTTTTATTATTCCTTTACCTAAGCAAAAATTTCCAGCTGCCCATCTATTTTTTGCTAGAGCTACAAGTTTGAAAAAAGACATGATTCTAAAAATGTGTTGCATGCATTTTTGGTCAATTTATGAAAACCCATTAGATCAGGCGCGGATCCTGGTCAACCATTTGGGGGGTTAAATTAAAATTTTTCTACATTTTTCTATTTATTCCTTTTATTATATGAAAACTTTTCGGTTTTGGGGGTTTTTCTATTTCACCACCTCTGGATCCGCGCCTGCATTAGATGTATCTTCTTTTACGGATTATGAGCAATATTTTACAGAAAATTTGAAAATAAATTAAAAAAAATGTTTTAAATCTTTTCTGGAATAACTCTAAATCATAAAAGCCTTTAAAAAGAAACATAAAATATAACAAATTTTAAAAAACATTTTATTTTACTTCCCATAAAATTGATTTTTCCACAAATTAAGCAGGCACATAAAAGGCGTAGAACCCTTTTCAAACTCTCATTTCATTGATCAATTATCTATCACATGCCTTTTATATTTTTTGATTACCTCATTTGGTTCAAAAGTTTGCAACGAAAAAAAACTCAAATGGAGCCACTGTGCAAGGTAACTAGAGTTTTTCATGGGAATTCCTCACAGTTTTCTATCCCAAAATCCCGGGAAATTGTGCGCGAATTTCCTGAAATTAGTTTCCTTAATTTTATGTGATATTTTTTGAACTTGACTTTTTCTCGAAGATGCTTAAAGCTCCAAAACAAATTCAGAAGATTCATACAACAAAAAAGATTTAACCCAAATAGGCCAATAAATAGTGCATTATTCAAATTATTCCAAAATCTCGTGCATTTTCAGGGTTGTCACAGAACTCTATTCCGATCGAAAGTAGAATTATTTTAGTATTTTGCTTTTTCACAAAGAATAAATCGAAAATGTTTGGAATAAAACCACCTTCCGTGGAATTGAATTTTGTTTAATATTATTGGGTTTTCTTCAAGTTTTAATTAATATTTTTACTTAATTTTTGATTTAATAAGCAAAACATTGCCAATTCAAAATTAAAAAAGATAAAATATTTATTTTATTGCGAATTAACAGAATTAATTGGAATCTAACGAAGGTAGAACAAAATGTAATGGAAATTGAAGCCTTCCCATATAAATGACAAATGGTGACAGGTTTGTATATAACCAAAATTAGAAATAGCGTCTTTATATTAAATTTGTATTGGATTTTTTTTTTTATTTGTATCCAATTACATTTTAAAACCAAAGACATTTTTTAATTTTTTAACGAATTAATCCCGATTTCCCGGAAATGAAAAAGTGCGGGAAAAGAAAAACTCTAATCAAAATATATACGATTTTTCGGAAACAAATTATGGCAGTATGTGAAGGCATTACTTTATTTTTATTTACTTATTCAATATATACATATATATTTTTTTAAATAAAACAAGTAAGAGAGAATTCTCTTATATACCCTTCAACAAATTATACTTCAAAATACAAATTTTAAATATTTTTACGTAAACAAAATTTTTTTTTTCAAAATTGTTTATTTCTTTTTTGTACAAATTTTTTTTCGAATTGTTATTTTAATTTTTTTTTTTAAAATTTAAAATTTTTTTTTTTTTGAATTTTAAAAATTTTTTTTTGGGTTAAAATTTGCAAATGTCTTTGAAATATCTATCAGTAGATATCCATATTGTCTATATTAATGACTTATTAATCCATATATAGGTCAAAAATCGAGGTTTTCCTTCATATCTCAGCCATTTGTGGACCGATTTTGCTGATTTTAAATAGGAAACTTCTCGAATGCATGTCTGACAGAATTATTGAAGATTTGGATCCCAAAGATATCTGGGATCTTCAGAAAATTGATTTCAACAAACAGACGGACATGGCTTAATCGGAAAATTATATTGTGGAAATTACAAACGGAATAACAAACTTATATATACCCTTCTCACGAAGGTGAAGGGTATAAATATCGCTACTAACATAATTCTCCACAACGTAAACGCCACAATTAATGGAAAATGGAAACAAGCAATAAGTATTTAGTTGGTCACTAACTAAGAAGAAATTATAATATTGTTACGTTTTTACCTTTTAAAAACGATGTTTTATTTGCTTTAAATAAAGCGTATTCTTTTAATTGCAAATAAAAGTGATCAGTAGTTTAACAATTGTACCAACTCTTTATTTATTTAAATTTACACAACAATTTAAATAGTCACGCTCTTTTAAAAGACACACTTCAAAAACACACTGGTAATACAGTTAATGTTAAGTCTAACAGCGCCAACAATACACTAACAGACTGCAACCCGCTGCTACTACTTACAGTGCACTCGCGATAATATGAACTAATTAAAACCAGGCCAGTTCACTTTTGCAAGATTGTTCATATTTGCGAATGACATCTAATTCCCATCAACAGCTAGGGAAGTTCAAAAATTATTGAGCAGTTGAATTAGAATTTAGCCACTACACTGTTGATTTAGATTTCAACTCTGTGTAGATAAAATACGTTAAAAAAAAAAACAAAATAAGCTATTCATGTTTTAAAAAGTTTTAAAATATGAACAGCTTCCTTCACTAAGTTCATATTTTATAGTACCCTATGGAAGTAAGAAGTGTTCATATTTTGGGGTGTTCATATTATCGACAGTGCACTGTATATACACAGTGCCATGTTCTAGTAGTTTCGGACATGTTCTATTACTAGAGCTTTTATCAGATTTAATGTTAAATGTTAGCAGCCTTAACAGTTAATGTTGTGATACGTATAAACCATGTTAATAACAGCGTGTTATCAACATTATTTATAAGTAGAAGTTTCGAGGACTGAAAAATGTTTTTTTAACATGATGAATGTTGCAGCCGTTATATATAGTTAAATTCAAATCGTTAATGCAACTTCTTAACAATATCATGTGTCAAAACAATTTCAACTTTTTTGTAGAAATTCAAAAAAATTCTCCTGTAAAATTTCTGTTTTGTCGCTTATCATAATTTGGCGCTAAGGGCTCAAACAGCGTGATTAAAAATTAACTTCTGAAGAATTTTACTGCATTAGCTTGTATGAAGGAGCTAAACAAATCAAAAATATTTTGGGTTTATGTCATATTTAACATTTATTTAGCCTTATTCACATACTACAAAACAATTTTAAATATTTCTGTAGCTTAAGTAAAGGTCTAGATAACTTACCTTTATTCCGTAATTCGCATAAAAATTCGTGATCGTCTTCATCTTGAAATCTGTAAGTTAAATAATAAAAATGCAATGTATGTTTGACATACAAAAAACTTTATTTATACATAAATAAATGGTTTAAGAATCTGTTAACAATATTCAATGTCAATGACTGTATTCACTACAGCAAAATACAGACAAGTACAAGTACCAACTTGATTGATGTTTTGTATATTTGCCGTAAATCTCAATCACATCGCTGACATTATTTCATTCAAACTTCCAGTCAAGGTTTACGAATTCTTACAAGGCCAACAGCCAACATTTCTTTACAATTCAACTTTATGTTGCAAATATTTTATGCAAATTACTAAAGTTACAATTGATTTGAATACAATTCTTGTTAACAGACAATTTATTTAAAGAATTTAAATATTTTTGTAAAATTGCCAAGAATTTAATTATTTTTAGAAAAGGGGCAAACACAGACAAATTCAATGGTGAATGAATAAACAGGGAGTTGCTATTTTCGAATGGTTAGTAGTTTGTGCTTCTTCAAATTGTGACTTTGATGATGTGACTTTGAAGATCACATCTCTTGTCTGGGATATTTAAAGGATAAGGATTTCGTGATCTCCGAGCAGAAGCAAAGAATACAAAGGATTAAAAAAGCAGTTCCTTACCGAAAATAATTGAATATATGTTCACGTATTAAAATCAGGTAAATCCTAATGTAGTTTAATTAATTGCAAATTAAACTCAAATGGAGATAAACCACACACATTTTAAGGGATTCGTAAAACAAACGAGGAGATACAAGTAAATTTATACGTAAGCAAACATTATACATGAGAATGTATCTTTTTTGATATCAACAAATAACTACTTGTAGTTTTTAACATTGATTTGGTTACTAAACAATGCAGCACGAATAAAACATTTATTTCTACTAGCAACGATCATACAACTAAGAACACATTGCATCCACAAGAACAACTAAATATTCAGCGTTATGATCATGTTGATGTTGCTCAAACCAACAATGATGACGACGCACAGTGGGGGTATTACAAAAACAAGTGGATATAAATCTGTAACTTCTAAAACTATTGTCCGATACTAATAAAATTTCTCATGGCATTAGAGAAGGTGTAATTGGGTTTAAGGTTTCAATTTGGATTTTAAACACTAAGGAGGGCGGTGTCCCAAGTCCTCAAACCTCGGGTTTGTAAACAATTAAAAATTATGCCAAATTGTTGTTTCGATCTGATTTTAAAGATTTTTTATATATATGGATACTAGAAGAGCTATATACAGTTCTACTTTATTCTGATTTTTGGCTAATAAAAACAACTTTATACCTTTTTATAACACATATTTTAAGGAACAGCTTCAGAAATTACAGATTTATTTGCTCATATTTTTAATACCCCCACTATGCGAAGAAAATGTTGAGATTCTCAACTTGAGATGATGTGGTTGATGATAATGATAGAAGCGTGAATAACTTATAAAGAAACAATAAACATTTTTATTAATAGTTAATACGAATTTTAAATGCCCTTTCTAAGAAGATTAATATTACATACTTGTCAATAGTTTATATGTCACAGATATGAATGTCAATAGTTCAGATCATAATATCATATCTTGATAAAATAGGGATATCAAATATTAAGCAAATTTAAAACTCTTTGACTTTAAATACTTGTTTTCTTTGTTGGTAAGTTTCGGGCTCCAGTAATAAATGGATCTGAAGTTAAAAATAGCCTATTTAAAAGATCTACAATCTAAACTGTTTTATATCCTTATTTTTCGCTGCAGCCGATAATTCCTCCGATAATTCAGTAGTTGCAGGGATACTCCTCAAAAAGTTTTCTGACTGTCTGTACAGCATATTCCTCAAACTTTACGGCATCAGTTTCAAATCCAGAATTTATAGCTTGGAGAATTGTGGTACATCTTTGCAAAATGTCCTTAAAAATGAGCCTCATCACTCATGATTATTTTTGATGAAAAATCATCTTCCTCTTGGTGGTGATTAAGGATGGCAATATTCCGCGTTCTGGAGCAGTGTAGCGTAACATTGTTTATTAACGTGTATTTCGCATGTGTTTACTACACAAATGTCAAAACAGAACTGACATTAGGGGCCAATCGCAAAATTTATAGCATTTTCTGATAGGAGGATTACTATTGCGCCACCTTGTACTAAAGGTACTATTTAGGTCCGAAATCGTTGCTGAATATATTGTTTTCTCTTCAAAATACTTGGCTTTTTGTTCCTACTGGTCTTCCATTTTTTTAGCTCTAATTTGTACGATAAGTAAATAAAGTACTCAAAAAATGGTATATTGGCAAAATGCGGTTTTTCATTATTTTTCGTCGGATGTCTATGTAAATCATATTCATATGCAAAAAAAAACACAATATTTTTTAATTTAAAGAGGAATAAAAAGTCTACAATTTGATGTATAAAATGTTGTGGGCAGATGAGAACCAAATAACTAAAAGTCTATGTGAAAAGGTAGTTTTTAAAAAACGTGTGTCAAAGGTCAAAGGCCAAAAAAAAAAGTATTCTTTTTAATGGACTTATATTTTTCCAGCTTTTATTATTTAATTTGGTAGAAAAAAAGTTAAAATTTAATGATTGTAAAGACTTCTGTCACAATATCGCGAATAACTTTTTAAATAAACTTAAGTTTTCTTTAATGACTTGCAACCACAATATATGCAATATAAACATACCTCCACTTTCAACGGACACAAACATTAAATTTCGCAGAAAAAGCAACAAAATTTCTTAGATTCATAAAATTTAGAGTGTTTTCAATAAATTTAGTGCAATAAAGATTAGAAAAAAAATATCATTATTTTTGATTTTTGGCCTATGGAGGAAACCACTGTGCCATGGAAGTGTCCTCTTTTGTAAACATTCCTTGATGTAAATTTCGGTATTAACAAATGTTTGTCTTCTTTTGCCGCAACTGTATATTGCTTTCCATACCAAGAACTTTTTGCGAATAATTTCTGGTTTTGGGTCCTAAACTTTTCTACAACATTACCTCGAGCATCAGCAACACAGAAAAAATATTATGCAGCAGGTATATTTTTTATAAAATTTTACTTCAATTTCCGTGCTCTTTTAGCAGAGTTCCTGTGAGGAACTTTTTGAGACTTGTATGTTTTTAAACCTGCATTGGCTTTAACTTTTCGTACCTTTTAGTAGGACCAAGTTGGGTTTTGTTGAAAATATTTAATAAATTTAGTACGCACTTTTTCTCGTCACTCACAAAAAATCGAATAATACTTGGGTTAAAAGTTTTAAAGAAAAATTAGTGTTATATTTTTTCGATCTCACTCCTTAGTAGTCTGTATAAGTTAGAGTTTCTGTAAAATTTCAAAATTGCTATTTCGGTTTAAAAAAAAATTAACATCAATCTTTTTTCGGTTTGGGATCCTGATGGTTGTCTTTGGGGAATATTACAAATCGATATTGAATAACAGCCTTTATTATCCCATTACCAAGCGCTTGTTTTCAAGTAGTTTAAAAATAAAAGTTCACAAAATATCACACATTCTTAAAAGGGATTTTGAACTCAACAGTGATACTCACATGAGGAGTTGTAATTTTCTTCTATAAACTCAGACAATATGAACAAATGGAATAGATTCGTTTTAACGTTCGTTCGCTCATTAGCAAAACCAATATGATAAATATTGGCCATATTTCACGGCATATCTTTAACGGCTGCTTTAAAAATTTCGTCGTTAGTAAAAGTTGTAGAAAGTAATTTTTGCCCACAAATTCGGACCCAGAGCAATCCAGCTATGGAAATCGAACTTTACTACTATTCCCTCGTTATGATTTGCTTGCTATAAATCGACCCCTTGCGCCAAATTATCGTAAGCGACATTTTATAAATTTGTTTTTTATTTCAAAAATTAAAATTTTATGGACCGACTGATGCTTTAGCGTTCTCAGAATATCAAAATTGTTAATAACTTCAAAATTATAGGCGGACCTTTTACAGTAAACGAATTTTATCGTAAGCGACACATAGTGGTATAGAAAAAAAAGAAGGAAATAAATCTGAAACTTCTAAATCGTTATATTGGTTTGAATGAAATTTCACATGCGCAAAGAATAAGTGCTGTTGAGTTTAGGTTCTGAATCTGGACCTCATTTGCCCACCAGGGGCGCGACCAAGGGTCCTCAAAATAGGACACCTCGGGTATGTCCTATTTTACAGGCTCGAAATTCTCTCACTGGTAGGATATGTCTGTAATATACCTAACAGAGACCCCTATGTTCTAAATATGCATAATTTGCTTGCAAACACTTCGTACTCCTGTATATCATAATGTAGGGTACAAATACCATAACATTCCTCCTTAATCCACAACATGTATGATTACCACTCTCAAATTGCTTTAAAAACACAGCCAACATTATTTCCATGGCAAATTCCAAACTTGTGTATAGGACATGTGTTGAGATCTGTTGTTGCAACAAACGTACAAAGGTGTGTTGCACGTTCTCGTACAACGAATGAATAAATGTTGGTTAGTGGAAATGTGTTTCTTGTTCCCGCGTTTAGTTAGTTGACCATTGAAATTGGTTGTTCTTTTCGTAATCTACTTCGATGTGGTTGTTCTTTCTGGCTATTCCTGTTGCTGATGTTGATGTGGTAATGTTTACAATGGTTATTTTGCTATTGCCATTGCTGTGGGTGTTGTTATTTTGTAATATTAAGAACATTACATGATTATCCATTGATTTTTAACATCCTTAAGGCTTTTAATACTCGTAAAATCAAAACAACAAGCACGATAACAAATGCAACAGCAAAAAAAATAACAGAAGAAATGAAAACAGCGTAAACAATGCGAAAAATTACAAACTTAACTTTGAAGCTTTAACATCTATACCTGGTTGTTCAATTTTAAACATTAGAGTTTTCTTCGAATATAGAATATCTGTTTTAAACAACGCCAAAAACTCCTGCAAAGTTCTGCACTATTGGGTTTGTGGTCGATTGTGAGCAAACGCTGCACACATCTTGCGTAAAGCTTTCTCATACCCAAGTTATCATTCAAAATTGAAACCACTGAGCCGTGTGAGATGCCTATGACTTCCACAATCTCTTGCACTTTCAATCTCCGATCGGTCAATACCATATCGTGAATTTTTAGAAATTGTTTCGAATGTAGAGACCTGAACTGGGCGTTTAGAACGTTCGGCATCTTCCGTTTGAATGCTCACATCGAAATTCAGTAAACCACTTTTTTGCCATTGAACTTGATGGTGCAGAGTTCCCATAGTATTTATCAAGCTTAGCCTTGTTTTGATTCATGGTTTTTTTCCGCAAAAAATAATGCTTCGCAAATGAAATTCGCATTTTTTCCAGTTTCAACTCAAGTAAAATTGTAGTCTGCTATCAATGGCTGTCAAACACATACTAAATGACGCAGCTTATTATAATTTTGACAGGAATCAACTGACACATGCCTTTTGACTGGAGCCGTGTTGCTCTTTCAGTTCAGAAGTGATACATGCAAAAACTCACGGAGTTAATGACCTGTCCCTTATTATTTTCTTGGATAATAAACATGATCTTAAATCTTCCTTGTTTTTACTTTTAATATTATAACAACGCCGTACAAATAGTTTCGAGTGTAACAGATTTTGACAGATAATTGTCTGAGAGTTTGTTCACAAAAACTTCTGTAAGACATTGAATTGACATGTACAATCCAACGTACGAGATGTAAAACTTCAGATAATTCGTCTATAAACCCTAAACTTAAATTGCATTCCTGTAGTATTTATATAGACAGACTTGCATTAAATTTTAAAGAACATGCCTCAAAATTCAACAAATATGTGTGTTTTCGTGATTTATTAAAATTACAGTTTATGACTATTTATTTAAACCCAACAACCGACTCATAAATTACACTATACAACAAAATCAAATTTTTTCCAAAATTACAAGGTCCGACCAATAAATTTTGATAGAGGAGACAAAAAAAAAGACACGTGTACCGGCGTTTTGAAAGTTTACATCTGAATTTCATTTGAGGACAGGTTAAAGTTTCCCAACTCTGCACAGTGGTCGGTGCTGTATGGGGTCGGCGGCCAAAAATACTTCCAGTGTAGGTATCAACTTGTAATTTCGGTCACGGCTTTATAAATATGTCAGAACTGTTTAATGATAAAATGGGAGTGGTTGATGACTCATACCCACCCCCTACCATACCTTAGCATCCAAATTCACCACAACGCTCAGTGCGAGGTTATGGCATTCTAGTTAATCAAAATTCCATATCTCGGTAATAAATAATAGTACATTTATAATTTTTGTTACAATATATAATAAGGATATTACACAATTTTTTTTCAAAAGTGGGCGTAATTGTACAACTGCCACACCCACTCCCCATATAAGTGAAACTATAAACTTTTTAAAATTGATAAAAAGTTAAAAATCAATAAGAATTCTTACTAAAAAAATTGCAAACTAAATCTGGGTGTGGTCCGCCCGCTCATGTGAGTTTAATAAAATCGACTCCATTTAGGCAAGCCAATCAGAATATGTATTTTGAACTTTTGTTTTTATAAGATTGCATTTTTGCCAAAATTTTGAAATTTTTTTGCATTTATAATTTAAGCGTGTTTCTAAATTACTTTCTTCAAATGTGTAGCCCTCATTTTTAATACAGTTTTTCACGACATCCTTCACTTTTCGAGCTTTTTCAGCATTTTCAGCATTTTAAGCACCAAATATCAAAAATATGTGAGCGCGAAAGTTTGCAATTATAAGATGTGACTATTGCAAAAACAATTTATAATAAGGACCAAATTCAAATAAAGTAAAAATATTAAAAGTCCGTGGAAAAGAAAAAATCAAACACAATTCTTTACATGCATAACAATAACAAAGCAACGCGAACATAAACTAACAAAACACCTCACACAAATTCAAAGTTGGACATCGAAAACAACGAGGCCGCTTTGGTGTATGGGACATAAATCAAAGAGATGCAAAAGGATGCAGCTGAAATTTCCAATTTTAGAATCTTGGAATATTAACTAATAAACCAGAAAAAATCCGATTGGAGACTTCAGGGGGAAACACAACTAAAACTCTAGTTGAAATTGAAATATATGGTCGAACGAACACTAAAAATGACACTGGACAAATATTAATTTTATAAAAAATACACAAGAAGCTAAACACATTGTAATTATCTTAAAATTAAGTTAATACCTTCCAACTCAATATTCATTTTGATTTATTTCAAAAAACATTTTTTTATATGGTTTTAATTAATTTAAAGTTGCGCTTAATTTTCCACTTTTTCACTCTGCAAAAACCAACTGTCAACATGCTCACACTTTCGAAGCTATTCCTGAAGAGTATAGTTGGAATAAAACAAAGACAACTATAAATATTAAAACCTTGTTTTATGGGATCGACCAGTGTGCTCTGGTACATTCTTATTGTTAATCTTCATATGAAATCATATGATGCTTACATTTTAGGTATAAAATGTGTTCAGCAAAGTTATGTAAAATGTTACGGAGAATATTTTTGTAGAATATGTTAACCCTCTAAATCCTCAAGGCATGGGTCTTTTTTATCCTTCTTTTAAAAAAGTGCAAAAACCACCATTAAAACAGGGAAAACTGTTCTGCAAAAAAATTATACGTGAAATTTTAATATAAGTCCCTGAATATATCAAAACGGAAAATTCAACCAGAAAGGGGTTAAAATGTTCCGCAAAAATATTTTCCGTGAAATTTTACTATAAGTCCCTGAATACACCAAAACGGAAAATTCAACCAGAAAGTCAGAAATAAGACATAACAAAAGGCAGTTTTGGGTTAATTTCGAATTTATTAAGAATTTTATTTTAAAGTACCCTAAAAATTTAACATGCGCACCCACTGAAGAACTCTTATAGCTGAAATATGCGTTATGGTAATGAAGTGGAATTGCCTAGAGCTAAATAAATGTAATTAATGAAGACTTCCTCTCCAAATTCTTAATAAATACGAAATTAACCGTAATCTCTCTTTTGTTGTGTCTTATTTCTGACTTTCTGGTTGAATTTTCCGTTTTGGTGTATTTAATGACTTATAGTAAAATTTCACGGACAATATTTTTGCGGAACATTTTAACCCCTTAAATAATTGTTTTAACGAAGTTTGTTGGTCTTTTTAAAATAAGGACAACAATCCTGTTTTAATGGAGTTTGTTGGTCTTTTTTAAAATAAGAACAAAAAAGACCCATGCTTTGACGAGTTAGAGGGTTAACATATTCTACAAAAATATTCTCCGTAATATTTTACATAACTTTGCTGAACACATTTTATACCTAAAATGTAAGGATCACATGGTTTCTTATGACGATTAACAATAAGAATGTGCCAGAGTTGGGAAACTTTAACCCCCCTCAAATGAAATTCAGATGTAAACTTTCAAAACGCCGATACACGTATCTTTTTTTTGTTTCCTCTATCAAAATTTATTGATCGGACCTCGTAATTTTTTTGGTGTTGTATAGTGTTATTCGTTTATGTTCAATATAGTGTCAATTATTAGTAATATTTCATTTTACAGTCTAATAAATATATTGTTTTACTTCTTATACAGCATGTTTGCAGATGTTCTGGTGCAAATTGATGATACCCAAGGACTAGAGTAACTTTGTTTTAATGGTTTGAGTTGCGCTGAATCCGGGTCTGATATCTTAACATAAAGTTTGATGAAATCCCGTTTTTCGTCATATTCTAGACATTACAACACCAAATTCGTTTTTTTTCATAAAATTTGTTTTTCGCTACTGTTTGACTTTATTTTACATCGAATTTCTAATAATGTATAACTACCCAGCAAAAACTTTACTTACTTAGTAAGCCAGCAAGTAATATTAGAGCCAAGGCATAACTACTTATTATTTGACTGAAGCACTACTTATCTTTGTTCGAGATTTTTAAAAAATTCATGGGTCAAGCTTACAAATGTACTTACAATCAGTTAAGAAATAAGTAGTAAATTCACAACAAGAATATGTAGCAAAAAAAAAAACACAAAAAATATTGCCTTGTGTTGCTTGTGTTTGATAGTCAAGCTGCTAATTCACTGCTCCATGTACGAGTTATTTTATTGTAAGTTAGCAATAGTTTTAACATCAGCACATAAATGAATATGATATGAACAAAAAAATTAATGGCTTTGACAGGTGGCGAACCACTAACCTGCCGTTTTCCAGTCAAACACACTAGATAGCTGTGCTAAATGCTAAAGTTCATTACCAGCCTGTATAAAAATAAGTACTTATTCTAGTAAATAAAATAATATGCTGGGTAACCACCACTCATTACAAAATAATGCATGAAATAACTAGTTGTCATTACAAAAATTCACAAAATTATTGCTTGGTAGTTTTCCCATAAAAACGCTTTTCGAATGGTTTCTCCTATTCTCTGAGATATCGTCTATGACAGGTTCACGATGAATACAGGATCACAAAGAATTAATTCATAATGAATTCATTAACGGAATAAATGGGAAACTTGTTCACCGTTTCACAATTTAGTTAAAAAACAGTTATTAAATAAAAATAAGTTAATCAATAGATTTTTCATAATAAAAAAATAAGTCAGCATTCAATATTGCTCCAACAAATTCTAATTTGCAAAACAGAAACCAACTATACCAGCAGAACTAACTATTCTCCATCCATCTGACACACTAAGAACCCTGTCCGGACAAGGAACAAAAACTAGTTTCCTTGTTACACTAAATCATCCATAATGATTATTGACTTTTTTGATGATGGAACTGGTTTAATATCATCAACAGCTTCATTATCACCAGCAGAAATGATTCAATATGATTAGAAAAACTTTACCTTTTAATTCAATGAAAATTTAATTTAAATAATTAAATCATGTTTAACATTTAACAGTAATTAATTAAATAATAAAATATTAAAAGAAAAGTGCTTTCTAATTCTTGCAAATGTCAAACTGTAAATGCAACAAAATAACCAATTTACAATTTAATCCTTTTAAAAGTCCAACGGTATAATATAAAAGATTTTAAACTAAAAGTGACTTAAGTTGTCCAAATATTCTACAAAGTGTAAGTAATTAAAGCGATAAATAGAAAATTGGTTAATGTGTACATTTTCTGTTTGTTTTTCAAACAAAATTCATTAAATTACTATCATTAGTACAGATAACAAATCAAATAGAAATTGATAAAGCTGTTAGCAGCATTAGGGTATTCGCTTTGAAAAATAAACAGAAAGAATAAAAGTTCGATGGCTTTGAAAACGATTGTGAAATGTACAATAAATAATTACTCAACAAAAGTTTTCACTTCTACTTATCAACAATGTTGATAGATAACACGCTGTTTTTAACATTGTTTATAAGAATAACAACATTAACTGTTAAAACTGCTAACATTAACATTAAAGCTGCAAAAAGCTCTCCGTTAGAAAATTCATGAAACTGGTAATAACATCAACTGTGTTACCAATGTATTCTTGTATATTTTTAAGTGTGTATTGTAACAGTGACTATTTAAATTGTTGTGTTATTTTAAATAGAGAGTTGTTGCAATTTTTAAACTACTGATCACATTTTTTACTATTAAAAGTACGTTTTTACCTTTTAAAAACGGTGGTTTGTTTCCTTTAAATAAACCGGATGTTTTTAAAAGGTAAAAACATAACAATATAAAAAGACTGATTCAACATCGCACAGCTCAAAAGCCAAGTAGTATAGGTTCCCATCTACCTATGTAGATCCCTATGTATTTTCTATACTTATAAAAATGTAAATAGATTTATCAAAAAATACCAAATACATGTAAATTTGGTAGTTTTTGGAAATTCTAACCCTTTAGGTATAAAAACGGGAAAATATAATTATTACAAATTATTAAGCCACTTCTGATAAACTTGTAAACATTTGTTCCTATACTTGTTTGAAACATATTTTTTTCTTGAGAACATTAACATATCGCTGGCTTAACATGCAAAGGCTCTAAGTCCAATTTTTTTTAGAAATTGAGATTTTAATGAAGTAATGTACAATAAGTAAAAATACATTGATTACAAAGAAAAAAATTTGAGTTATCTCGCATTTTGTTGTTGTTTTGTAGTGATGAGCAAAAGAGCTTAGTCCAATTTAACACAATTTATCACAAGAAAAAGCTCTAAGTCGCTATAAAAAGTACAGTTTAACCATTTCTGTCAAATTGTTCAATGACATATATTAAAACAAGTAAGAAAAAATGGTCGGTCATGCCCAACCATTTTTTTCTTTTAAAATTTAAAAAAGTAATTTTCGGAAGATGGTCTTATTTGGGAGCTATGACTAATTATGGACCGATCGCCATCAAAGTTATTTGCGTTGAATTTTATGTGTATACCAACATTTTTAAGAGATTTATGTTGTTAAAGTGATTTTTGGAAGCGGGACCTATATGGAAGCTATGACTAATTATAGACCAATTGCCATGAAATTAAGTGACATGATTTCCATAGTATAAAGTATTTCTTGGGCCTAAAAAAAGTGTATATACCACATTTTATCGAAATGTCTTCAAAATTAATTGACTCATAAACTGATTCTGAGTCTAACGGTATAATTTAAGGTGGGTGTTAGACTAATATTTTTGGGCGTTACAATTATCTACACAAACGTATTATAGCTGTGTATATTCGGCTGTGCCGAATCTTATATATCCTTCACCAAATTGTACTTTAAAATACAAATTTTAAATATTTTTAGGTATACAAAATTAAAAAAAAAAATCAAAATTGTTTTTTAAAATTTAAAAAAAAAAATGTTTTTTCAAGTTTTTTAAAATTATAAGTGATAAACAAGTAGAAGAGCTATATTTGGCTGTGCCGAATCTTATATATCCTTCTTAAAAAAGTTTTTTCCAAATTTTTTTTTTTAATTTTTTTAAATTTTTAAAAATTAAAAAAAAAGAATTGTGGCAAAATGAAAAAAAAAAATTCGGGTTAAAATATATTTTTCCTGATTTTGACCCATTGTAGGTCCAACATTCTATATCCTTATATAAATCGTTGCAATGGACTTTGAAATTTCTATCATTAGATACCCATATTGTTTATATTAAAACTAGTAAATAAGAAATGAAAGACAAGTTCTAAGAAAAAGACCTAAGTCCATAGAAAAAATACAAACTAAGCAATAGAAAAAGCTCTAATTCCAAAAATCCTTTTATCTCGGCAAATACTTATGTTATCATTTTGCTTTTACGCACATCGAAAACAAAGAAAAATACAAAAAAAAATTGCGTTTACAGAATTCAAAAATATTTACGCAGAAAAAAGTTTGAATGTTTTTTGTCTCCCCTGTAAAATTTTAAAATATGGACTTAGAGCCTTTGCATGTTAAGCCAGCGATATGGACAATTCCACATCATCGTACGTGACATTTGTAAGACATTTGCAAAAATAAGAGTATCTGAAAAATAATTTGGTCTTTATGTTCCATTCAGAGGGTACTATATTTTAAAATAATAAAAAGTTCTTTCGAAATATTGTTGTCCAAAATATTGAGCGAAATAAGGGTATATCGTACGTGTCACAAAACGGAACTCATTTTGTGGTACATGTAGAAATATGCGAAAATATTCGAATCGTGAGAGGCGTAATGTTTTCTTTTAATTTCTTACACTAAACGAAATATTTTTCCTTTACAATCCGTCTTATTTGAATAAAAACAATCTTTGAATGATTTTATAATAAATAAAATTTAATATCGTACCTGACATACCGTACGTGACAGATTTTTCTTTTATAATAAAACAATATATATTCTGTAAATATATGTATACAAAAACTAAAAAAGTGAATAGAAAATATACATTCGGTTTCAATAAACCATTTGAAAATAGCAAAAAACCAGAGTCAAATTCATTTCATTCTACAAGCTAATTGGGAGCTTAGTTTTCACCGCAATTTTAGCCTAAAACATACCTAAGACATTAAAAAATTAAATATAATCAGTTTAAACTATTATGTTTGTCTTTAAAATGTTGTAATATGATCTAAATACTTTCACATAGTAACATTTTATTATTTTCTTCTATTCAAATCATCTTGAAAAAAAGTTTCAAGGGTTTTTGTGTTTTTAGTCGTGGTAGCGATTCTGATGGAATTGCCCATACAGAAATATATTTGTCACAAAATACTTTGTCAAAATGGAGTACTTTGAAATTTCAAACTTGGCGGGTGTTCGTTCAAGAGGGAAAAGGAAAATTGGTAATTTTTCTTCTAATATTAATATAAGTAAATAATATATGCTACTGAGCAAAGAGAGAATCAAGTGTATGAGGCGCAATGGTACTAAACTACCAAAGAAGGAGAACGAATGGTACCTTTTTATTTTTCTAATTTTACTTTTTAAATCTTCTGTAATAATGAAACTAGAATTAGGAAATTAAGAACACTGTGTTATAATCCACAAAAAGGGGACTTACAGGTACTTTTTCCCCTTCTAATAGTACTTTTTGAATATTTTATAATAATGGTTATTAGTGAATGAGAGAGAATTCAAATGGGATAATTAATGGTACTATTTCTTTATTGAAATGTACAGTGAGGCAGAATAAAAATTTTTTGGAAATAAATCTGTCTTTTCTAAACGGCTAGTCCGATCGGGATAAAATTTAACGTGGTTACAGCCAATGAGTATTCGAGTTCAAGTTAATAAAATGTGCCCTACAAATGCTCCAGGGCGGCTCTATGGGGTACATTAAACACGTGCAATTATTTAGTGCTACTTATCTCTTATAGTTTCCGAGTTATAGGCATTTGAAAATTTAAATTTTGTCATACCTTGGTCCGCTTTTTTAAAAATATAGGACGTATTTTTGAACGAAATGGACTCGATTTTTTTTGTCAGTTAGACAACTAAATTATAGTTAATATGCAAAAGATTTCAGAGCAATATCAATTATGGATCCAAAAATAAAAGATTTTCAAATTAAAAATTCAAAAAATAGTAGATTTTTGCCATTTGTTTTTTTTATAAAAAAAAAAAACTTTCTTTAAGAACATATAAAAATTATATGTTTTTCTGTAAGGTATCTTTACGGAGAAGATTTTGGTCTAAAAATCATGTCCAATTTTTCGAATATATCGCCCCAACGCCTTTCAGAATTTGACCTATTTTTTATAAAAATGTCAAATTTGGACCACAAGTTCTAAAATCCCAAAGCTGAGATTATAAAACGGAAAGCATATTTTCAAACCTTGATGTGTTCCCTATTTATCTATCCCCAAAGTATTTTCCTAGCCTCAAAGGAAATATGGATCCCATGGGCAAAATTATAAAAAAATACCAATTTTTTGAAATTTCGGTATTTCCTTTAACTTTTTGACAAGTTTTTTTACACTTTTTTATTTAGAATGAAAAATTTAAAAAACTTTGAAAATTTCATTCATAAATAAAGATTTTATTACATATTACCTATTTATTGAGTCTCTAAAACTAAAATTTGTATCAAAATTTTAATAGGATTGCAAATATTAGGAATAATTTGATCCACATTTATTTCAACTAGCAACTTTTTATTTATTTAAATTTACACAACAAAAAGTTTATATTAAACACTTTTAAAACACACTGGTAATAAGGTTGGCGTTAGCGATATACTCAATAATCTCCAACGTCATCTTCTAGTAGTTTCAAGAATTATCTAATGGTAAAGGTAGAAAGTTAAATTTCCATAATGATCACCTAGAGCTTTTAAAGCTGCTTCACAGTTAATGTTGTTATATTTATAAACAATGCTAATAACAGCGTGTATTCAACATTGTTGTTAAATAGAAGTTTCTACTGAAGGAAATGTTTATAAACATGATGCAAGTTGCAAGCAGCCGTTAGAGACTGTTAATTTCTAATTGATTATGCAATTTCATAACAATATTAAGAAAATGTTTGTGCAAAACTGTTTTCTTTTTGTAGGAATGTCCATAATGTTTTATTTTACAAATAGTATATATTTTTATGTCCATGACTGTCAACAAACTTGTGGAACTACTGCTTAAAAATATCTCATCACTAAAATCAGATAATTACTTGAAAAATATAAGAAAAGTGTGTTGTACAAGTTATCATTTGCATTCAAAACTGACATTTAACTGTAATATTTGTCAAATCGTCAGAATTGCAGTAATATTTCGTCGCTATCAAATATATCAGAACATGTCATGTGTCACATATCAAACTCTGCTATAGACTCATGTTACCATAAAGATGGGAGTTAACTATGTTCTATGTTTGGCTTAGTAATAATGATGGTTTTTCTAGGTCAAAACCCACCAGGAATAATATTTTTTAATTAACTTATAGTTTTGTTTGCTTTATTATTATGTTAAGAACTTTTTACAAAACTAAAATTTTTACCCACATCTGTTTATAAACTCCTACCACATAGTTGAGTTCTGTCATCACTTAAACTTAAACTGCAGGATATAAAATGAAAAAGTTAATCCCATTGATCTCAGTTGTCCATATTAGTGCTGAATACACAGCAGTTTATAATTTTCATTGACTTTTATTACAAAAAGACAATATAAATCCAATTATAATTCATTTATAAACGTTGTTATAGGAAATTCTTTTACAAATGCATGTGACATGTTTTTATCCAATGATTAAAGGCCATTAAAAAAGAAACCTGATCTTAACTCCAGCTTATGGTCATTGCGGGATTTATGGAATCTTTCTGCTAATCGTCGATTAGTTGTCAATGCACGCACGTTTAGTGATTGTAAAGATACGACAAAAAAATATACTTTGATTGAATGGACAGACATATTTGAAGTGAAAATGTGAAAGAATTAATGTAATGACGGCTAGAAAACATGACTTTGAAATAAAAAGTGTGTGATTCTTAATAAATTTCGCTGTCAAACATTGATTGAAATTAACAGTTATACAGTTAATAGTCTAGTTAATATAAAAAGTAGGGTTTAAGCATTTTTTCAAATCGATTTGGAAATGAAAAGGATGAAGCTTCATGTTAGATACAGTCAAAGTGAATTTAATTGCAAATATTTTAGTTTAATTAATAAATTAAAGGAAACAAATATGTTCTGATTAGTTAAGAACAGTCATGAATACAAAACTTAACAGTAAACAGATTTTAAAGTTTACAATGGTTTCACAGATATCCTTCGATCAAGTCCAGTGATACGCGTTCATATTGTTCAGGTTACGAAGATTTCTGTCAATTTACACGTACTCAAACCCGAATGTAAACAATAGAGAGTAATAGAGCGTAAAAATACAAATATTTCATTCAGTTGCTTGAAAATTAAATGCCTTTATTTGCTTATTACTGATCAAGGCGAATGTATTTGATCTTACATTCGTTTCTCAAATATCGCTTGATCAAGTCGAATGTATTTGATCTTATTTGGAAATCACAATTGATAAAATGTTGCACGTATGCCATATTAAACAAACAAAATGCCTTTTTCAACATTTGTTCAATCTTCATTACAACTCCTTAACTAAATTAAGTTTGGTCATCATTTCGATTACATTGCTTAGCGGCAAGATTACAGGATTAATGAACTATCACATTTCTTTTGGGTCTCCTCTCAGCAAGAATTTAAAGCCAATTATAGGAAGCATACTTTATAATTTTATATTTTTAATTGTAGGTTTTACAAAGTTACAAGAAGTGAATTGGAAAATATTCATTGTTGTGTGAAACGCAGAGACATCGTACTGAATTCTGCATTTGGAAAAGGCATGTGTTGACTTGTGACCACAGAAACTGGTTTCCTCAAAAGCATACGAACATGAAAAGAGTGTGACATTTGATGCCAGCACTAGTATTTGTGGCTGTGCAATTGGGATTAAGTTTAGTTTAATAAAAGTGGAAGTTTTGTTGCAATTACATTAATAAACACTGACAAATGGCTAAGGATTAAAATGTGAAAACTGAAGAAGACAAAACCAAACAAATGAATAGTTTACAATACCTTCAATGAGTTGAGCTGGGAAAAAATAAAGGTAATTTTAACACATGACTGCAATTCATTTGCCAGAACTAATTGTATGAATGTAATAAAAATAACACTTTCATAAAATGAATAATTTGTAAGTTGCTGCACTAGTTCGGATGATATTTGAAAAATACAACTTATCTAATCTTTTGATTCGAACCAACCAAGTCAGTATTTTGATATCAATGTTTGTCTCAAAAATAAATTCATCGTTGTTAACAAATCACTTTTCAGGGAACCAAACAGCTATAATTAGAGAGCAAACCACATTTTCTCAATCGCTGGTTATCGTTTTTCGTAATTAATATAATTTTTGTATGAGAACTGTCAGTAAGTATAACGTCACGATAAAAAATTACTAGAGATTGTGAAAATGGGGCTAACTATGTTAGATAATGTACAAATTCATAGCGATATTTATATAATTTCACACATGTGATTATTTGTGTAAGCTTTGAATTATTCAACAAGTTTTTAAGGCTGAAATGAAAAGTTTTTCTTTCAAATTAGCCTAATAAGCTGTAACAATATTATTTTCAAAGTAGTAAATGTGATTTATGACCGTACAATCCGCAAACTACACCCATACCTTATTATTCACATACTGTCACACATTCTCCTTGAATAATCCACATTGTTCTCGTTCTATTCTATGTTCAGATGAATGCATATCTCTAGACAACTAATTTTAAGAGCGATGTTCTTCAATTACACTAGAAATTGTATAACTATGTTTAAACTATTGTTACGAATTTGCATTAGCGATTTGAATTTAACGGTCTATAACGACTGTCTGCAACTTTCATCATGTTCATAAACATGTCCATTAGTAGAAGCTTCTACTTATCAACAATGTTGATAAGTACGCAGTTATTTGCATTGTTTGTAAGTATGGCAACACTAAATATTTAAGCTGCTAACATTAACATTAAAAGCTCTAGAATTCGAATATACTAGTTTTTTCAGTTAAGATCATTGTAGAAATAGAGTTGCATCTAGATCAGCGAAATGCAAACTCACACCACTACAGTTTTTAGATATTGTAGTTGTATGAGTTGAGAATTATTCTCTGGCAAAAACAAAAACAACTACCTGAAATAATGAAATAAACAAGCATAAAAGCGTAACACAACCTGCTTCTATCAATGCTCATGCGAGACTGACTGTTTTTATACAATGTGTGTGCTTGCGTACATGTGAAAATAAAAACAAGAGAGCTCATTTGAGAGCTCATTGCATTTCGCTGATCTAGATGGTAATGCAGCGTATATAAATTGGAAGTGAGAAGACATCAACCAGTGAGTCTAATTTAAAACATCGTTAAGTAAAGACATATTAACTGCCTTAAAGTGTGCTGTACATTAAAAAGTGTGTGTTTTAAAGTGTGTGTATTAAAATAAGTAGAGAATATTTAAATTGTTGTATAAATTTAAATAAATAAAGAGTTGTTACAAATTTTAAACTACCAAACTGCTTTTATTTGCAATCAAAAGTATCCGGTTTATTTAAAGGAAATAAACCACCGTTTTTAAAAGGTAAAAACGCAACACTATGTATGTATTACCCAAAAGCCAGAAATATTGAAAAATGTTCGAAGAAGAGGCTATCATTTCTTCTTTTTGGTACCAATCTTCTTATGAACTTCAATAATATTTATTTTCTTGCACAAATTTTATTTATTAATTCGCCATATACTTCCTCTAACATTGCAATGAATACGAATGTTTGTTAATCATCAGTCAGTAAATCCATTTAGGACTGTTGTAACTCCCAACGCGTAAATGAAATGGACTACTAAAGGGTATTCCAATAGATTCTTACAAACTATGACAGTTGATAGCAGCCATATTGTTGAAGCTACATCTGACGAATTGGCTATCATTAATTCAGTTAGTTTTGCCAAATCATCATGGATGGATATAGCATTCAAAAACACATGAATGTGATAAAATTGTTTTATCAAAATGGGTGTTCATTTCGGGCAACGTTCCGTGCGCTTCTTCCATTTTAATATCGCCATAATAGTCCTACCGAGAATAGTTGAGTCTACTGGTATAGTGTACCAACGACGACGAAACGAAAGATATGCCGAAACCATAGACACAGTCCGTGAAAGTTCGCAGGAGAATCCGAGGGATTCAATCGCACACCACAACTTTGGTAAATTTGCGTCGTGACTTGGGCTTGTACTCGTACAATATTCAACTGATCCATGAGTTGAAGGTAAACGATCACGGACAACGACTTGTGTTCGTTGGCAATTGCAAACTGATCATAATTTTCACCAAAAAATCGTCTTCCGCGATGAGGGCCATTTCTGAATAAATGAAATGATATCCAATGCACTGTTATTTACATTCATAAAAATGCTGTTATGTAGGCAACATACTTTTTATGAATTTCTATGTTAGGTAAATTCTCTGCGAGTTTAAGTTTTCCCTAACTAATTTGACACGGAAAAAACATGAGGTAGACATGTTATATATCAATGGATAGGGGATTTTGTCTAATTTTTAAAAATATATTTAACTTTTGACAACTAAAAAAAACATGGAATACTTTTTTGAAAAATATGACAAAAAATGTTTTTTATTGAGTTTTTGCGAAAATACAAATATTTCAAATTGAAATAAAATTTTTATTTATGAAAATTTTTTAATGAAGTTATATAGATTTTTCTATTTAAAATGGAATAATAAAAACAAATTTTTAAATTTGTAATCGCAAATCCCGCAATTCCCAAAAAAGTATTGAAAAATTCCAAAAATGGGATATTTTCGTTTTTTGGCTATAATATCCATACCAGGGGCAGGGTTATCGGAACCCTTTACAAAATAATTAAGAACATATTGGGCCATCTATAACAGGTTACTATCTTTTGATATCGACTATGCGATTTGAGAATTTTTGCCCTAAATTTGAATTTTACATACAAAATAGGTGTTTTTTGAAAGGACCTGTCTCCTCGGTATTAAAACTTTTTTCCTTTTAAAATATTTGATGTAAAGTTAGCTTTTCAAAAAGTACAAATTCTTTATACATCCTCTTAGAAATTTTTTAGATAACCTAAAAAGAATAAGGGCCTGGCTCACTAAATGCGAACGAACATTTTCTTTCTTATTTTATATTGAAAACAACAAAAAAATTTGATTTTTTTATTGTTTTCAATATAAAATAAGAAAGAAAATGTTCGTTCGCATTTAGTGAGCCAGGCCCTAAAAGTACCTTTTCCCCAAAAAAATATCGAAAAATCGCATTTTTAAAATGTTTTAAATTCAAATGCATATAATTCTGAATGATAATTATTGAACAGATCTTACTTTATTTGATATATAAATTTGTTGTTAGTCCTATAAAGAAAAATGGAGAAAATCGGGAAATATTTGGAACCGCCGTCTTTAAAAAAACTGGAGTAGGGTGGGTAAAAATGTTTAAAATTAAATATTTAAGTGAAATATCTCCTAAGCTGCAATAAATAATTGATAGCTAAGACGTAGTACTCGACAAGAAGATTCTATATATGTAATTTGTTTGGCACCTGGTGGGCCCATGAGATCCAAATTCTAAACTGAAACTCGAAAACACTTCCTCTTTGCGCATGTCAAATTACATTCACATCAGGCTAACGGTTTAGAAGTTACAGATTTATTTCTTTCCTTTTTTTCTATACCACTGTGCGTTGGCTAGGTCATCACCGTCAATGACGAGCACCAGGGGTCTATGATTACCAACTTATTTTGGGCTGAATTGGATGATATGGACACCAACATATGTAGTTTCAACAGGACGGCTATAAGTGCCACACAGCTCATGAACATATATACTTTTTGGTTCTACGTCCAATAAAGAATATTTGATATGTTACAAACGGAATGACAAACTCAATATACCCCCTATATTTTCGGTGATAGGTACATATTTTTATGGCAGTTTAAACGGTAATTGTGATGATTATTCCACCCAACTTTCTGATATTGTCTGCTTTATAAGGTGTATTCAAATATTCCCCCTTTTAAGCCATATTTACTTCAAAACTACAAAATGTCTTACCCCAAGAAAACAAAAAATTAAAATCTTAAAACATGTTAAAATTTGTAATAATCTTCAGAAAAATTTATTAGAAATGTTGCCTAGACTTAAACATAATGTTGTACATCCCATGGAAATAATTCATGTTATAGACAACAAGAAACACTTTACAAATTTCAATTCATTAAAAAAATTCTTTGTTAGTCAGTTAGTTGCGATAGAAATACATACCACATTTCTGATAGTTTTGATAAATTAGTTACTCCTTTTGCTGCCAGTTTAGTATGAGCAAACATTCGTTATTTAAAGATTTGCAAACCAGTTGCTGCTGCTACAGATTATCGGAGATGCAAAGAGTTCTGTTGTACACGTGCAACAGGAACATGCAACAAATGTTTGTGAATGATTTACGTGTCGATTTGAACTTTGAGATTACATATTTGTTTAACGTCATCACTTACAATTTTTTACAATTTCAATTAACACCGAAAATATTGGTAGAGAGATATTCAATTTTTACTACAGGTTCCCCTTTCCCTATGTAGATCCACTATTAGGGAGTAAAAACTGTAACATTATATCTTCAAGCCCGACCATATAATACCCTACACTAAGTAAATGTGCAAAAACCATTTTTCTTTTTAAAATATCAATAATTTATATTCGTGACTGATTTTCGGAAGTGGGCCTTATATGGGAGCTATGATCAATTATGGACCCATCACCATGAAATTAGGAAATGCATGGACCGATCATAGCAAAATTTGGTGACATGAATTTCATATATATAAAACATATTTGGAGCGAAATTTCTGTAGATACTTATATAAATTAAACATTTATGACCGATAAAGTCCAATTTCGGAAGGACATGTGTATGGGGGCTAGTCGAAATAATGGACCGATTTAAGCCAATAATCTTGGTTCTTGGGCCGAAAAAATAATATGTACCAAATTTGATCGAAATATCTTCAAAATTGCGACCTGTACTCTGCGCACTAGGTTTACCTGGACGGACATCGTTTAATCGACTCAGAAAGTCGATCGGTATACTTTAAGGTGGGTGTTAGACTAATATTTTTGGGCGCTACAAACGTCTGCACAAACGCATTATACCCTCCCCACTTTGATGGTGTAGGGTATACAAATTATCCTACAAGTGTTTAGTTCCTTTTTAAAACTCGAACTATTTAGGGGATAAAACGGTTTCGACATGCTGCCATTGGTTACTCGCACTCAGAACATGGTAGGAGTCTGTATCCTTAAAAAATACATAAAATGTCCGTTATTAAACAAATTTATATTATGATTGGAGTGGCGACGCGAACCGGGTCAGCTAGTGATAATATATAATAATTCACATCACAAAGAAAACACCCCACGGTGCTTAAGCTCAAAACAAAATACAAAGTCAGTAAAATTTCAAAATACAACCAACATATCTACTCTTATATGTAGGTTTAAACAAACTGTTTACTACTGTATGTATTTGATTTTATTTCATTTTGTTTTTGAGTCCTTTGTCGATAATGAATTGATATGATTGCGAATGACATCAATAAAAGTATGGAATAAATATTGGCAATAACAAACACTGATCGGTTTAATGTTTATCATATTTTTTGTACAACTGAATGGTAGTGGTCGTCATACTGTTAAACATGTAGGATCGAAACAACGCAACCATTCTACTTGACATACAACTGTTTACAATTTTTAAATGGACAACAAGGAACAACTTGTTTGGAACAACTTTGATGGGGTCTAAAGTACAAAAAAACCAACTGAAATAAAAAGTACTGAACTGAAACAAATTTACACAATAAAAAAAATGGAATTATTATGTTTAAAACAGGTTAAAGAATTCTCTAACGAGAAAACTTTTTGTTAACTTTTGCTTTTTAATTTAATGAAATTCAGTTGATACTTTAAATAACCCAGGAATGAAATTAAAAGAAATATTTGATTGTTTGTTAATATGTAACGTTTTAAAAAATATTTGTGACCACAATGTATTCACTAAAAGCCGCAATAAGCACATTTGGCCTACTATGTCCCACATGTTAATAAGGTTTATTGGGTATTTTTTAAAATAATTTTATTTTATCATTTAATTTTAACAAAGAAAATATCCTAGATAGCAGAATAATTGTGACTTAAAGTTTTCTAAGTACATTTGAACGATATCGATTGTCAGATGTTGAGGTGTTTTCTTTCAACTTCTATAATAAACCATAACCAGTGACTAGTTACGTGTCAGTTCCCATCCCCCTATTAACTAAATTGTACGGAACCACTATAGGTTAAACGGCTACCAAAACTGTGACAAAGTCCAATTTTTCAAATGCAAATATTGCACTTTTTTTAATGCCATTTTGCAACCAATACTCCAAATTAACTAAGTCAGCTTTATGTTTTTGGTAAATATTAAATTCCGTTTGACAACATGCAGTCAAAGACATTGCATTATAATCACTTAATAAATTTTGTTGAAAAGCCTGTATTGCTTTCAAAGTTTCAATTGCATGTTTAAATAATTTCGCGAGTTATAAAGATGAAAGTGAAAATGGGGAACAATAATTTAAGTATGTAAGTAAGGTTTTTTGTTAAAAAATGTGATAAAAATGTTAAGCTTGCTTGAAATAAAGCCACTTTTTTAACATAACCTTAAAAGTGCTGCGACTGTTTCAAAATGTAACTTCGTAGAAGCTTTTAAAATTTCGGCAAAGTTCGGCAGATTAAATTCAAACAGAAATGAATATATTGAAATGTTATAAACCGATTTTCATTTACATTCAATAGCCATTTTTAGCCGTTTTCGAATATGTAGTGGACAAAATTGAAGTTAACATATTTTCAGATGAAGTGGAGAAGCATATAGCCCAAACAATGCATTTTTTATATCCTACACCACCATAGTGGGGAGGGTATTATGCGTTTGTGCAGATGTTTGTAATGTCCAAGAATATTAGTCTAAGACCCACCTTAATATGGTACATATAATTTTTTCTGCCCAAGGACGAAGCCTATTGAAACTGGCTGAAATCGGTCCATTATTTCACCTAGCCCCCATACAAATGTCCTCCCGTAATTGGACTTTATCGGTCATAAATGTTTAATTTATATAGGTATCTACACAAATTTAGCTCCAAATAAGTTTTATATATTCGGAATTCAGGTCACCTATTTTTATGATGATCGGTCCTAAATTAGTCATAGCTCCCGCTTCCGAAAATCACTTTAACGTGCATAAATCACTTAAAATTGTTGGTATACACATAAAATTCAACTCTCATAAAGAAATTAATCACACGACCTAATTTCGTAACGATCGGCCCATAATTGGTCATAACTCCCATATAACCCATTTCCGAAAATCACTCACGAATATAAATTATTGAAATTTTAAAAGAAAAATTATAAAAGCAAATGAGACTCTTACCAAATTTTCTTTGCAATCTATTTTACTGCATATTGCTGACAAATTTTTTGAGATGAAAAAAGACGCTGTAATTGAAGCGGAGAAGACAGATTTTTTAAGCTCCGAATTAATATTAATATTAAGCTGTGCCTCAGATCCATTAATTTCCACATCATTTTTATATAGCTGCTTACAAAATCGGAAAAGTTCCACACTTCCACCTGTAGTTATTCACTATACCCACCAAGACGATGAAATTAATGAAAGTTAAGAGGATCTTTTTGATTTAAATTTACAAAATGAATTAAATTTAAGCAATTACTAAAAGTTTTAGTATAATTAAAATAAATTAATGTATTAAGTTTGCATTAATGATTGCAAAAGGGTTAATTTTTGGTCGTTAGTGGGTTAAATTCCATTTTTTTTAATAGAATTATTCTTACTTATGAAAATCTTTAAGGTTTTGGTTTGAATACCATGATTTTGTAGTAGTTATTAAATTTGTACAGAAAAAGTAGTAATTTAACCTATAGTGGGAACGTACGCTAAAGGTAAGACCCATTCAAATATCATGATACCCTTTAACACATGGATAACAAAAATCTTATCTGACCACGAGAGAATGTTACTAATGGGAGAATCCATGTGAAAGCGGACAGCAGTCGGATTTACCGATTTTAAGGAAATTTACCACATACATAAAATATCCAATATGTTCCTCATATCAGTGACTTTTTCAATGGAAACTATTCCGATGTAAAAATATCGCAATTTGAAAATTGAAAAATTTGTTAAAATTGTCTAAAATTATATATGTATGTATGTATGTATGTATACATAATTGCCCATAACTTTGAAACTACTCAAATACCAGCATAATTTTTGACTCCGTTTTAAAGGCAAAGATATTGTTCTTAAAATTGGTGTGAATAAAATTGTTTACGTCCAAAAGGTTAAAGGTAAATTTTTGGAGTATATATATTCAATGTAAAAAATATCAAAGATCACGGTGTTAAAAATTAATAAAGAACATGGTATGAGGACACCTATACTCTACTATTTCTATTCTTGGAAAAAATTTCTATAGAGACTCAATTAGTTCAGGAGTTATAAAGAATAACTTTATTAAAAGTAAGTTTTTTCATATAAATTCATATAAAAATATTTTATCTCCTTGGATGACATCCGTAGGCGTTACTTTTCCCATAATTAGTCGTTAACCGATCGAGAGTTATTTATATTCAATATGAAAAATTTCGACTCAGATTTATTTTTATTTGTGGACGCTAATAAGTAATATGTTAGGAATTGTGTACTAAATCGTCGGAAATTTCAATTTTTTGATTCTTAAGGATCTATCAATTTTATATCTTTTAGGAAATATTGTCAAATGCTAAAATTTTCTATAAAATAAAGCAATATTTTTAAAAATTGTATCAAAGTTTTTCAAAAATATGATATTTCTCATTTTATTAAAACCGGTTAAACGTCTTACAAAAACCGGTTTCTCAAAAAACCGAAAAGTTAAAGAAAACCGAAACCGGTCTTGTATACAAAGATGAAAAAACCGGTTGACCGGTCTTCAGTTTTGGATTCTCTAATCCATAGCTGTAATTTCCCATTAGTCGTTAGCCGACCGAGAGCCGAAGCATTTATCTCGTGCATTGCATTCTCTAGCTAGTCTTAACAAATAAATTATAGTTAGCCGACGAAAGCAGAAGAATTTATCTCCTCGGTTGTAATCCGAAGTTGTTATTTTTCATAATTAATTGTTAGCCGACCGAGAGCCGAATAATTCATCTCATATGATTATTCTCTAGATAGTCTTAGCCAATAATTTGTAGTTAGTCAACGAGATATGAAGAATTTATCTCATCGGATTGCATACGTAGACGTAATTATATAAAGGAAGCAGACCTCTGAAGAACCTGGGTAGCCTAGGCATACCCCGGATGAAAACGAAACAGCATCACGCCAATAACAGATTAGACGACAGACTTCCACTCATTAAATATGTTTGGATCAATAGGGTAGAATAATCTGCCGTTGGATAGTTTCGATAAGCACTAGTCGATATTACCAGTGGTTTTTTACCGCAGAATTGAGAGACATCTGGTAAACCGGGATGTAATTAATTATCGTAAAATAGCGTTCAGCAAAGCACGTCTTGAGGAACCATAATCTCATTAGAGTATAATACCCTATTATGATCAATAGTGTCTTACTCGTAAACATTGTAGGACTTATATATTTAGTCTCACAAGTACTTTAAATTATGCGAGATCTTGCACATAATACCATTTAATTGCGAATGTACAAATTCCTTAACCGTAAACTTCCTCATGAAGATCACCACCTCTGTAATATCGTCGTCGTTATCGTGGGAATGCATATTTAAAGTAGTAGATCACATTCACTATATTGTGTTGGTCTCCTAAATTGTGTTCGTTCTTTGCAAATTATTTATATTCAGCTTCTATCCCAGGTCTTTATAGATTCCCATTTTAGCTTCAATCTTAGAACTTTATAAAGTCCCATTTTAGATTAAACTGTAAAGGCCGTATTAATAAACAAATTTAAAATTTCAACAACACTTTAAAATCAAATTATATATGAAAATTTAGCTTTAAAGCAATGTTTAAATTTTAAATTTTTTATGAATACGGGGATAAGTCTTTATATAGTCCCATTTTAGATTCATTCTCAGGTATTTATAGAGTCCCATTTTAGCTTCAAACATAAAGTTCCATATTACAAAATTATTCCTTTCAAAATATCTAAAGATTGTCAACAAATATTTCTACTTCTTTAGACAACAAAAAGTGGTGTCAATGGGAAAACTGATAACAAAAGCAGATCTAAGATACTGGTCAAGTTAGACATGGAATCACTACATTTATATACATTTTATTTAAATATGTCTCACTGTGCAAATTCTTACATGAAACTAGTTACTCATGTATTTAGTCTGTTAGTATTAATGTTAAGTAAGTATAATTAAAATTGATTGTATTTAAATACAACTTTTAACAAATAAATCCTTTTAAAATTCCTTTACTACTTTGTCATTGCTTTAAAACTCCACTTAAAATTGCTTTAAAAGTTGTCCGAACTCTTTTAGAAGTCATTGAGTGTGAATACAGCATTTACTTTACTACTGACTACTTTGACATTCAACTCCAGAGACATATGCTCCTAAACAGTTGTTTAAGCAGTAAAGTGGTGGCATTAAACGTCTACTTATGACAAAAAGATCTCGCAACATTTCAACTGAAATAAATTTTTATTTTAATTTAGTTTTTATAAACCGCATAAAAACTCGAATCCTCAATGATTTTGTTTATGAGTTTTTTGTTTTTATGGTAAATAAATTTTGTGTTTTAATGACTCAACTTGTCTGGTTTTATTGTGAACAATTCATCAACCGTTAAGTAAAGTTCTGGCTAGCAGAGGAAGTGTATGTAATGAGATTACATTTCGTATGAGGATTCCCATTAATATTTTTTAGAACGTTTGCAGTGGTAGAGAAAACTTAACCCTCTAAGTCGCAAACTTTAAAAAGCTAAAAAAAGTTGTAGAATAATTTTTTTAGAGTAATTATGACCCAATAAACTCAGAACAGCCATCATAAACTAATTTGCAAATTAAGTTTAGGAACCAGGTGCAAAAAGGTGAAGAGTGCCTCAGGGCATTGCTGCCGGTTTAGGTGTAAAAAACAATCATTATGATACGATTTTATTGAAAAACTAATGAAAAAGAACTAATAAAAAAATTCGAATAGATCGTTCACTCGATCGAAAAGTTAGTAAAACATTGACTTAAAAAAAAACTTTCACGTGCTAAACTTATGACATCACTCACAAAACAGCAGACAGGACAAAAACTAAAAGTCAGAATGCATTTCGACTAAATTCACAGATTAATTAAAAAAAATTATAATTACTTTTTGAGATAATTGGTGTTTTGTAATGCATGCCTTGAGGCACTCTTGCGGGTTAGAGGGTTAAACTAATTTAATGTTTCTTTGTCTTCACTCTTTTACATACTTATGAATCTAGTATTAACAAGTAATTTTTTTTCTTTTCGAAATTGTTTTTTAAAAAGTTTTTTCCAAATTTATTTTTTAAATTTTTAAAAAATTTTTTTTTAAATTTTTCAAGAAATAATTGATGAAAAAAAAATTGCTGATGAAAAAAAATAATTCGGGTTAAAAAATATTTTTCCCGATTCTGACCCATTGTAAGTCCAACTTACTATAGCTTTATATACATCGTTGCAATGGACTTTAAAATATCTATCATTGGCTATCCATATTGTCTATATTAATGACTTAGTAATCCAGATATAAATCAAAAATAGGCCAAAAATCTAGGTTTTCCCGGTTTTTCCTTAGACCCCTATCACACTAGGCAATTTAGTTGCGCAAGTCTCTTGCACATCAATAAAACATCATGTAAAATTGTCTTCTCCTTAACCCGACATTACCTCTGCCATCTACAAACACAAGAGACTTGCGCAACTAAATTGCCTAGTTAAAAGGGGTCTTATATCAGCCATTTATAAGCCGATTTTGTCGATTTTAAATATCAACCGAGCCGGAAGAATTCCCAAGTGCCATTTAAGGGTCAATTTCCATTTTTGTTCTATTATTATAAATACTAGACTTCATGTCATATTTATCTTAAGTTTCATCAAAATCGACCCAAAAATAAATAACATTCCTATATCTTTAAATTAGAAATTCCAAATATTGAAAAATTTGACCTTTGACCTTTACGATTTAAGGTTTAACGTTTTCCATTTTTAATAAAACTTTTAGAGTCTATTTAAAATTATTTTGGCTATAATATTCGGAATAGGTTTTACTTAAAATTCATAACAGTAAGGAAATAGATCACATTCGCCAAAAAATGTCCATATAATTGGTTTTTCTCGAAAATTTCCAAATTTAAATCGGAGGTACGGAAAAACTATAAGAGATATTTTCATATCTTTTTCATATTTTTATTCCCTATTATGTTCTCAATAAATCTCAATGAGATGATCGAAAAATTCTGAAATTTGTTTAACAAAATTTTTAAAAATTTGAAAATGAAGTTTTGAAGCTGCCGTTAAAATTTTTTATTTTTTTGGTCATATCTGCGAATAGCTTAACGGTATCCTACGAAGACAAAAACTCATATACAAGTAAATATGGACATATTTTAAGTAAAAATTAGCTTTTATTTTAATATTTATCAAAATATGTTAATTTTGTTCCTACATTTCTTGTTCTAGTTGCCTGAGACACGTTAATGGGCTGCCGAATTTTTAATAACCAAATACCATTTTTTGACCAATTTCGGTTTTTTAAGTCTGATTTGAACGACAATTACGTATATATTTCTATTCTTTTAAATTAAATTGCAAAATTATTTTTTTAATGGAAAATTTTGTAAATGCATCTCAAAACTTCAGAGGGCTTGCACGTCTTAACCCCAACCGAAATTTTTTCAAGATGATTTTTTTACTAATGTTCACTAAACTGTTGGGTGGGAATGGCCAAAATCCAACTTTCGTTTATAAAGGCGAAGGGTATACAATAGGGTGGCCCTTAATAAACGAAAGTTGGATTTTGGCCATTCTCACCCCCCAGTTTGGTGAACATTAGTAAAAAAATCATCCTGAAAAAATTTTAGGTAAATCGGTTGGGGTTAAGACGTGCCGCAAGCCCTCTGAAGTTTTGAGATGCATTTACAAGGGGAAAAAATGCATTTTTTTCAGTTTTTGTAAAAATTTTGCCATTAAAAAATTACTTTTGTAATTCAATTTAAAAGAATCGAAATGTGTACGTAATTGTCGTTCTAATGAGACATAAAAAACAGAAATCGGTTAAAAAATTTTAAAGTTATTAAAAATTCGCCAGGCCATTAACGTATCTCAGGCCACTAGAACAAGAAATGTTGGAACAAAATTAACATATTTTGAGAAATATTAAAATAAAAGCTCATTTTTAATTAAAATATGTCCATATTTACTTGTATATGAGTTTTTGTCTTCGTAGGATACCGTTAACCTATTCTTAGGTATGAACAAAAAAAATTAATTTTTTTAACGGCAGTTTCAAAACTCCATTTTCAAATTTTTAAAAATTTTGTTAAACAAATTTCAGAATTTTTTGATCATCTCATTGGGATTTATTAAGAGTATAAGAGGGAATTAAATCATGAAAAAATTATGAAAATATCTCTTATAGTTTTTCCGTACCTGCGATTTAAATTTTGAAATTTTCGAGAAAAACCAATTATTTGGCAATTTTTAGGCCAATGAGCTCTATTTTCTTACTCTTATGAATTTTAAGCAAAACTTAATTAGAATATTATAGTCCAGATAATTCTAAATATACTCTGAAACTTTTACTAAAATCAAAAAACGTTAACCCTTAAATCGTGAAGGTCAAAGGTCAAATTTTTCAATATTTGGAATTTCTCTTGGAAAGATTTTGAAATGTTCGAAATGTTGTATATTTTTGGGCCGATTTTGATGAAATTTAACAAAAATATAACACAAAGCCTAGTATTTACAAAAGCAGCAGAAAAATTAAAATTAACCCTATATAGCACTTGGTGTTAAAATGACCCCAAACTTCTAAAACCATAAAAAATTATGATTTTAAAAGTTTGGTGTCATTTTAACCACAAGTGCCATTAAGCGTTAATTTCCATTCTTGTGCTGTTATTATAATCCCTAGAGTTTATGTTATATTTTTGTTAAATTTCATCAAAATCGGCCCAAAAATATACAACATTTCGATCATTTCGAAATCTTTCCAAGAGAAATTCCAAATATTGAAAAATTTTACCTTTGACCTTCACGATTTAAGGGTTAACGTCTTGCGATTTTAGTAGAAGTTTCAGAGTATATTTTGAATTATCTGGACTATAATATTCTGAATAGGTTTTACTTAAAATTCATAAGAGTAAGGAAATAGAGCTCATTGGCCTAAAAATTGCCAAATAATTGGTTTTTCTCGAAAATTTCAAAATTTAAATCGCAGGTACGGAAAAACTATAAGAGATATTTTCATAATTTTTTCACATTTTTATTCCCTATTATACTCTTAATAAATCCCAATGAGATGATCAAAAAATTCTGAAATTTGTTTAACAAAATTTTTAAAAATTTGAAAATGGAGTTTTGAAACTGCCGTTAAAAAAATTTATTTTTTTTGTTCATACCTAAGAATAGGTTAACGGTATCCTACGAAGACAAAAACTCATATACAAGTAAATATGGACATATTTTAAGTAAAAATGAGCTTTTATTTTAATATTTCTCAAAATATGTTAATTTTGTTCCTACATTTCATGTTCTAGTGGCCTGAGACACGTTAATGGCCTGGCGAATTTTTAATAACTTTAACATTTTTTGACCGATTTCTGTTTTTTATGTCTCATTAGAACGACAATTACGTACACATTTCGATTCTTTTAAATTAAATTACAAAAGTAATTTTTTAATGGCAAAATTTTTACAAAAACTGAAAAAAATGCATTTTTTCCCCTTGTAAATGCATCACAAAACTTCAGAGGGCTTGCGGCACGTCTTAACCCCAACCGATTTACCTAAAATTTTTTCAGGATGATTTTTTTGCTAATGTTCACCAAACTGGAGGGTGAGAATGGCCAAAATCCAACTTTCGTTTATTAAGGGCCACCCTAGTATACAAATATCAACTTTCTAGGCTGAGTAATTTTGGCGATTATAAACATTAAATAAGTGATTTCTGATAATTTCCTATTCCCAAATTTTATAATGTCCGCTGGTTCTCTACAGGAGATGTTTTTTTTCTAAAGAATTTTAAATTCATTATGATTTTAAAGCAAATTGTAAGGATTCCTTTTAATCGTTAACAAAAGTTGCCAATATTCATATCTTCAAATTATTTCTTTTATATTTAAACAAATTCACTGGATTATTATTATACCCTACACCACCATAGTGGGGAGGGTATTATGCGTTTGTGCAGATGTTTGTAATGCCCAAAAATATTAGTCTAACACCCACCTTAAAGTATACCGATCGACTTAGAATCACTTTCTGAGTTGATTAAGCGATGTCCGTCGGTCCGTCTGGTCGGCTGGCTGGCTGTCCATGTAAACCTTGTGCGCAGAGTACAGGTCGCAATTTTGAAGATATTTCGATGAAATTTGGGACATAGTATTTTTTAGGCTCAAGGACCAAGCCTATTGAAACTGGCTGAAATCGGTCCATTATTTCACCTAGCCCCCATACAAATGTCCTCCCGAAATTGGACTTTATCGGTCATAAATGTTTAATTTATATATGTATCTACACAGATTTCGCTCCAAATAAGTTTTATATATACAAAATTCATGTCACCAAATTTTGTTGCGATCGGTCCATAATTAGTCATAGCTCCCATATAGACCCGCTTCCGAAAATCACTTTAACGTGCATAAATCGCTTAAAAATGTTGGTAAACACACAAAATTCAACATAGTTAACTTTAATATAGACATAAATCACACGACCTAATTTCATGGTGATCGGTCCATAATTGGTCATAGCCCCCATATAAAGCCCACTTCCGAAAATCACTCAAAAATATAAATTAATGAAATTTTAAAAGAAAGATTTTTTTTGCTCTTTTACTTAGTGTAGGGTATTATATGGTCGGGCTTGACCGACCATACTTTCTTACTTGTTTTAATTTATATTTAACTTGAGTTTACTACCGCATGATAAGAGCTGTTTAACAGCATGTTCTTAAAAATAATTTCGCTCAAAAAGTGTTGCTTACAGTAAATTTAATGAATCTAAACTTTAGATTTAGATTCTAAAGTGATTGTATAATGTTTTCAAGATTTCTGGTCCAATTAGTGATTACTTTTTTATGTGATAATTTGATTTTGTTCTTCTAATATTTAATTCATATTGCTTTTAGAAATTTGTCTGTATGTTTATGACACAAAATTAAAAGTTTATTTTAATTATAAGAATTAGCAATTAATCTTTCAGCTTCCTTAAAAAATAACAAGTTTCAGTAATAATGACAAACTAAGCTTATACCATATTTTAAACATAATTAAAGTTGACTTAATAGGAGAATATTTACTATAATAAAATAATTATAAAGGCTTATTACGTATTATTAACACCATTAAAATCTATCTAGCATCATAAAGAAATTCATTTATGCAAAAACAATCTCAAAGATGCAAAATGCAATGAAACCTACTTCCTCTCCATACACAAAATCACGTTTGATGCGAAAATCTATTCTCTCTACTTAAGACTAATTTACATTGTCTCTCAAGTAATATGATCTGTAAAAAGTTTATGTAGAAGAATACGAATAGTCTCAACGTAATTTAACATAGAGAGAATACAGATGAAAATTTTACATTTTATTTTTTGAAATTTTTTAAATTACAAGCAAGTCATATTAGAACAGGACTGCATGTATGTAAACAGAGCAAGAAACTTACCTCTAATATTTGGATTATCACGGCTACATACAAGAATACTATTCATGAAACACATACTAAAACTAAGTTATGATTTGGATTAATAAGAATCAACGACACCGATGAGGAGTTAAGAAGTTTAAAAAAGAAACATGTTATAGATCAACTAAAACAATTATCAGGCAGTACGAATGATGGGAATACAGGTGTTGATGATAAAAAAAAATCTAAAATATCTCTATCGATTCAATAGTTACAGAATTTTGGACGATAAAAAGGAGAAAATTGAAAAAAAGTTAATTTCGTGTGCTCAATAAGTATTATTTTTTGCGGAAAAAAACCATCACTCAAAGGCTAAGCTACATAAATACTATGGGATATGGAAACTCTGCACTATCAATTTCAATGGTAAAAATGTGGTTTACTGAATTTCGTTGTGGCCGTACAAACACGGAACGTTCTGGACGCCCAGTTGATGTCTCTAAACCCGAAACAATTGAAACAAATTCATAATATGATGTTGGCCGATCGAAGATTGAAAGTGCGAGAGATTGTGGAAGCCATAGTGATATCACATAGCAATTTTAAATGATCACTTGGATATGAGAAAGCTTTCCACAAGATGGGTGCCTCGTTTGCTCACATTCGACTACAAACGCAATAGTATGACAACTTTGCAACATGGATGACTTTATGCGAAGTTATACAATGAGAATTTAAAATAGAACAATAGAAGGGTGCACACATATGCAGTTTCCATACAATCAAACAAGGAACGCAATAAACTGACACACATTTTTTATATATGTGGAATTTCAAAATAAATGTTTTGTAACTCAAAATATAAAATTTTTGAATTAAAACATATATCCCAAATATTTGCTCTTAAACTATTTGGGACACATTTTCCTAAGAACAATAGGTAATAAGTTACATGGATGAGAAAGAACACCTGTTTGACCAAAATGTAAAATTTTGACCCCCTCTAACTCAGAGAGTTCTTCACCGATCTTGTTGAAAAATTATATCTGAATTACTATCCAATAGGACAAACCTTGGTGCATGAAATCCCCCATATACATACAAATATACAACAACAACAAATAAAGGTACATTTGGTACTGGTTCAGGTTTTAATTGCAATATATTTGTTTCGACAAATTTTTGGTATAATTGATATAATGCATATAAATTTGGTATCAAATTAAAGGTATTTTAAATAATATTTAATACATTGGAAAGAACTAAGGCTAATGTCAGAAGGAAATCAATTGGTCAATACACAAGGTCTCTTATCAGTCATATTGTCATAATATCCTAATATATCACGACTCGATGGCTCGGCTTAGCCGACTCTTAGGCATTCGGCGCAGGTCTGTGCTGGTAGGTTACTATAACACAATAAACATTGTATACAGAGTAGTATTATTTTAGGATATTTTTTGCTTGAAAAGCAATAAAATCATTGTGAAATATTAGGACACTATGACAATATGACATGATAAGATACCTTGTGAATTGACCAAATGTGTAATTTATTCTATGCAGCATAAGTACCCAGCTAGAAATTGCGTCTTAAGGCAAAGCGACTCCATGTTATTTTAACACTTTTTCTGAACCTGACTAGAACAGGAAGTCAAAAATTAAAGAGTTTTTCTTTATTTATTCTATTAATCTATACTTTATTTGTGTTAATTTTAACCCTATTTAAGAGATTACGATACGATTCATTGCATTACCAATCAAATAAAATAAAACGGTATTTTAATACTATACAAATACAGTACTAGACTATTAATAGTCGATAGTTAATTTTCTTTACTTCCTATGGCATTAAATATAAACTGTAAATACTCATCAATTATATGACAAAAGCAATATATTGAAAGCAACAACGTGAAAATCGCATTTTCTTTTTTATTTTATTACCACAAAAAAGAACAATATATTTAGTTCGTGAGACGCAATATTTGTAGAAAGTACGAATTGGTATTGAAGTAATGAAATGGAACAAATGTAACAAAAACAAGAAATAGTGCTATACAGTACACTTGCGATAATATGAACAGCCTAAAATATGAACACCCCGAAAATTTGAACACTTTTTTTACTTCCATTGTCTACTCTAAAATATGAACTTAGTGTGCAAAAGCTTTAAAATATGAACAGTTTATTTTTGTCTTTAACGTATTTCATCTATTTACACAGAGTTGAAATCTAAATCAATAGGGTAGTGGCTAAATTCTAATTCAACTGCTGTAGATGGGAATTAAATGACATTCGCAAATATGAACAATCTTGCAAAAGTGAACTGGCGTGGTTTTAATTAGTTCATATTATCGCGAGTGCACTGTATTCGTCTTTGTCGAATCTTATATACCCTTTACAAAAGTATACTTTAAGAAAAATTTTAAAAACTATTTTTGGGGAAACAAATAATTTTTTGAAAAAAGTGTTTGATGAAAAAAAAAATAGTCGGTAAACAATTTGTGAAAATATCGGTGCCGTGAAATAACTCCAAAAAAATTAACGAATTCCCAAACTTAAAAAGTAAAATAAATCCCAAATGATAAAATAAAATTATTCCCAATACGTAATTGGTAGTTTTTATACCCTACACCACCATAGTGGGGAGGGTATTATGCGTTTGTGCAGATGTTTGTAACGCCCAAAAATATTAGTCTAACACCCACCTTTAAGTATACCGATCGACTTAGAATCACTTTCTGAGTCGATTAAACGATGTCCGTCCGTCTGGTCGGCTGGCTAGCTGTCCATGTAAACCTTGTGCACAGAGTACAGGTCGCAATTTTGAAGATATTTCGATGAAATTTGGTACATATTATTTTTTCGGCAAGGACCAAGCCTATTGAAACTGGCTGAAATCGGTCCATTATTTCACCTAGCCCCCATACAAATGTCCTTCCGAAATTGGACTTTATCGGTCATAAATGTTTAATTTATAAATGTATCTCCACAAATTGCGCTCCAAATAAGTTTTATATACACAAAATTCATGTCACCAAATTTTGTTACGATCGATCCATAATTAGTCATAGCTCCAATATATACCCGCTTCCGAAAATCACTTTAACGTGCATAAATCGCTTAAAAATGTTGGTAAACACACAAAATTCAACATAGTTAATTTTAATATAGACATAAATCATACGACCTAATTTCATGGTGATCGGTCCATAATTGGTGATAGCCCCCATATAAGGCCCACTTCCGAAAATCACTCAAAAATATAAATTATTGAAATTTTAAAAGAAAAATTGTTTTGCTCTTTTACTTAGTGTAGGGTATTATATGGCCGGGCTTGACCGACCATACTTTCTTACTTGTTTTATTAACAATTGTGATTTTTTGAAATTTTTGTATGATGACTTCCCAGGGGGTACCGGGGGTGTGCCACTAGTATGGGTGGGTCGGCCCTCCAAAGTTAGCGGGGGTCGATCATACATTTAGATTCGAATGGGTCAAAGTGGGATTTTTTTAACAACATTATGATCACTATAATGTTTTATGTGATTACGGTAACCATAATATATTTATGTTACCATTCACATCATTGTATCAATCATATATATTTTTGTAGTAAATAAATATATTTTTTTTGGTAATCATGTTCATATTTGGTACCCTAACTCTATTCGCAGCAATGTGTATAATGATTTTGTCTGCAACTTCCATGTCCTCTTATTTTCACTCAGTGTATTAAAACATGACCTAGCAGTTCTACGAGACAAAGTACAAAATAAACATTTAAAGCGACTACCCTCTATGTTACTTAGAGACACTAAAGTGACAATTGACTTCACGATAGATAACATGGGATATATTAAGTAACTAATTGACTTCTCTCTGCACTACAAAGAGCTCATACGTGTCAAATAATGCAAAATATATAAATTGCAGTCAGCCAAGTGATCAGACATTAGTGATAATATCTGTCTATATGGATGGAATACATTTTGACTACTTGCTTAACTGCTGGGAAATAACTAATGTTTGCATATGTAAGTGTACCGCAGAATAATTAAGCACTTTCTTTATTTTTCCTTCTAACAACATTAATAAATTACTATACTGGTACCACTAGAAAGCCATGACGCAGTTGAGTAATAAATTACGTACAAGAGAATAAAGGTTAAGTATGGTATTTTACAACTAAATAGGAAAAACAAAATGATCATGTAAACATAAAATATATTGCGAATGGTGGAGAGTGAACACTAGATGCTCTATAACCAGTAACCAGAACTTGTTCAAGAATAAATGCTAATAAAAATTGCATAGAAATTGTATAGAAATTCTAAAAAAATTTATAAAACTTTAGGATTTTTTCTTCTAAACAAACCCAGAAGCAATATATCACTTATAGACAGTAATGTCTGATCACTTGGTTAACTCCAATTTATATATTTTGGATCTCTGTAGTACAAAGAGAAGTCAATTGGTTACTTTATACATCCCATGTAATCTAGAGTGTAGACAATTGTCACTGAAGTGTCCCTAAGTAATCTAGAGTGTAGTCATTTTAAACGTTTATTTTATACTGCACTTTAGAAAGTGGATATTTACCCACCAAAAGTAATCTATTTGAGAGTTGTCGGAAGAAGGTTTGTTTACAAGCAATCTGTTTATTTGATGTCTATTTATCCGACTCTTTGAGGTCCTTTAGTACTTGTACGTGTTAAAATAACTAGTTATGTAGCTGATCAAGTAACCAGTTAGGTAGCTAGTAAGGAACCAGACCATGTAACAGGTATGTGAATCCAATGCATCGACTTCCTACATCTTTCTGTTAATATAAAGTTTCAGAGTACATTGTTAAGATACTCTGATCTTAAACGAGTATTTATTAGTATAAATATGTACTATGTCTTGCGTTTTCATTACATGTTCACCATGAACCTTTCCACCAATAAGTTGCATCAGATTGTAAAACTAGAATGAAAATTCTGCGATCCGGATTTTAATCATTTCGAGAGAATAGTTTCGCTGGGATAACCAAAATTAAATTTCAAAGAGATTTCGTGCTGGAACAAAAATTTAATTCAAATTCAACCATTAAAAGGATCTTAAAATTTTTGAAAACTTCTACTAAGAATCATACATCATAATATCACCAACTCCACCAGTAGTAGCGTACTAAAAGAAAATTCCACAAACAAGTAATTAAGAAAAACGTTGAATGTTAAAAAATGTTTGTTCTCAAATTAATCTCATCTCCTTCAACCTTCTAACTACTGTTTGTTTCTACTACAGTTTGTTTCGCAAAAATAAACAAAATAATCATCTGTTGTAAAATAAGAGAAGCCAAAAACAGGTTCGCCGTTTTGTGACATTTATTGTCATTAATGTCAAAGTGACAGCTGTTTTGACGGCATAAATTGAAAGAAATAAACAACATTAACCTGTTTTGTTAAAACATTTCTGTGTAGATTACCAGCACAAAACCCAAACAGCTTTATTGATTAAGAAAAGTCATGTACGAATAAGAATATGTGGGAAAGAATCTTGGCAACATGTTATGAAAATAGTTTAAAGAAAATTTAAGTCAGAGGGTAAAATGATTTAAAGAGGCAAATGTAAAGTAAAGGGTTTTGTTTCTCTAGACTAAATCAACACGAACGTATTCGTAAATAAAGAAAAAACAAGACTCTAAATAATAAGTATCTAATAGTTTTGTGTCTTAATTCCCAAAAAGAATATTTTTCTCATGTTGTTCAAAGTTTGTTTTTTGATATAAATAATACCAATAGTGTTTAGATCAATTACTAATAAACAGAAAAGGTAAATGGTTTTTGTCAGAAATACAGTTTAACTGCAGCTGGATCAACTTGGATTTTCTTAAGTAATCAACATATTTATAGATTTTATGAACACAATGACAAATTAAATATACCTCCACCTCTTATGTGTCACCATAAAATCTGTATTATACCATAAAACTTTTGACTTTAGTCAGACCACCAACTAAGATTTCCTTTATATGACACCTTGGAGATGGCACATACAAAATATAATAATCATAGTTGATTGCTTTTCCACAACCACAATGACAATTTCAATTCCCATTAACGACACTGTGCTGTCAAATGCCATACAAAATATTCATAAAGTTAAAGATTGGAAATGAAGGTGGGATTTGGATGTGAGGTTTTATGTTGGTGCACTTTCATTATAAAAAACTGTTATTTACTATTTTGGCTTATCTGTACGCTATCAAGACAAATCCGGAGTTCCACATAGAAATAGAAAGGGCAATACTGCTTCTGTCAACAGACATCTGTCAGTTGACACCTGTCAAAATTTTAAGAAACTGTTTCGATTAGATTGAGGCATTACAAAGAAGTCCAAATATACTATATTATCGCTTAGTGCCCTGTTGCCTCTACCAAAGCCTCCAACACTAACATAAAGTCAGGAATTTGTTCCTTTGCCCAAAGATTTAATTATTATAAACTTATAATATCATACAATGCTTTGTAGGTGAATATATGTATTTCACGGAATCTCATTTGGATTTCTTTCCGAAAATCTGGATGCTATAGGTGATTAACAAGGTGAGAGATTTCATCAAGACATTTATTTAATGGATAAAGTGACTATACTCTAGATTACTAAGAGACACTTAAGTGACAATTGTCTTCACACTAGATTACATGGGATGTACAAAGTAACCAATTGATTTCTCTCTGCACTACAAAGAGCACATCGTGTAAATCAACCAAAATATATTAATTTTAGTCAGCCAAATGATCAGTCATTAGTGACAATTACTGTCTATAATGGATATATTGACTACTTACTTAACTGCTGGGTATTTATCCTTTTTAATGATACGTTGCACAGATGGTTGAAATGTACCAAAAGTGGCGATTAATTCATAAGCTGAACTTTATCTGTCAAAGTCATGTTTGGTAAAAGTGCATTAAATAATACTGCTAAAAGTACAGTTGTGAGTAACTTACTTACTTTATTGGCAGTGAGCGGTCAAAGTCAAATAATTTTTACAAATTTTGCGAGTTGTGGTTAAAATTGAAAATTGTGATATTTCGAAAACTTATATTTTTTGTTAAGTCTGTTAAAAGTAGAAATATTAAAATGGAACCATCAACTTCAAGTATTTGAGAACATAAATAAATATTTTATGTTTAGATAAATGTTTTGCAAATATTTTTTATTTTATTTTTTTTTAAAGTGCTCCATTATTGGGGTTTTTTCGATATATAGATGGAGTTTAAAAAAGTTCAGGGCGAGATCGGGTTAATTTCATTAAATGCTCTTAAAATATGACATTTCTGCTTATATATTCCAAAAAAAAATAGTGCGGTTTTATTGAGGTTTTCTACTTATTTAAGTTATAGTGAAAGAACTGAAAGAATTTTCTAACATTTTTTTTAAAGTTGTATTTATGATTATTCATTACTAAAAAATTATAATATTCTCTTTTGTGACTTTTTTGAAAAAAAAAATTGTACATTTATAAAATTTTGTGAAAAACAAAAATTAGATTTTAAATTAAATTTATACTAATATAAATACATATAATAAATTTATTATTTTAATTTTTTAATAGCACGTTAAGTATGCTTTAATTTCCAATTTTATTCATTAATTTATCGTTTTCCATTCCAAAGTTACAGCATAAATTGTGAACTAAGGTATTTTTTTCTAAAAAACAATAAAGGGTTAAAAAAAATGTTAAATTTTTTTCTAAAATACTGTATTTTTATGTGCTTATAATAAAACTCATCAATAAAAAGTAAGTAAGTACCGAAAATACTTATCAGATAATAAGACAAACTTTAGTAAAATATTTCTAATGATGGCTATGGTATGTAGTTGTCATTACAAAGTAAATTAATATGTAATAGCATATCTTTACAAGGATTTTGCTGGTTAATTATTACATTTTCAATTACCTGTACTTATTTATTCCTTCAGCACGAGTAATCCATATTTGTGCGCAATGTTATTATTAGTATTGTTGAGAATTATTTCTGAATTTCATTTATTCGAATCCAATTTGATACATTAATTTCACAATTATTTTATATTTTTCCATTCACATTTGGCAGTAATACACTTATCATAAGAATTGTAATAGATTTTCTTCAATATTTTTGTTTTAAACATATGTTTTCATAGATTATTATTTTTAGCATATTTTGAAATTTAAACACTTTACACTAATTTAAACACAGTAGTCATTTTAAAACTTATTAAAAATACTAAATATTTTTGAAAGTTAGTATCAATACACACACAGAGAAAAAATATAATTGGGCATGGTTACTGTAACCATTTAAATAGTGTTACATGATTTTTAACAATATTACAGTCACAGTAACTATTTACATGATTGTGGTAACCATAATATGGTTAATTTATGATTCACATGATTGTACCAACCATATATATGGTTACAGTAAAGAAATATATGTTTGTGGCAACCATATTTATGATGAATAATTTTATCATAATATATTGTTCTCATATTATGATAAGCCTTAAGCCGAGAGCAACACAATATGATAAGTCCTTCATCATATGAATGGTTGTCACAAACATATATTTGTTTACTTTAACCATATATATGGTTGATACAATCATGTGAATCGTAAATTAACCATATTATGGTTACCAGAATCATGTAAATAGTTACTGTGACTATAATATAGACACTTGAAACTTGTAACAATATTGAAATGGTTACAGTAACCATGCCCAACTATATTTTTTCTCTGCGTGTATTAAAATTTGCCATTATTTTTGTTTACATCCATATACTGGGTACAAAATATTGCTTCCAAAGAAAAAATATAGTTGTACATGTTTAATGTAACCATTTCAACAGTTTGACTAGTTTTTCAACAATATTATAGGCGCTGTAATTATTTATATGATTGCGGTAACCATAATATGTTAAAATTACCTTCAAGTTACCTTACCGCATGCATATGTATGTGGTTAGTAAATATATTTTTATGGCAATCATGTTCTTGATGAATCATGCATATGATTGCTACAATCATGTGAATCATAAATTTGTATTGTTTAAAAAGAATTGTAAATATTTTGGAATGGTTAAAGTAAACATGTAACACTGTATGAAAGCCTATTATAGCCATTTTAAATTTAGCAGCTTTAAATTTTCCATTTTTGACAAATTTCTTTTAATTTAACTATTACTTAACTCAATAAAAACCATGGAACAAACAAGACTGCTACTGTTAAAAAAGTCAATCATCAGTTTTATCATACAAAAACTAAATTTATTTTGTTTTATATTTTTTTGGAGATTCGGAATGTAAATCTGTGATCCGATTTTGTTAATTCGGGAACCATATGAAAGGTTATTATGTTCTCCTTAAATTGAACAACTGCATTGGAATATTTTAAACTTATTGCTGAATTAAAGCGCGTATTTTTCAGAATTAGAAAAATAGCTCAATCTAAAGACCCACGGTCAAAAATCTTTCCTAAACCGTATAATACCCTACACTAAATAAATGAGCAAAAACATTTTTCTTTGAAAATTTCAAGAATTAATTTTCGTGATTGGATTGGGCCTTATAGCTTTGATCAATTATGTACCGATCGTCATCAAATTTGGTCGTGTGATATGATAAAGTCCAATTTCTGGAGGACATTTGTATGGGTGTTAGGTGAAATATTGGAACGATTTCAATAGGATTCGCCGAAAATAATACTCGTTCCAAATTTTATCGAAATATTTTCAAAATTGCGACCTGCTATTTATGCACAAGTTTAAATCAAATCTGAAACCGGTTCTGGGTCGATTGGTATACTTTAAGGTGGGTGTTAGATTTTAATCGATGGATAGATTTTAGCATTTTCATTATCTTAAACAAAATTAAATAATTTGTGGTGTTTACACACCATGTGTTATGTATATTGCAATAATGTGTAAACACTTGAATTCTTTATAAATTTTGTTAACATACATTTTATTTTACCGATTTGAATACTGTTAAAATTATGGATTATTACATATTTAATACTTTAGAACAAATAATAGATATACATATTTTTTTATTAGTTTAGAACTAATTTTTCAAATATAAAAGTAGATTTCATATTTATTTCATATGTATTTTAAATTTCACTTAACACTTTTGATGAGCACTTTTCTTACTTGTTAAATGTATTCAATCTGTTTAATGGGATTTAAAATTTTACTTCACTTTTTTTTTTATTTATAATTTTTAAACTTTTGTTTTTCTATATTTGTTTTATGTTTTAATTAAATTATTTATTTCTTTACGTTTTTTATTTCAATTGCTTTTATTTGTTTCCTTTAAGTCGTAATTTACGCTATTTGAAAATAATTTTTCATCTCAAAACCGCTTGAAGAAAATCTAAACCGTTTGCCAAGTAAATCAATCGTCATCTAAATTTCTGTAAAATTTTAATGCAACATCCTCCAAGTTGTTGGATTCACAGCAAACATTCAACAAGCATGAGTTGGCTTCAAACAAGCAACACAGCAACAATTGTTGTGTTCAAAACAAATGTCTACAAGACAAGATCAAGGTCATGTTTGCGGAGAATTTATTTATTTGTTTGTTTTAAAGGGTGATTTTTATAGAGGCGGATAACTTTAAAGTTTTAATATCCATCCAATTGGCTTTATTAATATGATAATTTTATGGAATTAATGTTTAAATATGATTTTGGGCAAGTGGCCGCCACATGGTGGCTCAATAATTAATTTCATTGGCTAAAAGTCCAATTTTTTGTTAACACCAATTTTTAAAATTTTAATGCCATTCGAATTATATCAAAATATTGGTAATTGTGGGCGTAGCATGCTGTTAAAAACAAATATTTAATGTTATTTTATAAAAAATGTGAACTGATCTTGTGATCAGTTTTGATCAGTAATAAATTATCATTACTCGCAAAGTATTATCGAAATCATATTGTTACGAAATTGTACTTGAATTCAAATGTAACGATTTTAACGGCTGATTTAAAAGTAGCAGAATGCTTTCAAATAGCAGTGCTGTAATAGCAAACTGTATCATATCTGTGGGCATTATTAACATTGAATAAAAGCTTTCAGTTGACCACTGATCGTAAGTTGACAACGCTGTTTGCTGCAACCGTATATTCGAATTCGAATATTCAGTTAAAGAACATTGTAGAAAGTACACCACAGATGGCGTATGTATTAGAAAACTCTAGACAGTTAAAGAGCAATCTAGAATGCAGATGGCAGTGTTATAAATAGTGGCAGAGGTTGCAGTAGTGAGAGAGTTTATCAGAGACGCTATTCGAATAAACATCAACTGAGTGCCTTAAAGTGTGCTGTATTTTTCAAGTGAATTCTTGTACATCGTGTCTGTATTTCTGAGAATTTATAAAGGTGTATAAAAAACATTGAGTGACTGTTTAATTCTGTTGTTGTTGTACATTTTAAATAAATAAAGAGTTGTTACAATTTTCAAACTACTAAACGGCTTTTATTTACAATCAAAAGTATCCAGTTTATTTAAAGGAAATAAACCAACGTTTTGAAAAGGTTAAAACGTAACAATATTTGAACATTATTGGATGGATATTAAAAATGTTTTTCTCTGTTTTTATACCCAACACCTTCATGAGAAGGGTATATATAAGTTTGTCATTCCGTTTGTAATTTTCACAATATAATTTTCCGACCCTATAAAGTATACATATTCTGGATCCTTATAGATAGCGGAGTCGATTAAGCCATGTCCGTATGTCTGTCTTTCTGTTGAAATCAATTTTCTGAAGACCCCAGATATCTTCGGGATCCAAATCTTCAATAATTCTATCAGGCATACTTTCGAGAAGTTTCCTATTTAAAATCAGCAAAATCGGTCCCCAAATGGCTGAGGTATGAGGACAAAACCAGGACAACCTCGATTTTTGACCTATTTTTTATCTATATCTGGATTACTAAGTCATTATAGATATCTAAGACAATATGGATACCTAATGAAAGATATTTCAAAGACCTTTGCAACGACGTATATAAGAACATAGTAAGTTAGACCTACAATGGGTCAAAATCGGAAAAAATATTTTTTAAACCGAATTTTTTTTTCACCAAAAGAAAATTTAATTTAAAAATTTGCTTTTTTCCAAAAAATTAAAAAAACAACTTTGAAAAAAAAATTTTTGTTTACCTAAAAATATTTAAAATTTGTATTTTGAAGTATAATTTGGTGAAGGGACAGATTCGGCACAGCCGAATATAGCTCTCTTACTTGTTTAATTTAAATTTCTCCTACTCTATAAAAACACCCCATTGTTCCAGATATTCACTCTACAATGTCAATCGAATTGAATCAAAAAAGGTCATAGCTCTGAATTAAATATTTCTTTAAGCTTTAATCCGGTTTAGGTACTAACTAACGAATTGTGGTACATTTTACAAGGAACGTCAACTAGTTTAAATCTAACTTGAATTTTGGTAAAAAAGAGTTCTTGCTGGCATTTCGATTGTATTCTCTGGTTGTGTATATTTCCTTCATTATAAGTTTAAACGGATTTATACCTTATCTTTGAATTGTTAAATATTAAATTTTATTTGTTAATATTCATTCCTATAAAGTTACCATTTACCGTCAACTTCCTTATTCTTTCAATACAGAGCTACAGCTACGTAGTACGTACAATAGAAAACAACAGCTTCAACCTCAACAGATCATCATCATCTGATCCATGACTTTACATAAATTTAAAATTTTGTCATTAAATCTACCATAAAAAATAGACGAGATTGATGTTTTATGGTTAAAGGAAAAATATAATAAAACAAAATGTTTATAAGAAAATGCAAAAAATAAGTACAAATCTTAAAAGCAAAATCCCATCTGCCTTGTTTTTATACAAACCAATGAATAATGTAAAGATTTATCTAGGATATAGTTAATCTAAGTAAAATAAATCATTCTAGTCTGTGTTTCTGGTGGCAGTTACAAATCATCGCTGTAATGGGGCATCAGACATACTGAATGCTGATGATGGTTTTTAAATGTTGGCAATAAAATTGTTGTGTTTTTCCACAAAATGAACTTTCCATTTCATTGGCAGTTCATGGCAGGCATGCAACAATAATATATTATATGCAAAATATTCATTAATACTTGTAAAAAAATGTCATTGTAAAATAAACTCAATTAAAGTAAATTTAAAATTTTAGAGATTAAAAATTTAGTTGCGTCAGAACCAATTCTTTAAAACAAATCCTATAAGTTGCATGAGTTTTAAAAAATATAGAATAAATTAAAGAAAAAGTAAATATAGAAAATGTTTGCTAATGTATTGTTACGAAATTGGTTTCAAGTTGCATCATGTTTCTAAATAATTCTATTTATGGAGACTTCTAATTGTGGACAATGTTGTTTACCGGCCGATTAACACCAGTTAACAGAGCTGTGGAACATACAAGATTGAATAAAAGCTTTGAGTTGATCATTATAGAAATAAAACTTTCATGAAGCTACTGGAAGGAAGATGCGATGTGTATAAATAGTGGCAGCTAGGGTTGCCAGATAACAAAAGTCAAATAACTGGAGGACGGAAAAAATTGACCTGGATTTTGAAAAAATAACTGGAAAATTTAAAAATGCGCTTATAGTTCAAAAAAGTTAAATTTAATTTCAAGTTTTTTTACAAAAATAAAAAAAATAACATAAAAACAAAGAAACGTAACAATTAAAATTCAGTCTTACGTCATATTACATATATTAATTTTTATCACATAAAAAGTATAACTATTTTTTTTGCCACATATATTTTGTATTTTTATTTACAGAATTTACTAACTCTTTTGCTTTAGTTGTAAGCAAAAATGTTTGAAAATTTTTGCAACTTTCATCAAAATTTAGCTTTATTAAAATTTCAGCCTTTATTAGGTCGAAAGACATTCTATTCCTTTCTTGGGAGTATAGATTATTTAAAACACTAAATGTCCTTTCACAAAAAGCATTGCTAAAAACATAAATTTTGTACTTTATTTGTATCGTATTTTTGAAAAAAAAAATAGACCATATCTTATCAATTGGAATGTTATTCGGCAAATTATCAAAGGCATCTCACAGGCAGCAAAATTCAGTGTACAACATGTCGTTGTCAATTAAATTTGATATTTCTAAAACTTTTGGAAGCTCTGATAAGTTATCCCACGATAAAAGAGATTGTTTTAAATTTAGAATTTTGTTGTAAAGTGATTCCTCTCCGAAATCATATCGTTGCTCTAAGTATGTAATAGATTTTGTTAAAAACTGGTTTGCTTCTAATTTGAAAGTTTTTGTTTCGTGAGCGGAAATCTTTTTTAAAATACTTACAACTTTGCTTCCATAAAAATCATCTTTTAACCGATTTTTAAGGCTATTCAAAAGATTACTCATTATATTGTGCAGTTCTATAATAGTACAAGAATCACTTTCTAGGGCTAATACTGCTGAATGAAATTCATGGATTACGTTATGCATAAAATACAAATATGCCTCTGACAAACCTTCTTCTATATATTCTTCATCATCATTGATCATATCATTATCATGCTATACCATGAGAAACAAATTCCCAGATAACTTTTCGACAAGCATTTTTGCCTTTTTGCTAAAAATACCTCTTTACTGGTGGCCAAGAATATATTAATCGGTCGATTGCTGACAAGAGAGAAAGCCATTTTGTAGGGACATGCCGAAGAAGATTTTTATATTCAATACTGGCAAACACGAAACAATCCTTTAATTTTTCATTTGTCAAAGCCGAAGAACTAAATTCATTAAATTTTTTAATCACGATATTTTCCAGATCAACCGACAAAGCATTTAAAGCATTTTTAACGCAGTTATTAATGACGTGACAATTACAATTTGCCTTTATAATTTTTTTGTTTACATTTTTAAATTTTTGAAACACAGAGTTATGAAGACCGTAGTTAACTGCTGCCTTATCGGCGCAATATGCTGTAATTTGTTCAAGTTTTAGATTATTTTCGTTAGTAATTCTAATTATGTTACCAAAGATATCTTTTGAAGCTTCATTAGGATCTTCATAAAAATCTAAAACTTGTTTATGTATTCCTGTTTTAGCACTAAAATATTGTACAGCATATGGAAAAGTTTTCACGTTTCCTATATTGGATGCTTACTGAAAAAAATAGCTTTCTTTTAAGGCACTAGAAACTGTTTCTTGAGAATATGGAGCCAACACGTTTCTTGTTATAGCTGCAGCTTTAGTACGACCACAACTAATTTTGTTAGCAATTTTACTATCACAAAAAATAGAAGAACTCAATTTAATTTGGCAATCTAGACTGTTATAACTCAGCCCATGAACCACATTGTGATAAACGAACATTAATTCAGCCCTTGAGACCAATGTTTCATCTTTGGATTCTGCCGGAGTAACAAAATTTGAAATGCTGTGGGACAATTTTTGCGACAGTGCCACTTTTGAATGTCGTTTTGTTTTGATGTGTTTATTTAACGATAGACTTCCTTCATATTTAATGGAAATTTCTATCTGGCACAATTTGCAAAACGCTGTGTGTTCATCTTTCTTTTTAATCCATTTAGAATAATCTGGAGCCTCAATCCACCTGTCGCAAAAAGTTTTGTATTTTTTTCTTTTGGACGGTCCAGCATTTTCGTTGAGTTCCATGCTTATGTATGTATATTCACAATCAATCAGTAAATCGTTCTGTAAAGTGAAAAAAAATCAAATGTCTTTAACTATTTTAATAATATTAAATAAATACTTACTACTTCTTTTCAAAAATGTTCTCTTGTTTCCAATCAGCTGTTTAATGTTGTTAAATTTCTGGTGTTGGGCACAACAAGATAATAGGCAAAAATACTAGTGTTGGTACATTTTAAAGATTTTTTTGTTTACAAATTGTCAGTGATGTACAACATAAATGTACACATGAATATACATTTCCAAGCACAATTGTATAACTATAAAATGTTTTTCAGTACAAAATATTAATTTAATTAATAAAAAAATATTTTTCAAAATTAAACAAGTTAGTTTTTAACTGGACAAATTGTATTTTACCTGGTAACTGGACAAGACCCAAAAAACTGGACATTCCAGGCCATCTGGCAACCCTAGTGGCAGCAGTTGCAGTTGATCATTGGCGTTGTTAGAATTAACATCAACTGCATTACCAGTGTATTCAAATACATTATAAAGTGTGTAATATAAATGTGTGTATTAAATCACAGAGTGATTATTTAAACTGTAGCTGTGTACATTAGAATAATTAAATGTTGTTACAATTTTAAACTACTAAACTGATTTATTTGCAATCAAAAGTTTTCAAAAGATAAAAACCTAACAATATTCTTAGGGCCATATTCATAAACAAATTTTAAATTTAAACAAGTAAGAAAGTATGTTCGGTCAAGCTCGACCATATAATACCCTACAATAAGTAAATGAGCAAAACATTTTTCTTTTCAAAAACATCAAAAATTAATATTCGTGAGTGATTTTCGGAAGTGGGCCTTATATGGATGCTATGACCAATAATGGACCGATCACCATAAAATTAGGTCGTGTGATTGTTATTTATGAAAGTTATTTATGTTGAATTTTGTGTGTATACCAACATTTTTAAGAGATTTATGCACGTTAAAGTGATTTTCGGAAGCGGGTCCATATGGGAGCTATGACTAATTATGGACCGATCGTAACAAAATTTGACGATATGAATTTTGTATATATAAAACTTATTTGGAGCGGAATTTGTGAAGATACATATATAAATTAAACATTTATGACCGATAAAGTCCAATTTCGGGAGGACATTTGTATGGAGGCTAGGTGAAATAATGGACCGATTTCAGCAAGTTTCAATAGACTTGGTCGTTGGGACAAAAAAATAATATGTACCAAATTAAATCGAAATATCTTCAAAATTGCGACCTGTACTTTGCGCAAAAGGTTTACATGGAGACACAACCAGCCAGACAGACGGACGGACATCGTTTATACTTTATACGGTATACTTTAAGGTGGGTGTTAGACTAATATTTTTGGGTGTTACAAACATCTGCACAAAAGCATTATACCCTCCCCACTATGGTGGTGTAGGGTATAACAACGTTTTAAAATCAAATTTTGTATGGAAATTTTGCTTTAAAACATTTGGGGGATTCAAACGGTCTCCTATTAGGTCGTATTGTCATAATGTCGTAAAATATTTTTTTAGTTTAAACAAATTCTTGTTATGGTGCTAATAAAAAAAGTGTTATTTTATGACAAACCAATAAACATAGTTCTAAAAGTCTTATTAGTTTATAACTTTTTTGTTTGAAACCCAACAAAAATTTAATTAAACTAAAAAAATATTTTATGACATTATGACAATACGACCTAATAGGACACCGAATTATTAAAAAAAAGTTATGAACAACAATTATGGGGAGGCATCGAATTAGTCTTTCATAAATATCTGAACATTTCATGAAATTATGTGAGTTTTTATAAAAAGTTTAGCAATTTTTTATTTTTTCGTAATTTTTCAAATTCAACAATAGTTACTTTAATTATTTTCTATGAAACCCTATTTTTTTGCACAGTGTTTTAAAGATAATTATATAGACAAAAATGAGATATTACTTGTTAAAATCGGCTTATATTTGCAAAAGTTATCAAACTTTATCGAAAAAATTTACCTTGTAAATTAAAAATTGTACAAACAAATTGTTTAATACTTTGTTTTTTGTTTTTTTATTCATAGCAAAATAAGATATGAAAAGCAACTAAAATCAAAAAAAGTTGATAATTTTTTTTCTCAAATTTCTGAGTTGCTCAACATTTTTGCATGCAATTTGTTTATGGGCACAAAAAGGCATCTAACTTTGATATATATTTTAGACAATAAGTTAAACTTTAATTCTGTGTTAAAACTAGATCGGCGGCATACGGCGCCAATAGTTAAAATCCTAGTCAAAGATGCGTAGGTAAGCCTAAAAACATTATATATTTTAAATGAATAAATTTCAAATCTGCTAACAATATATACAAAACTCATTACAAAGATATAATCTGGACAAGATACCCTTTCCAACAAGGTATAACAATTCTGAAAAAAATATTTATAAATATTAAAAATACGCCCTTGAATATTACATAATTTTAACTTCCCAAATCTTTAAAGTCGAAAGTAGAGTGTTCTGTCGCCATTTTGGAATACTTCTGTTGACATAATAACTATAATTTCTGCAAATAATTATTGCTTGACATCTTAACTTAACAATACAAGTTTTTGTATGGTTAATTTCAATAATTTGCAAAAATCAATTATGAAATGCATACTCCTTATATAATCCACTGTGCGGGGGTTAGCATTGATATAAATAAATCAATGTAATAGACACAACAATTGGACTTGCAGTCCAAAAATGTTCTGTGTTTTTGTGTCAGGTAAATATTTAGCAAATAAATAACTTACAAGTTCAATAAATGTAGCTAAATAAAAACCTTGATAACAAAGACAAAATATAAAATTGTCGTCGGTTACTTTATTTTCAGTTTTATCAATTAATTTGATGGCATCTCGAGACAAAATTTAAATTCTATATCTATGAAATCGAATATCTTGCTGTATAACTACGACAGATGGCATGAGATTTATATGTTTACCATAAATTTGTTTGCCATCGAAATGTTCGTAATGTACACGTTACAACTGTGACATTTAAATTGTTGTGGCAAAATCGTTTCTTCAGTTAAATACAATTAAAATATTTTACTTTGCGTTTAAGTAACGTTAATTATTTTATAGACATGTTTCATCTTCAATAGGGTATGGAACCAAACAGAAGGTATGAGTAATATGGGCCAATTATATCAAGTATACTCAAGGAATTCGATATAACAGAGGCTGAGTAAGCTTTGTGCGTAGACTACAGTTCGCAATTTAGAAGACATTTCTATCAAATTTGGTACATATAATTTTTTTCGGCCCAAGGACGGAGCCTGTTGAAACTGGCAGAAATCGGTACATTATTTCACCCAGCCCCCATACAAATGTTCTCCCGAAATTGAAATTTATCGGTCATAAATGTTTAATTTATAAAGGTATCTACACAAATTTTGCACCATAATAAGTTTTATATATACGGAATTCATAACACCAAATTTTATTATGATCGGTCCATAATTAGTCATAGCTCCTATATAAGACCCGCTTCCGAAAATTACTTTAAATAATAAATCTCCGCATAAATCTCCTAAAAATGTTGGTATAAACGTAAAATCCAACATAAATAACTTTCATATAGACATAAAAAACACAACCTAATTTTATGATGATCGGTCCATAATTAGTCATAGCTCCCATATAAGGCCCGCTTCCGAAAATATTCACGAAAACAAATTATTATATTATAAACGAAATAATTAAAATTGTTCGCTTTTGCCAACAGAACGTATGAGTATTATTGGCCAATTATATCAAGTATAATGGGTATAGCTTGTATATTTTTTATTCGACATAAGTAATTTACGGATGTAGACCTTATATGAGAGCTATGAGCAATTATGGACCGATCGCCAGGAAATTAAGCCGTGTGATTTTTCATATGTTTATATGAAAGTTATTTCTGCTGAATTCAATTTTTTAAGAAATTTATGCTGGAGCAATGAGCAATTATGGACCGATTAGATCGTGTAATTTATTTCTACATATATGCAACTTATTTCTATTGAATTTTATTTGCAACATTTTTAAGAGTTTTATGCTCGTTAAGGTCATTTTAGGAATAGAGTCTTATATGGCATCTATGTTCAATTATAGTTCAATTGTATTTGCATACAAACATGTTTAAGATATTTATGATCGCTAAAGAGATTTTCGGAAGTGGGCCTTGTTTGGAAGCTATGACCAATTATAGGCCGATTGGTATGAAAATAACTCGAGTGATTTGTTTTTATATGAAACATATTTGTGCTTAATTTTTTTCTGGATAACAACACTTTTAAGAGTTTCTATCTCGTTAAAGTGTTTTTCAGAAGTTGGCCTTATATGGGAGCTATGGTCAATTATGAATCGATGCGCAAACAATTTTTAGGTAAAACAAGTTTGAATACGTTAAATTTACCCGACTTTGTCGTGAAAACATCCTTCCGAATAAGATAAGATAATAGGATTTTGTTGACAGCAACATTATGATTTGTATGATCTACTTGTGGCAGCTTCTTTAGCGACAACATAATATTTGGATGAATGTGTTTTAAGAAGCTGCTCTTATTAGTGGCGGCTTCTTCCATTAGAGAAAAATCAGCTAAAATAAAATAAATGGCTCACAAAGTGGAAATTTCACCCAACATTTAAATAAAACTCTCAAATTTATTTTATACATATTTATTTAAATATCCAGAATTTTCTACTACAATATTTTTCCGAAATCCGTATATTTTCTTATTTAGCATTGGGTAATTTGGAATGCAAGTTGTTCATGTTGAAATTTTCTGCCAAATTAAATTTTATTTCTTGATAAATTCAACATGAAACTATGATTTCAAAACATGCCATAGCTTTATATTACAACTTTGTATTTTTATCACTTTAAAATGTATCTTTTAATAATCACATTTTACTGTATTATATGCCCTCAAATTTCATACATATTTTCCGTTTTGTCTAATTTTAATATTCTATCTTTAATGTATAGAACAAATATAAAATGCTGTCTTTCCATTGAAAATAATTAAATGGTAAACCACCTTAAAATGTCATACTTTGCAATCGACCCTGGCCAGGTCTTTAAAACATCCTCAGTGAGAGGTACACGACAATGTAGATTCGTCGACGTCATATGAGGCACGTCACGAAAATCGTTGACGTCTAAAAGATTGTGTGTCTCTCTCTCTCTCGCTTAGTTTCCAATTTACAGAAGACCACATTCAAGATGATCTCGCTCATCTTGTTGTCAACATTCAAGACATTGTCGCTCATCTTTTCATCAGTTGTTTTTGATATAAGGCATGTGTTACATAAATCGTCAAAGACAATGTCGTCTACTATGATTTTTGCAACTGAGGAGTTCCTATGGAATAACCCATACATTGACCTTCTTGTTGGAGACACATAAGAACATACTAATTAACACTTGCTGCTTATTTACATGTTGCATGAAACAACTTTTTCACTTTAGCAAAGCAACTGAGAACAAAAACTAAACAGAATGAAAGAATCTTTCTTTGGCTACTCGAAGTTTAATGTTGTCATTATGTATTTTGTTGCAGCTGGAGATTCGCATGTTGATAGTGTGCTTTTGTTGTTTCTTCTGGATTTTGTTCTCCACTGGCCACATGCATGTTGAGTGGAGTGTCTGGTGCATGTAAGTAGATGACAAAACATCTAAATATAAACAAAATATATGTGGCAGGATTTATAATTAAGTTGTTATAAGAAGTTTATAGAGACTCCTGGAATTTAACATGCTTTTTTAATAATATTAAAAAATTTAAATTTTATCTTGCTAGTTGATCACCAATGCTTGGGTCAAAGTTAAGCGGTAGCTCTGATTATTTCCCAGTCAAACATTAGAAAGTGTATACTTTTATTAGAAAATTTTTATTTTCCTGTAGGAGTTTACTTTTTCTGATTTAAATCATGATATCGCTAAAATCAGATGAATCAAATTCATAATAAATTTTGGGCTTTTGTACAGATCTATTTGCTGATCGATAACTTATCACTTTATATGATGCCCTTAATATTTGAAATACAATTCATTTGTAAGAGCCAGCGCTTCTACACCATTTTTCATTGATATTGAGAATTTCAAATAAAAATTGAGAAATTGCAAATGATATTGAGAATTTCCATTTTAAATTGAGAAAATTCCAAATGATATTGAGAATATCAATTTTTAATTAAAATTCCAATTAAAATCGAGAATTTCAACTTTACATTGAGAATTTCAACTTTAAATTGAGAAAATTACAAATGATATTGAGAAATTCCATTTTAAATTGAGAAAATTACAATTGAAATTGAATTCTCAATTCAAAATGGAAATTCTCAATTTCATTTGGAATTTTCTCAATATCATGTATAATGTTCTCAATTTCAATTAAAAATGGTGTAGTAGATATTGCAAATTTTCGAGCGCACATAGGAAAGTATGAATATAATTTTTGCTTGTCTGCAGATACACACAGAGTCTCTGGCAGGAATCGAACCCATAACCCTCGTAATAGTAGTCCAGACACTATCGACTAGTCTATCGGGGCACTCAAGCCAAGAGAATATCTTTATTAAGAACGACTTAAAACTTTATTAAGATAATAATGTTAACATGTAACTTTTATTAGTTTTAATGCATTGTGATCTAACACATTCATTAAATACGAAATATTTCAATTTATAAAACCAACTAGCATGTCAATATAGAAGTAAGAGGTTAAAAATTTACGTTAAGACTTTCAGTTTTATCTGTGTATTGTAATCTGAAGAGAATTCTTTTTATGTTTCCAACATACTAAAATTAAGATTTTCATAACATCTTTAAATACGTATGTATAAATTGAAATTTTGCAGAAAACTGCAAAAATGTCGTAAACTTTTCTTATCTTTACACTAATTATACCCTACACCACCATAGTGGGGAGGGTATAATGAGTTTGTGCAGATGTTTGTAACATCTCCAAAAATATTAATCCAACACCCACCTTAAAGTGTACTGATCGACTAAGAATCACTTTCTGAGTCGATTAAACGATGTCCGTTTGTCCGTCTGGCTGGCTGGCTGTCCATGAAAACCTTGTGCGCAGAGTACAGGTCACAATTTTGAAGGTATTTCGATGAAATTTGGTACATATAAGGCCCAAGGACGGAGCCTATTGAAACTAGCAGAAATCGGTCCATTATTGCACATAGCCCCCATACAAATGTCCTCCAGAAATTGGACTTTATCAGTCATAAATGATTAATTTATATAGGTATCATCACAAATTTGTCTCCAAATAAGTTTTATATATACGAAATTCATGTCACCAAATTTTATTATTATCGGTCCATAATTAGTCATAGCTCCAATATAAGACCCGCTTCCGAAAATCCCTTTAACGTGCATAAATCTCCTAAAAATGTTGGTATATTTACATAAAATTCAATATAAATAACTTTAGTATAGACATGAATCACACAACCTAATTTCATGGTGATCGGTCCATAATTGGTCATAGCTCCCATATAAGTCCCAGTTCCGAAAATATCTTTAACGAGTATAAATCTCTTAAAAATGTTGGTATATACATAAAATTCAACACAAATAACTTTCATATAGACATACATACATACATAAATAACACAACCAAATTTCATGGCGATCCACAGTCGTTTCCTTTATATGAACAGGCGGTCATAAATCAATATCTCCAAAACTAAACAAGCTATGTTCTTAAAAATTTGTCGTCTCATAGCATGCCCGAAGAAATTAAAGTTTGTAAATTTTTAGGAAAAAATATAAAAAACTGTAGCCACAGTAACCATTTTATCTTCAATTTGTGTTCCATTTTAATTCTTTATTAAGTAATATAAGGTAATAAAGTAAAATTAGATATTAAAATATATCATTTAGTAATCAAGTTTAAAACTCCTTGACTTAAACTATTTGTTTTCTTTTTTGGTAAGTTTCGGTCTCCAGAAATAAATGAATCCGAACTTAAAAAGACCCTATTTAAATGATCTGTATTTGTAGCAATTCGCGATATTTTTCATGTATGTTGCAATCTAAACTGTTTCATATCCTTATTTTTCGCTACAGCTGCTTCCTCTGATAATTCACTTATTAAGATTAATGCATGCTTGATAACCTCAGCTCCATGGATCAGAATTTTGTTTACCTATTCCGTGGATACTCCTCAACATGTTTTCTGGCTGTTTCTACAGCATATTCCTAAAACTTTTCTACATCAATTTCAAACCCAGAATTATAGCTTGGAGAATTGTTGCACATCTTTGCAAAATGCCTGTTATTTTTGATGAAAGATCGACATTTTGAAAAAATTTCCGTGCTGTATTGCCATTGTTCGAACTTCCGCAAACACCAGCTTTTGGCCTATCTACCAAAAGTCTCATTTCCTTCCGAAGTCGTTGTTGAATAAATAGTTCAATCTTCAAAACACTTGACTTTGCGTTCTTACTGGTCTTCCATTTTTTAGCTCTAATTTGTACGATAAGTTAATGAAGTACTCAAAAAATCGTATATTCTTAAATTAGATTTTTCATTATTATTCGTAGGATGACTATGTAAATCACATCCATATGCGATAATATGCAAAAACCCGAGCCACAATATTTTTTATTTTAAATAGGGGTAAAAAATCTACAATTTGATGTATAACAAGTTGTGGGCAGATGAGAGCCAAATATCTAAAAGTCTACGTGAAAAGGTAGTTTTTAAAAAACATGTGTTTTGAAAATGTCAAAAAAGTATTCTTCAGGGATTTTTTAATGGGCTTATATTTTTCCAGCTTTTATTATTTAATTTGGTAGAAAATAAATATTAAAAAAAAAAAAAAATTAAATTTAACAAAAACAATTAAGAAAAAAAACTTTGGAAAAAAATAAATTTTGTTTACCTAAAAATATTTAAAATTTTTATTTTGAAGTATAATTTGGCGAAGGGTATATAAGATTCGGCACAGCCGAATATAGCTCTCTTATTTATTTTTTTCAAATCGAATCGAACATAAACACCAAATTATTTTTCAGATACTCTTATTTTTGCCAAATCTATTCAATTCTATCGGCGTACAAATATCACGTACTATGGCATGGAATTGCCAATATATACATTTTAAGAAGACAATGCTGGCTTCAAAAGAATCAGTTGCGTTTGGTACAGGTTCCCTGTGATGGTCTGGTCAGATTTCAGCAGCTTATGATAGGACCCTTTTGCTCCCACCAAATACAGAGAATAACAATAGCGCCATGGATATTTGTTTTTGGTGTCGATTCGGCTGGTTGGCCGTGCTCCACATACGCTTCGGATTATCGTAATAATTAACCGAAACATTTCATTCCATCGAAAGTAATGTTTCGGTGCAAAAATGATTTTCATCATCATTTCGGACATTCAAAATTGTCTTTCAAGATCTCTCGTCTTCAATTCCTAAGGTACTCAATTTCCCTGTTTTTGGATGATTCCTGTTGCTAGCAAACGTTTTGAAATGATTTTGCAAGCTCTTGTGGAGTTTGACAACAATCTTCATGGAGTAATGCATGGAACACATTGAAGACAGCAGGCTAGCAACTGCAATCTGTCAAAATTAGAATACACACGTTTATATGAAGACGATTCTTTTGACGACAGCACAGCTACATGACCACACGATTGCTTTTGCCGCTGTAGCCGAATTAAACTATTTTCTATTTCTGTCAACTACAAAGCAGAAATAATGTTGCTAATATAATAAAAAATGTAAATCAAATGAGTGCTTAAAAAATATATATTTTTTTTACTTAATTAAGAGAAGTTTTTGATAACCATATTGATGTAAATTAATAACAGGTACATAATTAATTACAACCATATATATATGTTTACTCAAAATAATTGTTTAAATCTTAATTACTTTGGAATTTTGTACGGTTATTTTTTATTAAAGTGGCACCACTGAATTATAAATCAGCTGTTTACTTTGTAGCTGTCGTCTTTAAAATAATTCAGTAACTGCCACACGACTACAACTCCAGCCAGCAGAATTTATGTTCGTGTAGCCTGCTGTCTTCAATGTGTTCAATGCATAATGCCTCCAACTCTTACTCTTCAAACTTGTTTGGCTGTCGTGGGTGAATTTTGTCTTCCGTGTCTAAATCACCACTTCTGACCTGCACAAACCATCTCTCGCACGTTGAAACCGATGAAACACATTTACTATAAACTTCAGTAACTTACATAATTCATAAATATTATTGGCCGGCCCACAGAAGGTTAATAGAAAACACTATTTATTCGAAAACAATTTCAATTATAATTTATTTTTCAACACTTGTCTTAATCATCATTCCACTATTGTCTGCAATTATTTTCAAAAGATGGGTGGGAATCTATAAGAAAACATGCATTTATTGTTTTGGATGTATATTTACCACTGATCATAGGTTTGTTGAAAAGTTAAACTTTTTACAAGTGTGAACGTATGAGTGATTTATTACGCAAATTAACTTATTTCAATTGTATTTAAATTTTGTTTGTTTTTGCAACTGTAAGACGTATTTTATCAATCTCTAGTTAAGGTTTTTCGTAACGATATACTTCCAATTAAAATAATTTGTGTATGAGAACTCAGTCAGTATATCGTCACGATAAAAAATAACCAGAGATTAAGAAAATGGGGTTAAATGTTTTATTTATAAAGTAAAAATTATAATCATGGCTATTCCTGATCTCACTTTCACCATTCAGCCTATTTTTATTACAATATAATATAATACAACAATATAATATAAAATAAAATTTCGAAAATTATATAATTAAGGTTAAACAAATTACGTGTAAACATTTCTAATAAGAAATTCTGAGAAAATTAGATACTATTGTTGTAACTGTGCTTTCAAAAATAAGGTGAATGGTGAAAGAGAAAACAGGAATAATCCTGAATATATTAATATGAAACATTATTTTAAGGTCTGAGTTCCAAATAAATGTAATCTTTGTTTTAATAAAAGAAGACGTTGAAAATATTAATAAATACTTCATTCAAAAAAGATGAAAGGGGATTATCAAATCCGTTCTGAATAGGGTTTGGGATCCGGGAATTCCCTTAAAATTATTGCCGGGAATTCCCGGGAAATTTAAATTTTTTTCCCGGGAAAAACGGGAAATTTAAAATTAATTAAAAATACTTTAATACATTTAAATGGCTTGTTCCAAATATTAGTGGAGGTTTTAAACCCCATTAAGGATACAGTAGATGCATTAAGCCGACATTTTGCTATGATGAACACTCTTTATGAATAGCTGTTATCTAAAAATTCTACGATTTCTCAAAAAATAGTTATTGCAATAAAATGTAAAACAATATAACAGCAGACTTATGTAAATTTCCTAATAACTTCACAACATAATAAGCTAAATTATAATACAAAAAGACAATGTTCATACATACGCCTATTTGACCGCAATGTTCCCTCATCATTTCAAACCGATGACGATGATGTTTCCGAAATACAAATGGAGCAAAATTTTAAAAACGAATTAGATAATTCAATCAATATTGAAAAAGAAAATCCTAAACATTTAAAATCAAATGCTGAAAGTCGTTTTAAGCGGTAATTAGCTTTATTTGAAGCAAGTAGCAATCGGAGAAAAAATTTAGATTGTCTTTATAATGCTTTAATAATGATAAAGCCACCACCTGTTTAAAGCGAAAGAGTTTTCTCGGTGTCTGGAAACTTTGCCACTAAAATAAGAAATCGTCAAATGACTTACTGAAAGCATTTTGAAAACTCAATTTTTTTAAAAAAAAAATAGATCTATGACGAACATATAACATTATTTATATGAAATAATAGCGGTATTCACAATCGTTTACAATTTATAAAATTGACACTTAATTGCTCTTTTGCTCTATTACAAGGACTAGAGCTCTACATCATGAATACCATATTTAATTAATATTTAATTTTAAAGTAACAAATGATCTCCAAATATTTTATCCATTTTTTTGTTTGTTTTATATTAGTAGAATTGAATTGTAATGTATTGTTTTTCATTTTCTTTTAATAAAATGAAAAAATTTTGTAAAATAATATTCTCATTCACTTACTTTTCTAGTTGAAAAGAAGTTCCCGGGAATCCCGGGAAATGAAATTTTTCATTCCCGTTTCCCGGGAAATAAAAATATCCGGGAAACCCCAAACCCTAGTTCTGAACCATATAAATGTGTAATTTAAATCATTGGTAGCATTTAAAAAAATATTAACTGGTCTAAAACATTTATTTGCTGAAACTGTTTGGTATTTTCCAACTGACATTCAAACCATTTATATCGACTTTGTAATGTTGTGTCCTCTAGTATTCAACTGAAAGCAAAAATAAATATCTGTATGCATTTGTAACTAAAAACATTGACAGTTTTTCTTAAACAAGTTTCAAACAAGATGTTAATGTATTCTTAATCTGGAATAAAAACTTTTCCTTTCATTACACAGCCATGATATTGTACCTGCAAATAATGTAATTCTAACATGCAATCTTGCAATAACAAGATAACAACTAGAACATACATATTTTATCTTAGTTTACTAATTTACTAACCCCCATTTTCACAATGTCTAGTTATTTTTATAACCACCATAAAAATATTATATATGTTTGTAACATACAAATATTTGTCGCAGACCTACATTAGTACACATATATATTCTGGGTCCTCATAAGACGATCTAGCTATGTCCGTCTGTCTGTCTGTTGAAAACACAATAGGGCCAAACGAAAAGCTAGCTGGTTTGAAATTCTCCACAAATACGCTTTCTTGATAATGTGTCTTTGGTATTGAAAATGGGCATTGTCGGTCCTTAATTTCACGTAGCCTCCACACAAAAGTCCCTAAGAATACTGTACTAGATACAAAGTCCCCCTCAGAAAATGACTCAATATCATCAATATACAGTGGTTGACAAAACAATAGAAACTTTTCCAAATATATCATTAATGGCCTAACATCTGAAATAATTTTTTAAAATAATTTTTTTTTTTTAGTATTTTACTTGTATAGTTTTATTTATATAAATTAACTGAAAAACAAACAACATAATTAATTATATTCTGAAAAAAGGGAACCAAATTAAAAATATTCACTATTTCGCTACTGACAAAACAATGGAAACTTTTAAACTTCTGTAAAAAATATAATATTTAAAAGAACGATGTAAAAAGCATCCTGTTTACAGTTATTTTATTTTATTTTTAAATTCTGGTAATTTTTCACAATTTCTTTTTCTAAGTTTTTCGCATAATTGCTTTTTTTTAAAGTTAACGAAAATGGCTAAAGTTAATATTTGTGAAGACTTGAAAAATAAAATAATTAACGATTTTAAAGCTGGTTTAAAACAAAAAAGTATCTGTGACAAATATTCAATAAATAAATCAGCAGTTTCAAAAATTATAAAGAAATTCCGTGAGACCGGTTCTGTAAAAACTCAACATTTAGGTGGAAGACCTCGTAAGACTACTCCTAGACAAGATAATTTAATAGCGAGAGAGTTCAAGAAATTCCCAAAAATAACTGCTCGGGAAGTTATTAATAGCATAAAATTAGAAATAAGTACCCGAACAGTTAGTCGCAGGGCAAATGAAGCTGGTCTTGGTTGCTATCGTCCTGTGAAAAAACCACTCATTTCTAAAAAGAAACGTTGTGCTCGTCTACAATTTGTCAGGGATCATTTAAACTGGTCGATACAGAAATGGAATATTGTCCTCTTTTCCGACGAATCCAAATACAATTTAAGAGGCAGTGATGGGAGAACATTTGTAAGACGACCAAAGGGAAAAAGATTAGATCCAAAGTACACAAATAAGACTGTTAAGTTTGGCGGTGGCAATATTATGGTATGGGGATGTTTTTCAGGGCAAGGTATGGGTCCAATTCATATTATAAAAGATACCATGACAGGTATAGGATACAGAACCATATTAAAGTATGTTATGTATCCATACGCTGGGAAAAATTTGCCCCTAGTTTAGAGATTCCAACACGACAACTATCCGAAACACACCTATAGGGTTGTAACCAAGTGGTTACAATCCAACGAGTTACGTGTTTTGAAGTGGAATGCCCAATCGCCAGATCTCAATCCCATAGAAAATCTATGGGAAATTATAGATCGTAAAATAAGGACCCAAAATTACACCAGAAAGGAAGATTTATCGGAGGCGGTTATAAGGGAATGGCAAAATATTTCAAAGGAGACCATTGACTCTTTATTTGGTTCAATGCATCGTCGATGGGTAGCAGTTATAAAAAATAAGAGATACCCAACAAAATATTGAGTTATTGCAAAGTTTAGAACACATTTGTTAAATTAATACCTAAGTTTCCATTTCTTTTAATTTTGTTTTCTCATTTTTAGAATTTAATTAATTATGTCCTTTGTTTTTTGTTAAATTAAGTTAATAAAAGTATACAAATAAACTACTACAAAAATGTTAAAATTTTTTAAAAAATTATTTCAGATTTTGGGCCACTAATGAAATATTTGGAAAAGTTTCAATGTTTTGTCAACCACTGTATATTGTCAACGGGATGCCAGTTTGAAAAAGTTTTCGCACTGATTATACAAGGTGGCGCAAAACTAATCCTCCTATCAGAAAATGCTATAATGTCAGTTCTGTTTTGACATTTGTGTAGTAAACACATGCGAAATACACGTTAATAAACAATGTTACGCTACACTGCTCCAGAATGCGGAATATTGCTGACCAATTGATCACCACCAAGAGGAGGATGATTTTTTGCATCAAAAATAATCATCAGTGATGAGGCCCATTTCCATCTTAGCGGGTACTTAAATAAGCAAAATTTACGCTTCTGGGGCACTGAAAATCCGCGTGTAACCCAAAGTCACTGTATGGTGTGCTGTTTTCGCTGGAGGAGTCATCGGATCTTTTTTTTCGAAGACGTCGCGGGCCAAACGGTTACTGTGAATGGTGAGCGCTACAGAGTTATTATCAACGAGTTATTTTTGACGCAACTTGATGAATTGGGATTGGAAAACCTGTGGTTCCAACAGGACGGTGCAATGGCACACACTGCACGTGACACAACCGATATGCTGAAGGATGCATTTCCCAGCTCTTAAAGACAATATCCGTCAAGAATGTGAGGACCTATCGCCGGAAGTTTTGGCCAAAGTGATGGAAAATGCCATAAAAAGGGCTCAAATGACAATCAACTGTGGCGGCGGCCATTTACATGACATCATATTGTCGACTTGATGTAACAAAAATTAAAAGACCAAATAAAAATAATCCACAAGAAGAATCATAGTTTTTCATTTTTTTTTAATTACAGCCAAAAAAACATCGAAAGTTTACTTTTGCGCCACCTTGTAATATAAATAAAAGAATTTAAACATCATGTCCTCATTTTATATCGAACAAACTCTATAATTTAACTTTATTTTGATAACATGATATAATTGTGGTGTTGATCAAAATTACCCAATTTATTATGATGACGTTGTCGTAATATTCTATCCCAACTTCAGGTTCAAGTTTAAATCAATACGGCTGTAAATCACTAACGAATGTTTGTTTTTGTAGTTCTTTCAACAGACACATGCTAAACAACTGTAATTTGTTATAATGCAGTGTGATACTAAAATGTTGCTTTGACCTTTATGTGACCAACTATGGAAGACGAAGACTAGGGCATTCTCAATGGATGACATTGATCGTTAAATAGTTGCAACAAAGAAAATAGGGAGGGACGTTTTGTGGTATCTACTGGCTTCTCAAAAATGTCCGACTTATCAGAAAGTATATATACATATATGTGTATAAGTGGATATAAATGAAGTTTAGTTTGAATCCCCAGAGGAAACGTAGGTCTACTATTAAATATTAAAAATTATTACAACAATATTGAACTGTTTCAAAAATTATCACATTGCCGAAGAGGCACGATGCATAATCCGTTGGTCTCATTATCCAGCAACAACTACAGCCAACTTGCTTGAACAAAAATTGGGTGGTTTGATCATACATTCAACAGTTTAAGGCACCAACTCAAAGAAATTGTATGAACTCTCGATTTTGTAACAACTCAAGGAGTCTTGCAATTGCAGACGCGAGTAGAGTTAACAACCAGACAAAATGTTAAATCATAATGAAATCACAAAGAACAACTGAAACATACAAAACAAAATAATTTATTATTCGTGCATTTGGACAAGTTGATTACAATTTGGAGAGTTGTTGCAAACAACATAAAAATTTACTACAATGTTTTTGAAATCATTGCCAGAACGCAAAAGAAGAAATTTAAATATAAATAATTCTTTATTTAAACTTTGAGCTCAGTAAAATGTTGGTATGTATTTATTTTTTCGCTTCATCGATGTTGCGTGTTGAAATGGGAAACCTTCAACTTTAATCCCTTTAACTGCTAAAAGTTATTTTGGCAGCCTTTCAAAGGTGTTTTGAACGGTATAACATAATATCTTTGATGAAAAGTGACAACTTATCATAATAAGATTTAGGGTCTCATTTTGTAAAATGAAACGTTTGGAAGCGTAAGCAATTTGTATGAAGAATACTGTGAAAAGGGTTTGAAACTTGAATATTTTCCATACAATTTTTTTTCGTTTTATAAAATTAGACCTTTAGAGGATAAAGAGTGTAATTTATTAAATTCATAGTTTATTTCCTATACACCTTGATGTTGACCTCTGCGTTTGTGAAAACTCACCCACAATTGGCCATTTTGAAGATCAATCAGACGATCAGTCACTCATTCTGTTGGCTTGTAGTTTGTTAAATATTCATACACTGTGATTATCTGCTGGTGACTGAGAAATATTTGTGACGGTTTCCTTTTAAAGTTGGTATAAATTTTCAGGCACTTTAAAGATTACACAGGTCAACAGCAAAAAAAAGGCTTCACTAACCACCATATAGATTTGATGCATCATGGTTATCTAAGTACAAAAATGGTAAAATTTTTAAATTCTATGGATAGATTGTTTTAAAATTTTTTTCTTCTAAAATTGCGAATTTTTGTATATGTTCATAATTTATAATAACTCAAAAAGAGTGAAACTATGATCAATATCTTGCTATTATATGTGGGTTTGTGATAAAGTAATAAACCTAAACAATTTCTGCCGTTTTCGATTTTTCATGATTTTTTTAAAACAAAAAAATTTGCTATTTCGCGTAAAAATATAATTTTTGCTTCAATTTGTTATTGTATTCCAATTATTAACTACTCAATTCTATGTATATCAAACAATAAAGTAAAATTTTGTGAAAATGAGCGAATTCACTTAATTGTGAATAAATTCGAAAGGAATCAATCGATTTTTATGATCGATATTTCTTTTTGTAGCTATTATATGTGCGTTTGTGATCAAGTAATAAAACTGAACCAGTTGTGCCGTTTTCGATTTTTCATGAGTTTTTTAAAACAAAAAAATTTGTAAAAAATATATTTTTTGCTTCAATTTGTTATTATAACTCCGAAACTACTGAGCCGATTAAAACGTAATATATAAACAGATTAAAGGTTATGTAAATTTGAACTTTTCCAAGTTTATTTCAGTAATATCGGACTAACCCTTTTTGAGTAATCATAAATTATTTGGAGAAACATCTGCAAAAATTCGCTATTTTAGAAAAAAAAATTAAAAAAGACTTCTCCATAGAATTTGAAATTTGGACCATATTTGTACTACTGGAACCACAATACATTAAAATTGTGTGTGGTTTTGTTGCCCTGTGTTATGAGTTAGTATTTATCGGAAAAAATGTATGGTAAAGGAGTAAAGATTTATTCATAATTAACATCAATTCTTATATAATAGAGACTTAGAATTGGTACAAAAAAACTCTTGCTTCAAATAAAAACTTGTTCAATATTTCTCTTCATTAAACTGCGACTGAACTGAACAATTTCCAAAGAGGACCATGATTATGTTCTCCTTAATCTGTGCATCATTAGCTATGTTTTGTTAAGACGCGAACGGGTCAATATGATTTTAACATTTTGAATGAAATACAGGTTTTTGATTTAGAAATTCGAAGCCTAATTCATGGATTTTTGCCATGGAAACTGCACATGTGTGCATCCTTGCTTTGTCCTGATGAAAAAATAACCCTGCTGTTTGGTCTCTGGTTGAGGTTTCGAACAGTTCAAACTCTTCCATGCGAAGTTGTCACACAATTTCGTTTGTGGGCGATTGTGAGCAAACGCTGCCCCCATCTTGCGGAAAACTTTCTCATACCCATGTGATCATTCAAAATTGGCTATGGCTTCCACAATCTATCTCACTTTCAATCTCCGATCGGCCAACGCCAATTATTTAAAAAAAATTTAATTATTTCGGGTGAAGAAACCTCAATTGTGTATCCAGCAAGTTCAGCATCTTTCATGTTTTTACCCCCGAAGAGTTCTCACATCTAGCAAGCTTAACCTTGGTTTCAATAATGTTTTTTTTTTCGCAAAAAAACACTTTTTTCTATTTACTCCTCAAGTCTCGTTGTAGTATGATATCAATGGCTGTCAAATACAAACTAAATGACGTAGGTTGTTCAAATTTGTGTTGTTTTGGAACTAGGAAAATAGGTTATGGGAGCGAAGAAGGAGGGAGTAGTGTTTGTGGACATTCGATTTGAACTTTCCTACATTGAAAATGACAGGGAAGACATCAGCGCGAAGTTTGTTCCACATACGGACAGTTGTTCAAATTTTGACAGAAGTCAACTGTCAGATGTCTGTTGACATGAACAGTGTTGCCTTTTCAGTTAAGAGGCGGAATATTCAAAAATTCATGGACTTATCGACCCTCATTCGGAGCCTTAATATGGTTTATATTAAGAACCTACGGATATTTTAGTTACTTTTTACAGCTTTTACTTTCAATATCACTTTGCCTGGAAATTCTTGATCCTCTTCATCTTTAAATCTGTAATTTAAATAATAAAAAAATCATTGTAAATTTTCCAAACAAAATAAATAGTTTGTATATAAATACATATCGCACTTGTTCCTCTAAAGGGAGTCAACTAAAAATTTACAAATTTTCAGTAGAGGCAAAAAACTGTTTTTTTTGGAATATTTACAATGAAAGTTGAAAACAATTATGGCATTGTAAAGAAATATGAGTAAGAAGTATACAACGGTAGTTGTTTTTGTAATTTTTTCAGGGATTATTGAAAAATAACAAGTTTTTTGAGTTGTTCCCCTTTATGTGAAATTTGTTCATTTATATAGTGGTGTCATTTCATGTTGTGCCAGTTTAACTGAGAATTCTGTTTAATTCTAATAAACATGTCACTTATGGTTAGAAATATCAAACTTATGTATCCTAAAGTAAATCAAATTTATATTATTCAGTTTAAAATGGTTTAATTAATGTTTATTCACATACATACATAACAAAAAATAGTAATTAAATTTAAAAATGAATGAAAATTAGATATCTATTATGTTTTTGTAGTACGATTCGTAATACTCTTTTGGAATGATGTTTTTTTTACCAGTTCACTTATGTCTACTTTTTTAATTTCCGATAATGGTAACTTTTCGGAATAAGCAGAACAAAGCCTGAAAGGAGAAAAATGGTTAATTTTTTTACAACTTGCATTGCTAATTTTAATTAATAAAAACTTACTTAAGATTATTCCAATCGTCAGAAGACTTTAAGTTTTTTTTTACATACACCTTGTCAAATTTTGTTTCTTTATAAGATGTTTTGTATAAAAACGAATCTAAGTTATCCTTTTCTACTCGTAGAACTTTAATGTTATTCCATTTAACTTTTTGGTTGCCCTCATTTATAACAAAATTTTGGCTCCATTCTTCTTGTAGTGACTTAAGGTCGTAAAATGCATCATGCGATAATTGGTGAACTGCATATGGAGTTCCGGTCTTTTTAGCGGCTGTTATTAAGGTGGTATATTGATCTGGCGTATATATTGGTTTGCTACCTAGATATCTCTTCACTTGTTTTTCTATTACGCTATGTACGTTGTCTCCTTCGTTTTGAGAGTGGCCTTGGATCAAATACTTGTGTGTAATGCTTCGTAAATTATACTTTTGAACTGCATAAAAGTACATTGAAAGTAAATACTTATTTTTTTGCTGTCCACAGCAGTTGTCTGAATAAAATATTAAATCTAAATCTTGGACGTTATCTGTTTTTTGTACAAGATTATTAATATACAAAAGTACACAAGTTCCAATCTCATTGGAGCCACGCTTTCCTTCCACTTCGGTCCAAAAAAAGCAATCAACATTTTTAACATAAAGGTCGCTGATGGTAAAATTATAGCAGTTTATTTTACTTTTGTAATAAAAGGAAGTTGTAAATCCTTTCGGCAATGGAAGGACTGCCTGCAGATCATATACAGCAACATTGCCTTTTTTCTTATCTAATTCTTTTTCTTCTCTACATAATTTCTTTTCTTCCTGGTGTAAAGTGTAGACTTCAATCAAATCTCTTTTGCCATTTTCGTCTGAATTCTTGAACGATTCGCAGAGTTCACATTGGTCTTTCTTAGGTTTAAAAAAAGATAAGTTAAATTCTCCATTGAATATCCTGTAGAACATAATTTTACTTCCGGGCGTTAAATTCTCTGATTCGCGATTCTCTTTGTAGTCCCTGTATAGATCTGCAATACTTTTACCACTTTCAATATATTCACGTGTCGTTTGAGCTCGCAAATAATGAGACTCAATTTTAGGTATATTTTTTATAAATTCCCGTATACTATTCCTAATTTCAGAGCTTACTTTCAGATGATTGTTATGCTTTCCACGAAGGTCACCCTCTACAAATCCTTCTTCATTCTTTTTTCTAACTGCTGTATCTATAACTTTATTGGTTATATCAAGGGTTGCTTTAAAAAATGTCTTACATACCCTTATTGATTTTGAGTCGACTTTCAAGGAAAAACTGTTATTTAGTCTACGAAAATCTTGTGTGCAGACGTACCTATATTTTGGTTTAATTGGCTTTGTATGGCTAGCTATAAACTCCCTTTGTCTTTGTAGGTCACCAAATGACCAATATTTGTGGAAAATTTGCATGCGTGTTGATTCGGTTATTTTTTCGCTGCATCGCAAACGACACTTTTCTCCGCAAGGTGGGCGCAAACTTCTAGATTTTACATTTTTTTTGGATTCAGATAACGATGTATACTGAAGTCCGAAGTCTCTTAAAAATTTTTGTTGTTTTTGCTTTTTATTTTTTGTGGAATTATAGCGGTATATCTTTCTTTTTCGACTAATTGCTTCTTCTACCTGATTTTCGAAGTCCGAAGAACTGCTTTCAGAAACTGCCGATGTATGAAACTCGTCCTCAGAATTGTCTATGAATGGATCCTCCGTACTATCATCGCTATTCTCAACGAAATAAGCTGAATAGTGTTCTAGATTCGCACACGTCATCGTCAAAAATTTAAGTTTTTATGTAAACCAGGCGAGAATTGTTCAAAATAATTATTTTTTTGTGCTATTTCTATTGTAAAACAAATTAACAACAGTTTTGTTTAATGAAAAAACTAAGAATTAAAATCATGGACTACTGACTAGGCATGATAGAAATAAAATGATAAGTAATTTTTGCTGTTTTTTTAAGGTTTTTGTATAGTGACTAGCTAAAACTCGGATGGGAAAATGCTGTAATAATTTTAAGAAAATCGGTCCAGCATTTAGCAGTCTATAGAGTTCAGACATACATGCATACAAATGTACAAGCGCACATTCAGTTTTTTGTATATAGTTTAAAAGTCACAATAATTTCATAAATATAGAAACAAAACGAAATATAACAGCACAATAAACTTACCTATAACAACTAAAAAGAGACAACACAAAATCGAACATTATCAAAGTAAACCGCTGTGACATAAACACTAACACAACTTAAAATATTTCTCTTTAGTTGAAACACAACTGATATGAATTCAGCTTACATTTGGGGACAACTCAAAATATTTCTCTTTAGTTGACTCTGGAGAAGCTACTTTTATATCAAGAAGAGGGATACAACTGTATTTTTTTGGCGAAAGAGTAGAGAAAATGATGTAAGATTTTTACAGCGGGTAGATATGACCACTGTACATCGATTTCCTGCAAAAAGTGAAAATTGAAAAATTTTGAGTTGACGCTCTTTAGAGGAACCAGTGCGATATGTAGCTTAAGAATCTCTTAACAATATCCAATGCCAATAGTCATATTGAATAAAATTTACTAAAGAGAAGTTGCAACTTGATTGATGTTTTACAACATTCGCCGTAAATCTCAATCCCTTTACATGACTATGTATCTTTTAAACTCACAGTCAAGGTTTTTAAGAATTCTCATAAACAGTCACCATTTCATTGCAATTTGACTGTATGTTGCAAATATTTTATGCTAATTCGTGCAGTTACAATTGCTTTGAATACAATTCTTGTTAACAGGTAAAATTTATTTAAGGAATTTAAATATTTTTGTAAATTTTTCCACAATTCAATTATTTTTGAGACAGAGGGCAAACACAAACAAAATCGAAGAAGAAAAAATTAACACGGATTGGAAATTTCTTACGGAAATTTCTTTATACTTTAAAGAATTTTTTTGATTCGGAAGTTTAATATTTTGAAATGACTGAGATATTGGTGTTATAAATATTTATTATTCCATATCACAACTCCTTTTCTCTATGGTAGTTATATTCCTAAAAGGCTTTCTTCTATTGGTAGGAAATATGGTATTTATTCAAATATTAAATGTATCTAACTCGTATTGAATGATATCATTGACCTGTGTTGAAATTCAGAGAAGCAATATTTTATGTTTTCCATCATATGATGAAAGTATAAGATGTCGGAATAAGAAGACGGATCTACGAGCATAGCCGAGAGTGATAAAATCTTCAATATGGTCTTCGTATTAATGCTCACATTAGCATTAACACGAAGACCACAGTGTTGGTTCAAATAGGTTTATTTTTGAACAGAATACTTTTGACCCAGATGAATAGACAAAATATATCGTATATCTGTGTAATTTGAACCTTTATGAGACCGATAAACAGAATGTGATCTAGAAGCACTATTACACAGAGAAAACAGATTCGTGATAGCAACCGAATTTGTTGTCAATCGAATGATTCTACCTTAGTGACTGAATTTTACAGTTTTGGCTACCAAATTTTAGAACGGGTAACAAAAGTTTGGTTGCTTCAACCAAAATTCTTCTTTATCAACTGACTTTCTGTTGATAGAACCGAAAAATTGTATGTGTGCAACCGAATCATTCGATTGGCAACAAATTCGGTTGCTATTACGAATCTGTTTTCTCTGTGTAGACGAGTCGATCCAGCTTCCTCTCCCAAAAAAAGTCTGATGTACATTTATTCTCTCGGTGTGAGCGTCAGTACAATAGCGACTACTAACAGGAATTCTTAGGACTGTAAAACTAGAATTTAGTTTAATCTAAAGTTTCGTGATCGGTGTTGATCGGTTGCACAAACGCAATATACCATCTGCAATATGGTGGTGTAGGGTTTATTGATGTTAAACAACACACATTTTAAGGGATTTGTAAATGTACGAAACATTTTTAAAAACTTGTAGTTTTTAACATTGATTTTGTAAGTAAATGCAGCACGAATAAAACATTTATTTCTACTTGCAACGAACATACAACTAAGAACACATTACAGCAACAAGAATAACAAAATATTTATTCTTATGATAATGTGGATATGGCTCAAACCAACCATAATGACGACGACGATGTTGTGAATAATGATGAGTTTGATGATAATGATAGAAGCGTGAATAACTTGCATATCAAAACAACCAGGAAAATAATGCCGAAGAAACAAATAAAATTTGTATTAATAATAGTTAAGACGAATTTCAAATACCCTTAATATGGAGATTAATATTATATTTCAAATGTTTTTAATTCACAGTTAAGAATTTCAGTACTTTAGAGAGAGAGAATGATCTCTCAGCCGTATTACACTAAGGTAATTCTAATCTACTTATTATTTGATTTTCTTGTTAAGGTATGGAACTTTGTCATAACTGGGACCCGATAATACAATAGTCGGATTTATGAAGAATCTCATCACGCTAAAGATCATTCTTCAACTTTACCTGGTTAGTTAGAGCAAAATAAACAGCCCACAGTGGGGAAGAATCAAAATTTTTTGCAAATAAATCAGACATTTCTAAACGGCTCATCCGATCGGGATAAAATTTGACATGGACATAACCAAGGAGTATTCGAATTATTAAAATGGACCCTACGGGGTCCTGAGTAAGAACCAATGACTTGTGTTGAATAAAATATTAAGAAAATTTATAGAAATTTGTTGGTATTGAAAAGTGCAATATTTTTGAGGGACGGAGTTTTAAAGTGGCATATTTTTGAATCTAATTGAGATATTGACTTGAAATTTTGTTTGTAAGACCAAAAATTAACTTATATAAATAAAAAAAATTAGTTCGGAATAAATGTGGATCAAATTGGTCCGAATGTTTATTTGCATTCCTATTCAAATTTTGATACATATTTTAGTTTTAGAAACTCAATAAATATGTAATAAAATCTTTAGTTATTAACAAAACTCAATGAAATTTTCAACATTTTTTAAAATTGTTATTCTAAATAAGAAAGTGTAAAAAAATTGTCAAAAGGTCAAAGGGAATCCCGCAATACCTACAAATTGGAGCGAAAATCCCAAAAATTGTATTTTTTACAATTTTGCCCATAGGGTCCACATTTCCTTCGGGACTGGGAAAATACTTTAGGGATAAATAGGAAATACATCAGGGTTTCAAAATATGCTTTCCGTTTTCTGATCCCAGCTTTGGGATTTTAGAACATGTGGCCCAAAAGCGAAATTTTGATAAAAAAAAAATAGGCGACATGCTCGAAAAATTTTACATGTTTTTTTATCCCAAAATATTCCTCGTAAAGATACCTTACAGAAAAATATAAAATTATTATATGTTCTTAAAGAAAGTTTATTTTTAATAAAAAAAGAGTTAAGTGACCTTTTCGCCCCAAAAAACAGCAAAAATCAACTATTTTTTGAATACTTAAATTAAAAATCGTTTAATTTTGGATTCATAATTGATATTGCTCTGAAATCTTTTGTATGTTATTAATAACTTAGTTGCCTAACCAACAAAAAAATTCGAGTCCATTCGGTCCAAAATTCCGACCTACATATATTTTCAAAAAAGTGAACCAAAATATGGCAAGATTTTAAAATTTCAATTTTGAAATGCCTATAACTCGGAAATTATAAGAGATAAATAGCATATGCAAGCATGTCAAGACCTACCCAAACGCTTTCCAAAAATATAAAAATCTTTGAAATCGGATGGGAAACAAAAAATTGCACGTGTTTAAAAATTTTTCATTTAGAAGGTACCCTACTTTGAGCCCCCATAGCGCCGCCCCTGGAACATTTGTAGGAGCTATTTTAATAAGATAAACTCGAATACTCCTTGGCTACGTCCATGTTAAATTTTATCCCGATCGGATGAGCTGTTTAGAAATGACAGATTTATTTCCAAAAAATTTTGATTCTGCCCCACTGTGCAATAAAATATTGGTGCAGAACTCAAAGTCAACGATAACGAATATTATTTTATTTTTATATAAGATCGCTTCATTTTTAATGCCCTGGACATAATGGAATGCAATGGCAAAATATTTGGGAGTCATTGTCATATGGAGATATTTTAACTGGATCTTTGGAGAGATCATCAAAACAAATACCAATATGCTGAGTTCCTGAGTAATGGTTTTCTTTTGGTTAATATGTACTACAAATCGGTGATGAATAACATCATGTACAGTGGTGGCCAGGAATTTAAGACAAAAATTGTTTGCTAAATTCCATGTAATTGTCAATTATTTTTTCAAATATTTCCACAAATATGTATGCATGAGGACTGTTTATCACACAAGTGTGTTTTATTCGACTGTGTCAATTCATACATATTCACCATGAACACATAAAATTTTTCTACAACTTGACCAAAAAAATGTTTTTTTTAAATAAACATATTTTCTCACATTTATATCATTATATTTTTATTATTATAAAATATTCGGACCAAATTTCGTAATTTTAGTTCCATTAGTTTCGGTCATATCATGTTATTAACAGCAGATATTCGCTGAAGTGGGTCAACGTATTTCCACATATCTTTGTCCATATATGTATGTTTTACCGATTTTTCCAAACATTTTTCAGAAACTAGAAACATTAATAATAAATTCCATAGCCTTAGAGGTCCTTTTATTTTGGCTCTATCGCACTTAAAATTCAGTTGATGAAAAAAATTCAAGTATTTGTCTTAAATTGGTGGCCAACACTGTATAACAAAAATTATCTCATTACCAATTCATGCTTTTCAATAACCTTTCGATGCATTTTATATTTTCAGCTACTCAAAAAAGAGAGAGAGTTGACGAAGTTGTCTAAATTAAGTAGTTTATACATAAAATTTCATATAGAGATTGGCCAACAAAATCCACAAAAGCTATTGCAAAATCCTTACTAGAGTAATACTTACATGAGGAGTTGATATTTTCTTCTCTAAGCTCAGACAAGATAAACAAATGAAATAGGTTCATTGATCGTTTGCTCAATAACAAAGCCAATATTATAGAAATTGGACATATTTTTACTACAACGAATATAGAGACAAGATGCCAACGATCACAGCTGCTGAACTCTGACAGATTTTGAACTAACTATATTTTACAATTTTTATACCCTACACCACCATAGTGAGGATCACCTAATTTCATGGTGATCGGTCCATAATTGGTCATAGCTCCCATATAAGGCCCACTTCCGAGAATCAGTCAAAAAAATAAATTATTGAAATTTTAAAAGAAAAATGTTTTTGCTCTTGTACTTAGTGTAGGGTATTATATGGTTGGGCTTGACCGACCATACTTTCTTACTTGTTCATATAAGTTTTTTGCTTTATAATAGATTTTTAAGTTCTTAATATGCAAAAGTTTATAGCTACATTCTACTGTGTAACACAATGTAGGGTGTAAAGACCCCAAAATCCCTCCTCCTTAATCCACAATATTTACGAATATTATTGTACTTTCAAGTTGCTTTAAAGACACAGTCCCAACATTATTTCCATGGCAAATTCCAGAATTGTGTACACAACATGTGTTGAGAATTGTTGCAACAAATGTTCGAACATGTGTTGCACCTACTATTACAATGAATGAAAAAATAAGTAAATGTTGTTTGTAGCGTTTGTTTAGTTATTTGACCATTGAAATTGTTTGTTATTTTCGTTATCATCTTCAATGTGGTTGTTCTTTTTGTCTGTTCCTGTAGATGTTGTTGATGAAGGTTATATTTATAATAGTTTTTTTCCAGTTGCCGTGGGTGTTGTTATTTTGCAACATTAAGAAAATTACATGATTATCCATTGAATTTTAACATCCTCAAGGCTTTTAATACCCGCAAAAACAAAACAATAACCTCGAAAATGAAATAACGAATACGAAATACAAACAATGCGAATTTTACATACTTTTAAGCTTTAACATCTACACCTCGTTGCTCAATTTCAAACATCAGAGATTTCATCGAATATAGAAGATCTTAAATGCCTAGTCGCCTTCCTGTCAATTAAGCATACTTGCATAAGAAGTGCTCAACGTTCTCATATATATATCTCCAACAGAACTCATAGCAATCAAGAATTATAGCTGCTAGTGCCAATCAAAGATATGCATTTGAAAGAGATAGTAATATACAATGTTTGCTGCAATCTCACAATTGGTCAACTAACTCGTTAGATCTTTGAAGAACTGAAATAGAGATTTGCACTATTTATCTTAACTTTGAAGAGTTTGTAAAGTGGTGATCTATAGACGACTTGGTTCTTAGCAATGGTGTAATTTAAGTACATAACTGTGAATATATGTTAAGTTAAATTGAAGGAAATCAGTTCAATTTACTTTCAAAATAATTAGCCAAGCTATTAATTGAATGAACTACAGGGCTTTTCAACAGGGACGCTACAAAATAGACCGATAGGGACAGCAAAATGACGCCATATTTTTTGCAGCTCTTTTGACATTTCTCTTCAGTAAGGTTTGCCATTTCATGATGGAAAGATATACAAGCCAACAACGAGTCGAAATTATTAAAATTTACTACCGAAATTCGGAGTCAGTGACCTCAATGTTAAGAGCAGATTTTCATCGAAAAATCATTTTCAGCGATGAGGCTCATATCTTATTGGCTTCGTCAATAAGCAAAATATGCGATATTGGTAAGACAGCAATCCACACGTATTCCATGAGTCATCATTGCATCCCGTAAAAATTAAGGTTTGGTGCGGTTTATAGGCCGGTGGAGTCATTGGGCCGTACTTCTTGCGTGACGATCAAGAGCAGCACGTTACTGTGAATGGGAATCGCAACCGTTCAATGATAACAGAATATTTTTGGCCCCAATTGGATGATATGGACTTGGAGGACATGTGGTTCAAACAGGACGGTGCCATAAGCCACACTGCGAATGTGATAATCAATTTATTGAAAACCAAGTTTGGAGAACGTGTTATCTCACGAAATGGTCCAGTCGTTTGGCCGCCTCGGTCGTGCGATTTAACGCCATTAGACTATTTCCTGTGGGGCTACGTCAAGTCTATGGTCTATGCCAACAAGCCAGCGACGATTGATGAACTTCGTACGAATATCGAACGTTAAATTGCAGCAGTATCGGCCGATTTATGTTTGAAAACCATCGAAAATTGGGTTCAGCGTCTGGACTTCTGCAAGCGTGCCCGTGGTAGCCATGCAAAAGAATTCGAGTTCCATACATAATGGCATCGAACGTACTTTCACAGGAAGAAAGAATTTCATTGATATTCAAAACCGTTTTTGTTTTATTTAAAAAGCTTTTGTAGCGCTCTTATTGAAAAGTACCAGCGATTCAATGTCCAATTGCTACTGTATACAAATTTCGGTAATGAGTTCTAGACAAACTGGTTGTACTCCTTTAATGTTTATAAAATTGTTATACTCTGCTGGAAAAACTATGAAGTAATCTGGAAGTCCACATGATATCCATCCATCCATATATATAAAAGAGTAACGTTACTGACTGACTGACTGACTGACTGACTGATTCATCATCGCACAGCCCAAACGGCTGAAGCTAGAATCACGAAATTTTAACTGTGGGTTCCTCCCTCCCCAAAACGATCCGATAAGAAGGGATTTTTGGAAATTCGAACGTTTAGGGGGTAAAAAAGGGTAAAAACGGGTAAATTCGGTAACCTTATATCTTCAAAACTAATAAAGATACAAAAAAACTTAAAATAGCATGTTACTCCATTTAAAAAATAAGCTGACAGGTGTTTCGTACTTTTTGGAAATTCGAAACTTTTAGGGGAGAAAACGGGTAAAAACTGTATTTTGGTACTTTTTTTGAACCCTATGTATCTTTTAAACCAATAAACATAGAAAGAAATTTTAAATCGTATTCTTTAACTAACAAAAAATAAAAAATATAAGTTTGGTACTTTTTGGAAATTCGAACCTTTAAGGGATAAAAATTGTGTTAATTTTTGGTACTTTTTCATAAAATATGTTTTTCTATAATTTGACATAGACATACGAATATTTTATTATGAGCTCCCACCACGTTACAGAAATTTATTTGAATGAAATTGTACCACCTCAATGGGGATAAAAAAGGTACCAAAAAGGGGATAAAATCGGGAAAATACATTATATTTGAAATTATTAAGCCAATTTTGATAATTTTTTTTAACGTTGGTTCCTGGATTCATACAAAAATTAACTAACAGCGTGTTATTTGCAACTCGAGTACCAAGGTGTATATTGGGCCAAATCCGGGTAAACAGTTTGGTACTTTTTTTAAAACATATTTATTCTGGGTCACATTAACACAGATTTTAATATTTTGGGACATGTCTGTAGCATAAACAATTTTGGCAAAATGGAATATTTTTAAATTTCAAACTTGAGGGGTGTTCAAGTAAGAAAAGGGAAATTGGTACTTTTCTCCTAATGGTACTTTTTTAAAATTTTAAATTATTTCAGTTATCGACATTAAAGTTAGCTGATATTTATTTGAGTGAAGTTAGTGTTAGGAATAGGGGATAATATTTAGGTACCAAAATTTGTGAACTGAACTATAGGTACTTTTTTGTTCATCTAATGGTACTTTTTTGAAATTTCTATAATAATGGACTTAGAAACATGAAATTAAACATATATGGTCCTAAGTGAGTGAGAATTCTAGCGGGGGACTTTTTGGTACTTTTTCTTTATTGGAATGGTACTTTTTGTAATTTCTTCACCAATGAACCTAGAAACATGAAATAAAGCTTATATATAAACCGAGTGAGTGGAAAACCACAAGTGTGGGTTTTTTGGTACTTTTTCTATATTCTAATGGTACTTTTTTGAATTTTCTATAACTATGGACTTAGAAACATGAAATTAAGCATATATGGTCCTAAGTAAGTGATAATTCTAGGGGGAGACTTTTTGGTACTTTTTCTTTATTCGATTGGTACTTTTTGTAATTTCTTCACCAATGAACCTAGAAACATTAAATAAAGCTTATATGGAACCGAGTGAGTGGGAAACCACAAGTGTGGGCTTTCTGGTCCTTTTTCTATATTCTAATGGTACTTTTTTGAATTTTCTATAACAATGGACTTAGAGACATGAAATTAAGCATATATGGTTCTAAGTGAGTGAGAATTCTAGGGGGAGACTTTTTGATACTTTTATTCTTTATTCGAATGGTACTTTTTGTAATTTCTTCACCAATGAATCTAAAAACATGAAATTAAGACCGGAGTGAGTGGGAATCTACAAGTGACTGCTTTTTGGTACTTTTTCTATATTCGAATGGTACTTTTTGAATTTTCTGTAATAATGGACATAGAAATATGAAGTTAAGCATATATTGTCCTAAGTGAGTGAGAATTCTAGGGGGAGACTTTTTGGTACTTTTTGTTTATTCTAATAGTACTTTTTTGAATTTTCTATAACAATGAACTTAGAAACATGAAATTAAGCATATATGGTCCTAAGTAAGTGAGAATTCTATGGGGAGACTTTGTGGTACTTTTTCTTTATTCGATTGGTATTTTTTGTAATTTCTTCACCAATGAACCTAGAAACATGAAATAAAGCTTATATGGAACCGAGTGAGTGGGAAACTACAAGTGGGTGCTTTTTGGTACTTTTTCTATATTCTAATGGTACTTTTTGAATTTTCTATAATATAATGGACCTAAATATGAAACTAAGCGTATATGGTCCTAAGTGATTGAAAATTCAAGCGGATACCTCATGGTACCTTTTGTTTATTCTAATGGTACTTTTTTTTAATTTTCTATAGCAATGGACTTAAAAACATGAAATTAAGCATACATGGTCCTAAGTGAGTTAGAATTCTAGGGGAGACTTTTTGGTACTTTTTCTTTATTCGAATGGTACTTTTTGTAATTTCTTCACCAATGAACCTTGAAATATAAAATAAAGGTTATATGGACCAGAGTGAGTGGGAATCCGCAAGTGGCTGCTTTTTGGTACTTTTTCTATATTCTAATGGTACTTTTTTGAATTTTCTATAATAATGGACTTATAAACATGAAATTAAACATATATGGTCCTAAGTGAGTGAGAATTCTAAGGGGACACTTTTTGGTACTTTTTCTTTATTCGAATGGTACTTTTTGTAATTTCTTCACCAATGAACCTAGAATCATGAAATAAAGCTTATATGAACCCGAGTGACTGGAAAACCACAAGTGTATACTTTTTAGTACTTTTTCTATATTATAATGGTACTTTTTTGAATTTTCTATAACAATGGACTTAGAAACACGAAATTAAACATATGTATATGGTCCTAAGTGAGTGAGAAGTCTAGGGGGAGAATTTTTGGTACTTATTCTTTATTCAAATGGTACTTTTTGTAATTTCTTCACCAATGAACCTAGAAACATTAAATAAAGGTTATACGGACCCGAGTGGGTGAGCAACTACAAGTGGGTGCTTTTTGGTACTTTTTCTATATTCTAATGGTACTTTTTGAATTTTCTATAACATAATGGACCTAGAAATATGAAATTAAGCGTATATGGTCCTAAGTGATTGAAAATTCAAGCGGATACCTCATGGTACCTTTTGTTTATTCTAATGGTACTTTTTTTTAATTTTCTATAGCAATGGACTTAAAAACATGAAATTAAGCATACATGGTCCTAAGTGAGTTAGAATTCTAGGGGAGACTTTTTGGTACTTTTTCTTTATTCGAATGGTACTTTTTGTAATTTCTACACCAATGAACCTAAAGCCATGAAATTAAGCTTATATGGACCCGAGTGAGAAACCACAATTGGGGGATTTTTGGTACTTTTTATATATTCTAATGGTACTTTTTTTGAATTTCCTATAATAATGGACCTAGACTTTCCTAAAAATCGAAGAATTTCAAAACCGCGGTTTCGGTTTTAAAAAATTAAAAACCGATCGGTTTCGGTTTTGTGATAATTTATTAAATCTTAAGTATTATAGAAACAAAATTAGTTGATAATATATGAAATGATATACAAATCTAAATTTCAAACTTGACGGGTTATGGTTTAGTGAATGCGAATTTAAAAGTGATAATCAATGGTACTATTTCCTTATTGCAATGGTACTTTTTGAATATTTTATAATAATAAACATAAAAATTTAAAATTAGGAACCCATTTTGCATTTTCTATAATAATGGACCCAGAAATATGAAATTAGACATTTACAATTAGATTCACAAAGTGAGACTTGATAGTACTATTTCTTTCTTCTAATTGGGGTGGCGAAGCGCACCGGGTCAGCTAGTATTATAATAACTCCACAATCCGTATGGTCATATTATCGTGGCACATCTGCAATTTGAGGGTTCGCAAATGAAAAATGTAAAAATGTTACCACTCATGGTGAAGGCTATAACAAAATCTAGGTTTATCATGACAATACAACGGCACATTCTTTGTACAAGTAATTTCTTGGGTCAGGCATTACTTTTCCCCATTTCGTATTCTTCAGTTCTGTCCCTATAATTTAAAAGATGAACCAAGAGAAAGTTAATTGTTCTAAATTGTAGAAGCCATATTGAAAATTTAGTACAGTTTTGAAGCATTTGGCAAGTCGTACTTTTTCAATGATATTGATATTGTTACGTTTTTACCTTTTAAAAACGATGATTTATTTCCTTTAAATAAACCTGATACTTTTGATTGAATAAAAGCAGTTTAGTAGTTTAAAATTGTAACAACTCTTTATTTATTAAAGAGTACACAACAACAGTTTAAATAGTCACTTTGTGTTTTAATATACACAGTTTATAATGCACAAGATAACACTGGTAATGCGGTTAATGTTAATTCTAACAGAGCCTTTGATGAACTAAACTGACTGAAGCCTCTGCCACTTTTTATATACAGTGTCATCTTCCAGCAGCTTCATGAATTATCTTAAAGGACCAAACTAGAATGTCCTATATTTAGAGCTTTAATGTTGCCATACTTACAAACAATGTTAATAACTACTGATGGAAATGTTTGTATACATGAAGAATGTATCTAGCAGCCGTTAAGACCGTTAAATTCAAATGCAAATTCGTAACAATATATTAAAATCCAAATGATCTCAAAACCTTAATATTGTTGAACTAGCAGCTTCCTTTCAATGTATGAATAATGAACATTTGTTATCAATCTGCGAATATACTACTAACGCCGTACAACAAGTTTGTGGTGTAGCAGATTTTGATAGATAATTGTCTGAGAGAATGTCTACCAAAACGTTTGAAAGACATTGAAAAAAGTTTAAGGATTATTTTTTAAAAGCAACCACACATACAAACAAACAAACGACATTCAGACATTACTTACAAACATTCCTTTTTATTGCCTAAACTCAGTAAAATCGTACAATACAGTATTTATGTAGCCAGATAGAGTTGCATTCAGATATTTCTCAAAATGTAACAAATTCATATGTTTTCGTGATTTATTAAAATTATACTTAGTTCATATCAATTTATTATTAATGTATGTACTTATTCTGATTTTTTTCTTCCCCTCCCTTGTCATTAAACACAACAACCAACTCATAAATAATCAGTTTATTTGCTATAGTTTCTAGTGTCCATTATTAGTAATACACATTTCATTTTGTTGACCAATAAATACATATATTTGGGGTATTCACACGGTCTACGATTTGGTCATATTGTCATAATGTCCTAGTATATTATGATAGTTTAATAAAATTTTTGTTGTGTTTCAAACAAATTAGGACATTATGACAATATGACTAATAGCAGACCATGTGAATACCTCAATTGTTTTACTTCTTACACAACATATTTGCAGATGATGCAGTTCAAAATAGCTTTTAACTCTAAAATGAATTTAAAGTACAATTGTTCAATAAACCTAAACTCATACACATTTAAATGCGAATATATATTTTTGTAGCTGATCTAATGATGTTTCATTAATCTTTTGCTGTTTAGGGTCCTAGTGACTGGATTCAGAAAAAAATAATAAAATAAACTTTGTTGTCAGTATGAATAAATCATTGGATAGTATGATCTTCGAAATGTCGGTTTTTTGCAAACCTGTTAATTTGAAGTGTTGATTTTCAGTTAACCGGTTTATATCACTCGGTTAATCGGCTTTTAAAATTTGGGACTAAAATCAATAAATCTTATGTTTTTATGAAGTTTTTATAGTCATTTATGAAACATTTGGTCTGATTTGAAACCTAAACTGCTGATATACAATATAAACATCTTTCGATTTAAATTTTTAAGAATTACAATGATTCTGAATAATAGAGATCGATGAGTTTACTTAAAAACTTCTTCAAAATAAATTACAAACAATGAAACTATGAAAAATTATTAATTAAAAATTATTATTAATTAAAAACTTAGTGATGATTTTACTAAACGTTAAATTGAATTTTATGTTCATATCTTCATTCAATAAAAGTGACTTCATTAGTGTGGTTTGTTCTTAAAATTGTAATTTTATTAATCATTTCGTTCGCTTAGTGTACAAACGTGCTAAGTTCCTTTTCAGAAATATTGCTAGAGAGATAAAACACTTTCTAAAATTCTTGATTTTAAATATTTTTGAAATCTGTTAATGCAGTTTTATTTATTATTTGGTATGATTTATAATGACAAATAATCTCATTTAAGAAGAAGTGCGATTGCATTATCTAGGCACTTTTTGAGACTTCGAACATTTTCTATGAAACAGAATATAAAGTTGTGGTAATAAGGTCAATTTTCGGATAACCGACAAACCGGGTTTTTAAAAAGTCGTTTTTTAATAAACACTACAAGCCATACAAAAATATATCATGGAAACCAGAATTATGCAAATTTGTGATCTCTCATAAAATTCACTAAATATTGAATTTGTGTATAAAACTCTACGGCGCACTGTGTCTCATTTTCGTTTTTCATCGGCCAAAACTCTGTAATTTTTGAACCGATGGAGAAATTTTTTTTTTGGTGGACAGATAACTTCTTGAATTTTTCTCCAGTTTTAATTTCATTAAAATCGGTTCAGCAGTTGTTGCGCAATTTAAGGTTAAAGTTGAACTTTTAATTTTTTTATAGCATTTAGTATGAAAATGCAAATTTTTTGTTTTTTTCGTGAATGATTTTCGGAAGCGGGTCTTATATGGGAGCTATGACTAATTATGTACCTATCGTCATGAAATTAGGTCGTGTGATTTATGTCTATATGGAAGTTATTTCTATTGAATTTTGTGTTTATACCAACATTTTTAAGAGATTTATGCTCGTTAAAGTGATTTTCGGAAGCGGGTATTATATTGGAGCTATGACTAATTATGGAACGATCATCATAAAATTAGGTGACTTAATAAAGTTTATATAAAACTTATTTAGAGCAAAATTTGTGTAGATACCTATATACATTAACCATTTACAATCGATAAATTATAATTTCGGGAGAACATTTGTATGGGTGCTAGGTGAAATAATGGACCGATTTCAGTCACTTTTAATTGTCCTCGGACCAAAAAAAATGTATGTACCAAATTTTATCGGAATATCTTCAAAATTGCGACTTGTACTTTGCGCCTGTCATATGAACAGGTAAAATACAAATTTGGGAGTAATTTCATTCGAATAACAAAAGTGTTCAACAAACAGGTCAAAACAGGTCAACAAGTATATATGGGCTTAAAGAGGATACTTTGGCCTTTCTGCTGGTAGTAAAATTTGTTTAACACCTTTTGACCCTAAGCACTTTTATTCCACTGAAATTCAAATTTGACTAAATTATAATACCTGTGAAAAAATTTAATAACACAGCAGGTGTAAACGGTACAGTGACAAATCATACAAGTTCTTAAGGACTATTATCTTACCAACATAACAAAAAAAAATCATCCAATTATCTATAATAGTTTGCGAGTAATGATAATTTACTTCTGATCAAATTTACAAAAATCACATTTTTATAAAATGACATAAAATAGTTGACTTTAACAGCATGCCACGCACACAATTGACAATATTTTTATCTAAGTTTTTGGATACCTTAGTTTCAATATGTTTACTATTGAATGGCATTAAAAATTTTGAAATCGGAGTTAACAAAAAGTTGGACTTTTGGCCGATGAAATTGAGATATGAGCCACCGTGCGGCGAAGTGTTATATTCGGCTGTGCTGAATCTTAAGAAATTTTAATATAAAGTAGCAAAATATGATTAAAAAAGTTAAAATATGCTGTAAAAACTAATAAATGCAAAAATATGCTCTTAAGGTCAAAATATGCACTAACAAATTGATGCCAAAATTCATATGTTGTGAAACCTTATGCATCGCCTCGTAGAACGTATAGGAAAAAAATGAATTTGCATGCTTTCTGTTTCCATATTTATAGGAAAATATAAATCACAATTTGGGTTTTTAGTTATTTTCGGTATCTGATTTACAAAATTCACTGTAAATGAAAATATATTTTTCTTTCCAACTTAGTTTTGCGATTTAAATTTGGTTTTAATTCCGTCTTCACTACAAAAGTAAAGATGCATGTTATTTTTGGTTATTATTTAAAATGGAATTAAAAATAAATAAATTTCAAGTCATACTTATTGTGGCAAAATTATAGTTATCACCATACTTGTTATGTTAAAAGGTAAAACGTTTAAGTACTTTTACATTAAACAAGTAATTACAATTGTAAAGAAATACTGTACAGTTTACGTTATTTTCACACTAAAAGTATATGTGATTGCATCTCTCTCTCTCTCTTTATATTTATTTTTGCAAATTTTCATTAAACCATTTGTCAATCAAATTCGATTTTATTTTTGCTACCGCTAAAAAAATGCATCGTAAAAAATAATCGCCTTTAAAAATTAATCCTGTCACTGCAAACATCCATTAAATTTAAGAGTGTGATTAAATTACTTGTACCGTAAGACAATTAAATTTTTTCATATATTTTATGTAACTTTACTATTGTACACAGAAAAAAATGGTAAAAGTTATTAAGTAATTGAAAAAAATTGTTTGAAATGTGATTTAAATTTTCAATAATTTTTTAATTCAATATGTTTTTTTTTAATACTCATATCAACAATTTGATTAAGATATTTATTAACAATTTCTGTTAAAATTCAATAGGAATATTGAAAGTAACAAAAATAAATGTGTCAAAAAAATAAAAATTTATGAAAACTATACACATTTTTTTGTTTCATAATTAATTTAAAAAAAATTTGTTTGTATTTTTGCATTATTTTAAATGCAAATTATATGGTGATCAATGTCTAACCCCCTGTCTATACTTGACAAATATTTATCATAACAATAAATGACATTTGTTGTCAAGACAAGGTTGTCTTAGCAAAAGCACTAACAATTTTGTCATAACGAAGCAATAATACTAATAAATGGAGACTATACCTGATAATTTTTTATCTTGACAACCATTTTGACGTTTATCATGATAAAAATGTTTCAAGTATAGACAGGGTGTAAAGAATTGAAGCAATATATGTATAAGGCATGGTAAGTAAATATAACACATACATACATATATCGTTTAAAATTTGGACATCAAATTATGTAGTACATAAATAACAAAATTTTTTACAACAGGTTAGAGACCGCTGAATTGATTCAAAAATCTACTATTTAAATGTAGATGTACAGGCCGGACCAACAGTAACCATTTAATTGCAAATATGTTTCAAAATGTAGATAACTGCTGCTGGCGTTTCTAAAAACTGGAAAATTTGATCTGAATGATTATTCGTAAAAAACCATTGGCCGCAATGCAGAACTATGGATGGCGTTATATGTTTAGTGTATATTATCCTATAATGAATTGTTAACATTTGATATTAATAACTCTAAATAAAATATAAATAACCCTACGTATTTAAACAAAATGTTAATTGCATTATTTTAGTATTTAAGGGTGGAAAATTTACACAAAAAATGTTAACTAATAACAATATAATTGATCAATATGACATTATCATTGTTAAGATATAATTAGTTTATTGTTAACAACTTTTTTATTCAATACTAGGACCGCCTGTGGTCAAAATTCGGCCACTAATAACGATGTTATACAGTTACTTTTGAGTACATATGTATATGCAAAAATATTTTTCATGTGTGTGTACAAATGCACGTGTATGTATTTAGATGTGCATAAACATGTTGTTGTTGTTTTTCAAGCAAATTTAAAACGCTTTTTACCACCTTTATGGAAAGAATTTTTTAAACAAAATTTATATTGTGCACGTCTAGAGAAAATAACCTTTTAAACCATAAAAGTTTCATCAATATTGGTGGACAATAACATACTTAAAAGTGTACCATTGTTAAAAAAAAATTGTTGGATGTTAACAATTTTAAGTAACAAATATACTTTTTGTATTTACAAAAATGATTGTTGGTGCCTTTTTAATTAAAAAAATAATTGTATTGACGAATTTGGTAATTAATATGACAATTAATTTGTCGTAATTTTTGTCTGTGTACAACATTTATACTTTTTTTCGTAAAACTAGAATGACACAAATATGTACAATCATTGATATAAATAAATGTTAATTACAGACGTTTATGTGCTTCAGCAACAAACAGTTTTTTCATTTACAATTTTCTAAATAAACTATTAAACAATGAAAGAACCAGAAACAGGGAAAACAGTCTAATGCGAAAAAGTTGTGGCAGTTACCTCTGAAATAAATTTGATTTGTCCAACACACAACTTATAGTATGACGTTTGATTTTCGAATAGTTGAACAAATGTTGTAAGTTACTTCCACATAAAAATATGATACAACTCATGCAACAATTGTTGCCTACCCAACAAAATCTTACATTTCAAAGTAATGAGTTAAAATGCTGATATATTTTTTAATTTTTTTTTCAGAAGTTGTTTTTAATTTTTAAAATTTTTTATTGAAAAAATAAATTAAGACAAAAAAAATTTTATGATGAAAAAAAATCGTGTTAATAAATTTTTTTTCCGATTTTTACCAATTGTAGGTCTAACTTACTATGTTCTTATATACATCGTTGCAATGGACTTTGAAATATCTATCATTAGATATCCATATTGTCTATATTAATGACTTTGTAATCCAGATAGGGCAAAAACCGGTTTTTGCCATTTGTTGGACGATTTTGTCGGCCTATTGTAGAAAATTGGCTTAAATAGTTATTGCTAATAGTGATTTGCCTAAACTTTAATATTTTTACAAATAAAACTTGTGGGTCTTTAATTCTTATTGGCTCCATAGTTTTAGTTGTATAATATCTTTGGCCTTTCTAAATCCTTTGGGAAAAGGTTATCCCCCAGCAATAAATTTCAGTGAATTTATCCAAATAAGCATATTGTTAAAAAGCAATCATTTACTGGAATAAACATTTTGTTTTCCAAAATATTATTTTGATAAAAAAACTTTATTCAGACTTACCACTATACTTTGTTTGCTATAACATTTAAATATTTGAATCTAGCAAGGTGAAATTTACCACTGATTTCTTATAGAAATAAAAATATAGAATTAAACAATTCGGTGGAATCAGATAAATTTGTTTATACAAAATGCAAAAAAATCTGTGTCCATATTCTTAAGTATACTTGTTATTAATTCAAAATATTACTCATACGCTAATATGGCTCACGAGAAAAATACATTAGTGATTGAGTTTAAGACTTATTATTTGTAATTTTTTTGGAAAAATTAATCTTAGAAAACTTTAGTAAACATAATAATTAAAATATAAAACAATTAAGAAAGTATAGTCGGTCAAGATCGATCATATTATACGATACACTAGGTAAATGAGCAAAAACATTTAACTTTCAAAATTTCAATAATTTATTTGCGTGAGTGATTTTCGGAAGGGAGCTAGCTATATGAAACTTCTACCTGTTAAATTTTATTTGTATACCAAAATTTGAGAGATTTACGCTCGTTAAAGTGATTTTCGGAAGTGGGCCTTGTATTGGAGCTATGACCAGTTATGCATCGATCCTCACAAAAATTAGCTCCCATGCAGATACGCAGTTAGCTTCTATGGAATTTGCTGTCCACCTATCATACTAACTAACATAAACATTCCACAGACAGATACTGTTACATACCTTGGTATTCACTTGGATAGACCACTTACTTGGCGAAGCCAAGAGTCTTCACATGAAGTTGGCCTTATATGGGAGCTATGACTAATTATTGACCGATATTAATAAATGACATGAATTTCGTATATATAAAACTTAGTTGGAGCGAAATAAATTAAACATTTATAAAGGACTTGCTGACCCGATGCGCTTCGCCACCCCAATTAGAAGAGTGAAATAGTATTATTAAGTCTCCCTTTGTGAATCTGATTGTAAATGTCTAATTTCATATTTCTGGGTCCATTATTATAGAAAATGCAAAAGAAAGTTACCACTAAAGTAGCCTTTCCTATATTATCAACTAATTTTGTTTCTATAACAATTAATATTTTAAAATTATCACAAAACCGAAAAAAACGAAACCGCGGTTTTGAAATTCTTCGGTTTTTTGGTCCGTTATTATAGTAAATTCAAAAAAGTACCTATGAGAACAAAGAAAAAGTACCAAGAAGTATGGACTTGAATTTTCACTCACTTGGGACCATAGACGCCTAATTTCATATTTCTCTATCCATTATTGCAGAAAATTCAAAAAGTACCATTAGAATATATAAAAAGTACCAAAAAGCCCCCACTTGTGGTTTCCCACTCACTCCCATATAAGCTTAATTTCATGTTTTTAGGTTCATTGGTGAAGAAAATACAAAAATAAAGAAAAAGTACCAAAAAGTACCAAAAAGTCTCCCCCTAGAATTCTCACTGACATAGGACCTTGTATGCTTAATTTCATGTGTCTAAGTCCATTGTTCTAGAAAATTCAAAAAGCACCATTATAATATAGAAAAAGTACCAAAAAGCAGACACTTGTGGATTCCCACCCACTGTGGACCATGTAAGCTTTATTTCATGTTTGTAGGTTCATTGGTGAAATACAAAAAGTACCATTCGATTAAAGAAAAAGTACCAAAACGTCTACCCCTAAAATTTACACTCACTTAAGACCATATATGCTTAATTTCATGTTTCTAAGTCCATTGTCATATAAAATTCAAAAAGTACCATTAGATGAATAAAAAAGTACCTATAGTTCTGTTCTCACATTTTGGTACCTAAATATTGTACCCTATTCCTAACACAAACTTTACTCAGATGCATATCAGCTAACTTTAATGTCGATAAGTGAAATAATTTAAAATATTAAAAAAGTTCCATTAGGAAAAAAGTACCAATTTCCCTTTTCTTCCTTGAAACAATCAAGTTCGAACTTTAAAAATATTCCATTTTGCCAAAATTGTTTATGCTACAGACATGTCTCAAAATATTAAAATCTGTGTTAATGTGCCCAAGAAAAAATATGTTTTAAAAAAAGTACCAAACTGTTTACCCGGATTTGGCCCAATATACACCTTGGCACTCGAGTCCCAAATAACACCCTGTTAGTTAATTTTTGTACGAATCCAGGAACCAATGTTAAAAAATTATCAAAATTGGCTTAATAATTTCAATAAAATGTATTTTCCCGATTTTATCCTCTTTTTGATACCTTTTTTATCCCCATTGCTTTGGTAAAATTTAAATCAAATAAATTTCTGTATCGTGGTGGGTGGTGAAAAAGTACCAAAAATAAACTCAATTTTTATCCCTTAAGGGTTCGAATTTCCAAAAAGTACCAAACATATATTTTTATTTTTTGTTATTAAGCCGATAGCTTTAGTTGCTAGTGCTCTAGTTCTTAAGATTTATTGTAATTTTAATTATAGTAAATAAAAATAAATAAATAAATAAATAATAATTTTTTGTTAATTAAAGAATACGATTTAAAATTTGTTTCTATGTTCATTGGTTTAAAAGATACATAGGGTGCAAAAAAAGTACCAAAATACAGTTTTTACCCATTTTCTCCCCTAAAAGTTTCGAATTTCCAAAAAGTACGAAACACCTTATTTTTTAAATGGAGTAACATGCTATTTTAAGTTTTTTTGTATCTTTATTAGTTTTGAAGATATAAGGTTACCAAATTTACCCGTTTTTACCCTTTTTTACCCCCTAAACGTTAGAATTTCCAAAAATCCCTTCTTATCGGATCGTTTTGGGGAGGGAGGAACCCACAGTTAAAATTTCATGATTCTAGCTTTAGCCGTTTGGGCTGTAAGATGATGAATCAGTCAGTCATTCAGTCAGTCAGTAACGTTACTCTTTTATATATATAGATAAAGTCCAATTTCGGGAGGTATTTTTTATGTAATAATGGACCGATTTCAGCAAATTTCAATAGGCTTCGACCTTGCGCCGAAATAGTAGTATGTATAAAATTTTATCAAAATATCTTTAAAATTGCGACCTGTACTTTGCGCACAAGGTTTACATGGACAGCCAGCCAGACGGACATCGTTTAATCGACTCAGAAAGTGATTCTAAGTCGATCGGTATACCTTAAGGTGGGTGTTAGACTAATATTTTTGGGCGTTACAAACATCTGCACAAATGCATAATACCCTCTCCACTATGGTGGTATAGGGTATAATAAGAAAATGGCAATACATTTAGGACTTTTTTTTACTCAAAGTTTGAGATTAATTCCTTGAAAAAACCCATTTTCTATAAATATTTCTTGAATTAGCGCAATCTTCCTACATTAAATGGTAGTCAGTCAGTTTGGGTGTTGCGGGTTCGATTCCAGCCAGAAACTCTTGTCTTTTATCACTACAATGCACAGTGGTTTAGGAACTTTTTTTAAATAATTCGGTATCTCACATGGTTGGAGCTGAGGTGTTTTCGAGGGGCCAGCTTGGCCCCTCAAATTTGGTCACCTCGGGTCTTAATTTTTTTTTAAAAAAAAATAGCCAAAAATCCATTTATGATTCGAATGAGCGGAAATTTAAAATATAAATAGTCCTTGAGAAGATCTACAAAAAATACACTAACATATGTTACCTCTATTAATTGAAGAGATATTTAGTTTTATTGATTTATTTTTTTTAATTTTGTTCGATATTTTCATTGTTTTTTAAATATGGCTGGCATACGGAGGCTCGATACTTATTTGGGTAACATAGAGACGAGAGGAATTGTCAAAAACCTAATACATGTTAGTTAAAGCATGTTGTTGTTGTATCAGACATATGATTTGTTGTATTTTTGTTTGACAAAACGGAATGTCTCGTCTCTATATATAATTATCTATGCTCAGAGTATTAAAATTAAAAATGTTAATTACACTCTGCTACAAAATAACACTCTTTGTCAGAACTTGAAAAACGACCTAATGGGAGTTGTAGGCCTAGATGAGGACATACTAAAACCGTCTTCAAAGATTTTGAAACACCCTCAAAATTTTGAGTTATTTTTAAAAAACTGTTTTAGGGTAGCTCGTAGTATTTTATTACCTCTGACTCACACACTTTTATACCGATTGCAAAATTTAAAACTACTATGGATAGACAAAGAATTAAGCTTTCATAAAATTTTTGCATAAAATGTATATCGAAAAAATTGCGTAAGTTTTTATAAAAAGTTTCGCTTTATTTTTATATTTATTATAATAGTTATTTTAATTTTTTTCTATAAAAACCTATTCTTTTTTGCACAGTGTTTTAAAGACAATTTTATATGGGAAAAAATGAGATCGTTGTTAAAATCGGTTTATATTTGCAAAAGTTATTAAATTCATTTTGTTATTGTAAATTCAAAATTTTACAAATATTTTTTTTTCTATAGTTTTTTGTTTTTTTTTATTCATATGCGCTGGGGGAGAAAATACTAAAAAAGGTGTTAATGGAAAGTTGAATAACTTTTACAATTTTCATCCGATTTGAATAACTAAAACCATGTTTTATTAAGAACTAAATTTTCTTTATACATTGTTATAAATTTTTATAAGCTTTCACATCAAAATAAGCAATGAAAAGCGATTAAAATCAGAAATGTTGATAAATTTTGTTTTTCTTTTAGATATTCTTAACAAAAATAATACTTATAACTTACAAATGTATCAAAAAAGCACGGCATTTTAAAGCGTAATCAGATTTCTTTCCAATCACCTTAACAATTTATTGTTGGACAAAAACTGACTGAATTAAAGGTTGATAAGTTGTCGAACATCACTGAAAATGTTTTTTTTAGAATAACTTCTGAATATGAGGGTTTTTCTGAAATTTTTAGACAAAATTTGTAATGTACTCAGCAAGACCTATAACCCCCGCTTGGTCGTTTTCCAAGTTTTTTTTTCCATCGTAGCACCGTCTTATTTTCATATTGGCTTACATTGCACAAGTTTTATAAAGGAAATACATAAGTTTTCTATAGAAAAAACTGTTATACACAAGATTTTCTATAAAAATAGTGTTAAACACAAAATTTTCTAATGAAAAGACTGCTACACTAATACATTTTCTATAGAAAATAGTGTTATACACAAGATTTTCTTTACTTGATAAATCTATTATATCGAATATTTCTTTATAGAATACTGTTATACTGAAGACTGTCTTTATAATTTCTATAGAACATCATGTTCATATAATTTATATGAAAATATAAAATTTTTTTTTAAATTATTAAATGAGTCTCGTGAGTACCATGGTACTTTTCATTATTAAATAGTATATACAAAAGTAGGATCGTATCAATTTCCCATTCCTGATCGTGGGCATAAAGAGAGGTTCCTTCTGTTTACAAAAACACGTAGTTAAATGTGTCTAACAAGGATTTTCATATAAATATTATGGATATTACTCGTGTATTTATGAAAATTAGGAGATTTTTAATTCTCCATATGTATAACGGTTAATCTTCTTTTTAATTCAGATCACTATCCCAAACATTTCTTTCTCAACCTCCATAAATCTTTAAACTGACACTACAATGTTTATGTTAAAGAGTTTTACATCAAAAATTTATATAACAAACATATACAAATCGTATTTTAAATCTTTAACTTACAACAGTAATAAACAAATTTGGAGTTTTTTTTCTAAACGCCAAACATGTGTTGCTTAAATCTAAGACATCTATTCTATTTGTTGCATAATTTAGCAAGAAAATAAATAAAGTACAACAAATTGTTGATGTAGCAGTATCGCATTTAAATGGTTACAAATGGAAATAATTGTCCAACTATGTAGCGTATTGCATTAAAGATTTGCAGCGGTTGAATTTAGTTCCATCAGTTAAAGACAAGATTAATTTGATGTCATTCACAGACTAGACAAAATACATGGATTTGTAGACTGTGTCTGTGATTAAACAAATCGAAAACACACACGTTGCACAGTGGGGGAAATGACAAAAAAAGTGGAAATAAATTTGTAACTTTTTAACGCATAGTCCGATTTTAACAGAATTTAGATTTTAAACAAAAAGGGGGTATATTCTCAAGGTCCCCAAAGTGGTTTATCTGGGGTTTACGAAAAATTAAAAATAATTTCAATCTCAAATATTTATATATGGAATCTACTAGAAGAGAACTACAAAAAACATTGCGGATTCTAATCTTCCCAATTTTTTAAAATTTTTTTTTTTAATTTAACAACAATTCGAAATACATTCATAATTCAGTATTCATAAAAAGGAATTAAAAGGAAACATTTTACAGTTATATTGATATAGTTTTATCAAAATGCAAAAGTGAAGAAAAACAGAAGAGAAAATCCAGCCATGGCAAAAAAATCGGACTATCCGTTTAGAAGTTACATATTATTTTCCCACTGTGCCTAAACGAACGAAAAGATTTTGTAACAAGATATGTGTTCTTAATTTATAATCAGAAGTTTTATTTAACGATTTTTAATTAAATGTAAATTAGAAATAATTGAGGTAAATGTAGCTGAATTGATTTGTATCCGAGGTATTCGTATTGTTACGAAATTGTACTTGAATTCAAATATAAGGATTATAACGGCTGATTTAAAGTTGCATAATGCTTTCAAACAGCAGTGCCTCTCAAACTGTAATATATCTCTGGGCATTATTAACATTGAATAAAAGCATTGAGTTGATCATTGATCGTAGGTATGGCAACGCGACTCGTATATTCGAATTCGAATATACGAGCTTTGACAATTAAAGAACAATCTAGAGTACAGATGGTAGTGTTATAAATAGTGGCAGAGGTTGCAGTCGCTAGTGAGTTTATCAGAGACGCTTTTCGAATAAACATCAACTGAGTGCCTTAAAGTGTGCTGTATTTGTCAAGTGAATTCGTGTACATTATAAAGTGTGTCTGTATTTCTGCGAATTTATAAACGTGTATAAAAAAAACATTGAGTGACTATTTAATTCTGTTGTTGTACATTTTAAACAAATAAAGAGTTGTTACAATTTTCAAACTACTAAATGGCTTTTATATGCAATCAAAAGTATCCGGTTTATTTAAAGGAAATAAACCAACGTTTTGAAAAGGTTAAAACGTAACAGTATTCATTAGAGTGACCACAATTATTCGATGGCGGAATTTTGTTCGTCTGGACCCCACAAAACGATTTCCCTTTCCAGATATTGAGATAACCGGAATTTGAGCTCGATTAAACGACGCACAGTGGTATGAGAATAAAAAAAGAGGGAAATAAATCTATAACTTCTAAACCCTTACGCCGATTTGAATGAACTTTTACATGCGCAAAGAGGAAGTGTAGTCAAGTTCAATTTTTGAACTTGGACCTCATGACCAAACCAGGAGCGGGACCAGAGGTCCCCAAAGTAGGACACCTCGGGTATGTTCAATTTTTAAAATGATCCTATTTCTTCGTTTGTGTTCCGATTTAAAAAAACTTACACATGTAGAATCTCCTCGTCGAGCACTACGTAAAACCTCGTCGTAGCTATCAATTATCTCTTATAGCTTAGGAGATATTCGCATTTGAAAATTTAATTTTCAACATTTTTACCCACCCTACACCAGTTTTTTGGTGACCGCGGTTCCAAATATTCTCCGATTTTATCCATTATTTCTTTTATAGGATTAACAATAGATCTATATATCAAATAAAGAAAGAAGTGTTTAAAAATCATGACTGAGTCCAAAGTTACATGCATTTGAATTTAAAAAAATTAACGGCAATTTTTTGCAATTTTTTTGGGAAAAAACTACTTTTATTCTTTTTAAGTTATCTACAAAATTTCTAAGAGTATGTATAATTAGTATGTACTTTTTGAAAAGCTAACTTTACGCCAAATATTTGAAATGAAAAACACATTTATAATTTTTGATACCGACGGGATCAGGTCCATTCAAAAAATGCCTATTTTTTATGTAAAATTCAACTTTAGGGAAAAAATTCTCAAATCGCATACTCGATATCAAAATATAGTAACCTATTTTAGATGGCCCAATAAGTTCTTAATTATTTTGTAAAGGGTTCCGATAACCCCGCCCCTGGTATGGATATTATGGCTAAAAAACGAAAAAATCCCATTTTTGGGATTTTTCAAGATTTTTTGGGAATTGCGGGATACTTAATTACAAATTTCAAAATTTGTTTTTATTTTTCCATTTTAAATAGAAAAATCTACATAACTGTGAAATTTCATTAAAAAATATTCATAAATAAAAATTTTATTTCAATTTGAAAAATTTGTATCTATGCAAAATTCAATAAAAAGCATTTTTTGTCATATTTTTCAAAAAAGTATTCCATGAATTTTTTAATTGTCAAAAGTTATATACATTTTTGAAAAGTAGACAAAATCCTCTATCCATTGATATATAATATGTCTAACTTATAATTTAATTTAAAAGAATAGACATGTACACGCAAATGTCGTCCTAATAAGATATAAAATACTAAAATTGGTTACAAAATGTTAAAGTTATTAAAAATTCGTTAGGCAATTAACGTGTCTTAGGCCACTAGAACATGAAATGTAGGAACAAAATTAAAATATTTCAAGAAATATTAAAATAAAAGCTCATTTTTGCTTAACAAATATCCATATTTACTTGTATATGACTTTTTGTCTTCGTAGAATATCGTTAACCTGTTCGCAGGTATGACCAAAAAAAATTAATTTGTTTAACCGCAGTTTCAATTATCCATTTTCAAATTTTTAAAAATTTTGTTAAACAAATTTTTTTGCCATATTTTGGCTAATGAGCCCAATTTCCTTACTGTTATGAATTTTAAGTAAAACTTATTCAGAATATTATAGTTCAGGTTATTTTAAATATAGTCTAAAGGTTTTACTAAAAGCGGAAAACGTCAGCCCTTAAATCGTGAAGGTCAAAGGTCCATTTTTTCAATATTTGGAATTTTTAATGGATAGATAGCGAAATGTTATATTTTTAGAACGATTTTGATGAAACTTAAGATAAATATAAGAGGATGTCTAGTATTTATAATAACAGCACAAAATTTAAAATTAACCCTTAATAGCACTTGGGGTTAAAAAGACACTCAACTTTTAAAATCACGAAAAGCACATTCAATATGAGTGGTGCTAATTTTAATGTTTTTCAGAGTTAAATAAACTCAATCATTCATGTTATTTTTTAAATTTAATAAATCAAAAGTACACTAAAGGGTTAACATCTATTTTATTCTTCAAAAATCCTCAATAAAATATTAATTACGTTATTAAAGGTACAATGTGGCTCAAAAGTAATCCTCCTATCAGAAAATGCTATAAATTTTGCGATTGGCCCCTAATGTCAGTTCTGTTTGACATTTGTGTAGTAAACACATGCGAAATACACATTAATAAACAATGTTACGCTACACTGCTCCAGAACGCGGAATATTGCTGACTATTTATTTGACCTTAATCACCACCAAGAGGAAGATGATTTTTCATCAAAAATAATCGTGAGTGATGAGACCCATTTCCATCTTAGCGGGTACGTAAATAAGCAAAATTTACGCTTCTGGGGCACTGAAAATCCGCGTGTAACCCACGAAGAGCCATTATACCCGCTCAAAGTCACTGTATGGTGTGCTGTTTTCGCTGGAGGAGTCATCGGACCTTTTTTCTTCGAAGACGTCTCGGGCCAAACGGTTACTGTGAATGGTGAGAGCTACAGCGCAATGATCAACGAGTTCTTTTTGCCGCAACTTGATGAATTGGGATTGGAAAACATGTGGTTCCAACAGGACGGTGCAACGGCACACACTGCACGTGCCACAACCGATATGCTGAAGGATGCATTTCCCGTTTTGGCGATTTGCACTGGCCAGCAAGATCTCCTGATTTGACCGCTTCAGACTTCTTTTTGTGGGGCTTTTTGAAGTCGCGGGTTTATGTCAACAAGCCTCAGACTCTTGCAACTCTTAAAGACAATATCCGTCAAGAATGTGAGGACCTATCGCCGGAAGTTTTGGCCAAAGTGATGGAAAATGCCATAAAAAGGCCTTAAATGACAAACAACTGTGGCGGCGGCCATTTACATGACATCATATTCTCGACTCGATGTAAAAAAAATTAAAAGACGAAATAAAAATAATCCACAAGAAGAATCAAAGTTTTTCATTTTTTTTTTTTTTTTAATTACAGCCAAAAAACATCGGAAGTTTACTTTTGCGCCACCTTGTATAAATACATTATTTTGCAGTTTGAAAAATGTGTGGTCAAAATTGTGAACATTCTTCAAAATGGCTAAGTAATACTATTTTCTAAAACACAATACAATATTTTAAAGTTAGTTTCTTATAAAAATAAAATTTTGATCAGCACTATTGAAATTGAAAACTTTTTTAAGATTTTTGAAGCAGCTTTACAGGCGCCATGTGATCATTGGGGAAATAGAACATTCGAGTTTATCTGTTAGATTATTCATGAGACTTCTAGAAGATGGCGCTGTGTATATAAATATTAACAGCGATTAGTGACGGATTCAGTATATCGTAAGCACTGTTTAATTTAACATCAATCGTATTACAGTGTGTTTTTTAATTGTGTAATATAAGTGTATTAAAAGTGAGTGACTACTTTAAATTGCTGTGTAAATTGTTAAAACTACTTGGTGACTTTATTTGCAATTAAAATAATCTGGTTTATTTAGAAGATTTAATCTACCATTTTTAAAAGGTAAAAACGTAATTCGAAAGGTTCAGTTTCTTCTTTGTAAATCCGCTGAAAACTTAAAATCTTATTATATTGTTACGAAATTGTACTTGAATTCAAATATAACGATTTTAACGGCTGATTTAAAAGTAGCATAATGCTTTCAAATAACAGTGCTGTAAAACTGTAACATATCTGTGGGCATTATTAAATAAAAGCTTTCAGTTGATTTGATCGTAAGTTGGCAACGCTGTATTCGATTTCGATTATTCAGTTAAAGAACATTGTAGAAAGTACATCACAGATGGCGTATGTATTAGAAACCTCTAGACAGTTAAAGCGCTTTCTAGATGGTAATGCAGTGTTATAAATAGTGGCAGAGGTTGCAGTCGTGAGTGAGTTTATCAGAGACGCTTTTCGAATAAACATCATCTGAGTGCCTTAAAGTGTGTTGTGTTTTTCAAGTAAATTCGTGTACATTATAAATTGTGTCTGTAATTCTGAGAATTTACAAACCTGTATAAAAAAACATTGAGTGGCTATTTAATTCTGTGATTGTTGTACATTTTTAATAAATAAAGAGTTGTTACAATTTTTAAACTACTAAACGGCTTTTATTTGCAATCAAAAGTATCCGGTTTATTTAAAGGAAATAAACCAGCGTTTTGAAAAGGTTAAAACGTAACAATATTCAACTAAGTAACTGGCTTTTGAGTGCATAAAGGTACGAAACCCCGTGACTCAGAAAACTAGTATCACTTCCCAGGTATTTATACTTCATTAATTTTTGTATCGCTGTGAATGCTAATGAAATAATAACATTTTAATAAAAAAGAAGCTTAATAATTTTATTCACCTAATGAAGAATATAAAAAATACCGTTATTAAATTTAAATAAGATTATCAATAGACTAACTATTCATAATAAAAAAATAAGGTGCAACAATGCACCCAACAACTTCTTGTTTTCAACTCACAAACTAACTAACTATACCGACAGAACTAACTAAATATTCTCCATCCATCTGACACACTAAGAACCCTCTCCATGGACATGGAACAAGAACTGGTTTTTTTGTTACACTACATCACCCGTAATGATTATTGTAATTGTTGATGCTACAACTGGTTTAATACTATCAACAACGCCATTATCACCAGCAGCAATGACTCGATTGAATTAGAAAAACTTTTCCTTTTAATTTATTGAAAATTAAAGTGTGATTGCATCATGTTGAACATTTTGCAGTAATTAATTAAATAAGTCTATGGATTGTAATACATTTCATAAATTATTAGGAGAATCGTGCAAAAATCAAACTGTAAATGCAACAAAATAACAAATTTACAATTTAATCCTTTTAAAATTCCAACGAATGATTTTAAACTAAAAGTGGCTTAAGTTGTCCAAATATTCTACAAAGTGTAAGTAATTAAAGCGATAAATAGAAAATTGGTAAATATGTACAATTTCTGTTTCTTTCACAAACAAATGTCAATAATTTGCTGTCATTATCTCAAATAACAAATCAAATAGAAATTTATATAGCTGTAAGCTGTGTTAGTGTTATTAGCATTGATAAGCAAGTTTGGCTACCGATAGTTTAGGTAACGGCAACGTTAATTTCGATTATTTAGGTAACGGTATAAGGTTTGTGTATCCCATGCAAAAATAAAAAATTTAATTAACAAAATTTGTAATAATTTCGACAGCTATAGGGTATCTATCTTGAGCCTAAAGATGTTTAAATAGATGTAGACCAAAATAATACGTACATATTGACATATGGGTATCTATTCTGGGCAGACAGATCTGCTGGCCAGATCCAATTTACATATCTCAGACGTAGTACCTGTGGTAATAGCTTTTGGAAATTAAATTCTTAAAAGGATTCTTCTTAATCAGAAGATAATTCTTAATCAATGAATTCATGTAGGCTTTCCAGAAAAACGTGGCCGTAATGCAAAGAGAAACGCACTATGCAACTAATGAATAGAAACTGGATAGACAATTTGAGGCTAATGGTAGTGTTAAATATTCATTGGATGATTGGACGATCGGTAAACATCAAGCAGGCTTGGTGTTCTTTACGACTGGTATTGTCGCTGCTATCGAGACCGCAGAAAGGAGGAAATATTTTATTAACTTCTCTGCCAAAGTCCAGATCTTTAGGTGATAAGACATTGATTTCTGGATGGACATATACAGAACGATCTATCTCAGATACCGGAAACCAGACAATCGATATTAGGCTTCAAAACATTTGTCTCTTTGTAGGAACACCAATGTTTTATTTTACAAAAAAGTATGCATTTTGTTGCCAAAAAACTGTAGTACATGATCACATTTTACAACACATTTTTGGGACATTATCATGTTAAAGCTTTCTTTACACGATCACATGTGTATCGTAAAACCTTTGGGACGGTATCATAATAAATTGTGTTTTTTTACAGCTTTAACATAGCAAGAAATAATATATCACAGATTATTACAGATATGCAACAAATGACAGTTGTCAAAAAAGTTTTTAATGGTTGTGGTTTGCAGAGCTAGTGAAAAAATACAATTTTCAATAGGAAACGAGTGTGAAATATATTTGTCCCTCTTTTGAAACCTCAACTAATTTGACATTTTCTTTTTCTATTGGCATATTTCTGAAATCAGCTGAGATTCATATCTGTATAATTTGTGTAGTATATGTTATGTTTATATGAGATATGGATGGCTCTATTTATGTTTTTAAACTTTTCAAAAAAAAAAAGCGGATTGGATATACAAGTGTGTTTTTACAGCTTTAACATATTTATTTATATTTGTGTGAGATACTCTTAATTTGTTAAAACATTTTAAGAAACCATTCTACAAGCGGGTTGGATTTTCTTTTTGTTGCCATCTCACAAGCAAGTATTTCGTAAAATGTGATAGTGAAAAGGCAGTTTAGAAAGATCTCATCACAAAAATCATATAAAATATACATATGTACATAGTAAATATTTGTCAATATATTTTTTTCATAAATTTCTGCATAATGATGTAGAAATTGAATACTCCGAAACGAATTTACAAAATCTAACCATATTCAAAGCTTTGGTTAGATGTTAGATATTCGACTTTGCAAAAAGAGAATGCCAAAATATCAGCTCCAAAACTAATGATATAAGTGGCGTAAGTTTTGTGAAGCCCATACAAATTTACTAATAGAACAATAGCGAGAAATCCTAGATCTCCTAGATCATCGAGAAATGAATGGTAGTGGCAATTTACTGTGTACAATAATAATCTTCTAGTGGATGTCGAGGTCTAGGAAAAAATTAAACACATTTTTACTTTTTTACCTTTTAAAAACGGTGGTTTATTTCGATTAAATAAAACGGATAGTTTTGATTGCAAATAAAAACAATTTAGTAGTTTAAAATTGTTACAACTCATTATTTATTAAAATTTACACAACAACAGTTTAAATAGTCACTATGTGTTTTTATACAAATACACATTTATAATTCACAATAATACACACACTTAAATTACACTTTATAATGTACAAGAATACAGTTGACGTTAACTTTAACAACGCATAGTGGTATCAGAAAAAAAAGGAAATAAATCTGTAACTTCTAAATCCTTAGTCCGATTTGAATGAAATTGCATATGCGCAAAGGGGAAGTGTTGCCGAGTTTAAGTTTTGAATCTGGACCTCACGCGCCCGTCAGGTGCCGGACCAGGGGTCCCCAAAGTAGGACACCTCGGGTATGGTCAATTTTTAAAATGATCCTATTTCTTCGTTTGTGTTCCGATTACATATATAGAATTTCCTCATCGAGCACTACATAAAACCTCGTCGTAGCTATCAATTATCTCTTATAGCTTAGGTATTAGGATATTCGCATTTGAAAATTAAATTTTCAACATTTTTACCCAACCCACTCCAGTTTTTTAATGACCGCGGTTCCAATTATTTCCCGATTTTCTCCATTTTTCTTTCATAGGATTAACAACAGATGTATATATCAAATAGAGGAAGAATTGTTTAAAAATCATGACTGAGTCTAAAGTTACATGCATTTGATTTTAAAAAAATTAAAAAAGGCGATTTTTCGCTATTTTTTTGGGAAAAAAGTTCTTTTTTCTTTTTAAGTTATCTAAAAAAAATTTTAAAAGATATATAATGAATTTATACTTTTTGAAAAGCCAACTTTACACCAAATATCTTAAATGAAAACAAAATTTATAATTTTTAATACCGAGGGGACCTGGTCCATTCAAAAAACGCCTATTTTTTCTGTAAAATTCCACTTTAGGGCAAAAATTCTCAAATCGCATAGTCGATATCAAAATATAGTAACCCATTTTAGATGACCCAATATGTTCTTAATTAATTTGTAGAGGGTTCCGATAACCCCGCCCCTGGTATGGATATTATAGGCAAAAAATGAAAATATCCCATTTTAAAATCGCATAAAAAAATCAACAAAAATATATTTATTTAATTTACTTAATTCACATACACTTGATTATCATGATAATATCATGATTATCACTCTACTAAATGTTATCACTAAGCTAAATGTTTGATGGTATAAATATATATTAAAATGTTGCCACTGTTTTATACTGAAATTACAGGATGATTCCTGTATTTGAAATGATTTCCGACATGATTTTAATATTATCAAGATAATTTTACTCGATTATTTATATTTATAATTACAGAAAAAGTAAAAAATGATCCAAAAAAAAAATGAGCTAACACATTTTTTAAGGAAATTCTGTAAATATGCATGATTAATATGAATCACTGAATAATTGTCTGCATCGGTTTGGAATTGGTTCAACGTCACTTTCATCACTAGATTATATAATCATATTGTCATCATATGGTAAAATATCATTTTCATCACTAGAATTAATAGAAGTGAATAGGGGACGAAATCGAAGAATTTTTAGGAGCTTCAAGTGCTTCTTTTCTTGCAAAATAATTTGTCATTAAACTTTGCGATTTTGAATTTTTAAGTTGCTTATGCAACTCTTGATATTCGAAAAAACAGATCAGTCAGTCCGCGATGAATCTTTAATTCTCTTTCCGTATCTGAATATATATTAAGAATTTGATTTTGTAAAAAAAAAACTATAACCATTATATCAAAATTGGTTTAATTTAAAAATGGTAAAAAGGTAAGGCCCGGTTATGTAAATGAAGAATTAAAAAAAAAACATCTAAAATTTCAAAATCTTTTAAAATTCTAAAAAAAAAAATTATTTAAAAATCGCATAAATTTGAATCCGCATAAAACGAGACCTGAGTGTATTCGAATTCTAGAGTTTTTAGCAGCTTCAATGTCAATGTTTTTTTTTTCTCTTCTTGGACCAGCACTCAGGGGATGACCCCTACTCATGCAAAGCATTGTGTTGGAACTAGGAAAATAGGTTATGGGAGGGGGGAAAGAGCGAGTAGTGTCTGTGGACATTAGATTTGAACTTTCCTATAATGAAAATGACAGGAAACACTTCAGCGGGAAGTTTGTTCCACATACGTACAGTACGGCTAAAGAACGAATTTTCTCTGTAGTGTGTTGTGCGGTCCACTGGCCAATCGACCACAAAGGGATGTGTTCTTGATGAAAAACGTGTATTACGTAAAAATCTGCGGTTATCAGGAACAAGTTCCCTAATTTCATCAGAACACATTCCATTGTAGTATCGATAGAACAGTGAAACGCAGCCCACATTGCGACGGTGCTCCAGCGAATCAATAGAGTTGGATACCCTACTGTCACCGATAATCACCTTCGCCATCTCCTGCACGTGGTCGAGAAGCTCCAAAATAGACTTTGAAGCACCGGCCCATACATGGGAGTTGTATTCGATTTTCGGTCGGATATAGGTGGTGTAAATAGTGAGGAGATCAGATGGAGTGAAGTAATTCCTACACCGTTTCAGGAATCCGAGACACTTGAATGCTTCTTTCGACACTTGAAAAATTTGTTTAGACCAGTGGACATTACATTGTTTTCTCATGCCCACAATAATTACACCACCCATAAATGCAGATGAAGCGACATGGTCTGTCGTTCGTTTATGTGTCAACATGCAACACTGAGTCTTGCGAGCGTTGAAAGCGACCCTATTCGCACGACCCCATTCAGAGATTGTCAGGAGGTTCCGATTAAGGGAATCATTCATACAGGCTTGGTCTGTAACTGAATGAATATGAATGGCAAATGTTGCTGTCATCTGCAAAAGAATAGATAGGGTTGGAAGTTTGGCGTAGAAGCTCATTTAGAAAAATAAGAAATAGAGTAGGAGAAAGAACGGAGCCTTGCGGTACCCCTGAATTTATCTTGAACTCGTTTGATGAGATCCCATCTATAACAACTCGTATAGTGCGATCTCTGAGAAAGCTCGATATAAATGGAGAGAAGTTAATACCGACACCAAAAGCAATAAGTTTTGCTAAAAGCGCACCATGCCATACTCTATCAAACGCCTTAGAAATATCTAGAGCCACCACTTTACTTTCGCCAAAACGGTGTATGGAACGACACCATTTTTCCGATAGGAAGGCTAGCAAGTCTCCCGTAGAGCGTCCTCTACGAAAGCCATACTGCCGGTCGCTGAGTAAATTGTTGGACTCTAAATATTTCACAAGATGGTAGTTAACCATACTCTCCATAACTTTGGAAAGTGCTATTGGGCGATAATTTTCAGGGTTGTTAGCCTCTCCCTTTTTAGAAATTGGCGTTACATTAGCAACCTTCCAACATACTGGAAATACGCCGGCACGGTATGAAGTGCTGAAGAGGTTCGCTAATGGACTAGCTAACGTCGAAGAGCACTGCTTCAAGACCAGCGCTGTTATGCCATCTGGCCCAGGAGACTTATTTACGTTGAGATCAGATAAAACTCTTTTAACAGCACGAGCTCGAAAGAATATATTTGGCATAGTTACTAATACTCTTTCGAGTTCGGGCAGTGATTGATCACTTTCCGGCAAGTGAGAAATACTTGCGAATAATTCAGCTAAAAGGTTAGCTTTGTCGACCAGTGAATGTTTGGTCATCCTTTAAAAGAGTCGGAATTGAGGAACTAGCATTATCCTTTACTCTGACCAAAAGCTTTTACTACCCCGGGGAGCAGTAAGAACTTTAGTACGAAGGCGTTGCTCGTAGAGAGCCTTTTCGCGCCTTAGTACTTTGGCACACGAATACTTACAAAGTTAATAAGTGCGTGTTATCAATATAGTTGATAAGTAGAAATTTCTACTGATGGAAATATTTATAAACATGATGAGTATTGCAAGTAGTCGTTACAGTCCGTTAAATTCAAATCACTAATGCTAATACGTAACAATAATGTTCGGTAAGAGTAAACATGGCAGTTCGGATGAATTTCAGGATACTACATGAGGAACGATATTCAGATTAAGGATTTGAAAAATGCTAAAAAAAAATCGAGCAGCTCTTCAACTAATGCAGCTGATGTTCAAGCTGCAACTAATGACGATCGGACACCTGTTGTTAGGAAGAAGGCTAAAGTTAAAATTGGCAACAATGTATATAATGTTAATGAATATAAAAAATTGGTTGAAATACTTATTAGTATTTTTATTGAGGCCATACTCATCCTTTTTAATCAAAATGCATTGGGTAAAATTCAGTTAATTCTTGAATTGCATTAATCAATATCTTATTTGATTTTATGCAATATTTTATACTTTTTTTTTCTGTGTATGCTTAGCAAATAGTTAAACTGACAGTTTTCATACAAAAATAATTTTAACCGACAGTATAACTATTAGTTAACACCTAACCAGACTTCGTGTTAGTGGTTAGTGGGATTGGTAGTTTTTCCAAATCAAAACTCATATGGAAAAGAATTATTTGTTGATTGTACTCTTCTGTTAGGACATTTTTACACAAACAAAATTATTACCCAATCCATGCCATGCAGTTAAGCAAGTAGACAATGCATCCCTTATAGATAGTAATTGTCACTAATGTCTGACAATTTGGATGATTCCAATTTATATATTTTTGGTCATTTGATACGTATGTGCTTTTGTAGTGCAGATAGAAGTCAATTGGTTACTTTATACATCCCAGGTAATCTAACGTGTAGACAATTGTCACTTAAGTGTCTCTTAGTAATATAAGAAGCCAATTGTTCCTTTAGTGTCTGTAAGTATGTACTGCAGAAAATACTTATATTTCCCATCAGAAGTAATCTATTGAGAGTTGTCGGAGGTTGGTTTGTTTACAAGCAAGTTATTGGACTGTCTATGAGATGACTTTTTTCATGTAAAAATAATTAGTTACGTAGCCAAAAGACATTCGAAAACAAATTCCATCATAAAATTTTCATCAGAAATATTCTGATCAGATTCCCTCCCGAACAGTCTACAAAACAGTTGACTGGCAAACTCTTTAGTTTCCGTATCTTTTAGGCTTTGATAAATCGAAATATTTTCATTTTGTTCGAGTTCCTCATCTGAGATAAAATCAATTTCGTTTGAAGAGGATTTAAAATGAGTTTTCTTAGATAACTTACAAAAAAAAAGTGAAGAATTGATTTTCCAGAGCCCCACTCAAGGAAAACCAAAAATACGACTTTCCTTTATTAACTATGTTGTAGTAGGAGTTGAGCTCTTTGCGATATTCGGGAATGTAGAATGTCAAAATGCATGAAAATGGAACACAAAAACGACAATTTCCCCTATTTATTTATGAAAAACGGGATTTTGAAAATCTCGAAAATCCCGGGATTTAAAATTAAAAAACCCCGGGAACGGGATTCCCCGTTTGGCATCTCTAGTTGTTACCCTAAATGATAGTTAAAATCACTAGTTTGGGTCAGTCTCCCAGAACTGCTGGATATTTATAAATTTCTACCACATAGTTGAGTTCTGTCATCACTTCAACTCAAACTGCAGGTTATAAAATAACATAAATCCTCTATATTTGTGGTGAATACACAGCAGTGTATCACTCATTGTCTTTTACTAAATAAAATAAAAATCAAATCCAATTATATTTCAGTTATAAACGCTTATATAGAGGAAATTATTTTACAAATGCATGTGACATTTAATCCAATGGTTAAAAAAAAAATGTGGTCACAACTCCAGCATGTGGTCACTGCGGGATTTATGGAATCGTATAAACAGTTTTTTCTCTCTCTCTACTAATCGTATATTTGTTTTCAATGTTACGCAGGTGTAGAGATGGTAAAAATGCAGCCAAAAAACGTTTAGCTATTGATTGAACAGACATTTTTTGATGAGAAAATGTAAAAGAATTAATGTAATGTTAGCTAACATGACTTTTAAATAAAAATTGTGTGATTCTTTACACTGTCAAAGCTTTAGCTGTCAAACATTGATGGAAATTTACAACTATAATTAAGTAGTAGTTTAAGAATTTTGTTTACGTATAAATTAAAGATGAAGATTTAAAATGTACTTCATAAGTAGAGAGAGATCTCCACATTAATATTCAGTCAGAGTCAGAGTGGACTATATATTTTAAATTCATTTAAATTCACAATGCATTTTTAAGTCTGGCTATTGCAATGAAACGAACAGATTTAAAATTGTCCATTGGTTTTCGCAGATATCGCTCGATCAATCGATATGTATTTGATCAAGTTTAGGAATCACAAAGTGATACACGTATTAATTAAGCAATATATCCAAGTTCAATATTCGTGAAATTTAAAGATCAAAATGTTATTTCCAACTGTTGTGTGATATTTATTAAAACTACTAAACTAATTTAAGTTTTCACATCATTTCCAATACATCGCTCTGCAACATTATTACAGGATTACTGAACTATCAGATTACTTCTATGACTCCTCTCAGCAACAATTTAAAGTCAATGATAGGAAGCATATTTTGTAATATTATATTTCGTTATATTTTTATTTTATTTATAACCATCCTCCAAAGTCTAGATTATTAAGTGTTTTGTATTTGTCTGTTCTACTAAGTTAATACTCCAAGAAGTGCATTGCAAGATACCACAACTCATAATCGTATGTATCGCAAAGACAAGGTATTGAATTCTGCATTCCGAAGAGGCATGTGTTGACTTGTGACCACAGGAACTGGTTCCCTCAAACGCATACGAACATGAAAAGAGTGTGACACTTGATGCCAGTAAGAGTCTTTGTCGCTGTGCAATGAGGATTAAGTTTAATTTAATGAAAATGGAAGTTTTGTTGCAATTACATTAATAAACATTGACAACAAATGGCGGAGGATTAACAAAAAAAAGAACTGAAGAAGAAAAACCAACAAATGAATAGTTTGCAATTTTGTCTTCTTTGAAAAAGAGCTAAGCTGGAGGTAAAGTTAAGGACAATTATAACACATGAATGCAATCCATTTGCGAGAACAAATGGTATGAATGAATTCAAAATTATTTGTGATCATTTTGTAGTTGATGCCTTAAATTGGATGTACGAAAAAAGATATTTCAAACACTCATAATTATTTTTTAATTTAGCGTCATACTAAAACGATATTCTTTGTTTAGTACTTCCCTAATCTTTTGATTCCAATCAAACAATGAGATCTTTTGAAACATCAATGACTTCATTGTTATACACAGATCTCTATTTAGTCATAAATGTGAGTAAGTATATGTCTGCTTTGTAATGCTTTGTTTCTTAATCAGGACCTTAGTAAATAAATGATCTTTCATTAAGCACTTCATATCATATAATTTAAATAAAACAAAGATGTGAAATATTATCAATATTTTATATGCGTTTGAAAGGAATATCGATGTCATTATGTATGGAAGATGAGATCATGCAAATGTTCCTCTCGGCTTCGTTGTGTTGCGCTTACCCGAAATATCAAATTTCTATAACTCTGGAATTTCTTTGCTACTTAAGAAAACCCTCACAAGTCTAACTGGGTTAAATCGAACGATCTCGGTGGACAGTTCACATTATCTCCACGTGAAATGACCATGCCGTCAAATCACTCGCACAAAGTATACAGAGGCGACACGGCAAAAAAAATATATTTGTCTCTTTCGCTCGAAACAATTTCAACTGGTTTGGTTTTGTGCTTATTTATATAGTTGTTTGTTTTAACGCACTGTCTGTATTAAACCGCAAATTTGTTTTCTCTTTCTATCGAAACAATTTCAAAAAAAGCTGATTTTAGTGTTTTTGAACTGTCAAATTTGACGCCTCTGTATACTTTGTGTCGCTCGTGCAGAATGTCCAAAGTGACATGAGCTGTTTAGGACGTATCTCTGAATTGTTGAAACCGCATGTCGTTGGTGTCCTAATCGTTGGTGTATCATCCAATTCAGGTAAAGTTGGTAAACATCGACCTATAGCGCTCGCAGTCGCTCTCAAAGAAATGTGTACCGATGACGCAGACAGCCCAAGATCTACACCAAATATTGACATTTTCGGGATGCATTGTACGCTCTTGGATCTCCTATGGATTGGTAACATCCCAAATTCGATAATTTAGTTTATTAACATACCCGTTCATCCACAAATGTATATCATCTCTATAGATTTTCGATGAAAAGCACACGGAACGTTACCTGAACTGAACACCCATTTTGATGAAACAATTTTATCATTTACTTTCCTTTCGTGTCAGAATCAATGTTGACTCTTTCCATATACCCCTTCCCTATCTTAGTCCCACGTTACTTCCGTTTTCACCTTCTCCTCCAAGTCATAAATCAAATGCTTCTTCCAAGTTTTTTACCTTTCCTTACAAGTTCTAATCGAAATATAAACTAGTCGTGAACCAATATATCCTTCTTTCTGAACATATTTTTCCTCTCTTCTCTTTGTCACACTTTCTTTCGTTTTTACCTTCTCCACCAAGTCATAATTCAAATAAAATTTTTCAAAAAACTAAAATTATTTTCTTCCAACGATTTTACCTTTTCTTCCAAATTTTATTCTATATATAAACTAGTCGTGTCCTTCTTTCTGCACATATATACTTTCGAGTCAGAATCAATATATACTCTTTTTTATATATTTTTCTTTGTGCCACCTTCCTTCCTTTTTCGCCTTCTTCTCCAATTCAAAATTCAAATAAATTCTTTTCGGATTTCAGAAATTTGCTTCTTCCAACCTTTTTACTTTTCCTTCCAAGTTCTATTCTAAATATAAACTAGTATTCTTCCTTCTGTACATATTTCCCTTCTAATCAGTATCAAAGTTAACTCTATTTACATCGCTCTCTCCTTTCTTTGCTACATTATGTTTAGCATATATAACCCATCCTTCTATTTCGTAAACCCCAACATTTTGGGCTTAATTCATTATGAATTAAAACCCAAAAGTTCTAAATGATATAAATCCCCAACAAAAGGAACTAAACCCCCAAACCAAAATGACAAAAAAAAACCGGCTTCGCATACTAAAAACATTTTTGCATTGCGGGTCTTGAGGCAATAGAAAAAGTGAATCTTGGTCTTAGGCGGTAATTTTTATGGACCTTTATAATTGCTGACGTAAGTTCTCATATTATCGATGCTGATTTCTTGTGCCACTTTGATTTGCTCATCGATCTCAAACGAAAAAGGTTAATCGATAATTTAACCCAAATTAATTCGGTTGGCATTCTTACACAATGCAAAAAAATCCTCAATAAACGTTTTGCAATCCTCAACTCCATTTGTGGAAATTTTAAAAGATTTTCCAAATATTACACGGCTTGTTCAACTTGGAACACCTGTACAAACTTCTGTGGTCCACCGCATTGAGACAACAGGGTTCCCAGTATTTTCACGACCGAGGCGCCTGTCGCCCGAAAAATTAGAGGCAGCTCGCGCCGAATTCGAAAATCTTATTAAACTGGGTATATGTAGACCCTCAAATAGTTGCTGGTCTAGTCCGCTGCACATGGTGCGAAAGCCAGACGGAACCTGGAGACCATGCGGCGACTATAGGGCTTTTAATGCCATAACCGTACCAGATCGCTATCCTCTACCATATCTCATTTAAAACTAGTTTTTGAACGCCTACAACAACACCATTTGGCCATAAATGTGTCCAAATGTGAGTTCGGAAAATCCGAAATTTTATTTCTTGGACATAAAGTAACAGCTCAAGACATACAATCGCTGCTAGCACGTGTGGAAGTCATTAAAAACTATAAAAAGCCAACACAGATAATGAGCTAAAGCGATTTCTAGCTATTATAAATTTTTATAGACGATTTATACCACGAGCATCGAAGCCCAAGCGCCACTTTTAGCTATGATTCATGGGAATATAAAAAATGAACGTACACAATTGACATGGAGTGAAGAAACGACCGCTGCTTTCGATGAATGTTAAACACAGCTCGCCGACGCTACTCTTCTGGCACATCCTGCTCGCGATGCCTCCAATACAACGGCTGAAACAACGGGAAAGAAAACATTACCGCATGCTCTCTAGAATTTCAACTATTACAACTAGCCCGGCCATAGATTTTGAGGAGCTTGCACGTCTTCAAGAAACTGACGAGGAATTTGAAGCAATTCTATAAGGTAAATCGCCATATAAAATGGATTTAAAAACGTTCGCCATTCCAGGTAGTGAAAGCCGTTTGTATTGTGATTATACCACAAACTACACACAACTTGTCACACCCTGGTACTCGGGCAACGGCCAAATTGATGACCAGCAGATTCGTATGGCCAAATATTCGCCGACAGCATAGAATTTGCTCGCAGTTGCATTCAGTGTCAACGTTCAAAAATAACTCGTCACACAAGGTCTCCACTTCAAAAGTATGGTGAGGTCGACAGTCGTTTTACACACATAAATATCGACATAGTAAGACCTTTTCCCCCTAGCTATGGATAGCTCGATTTCGAATTCCGGCAAACGTAACATGTGACCAAGGACGACTATTTGAGTCGCATCTTTTCAACGAGCTAACAAGATATCTTGGCATTAAACATCTTCGAACTACATCATATCACCCTCAGGCCAATGGGATAGTTGAAAGGTGCACAGAACATTGAAAGCCGCAATTTTGTGTCACGACCCAAACCAATGGACAAAATGTTTGCCCCTCATTTTACTTGGTCTACGATCAACCTACAAGGAAGACATCAAGGCTTCTCCAGCTGAACCACGTTACGTATTCCATCGGAATTTTTTGCCCCACAGTCTGATTTTAAATAGCAACCAAGCCAGAGAATTTCTGAGATATTAATGTATGAATGGTGTATGTAAGTTATTTGGGGGCTTCGAAAAGTTGATTTCAACAGACAGACTGACGGACATGGTTTAATCGACTCCGCTATCTATAAGGATCCAGAATATATATACTTTATAGGGTCGGAACATTATATTGTGGAAATTACAAACGGAATGACAAACTTACACAGAAAAAAAAATTCATAATTGGTATGAATTTTGTAATAAATATTATTAATCGAACTTGACTTTTTTTTCCCAAACTTATTTCATTCAAAATAAGAACATGTTCATAAATATTATAAAATTTTACATGACCGAAATTTTTGCTTTTTTTACTTAATTTTTTTAATAAATTGCATTATAATTGTATTGTATAATGAATTAGTGCAAGAATATTTGCATAATAGCCATATATTGGCCAATATTTTAAGATAAAAAGGAGAATATCTGAAACTTAAAAATTATCATTAAACATAATAAAACATTCATAAATATAAAAGCATTTCATCCTCTTAAATCAATTTAATCATTTTCGCGCTTTTTATATCATTTTGTAGCTGAAAATCATAAAAAAACGAAAAATTTTCCATGAAAAATTTCAAACATTTTTGAACAACATAAAAATAAAAATGAAATTTAAATTATATTTTTCAAGCCTTCTAAATTTTATTTCAAACCATAAAATATTAAAAAAATCATACTATTTAGGAAATTATTTATAAATGTTATGAATTGAAATCAATGAAATCGAATCATAATATTTATGTTGAAACTTTTTTCTGTGTATATATACCTTTCTCACGAAGGTGAAGGGTATAATAATAATTCTAAGATTCTGATATTACCCGCTTTAGAAGGTGTATTAATATATCCCCCTTTTTAAGCCACATTTACTTATAAACAACTTAAAATTCTTGTCCACAGAAAATACTACACTAAATTTAAAAACTTGTCAGATTTGTTCAATAATGTTCATGAAAATTTATTAGAAATGTAGCTTAGACTTAAACACAATGTTGTACATCCCATGGAAATAATTCATGTTATAGACAACAAACAACACTTGGCAAACATCTAATTCATTAACAAATTCTTTGTTAGTCAGTTAGTTGCGATAGAAATCCCACATTTCAAAAAGTTTCAATAAATTTTGTTTCTGCCTTAGCTGCCAGTTTGGTATGATCAAACATTTGTTGTTAAATAAGTTGTTGCTGCTTGAGACAAAACTAGTTGTAAGGAGTTCTTATATGCACGATCTTCAGTTTTGGTTTTGCAAAGTAAACATGCAACAAATGTTTATGCATGATTTACGTGGCGAATTGAACTTTGAGAATACATATTTGTTCAACGTCAACACTTCAAATTGTATAATTTCAATTAACAATGAATATTTTTGTTTTGAAAATATAGAATCTCTAAAAACTTAGGCAAAACAAGGGGATCCTGAAACATAATTAGGTTTTATTTTCATTATACAGAAATCCAATAGAAAACTTGGTCTAAAATAACCGAAAGCAATTGAATTTAAGTAGGTTTATGTTGAGACTAGCTGACCCGGTTCGTTTCTCGACCCCAATCGTAATTAAAATTTTTGATTATAAAATATGAGTGATCAAAGATTGAGCATATTTTCGCTTACATCGTAGTATTTTCGAAGATATTAACGATTTAAAACAATTGAGTTTTTTATACTAAAATCGATTTTTGGTATAAAATACAAGTGAAATTAACTTCGTACGAAGTATTTACGAAGTTAATAAATTTGATGTCAATATAATATTTAACAAAACACTTTAAACATTTATTTATGTAGGCTTAAACAAACCGTTTACAACTGTATTTATTAAATTTTATTGCTTTTGTCGATAATGAATTGATACGATTACGAATGGCATCAATAAATGTATCGAATAAATACTGATAATAAACAGACAAACCAACATCGATCGATTTAACGATCATCATCATTTTGTTTATACAACTGAATGGCAGTGGTCGTCATACTGTTAAGTATGTAGGAACCAACCAACCAATCCAACCATCCTACTTGACATACAAAAAAAGAAAATTTTCAAATGGACAGCAAAGAATAACTTGTTTGGAATAACTTCAATTGGGTCTAAAGTACAGACAAAAAAACTGAAGAAAAATGTATTAAAAAAACTTTACACAAAAACGGAATTATTTTATTTAAAACCGGTTAAGGGAATCTCTAACTAGAAAACTTTTGCTTTTTAATTTAATGAATTTCAGTTGATATTAAAAATAACCCTGGAATAAAATTAAAGAAATATTCTGTATTTACTAAAAGCTGCTTTAAGCAAATATTGCAAAATTTTTTCTTATTTTCTAATAGGTTTTTATTTCATAAACACTAGATAACAGGAGAATTGTTAAATTCACATAAGAAAGATGAAAGTTCTTGGAGAACATTGGACACTAATACGAATGATCGCTAAAAGGGAAACCTGATAAAAAACAAAAAAAACATATTAATTAAAAATGCAAGCAACTTCAAAACCCTTACAAATTAATGATGATGCTCAGATATTGACATCTCATAACTAACAATTGCTTGGAAGGGTCAATTCTGAACATCGATATATCAATAAATCTCCAGGGCACAGTGGGGCAGAATCAAAATTTGCATTTCTAAACGGCTCATCCAAAAATTAACTTATCTAAACAATTATGATACAAATTTTAGTTTTAGAATCACAATAAATATGTAATAAAATCTTTATTTATTAACAGAAATCAATGAAATTTTCAACGTTTTTAAAAATTGTCATTTTAAATAACAAATTGTAAAAAAACCTGTCAAAAGGTCAAAGGGAATCCCGCAATTCCTAAAAAAAATCCAAAAAATTATATTTTTTACAATTTTACCCATAGGGTCCACATTTCCTTCGGGGCTGGGAAAATACTTTGGGGCTGAATAGGGAACACATCAAGGTTTCCAAAGCTGCTTTCCGTTTTTCATCCCAGCTTTGGGATTTTAGAACATGTGGCCCAAAGTTGAATGTGTACTATCACATTCCGAAGAGCGTAGGGGCGACATACTCGAAAAATGGGCCATGTTTTTTATACCAAAATGTTCTTCGTAAAGATACTTTACAAAAAATATAAAATTCTTATATGTATGTTCTTAAAGAAAGTTTATTTTTAACAAAAAAAAGAGTTAAGTCACCTTTTCTCCCAAAAAACAGCAAAAATCTAGTATTTTTTTTAATTTTTAAATTGAAAATCGTTTATTTTTGGATTCGTAATTGATATTGCTCTGAAATTTAGTTGTCTAACTAACAAAAAAAATCGAGTCCAATCGGTCCAAAAGTACGGCCTATATTTTTTAAAAAGGGGACTAAGGTATGGCAAAATTTTTTAATTTCAATTTTCAAATTCCTATAACTTGGTAATTTTAATAGATAAATGGAAAAATCTTAGAAATCGGATGGGAAACAATAAAAGGTACCCTAATTTGAACCCCCATATCGCCGCCGCTGGAGCAGGGTCTATTTTAATAACTTTGCCCCACTGTGCAACGTGCGAGAGAAGGTTTGTTCGCTTCAGAAGTGGTGATTTTGACACGGAAGACAAAGATCGCCCAGGACAGCCAAACAAGTTTGAAGACCAAGAATTGGAGGCATTACTCCAAGAAGATTGTTGTAAAACTCATTGGGAGATACTCAAGCAGCAATTTCAAAACTTTTGCGACCAGCCAGATTCATCCAAAAGCAGGGAAATGGTACCCAATACGAATTGAAGCCGAGAGACCTTGAAAGACGATTTTGCATGTCCGAAATGATGCTTGAACGCTATTAAAGAAAATAATTTTTGCACCGAATCATTTGCTATGAAGAATGGATCCATTACGATAACCCGAAGCGTAAGATATCGCATGGGAAGCCCGACACCAAAGCCAAACATCCATGGCGATAAGGTAATTCTCTGTATTTGGTGGGAGCAAAAGGGTCCTATATATTATGAGCTGAAATCTGACCAGACCAGCACAGATAACCCGTACCGAACGCAACTAATTCGTTTGAAGCGAGTATTACTCGAAAAACGCCCTGAATATGTGCTCAGACATGAAGCCGTAATATTTCATCATGACAACGCTCGGCCACATGTTGCAATACCTGTTAAAAAGTATTTAGAATGAAGTGGTTGGAAAGTTTTGCTTTACCCGCTTTATAGACCAGACCGAGCCCCGTCCGACTTCTATTTGTTTCGATCGATGCAGAACGCTCTCTCTGGGATATGATTCACATCAGAACAGATTATCCGAAATTGGCTTCAATCGTTCTTGTACTCAAAACATGAGCAGTTTTTTTGTCGCGGAATGCATATGTTGCTAGACAGATGGGAAAATGTCATGGCTAACCGCATTTTTAAGTCATACACCCAACAAAAGCAGTGAAGTGCTATAATTTAGCATTTTAACTAATTACTTGGTAATTAAAGTTTTTGACTTAATGTCTAATGCTCTGCCCCAGCGATTGTTATATGTTTCTAAATCAATTTTAATTTAATTACACATTTTGATACAAATATTTAAGGATAACCTTTTAATTGTTAACAACTTTTGCTGGATTACGTTATAAAACGTCAACTGATTGCTATTAATCCTAAACAAATTCACTGGGTTATATTACTATTTTAATGGAGTTTTTATTTGAGTTTAATTACTGCAGGATGAGAGCTGAAGAACAGCATGATCTCCAAATTAATTGGCTCAAAAAGTGTTGCTTACAGTAAATTTAATGAATCTAAAGTGCATGTACAATATCTGCAAGTTTTTTTTGTTTTTATGTGCTAATTTGAGTTTTTTTTTTAAGTATTTAATACATATTTAAAATGAATGTGCTGTTTTTCTATAGCGAACGAGTACTTTGAGTGGAAATTTAACATGTGTTTTGTTATTGTAACAAAAACAAAATACATGTGAAACGTCCACTCAAAGTACTCGTTCGCTATAGAAAAACAGCGCATAAAAGTTTTTTAATACTACATATTACGTATATTAAATAATAAAACTATTTGCAATTCAATTTACGGCTTCCTTGAAAAAATTAAACAATTTAGAAGTAACAATTATACAATATTATTATCATATAATCTCATATATAATCAAAGTGGTCCAAATAAAAGATAGTTTTATATAATAAAACAATTATATATATAGTATTATTAAAACCATTAAAATCTATTTAGCATCATAAATAGTTGAGGGTATAGAAGCAAAGGAAGCAAAAGAAGCAAAAACTTGTATCTCTAAAGATTCTTATATTTATTATATTGTATGTTTTATTCGAAAACAAAATTATTGATAATTAATTACACAAGGCAACAAAATCGAAAAAAAGACTTTAAAGACTTTTTAAACCAGAGTTTCAATCGGCTCAGTAGTTTCGGAGTTATAATAAATATTGAAGCAAAAAATATATTTTTTACGAGAAAATATAAATTTTTTTTGTTTAAAAAAAACTCATGAAAAATCGAAAACGGCAAAAAAATTTTTACTTTATCACAAAGCCACATGTAATAGAAACAAAATAATATATCAGTCATAAATATCGATTGATTCCTTTCGAATTTATTCACAATTAAGTGAATACACTCATTTTCGCAAAATTTTAGTTTTTGTTTGATTTTTATAAAATTTAGTAGTTAATATTCTTCTTTCGATTGATTACATTTTGAAAAGATTTTCCCCGTGCTATGTAGAAATTTTCTTATATATATTGCGTTTCAATCGTCTCATTAGTTTCGGAGTTATAATAACAAATTGAAGCAAAAAATATATTTTTTACATAAAAATATAAATTTTTTTGTTTTAAAAAATCATGAAAAATCGAAAACAGCAAAAATTGTTCAGATTTATTACTTTATCGCAAAGCCACATGAAATGGAAACAAAATAAGATATCGATCATAAAAATCGATGGGTTCATTTTGAATTTATTCACTATTAAGTGAATTCACTCATTTTCACAAAATTTTAGTTTTTTGTTTGATATACATAAAAATGAACAGTTAATGTTCTACTTTCGATTGATTGATTTAATTTTGAAAACATTTTCCCCATGCTATATACAAATTTTCATATATAAATTGCGTTTCAATCGGCTCAGTAGTTTCGGAGTTATAATAACAAATTGAAGCAAAAAATATATTTTTTACGTGAAAATAGCAAATATTTTTATATCAAAAAATCATAAAAAATCGAAAACGACATAAATTGTTCAACTTTATTACTTTATCACTAAACCACATGTAATAAGAATAAAATAAGATATCGATCATAAAAATCGATGGATTCATTTCGAATTTATTCACTTATTATGTGGAGAAACGTCCAACAAAATTTGTATTTTACTTAAAAATTAAAAAAAATATCTCCATAGCACTATAGTTCAAAGTATCACTTTTTCCGTACGAAATTAATAACTATTAAAGTATTCTACTGTTTGATACCAAAATTGGACCAAATAAGTATTTCTACCTATATATTTTCAATAAATTTAAGAATAAATTAACCCTTTGTCGACCATTAACCCATCAGGAGAAAAATAAAAGAAAATCCATTGCTTTTGATTAGAAAAACTTTATTTCATATTAGTTTTCAGTCGAATTAGTTGAATCAGTAATTCATTTTGTAAACACATTTGATTCAAAATATTAATTGAAGTATCAGATAAAACTTCGCACATTGGTATAGAAAAAAAGAGGGAAATAGGAATAAAATTGGAATAAAATTGGATTGGAATAAAATTTGACATGCGCAAAGAAGTGTTGACGAGTTTAAATTTAGAATTTTGACCGCATGGGCACACCAAGGTTGCGGCCAGGGGTCCCCATAGTAGGACACCTCGGGTATGTTCAATTTTTAAAACGATCCTATTTCTTCATCTGTGATTTATATCATCTGCTTCAAATGTATTAATACCGTGTGTACTGTGGATGTTATTGGTAACGGAAGATACAAATATGAAAGCATATATCACCATTAAGCAATATAGTGTTTTAATTTCGAAAATTATCTACCTTTCTTCTGAATTTTTGATATTTTACTTTTAAGTAATTGTAGACAAAATGAAGGACTTTTTCATCCAATAATTTCTTACAGCTCTTAGGAATACCAGGAGCACTAATTTTCTTCACAATATATTTAATAATAGCCAAATTTCAAAAAGTTAATTTTTTATAGAACAGTAACCTAGAAAAAATTTAATTACTCAGAAAGCGCAAAAATGCGCAGTATGAAATAAAGTGAAATGAATTCACAACATTTCAATATATTTATTTCTTTTTATTTCAAGTTTAACAAACGTTAACATTTTTTTAAAAGCTTCTATAAAGTTAAAGTTTTGTAATCAAAAGAAATTACTTTAAGGTTATGTTTAAAAATTGTAATTTTTAATATAAAGGGAAATAGTTTCCGAACATTTAGGAAAGAAAAATTATGTACTTAGACGTCTCATTCCTTTCCATTTTAAACTTATTTAAATTATAAACACTTTCCACAATTAACGGTTAAAAGTTACAATACAATATTGATACTATTCACAAATTTTTAAAAATGTATCGAACGAAACTTTGACTTTAAAGGCATGCTGTCAAGCAGTATTTTGTATTTTACAAAAACCAATTGAGAATTTGATTGCATTGGAGTTTTAGTAAAAGGGTGACAACAAAAAATAATGAATAATAACAACTTCGAAATTTTAATTTCGCACGGAAAAAGTGATACTTTGAACTATAGTGCATAGAATTGAACAATTTTACCATTTTTGTAGAAATTATGCATCAAATCTATATAGTGGTTATTCAAGCCTTTTTTTCTGTTGAACTGTATTATCGATAAAGTTAAATAAAATAATGTAATACTTCAAAACGAATTATGTAAAGTTGTATTTCAGTGTTCATTTGAAAAATAAAATATGTTTATTCATCGATCAAAGATTAATAGTCGAAAAAGTAGTTAATTTCGATTACTTCCTATAGCTGAAAATATAAACTGTAAAATGTTCATCATTAGCATGACAATGACTATCTAAAAAAGAAATAGATTTAAACCAAGGAACTGCATGTTGCACTCAGATTTGTTAGTAAGTTTAATAGAAGCAGTAGCACATGTGAGTTTTTCACAATCATTTATTTTATTACCATAAAAAAAACTTGGAAAGAGTAGTTTATTTATTTTATAGTTGCTTTATACTTCCAAATAATCTAGTAGAAAGTATGAAATGCGTTTGAGTATTGAAATGGGAAAAAATTAAGTTCTTTCAACTTCACAAACAGCAGTAATCGACAGTTACAATATTACACTGGTGAAAGTTCATAAAATAAGTTGTTATTAACCTTAGAACTATTCATTCACCTGTTTATGTATCTAATTGGGTAAATATTTGGCAAATAATATTGTTATGTTTTAACCTTTTAAAAACGTTTGTTTATTTCCTTTAAATAAACCGGATACTTTTGATTGCAAATAAAAGCCGTTTAGTAGTTTGAAAAATTGTAACAACTATTTTTAAAATGTACAACAACAGAATTGAATAGTCACTCAATGTTTTTTATACACGTTTATAAATTCGCAGAAATACAGACACACTTTACAATGTACACGAATTCAATTGAAAAACACAGCACTCAGTTGATGTTTATTCAAATAGCGTCTCTGATAAACTCACTAACGACTGCAACCTCTGCCATTATTTATAACACTGCCATTTGCACTCTAGATTTCTCTTTAACTGTCTAGAGGTTTCTAATACATACGCCATCTGTGGTGTACTTTCTACAATGTTCTTTAACTGAATATTCGAATTCGAATATACGGTCGCAGCAAACAGCGTTGCCAACTTACGATCAATGGTCAACTGAAAGCTTTTATTCAATGTTAATAATGCCCACAGATATGTTACAATTTGCTATTACAGCACTGTTATTTGAAAGCATTAGGCTACTTTATAATCAGCCGTTAAAATCGTTATATTTGAATTCAAGTACAATTTCGTAACAATATGCTGAAGTTCTTAACCGATTCCTTACAATTATATCACAACAATGATCAAAATGGTTTTATCTGAAACTTCTTCGGTTAATTTCTTTTCTTTTAGTAAATTCATACATAAATAACTACTGTTTGTATATCTTAATTAGTTGTTAAGAGTACTGCAGAATATTTATGAACTTTCTTTACTTTTCCGTATCTCAGCATTAATAAATTTCTGTACTCGTACGACTAAAACGCCATGACGCAGTTGAGTAATAAATTACGTACAAGTTAATAAAGGTTAAATATGGTAGTTTACAACAAAATAGGAAAAACTAAATGGAAAATAACTTGCACGAACGTAAAATACCCTAAAATTTTCTGTAAATACACTCCAATATTAAACGAGCAAATTATTAATAATAGATTAACAGGTAGCCGCCTACGATTTCCATCTTTTGTACAGCTTACGTGGATACATTTGATTGTTCCCTTTGTGTTACATGAAAATAGAATAAAATAAAAAAGAGAAGAGAAGAGAGCGATAAGTGAAATAAAGAGGGAGGGGATAAAATATATAAAATAGAAATTGTAGGTAGAAGTTTAGGTTTCAGAGATACTAGAGTAGAGAACAAATTGCGAAGAGCGAAATTAGTGGCCACTTGAGGTGCTATTTGTATGTCCGGCATTATTAACCATGCTCTGTTCCTAATAAAGGCATATATGCATCTAATTCATTTCCAGATAATTCAGAGAGGTTGCTAAAGCAGCGTTTCCCTAACAACCTGACACGCAGATCAGGAAGTTTTTTTTAAACAAACACAAACTGCGAAGCGTTTTGCTTTCCTGCAGCTACACCCAGAGTATCTGCTGGGAATTGAACCCGCAACCCTCAGAGTAATAGTTCAGCACGCTATCGACTGTTATATCGGGGCACCCAAGTCATCATCTTCAGACATCAATGCGCCTATTTTCGCCAAGTTATCAGCAATACAATTGCCTTAATTATCCCTGTGTCCACATATCCAAGCGAGTAAAACTTTTGAATGTCTTGCCCTCTCATTTAACGATGCCCGGCATTCCTGGACTATACTTGATGTTGTATAAACACCTATCAGTGATTTAATTACACCTTTACTGTCAGCATATATACGAATATCCCTACCAGATATTCTGTAATATCTGAGCCTCTCGATGCCTCGGCCTTAAGAATACTGCATCCATTTGGGAGTCTAAAAGTCTTCTTTTTCCCAAATTCAGGAATGTAGATACCTCCGCCTACTATATCGCTTTTTTTGGATCCATCCGTATAGATGGATAGTCCCATTATACCAGGGGAGAAACCATCATCTAGCTCCATACTGAACGGATTTGAAAAACCAAAGTTCCTCAAGAAAAAGGGTCTAGGAGTGCAGTAATCAATATGATCGGGAAGATTTTGTATACTTCCAATTATACTAGCGTGTCTATAAGATATGTAATTCCATGCGTTAAGCTTCTTGGCCATTCGATCCACTGGTAACCATTTCAGTAATGTGAAAAGCGACTTTGTCGTAGTAGTAAGTAATACCCCTGTTGTCAAGATTGCCATACTTCTTAATACTCTTTCAAAGAGTATACAGTTTAGTAACCGTATCAACTAGCCAGTTGACGTTCCACGTTCTACGGTCTAATACCCCATCTCGTACCTATGGCCTTCTTTCAGACATACATAGCCATTATAGACTTAGATATTCTTGGCTATCCTTGAGTTTACAGAATAATTTCCCCTCCAGTATTATGCCCAAGTAGTTTGCACAATCCGAGAATGTCAATTCAATGCCGTTCAGTCGGGGTATCGGAAAGTTAGGAATCTTACTCTTGGAATTACACTCAATAAATCCACTATCGATCGCTGCGATATCGTGCCCACATAAATCCCTGAAACTGTCACATCATCATAGGCGACAATTTTATCGTTTAGTAAATATAACGTCTTAAGCAGACAGACTAAAGAAAGGTTCCACAGAAGTGGATATAGGACACCCTGGGGAGTGCCACTTTTGGCAGACCTAGAGATCGTAGTCTCTCCGATTTTAGAACGAATGGATAGGACAAGTCCTAAATCATATAGGGATGATACTGTGGTTGCAGATTTCACGTTTTTGAAGGCCACGAGCGTGTAATTGCTGTATTCGATGGATCTCTCGATGCACCCTACTGATCTTCCTTTGGTGTAGGCATATTGAGAGGTAGATAATGATCAACCGACATTCATATGTGAGTGTCAATGATTCTCTCCAAGGTTTTAAGCAAAAGAGATGTAGAGTTATTGGTCTGAAGTCCTTTGCCTTAGTATTTGAAGCTTTTACTCCTTTCGGGATGAAAATCACATTACATTCGGTCGAACCATGACAGACAGGCATGATCAATTTCTATCAGTCATGGTGTGATTAGCTGTGCGTTGTTCTGCAGGTCAGCCGGTATAATATCGATTGTATCGATCAAAGCTCCGTATGGCCCAATGTACCTTATCTGCGTCAAACCTAATTGAGGATGAAGTCCAACTATACGGTTGGAAGTGAGAGCACAATCTCGCTAACACTAAGTGACCATTTGTATAATAATTGGCTATCTCAATTCCAGTTACTAATCTAGCTAAAGAGATTGAGACCATTTGTAGAAAAATGTATCACTGTTGTAAAAAACAGTATCGCGAGTCCAGACATTTCTTCAACCTATCCCAGTCCGATGGAAAACTGAAATCTCCACACGGAAATTTTTCGATAACTCTGGCGCATAAACCAGGCTAAATATAACCGATGGCATGGGTTATGTTGATTTTGAGGGCCGCTGTAGTTTGTGACTTATTCGCATAGACCTGAGACTTTAAAAAGCCATACAAGAAACAGTCTAACGGTGTGGAATCGCATGATCTCGATAAACAATTTGCATCATATCTGCGTGAGATGACCATCTCTCTTGCAGAATGTCCAATGTGGCTTGTGGTTGTCTGACACGTAGCAACGTCCTGATGAATCGACATGCCGTTGGTCAAAAGAATTTGGTAATCTGGCCACTTGGTATTTTCGACAACGCGAGCCAAAAATCCACAACAAACTGTGATTTTCTAGAGATGCATTGGACACTCTTGGATCTCATGTGGATTGGTATCGTAACAAATTCGATAATTTTGTTTGGGCTTCACCATAAAATGGACTCAACAAACTCAATAAATGATAGCCAATGTAGCATCAACAATACGACCGCTATAAGCTTCCGACAAAAGGTAAAGATATGGACTATAGGTACTAGGGTGATCGGCCCGGTTTTTAATAACCGCTTTGGTATTTACCCGGGGAATCGCAGTTTTCCTAAATAAAATATCAAAAATATCAATTTTAATTTCAAATTTGATCCGAAGACTTAAAAAATTAAAAGAAGTAATCAAAAAAGGCTTATTTTTTGTTATTAGAATGTTTTGCTATGTTTTTCCATGAACTGTTCTTGTTAATTATTTTAATAAATAAAATTAGGTTTCTTCTTATTTCTCCGGTTATTATTAAAAAACCGAAACCGATTTATATTCAATTGCAATTTTTCGAAGAAACCGAAACCCGGTTTCTAAAAAATGTCGAAGAATCGATCACCCTAATAGGTACCCATCTCCCTATGTAGATCCACTGAGAAGGGATTTTTGGAAATTCGAAGGTTTATTGAGTGAATTCCGTAAATATTTATCTTCTAAAATAATACCGAAACAAACAAAATTAAAAATCCATATTCATCTACATAAAAAGTGGTACGTTGCGTTACATTACGAAACAAATTTGTTGTGGAATAAAGATAATTTCAAATCCAACCATTAAAAGGATTTTATAACTAAATTTTTTGAAAACTTTTACTGAGAATCTTACTTTATAACATCACCAAAACCACCTGTAGTAGGGTAATAAAATAAATTCTATTGCAGGTTGTAATGTATGTTGAAAAATAAATACAAAATTCGTTCACTAACAAATAATTAAGAAAAACGTTGAATGGTAAAATATTTTTGTTCTCAAATTAATCTCATACATTCAACCTTCCAACTATTGTTTGTTTCTGGTGCAAACTCTTTGCAAAAATAAACGAAATAAGCAACTGTTTTAAAATACAAAAAAAGACAAGATACTTATTGTCATTAATGTCAAAGTGACAGCTGTTTTGACGGCATAAATTCAAAGAAAGAAAGAAACAACATTAACCTGTTTCGTTAAAATATATCTGTGTGGATTACCAGCCACGAAGATACAGCTTTATTGGATAGAAAAGTCATGTACGAGTAAGAATATGTGGGAAAGAATCTTGGTAACATGTGATGAAAATAGTTTAAAGATTATTTAAGTGATAGGGTTAAATGATTTAAGGCGGCAAATATAAAGTATAGGGTTTTACAGTTGTATTCATTAAGAAGAAACAATACTTTGAACCACAAGTGTCTAAATTTTATTGTGTCTAAATTCCCTTAAATAATATTTTCACCAGATGTTCAGAGTATGTTTTTTTGTTAAGAATAACAACCACGGTATTTAGATCAGTTTACCAATGATAGAAAAGGGCAGAAACTGAGAAACAGTTTGAATGTAGCCGGGTCGTATTATCTTAAGTAGCCAACCAACACACATATTCTTAAGTTTTATAAACTCAATGACAAATTAAATACACCTTGAATCCAAAAAATGTACATACATATACATTTATCAGATCGTGGTTAAAACAGCTTTGTATGATACTGACATGCCGTCTGTGACATCTCTAAAACAACACTTTTCACTTTAGTCACGCCACCAAGCAACATTTCCTTTATAACAAACCATCTCCAAGAACTCAAAAATATTTATAATAATCATTTTTGATTGCTGTTCCATGATCACAATAACAACTTCAACTTTCATTAACGACACTGTGCCGTCAAACGTCATACAAAATATTCATAAATTTAAAGATTGGAAATGAAGGTGGTCTTCCTTACGATTGGGTAAATGTCATTTCTCATTTGTTAGAATCAGCAGAATCTTTGGCAGCCATAATGGGATTTATGTGTCGGGTTATTAATGTTAAATTATTACACTGTGCAACAAGAAAAACCAGCCTCAGCAATTCCAATGGGAAATGAATGTAGACCATTAAGTAAACAAAAGTTAGCTCAAATTATAAAAATATAAAATATATAAAAATATTTAATGGAATGTCCATTGTGGAAAAATATATATTTTCCTTTACAAATTTTAAAAACACATTTTATAATGTACAAGAATACATTGGTAATGCAGTTGATGTTAAATTTGACTACAAATTTTTAAAGAAAAACGTAATCAGCTGTTTGCTTGATTGAAAATTGAAACACTAACTTGAAAGAGAAATTGAAAGCAAGTTCGTTTCAATTCATAAAAGTGTGAGTGAATTAGTAAAGACGTGTGAGTGCATTGAAAGGCAAAACTTGAACGTGTAACCCCCAAGTAACCGCGCCTTTGATAAACTGACTGCAATCTTCTGCCACCATCTTCTAGTAGCTTCATGAGTTATCTATGTAATTAGAATGTTATATTTCTATAGCTTTTAACAATTAATAAATAATGTTAATAAGAGCGTGTTATCAACATTGTTGACAAGTAGAAGTTTCTAATGATAGAAATGTTTATAAACATGATGAATGTTGCAAGCAGTTGTTACATACTGTTAAATTGAAATTGATAGTGCAATTTCGTAACAATGTATATCTTCTATATAAATAAAAATCAAATGTCGTTCGTTGGTAATTGCATCAGTTGAGAACGGCTGGGCCGATTTATAATTTTTTTTTTTAAATTGATGGTCATAGTTCAACTAAGTTTTTATGGAATTAAAAATTGACCACGCCCACTTTTTTGATTTATCCAAAATCGGAAAACGGCTACACCGATTTGGGTAAGTTTTTGTTTAAACTTAAATTGGATCGTTATCCAATTTAAGTTCGCAATAGCCCGCAAAAGTTTTTACATTAAAAAAAATTGTCCACGTCCACTAATACGCCCATTTATTAAATACATCTGCAAATATGTGACCAAAGGCAGTGACATGGCTGTGGTTGGAGTTAGTGTGGAAAATTCTAACGATGAAGTCACTCAATTTCAAATTGGCCGTTATGTTAGTAGTAACAAAGCTATTTGGCGCATTTTTTATTTGATGATAGATATCCAACTGTTGTTCATTTAGTCGCTCATCTGGAAAATGGTCAAAGAGGAGAATGTATTACAATGAGTTGATCGACCGCCATCTACAACATTGAACCGATTTTTTGAAATGTGCCGAAATGATAATTTTGCCCGAACTTGAAATCAATCGTCAAAGAAATTTTAACGGCGGAGACAATTAAATCCAGCTCCAGGTTTCCCCCATTTATTTTCCTACGACGCATTAGGTCCATCCAAGAAACGATGAGTGTTTTTATTTGCGTTTGCAAAGTTCACAAACATTGCACAAAATTACAATAATCACGATTGGTTGAACTGCAAAAAACATAGATGTCGACGAATTGAATTTTAAGATTCAAATTGAAATTGCTGTCGAATTGATGACGTACAAATCGGTGGATTCCAAGATGATGACGTCAACTATCCAATCGAGTTTTTAAACTCGCTGGAATTATACGGATTACCGCCTTACAATCTCCATCTTCAAGTTTGATCGGTAACCATAATGTTACGAAACATAAACCAACCACGTATTTGTAATGGAACCCCACTTGCGGTAAAAAACCTGATGAATAAACTCATAGAAGCAACATTACTTAATGGAAAGTACGAAGGAGAAGCCGTTTTGATACCATAGATCCAAATGGCTCCGACCTACAGGCCATTCGATTTTAAACGCTTGCACCATCAACATTATTTGTTTACGCGCCAGATTTTTTATATAAATATTTAAATTAGCTAATAACTTGGCCAATAAGCGTTTAATCAAGAAAAGGAGCTCGATCTGTGATCATATTCATACAAAAATCGTTTTTTTATATAAAAACTCAAAATATTTAAATTCGATTATAACTTGGCCAAAAAGCGTTTAATCAAGAAAAGGAACTCGATCTGTGTTCACTCATCTTCTGAACAAAAATCGATTTTTTATATAATGACTCAAAATATCTAAATTCGTTAATAACTTGGCCAATAAGCGTTTAATCAAGAAAAGGAGCTCGATCTGTGATCACTCATCTTCTGAACAAAAATCAGTTTTTTAAATAAAAACTCAAAATATCTAAATTCGCTAATAACTTGGCCAATAACCGTTAAATCAAGAAAAAGAGCTCGATCTGTGATCACTCATATTTCTGACAAAAAATCCATTTTTTATATAAAAACTCAAAATATCTGAATTCGCTAATAACTTGGCCAATAAGCGTTTACTCGAGAAAAGGAGATCAATCTGTAATCACTTTATATTTCATATAAAGGAGCTGTATTTATGATAATTTTTATACCCTGCACCACCATAGTGGGGAGGGTATTATGCGTTTGTGCAGATGTTGGTCTAACACCCACCTTAAAGTATACCGATCGAATTAGAATCACTTTCTGAGTCGATTAAGCGATGTCCGTCCGTCCGTCTGGTCGGCTGGCTGGCTGTCCATGTAAACCTTGTGTGCAGAGTACAGGTCGCAATTTTGAAGATATTTCGATCAAATTTGGTACAAGGACCAAGCCTATTGAAACTGGCTGAAATCGGACCCTTATTTCACCTAGCCCCCATACAAATGTCCTTCCGAAATTGGACTTTATCGGTCATAAATATTTAATTTATAAATGTATCTCCACAAATTCCGCCCCAAATAAGTTTTATATATACAAAATTCATGTTACCAAATTTTGTTACGATCGGTCCATAATTAGTCATAGCTCCCATATAGGCCTGCTTCTGAAAATCACTTTAACGTGCATAAATCGCTTAAAAATGTTGGTATACACACAAAATTCAACATAGTTAACTTTTATATAGACACAAATCACACGACCTAATTTCATGGTGATCGGTCCATAATTGGTCATAGCCCCCATATAAGGCCCACTTCCGAAAATCACTCAAAAATACAAATTATTGAAATTTTAAAAGAAAAATGTTTTTAGTCTTTTACTTAGTGTAGGGTATTATATGGTCGGGCTTGACCGACAATACTTTCTTACTTGTTTATATAAAATCTCAAAATATGTTTAAAAAAAATTTTAAATTTTAAATTTAAAAAAAAAATTTAAAAAATAAAATTTTAAATAACAATTCGAAAATTTTTTTCCAAAAAATTAAAAACAACTTTGGAAAAAAAAAATAAATTTTGTTTACCTAAAAATATTTAAAATTTTTATTTTGAAGTATAATTTGTTGAAGTGTATATAAGATTCGGCACAGCCGAATATAGCTCTCTTACTTGTTTTTATTTATGTCGTAATTTACGCTATTTGAAAATCATTTTTCTTCTCGAAACCGCTTGAAGAAAATCTCAAACCTTTGCCAAGTAAATCATTCGTCATCTAAATTTGTGTAGAATATGAATGCAACATCCTCCAAATTGTTGAAGCAATTTCAAACAGTCTACATGTATGAGTTGGCTTCATACAAGCAGCATTGTTGGGTGCAAAATAAATATCTACCAAGATCAAGGTCATGTTTTTGTGTCGAATTATTTTCGTGTATTGAGCCAAAATGTTATTAAAATAACAGCTTACTTCTGTGTCGAATTGGAATAACTGACACTGACCAAGATATTCCCTCTACAATGTCAATTCAATTGAGTCACAAAATGTCATTACTGTTAAATGTTTCTATAGCGGTATTCACTGTTAAGTGCGAATGGTCTAGCATCATTGCAAATGCAAAATTTTACCGTAATCCAATAACAAAATACACACAAAAACATTTACAATTTTGCATTTGCAATGATGCATTACCATTCGCCCTTAACAGTGAATACCGCTTATATAAGCTTAATTCTGTTTTGCATTTTAGGTACTAAATAACGGATTGTGGTACATGATTGTAAAGAAAAGTGAACTAATTTAAATCGAACTTGAAATTTGGTCGAAGTTAATTTTTGATGGCATTTTGAATGTAGGATCTGGAAGTGTAAGTACAACCCATTCCATAATTTTAAATTCTATTGGTTTTATAACTTCTCTTTGAATTGATAAATATTAAAATGTATTTGATCATTTAATATGCATTTCATCAAAGTTTTCATCAACCGTCAACTTCCTTATTCTTTCAATAACGAGCTACTACTAAGTTTAACAAAAATCTCAACAGATCATCATCGGATCCATGACGTCACATAAATTTAAAATTTTATCGTTAAATCTACAATTCAAATGGACAAGTTCTATAGTTAAAGGAAAAATATAATAAAACAAAATGTCAATAACAAAACAAACAGAATTTGGAAGAAATCTTGAAGCAAAATCCCACCTGCCTTGTTTTTAGACAAGACAATGAATAATGTAAAGATTTCTCTTGGCTCTATTATCAAGACTCTAGTTTGTTTAAACTTTAAAGTAAAATACACCCTTTTAACTTGGATAGTGGTGGGAGTTACAAATCATCGTTGTAGTGGAGCATTAAGAGCTACATATGATGACAATACTTCTTTTCTTGATCGTAAAGACGTTCAGTTAAATCATGAATGTTGTTGATGCATTTTAAATGGTGGCAATAAAATTGTTGCATTGCATGTAAAATATGTTTGCATTGTATTTATACCCTACACCACCATAGTGGAGAAAGTATAATGCGTTTGTGCAGATGTTTGTAACGCCCAAAAATATTAGTCTAACACCCACCTTAAAGTATACCGGTCTTATAATCACTTTCTAGTCCCCATACAAATGTCCTCCCGAAATTGGACTTTATCGGTCATAAATGTTTAATTTATATAAGTATCTACACAAATGTCGCCCCAAATATGTTTTATATATACGAAATTCATGTCACCAAATTTTGTTATGATCGGCCTATATAGACCCGTTTCCGAAAATCACTTTAACGTGCATAAATCTCTTAAAAATGTTGGTATACACACAAAATTCACCATAAATAACTTTCATATAGACATCAATCACACGACCTAAATTCATGGTGATCGGTCCATAATTGGTCATAGCTCCCATATAAGGCCCACCTCTGAAAATCAGTCACGAATATAAATTATTGATATTTTAAAAGAAAAATATTTTTGCACATTTACTTAGTGTAGGGTATTATATGGTCGGGCTTGACCGACTTTACTTTCTTACTTGTTTTAATTTGAGTTTTTTTTACAAATATTCAGTTTCCATTTCACTAACAGCTCTTGGCTTTGAAGCCAAGCCACACCCAGCAGTTAAGCAAGTAGTAAATGTATCCCTTATAGACAGTAATTGTCTCTAATGTCTGATCAATTGGCTAACTCCAATTTATATATTTTGGGTCACTTGACACGTACTATGTGCTATTTGTAGTATAAAGAGGAGTCAATTGCTTACTTTATACATACTATCTAATCTAGCGTGAAGTCAATTGTCACTTAAGTGTCTCTAAGTAATCTAAAGTGTAGGCACTTTAAGCGTTTATTTTGTACTGCACTTTTTTGTGAGTAATTCGTATAAACTGGTTTTATACAAATTGTATTGATATAATTCTCATACAGTTTATTTTCTTTTCGTTTATGTATGCTGTCAACCCATGTAAACTAGCGAAAAGTCAATTGTCACGTTAATGTCTCTAAGTAACTTAACTTACTGCACTGTTTAGAATCAATCGCTTATTGGACTGTCTATGATATGACTTTTTAACTGACTATTTGTGATCAATTAGCAACCGTACATGTTAAAATAACTAGTTATGCGGGTGATAAGTAACCAGTTATGTAGTTAGTAGGGTATTCAATCGAGTAACCGATTAATTTTGGTCGGTTAACCCTTAAATGCATGATTTTTACTTTTATTTTTCTATAAATTATCAAATATTAAGTTGATTTTTATTTATTATATTGTTACATTTTAACCTTTTCAAAACGTTGGTTTATTTCCTTTAAATAAACCGGATAGTTTAAAAATTTTAACAACTCTTTATTTATTTAAAATGTACAACAACAGAATTAAATAGTCACTCATTTTTTCTTATACACGTTTATAAATTCGCAGAAATACAGACATACTTTATAATGTACACGAATTCACTTGAAAACAAATAAGAAAGTATGGTCGGTCAAGCCCGACCATATAATACCCTACACCAAGTAAATGAGTAAAAATATTTTTCTTTTAAAATATCAATAATTTATATTCGTGAGTGATTTTCGGAAGTGGGCCTTATATGGGAGCTATGACCAATTATGGAACGATCACCATAAAATTAGGTCGTGTTATTTATGTCTATATGAAAGTTATTTATGGTGAATTTTGTGTGTATACCAAAATTTTTAAGTGATTTAAGCACGTTAAAGTGATTTTCGGAAGCGGGTCTATATGGGAGCTATGACTAATTATGGACCGATCGGAACAAAATTTGGTGACATGATTTTTGTATAAATAAAACTTATTTGGAGCGAAATTTGTGTAGATACATATATAAATTAAACATTTATGACCGATAAAGTCCAATTTCGAGAGGACATTTGTATGGGGGCTAGGTTAAATAATGGACCGATTGCAGCCAGTTTCAATAGGCTTCGCCCTTGGACCGAAAAAATTATATATACCAAATTTTATCGAAATATCTTCAAAATTGCGACCTGTACTCTGCGCACAAGGTTTACATTTAATCGACTCAGAAAGTGATTCTAAGTCGATCGGTATACTTTAAGGTGGGTGTTACACACATCTGCACAAACGCATAATACCCTCCCCACTATGGTGGTTTAGGGTATAAATACAGCACACTTTAAGGCACTCAGTTGATGTTTATTCGAAAAGCTAAAGACTGCAACCTCTGCCACTATTTATAACACTGCCATCTGCACTCTAGATAGTTCTTTAACTGTCAAAGCTAGTATATTCTAGATCTTTCGAACACACACGCCATATCTGGTAAACTTTCTACAATGTTCTTTAACTGTCAAAGCTCGTATATTCTAATTCGAATATACGAGTCCCGTTGCCATACCTACGATCAATGATCAACTCAAAGCTTTTATTCAATGTTAATAATGCCCACAGATATGTTACAGTTTGAGAGGTACTGCTGTTTGAAAGCATTATGCAACTTTAAATCAGCCGTTAAAATCGTTATATTTGAATTCAAGTACAATTTCGTAACAATATTGAGTTTAGCTTTAGTTTGATGTAGAATTTCTTTAACTGAAACTTGTCGTACTCCATTTGATTTTTCTGAATTAGTATCAAGGTTATTGTCGTCTAAAATTAATTGGAACTGGAATGTAGACAATTGGCAACAATATACATTAAAGGGTTAACTGTTTGAATTTGGAATTTGGAAATGACCTTTTTTCTAAAACGTTCTATGATGAATATATAAGTATACAAGTACACAAAGTTTGTGTTTTTCTTTTCAATTTCAAATTAAAATAGAAATTATTCGGTTAATCGAATAATTTTTTTAATTATCCGATTAAAACTAAACCCCCATTAATTATTTGCTCGATTAACCGATTAAACCAGAAACCCGATTAATTGAATACCCTAGTAGTTAGTAAGGTTATGTAACTAGTACGTAACCGGTATGTGTAGCCAATGCATTGACTACTTTGGACCAGCTATCAGACAATGTCATTGTAAACAAAAAGGGTTAATTACCCCCAGTTTAGGATATACACGTGTTAAAATAGAGAGGGAGGGAGTTAAAAAGGAAAACAGAAAAATGTTAATACAAAAATGAAAAAAAGAAAAATATAAAATAAATTTTACTTTATTTTCCTCCCCCAAATGGATGGCCTGGATCCGTGCCTGCCCTAAGTGATAGATCAAATCACTAGTTCGGGACTGTCACCAAGAACTGTTGGGCAATACTACATTTTATGTGCAACATGTATGTTAATGTGCTAATTATGAATTCATTTTATTCGTTAAAAATTCAGCAAAGTACTCATTAATAAATGTAAGTAAAAAAAAGTCATACATACATTAATGTATCAAGAAATGTTGGATGTGAAACAAACTCAAAACAAGTAGATTTACAACTTTATATAGTAAACTAATTTCTAGATTCCATGAGTAACATAAAGTAAAAGTAATCGACCCATTTTTGTAAAATTGTTATATTTCGTCAATATTCAAATATCAGGACTGATGAAAATTGATTATGCCGTTGGAAAGTTTGGGAATGAGCTTTATCAGATACAGATCTTGGAATTAATTAATTCAATTTGAGCCTAATTCACTAAAATCTTAAAAATGTCAGCCATTCGTTTCATAAATCCATTTTTTCTTTTTGTTTATAGGTACACCCAGAGTCTCTGGCGGAAATCGAACCTTCAACCCTCAGATTAATAGCACAGCATACTATCGTCTTGTCTAACGGGGTACCCTGAAACACAGGTATCTAAGATTGCTGATCCACAGGATTTCCTTATACCTGGGATCACCTTTTATCACTTTTCAATTTCCATCGAGGCATTGCAATGTACATACGTGATGAAGTTGCGTATCAGTGCCAGCAATCCTTAGACACATATGATGTAGAATTTAACTGTCTCTGTGTTAAATTCAAAATCAAGGTACTCTATTTGCACTTCGGGTTTCTTCACTATCAAGCTTCGATGCCCTTTCCAATTCCATATTGAAAATTCTTGAGAGTTGTCCGAGCAATGAAATTGTAGTTGCTGGTGATTTCAATGTTCACAAATCCTCTTGGCTCTGGCCACACGACTACAGAAGGCCAATATGTTGAGCTATTCGCCGCGCACAACCATCTTGCGCAATTAGTGAATGAACCAACACAGTTCATGTGTAGAAGGGCAACACTGTTGACCGTTTTCTCACCTCACACCCTGAATAATATGAAGTGGATGTTCTTGCACCTCTCGGTAATTCGGATAGGAACTTCGAAATGTTTCACAAACAGCTACGAAACATTCAATTTTTATCTAGGTTTCTATTGGAAACTTTGTTTCCTAGACAATAACGTTAATGCCATGACGAAAATGGTTGAGAAAGTAATCATTTTGGGAATGAAGACTTTCATTCCATCAAAGCAATCTTCGATTAGACGTAGACAAAAATCTTGTTTTAATCAGATGTGCAAAATAGAAATCAGATTCAGAGAGGAAGCATGCAGAACTTGGCGCAATAAGCAAAACGCAGAAACTGATTCGCTACGAAAAAAAGGAAGATATTCGTGATATTCGTGGAAAAAGCTCTATACGTGCAACGCCTTCGTATTTAAGTTCTTACTGCTCCCCGGGGTAGTAAAAGCTTTTGGTCATTCGTTAAAAGAGTAATGCTAGTTCCTCAATTCCGACTCTTTTAAAGGATGACGAAACATTCACTGACCATTTTGATAAAGCTAACTTTTTAGCTGAATTATTCGCAAGTAATTCTCACTTGCCGGAAAGTGATCAACCACTGACCGAACTCGAAAGAGTATTATTGACTATGCCAAGTATATTCTTTCGAGCTCGAGCTATTAAAAGGGTTTTAACGGATCTCAACGTAAATATCAGTACTGGTCTTGAAGCAGTGTTCTTCGAAGCTAGCTCGTCCATTAGTAAATTTTTGCAACACTTTATACCGTACCGGAAAATTTCCTGTTTGTTGGAAGGTTGTTAATGTAGCGTCAATTCCTAAAAAGGGAGAGACTAAAAACCCTGAGAATTATCGCCCACTAGCAATTTGTTCTGCACTTTCCAAAATTAAGGAGAGTATGGTTAATTACCATCTTGTGAAATATTTAGAGTCCAACAATCTACTCAGCAATTAGAAGTATGGCTTTCGTATAATAGCCTTCCTATCAGAAAAATGGTGTCGTTCTAGATATTTGCAAGGCGTGCGATAGAATGTGGCATGGTTCACTTTTATCAAAACATATTGCTTTTGGTGTCGATTATAAATTCTCTAGATTTATATCGAGCTTTCTCAGAGATCGCATTCCCGTTGAAGTTTTTCTTCTCCTTTTCAATGTTGTAAAGTTCAAATCGAATGTCCACAAAAACTACTCCCTCTTTCCTTCCTCCCATAACCTATTTTTCTAGTTCCAACACAATGCTTTGCATGAGTAGGGTTCATCCCCTGAGTGCTGGTCCAAGAAGAAAAAAAAATACTTAGCTTTACTCAAATTATTTTATTTCAATAGAATTCATTCATCGTTGAATTAATACAACCTTTGAATGATCCGATTTAATAAAAACTACAACCAATCATAATTCAAATTCATTATAATTTTGATTTTAGTTAATGGTGTGTGCATAAAATTCGTTGCTATCAACTCAAACAAAAACATTTATGGTATTTCTAGGACTTGTGTTTAAACATATTTTATAATAAGATAATATGACACGCTATTTTCGTTTAAGTAATTTTATCTTAAAAACATTTGCATTCTGCAGGCATATAAAGATGTGGTAGCCCATCAGACGTCACCAATCAGATTTGGTGTGATGATTTTTCACTTAATAGATCCGGTAATTTGCGTGTTGGATTCAATTATTCCATCAACTGTTTTTGAATTTGTATTTAAAGGACTTTTAAGCAACAGATATAAATAACTCATTTCACTCATGTGACAAAAAGTACATTTTTAAACAAGTTTTCACAATTCTGAGGGTTATATGAAATATAGGGTAAACTTTTTTAGGTACACAGAGAAAACTGATTCGTAGTAGCAACCGTATTTGTAGCCAATCGACAAACAACAAACAAATTTTAGAAGGAGTAACAAAGATTTAACCGAAATTCTACATTACCAACTGATTTGCAGTTGATAGAACCGAAATTTTCTATGTTTGCAACCAAAGCATACGATTGGCAACACATTTGGTTGCTACTACGAATCAGTTTTCTCTGTGTAGCAAATACAAAGATCATATCCTATACCTTAATATAGAAAGACCCTAACTCGAGTTTAAGTTGTTAAGTTTTCCCTAATTAATTTGCCACGTAAAAAACATATTATATATCAATGGATAGAGATTTTGTCTACTTTTCAAAAATGTATATGTATATATAACTTTTGACAATTAAAAAATTCATGCAAGACTTTTTTGAAAAATATGACAAAAAATGTTTTTTATTGAATTTTTGCATAGAAACAAATTTTTCAAATTGAAATTAAATTTTTATTTATGAATACTTTTTAGTGAAATTTCACAGTTATGCAGAATTTTCTATTTCAAATGGAAAAATAAAAACTAAAAAAAAGTGGAGAAATATCCCAAAAATGGGAATTTTTAGTTTTTTGACTATAATATCCATACCAGGATCGTGGTTATCGGAACCCTTTACAAAATAATTAAAAACATATTGGGCCATCTAAAATTGGTTACTATGTTTTAATATTGAATACATCCTCTTAGAAAGTTTTTGCGATAAATTAAAAAGAATAAAACGGATTTTTTCCCAAAAAATTTGCGAAAAATCGCCTTTTTAAATTTTTTTAAATTCGAATGCATCATTCTTTTTAAACAATTCTTTATCTATTTGACACATACATCTGTTGTTACTCCATTAATGGAAAAATTGGAGAAAATCGGGAAATATTTGGATCAGCTATTATTAAAAAACTGGAGTAGGGTGGGTAAAAATTTTGAATAACTCCTAAGCTATAAGAGATAGCTACGACGAGGTTTTTTGTAGTGCTCGATGAGGAGATTCTATATGTGTAATTTTTTTGAAATCGAACTCATACCAAGAAATAGAATCGTTTTAAAAATGTAACATGCCCGAGGTGTCCTACTTTTTTTAACCCAAATTTCCAATTGTGACTCAAACTAGCATGAGTTGGACCAAAAAGAGAATAAATTTATTTAGCCTGAGTACAATATATTGTCGTTTCTCGATGACTAGGAAAAATTCGAAGAATTTTTTGGAACTGGGGTTCTCGATTAATTAATCCTTCCTCTAGGACAGCTGTATAAAGTACTTGTTGATCGTATAAATGACTTAGATGTCGTATTTCCTGGTCAACCCATCTACTGGCAAACTAATCCTAGGAAAATTCATGGGGCCAATTCTCGCACTCGTAATCGAAATAAATTTCTATATATTTTATTCGATATCGAATAAGAGAATCCCAAAAATATAAAAAAAAACTCGCACGTTCGAATAAGTATTTGATTTCCAAAAAAAAAAAAAATAAGTCGTAATTCAATATTAATGCAAATATCATATGATCTGTCTGCCGACTATTCCTCTGTTCATTCGAATTTTCAAATTCCGATGAAACAAAATTGCATATTTCTAATTCAGATTTCGAACGACTTCTTCTAGAAAAAAGACAATTTATAAGAGTGTGGAAAACAATAGATCACCTGCTGCCATCTACCAAGAAACTGAAGAATGCCCTTCATTTGAAAGAGGATCGCAGAAATAAAAGTTACATTGAAAGTTTAACGAATACAAAATATACGTTTCCCTTTGACGAGTAGCAAGGAGCATAAAAACACCGATAAAGGGACAAACTCCATTGAGAAATTGTGATGTCAAGTTGGGCGCGAATTGCCGAAAAGAAAGCATTGATCTTTGCCGAACATTTTAGAGACATATTTAAACCGATTGTTTACAAAAATTTGAACAAAAACAAAACACATGCAAAATGTACACTCAAAGTACATAAAATTTTCAGAAAATTAGCGAATTCACCTAATCTATATATGGGGGATTTCATGTCAAGTGAACCAACTTTTGAAATCGATGTCTTCCGATCGGGATGAAATTTGCACCAAGGTTAGCTCTATTGGATAGTAACTCAGACACAATTTTTCAACAACATCGGTCGAGAACTCTCTGAGTTATAGGGGGTAAAACTTTGACAATTTGGTCAAACAGGGGTTTTTTCTTATCCATGTAACTTATTACCTATTGTTCTTAGCAAAATGTGTTCCAAATAGTATAGATAGCTATTTCTTCGATCTTTCGAAAAAAAATATTTAAAAAAAAAAATAAAAAATTTTTAATATTTTTTTTCCGAAATCAAAAACTTTTTTGACTTTTTTTTAAAATACGCTATTTTTTTTTACTTTTTTTTTTTCTTAAAATAAAGTTTAGATATTTTCCTTGAACACCTACTTGGTCGCTTAGTGGGATGCGAGTGGGATATCTATCAAAATAAATATTTTGTAACTCAAAACATAAAATTTTTGACTTTTTTTGCAAAATCAAAAACTTTGTTGACTATTTTTTTCAAAATGGACCCTTTTTTAATCTTTTTTTTTAGGTCAAACAAAAGCTTAGATATTATCCTTGAAGACCCTTTTGGTCGCTTAGTGGGATGCGAGTGGGATATCTATCAAAATAAATATTTTTTAACTCAAGACTTACAATTTTTGACTTTTTTTTTTGCAAATACGATTTTTTTTCCAAATGGGCCCTTTTTTTAAAATTTTTTTTGTAGTCAAAAGAAAGCTTAGGTCCATTCCTTTAAGATATTTTTAGTCCCTTAGTGGGATGCGAGTAGGATATCTATCAAAATAAATATTTTGTAACGCAAGACATACAATTTTTTAATTTTTTTTTGCAAAATCAAAATTTTTTTCCAATATGGGCCCTTTTTTAATTTTTTTTTTTTGCTCAAAAGAAAGCCTAGGTCCATTCCTTTAAGATATTTTTAGTCCCTTAGTGGGATGCGAGTGGGATATCTATCAAAATAAATATTTTGTAACGCAAGACATACAATTTTTTAATTTTTTTTTGCAAAATCGAAATTTTTTTAAAATATGGGACTTTTTTTTAAAAATTTTTTTTGCTCAAAAGAAAGCTTAGGTCTTTTCCTTTAAGACCTATTTTGTCACTTAGGAAGATGTGAGTAGGATATCTATTAAAATAAAAATGTTGTAATTCAAGACATTCAATTATTGACTTTTTTTTTGCAAATTCGAATTTTTTTTCAAAATGGGCCCTTTTTTAAAAATTTTTTTTTAGTCAAAAGAAAGCTTAGGTCCATTCCTTTAAGATATTTTAGGTCCCTTAGTGGGATACGAGTGGGACATCTATCAAAATAAATATTTTGTAACTCAAGATATACAATTTTTGATTTTTTGGCAAAATCAAAAACTTTTTTGACTTTTTTTTAAAATGGGCCCTTTTTGTAATTTTTTTTTTTGCTATAAAGAAAGCTTAGGCCTATTCCTTTAAGATGGTTTTGATCGCTTAGTGGGATGCGAGTGGGATATATATCAAAATAAATGTTTTGTAACTCAAGACATACAAGTTACATGGATAAGAAAAAACCCCTGTTTGACCAAATTGTCAAAATTTTACCCCCTATAACTCAGAGAGTTCTCGACCGATGTTGTTGAAAAATTGTGTCTGAGTTACTATCCAATAGAGCTAACCTTGGTGCAAATTTCATCCCGATCGGAAGACATCGATTTCAAAAGTTGGTTCACTTGACATGAAATCCCCCATATATAAAAATGAAATGGTCCATGTATGGCCATTTTGGCTGATTTTTTTTTATTCGATTCGAAATTTTCAGGAGATGGTTTGTAAAGAAAAAAAATTCAAAAATTCCGGGTAATACTCGGAAATTCTTTTTTTTGTGAGTCCAGTCAACTGTAATAAAAAAGCTCCCTAAAGTATGCAGTACAAATTTAGATATTGTATTTACAAATAAATAAGAACAGGCTGTGCGTGGGTTGGAGAAACTTGAAGAACTAACATTAGTAAATGCTACCGGGCGAAGCCGGGGCTATCAACTAGTTGTGAAAAAATAAAATCGATATCTCATTTTGTTCCTATTACATGTGGCTTTGCGATATTCAATCAATCGAAAGAAGAACATAAACCATGATACAATAATTGTAGAAGGTAGAATCACTAGGGAGAATTTTCAATATTTAGCCCTATAACGTCAAACTTTGATTTTGATTTTTTTCATATTTTTTTATATTTTCTTTTGTTTGACGTTACAAGAATTGTATAATTGAGAATTTATTTTCTACTGGGTGTACCTTATGTTGTTGTATCATGAACATAAACTACTCAATTTTATGTATATCAAACAAAAAAGTTAAACAATGTAATAAACCTGAACATGTTTTGTCGTTTTCGATTTTTCATGAGTTTTTTAAAACACAAAATTTTTGTATTTTCACGTAAAAAATATATTTTTTGCTCCAATTTGTTATTGTAACTCCGAAACTACTAAGCCGATTAAAGGTTATGCAAATTTGAACTTTTCTAAGTTTACTTTAATAATATCGGACTAAGCCTAAAATTTAAAATTTGAACCATATTTGTACTACTGGAACCACAATACATCAAAATTGTGTAGTGGTTTAAAAAGCCCCTAAAATTTGTTCGATTTTGTTGCCCTGTGTAATGAATGGTTACCATTCCGAAAACATCCATCTAATTAGTAAACAGATTCATGATTGTAACTAAATATTAACCTTGACAACAAATACCAAACTTAACTGTCACCGGTTACTTTACTTGCAGTTCAATCAAGTTTCTCAAGATTAATTTAATGTCATCTCGAGACAAAGTGAAAATACTATGACTAAAAAAACTAACAAACATCTTTTACGGCAGATGGCATGAGATTTATATGTTTTCTTTCAAATTGTTCGCCATCGAAATGATCGTAATGTGTACGAGAATCCGTTGTTACAACTGTGACATTCAGATTGTTGTGGCAACATCGCTGTTAAACGACTTTGTGTAGTTCATTCCAGACATTTCTCTAGTTAAATACAATTAAAATAGTTTAGTTTTCATTTGATTTATGGCGACCATTTATATGAAAGTAGGATTTTCAAGACATACACGTGGCATGTAAACTATTTAGTGTAATGTACACTTGAGAGGCAATGCTACAATAGGAGTACTTGTATGTGACATTCATCGTTTAACAGTCATGCTCCATCTTCATATGAGAATATAACAAGTAAGAAAGCTATATTCGGCTGTGTCAAATCCATAATCAAAAATGTTTCACAAATTTACAAGAACTAAAACGTGCGAAAAATTATTAAATTGTATTAATGTACTTAATAACAACAAGTATTGGCGATCTATGCAACAAATCTCCTTAACTCATCTTAAATTGAAATCCAACAAATGGCAAGACAAGCAGGAAACAGAACTAATTGTCCCACAAATTGTCTGCCATTAGTATTGGCTTCAAGATAAACCGTCAACATCATAGTTAACAACATGTCCCACGGGTTCGCAACTCAGTTTCCTATTAACCGTTTAAACTACTTTAATCGAATTATAATTGAATTCCCTTTATAGTTAGTATCAATAGATAGCATCAGTAACAACATTGCAACAAATGAGATGTGAATAATGATCAATGGAATTAATTTATGTTTTAATATTGTTTACATTAGAGGATGATCACAATCAATGATCAGATTTTCTGTAAATGGAAAAGTAAAATACTACCTATGAGGTAGTTTATTGGTTGTGGATTAACTGATGAATTAAACTTTGTTTAAACCTATAGGTTTAACTTTATCATATGACCACCTCATCCGCCGTCATCTGGCTACAGATAATAAGATTTTCGGGTGCGAAGTCAGGTCGGAGGAGGCCGTGCTTTAGTTTTGTCCGACACTGTATATTAAAATTGAGATCGAGATGCAATATAAAACAGATGTTTTAACGGGTTCAGTTAGTTGAAGTTATATAAGTTGTCTTTTAAATCTATGTATGTCCAACTTACTTAAGACAATTTGAGTAACAATTGTTGGAGTTACAAATTAAAAAAATTCTTTAAGAAATCTCCAATGACATTGTCATTTACGTCGAGTTCAAATGAATAATGACAACATAAAACAAAATTTGGAAAACAATTTATTTGCTGGCTCTTAGAAACATCTGTTTTATAATACATCACGATTTTAATATACAGTTTCGAACAAAACTAAAGCACAGATTCCCCCGACCTGACTTCGTACCCGTAAAACATATTATCTGTATCCAGATGACGGCGAATGAGGTGGTCATGATCAAGACATAACGGGAACTGGAGCTGCATGAATTCAAATGATAAGTCGTTGGAAATCATCGGTAAGAGTGGAATCAGCACGTCTTCGCCTTTGCATCTGCCACCGATATTTGTTGCCTCAATTAAATTTGGTGAACATTTTTATTGGTCAATCTTGTTCCGTTGCATAATTTTGGCGCATTATCGATGATCCAACCTTCAATGTTAATACATGTGGTGGCATTCCGACTTGATGTAATTAGCGGTATAATGTAAAAAAATTTGATTTTGCCATGCCCCTCCGCAACCAGACCGAAATCAAATCCAGCCGTTTTTGAGTCCATACGGAACATACATACCCAAATTTTTATATATACATACAGATTATGGGTTGTCGACTTTCATTACCCTATGTCTATACCTGATAAATTTGTGTCATGATAAACGTCAAAATGGTTGTCAAGATAAAATATTATCAGGTATAGTCTCCATTTATTAGTATTATTGCTTCGTTATGACAAAATTGTTAGTCCTTTTGCTCAGTCAACTTTGTCTTGACAACAAACGTGATTATTTGTTATGGTAAATATTTGACATTTATTTAGGATTTACAATCTCCAATAATTCTATCAGACATGCTTTCGAGAAGTATCCTACTTAAAATCGGTCCACAAATGGCTGAGATATGAGGAAAAAACCAGGACAACCTAGATTTTTGACTTATATCTGGATTACTAAATCATTAATACAGACAATATGGATATCTAATGATAGATATTTCAAAGACCTTTGCAACGACAAATATAAGACCATAGTACGTTAGACCTACAATGGGTCAAAATCGGAAAAATATTTTTTAATCCGAAATTTTTTTTTACCAAAAACAAATAATTTTTTTCTTAAATGTAAAAAAATAAAATTTAAATAACAATTCGAAAAAGAGGGGGTAAGAGTTTTATAAGAAATGTCGTTATATGAATTCCTGGCATATCATTTTATGATCCGATTCTCACAATAATCGGTAATTTTTGTTTCTAAAGTTTTATTAAAAGTACTGTATATTGAATTACACAAAAATAAAAAATACCTTTAAAATCCCGTTTTTCATAAAACCACATTTTCCAAATATTCTCTTCAAAATCCAACTTTTGCTGCTCCACAATACACTCCACAAAACATCTGGTTACGTTAGGCGTGGTACACAAGGATGTTTAGCACTGCTCAAGATCATTTAAATTTATAAAACGAACTACTGCTGTAAATAATGTAAAATATGTATAATAAAATTATTTTACTAAATCATTAAGCTTTTTATGTTATTAATATTTATTAACAACATTAAATAATCTCCCACGCATACAATTATTGTACATATTTTATATAATTTTTGGCGATTTTCCTAAACTTATTTGTATTCCAGATCACACAACATCCGACAACACTAAAACATAGAATGTGTGGATTCCATTTAAAAAAGTGGGGACGAGGCAAAAATATCAACCCTGTGTATTATATTAGCTTGATGTGCTGCCAGAAACACAAAGTAATCATGCCCAGTTTGGGAATGTTTAAACATTTTGGGAGAATAATATGAGTTGTTATAAAACTTTTAACACTATAAAGAAAGAAAAATATTAAAATTACTTGGAAGAAAAAATATAAATCTTATTTTTATTGCAAAACTTTTGCAATTTTTCTTCCACAATTTTTAGAATTAAATCTCACAAGCACATCCCAATAAGCAGGAAAGCCCCAAAAGTTAAAACACTTGAACATTTTGTTGGAATTTGACTTGAATGCATATATAATTATGTTTTAAACTTGAAACATATTAGAAAAAATTAAATATTTATCAAACAAAAAACATATGGCTTGAATTTATGTTTCCTTTTTACGGGAGAATGCTATTTTGATATAAAGTGTAATACGTTTATTGCACTTGCTTTCAACTTGAATTCCAGAACCTTATAGATAGCTGAGTCGATTAAGCCATGTCCGTCTGCCTGTTGAAATCAATTTTCTGAAGACCCCAGATATCTTCGGGATGCAAATAATTCTGTCAGACATGCTTTCGAGAAGTTTGCTATTTAAAATCAGCAAAATTGGTCCACAAATGGACCAATTTTTTTAAAAAATATTTTAAAAACTAAAATTAAAATTTAAAAAAACAATTCAAAAAATTTTTAGTTTTAATCCAACAATTTTTCTGAACTTGGTGATCAAATTGTAAACATAATTTATTGAAATTCGCTAGTTAAGAAATTATTTGTTAGTATATGTCAGTATCATTGATGTGAAAATATTCTCTTTAAATTGAGTTTATAATCAGACTGAAATTCTACAAAATTATAATTAAATTTTATAATTATTTAAATTATTTCATAGAAATAATTTTGTCTGCTTTAAAAACTACAAAATTTTTGTATTTATTAGCAAGTTTACATAATTTTTGGGCATTTTCGTCTACAACACAGGAATTAATGGCGAAATTAATTCTGGCAGCTCTACGATCGTTATGATTTTTTTTAATTTAACAATTGGCAACACTGATAAAATTTCTTTTTATTTTATAAACGACAAGTGGACAAAAGCAGCAGCTAACCATGTCTGGAGAAGAAACGTCAGCTGATCGTAATGTCGAAATTTGGAAAATCAAGAAGCTCATCAAGAGCTTGGAGATCGCACGCGGCAATGGCACCAGTATGATTTCATTAATCATTCCACCCAAGGATCAGATATCTCGTGTAAGCAAAATGTTGGCCGATGAATTTGGCACAGCCTCAAACATCAAGTCGCGTGTCAATCGACTGTCAGTTTTGGGTGCGATTACCTCGGTACAGCAGCGATTGAAATTGTACACCAAAGTGCCTCCCAATGGTTTGGTCATCTATTGTGGTACCATTGTTACCGAAGAAGGTAAAGAAAAGAAAGTTAATATTGATTTTGAGCCATTCAAACCGATCAATACGTCATTGTATTTGTGCGACAATAAGTTCCACACCGAAGCACTTACGGCACTTTTAGCTGACGACAATCGTTTTGGCTTTATTGTGATGGACGGTAATGGTGCCTTGTTCGGTACCCTACAGGGCAATACACGCGAGGTATTGCACAAATTTACCGTCGATCTGCCAAAAAAGCATGGTCGTGGTGGTCAGTCCGCTTTGCGTTTCGCACGTTTGCGTATGGAAAAACGTCACAATTACGTGCGTAAAGTTGCCGAAGTGGCAACGCAACTATTCATAACAAACGACAAACCCAATGTTGCGGGACTCATTTTGGCCGGTAGCGCCGATTTCAAAACTGAATTGAGTCAGTCCGATATGTTCGATCCTCGCTTGCAATCCAAGATCATCAAACTCATTGATGTTTCGTATGGCGGTGAGAACGGTTTCAATCAAGCCATCGAATTGTCAGCCGAATCTTTGCAAAATGTGAAATTTATACAGGAAAAGAAATTGATCGGACGCTACTTCGATGAGATTTCCCAGGATACGGGCAAATACTGTTTCGGTGTAGATGACACACTGCGCGCCTTGGAATTGGGTTCTGTCGATATATTGATCTGCTGGGAAAATTTGGATATACAACGCTATGTACTGAAGAATCATGCCAATGCCTCGGCGCCCACCATTTTGCATTTAACGCCCGAACAGGAAAAAGACAAATCACACTTCACAGACAAGGAGACGGGCGTTGAAATGGAACTGATCGAATCACAGCCTTTGCTCGAATGGTTGGCCAACAACTACAAAATCTTCGGCGCTACTCTAGAAATCATTACCGACAAGTCTCAAGAGGGCAGTCAGTTTGTGCGTGGTTTCGGTGGCATTGGTGGCATATTGCGTTACAAGGTCGACTTCCAAAGTATGCAGCTCGATGAATTGGATAATGAAGAATTTGATTTAGATGATTATTAGACAATTTTTTTTTATTTACAATTACCACAACTAAATACAAGACAAACAAAAAAGATGATAAGTTTCTTGGCTGAAAAAAACAAACTCAAAAGAGGATTAAGAAAATAGTCATATTCCAAAATTGGCTAAGCACATACAGCTACACATGCAATTTCCAATTGTTCTGGGGGAAAAGTTAAAGGTAAATAAAGATTGATTTTTTTTTTGTGTAAAACTACACAATTTATTTAATTTAAAATGTGTCGAAGTCAGCAGAAATTGAGTATTAAATAGTTTTTCTTTATTTATTGGCAAAGAAATTGAAAAAATTTGTGTATTTTTTTTTAATAATTAAATAAATTATAAAATGTTTAACTGGACAAAGTTTAATTTTAAAAAATTACACAAACTTTGAATATTTTCTGTTGTTGTATGGCCAAAAACGTTAAAATCTTATTGTTTTTGTTTGTTTATTTGTTTACATGCTAATTTTACTTGTTAACAATATTTTGTTTATTTTCTGTATTGAAACAGTAAAACATTAGCATAAAAATTATACGTCTACTACCATTTTTAAAAGAAATTATCTCATGTTTAAATCTCAATACCTCTGTCGGCCTAGCTGCTTTTTAAAATTTTGTATAGTATTTAAAAGAACTTTAACTTTTCTCTAACCATTGGAATTGTTGTGGTTACGGGCTAAAGGATGTCAACTGGTTTCAGAGGGACTAAATTTGAATACCAGCCTTTGACATCAACTCAAATCCTTTTAAAATTTATCATCTTCAGAACGGATTCTTCCATATTTCCAAAATAAAGAAAATTCATCTACCAGTCAACTATCTATATTACACAGCAAACATATTGATATATTATTAATACGAAAAAAAAACCAACAAACAAAGAAAAGTAAAAACATCATCTTAAATGATCATTAGTTTAAATTGGGTTTAATTTTAATTTAAGTGGCCTTTTATACCCTTAAAACTTGCTGATAAAAAGGAAATAAAATTGCTCCTAACTCTTTTGAAACTCTTTTGATCAAACTCAAGGATTGGTTGTCAAATTTTTTTTTTTTGAGAATATTTGTTTTTATTATGGAAAACTATATATATATGGCCTTTTTATACATAATAAAAGAAATATAAAATAATTTACAACTAAAAATCATGTGCGCCAAATTTATTTTATTTATTTTTTTAAATATTTTCAAAAATAACTCAGTAAAAATTGTATTTTAGCTAATAAAAAAAAACAAAACAAAATCGCCTTAAGAAACCCACATTTGTAATAAAGTTTTCTCTAAAATAAAATCCAAGAATTTGTCTAGAAAATAGTAAATTGTTTTTTTTTTTTTTTGCTGCAAATTGTTTCGTACTTAGGTTATTTCTTAGAAAAGGATATAAATAATGATGATTCAATTAATTGTATTTTATTATACTTATGTTTTCTTATAATATAAAGAGGTTGGCTGTTGGTATTCATGTTTGATTTACCAGTACACACCGGAATAGTATGGTTAAGCATGTTACAAACAATAAAATATATAATCAGTGAGTCATGCATCTTTGTGCAATATGTAGTACAAAGTGTGATAATACTTTTTTAATAGATTTAAATACTTAGAAAGGTACTAGCACTTATTTGTGAGAATCTATTGAATGATCTTCGGCGACAAACTATATTTTAATAGTTTTTCTGTAAATATGAGGGTATTCAATTAATTGGGTTTCTTGTTTAATGGGTTAATCGAGCAAATAATCTGGGTTTAGATTTAATCGGTTAATTTTAAATTATTCGATTAACCGAATAATTTCTATTTTAATTTTAAATTGAAAAGTAAAACTTATATAAGCATTTTAAAACAGGTTTTTTTAGGTTTTCAGGAAGATCTCAAATAATTTTTTTTTTTAAAAATAATATAATTTAAATGCTTTCCTTTTAAACGATTTTTTATTTTTAATAAAACTTGACTTGAAAAAACTCTCTCAATGATTGTAGATGTTGGAGAAATCGAAAGTAAGGTATGATTAAAATATCCAATTTTTCAGTAATTTTTTTAGTTTCTTCTAAGCTTATAAAATCATCCATCCATTGGAGTACTTTTTGGATTTTTTTAGATTTTGAATACTTTAATAAGTAGTTTCATTAAGTTCTGATAAAATACTCGTTTCAGTAATGTCTTCTGTTTAGTCTATTACCATATAGAACATTCTAGTTTCGGTTTTCGTTCTATTATATTTCAGAAAACTTGCTAGAAGAGAATGTTCAAGAGTTAAGAAATAAAATTTTGTGTGTTTAAAATTATATTTCTATATAAAGTGCAAAAAAATCGGTTAATCGTCACAAATTAATCGGTTTATTTGTTATTTGAGAATCGTCAATTTTAAATTATTCGAACAATTAATCGACCAAAGTTTATCGATTTAATACCCTAATAAATATACACTTTTTCTGAAAGTATAGAACAATTTCTTAATTCGGAATTAAAAAATATCAGCCGTAAATCTATAAATCATAGCATTTATTTAAATAGAATTCATTAATCGTTGAAATAAATCATAAGTGGTTTCATTTCAAAGTGGAATTGATATTTGATTGTAATTATTTGGTTTTCGAAAATTTTTAATCAATACCAAAACACTATCGGACAATGCAAAATACTTAGGAGTTATTCTGGATAGTAAACTATCCTGGAAACCCAATACCCTTTCATGGACGTCAAAAGCCTTGAAGGCTATGTATGTCTGTAGGAAGGCGATAGGTACGCAGTGGGGTATTAGACCCCAGTTCGTCAACTGGCTATGTGATACGGTCATTAAGCCGGCACTATTTTATGGAGTTTCTGTCTGGTGGAAGGCATTTGACAGTGGCTCGACGTGTATGCTATTCGAGAGAGTTTTAAGGAGAATGGCAATCCTGATAACAGGAGCTTTAAGAACGACCGCAACAAAGTCGCTCTTTACTATATTGAACTGGATCCCTGTGGATCTAATGGCAAGAAAAATGGCATTTACTTCTGCCTTTAGGCTAAACGCGATTGGTGCGTGGAAACACGCTCCATATGGTCACGCCAGCATAATAGGTAGTATTCAGACTCTTCCGGAGAATATCGATTACTGCATTTCTAGGCCCTTCATAGCGAGGAATTTCGATTTCTCAATTCCGCAATGAACGGGCCCTTACATGACACAACGGGTCTCTCAGTCTATACGGACGGTTCTGTGAAGGGAGATCGAGTTGGCGTAGGTGTCTATATTCGGGAACTCGATATTAGGTTATCTTTCAGACTTCCGAACGAATGTAGCATTATTCAGGCTGAATTATCGGCCATCAAAAGGGCGACTAACTGGCTTAGTTATAACAAGATATCTGACAGGGATATTTGTATATATACTGACAGTCAGGCAGCTATAAAATCCCTGACAGGTGTATACTAGGGTATTCGAATTATTCGATTTTTCTCTTGTTCGAATAAAACGAATAATTCGAATAAGAGATTTTAACTTGTTCGAATAATTCGATCACACGTTTAAAATTAATCGAATTATTCGAATAATTTAATTTTTTTTAAAAAAGTAAAGAATGAAGTTTTGATGTCGGTTTTTTAATATTTTATTGTTAAAGAAAAACAAAAAATAACGTTATAGTTAACAATTCAATTATCAAGTATTGATAATGTTAAAAAACATTCGAAAACAAAGTCCATCATTAAATTTTCAACAGAAATATTCTGATCAGATTAACTCCAGAACAATCTACGTAAAAATTGACTAGCAATAGTTTTCGATTTGGAGATATGCTTTATACAATATAAACGTATTAAGTACTTTTCTATGTCATTCATTAATTCGGGTTTTAAATTGAGTAACTAATTCTTTAGTAAATTAATTATTCACTTTTTCTAAATTATTTATAACAAATTGTATTATACATCAAGCTCTATCAACGTTGCCGAATCTTTGCTTAATAAACTGGTCTTGGGGAATTACACAATAATTTCATATCATTAAGTTTCATATCATTGTCAGTGAACGTGGCTAATTTGAAGTCAGGCAGTGCATGATTGACGCATTTACAAATACGCAAAAAGTTTATTACCATGTTATACAAAGATGTTCAAAATCATGTATAAGACGAACTTCATGCTTTTCTTGCAACAAAACGTTAGTTTGCAATATTTGTGTTTATCATTCGATTTATTAAATATTGTGCAACACTTACGTACGCGGTTAATAATATCACTTATATACATATATTTTAAGATCATGGCCTTCATCTATTTCAATGTAATCATTATAAATGTCATCCTCAATATCACTTTCGATGACCGTTTCAAAATCACATTCTCACATTCAACTCTACTTTAATCCAAGTTAATATTTTGACTATTAATTGCGATTCTTCTAATATTTCGCCAGCTAAATAACGAATAATTTATTCCGTACCTTTTATTTTCATTGGTTCAAGACCTAAGTTAAAAATTTTGAAAGATATGTTTTTAGAATTGTAACTTGCAGTAATATTTATATATTTATAGAAGGAGCAATCGGAACACTCATCTACTGTGATCGAAAGTCCCTTTGTCTTTAATTATTTGTCGAATTTCAGAAACAATACCATTTTTGTGAGTCATTATTAATTATTTGAATTTGAAATTATGAAAAATTTTAAGCAATTTAACAAATTTAAAAATAATGAACATTTATTCGTTTTATTCGATTATTCTACATAGAATTGTTCGAATTATTCGTTATTCGAAAATGGCCATTTTTAAATTGTTCGAATAATTATTCGTAAGAAATTATTCGATTAATCGAACGATCATTAGTCGAATGAATACCCTAGTGTATACACAACATCAAAGTTACACATACGAGTGTTGTTTTTGTTTTCACATATTTTTTTTTACTAATACATTCGCACCACTTAGGTTTTTGACAACTGAGTTAGGTCTTTGACAGGAGAGTTTCCGCACTATGTGTTTTCTCTATGACCAAAACCTTCACATTTGTTTTAATATGAAAAACGCTGTCAAATTAAAATTAGAAATACAGAAATATCAAATATTTTTGGAATTAATAAATAACACGGAATCTGTAGAACCTATAACGAAATCAATTAAAATAAAAACTACAGAATTGAAACCATTCCGAATAAAATGTGTGACAGGCATGTATGTTATTATTATATTAATACAAACCGAATTAAAATATTTGTTCTTCTTTCAGTTTTGTTTTACTTTTAATCATTTACAAAATTAATTGAAAAAAAAATACCTAAGCCTTTTTATAATAGATGTAAATTAAAATTTAATCATTAAATATATTTTTAAATCCTTTTTGTAATGATTTGAATTAATGAAAATTCGAATGATTTATTAAGGAATTAATTCGGCATTCACCGACAAGAAATTAAAAGTTAATCAACAGTTTTTTCTTGTATTATTTAAGATACATAAATATTCAAAATTAATTAAATTAAAGAGTTCAAGGCTTTCCTTAGTTACGATGCCGAGATACCGGACTACAAAGTTCAAGATCTCGTTTTGGTCAGTTGTGTTTTATTTCTAATGGCATCTTCTCATTACAATTTATATTTCTAAGAGTATTTGTGCAAATACACTCTTACCGCAAAACTTTTGCTACTACAACAGCTAATCATAAAATAAATGCAAAAGAGCAACAAAAAAAAACAATTAACGGTCAAATTTGTATTATCTTTTAACGATATTTTAGATAACGACACGCCAGACATTTATTCTCATTATCTCTACGCTGACGATCGCAACTGCTTGACATTTTGTATTTTAAAAAAAGGTTAATAAAATAAACTAATTTAAAAAACTCTGTTATTAAAGAAATAGTTAAAATTTTATATAAATTTTCCAAAATGTGTAGCGTCACGTCAGATATCTATTAAAAAAGAAAACACTAAAAGTAACATTAAAATTTAAACAAAATATAAAAAATTATGTCGTTTCTGTTTTTACAACTATTTTTATTTGTCTCCCTCCCTCACAACACACCAACTATATAGTCTCGTAGCATATGCTGGTTCCAAAGACCTTGATCATCCCGTTCAAATGTGGGACAGTGGGGTCGATCAAAAGAAAAGTAATAAATCTATCGATTGCAAGAGATACAACGTTGACCATCAGATGTCAACGTTGACCATCATTAGTTTGCAAAGCTTTGTAGAGCTCGTAACTTGTAAACTGTATTACAGATGGCAACTGATCAAATTCGCAACCAGAAATTTGTGGTTGGCTTCTGATAACGTAACTTAAGTTCTGTTGCCATCCATAATCGACATATAATTTATCTCTAACCCCCATTAACACAAAGCCTGGTTCTGGCCTAACTAATAGTTATACTGTCGGTTAAAAATATTTTTGTATGAAAACTGTCAGTTTAACCATTAGTTAATACATAACCATACTTCGTGTTACTGGGGGTTATACATTAAAAAATATTTAAGCTTAAATTTTCGATTTTTAGCTAGACTTTCTCGGATAACATTTGCGATTGTGACTTGAAATTGCAATAGAGGTGTTCTGTAAATCTATCTAAACAGCTAAACTGATTGTTTTGAAATATGAAGAGCATTTAGAAAAAATCTATGTAAAAGGTTACTTAGGACCTTTTACATAGATATTTGGTTAAATTTGGTTCTATAGGACGTGAGGAGTATTTATTTGTGTTCTTTAAAATCTAACGCTATGTGTGGCACCACACAGTGATATGTTTTCAATTTGGACGCACTACATAAAACCTCTTCGTAGCTATTAATTATCTCTTATAGCTTAGGAGATATTCGCATTTGAAAATTAAATTTTCAACATTTTTACCCACCCTACTCCAGTTTTTTGATGACGGCGATATTCCCGATTTTCACAATAGATGTATATATCAAATAAAGAAAGAATTGTTTAAAAATCATGACTGGGTCCAAAGTTACATGCATTTGAATTTAAAAAAATTAAAAAAGCGATTTTTCGCTATTTTTTTTTATTCTTTTTAAGTTAACTAAAAAATTTCTAAGAGGATGTATAATGAATTTTTACTGTTGAAAAGCTAACTTTACATCAAATATTTTAAATGAAAAAAAATTTATAATTTTTGATACCGAGGGGACCAGGTCCATTCAAAAAACGCCAATTTTTTATGTAAAATTCAGCTTTAGGGCAAAAATTCTCAAATCGCATAGTCGATATCAAAATATAGTAACCTATTTTAGATGGCCCAATATGTTCTTAATTATTTTGTAAAGAGTTCCGATAACCCCGGCCCTTGTATGGATAGTATAGGCAAAAAACCAAATTGCGGAATACTTGATTACAAATTTCAAAATTTGTTTTTGTTTTTCCATTTTATATAGAAAAGTCTACATACATAACCGTGAAATTTCATCGAAAAATATTCATAAATAAAAATTTTATTTCAATTTGAAAAATTAGTATCTATTAGGGTATTCAATCGATTAACCGTTAATCGGTTAACCGATTAATTTTTGTCGGTTAACTGTTCCAATAATTTAAAATTGACGATTTTCAAATAACGAATAAACCGATTAATTTGTGTCGATTAACTGATTAACCGAAATGTCTCTTTTTTGCACTTTATACAGAATTATTTTTTAAAATTTAATTTCTTAACTCGTGAACATTCCCTTCTAGCAATAGTTATTTGAAGTATAGTACGGAAACTGAAACTAAGGAATTTGGAAATGACATTTTTTCTAGAATATTCTATGATGAACTTTGTGATAATGAGTTGAATATGAGTAATAGACGAAACTAAAGACATTACTGAAACGAGTCTTTAATCAGAACTTAACGATACTATTAAAGTATTCAGAAAAATATGCTTAGAAAAAACTAAAAAAAGAACTGAGAAATTGGATACTTTTTATTGTGCCTTATTTTCGATTTTTCCAAATCTACAATCAGTGAGAACTGAGAAATTGGATACTTTTTATTGTGCCTTATTTTCGATTTTTCCAAATCTACAATCAGTGAGATAGTTTTTTCAAGTCAAGTTTAATTAAAACTAAAAAAAATCGTTTAAAATTGAAGCATTTAAATTGCATTCTTTTTTTAAAAGATTATTTCAGAAGATCTCCTTAAAATCTAAAAAAATAACACACATGTGTATATTTTTATTTATTATTTTGTTGAATTATTATGTTCTTGTTCTTTTTAGTAACAAAATGCTTATATACATAAGTATACAAAATTCGTGTTTTTCTTTTCAATTTAAAATTAAAATAGAAATTATTCGGTTAATCGAATAATTTAATATTAACCGATTATTAACCGATTAAATCTAAACCCCGATTAATTATTTGCTCGATTAACCGATTAATCCACAAACCCGATTAATTGAATACCCTAGTATCTATGCAAAAACTCAATAAAAGGCATTTTTTGTCATATTTTTCAAAAAAGTATTCCATGAATTTTTTAATTGTCAAAAGTTATATACATTTTTGAAAAGTAGACAAAATCCTCTATCCTTTGATATATAACATGTATACCTTATGTTTTTTATGTGGCAAATTAATTACGGAAAACTTAACAACTCGCAGATAATTTACCTAACAGAAAATCATAAAAAAGTATGTTGCCTACATAACAAGATTTTTATGAATGTAAATAACAGTGCTAGGTTAATTCTCAACGAGTTGTTAAGTTTTCCCTAACTAATTTGCCACGTAAAAACATAAGGTAGACGTACAATAAATACATCAATGGATAGAGGATTTTGTCTACTTTTCAAAAATTAAAAAATTCATGGAATACTTTTTTGAAAAATATGACAATCATTACGCCATGTACAAAATGTTTTCATACAATATACCAAAAAAATATAGACAAGTGGCACCACTGAACAGCTGACATAGAAATTAAAAAAAAAAACAAAAAAGGTAAACAATTAAAGTAACAGCGAAATCTAAATTATGGTGGAAAAATGGGAAAAAATAAGATTAATATCATAATTAGGATATTTTGGTTCTAATTTTATTGATAACTGTTCAATAATTGCAAAATCTCTGCCAATATCTTGTAACATAAACATTTTTGACTTTGTGTCGAACTTTTTTACTTGGTGAAGAAAAACTGATGCTGTTGTTAAATGAGTTAAAAACAGCTTCAGCTGGTTTTATATTTACAGTCGACTTTAACGTCAAAAGTATATTTTATCTTGTCTATGGTAGACCTAAAGTCCACTCTTAAGTAAAGACGACTTTTTTTCTCTTAAAATATGATTTATTTCTGACCATGATTATGGGCCATTTTTTGAAATTTTGTAAATAAAGTAAATATTTATATCTCAACAACCCTCGTTAAATTGGCAACGCCATTATAGTACCATAAACTACAACTCTGTTAAAACTGTCAACAAATCGTACGCAATTTCACAACTGTGTGGAAAAAAATATGCCAAACACATTTCACAGAATTTATAAAAGAAAAATATTGGAATTTATGAAAGTAAATTCAACATTTAAACGTAATTATATTTTAAAATAAAATATGGTGGATTTAGATAGTGTGGAGACTACAAAGCCCCCACCAAATTTAGCAGAACAAACATCACAGGAATTATCTAACAAGGAGACAAAACAACAATTGTGTCGTCTTTGTTTACAGCAAGAAAATGAAGCTGACGCCGATAAGATTGTGGACATTTATGAAGAACCAGGTGTCGATGAAAAGGGTGATAAAATTAAGGCTGTGGAAGAGCTTCTATATGAATTGTTTAATATAAAGGTAAGTTTGTGGTGTTTTTGGACAATTGTTCTAGTTATTTTAAGTTTGTTTTTCAGTATGACAAATCATGCACAAATCTGCCACACATTATTTGTCATCGATGCTGGGATATGGTGCAGGCTTTTAATAGCTTCCGCAGTTTAGTTCAACAGTGCGAGGAACTGTTGCAAAAACGTTTGAAGCTGTTACAAACAAATGCATTTTTGTTAGAAAATGAAGAAAGAAGACCTGGCTTAAATGGTAATCCTGGAGTGTTTGTGCCCGATGATGATTGTGAAATTGAAGAGGTCAATCCAGAACAAGATTTTGAAAGTTCTGAGGATGACTTTTCTATGGAATCGGATTCAGAACCCGAAGATGTGGTTTTGCCGGTAAAAGCAAATGAACCGAATTTACCCCCAACAAATGTTAACACAAAAGTTACAAAGGGCGCGGCGAAGAAGAAATCTGCAGTTGTTAATGCAACAGCAGCTGAGCCAATGGTTAATAATGATTTAAATGTTCCCAAAGAAATGCCGCCCGCCAACATGCTAATGGAGCATATGAATTTGGAGTTTTCCATTAAGAACACCTACTCCTGTCAATACTGCGATATGTCATTTACCACACAAAACGATTGTACAGATCATGAATCACGTCATGACCCTAAAGCGCCATTCCTGTGTAATTTCTGTCCCATGCGTTGCACCAGTCGCCAAGCCTTGATTGGTCACATTAAGGAGATCCATGATCCCGAACGGCCGTATGTCTGTGCCATATGCAACAAGGGTTTCTGTAGACGTTCTGATCTTAAGAAACACTCTATAGTCCACACAGGTGTTAGGCCATTTGCCTGTCCCATTTGTGCGAAAAGTTTCTCACGCAACACGAATCTTACCAAACACATGCGTATACACAGCAGTATTAAGCCTTATGTCTGTAAACAGTGTCCGCGATCATTTTCCACTGCCACGGAACTTTTGCGACATGGACGCACTCATTCCGAAACTAGAACTTTCAAATGTTCTAGATGTACGGCAACATTTGCGCGAAAGGATAAGTTACAAATGCATGAACAGGCTCATTATCGCAAAGAATCCGAATTTCTACTAAATCAAGCTAAACAACCGGGGCAACAAAATTTGGCTGTATTGCCACAGTCGGTGGAAAATATGGAAAATATGGTATTGCCCATTAATCCATACGCCAATGCAGATATTAATCAAGCCAGAACAACGGAAGATATACAGCGATCATTGTTTGCCGCTAATCAGTTTCCACAAACTAAACCAGCATTTCAGAATAATAAAAAATCCTCTCATGGTCGTATACATACCTGTGACATATGCAGCAAATCTTTTACCCGACAACGTGATCTCCAACGCCATCAGGCTTTGCATTTAGATACGCTCTTCACATGCAAACAATGTGGTGTTGGCTTCAGTCGTCGAGAGAAGCTGGCCCGTCACGAACTGGAGCATCATGGTCCCCAGTACCCTTGCGAAATATGTCGCATAACATTCCACAAACGCGAAGAATTGGAAATGCATTTGAAAATGCATGAACTACAACAAAATGCCGCATTGTCTGCCCATCAAGCAGTGCTAAATGCTGCTGGCGTACCACTTTCGCCCTTGGAATTAACACAAATCCATCATCATACGGTGTCACAATCATTGCAGCAACCACAACCTCCTCCACTACCGCCAGTGGTTCCGCTGGCTCCTCAACGTCCATCGGCTTCTGACATCTCCTTCTACAGCAACATGGTGCCAACCATGAATTTAGGGTTTTACAGTGAAACACGGCCCGAAGATCGTAATGGGATTTAGGTTGTTGGCAGTGTTAATTTTTAAAATATGGCTTGGAGTTTATATTATTATTATCATCTTAATTATTTTACTTTGTACTAATTCTTTTAATTTTAATAAATTTGTCATATATTTATTGATATTAAACATACTAAATTTTTCTTGGAATTTATTGGTTTTTTCTTATAATTTTGGGTTATTTACACAGCCCAATTATGAATAAAAATTCCCCGGAAGTTTTTTCCCTTTTCCCATTTTTCCTATTCAAATTCAATGGGAAAAAATTCCCGGGGAACAAACTCCCGCGGAATTTTTTATTCATAATTATGCTGACAGATTTCTTAGTAAAAATAAAAGGGAGGATAACATAAAAACGAGTAATGTTTTTGGAACTATTTTTGTTTATAGTGTAGTCGTTACTCCGACTAGATTTTCAGACAAATACATAAGTATATAGCCCAATTATGTGGGAATTTTTTCCCTTTTCTTATTTTTAACCAAAGTATACTTTTTAACATTGAATTTGAATAGGAAAAAAATCCCGGGGAACAGATTTGAATGTATTGGGGAGATCTGGATAGATAGATTTAAAGTGGTGTGTACTATAAGAAATACATTTCCACTCGGAGATCCGTAGAATCCATTGTGATACCCTTTAGAAATAGAATTAGGTGTGAACTAGACGTGAAGTGAAGAAATTATTTGAAAATGAAGAAGTAAAGTGATATAAAAAGAAAACTCAGTCTAAAAAAACAGGAAATAAGTATAGGCTGGGATTCTCAGAGTCCTAAATAGTCAGCCTATTCCCCTGATAAAGCCTAATAGATTACTTTTTTTTTATTAGACAAAGTACATAATATTTGTATTCTCAAAATGTTGGCCTCAGCGCCAAGAAGGCATTTTTGAGGCAAGTTGGCACTTAGTTCATAACTAGCTATATCCCTCAGTTCATCATGGAATCTTTCCCCTAGCAATTTTTTCCTGAGACCCTGTAATCTAGGACAGTTACAGAGAACTACTAAACGAATATTCAGATTTTAAGTGTTCAAATTGTATTAAACACCAAAGGAGGGGTATAGTATCCTCAATTCCTCAAAGGTGGGGTACCTCGGGTATGTGAAAAATGACAATAAAAATGAAAAAACTGTTTAGTAATTAAATAGACTAAAAAACCGAAATTACCGAATTATCTTTAAGTAAGACTGAAATTTTTTTCAATCTGCGCAGTCGTTTTAGAAATATATATTTTTTTTTGCAAAATTTTTGTTTTTTAAAACGCCATAAAACATTGGATTTCATTGGTGATTCCTTTTTAAGTTTGTAACCCCCATGTAGATACAAATCAACTCAAAAGTTTGAGTCAAAACACTTCAGCACTGATTATTTGAGTTTCATTAACGAGCTACAAAAGATTTCGAAATAATTTGTATTAACCTTATTCAATTAACCTTTATTCAATGAAATTGAATATAGTTTTTTTTTTTAAAAAAAAAAAGTTTTCATTCTATTTTGTCATCAATTGAACATGCAGTTTGTTTGCATTAAGTAATTTGTAATTAGTGACTTACACACGAAAAATAATATCAATTAAAAAATAGTTTATGACGTTTTCATCAGAGCTTCGAATTAATTAATTCAATTTCAGCTTAATTCGCTAAAATCTTAATTAAAAAAGGGCGGCAAATCATTCCATAAATCCATTTGCAAGAATCTAATTCTTTAGCTTCATACAAGTCTATATGAGGAGCCGTAGAACAAAATTTACTTTTTCGAATTTTTTTACAAATTGATTTTTTGATATTTTTATAATATTTGGGTTGAAATCTTTTAGAAACAATCAATTTCCCAAAATTTTCAAATTTTCAAAAAAGTATACTTTGTTCTGCGGCTCCTCATATAAAGCTACGTTTCAGCATACACCGTAATCGGCACCGAAAACGAAATTCCATACATTTGCACCGAAAAAAAATTCGTTTCAGAACATTTTTTCGGTGCAAATGTATGGAATTTCGTTTTCGGTGCAGATTACGGTGTATGCGGAAACGTAGCTTAAGTATATATAAAAGAGTTACGTTACTAACTGATTCAACATCGCACAGCCCAAAAACGATCTCGTTGGCTAGTTCAAATTAACTCCACGTAAGATGATCATGCACTCAAATCGCTCGTGCTGAATGTCCAATGTGGCATAAGCTGTGTGGCATGTAGCGCTGTTCTGTTGAAACCCCATGTCGTTGTTGTCCATATCATCCAATTCTGTTCAAAATAAGTTGATAATCAACGACCTATAGAGTTCGCCGTTGACGATGATGGCCTGGCCAACGTCGTTCTCAAAGAAATATTGACCGGTGGTGGCCAGCCCAAATCCAAGAGCGGGATGCATTGACCGCTTTTGGATCTCATGTGGTATCGTCCCAAATTTGACAATGATGACGGGCGTTCAAACGGAAAAGCAAAATTGGTGCTTATATTTCTAATGGTACTTACAGGTCCCCTTATTGTAGATTAATATACCCTTCACCTTCGTGAGAAGGGTATATAGAAGTTTACCATTCCGTTTGTAATTTCTACATTTTTAATTTTCGACTCTATAAAGTATATATATTCTGGATCCTTATAGATAGAGGAGTCGATTAAGCCATGTCCGTCTGCCTGTCTGTCTGTCCGTCTGTCTGTTGAAATCAATTTTCTGAAGACCCCAGATATCTTCAGGATCCAAATCTTCAATAATTCTGTCATACATGCTTTCGAGAATTTTATTATTTAAAATCAGCAAAATCGGTCCACAAATGGCTGAGATATGAGGAAAAAACCAGGACAACCTCGATTTTTGACCTATATCTGGATTACTAAGTCATTAATATAGACAATATGGATATCTAATGATAGATATTTCAAAGACCTTTGCAATGACGTATATAAAACCATAGTTGACCAATTAGTCAAAATCTGAAAACATATTTTTTAACCCGATTTTTTTTTCACCAAAAGTTTTTTTTCGCTAAATATTAAAAGAAAAATTGAAAAAACAAAAAAGAAATTTTTAAAATTTAAAAAAAAAAAATTTAAATTAAAAAACATTTCGAAATTTTGTTTTTTTCAAAAAATTAAAAAAACAATGGAAAAAATTTAATTTGCTTAGACCCCTTTCACACTAGGCAATTTAGTTGCGCAAGTCTCTTGTGTTTGTAGATGCCAGAGGTAATGTCGGGTTAAGGAGAAGAAAATTGTACATGCTGTTTGTTGTTGGGCTAGAGACTTGCGCAACTAAATTGCCTAGTGTGAAAGGGGTCTTACCTAAAAATATTTAAAATTTTTATTTTGAAGTATAATTTGGTGAAGGGTATAGATTCGGCACAGCCGAATATAGCTCTCTTTCATGTTTTTCATTAAATTTGATATTGTTTTTAATCATTTACAATTGAATAGAAGTGCATATACAAAATATTCAAAACTATTTGTAATAAATTTGAATTGTAGAAAAATTTAATGATTCAATAAATTGATATTAGCAATTTTGTAATGGATTTGAATTAAAGAAAAATTTAATGATACAATAAGAGGATTTAATACTATAGAGCAGTAATGTTCACGCCATACAACAATTGTTTGAAAAATTTACACACATTTGTTACGCTCTTTTAAAAACTTTTGTTCATTCATCGTTTAGCTCTCGATGAAAACACATGCGACGGACTATCGTCATTTTTTTCAGACATTTACTAAGCATTGTTGTTGGTTGTTTTTGGACGAAGCATAGCAAACACAAGCGTTTCAATTGCAATTGAACACAAAATAACAAAGTCAAAATTAAATAGAATTTAGGCCGTATAATGCATAATTTTTCTTTTCCTTAAAATTTAAATTACATTCATTAAATAAATTGGTTATATGTGACAAAAATTCTAAATCTAAACTTTCATTATTTTGTTCTTATTTTAAATGTTTGACATTATGTTTGCTGGGTAGCTCTCTCACCAATACATCTTCATTTTTATTTTTGAACATCACTGCTATAGAGAATGAAATATTTGAATTCAATTAAGAATTTATTCTTTTGAACCTTTGTTTTTCCTAAACCAACTTTCCTTCTAGGGTTAATTGCAATATTATGTAAGTTGCTAAAATTAAAACAACGTTGTTTCCGACATTCACGCACATTTTTATAAATGTTCATTGTACATAAATATGTACAACTGAACGTGACAAAATAAATGTTTTAAATGCATGCAATTTTATCATGATTATCACATTTTCCACTTTTCAAAATACCTACCACATACTCTTTAATGAAATAAATGTAGAGGAGGTTTTAGTCAACTTAGAAAGTACACTGTGGAGAGGTGAATTAGCTTGAATTGATTTTTGGCAAACTCATTAAATTACACCCCCCACACAACAATAGATATTGACAGGATTAATTTGCCATACATATCGTTTAAAGTTTTGTGCAATTTAGAAAAAAAAATTAAGTGGATCTACCAAAATTAAAGAATTGGAGAAGGAGATTCGTAAATAATAATTGCTTAAATTATCTAAAAATTGTGATTCATATTGCTACGTTTTAACCTTTTCAAAACGTTTGTTTATTTCCTTTAAATAAACCGGATACTTTTGATTGCAAATAAAAGCCGTTTAGTAGTTTGAAAATTGTAACAACTCTGTATTTATTTAAAATGTACAACAACAGAATTAAATAGTGACTCAATGTTTTTTATACACGTTTATAAATTCGCAGAAATACAGACACACAGAATACAGAATTCACTTGAATTCACAAATACAGAATTCACTTGAAAAACACAGCACACTTTAAGGCACTCAGTTGATGTTTATTCGAATAGCGTCTCTGATAAACTCACTCACGACTGCTACCTCTGCCACTATTTATAACACTCTAGATTGCTCTTTAACTGTCTAGAGCTTTCTAATACATACGCCATCTGTGGTGTACTTTCTACAATGTTCTTTAACTGAATATTCGAATTCGAATATACGGTCGCAGCAAACAGCGTTACCATACTTACGATCAATGGTCAACTGAAAGCTTTTATTCAAAGTTAATAATGCTCACAGATATGTTACAGTTTGCTATTATAGCACTGCTATTTGAAAGCATTATGCTACTTTTAAATCAGCCGTTAAAATCGTTATATTTGAATTCAAGTACAATTTCGTAACAATATTATCTGATATATTGTGTTGGAACTAGGAAAATACGTTATGGGAGGGAAGAAATAGAAAGTAGCGGATGTGTACATTCGATTTAAACATTCATACATTAAAAAAAAAGGAACACTTCAGCGGGAAGTTTGTTCTTCATACGTAAAGTACGGCTAAATAACGAATTTTCTCTGTAGCGTGTTGTGCGGTACATTGGCCAATCGACCACAAAGGGATGTGTTCTTGATGAAAAACGTGTATTACGTAAAAATCTGCGGATATCAGAAACTAGTTCCCTAATTTTATCACTACACATTCCATTGTAGTACCGATAGAACAGTGAAACGCAGCCAACATTGCGAAGGTGCTCCAGAGAATCATTCGGGCGCTCCGAGAATCCAATCATTGTTTTCCAAACCGATTCCGGTACTTTTATTGATAACATAAGAGAAATCGAAAAGTTAAAATCAATTAAAAACTTAGGAGTTTAGTTCGAAAGTTCCGGCTTTTGGGAAGCTATATGTTGATTAGTGGTTCTTGGTTCTTTTTAGGCGTAAGCCTCTAAACTGGGCATAGGCTGTCTATTAGTTGTCTCCATCGTTTTCTATTCGTTGGTAGGTCGTTGAGGTCACCGTTATTGTTAAACGTAAGTCCTAGCTTCTGGTTTTGCCCAAAGTTGTTCATTGGATATTATACAAGGCCAACCGATTTTTAGGATTCTTCGAAGACATATGTTATATTATCTTCGGTAACGAACCAAGTCTCGCATCCATAGAGTAATACAGCTAAGACGCATGATTTGTATATATGGATTTTGGTTTTTACGCTATATATATTACAGATCCAGACTTTGTTAAGTTGGGTGCTCCAATTGCCTTTCTTATTCATAGTATTTCGTCATCTTTGATTGTACCATCATCCTCAGTTACGACACTTCCCAAATATTGGAATTCTTCAACACGTTGGACATGTATTAAGGGGTCGCCCGATCTAGAGTTAATGCGGATCTCCTTTGTCTTTGATACATTTCATGAAAACGCATAATATGGTAATGCCCCTCCAATTGTTGCAGTCAGCTGCATCCCCGTTTTTGGGCAGTTTCACTTAATGGCGTACAACCAATGAATAGGAAAACATTCCGCATTCCATATTTTTTCGAAGAGGAGGTGTAATATTGTTCAGAATGATCCAGGGTTTACTTTTAAAGCTTCCGCTACAATATTGTCCACTTCAACAATTTCAAGTTTTGATGGTGCTTCTGTATTGATGGGTAGCAATCTGGTGGGGTTATTTATTATTGCGATTCCTTCGCGTTGGACGTTTAATGCACTCATAAATGCACGATCAGTTGATAGTCTATGTTTGTTGGTTGTTGAAGGTTTTTAACGGGAACGGACCTCATAAAAAGGTCTTTCAGGTTGTGTGCTGCAGCAACGTTTTCAGCTTTTTTATCAAAATTACCCATATGTTCTCTCTTATCATCTCTTATAGTTGTTAAGGGGATATTCTTGGTAAGCCTGATCTTGAATGTATTGCGGAATTCATCTACAAACCCTAATGGTAGTTACATTCAGCAACAATGATTCTATGAAGAGAAGGCTGATAACAGTCCTTGAATGTTAATTCATAACAATGGTGTTATGGAACGAATTTCTGATATATTTTAATTCTGAATTAAGATCTTAGTTAATTAAGCTCAATTTTTAAGCATTTTCATTAAGGACCAAAATATCAGATCTGTACCATTTAAGAGTAAACTGTGGGGATACTGGCTTCTGAAATGAAAACTTATTATCACATGTAACTTGACTACGAAATTATTTTGAATATCATGAATGAATTGCAGTCACCTCAATTGAAAAAGCTATGAACTCCATTCAACTTAGGGTTTATTTCAGATACAGAGTACTTTTAATTCGAATTGACCGCATGTATCACACACTCTCTCTCTCTCCATAGTTCTCTCTACCATGCTATTTTGTTTTGTTTGTTTTCATTTATAAATTCTTACTCAAAATGTTAAAAGTGAAATTGTCACTCTTCTACAATGTTACACACGCCAAGTAAAACTTAATATACAGTTAGATGTGCAAGTTACATGGCGAGCTTATGAATGTGTCACGAACTACTACTACTCTGTGATGGAGGAGAGAGCATGAAAAGGAATAAATATGTTTGTTATTGTTATGATTCAATGTAGAATACAGTGTATAATACACCGTATAAGTAGTAATTGTGGAGGTTTTTTTTTCTTGTTGATATTTTGTTGTTGCTGTTTTGCTTAGTACATATCATCAAGAGACAGACATGCTCTCTGGATTGTGAGTTTAATTGAATTTAATTCAGTTTCTTACTGACTTTTGGTCCAACACCACTCGCTTGTTGGTGGTGGTGTTGTCTGTCTATTTTATCTATAATCCGAACAATATCTATTCAACTGTCTGTCTATATCGTCAATTGACTCGACTGCGTTTTTCTAAAGCACAATTTTGTATTATTGTTATTATTTTTTTTTGTAATTTTTTATATGAAGATGGTCACCGACTGATTAGTGACCTTTTTCCCTCCTCCGCCCATTCAAAAGAAGGCGTACTTACCTACACATACGCGTTAAATAACTAAGTAAAAATAATTAAATTTTTGTACGAAATAATAAATCACAAAGAAATGCTTAAAAAATTTTAATTAAAATTGTTGGTTTTGTGTCATGTTAAATGCTAATTAAAACACATTTTTTTAATAATTTCCAACGAAAAGAAAATTTATATTTCATAAAGTGTAATTAAAAAAAACAAGAAAGGATGGTGATAAATTTGTGAGAAAAGTTATACTGTAAAAAAATACAACTTTTAGAAATGTTCTATGTTTAAAAAAAAGAAATATTAATAGTTTTTATTACAGCAAATAACAAAAAAAAATAAACAAAAAAGAAAATAAAAAACATAATTTGTATTTACATACATGTAACAAAACTGCAAAAAATTCGCAGAAAATCATTTGTAGTTTCTATGAAAAATAATAACAAATTTATTTGTCAATAAATAAAGGGAAAAATTATGTACATGTAACTCCAGAATAGCAGCAGCAACAACAAAACCAAACAATATTAACAACACAAAAACCACAACAATAACAGCTAATATAGACAAACTGACACATGCATTACATACTTACATTCGTACATATGTCATACAAATATAAATATAAATGAAAATATTAAAATAAAAACAAAATAAAAAAATACCCTGTTACACTTTACATACTAAACACTCACTCATTCATATATACTACGTACGTACATTTATACATATGTACGTACATACATTTAGGAAATTTACATAAATTTTTTATTAAAGACAACAAACAAGTAGCAATAAAATTTCTTTGGTTTTATTTATTTTTCCAAAGGATATTAAAATTTTAATTAAAATCCAAAACACCAGGTGAGTGTAAAATGTCTTTTTTATTTATTTATATATGTATTACTCGTATGTATTGGTATTTTAAAGTTCGGTGCAGTTATTTGAAAGAATATTTTGATTCCAAAACTAATTTCTTGGATTTTAAGGATAACCAGTTAAAAGTTAATGTTTTTGGTTTAATTCTAAATATCTATCACTGTTATCTTTCTACTGTTATCTTTCTACTATTTCATAATACATCCGGGTTTCGTTGATCCTATATGGATCATAGTTTAGGTTCATTGGGCGTTCTTTAAGCATCTTAATTGAGTTCATATGTATTTGATTCCATTACATTACCCGAGCGACAATTCAGGTCCATCAATTGATACGCATTGTTTCCATACTAAACCAACCAGATTCTCTGATGAGTAAGGAGATGGGTCCTATTATACGTGATATAGGTTAGACACGGTGTCTTCGTTAAACAGTAAGCTCCTGTCCTGTTATAGTTGATAACAATAACTTAATCTTGCGATGGAATCCAAAAACTAATATCGTCCTGTCAACATGTCGACCTAGCAATAGTACATGTAGTTTCATTAGATCACCAATTTAAACAAGTGATTCAGAATATGCCAGGGAAGAAGTCAATCATCTAATCTTCCCCATAGAATATCACGATATTCCGTTCAGAAACGGCCTGTATTCTTCGGCTAACCTAGATGTCTTACGCCATCCGTTTTGATCACATACCATAAAATGAAGATGCCGCCGTCAACCCTATTCAGCCTCTAGAAGCTATCACTATACAAGATAAGTGTGGATAATTGCAGCAGTTGGCATTATTATGGATATCTTCATAGTATTTCAAGATCTTGGCATGTTTAGTGTACTGTACCTCCAGATTTTAGCATCACCTCAGAGTAGGGAACCGAATGTATAGCCATCAAATATACTGACAACTTATCGTAAATGTTATCACTGCTGTTATCAGAGTAACGAGATGGATTTCACTACAGCTTTGAAGATACAATTGATACTTATCTGTCTAATCGTGTCAATTCCACTTTTCTATTAATATAGCCACATTTGCCCATTCTGAATGTTCTATCTATTATAATTCCAGAAACTTATCTCTATCCATAATTTTAAATATCGGAGAAAAACAGCCACTCAACCCGCACTGCCCGATATCGTATCCAGAAATTTACCTTTTGACCAATAAGAAGCAAAGGGCCTCAACAAATTAGTTCCAGTTATTTATAGTTGATGCCATATGTTCCAAACTTCTCCTTACTGTTTTACCTTTTGAGCAAGCTACATGTATGAGAAGGTGGACCAATATGTATAATTCATTGAGGGATTTAATCCTCTACTACATATCGTGTATTTCGATATGTAGTGGAACGTGTTCACTACTGGATCACAGTTGGGTTATTGATATGGTATTGGGCCCAAATTGTTGTGATATCGTCGTCTTAATATCACATATCGGCTTTGTCATATTCATACTAATATATTTAAAGTCTTTTTTCACCTTCCTCAAATTTGCGACTATGTTCGTGTGATTTTATAAACTTATAACGGATACAGGACTCATCCCTGGTGCTTTAAGTTTTCATAATGAAATGCGCGAATTTCCATAGAACTCCTACATTTCCACGTCAGACGGTTCTACGTACCGGAATGATGGAACAAAGATTTTCGGCCAAGGGCTGTAAAACCAGCAACAACAATATAACTCCTAAATTATACCAATCAGTTTACATCCATGGTAGGCGTTCATATTGTTCAGGTTACGATGATTTTCGTCCAACAACCCGAATGTGAACAAAAGAGCGTAATAGAGCGTAAAAATACACACAATTCATTCAGTTTCTTGATGTTGTTGTGGATATTTTATTTTTTACCCAAAAGAGCACACAAATTAAATGCCTCTTTTTGCCTACCAATGGTTTACATGGAACACCTTAACAAGAAATGACTCGGAATGGACAAGTGTGACTGAATCGATTGTTCGATAATTACTCGAATGCTGTTTGTGTGATCAATGTATGACTTCTGTGTTCGGTTTGTTTATTAACAGTTCTTCATTTTCCATGTCGCATGACTGCCTTTACCCATAGTTCATGAATAATGTTCTTTACTTTTAGAATTCCAAGGATTCTTTGAGGCATTCTTGTGTCCGATATTGTTATACACAATATCACACAATAAATTTTAACGCTTAATGAAATTGGATAAGTAAAGATTAACACTAGGTCTCACGAAATGTAGCTTCTCCACTGTTGTAGAGTAATATGGGTTCGAAGGGACAGCCGGCATTATTATGTAATTCAAAGTCAGAAATATTCGCGAAGAGTTTCTCAATTTTCCAAAGAGCTTCAAAGAGCACGAATGTCTCACAAGAGTCCTTGGAGTTGTTAAGAATCCCAAATTGATATGGTGGTCGCTTCATCAATCAATAGCATACAGAAGTGATCTTTGCAATATTGAGCTAATATGGCTACCCATAACACTTTTCAGGTTAGAGTTGTTTGACCCTGCCAGGACATCGAAATCTTTCATCAACAACAAAATATTTCCTCGTTTTACGATGGATATTATTCCAGTCAGGTGATTGTAATAGTTCTCATTCACAGTCATATCGGTCAATACTGTGAGTGCGTAACAATGTAAAATCTCTATGGGCTACAAATAGTTAGCTATTTTACCTAAATAAATTAGAGTTTATCCATCACAAATAGAATTGGAACTTCTTTTTTTTACATAGACCAATGCATGCTAATTTATATCTTACGTCCCTACATATCTATACAAGTTTAAAAGAGTTTCAGCCAGATGTTCAGCATTTCACCAGTATGTATCTTTATTCACAACCTATGATTACAATTAATATAGCTTCCCAGATGCTGTTAATTTTTTATTAAATTTTGTTATTGAAAATTATATGTAGATTTCCGATATACAATAAGTTATGTGGACCTCGAGTAGCTGTTAGTAGTATTCAATGAATCATGATCTTTCTGTGGCAGGTTATTATGATTGTTCCTTGTTTCGGTATTCCCACCATTTAGGGATTTAATAGCAGCTTAAATAGCATCATAAATTCGAATATCTCTGTCATAGGTTTAATTTTTATTAGCTATTTCCAAGTTCATAATAAAGCGCAAAAATGTTCAACTTTTTCTTAAATATTTTCAATCTAAAACTCTCGCCAATGAGAGAGGAATATTGTCTATTTTCGGTAGGTAAAGATCTTTTGCATCTTAAGTAATTTATACAATATATCAGAGACTCTTTTAAATATATTAAAATTTCGAACTATTCTCCATATGGGCAATTCCACGAGATTGACAAGATTTGCTATTATAAAATTGTTTATTGAAACCGAATGTATATTTTCTATTCATTTTTTTAGTTTTTGTATACATATATTTATAGAATATATATTGTTTTATTAAAATAAAAAAAAATTTGTCACGTACGGTATGTCACGTATGATATTAAATTTTATTTATTATAAAATCATCGAAAGATTGTTTTTATTTAAATATGATGCATTGTAAAGGAACAATATTTCGTTTAGTGTAAGAAATTAAAAGAATACATAACGCCTCCCACGATTCGAAAATGTTCGCATATTTCTATATGTACCTCAAAATGACTTCCGTTTTATGTCACGTACGATATACCCTTATTTCGCTCGATATTTTGGACAACAATGTTTCGAAAGAACTTATTATTTTTACAAAATATAGTACCCTCTGAATGGAACATATGGACCAAATTATTTTTCAGATACTCTTATTTTTGCAAAATCTATTCCACTCTATAGGCGTACAAATGTCACGTACGATGATATGGAATTGCCCATATATGACTGATTCAGGAAATATCAACTCTTTGGATATAACAAATTTATAATTAATTTAAAAAATTATTTTCTAAATAACAAGTACAAATCATTATATATCGTCACCTTAAATGCAAACGGACGTAACTACATTTTTATTTTTTTTTATAGGAGAAGCAAAAAAAGTTATAAAATCGATAATAACAATTTTGTTGAGTATGAATTTCTTTAATAAAGTTGTAATTTTTGATCGCAGAGGTCTAAAAATTTGCATGAACATTAGAGTGGCAGCCGATTTTTTTTTTTTAGATTTCAAAGAGTGCCGGGTGGAATATTGTGACACTAGGTCTAAATGTTAAGTGCTGAAAATTTGAGCCAAATCGGTCAACGATTTCTGGACGCGCATCGAGGTCAAAGTTCAGATATATGCAAAATTTTACTATTTATATGGAATAAACAGGTGAAACTCGTTAAATTTTTGCATTGTTTTCTAGAAATGTATAGAGCTATTTATATTAATGAATATTACATTAAAAAAAATTTTTTGGAAGTTAACCCTGCATCTCCTTTGGGTCAAAATTACCCAAAAACTGTATTATCGCCAAAATTCGGAAAAAATGCAAATTTTTCAGATATTTTAAAAATTTTGCTACTAACTAAATACTTTTGCAATTGAATGCAAAATAATCGAAATTTTTACGTAATTATCGTTGTAATGAGATATAAATGACATAATTTGGTTAAAAAATGTTAAAGTTATTACAAATTCGCCAGACCATTAACGTGTTTCAGGCCACTTGAACAAAAAATTTAGGAAAAAAAATTAACATATTTCGAGAAAAATTAAAATAAAATCTAATTTTTATTTAAAATATATCCGTATTTACTTGTGTATGAGTTTTTTTCTTCGTAGGATACCGTTAACCTATTCGAAGGTATGGCCAAAAAAAAATTTTTTTTTTAACGGCTGTTTCAAATCTCCATTTTCAAATTTTTAAAAATTTTGTTAAACAAATTTCAGATTTTTTCGATCATCACATTGGGGTTTATTGAGATCAAAATAGGGAATAAAAATATGAAAAAATTATGTCAATACCTCTTACAGTTTTTCCGTACCTGCGATTTAAATTTTGCGATTTTCAAGAAAAACAAATTTTTTGTCCATATTTAGGCGAATGAGTCCAATTTTCTTAATGTTATAAATTTTAAGTAAAACCTATTAATAATATTATAGTCCTTGTAATTTTAAATATGGTGTGAAAGTTTTACTAAAATCGGAAAACGATAACCTTAAATCGTGAAGGTCAAAGGTCAAATTTTTTAATATTTGGAATTTCTAATGAAAAGATAGCGAAATGTTATATATTTTTGGGCAGATTTTAATGCAACTTAAGGAAAGTATAACATAAAGTCCAGAATTTAAAATAATAGCACAAAAATGGAAATTAACCCTTAGCAGCACTTGGGGTCCAAATTACCCTCAACTTTTAAAATCACGAAAAACACACCCATTTTGACCCCAAGTCCTCTTAAAGGTTAAAATTAATTTTTGCACTGTTGTTGTAAATGATAGACCTCAATATATATTTTCCTCAAGTTTCATGAAAATCGGCCCAAAAATATATAACATTTCGCTATCTTTTCATTAGAAATTCCAAATATTGAAAAATTTGACTTTTGACCTTCACGATTTAGAGGTTATCGTTTTCCGATTTTAGTAAAAGTTTCAGAACATATTTAAAATTACAACGACTATAATATTATGAATAGGTTTTACTTAAAATTTATAACAGTATGGAAATTCGGCTCATTCGCCAAAATATGGCCAAAAAATTAGTTTTTCTCGAAAATCGCAAAATTTAAATCGCAGGTACGGAAAAACTATAGGAGGTATTGACATAATTTTTCCACATTTTTATTCCCTATTATGTTGACAATAAATCCCCAAGTGATGATCAAAAAATTCTTAAATTTGTTTAACAAAATTTTTAAAAATTTGAAATTGGAGTTTTGAAACTGCCGTTAAAAAAAATATTTTTTTTTGGTCATACCTGCGAATAGGTTAACGGTATCCTACGAAGACAAAAACTCATATACAAGTAAATATGGACATATTTTAAGTAAAAATTAGCTTTTATTTTAATTTTTCTCGAAATATCTTAATTTTTTTCCTAAATTTTTTGTTCAAGTGGCCTGAAACACGTTAATGGTCTGGCGAATTTGTAATAACTTTAAAATTTTTTAATCAAATTTTGTCATTTATATCTCATTACAACGATAATTACGTACATATTTCGATTCTTTTGCATTCAATTGCAAAAGTATTTATTTAGTAGCAAAATTTTTTCAAAAACTGAAAAATTTGCATTTTTCTCTAATTTTGGCGATAATACAGTTTTTGGGTCATTTTGAACCAAAGGAGATACAGGGTTAATTTCCAAAATTTTTTTTTTAATGTAATATTTATTAATATAAATAAATCTACATATTTCTAGAAAACAATGCAGAAAGTTAACGAGTTTCACCAATTTATTCCATATTAACAGTAAAATTTTGCATATATCTGAACTTTGACCTCGATGCGCGTCCAGAAATCGTTGACCGATTTGGCTCAAATTTTCAGCACTTAACATTTAGGCCTAGTGTCACAATATTCCACCCGGCACTCTTCAAAATTTTAACAAAAAATTTTTTCCATACAACTGATTGTCACTCTAATGAACATGTTGTATTATAAAAATAACCATAATCAAACAAAAACTCGATTTTGAATTTTTGTGTAATTACGTCCGTTTGCATTTAAGGTGACAATATTCAGCTTGTTAAAAAATATTTAATTAATTTAATAGCTGTGTATTAAAATTTTAAAACTAAAAGGTTTTAATATTTGTTGACAACCAGCAATCATTTCTCCTTATTATTACTAGACATGCATACATCAATCCATCATATCCTAACACGTTTGGTTATCCTGTTTGTGTTAACATGAGGGTTGCATATTTATTTAAATTTTAAATAAATTCCCTTAATTTAAATTAATTATTTAAAGGTCTGTTTATATTCCCAACATAATTAATTTTTTTTTTTTTTGGTATTACTTACATGCACATCTGTTGTTATGTTAATATTACACCCTCTTTTCACCCACGAAATTGTCCTTATGGGCTTTTTTATCTTTTTGTATTGTGTGTTTTACAAGCAAGTCTAGATAAAGTTAACCAAATTAATGATACTTTTTTAAAACTTCTTTAAAAGTATAAAATGCATAATAGTATATAATTGTGTATATTATATTGATTTGTATAATGGTTTTAGGATCGATAGAGTGACATGCAGAGAATATTATTTGGGGTATTCACACGGTCTGCTATTAGTCATATTATCATAATGTCCTAATATATTATAATATGTAATTGTTCTTGTGTTTTAAACAAAAAAAGTATTATTTTATGACAACATAATAAACATAGTTCAATTAGTTTTATTAGTTTAGAACCTTTTTGTTTGATACACAAGCAAAATTTGTTAAAACAGTCATAATAAGGTATGTGATGAAAAACGATTTAGATACAAAAACGATTTGAAAACGACAAAAGGTGTGATGTGTTTATTTGAATCGTTTTGTCATATTAGTTTCAAATTCGAATTTGTTTAAAAGGTAATTTATCAGAATTAAATTTTCACTTTAATTAAGGTAAACAAATGGAGAGTTGCTTATTTTGTTGTTTTTTGTTATAATAATGATACGGAATGAAACAAAAATTGAATATCAAATCAATCGAAATTCATCACACCTAAATCGTTTTTGAAATTGATTTCAGTTTTGAAAACGATCGTTTTTCATCACATGCGTGAATATATTAGGACATTTTATTGTCCTTTACATATGTTTACATTCAATTATATTGTTACGTTTTAACCTTTTCAAAACGTTTGGTTTATTTCCTTTAAATAAACCGGATACTTTTGATTGCAAATAAAAGTCGTTTAGTAGTTTGAAAATTGTAACAAGTCTTTATTTATTTAAAATGTACAACAACAGAATTAAATAGTCACTCAATGTTTTTTATACACGTTTACAAATTCTCAGAAATACAGACACAATTTATAATGTACACGAATTTACTTGAAAAACACAACACACTTTAAGGCACTCAGTTGATGTTTATTCGAAAAGCGTCTCTGATAAACTCACTAACGACTGAAACCTCTGCCACTATTTATAACACTGCATTACCATCTAGAAAGCTCTATTTCGACAGCGTTGCCAACTTACGATCAATGGTCAACTGAAAGCTTTTATTTAATAATGCCCACAGATATGTTACAGTTTGCTATTACAGCACTGTTATTTGAAAGCATTATGCTACTTTTAAATCAGCCCTTAAAATCGTTATATTTGAATTCAAGTACAATTTCGTAACAATATGTATGAAAATACCATAAATCGGCTGGATGGTAGGTCAGGCCTATGAAGCCTTACTTCTTCTCTTTTCGAGATAAAGTCTTACAATATCTGGATAAGAAATATACAAATTAGGTTTTGAAGAAAGATGGTTCCAAGGCCGAATATATTTATCTATAGGATCTAGAATCAAAGGCAATGTCTATAAGATCCTAGAATCAGAGGGCAAACTTTTATTGTCAAGGAAATATAATATATCTGCTAAGATATAAAATATTAGCAGCTTTTCGATCAACTAGACTCCATTACAGATGTCTACCTTTGGTATTAATTGATTAATAATAAAATAAAACCACTTGTTCTTAATAAAACAAAATTCAGTAATTTAAACATGAAATTTTAAATCATAAATGACATTTAACAGAAATAAATGTCATTCGCAATTATTTCATTGATTTTGATAGCTAACGTATGTGTTTAAATATGTCAATAAAAGTTTTGTGAAAAATCATTAAAGCATACAAATAAAAATAGTTTATTCGGTCAAGGTTGCTATTTATGTATATTAAAACCTTACATTTGCCACAATAATAAATACATTGTCTTTAATATAATACACTACTAAATGTAAAATGAATCAATGATTCGTATGTATTTATTTGTTTCTTTTTTTTAATATTTTGGAAAATACTGGGATTTATCTTGGTGATCATTTGTCCTTGGGAAATCAACAAAGGCCATTTTGCTAATCGAAAATGCCCAGTGTCATCCGGCGGAGAAGGACGTTATATATGAGGATGGATTTATTTTTGTGGTATACATGCCACCAAATGTGTATCCAATTATCCAACCGAATGAGTTTTTAAAAGGATTAAACCTAAAAGATGGCACTTCTATTCTAATGTCTCTATACTGTAGATGACATTGGAGAATGGAATAATATTGAAACGGTGCTTTCCAATACCGATTAAAACGATTTTAGTATCAGCACAGATAATGAAGATAATGATATTGATTGAAGTGCCATTAGAAAATGAATACTTTACAGCAACTCAAATTTTAATTTTTAAAATATTGTTACGTTTTAACCTTTTCAAAACGTTGGTTTATTTCCTTTAAATAAACCGGATACTTTTGATTGCAAATAAAAACCGTTTAGCAGTTTAAAAATTGTAACAACTCTTTATTTGTTTAAAATGTACAACAACAACAGAATTAAATAGTCACTCAATGTTTTTTTTATACACGTTTATAAATTAGCAGAAATACAGACACACTTTATAATGTACACGAATTCACTTGAAAAATACAGCAAACTTTAAGGCACTCAGTTGATGTTTGTTCGAATAGCGTCTCTGATAAACTCACTAACGACTGCAACCTCTGTCACTATTTATAACACTGCCATCTGCACTCTAGATTTCTCTTTAACTGTCGCAGCAAACAGCGTTGCCAACTTACGATCAATGATCAACTAAAAGCTTTTATTCAATGTTAATAATGCCCACAGATATGTTACAGTTTGCTATTACAGCACTGTAATTTGAAAGCATTAGGCTACTTTTAAATCAGCCGTTAAAATCGTTATATTTGAATTCAACTACAATTTCGTAACAATCAGGCATGTGATGAAAAACGATCGTTTTCAAAACTGAAATCAATCTCAAAAACGATTTAGGTGTGATGAATTTCGATTGATTTCATATTCCATTTTTGTTTCATTCCGTATCATTTATTAGCAAAAAACAACAAAATAAGCAACTCTGCATTTGTTTACTATGAAAAGTCTGTTGAAGTAAAATTTTGTAAATTATAAAAAATATTTATCTTGAAAATTAAATGGCATTCGTTCTGACGGCAGCAGTACTTTTATTGGAAGAAGAGCACACGAAAGAGAATGTGAGAAGAAAGCAATTGCGGGATAATTCAAATCCACTGGATTTGCCAGAGGACATGTATGTAAAACATTTATTTTAAAAGTGCAGTTTCTAATTTTTAGCTTATATGTATGTAGATTTATTCAGTGTTACCGCTTGAACAAAGAAGGATTTGTAATGGTGCTAAATATGATTGGTCACGATCTGCCGCATTCCTCAATTTCGTTGACATTGCAGTTGGCGGCAGCACTTAGATTCTTTGCAGAAGGTGGCTTTCAAAGGTCTATTGGAAACAATGCATCGTTCAACCATATCAAAATATTTATTAACTATTTATTAACTGCAAGTTTATTTTAGTTATACTTTTTTCCACCCATTTACATCACGTATCGGGGGACCCAAGCTATTTAACTCTGCTGCCAGATCCTTCCACAAATTTTCAATATCAATTTTATCGCTTCTTGTAAAACCCTTAGCAATATCGACGTGACTTTGCATGAAGTCAATAAGTGCGTCTTCCTGAGAATGAGAATTCTTGTGTTGGCCCCTGGAAAACCCAAATATAAAATACATACATATATTTAATTTAAAAAAAAAAATTTACTTACATTTCCTTGTTAATTTTTCAAATGGCGAGTTAAAAAAAAAACAGCTAACGCACGGTTGCTTTAAAAGCAATTTGAAACAGATATTATAACTTTACATCACATAGCAAAACAATAAATTCACTTTGAAACAAATTGGAAATTGAAACTAATATGACAAAACGATTCAAACAAACACATCACACCTTTTGTCGTTTTGAAATCGTTTTTGAATCTAAATCGTTTTTCATCACATACCTGAATATCTTAGTTTTACATAAATTTCGTGGTTTCGTGTACAAAACAAAGATTTGTTTGTTCCTTTGTAAAAATATAATAAAATATACAATTTTAACATAAAATTTTATGAAGTTTTTATTATTTTTGCATTTTTGCTTTGCATTAATTAGTTCACTCTATCCCGACTCCACTGAATTTTTTGAGATTATTGCGAAAAATTTTAAAAATACATCTGAATGATAATTACAAAAGTTTGGTTTGAAGAGCCTTTGATAATGTCTGGGCCGAGAACTATTGTATATATTAAATATATAAATGTATCCATGGGGCACTAAAACTTTATGAAAGCTATTACAACAATTCAAAGTCACAGCATAGTGCGCCATTTACCGGGCCCTATTATTACTTTATCCTGTGATGGATAAAGTGCAAAGTACTATGATCAACAATTATTTATTGCTTCAAATTGAAACAGTATTCCATATGGTTCCAACAGAACGGTCCTACTGCAAACTGACTTATTGAAGGATGCTTTGCCGATTTTGGAGATTTGCATCGCTAGATTTTAGCACCTCAAATTTCTGTCTTATGAGATTTAGAAAGTCTTTGCTTCTCCTGTAAAGTTTATTGTTATACACTTAAGACATTTTCGAGGTTATGGCTCGAATTGTTTTCCTATCCCAATAAATACCCTTCACCAAAGAATACTTTAAGATAAAGATTGAAAACAATTTTTGGATGAAGAAAAATATTTGGTTAAAAAATTTCTTTGGTGAACAATAGTTTTTCCCGATTTTGACAAATTTTCGGTCCGAATTTCTATGAAATGCTTATCGTTAGATATTAGGGTATTCAATCGATTAACCGTTAATCGGTTAACCGATTAATTTTGTACGGTTAACTGTTCGAATAATTTGAAATTACCGATTTTCAAATAACAAATAAACCGATTAATTTGTGTCGATTAACCGAAATTCCTTTTTTTTTTGCACTTTAAATATGTTTTTTGTATTTATTTTTCCGTTTCAATTCAAATACAAATTTCATATTAAAATTAGATTTTTTTTTGAAGATTGAACATCATTTTGAATAAACATGATTAGTGAGTATGTATAATAACTGACATATTTAATTTACATGTATTTGAAACTTTGTATTTACATGTATAGACGAAACTTTTTTTTGAATTAGTCTTTTATCATAACTAAACGAAACTATTAAATTAATCAAAATCTAAAACAATCCAAAAAGGAATATTCTTTATCATGCTTTTGATTTCTTCAACATATACAATCAGCGAGATTATTTCAGAAGATCTCACTAAGACCCTAAAAAACTCACACATCGCTCATTTGCTGCAACAACGTCATAATAAAAAAATTCGTTTCGAGAAAAACGTTTTTGAATATTTCATGACATTTTAATATTTCTTAAATCAATTTTCAACAAATCATGCGATTTCAGAAATATAAATAGTAGATGTTAATATCTTTCTAATCTGTATTTAACCTAAATATTTATTTATCAAATATACGAGAAAACATGAATTTTCATTTTGAAAATTCAATTAATTAAATTAATAACAGCTCGTATTTTGTAGTACTCAGTTCATAAAACACGAATTTTGAGTTATGACGTTGTTGCAGCAAATAGGCGATATGTTTACAAAAATGATCTCAAATACCTTATTTGCTGTTTTTAATGTTTTTGTACACAAAATTCGTTGTTGTATTTTCAATTTAAAATGAAAATAGAAATTATTCGGTTAACCGAATAAACCTAAACCTCGATTAATTATTTGCTCGATTAACCGATTGAACCAGAAACCCGATTAATTGAATACCCTATTAGATATACATATTGTATATGTTAATGACTTAGTAATCCAGATATACAGGTATGTTCTGCAAATCACATTTTATAAAAGTGGTTTGAAATCACATAAAAGGTGTTCTGTGCACATAATTTTGTGATTTTAAAACGTTCAGCAAAGTCACTAATGTTTTCAAATCACTTGGTTATTACTGCGGCTACTACATGGAAAATATTAAAATAAATTACTTAAGTATATTAAACAATATGTCCTTTATTAATTTTCTTAAAGAATTACTTGTTTTATTTAAAAAAAAAACACTTAAAATTTAATAAAAATCTAGAGACACCTATTCTGTTGTAAAAAGTTTTTTTGCTTGTGTGATTTCTTTTGTGATTTCAGGTTTGTTTTCAGTTGTCAGCTGTTTATGATTTTCGAAAATACATGGAAGCTTGCCAGACTAAAATTTTTTAATGGTTGTCTAAAATATGTTCAATATCTTTAAATTAATTATAGAATTCAGCATAAAATTTATAATATTTGTTAGATTATATTATAAGTTATCAATATGCGTTAAGTTTTTTGCGCTAATTGGAAAAAAAATGCAACAAAGTTGAAGCAAGTGGTAACCAAAAGCAATTGTGTACTGTGGCAGCTTTGCTGTTTTGTTTTCTTTTTGACATAGTGGTTGAGCTTGCGCCATAGTTTTTGCAAAATTTTTATAAAATGTAATTCCATTCTTTTTAATTCAATTAAAGATATAACAGAAGCTCCAGGCATTTTTTTATTTTCACTTTAATATTTCTACAAAATTATTTGCAAAACAAAACATTTAAAATAAACGAATCAGCTGTTTTCTTGTGCTTTCGAAAATTTAAAATCACACCGAAAAATACAATAACAGTGTGATTTACAGAACAGGCACAAATCACACGTGTGATTTTAAAACGGTATGTGATTTGAAATCACGTGGATTACAGAACATACCTGATAGATACAAAATCGAAGTAGTCGCTATTTTTAGCTTATATCTAATAATCTATAATTTAAAAAGCTATTGAACTAGAACTAAAGCGGATATATTGAAGTACCAATTATGTATATGAGTTATTTGGGATCTTCGGAATGTTGATTTCAACATACAGACGGATAGACGGGCATGGATATATCGACTCCGATATCTATAACTATTCAAAATATAAAGATAAAATTTATTAAATAATTAATCAATTACGAATTTCGCAATAATTTAAAGAATAATACTGGATATAGGAAAGATATTGCACCTATTAGATAATCTTTTATATATTTATATACCAATGTGGCACCTGTGACTTTCACTTACATTCGGTTAAATGTCAGCAACATTGCAGTTATAGTTTTATCCCAGTACTAATTGCTGACAACTATTTGATTGTGACCTATTGACATTTGAATAAATTTGTTTAATAATAATTCGCCCTACTGACATTTAACCGCATTTGTATGAGAAAATTATTCGGAATGTTCCAAGCTGTTAAAGTGCAAAGTAGCATTACAAATGGCTATATTAACATACATTGCTTACAAATATCGTGTAGGGTATAGAAACTGATATATGTGTTCATTATTATTATTACCCTATAATAAACAGTTGCAACATAATTTAAATTTTTGTTGTGTTTTAGATAAATCAAAGACATTCCAACACTTTGTTTTACATGACACAAATTCATACAAACATATTTCACTTAGGTTTACAAGTTTTTGTTGCTGTTTATAAAGGATTTATGATTTTTTAGCTCTTTTTCTGTGTCTCTCTCACTATTTTACGCTCTTTTCAAAGCATATCCTAATTTTTTATGTTTATTTGTTTATTATTTATTTTTTTTTTGTTGTAAGTTTTACCGCATACGGATGTGGTGGACAGTGGAGAAATATTCGTTCGTATAAGAGAGAATTTTCATTGCTTTCATTTTGTATGAACGAATCTGCGCAATATTAGAAAAAGTGTTTGTTTATTGTGTAATGCATTATTTATAAACTACTGTTATATTGTTGTTGTCATGTTAACCGGCATGTAAACATGTTACACTTAACATACATATACATATGAGAGGGTAGACTGAAAATTCTATAAAATAAAACTATTAAAAAAAACAATTGGCTTGTTAACATACACTCTTTCTTTCAAATATCCTCAAAGAAAACTGTCAGGAGCTGTTACATCCAGTAAACGTGGAGACCAGTTAAAATCGCGAAATAATACGTTCGTCGAATAATACATTCACCCTTACCAAAGCCATTGAGGCACCTGCAGTCTGTGCTGTGGCTCAATCTTGTTGAAACCACAAGTTTTGATGGTTTTCCACAGCTTGCCTAACAAAACTTTCCAACATCGTCCGATATTCACCACCTTTGACAGAGATTGAAACAACAATGTCATTTTCAAATTATCCAAGTGACCAGATATCATACTACAAAGTATGAAGAAAATCGGTCCATATTTGAACCTAGTCCACATATAGGTCCCTTTCTGAAAATAGTTTTATCGTTCAAAACTCACATACAAATAATAGTATCGTGATGAAATTCGACATAAACAAGTTTTATATAAACCCAAATCTATATGTTAAGTTTCATAAGGTTAGGAGCATAATTGCTCCTATCCCCCATATAAAAAGCAAAAGCCTAAAAGTATGCAAAACCTTTTATTGTAAATATTCATAAAAAATACGTGAGTTTTATCACAAAATTTATAAGTTTGTTTCAGCGATCGCAAAAAGTCGCAAATATTTATATGTAATTTAAATATTTTTTCTTTCCTATTAAATTTAAAATACTATATTTTAATAAAAATGCTCTAAAACTATTGGTAATTGAACCATATTTATTGTATAAACAACTGAAATGTAGTAAAATTTTCATAATTTTTCGTTGTATAAAATTTAGATAACTTTACCACACTCTTTTTTATAAAAAATTTTATTTTTTTCGAAAACAAATCTTGGTTTTATACTAATGAAACATTTCTCTACAATAGTAAAAAAAATAGACGTTTTGCCAAAAAAAATACCACTGTGCGCTGTGGTAACACAATGGATTGTTGGTTTGAAAAATAAAATTCAATTGATTTTGTTCGTTTGTATAGTTATTCATTATTAATTCCCCAAGTGTTCTTCACAAAATGCCGAAAAAAAAACATTGAAAAAATAAGAATTAAAAATGTTATAAAGAATTCAAACCATATAGTTCATTCTGCGCAACCATGTATTTAAGAGAGTTTCAACTGGATAATTCATTTGAGACTATAATAGAAAGATCCAGACACTAATATTAGCGCAGCAGCTAATAGACATAGTTTGGACTCATCTTACCTTACGCAGTCTTAACTATCAACAATTATCGCAAAGGAGGATACCTCAGCTCATTTATGAGCTTCGACCAATCTTCAGACTTAACTGATTGTTGAGAACTATCCGTCAGGAATCTAAAATAAGTCTGGCAGAAAGGGATAGGTCTCATTATTGAACCGTTAATGAACGATATTCGACCAATCGTCAGACTTTGGATTATTGAAGGTTTGGAGTTGAATTATTTCAATTGTCTCATGATGCACAGTGGTTTAGAAACTTTTTTTTTGGAAATACTTCGGTATCTTGGGAACTATTGGATATATTGTTACGAAATTTCACATGGTTTGAGCTGAGGTGTTTTCGAGTTAATTTACGTTTGTTCAGCTTTCTAGCGATTATGGGGGCCAGTGCGTAGCCCCTCAAAGTTGGACACCTTGGGTCCCAATTTTTTAAAAAAAAATCGCCAAAAATCCATTTATCCAACTGGGTTTTAATATAACTCCACTTTATAACATTAATTTTGAAATTAAAAAGGTTTCTCATTTCCTAAAATTGCTAACATAAGCCTTTGATTTAAATTGATATTAAAAATGAAATTTAGCTCGAATTGAAAAGTTTTTAAGTTTGTTTTGAAGCGACTTTTCCAATTGCCCTCATATGTGTATCTAATTTTGGCTTCATAGACTGAAGTCCATATACACAACTACGTAGTATTTTCATTTGTCAAAGGTACTGCATTTTTTCAAAAATACCAAGGACTTTATTTGAAAGAGAATATTACTCGAAAACAAAGACGTATTTAAATGTACTTATTTAACTAAAATGAGTATTATAATTTTACATAAATATTTATTGCCAACAATGCAGCACAAACGATTTGCTGTACTACGAGTACTCGTTAATATGTTTCTGTATATTTACGTTTCAAAGGTATTTTACATGATTTATGTAAATATTAGACCGCAAAGTATTATAAACTATTCAAAATTTACATTTCAATGCAGAAAATATTACGTTGGAAGTGTCTATACTGGCTACTATTACACGAATACGATTTGTACTAATGCCGCAAAGTAGATTTATTCCAAGTGATCAAAGTGTTTATACCCCATTTAATACTTTTTAAGAATTTTGTTTAGATTTTAGAGAAAAATATTGAACAAAAAAACCTAATGAGTTTTTATGTTTCCAAGTCTCAAATCCAGGGTCATCTGATTAGGAAATAACACATTAAGACTTTTTAAATCCTCAAATATTTGTGTTACAATTTGAACTATTCATAAAACGGTTTGATCTGAATTATAAACTATAATTACATTGTGTTATTGTTATGGCTATTACTCTATTTGATCGAAAAACTACTTGTATTTCATATCACGTGGGTAACCTACTTACTGTGCGTCTGAAACTAGAAAAATTTCTGATTTTATAGACTTTTCCAAATCCAATAATTTAAATATTTAATTGAAAATAAAGTACGAACTATCTTCTAACCATTCCCACGTGATTGTTAACCTATTACAGACACCCTTTAAGGACAGGAGACCTTAAAGAGAGTGGCAACTAATTACATTAAAACTGTAAAAAATACTAAGCACACATACTTCTCCTTCTTTAGAAGGATGATAGAAATATTAAGCAACCGGTAGAGGGGCAAAGTCCTTGAAGAGAAGCTGATGGCTTCTGAGCACGAACTGCAAATGTAGTTCATAATGTGTTTCAACGAAATCCCCCATGAATGAAATTGTATTAAAGGAACCACCATTATCAGACTCTGGAATAATCACAGTCAGTCCAGAGGATGTTTAGAAAACTATAAAGAATAACCTTACCCTAAGAAAGGTTATTGAACTGTCTTCAATTTTATTTGGGTATCCTTTTCGAATATGTTGCCCCTACGTCCTTCGGAATTTGACCTATTTTTATTAAAATTTAACCTTGGGCCACATATTCTAAAATCCCAAAGCTGGGATCAGAAAACCGAAAGCAGTTTTGGAACTCTTGATGTGTTCCCCATTTATTCCCAATGTATTTTCCCAGCCCCGAAGGAAATGTGGACTCTAGCCAAAATTGTAAAAAATACCATTTTTGGATTTTCGCTCATAGGGCCCATTTTAAAAACTTAAACACGAATACTACTTGGTTACGCCCACTTTTTATACCGATCGGACCAGCGAACAGTGGTATGAACAAAAAAAAATATGGAAATAAATCTGTAACTTCTAAACCCTTAGTCCAATTTGAATGAAATTTCACATGCGCAAAGAGGAAGTGTTGTCGAGTTTAAGTTTTGAACTGGGACCTCATGACCCCACCACGAGCAGGACCAGGGGTCCGTAAAGTAGGACACCAGTAGGACAAAATTGAACATACCAATTTTTAAAATGATCCTATTTCTTCGTTTGTGTTCCGATTTCAAAAAACTTACATATATAGAATCTTCTCATCGAGCACTACATAAAACCTCGTACCTATCAATTATCTTTTATATATCCCATATTGAACTGGTTTCAATTATTTCATAATTAAATCAAGTATTCATTTGCTCAAAAACAAAATTTCTTGATATTTTCTATTGAATTTTGAGTTTTGAATTTGATTATTTTGACAATTATTATACACTTAGGTCCATTTAAAAATCTGATCCCGTTGTGATACCCAAGAAGTAAACAGCAGGCCTCTCATTCGATACTCGTTGTTTCCATGTTGAAACAAAACTATTATCTAATGAAGGAATGGGATGTAATTTTGGTTCATCCTCGACAACTCTTCTAAACACGAGAGGAAAGGGGTTCCATATATACACTCCCTTCTGGGCATTGAAAGAATATGTGGGACACAGTCTCCATCTCTTCTTTGTGACAACTTCTGCAGTAATTGCGTTCCAATTATGAAGTGCCCAGTAATATTTGAAACAATTCACCTTATCTGTTCGCGACAGAATCCAGTGATTAGATTCATCTTTCCAGCATCATATAGTTTCTGTTGGACTATTGCCTTGCAATCGCCCTTTCATCCGTCATTGCAACCCGTCTGGCCAATTCAATTCATCTATGAATTACACATACATTGATGTCTTACTCTTCTTAACTGAAATGGCAACATTACTCCTGTCTTCAGTTGACTCCTGTAAAAATATGTATAAGCTGCGTCATTTAGTTTGTGTTTTACAGCCATTGATAGCAGACAACCGCGTGACTTGAGGAGAAAATGGAAAAAAGTAAATTTCGTGAGCTCAAACCAAGGCTAAGCTTGATAAATACTATGGGAACTCTGCACCATCAATTTCAATGGCAAAATAGTGGTTTACTGAATTTCGTACAAGCACGGAAGATGCCGAACGTACTAGACACCCAGTTGAGGTCTCTATAGTCGAAACAATTAAAGGAAATCACGATATGGTTATGGTTATTAAAAGTGCGAGAGATTGTGGAAGCCATAGGCTTCTCACACGGCTCAGTGATTTCAATTTTGAATGATCACTTCGTTCGCATTTCTTTACAATCGATTGCGTTTGTGCAATATTGTGACATCTTCGCAGTAGTGTTTGGCGTTGGTCAAACGCTATATGGACGAGGTTTTGCGACGTTTCGTAACCGTGTACGAAACGTTGATCCTCCACAACACACCAGATACCAAACAGCAGTCAAAACAAAGGGTTTCTCGGGGTGCCTATTTTGATGACTTCGATAAATCTTATTTTTTGGAAGGAATACAAAAATTGGAGAAACTTTGTACTAAGTGTATTGAGCTCAAAGAGGAGCCTATGTTGAAAAATTCAATAATATTTTTTTTTTTTTGAATGAAACACAGTTTTCATTCAAAAAGTCACGGACTTATTGACCGGACCAAGATTGTAGCACCATGGTATATAAGAAATGAGAACATTTGTTGAAACTTAGTAGTACCATTCGCTAAAAGACGAGTTTAGTAACATTCGTTAAAGATACATCTTGAAATTGTAACACCATCCGAAACCGTTTGCAAGAATACTTACAAGAACACAAACTCGAACAAGGTTTCATAGAGCTGATCTACCTCCCTCCTAATATGAAGGCCAGTTTAAATTGCATTTAAATTATAATTCAGTTTAAATATAGTTTAGTATTTCTGAAATTCAATTGTAGTTTTTGAAATTCTGTAAGAATTCTAGTAAGTAGTAATTTTTATACCCTTCATCTTCGTGAGAAGGGTATATACATCAACAGAAAGTCAGTTGATAAAGAAGAATTTCAGTTGAAGTAACCAAAATTTTGTTGCTGCTTCTAAAATTGTGTATCCACAACTGTAAAATTCGGTCACTAAGATAAAATCATTCGATTGGCAACAAATTCGGTTGCTATCTCTGTGTGGACAAGAATTTTAAGTTGTTTATAAGTAAATGTGGCTTAAAAGGGGGGAATATATTGAAAAGAAAAATAATCTAAATTACCGTTTAAAATTTCTTAGAATTAGTGTTGCTGTAGTCAACCTTTGGTTAACAATTTAGCTATGAATGTTTTTGTGTTTTTTCTTTCTTTCTTCTTGGTGTTGATTCGTTGAATCAAACTGGAGATTGAAAACTGATTTTAGTTAGTCTTTTATTGTGCCATGTGTATATTTTATTTATAGATTTTTGGTAATTATTCGAACTTTTTATATATATAATTTGAAAGTAAATTTTTAATTAGGCTTAAGTTCATTTTTTTATTATAATTTATTTGTAATAATTCAAAGAATATCACTGAATACTAAAATTTTTAGACAATTGGCAAATTGGAATGCATTTTCTACCCTGCCAAGGGCGTCATCAACAATCTTCATTGTCAAGGTCTATTTGTAAATATCATCTATTTAACTTACTATTATTAGGAATTAGAATATGGGAAGCCTAATTCATATTTATATTATTTGTAAATTAGGCTTCCCATATTCTAATTCCTAATAATAGTAAGTTAAATAGATGATATTTACAAATTGACCTTGACAATGAAGATTGTTGATGACGCCCTTGGCAGGGTAGAAAATGCATTCCAATTTGCCAATTGTCTAAAAATTTTAGTATTCAGTGATATTCTTTGAATTATTACAAATAAATTATAATAAAAAAATGAACTTAAGCCTAATTAAAAATTTACTTTCAAATTATATATATAAAAAGTTCGAATAATTACCAAGTTTCTTAGAATTATTATTATACCCTTCACCTACGTGAGAAGGATGTATATAAGTTTGTCATTCCGTTTGTAATTTCCACAATATAATTTTCCGATCCTATAAAGTATATATATTCTGAATCCTTATAGATAGCGGAGTCGATTAAGCCATGTCCGCCTGTCTGTCTGTTGAAATCCACTTTCCGAAATAACTTACATACACGATTCATACATCAATATCTCCCGAATTCTTCCTGCTCTGTTGTTATTTAAAATCGAGAAAATCGGAAAAAATAAGGAAAAAACCAGGACAACCTCGATTTTTTAACTATTTTTGGACCTATATCTGGATTACTAAGTTATAAATATAGACAATATGGATATCTAATGATAGATATTTCAAAGACCTTTGCAATGTCCATAATAAGTTGGACCTGGATCAAAATCGGAAAAAAATATTTTTTAACCCGAATTTTTTTTCCACCAAAAGTTTTTTTCGCTAAATATTAAAAAAAAATTTAAAAAACAAAAAAAAAATTTAAAAAAAATACAATTCAAAAAAATATTTTTTCCAAAAAATTAAAAAACAACTCTGGAAAAAATATAAATTCTGTTTACTTAAAAATATTTAAAATTTGTATTTTGAAGTATAATTTGGTAAAGGGTATATAAGATTCGGCACAGCAGAATATAGCTCTCTTACTTGTTAGTATTTATTTTGTTTAAAAACCTATACAAAATGGTAAACAATTTCATTATTATAAAACCAATTAAAAATGTAAACAATTACAAAATACAATGTGCATTGGAATTACTTAATACTCACTAAAGTGCTAATTAAATAAGTGTTTAGTTAAAGTTAATATGACAACTGATTATCATGGAGTGTACTATATATTTATTTATTTTATAATACCCTTTTGACACGCCTACTTTTATTATTTTTGGTTAGAATCCGTAAAAACCAGTAGTAACAAGAAATATTGATAAGTAGCGAAACGCATAAAACACACATGATACATATTATTAATCAAAATATGTTTTATTATAATTCCAAATGGGTAAAACAAGCCATCACCTCTTACAATAAATTAGCACATCATTATCAGTTTATGAAAAATATTCCTAATCATTAATTCGGAAAAAAAACTTAATGAAGGAAAAAGTGTGTATGCTCCCCAATAGAGATATTTATCAGCAAATGTTTTACAATAAAAACAGAGCAGAGTAAATAAAAATAGACGAAATCCAAAATAAGACTCATGCTTGATACTCACATTAATTTAATAAGATTATGGGGCTTTTTAGAATATAGCCACTTGGTTTTAAAATATTCATCTATAGCTGGAGAGAAAAATCCCCAAAAGTACCCTAATGTAGTTTTAAGTGGACTTTATATATGAACCGATCCTAACAAAATATCGTTTTGTGATTTATTTTTACATGGAACTTAGTTAGCTATTCCATATAATCTTATGTGTCATGGTGTCATATTCCGGGAAGAAATTTGTATGGGGGCCAGGAGATATCATGGTTGTTACTATTTCAGGGTTCGTCATTTTATCATGGGAATAACGAGTGCAAAATATCATCTAATAATATATTGTTATGTTTTAACCTTTTCAAAACGTTGGTTTATTTCCTTTAAATAAACCGGATACTTTTGATTGAAAATAAAAGCCGTTTAATAGTTTGAAAATTGTAACAACTCTTTATTTATTTAAAATGTACAACAACAGAATTAAATAGTCACTCATTGTTTTTTTATACACGTTTATAAATTCGCAGAAATACAGACACACTTTTTAATGTACACGAATTCACTTGAAAAATACAGCACACTTTAAGGCACTCAGTTGATGTTTATACGAATAGCGTCTCTGATAAACTCACTAACGACTGCAACCTCTGTCACTATTTATAACACTGTCATCTGCACTCTAGATTGTTCCTTAACTGTCAAAGCTCGTATATTCGAAGCCTAGAGCATTCGAATACACACGCCATCTCTGGTGAACTTTCTACAATGTTCTTTAACTGTCAAAACTCGAATATTCGAATATACGAGTCGCAGCAAACATTCAGCGTTGCCATACTTACGATCAATGATCAACTCAAAGCTTTTATTTAATGTTAATAATGCCCACAGATATGTTACAGTTTGAGAGGAACTGCTTTCAAATAGCATTATGCAACTTTAAACCCGTTAAAATCGTTATATTTGAATTCAAGTACAATTTCGTAACAATATTTTGAGAAAATATGTCAACATTTTTGGAGGTTGCCTTATATTTTGGCCCATAACTCCGGTTATACTTGATCGATATTGCCCATTTTCAATACCAAATAATTCTGGCCATCACTAAGTCCTTCCGTCGAGGCCCTATCGTTCCTTCAACAGACGGACGGACATATCTAGATCGTTATTGAGTTTTACCACGGCCCAGAATATATACATCTTCTTTGTCTACGACCTATATTTCGATGTGCTACTAAAGGAATGATACTGTTACGAAATTGTACTTGAATTCAAATATAGCGATTTTAACGGCTGATTTAAAAGTAGCATAATGCTTTCAAATAACAGTGCTGTAGAACTGTAACATATCTGTGGGCATTATTAAATAAAAGCTTTCAGTTGATTTAATCGTAAGTTGGCAACGCTGTATTCGATTTCGAATATTCAGTTAAAGAACATTGTAGAAAGTACACCACAGATGGCGTATGTATTAGAAACCTCTAGACAGTTGAAGAGCTTTCTAGATGGTAATGCAGTGTTATAAATAGTGGCAGAGGTTGCAGTCGTGAGTGAGTTTATCAGAGACGCTTTTCGAATAAACATCATCTGAGTGCCTTAAAGCAGGGATTACCAAAACTAAAACTGTCATTGTATTGGTGAGAGAGCTACCCAGCAAACATAATGTCTAACACTTAAAATAAGAACAAAATAAAGAATGTTTAGATTTAGAGTTTTTGCCAGATATAACCAATTTATTAAATGAATGTTATATACATTCTACGGCCGAAATTCTCTCAATTTTTTTTATTTATTTCTGACTTTGTTGATTTGTGTTCAATTGTAATTGAAACGCGTGTGTTTGCTATGCTTCGTCCAAAAACCAACAACAATTCTTATTGAATTTCTGAAAAAATGAGGCATTTGTTATGCTCTTTTAAAGAGAATAAGAGTATGTGTGTTGTTCGTCTGCACAATTGTGCTATGAAATGACAATCCCTGTTTTAAAGAAATAAAGAGTTGTTACAATTTTCAAACTACTAAACGGCTTTTATTTGCAATCAAAAGTATCCGGTTTATTTAAAGGAAATAAACCAGCGTTTTGAAAAGGTTAAAACGTAACAATACAATATAAATTTACCCCCATCATTTGTATGAAGAACATTTGTTTTAAAAATATTTTTAAATTATTTCGTCTTAGTTTCTTTCTGTTATTATGGAATTGCCAAGTAAATAATTTGAACATTCGCACCAAAGAATAATAACATTCGAACAGCGATTTTAAATTTGATATTTATTTTTATAAATTTAATAATTATTATTTATTTATTATCTTGTAGTAAGTAAATCGAGGTCAATATTAAATAACAATAAGAATGAAGTCCATTAAAGGAAATTCTTATCAGTATTTTCCAACTCTATTAACATTTAAACTTTATAATAAAAATATTTGCAATCTACTAGTGTCTAGCAAAGTCCAATGTTGATAGCATTGGTGGAAAGAGGCCAAGAGGCCTTTATAAAACAAACTTCCATTAAAGGAAAACATATTTTTTTAATACAGCATTTTAAGAAATATCCAAAAAAACAACTTAATTATTATGTAAAGTAGTTTAAAAATTGTGCACCATCTTATTCAAACCATTTTATCTTAATTTCGATTTTATTGTTCGAAAAACTCAAATCAAATTCTCTTTATATATTTTCATAAACTAAAATCCCATGATCTGGCATCCTGACATCATTTATATAGACATCCATAGCTACCGACTTATTTGTTCCCACTACTTAAAAATTTGTAATCATACGATGCATTTGCAATCGTGTGATGTTTTTAATTTTATTCAAATACTACTGACGAAGATCAAGTTCAACATACTCGTTCGTACTTACGGCTACGAGATGCTACGACAGACAATAAATAGTTTTTCTTGTTTATGTGTGCGGGCATCACGTCAGTTTTGAAAATTCATTCACAAAATTACTTTCAATTTGTATGTAAATAATGAGCGTACAATTACGTACATATTTAGTATTTGAGATTTTATTTACTAATTATCACTAATAGATTTTTGCATTTATTTTATTTTGTTTGGAGAATCAATAATGACATTAGCTTTTCTGTTAGTTTAAGTGTCTGGTTAACACTAGAATTGCCACAGCCAATTCAATTTTAAAAGTATTAGCCCCATTTTCTCGATCTATGGTTATTGTTTTTCGTAGCGATGTCCATTACGAAAACCCGAAGCGTAAGATATCGTATGTGAAGCCCGGCCAACCATCCGAATCGACACCAAAGCCAAATATCCATGGCGCTAAGGTAATTCTCTGTATTTGGTGGGAGCAAAATGGTCCTATCCAGCGTTGCCACTGAACAAATCTTATTCCTACCAAATTTTTGTCAAAAAACTATCAAAATCGTTTTAAACCTACCATTTTTTTAAAATCATATACATATGTCAAGAATAAAAAATAAGTTTTGATTTTATTAGACATACTTTCTGCCAGTTCTGCTGCTCTTATACCATTTACGTCATAAAAACGTGATATAAAATACAATTTTAAACTGTCCCATTGTTCTATAATTCTTGCAATAACACCTTCTAAAGATAACCATCTTGTTTGGCAAACACCTAATATTTAATGAGATTTTACAGAACAGTATTCCTGAAATTCTTTAAGCTCGTTAATTCTTTTGGGACTATGAGAGAAAAAAGTATATATATTACCACAAAGAAGCTCAATATTTGGCTCAATATATGCATAACTGGAGCAGAGTTGGAGTGAGTGACATGTGCACTTAATGTAAAACAAGTCAGTTTCATCATAACGTTAGCACCGTCTGATACCAATCCGATCAAGTTTTTTAAAGGAACGTTATGTGTAGGGTTTTTATCCCGGTACAAATTTCCCGGGAATTTTGCCAATTTTTCACTACCCGATTCCCGGGATTTTTAGTCGGGAATCCCGGGAATTAAAAACTGACGAAAATACATTGAAAACAACTAAGAACTCCATTTTTTTCGCCAACAAACCGTGAAATGTTTTTTTTACAGTTTTTTGCTTATATCTCGGCTTACTATTATTATTTATTTGTGGTTTTTCGTATGAAAATTTAAAAAGTGAATTCATTATTTATAGAATTTATTTCTTTTTGAATCATTCTAATTTCTTTAAATTTCTTCTTCAAATCCATAACAAAATAGCTTCTCAAATTTATTAATTGATTAAATTTTTCTTCAATTCAAATCTAATACAAAAAGGCTTAAGAAAATTTTTTTCAATTAATATTGTAAATGATTTGATTTAACAAAAATTTAATCATTCAAAGTTTGAATAAATTCTGTTATTAATTAACTTTAAATTTAATTCAGTTTAAACAAAGGCTTTGGAATGAATCTAAAAAATTAAATATTAGGAATGGATTTATGGAATAAAAGGCTGACATTTTACAATTTAATAATTATAACGCTAAGTTTTTATATGAAATTTGGCTATAATATTCCTAATTTACAGTATCATTATGTATTTCGGTAATGTAGAAAAAAATTTCCCGATTCCCGGGAATCAAAAAAGGTTGGGAAATTAAAAACCCTAGTTATGTGCCGAAAAGAAATCTGTTATAAGTTGGAAAATTGAAACTGCATCTGCCTTAGTGATCTCTAATAATGCGATAAATCTATCTTGTAAATAAATACACAGAGAAAACAGATTCGTGATAGCAACCGAATTTGTTGCCAATCGAATGATACTATCTTAGTGACCGAATTTTACAGTTGTGGCTACCATATTTTGGAAGGGGTAACTAAAGTTTGGTTGCCTCAACTGAAATTCTTCTTTATCAACTTAAACAAATTCGGTTGCTATCACGAATCTGTTTCCTCTGTGTACTTTTTGATCCAACCTACCAAAAATCAATTTAAACTACCTTCCTACCAAACGAAAAAAATCCTACCAAATTTGGTAGAAAAAGCCCAAAACGGCAACGCTGATCCTATCTATTATGAGCTGCTGAAATTTGACCAGACCATCGCAGGAAACCTGTACCGAATGACAATACTCGGCCACTTGTTGTAATACCTGTTAAAAAGTATTTAGAATGAAGTGGTTGAGAAATTTTGCTTCACCCGCCAGATGCAGAACGCTCTCTCTGCGCTACGCTTCACTTTGGAACAGAGTATCCGATATTGGCTTTATTCGTTCTTGGTCTTAAATTATGAGCAGTTGTTTTGGCTCGGAATCCATATGTTGCCAGAAAGATGGGAAAATGTCATAGTTCACAATGGCCAATACTTTGAATAGATTTATATTGTAGAAATGATTCAAAATTAAAGCTAAAAATGTTTGGAACTTATTTTCCCCGTTTTAGAAATTCCACTATTTAAGTGCTGACAATGGCAAAAGTTATCAATCCATATTTCAATTGTTTATTTATCTGAGTTATCTCTTATACTTTAAAAGATATATCAGATATTGGAAATGAATTGCCATTTAATGGTTAAAAGCCCGAAGCCTCCAATTAACTTACAAACATGATTCCGCACGAATATTGCACACTTGTGATTTTTTTAAAATCAATCAATTTTTCTCAAGAAATTTTACTTGTTGAATCTGTCAACGATAATTGTGCTCCTCAGATTATTTATTACAGATATGCAACAAATGACAGTTGTCAATGGTTGTGATTTGCAGAGGAAGAGAAAAAATAAAATTTTCAATATTCAACGAGTGTGAAATATATTTGTGCATCTTTTCAAACCACAACCATTTTGACATTTTCTTTTGTTATTTTTTTATTGAAACACGCTGATTCATATCTGTATAATTTGTGCTGTACTCCTTTATTAGCCTACTTTTCCAGGACAATTTCACATAGACCCTTGCAGTAAGTGTCATTTAGCCCACTACAGATGACTTAGAACCACTCAAGTAGCAATAAATAAAACATGCGAACTGACACTTTTAGGTCCATTTTGGAACAGTAAATTGTAATTTTAAAATAGATAAAGAAGGTGTGATTCATAAAGAAGCTAATCGAAAAAGAATCTAGCTAAAAAATGTTATCAAAAGGATATTATTTGCCCAACCAATGAATAATAAAGAGTCAATGGACCCCACAATAGATAAATGAGGATTGGTCATGTAATTCATTTGATTTATTTATTATTGAATTGTTATCGAAGCCGCTTTGAATAACCTTTTTAATTAGTATTTTTTTTAAATTTATTTATGCTACAGTTTCTTGGTGTCCAGTTCCAAATATCAATATATAGGGCACTGCTACACGTTCAATATATATTGTGATATTTGGATAGATATCTGGATTTCAGAATATTAGGCTGCCATAAATCTGTAACTTCTAAATGGTTAGATTGGTTTGCATGAAATTTCACATGCACAAAGAGGAAGTGATGTCGAGTTTAAATTTTGAATATGGACCACATGGACCCACCAAGAACGTGGACAGGGATCCCCAAATTCGCACACTTCAGGTACATATGTGTTTATAAAATTACATTTCTCCGCATCGAGCACTATCAATTATCTCTTTTAGCTTAGGAGATATTCACATTTGAAAATTCTACTCCAGTTTTTTTGATAACAGCGGGTCCAAATATTTCCAGATTTTCTGCATTTTTCATTTGTTGGACTAACAAGAAATGTACGTGTGAAATAAAACAAGTAAGAGAGCTATATTCGGCTATACCGAATCGTATATACCCTTCACCAAATTATACTTCAAAATACAAATTTTAAATATTTTTAAGTAAACAAAATTTATTTTTTTTCCAAGGTTTTTTTTCATTTTCGAATTTTCGAATTGTTATTAAATTTTTTTTTTTTTTGTTCAAAAAAAATCAGGTTAAAAAATATTTTTTCCAATTTTGACCCATTGTAGGCCCAACTTACTATGGTCTTATTTATATACGTCGTTGCAAAGGTCTTTGAAATATCTATCATTAGATATCCATATTGTCTATATTACTGAATTATTAATCCAGATATAGGTCAAAAATATGTCAAAAATCTAGATTGTCCTGGTTTTTCCTCATATCTCAGCCATTTGTAGACCGACTTTGCTAATTTTAAATAGGAAACTTCTCGAAAGATGTCTGACAGAATTATTAAAGATTTGGATCCCAAAGATATCTGGGGTCTTCAGAAAATTGATTGCAACAGACGGACGGACGGACATGGCTTAATCGACTCCGCTATTTATAAGGATCCAGAATATACATATATACTTTATAGAGTCGCAAAATTATATTGTGGAAATTACAAACGGAATGACAGACTTATATATACCCTTCTCACGAAGGTGAAGGGTATAAAAAGAATTGTTTAAAAATACTGACCTGTTTTAAAGTTATATACATCTGATTTTAAAAAATCGATTTTTCGCTAGTTTTTTGGGAAAAAAGTATTTTTTTTCTTTTTAAGTTATCTAAAAAATTCCTAAGAAGATATATAATTCGAAAAGCTAACTTTACATAAAATATTTTGAATGAAAAAAATTATAAAATTTTTGAAACCGTTAAAAAAAACTTGATACGCCAAATGGGTTTCATAAACATATTAGATACTAGCATATTACCCGCTACTTCGTTAGCATATATTTTGATATTAAAATAAAAGTATATCAATATACAATTGAAAAAATGTGTTACTTATTTGATTAGCTAATAACGTTTGTACAAAATTTTCAAAATAATCGTCTTATTCCATTTGATTTCGTGAAATAATAGAACCATTTACCATTCGAGATGTATAATATAACATCATTGTTTGTTTCGTTTCATTACTATATATTTATTTATGTATGTACATATATAATACAATAATACAAAAATTTATAATATATAAGTAATACTTATATACTGGATAGTTTTCGAGATTTATGGAAATTTGAAATTATTAATAAAATTGTGAATTATTTATATTTAAAGAAGAAAATGATATTTAAAAAAATTGATTATTGATTAAATATACATTTGAATTAATTAAATACTTCAAACTTTTTTTCTTATATATAAAAAGCGTTTTTTGTTTCAATAATTTGTGTAATAATGAAATTATATCTAAGGGTTTACGCTGGGCGTGGCTGGTAATAGGAAATGATAGTATGATGATTACTGGGAAGCTGTAATAGATATGGAAACATATGTGTGGGTTCGTGTATGTAAATCTCAATATGTATATTGTAAGATAGTGGTTTGCCTTGATGATGGCAGGAAATTGGGAGAAAGATGATTATGTATTTGATGATTTTCGCTAAGTACACGTCCAGAGAAACGTTTGTATGACTATTATTGGGAAGCATCTCAATTCATATGGAAACATATGTATTGGTTTGCACTGAAGATATGATAATGATTGGAAACTTGTGTATATGTGGAGTTTTGCATTGAGGGTAGCTCGTTCCAGGAAGAATTATGTTATGCAGGTGTCTATGAGTAGATTGTAAGGTAGTGGTTTGCATTGGTGATGACTTTTCTGAGAAAGGTAACATTATATGCCTTAAATTAAAAAATGTGAATAAGAAAACCAGTTATTAATAGTCAAATATAAATTAATTTTTGAAGTACGTTTTGTATTATGCAAATAAGTTTTAAAGTTGTCCGTATTTAAGATAACCTGTAATATAAGGAGTAGTTACGATAACGTGCATGAATAAAATATAAGGAATAGTTACGATAACGTGCATTAGAAAATAATTACCCGTTGTAAACCCTTGATCTGCAATGTGGATAGCCAGTTCTAGGTGTGATGATAATGAGGTAATTTAAAGTTGATGAAATTTGTCGGTTTGCGTTGAAGTTGGTCCGTCACAGGAAATGTTAACATTATTATGACTGTAAAGTTCCAATCAAAATGTAAACAAATTGCGGGTTTGTGCTGATGGTAGCCTTTCCCAGAAAAAACATTTGATGGTGAAGTCAATGTGTAGATGGTAAGGTATTGGTTTACATTAATAATCTTCGAGAAAAGATGAATATGATAAAGGCCGGAAATTGGGAGGAATATGAAAACGTAAGTCCAGATGTCAATGAGTAGATTGTAAGGTAGTGATGTGTTTGGGTATTTTCACCAAGTGGCCGTGTAGTGAAATTTGAGTATGATGATGACTGGAAAGTATTGGAATATATATGGAAACATATGTGCGGGTTTGCGTTGAAGGTGACTCTTACCAGAAAATCCGAGTATGATGATGACTGGAACGTTGTGAAATATTTGAAGTATATGTGCTGTCTTGTGGTGAGGAAATCTAAGTATGCTGATGACTGGAACTGGTTTTCCTGTCCCAAGAAATATGATCATGATTGAAAAGTTATGCAATAATGGAAGTACATATGCGGCTTTACGATGAGAGAAGTCCGTTTCAAGCAAAATTATGTGATGGAAATGTAAATGAGTATAATGTGAGATAGTAATTTCACTCTTCCAAGAATAGTATATTCATATAAGTGTATTTGAGTAGATATGAAAATATATGTTTGATGACTCTTCCAAGAAAGATTAATATGGTGAATACAGGAAATGGTAGGAAGATGTAAATGTATTTGGGTAGATATGGAACCATATGTGCGGTTTTACACTTAGAATTGCCCGTCCCGGGGTAGCCCATCAGTGAGTAAGTGTGAGTGAGGTGGTGATGGGAAGTATTGGAATAAATATAGAAATATGTGTGCGGGTTTGCGTTGAGGGTAGCCTGTCCCAAGATAAATAAACATGATAATGATTGGAAACTTGTGTAAATTGGAAGTATATGTACGGGTTAATGTTGAGAGTGGCTCGTCGCAGGAAATGTGATGATGATGTGTGGGAAGTAAAATTGATTTGGAAACTTGTGTACGGGTTTGCGTTGAGGGTAGCCCGTCTCATGAAAATTATAACGCTGATACAGTGTTAAAATAAAATTATTTAACACAAACGGTTTGTGTTGAGGTCACAGGATAATTGATGTGATGCAGATGCCTATCAGTAGATTGTAGCGGTATGTATTGATGATGACTTTTCCAAAAAAGATGAGGAAAGTAGGAGGAAGATGAAAATGTATTTGCGGATTTTTCCTATATGTCCGTTCAGGGAAATGTGCATCTGATGATGATTGGAAGTTACAATAAATATGGAAACATATGTGTGGCTTTAGCGCTGAGGGTTGCCCGTCCCATGAAATATGTTAATGATTGGAAAGACATGCAATAATGGAAATGTATGTGCAGATTTGCGTTGAGAGTGGCCTGTCTCAGGAAAAATTATGTGACGCAAATTTCAATGAGTGATGACAATGATTACGAGGTGAATTTCTTATGATGATAGCTTTATTAAGAAAGATAAAAAAAGCCAGGAAATATAAACATATTATAATAAGGGTTGTCCTTCCAAAGAAATTTATGGCGAAAAAGTGTTGTGATCATAAAGTTGTTAAGCTTTGTGTGTTTGTGTTGAGGGTATGTTATGCAGATGCTAATGAGTTGATTGTAAAGTTGTGGTTTGAATTGGTGATGATTTTTCCAAGAAAGAAACTGTTATAATCATAATGTGGGGATGAAACTGAAACTGTTCTGATCATAAAGTTGTTAAGCTTAGCGGGTTTGCGTTTGGGGTATGTTATGCAGATGCCAATAAGTGATTGTAAGGTTGTAGTTTGCATTGGTGATGACTTTTCCAAGAAAGGTAAATATGATGAAGTCAGGAAATTGGGAGGAAGTTGAAAATGTGTTTGGGTATTTTCGAAAAGTGTCCGTCCAGGGAGGTGTGAGAATGGTGATGATTGGGAAGTATTGGAGTAAATATGGAAACATATATGCTGGTTTGCGTTGAAGGTATCCGGTCCCATGAAAAATAAACATGATTGAAAACTTGTGTAATAATGGAAGTATATGTGCGGGTTTGCGCTGAGGGTTGCCCGTCCCAGGAAATATGTTATCTATTGTAAAGTTGGTAATATTTGAAGTACATGTGCGGGTTTATGTTGAGCCCGTCCCAGGAAATGATGAGCCCGTCACAGGATAATTGATGTGATGCAAATTCCAATTAGTAGATTGTAGTGGTATACATCGATGATAACTTTTCCAAGAAAGATGAGCAATTTGGAAGGAAGATGAAAATGTAGTTGCGGATTTTCGCTATGTGTCCGTTTAGGGAAATGTGCGTCGGATGATGACTGGGAAGTTACAATAAATATGGAAACATACGTGCGGGTTTGCGCTGATTGTTGCCCGTCTCAGGAAATATGATAATGATTGGAAAATTGTGTAATAATGGCAGCATATGTGCGTCTTTGCACTGAGGGTGTCCCGTATGTGATAATGTTGATTACTTGGAAATTGAAAAAAGATATGGAAACATATGTGCAGGTTTGTGCTGAGGGTTGCCTGTCCCAGGAAAAATTATGCTATGTAGATGTCAATGAGTAGATTGTAAAGTAATGGTTTGTATTGTTCATGCCTTTACCATGAAAGTTAAAATGAGTTTGGGTATCTTCGCTTGTGCCAATAAATGTGATTATGATAATGACTGGAAACTTCTGCAATGATTGCAGTATATATGTCGGTTTGCTCTGAGGGTGTCCCGTTCAAGGAAATGTGAGTATGATGTTTACTGGGAAAGTGAAATAGATATGGAAACATATGTGTGGGTTTGTGCTGAGTGTTGCCAGTCCCAGGAAATATTATGTTATGCGGATGTCAATGAGTAGATTGTAAAGTAATGGTTTACATTGGTGATGACATTACCTTGGTAAATATGATGAGGTCAGGAAAGTGGGAGGAATTGAAAATGTGTTTGGGTATTTTCGCTAAGTGTCCGTTCAGGGAGGTGTGAATATGGTGATGACTGGAAGTGCGGGTGTGAGCTGAGGGTACTCCGTCCAATGAAAAATAAACATTACAATGATTGGAAACTTGTGTAATAATGACAGTACAGCGGGTTTGCGTCAGGTTTGCGTTGAAGGTGACTCTTCCCAGGAAATCTGAGTATGATGATGACTGGAAAGTTGTGAAATATTTGAAGTATATATGTCTTGTGCTGAGGAAATCTAAGTTTGCTGATGACCTGTCCCAAGAAATATGATCATGATTGATGCAATAATGGAAGTAATTTGACTCTTGAAGACTGTATATTCATATAAATGTATTTGAGTAGATATGAAAATATATGTGCGGTTTTACGCTTAGAATTGCCCGTCCCAGGAAAAAAGATGTGTCTGTGGTGACAATGAGTAAATTATGAAGTTGTGGATTCCCTTTGATGATGCATATTTGAATGTTTGTGTTGAGGTTATGTTATACAGATGCCAATGAGTAGCTTGTAAGGTAGGGGTTTGTAGTGGTGATCACCTTTCCATAAAACGTGAATATGATGAATGCAGGAAAATGGGAAGAAGTTGAAAAACTGTTTGGGTATGTTCGCTAAGTGCTTGTCCAGCGAAGTGTGAGTATGGTGATGATTGGGAAGTATTGAAATAAATAAGGAAACATGTGTGAGCGTTTTCGTCGAGGGTAGCCGGTCCGAGGAAAATTATAGCGTTGATACAGTGGTTAAATAAAATTGTTTAACACTAACAGTATATGTTGGGGCTAGCCAGTCACAGGATAATTGATGCATTTTTCACATTAATGACTTTTCCAAAAAATATGAGCAAATTGGGTGAATATGAAAATATATTTGTGAATTTTCGCTATGAGGGATATGTAAATATGATCATGAATGGGAAGTTACAATAAATATGGAAACATACGTGTGGGATTTCGTTAAGGTTTTCTGATCCCAGGAACTATGATAATGATTGGTATATGCGGGTTTGCGATGAGGGTAGCCCATGTCAGGATCATTGAAGTGATGCAGATGTCAATGTGTACATTGTAAGGTTACGGTTTGCATTGGTGATGAGTTTTTCATGAAAGGTAAATATGATGATGGCAGGAAATTGTGAGGAAGTTTTGGATATCTTAGCTAATTGCTCATCCAGGGAAGTGTGAGTAAGGTGATGATTGGGAAGTATTGGAATAAATATAGAAATATGTGTGCGGGTTTGCGTTGAGGGTAGCCCGTCCCAAGATAAATGAACATGTTAATGATTGGAAATTTGTGTACTAATGGAAGTATATGTTCAGATTTGCGCTGAGAGTTGCCCGTCCCAAGATATATGATATTTATTGGAATTTTGTGTAATATTTGAAGTATATGAGCGAGTTTGTGTTGATCCCGTCCTAGGAATTTTGAGTATGATGGTGACTGGAAACTTGTGTAATAATGGCAGTATATGTGCTGGTTTGTGTTGACGGTAGCCCGTCACAGGATAATTGATGTGATGCAAATGCCAATTAGTAGATTATAGTAGTATACATCGATAAGATGTATGAGCAAAGATGAGCAAATTGGAAGGATGATGAAAATGTATTTTCGGATTTTCGTTATGTGTCCATTTCGATAAATGTGCGTCGGATGATGACTGGGAAGTTACAATAAATTGCGCTGAGGGTTGCCTGTCCCAAGAAATATGAGAATGATTGGAAACTTGTGTAATAATGGCAGCATATGTGCGTTTTTTCGCAGATGGTGACCCGTCTCAGGTATGTGAGTATGGTGATTACAGGGAAATTGAAAAAGATATGGAACATATGTGCAAGTTTGTGCTGAGGGTTCCTGTCCCAGGAAAATTTATGCTATGTAGATGTTAATGAGTAGATTGTAAGGTAATGGTTTGTATTGGTCATGACTTTTCCATGAAAGCTAAAATGAGTTTGGGTATCTTCGCTTGTGCCAGGAAATGTGATTATGATAATGACTGGAAACTTGTGTAATAATTGCAGTATATATGCGGGTTTGCTTTGAGGGTGTCCCGTTCCAGGAAATGTGAGTATGATGATTACTGGGAAAGTCAGGAAAGTGGGAGGAAGTTGAAAATTTGTTTGGATATTTTCGCTAAGTGTCCGTCCAGGGTGGTGTGAATATGGTGATGACTGAGAAGTATTGGAGACATATGTGCGGGTTTGCGCTGAGGGTTGCCCGTCCCATCAAAATGAACATATAGTGCTTGGAAACTTAATTAATAATGGAAATTTATGTGCGGGTTTGCGCTGAGGGTTGCCCGTCCCAGGCAATATTATAACTATTGGAAAGATGTGTAATATTTGAAGTATATGTGCGGGTTTGTGCTAAGGGTGGCCCGTCCCAGGAAATGTGAGTATAATTATGACTGGGAACTTGTGTAATCATGACAGTATATGTGCTGGTTTGTGTTGAGGGTATCTGGTCACAGGATGCACGATGTGATTCAGATGCCAATCAGTAGATTGTAGTGGTATGCATTGATGATGACCTCTCCAAGAAAGATGAGCAAATTGGGAGGAAGATAAAAATGTTTTTAGGGATTTTGGCTATATTTCCGTTCAAGGAAATGTGAGTATGATGATTACTGGGAAGTAACATTAAATATGGAAACGTACGTGCGGGTTTGCGCTGAGGGTTGCCCGTCCCAAGAAATATGATAATGTCTGGAAACTTGTGTAAGTAGATGAGCGGGTTTGCGCTGAGGGTTGCCCGTCCCAAGAAATATGTTGATGTCTGGAAACTTGTGTAAGTAGTTGAGCGGGTTTGCGCTGAGGGTTGCCCGTCCCAAGAAATATGTTAATGTCTGGAAACTTGTGTAAGTAGATGAGCGGGTTGTGGATTGTATTGGTGATGACTTTTTCAAGAAAGGTAAATATTACGAAGTCAGGAAGTTGAGAGGAAGTTGAAAATGTGTTTGTGTATTTTCGCTAAGTTTCCGTTCACGGAAGTGTGAATATGGTGATGACTGGGAAGTATAGGAAACATATGTGCGGGTTTGCGCTGAGGGTAGCCCGTCCCATGAAAAATAAGCATAACAATGATTGGTAATGATGGCAGTACATGTGCGGGTTTGTGCTGAGGGTTGCCCGTCCCAGGAAATATGATAACTTTTGGAAAGTTGTGTAATATTTGAGATATATGTGCGGGTTTGTGCTGAGGGTGGCCCGTCCCAAGAAATTTGAGTATGATGATGACTGGAAACTTCTGTAATATTGGAATTATATGTGCTGGTTTGTGTTCAGGGTACCTCGTCACAGGATAATTGATGTATTTCAAATGACAATCAGTATGTTCAGAGAAATATTAGTATGATGATGACTGGGAAGTTACAATAAATATGGAAACATACGTGCGGGTTTGCGCTGAGGGTTGCCCGTCCCAAGAAATATGTTAATGTCTGGAAACTTGTGTAAGTAGATGAGCGGGTTTGCGCGGAGGGTTGCCCGTCCCAAGAAATATGTTGATGTCTGGAAACTTGTGTAAGTAGATGAGCGGGTTTGCGCTGAGGGTTGCCCGTCCCAAGAAATATGTTAATGTCTGGAAACTTGTGTAAGTAGATGAGCGGGTTTGCGCTGAGGGTTGCCCGTCCCAAGAAATATGTTAATGTCTGGAAACTTGTGTAAGTAGATGAGCGGGTTTGCGCTGAGGGTTGCCCGTCCCAAGAAATATGTTAATGTCTGGAAACTTGTGTAAGTAGATGAGCGGGTTTGCGCTGAGGGTTGCCCGTCCCAAGAAATATGTTAATGTCTGGAAACTTGTGTAAGTAGATGAGCGGGTTTGCGCTGAGGGTTGCCCGTCCCAAGAAATATGTTAATGTCTGGAAACTTGTGTAAGTAGATGAGCGGGTTTGCGCAAAGGGTGGTCCGTCCCAGGATATGTTGGTATGATGATGACTGGGAAGTTGCAATAAATATGTAAAAATATGTGCTGAGGGTTGCCCGTCCCAAGAAATATGTTAATGTCTGGAAACTTGTGTAAGTAGATGAGCGGGTTTGCGCTGAGGGTTGCCCGTCCCAAGAAATATGTTAATGTTGTTAATGCGTTGAGGGTAGCCCGTCCCATGTAAAATGATGTGATGCAAATTTCAATGAGTAATTTTAAGGTAGTAGTTTTCGTTGATGTTGACTCTTCCAAGAAGAGTGTATTATTCGTATACATATATGGAAATGTATGTGCGGGTTTTCGCTGAGGGTTGCCCGTCCCAGGAAAAAAGATATGTCTGTCATGACAATGAGTAGGTTATAAGGTTATAGCTTGATGCATTTTTCAAGAAAGATATAATAAATGCTAGAAATAGAAACAAATTTGCAGGTTTGTGTTGAGGGTTGCCCGTCCCAATTTATAGCGAAGAAGCTGTTCTGTACATAAAGTTGTTAAGCTTTGCGGGTTTGTGTTGAGGGTATCCCGTCCCATTAAATATCGATAGTATCAATTAAAATTTCATTGGTAATGATGGTTATGACCTGACATTGAACTTCTTAATGATTGTGATTATCCATTGAGTTTCTCATTCCAGTTGGTGTTGTTATAATTTTCTATCTTAAGACCTCTTTATATACAATGTTGGATGTTTTTCCATCAGGCGTGAGTATAAACAAATCAGTAGCTGAACTTACTCTTGAGCAGGCCACATAAAATTGGCCATGGGAGAAACAGTCTTCATTTAAGTCAACACCAGCAACTTTTAGAGACTGACCTTGTGATTTGTTTATAGTAATTGCAAACGATATTTTTAAAGGAAATTGCAATCTTTTGAATTCAAAAGGGTAGTCATCTGATTTGAGAGGTATACGCGGGATGAACACTGACTCACCTTTGCCACAACCTGTTAACACAGTAGCTTCTATAACGTTCTTTTGTAGTGTTTTTACCCGAAGTCTAGTTCCGTTGCATAGTTTTGGTGGTCTGAAATTACGTAGAAGCATCACTGGGGTTCCTATTTTGAGGGTGAGTTTGTGAGGTGGAAATCCTGAAGGATTTAGTGAATTGAGAAATTCTACTGGATAATGAACAGCTTCTTCTATTTCTACAACGGAATCTATAGACAGATATTCCATTTCAGGTGAATCAAAAGATTGTAATATAGTGTTGTTAATTATTGTTGCCCTTTCATTCTTCGGTGTTAAAATGGCACGTTCGCATAACCAATCGTTTGATCTGGTATTTATGTTTGCAATGTCGGGATATATATGTTCAATAAGTTCAGCCAAACTCTTTACAACGACACCAAGTTCTACCGGCACAATTAATCGGTTTTGAACATTAGGAAACTCTCCATTTCCAATTTTGAGCAGAATTTCTGAGAACTTTTCCGCTGAGCTATCTCCTTTTAAATAAACACGCATATTTTTTTTTAAAGAAATCTTGGTGATTAGATGCCACAAGTGGGATGATTTTAGGCATGCTTTAACTTCATCGGCTCGAGTTCCTCTTGGAACTACTGGAAGAGTTTGACGAAAATCTCCAGCTAGCAATACTGTAATTCCTCCCATAACAAAATTATTTGATTTGATGTCCTGGAGAGTTCTATTCAGTGCTTCAAATCCCCCTTTATGAGCCATAGTGCTCTCATCCCAAACAATTAATTTACAATCACGCAGAACTTGCGCCAAGTTGCTTTGTTTTGATATTTTACACAAAGGCATATCAATGTGGTTCAACTCTAGGGGAATTTTAAATGTAGCATGTGCGGTTTTCCCACCTTCTAATAAAGTGGCAGCGATTCCTGATGATGCTACTGCTAACGCAATGTTACCATGACTTCGAACTTTGGTAAGAAGAAGATTTAACAGAAATGTTTTCCCAGTACCTCCAGGAGCATCAAGGAAAAATAACTGGCCAGTTCTATTTTCAACACTTTGCATAACCTGATCATATACTTTTTGTTGTTCGTCTGTTAGAGAATTTTCTCTAATGACAGCTTCCTGTTGTAAAATATTGACATCGTAGTTAATTTCGGCTATATATTCCGTATTTGGGTGAGTGTTGTTCAGTCTTCGCGGTGTGGGTAAACCATAATCTGTTAAATGGTGACCACCTATTAAAAGAATTGCATCCTCAATTTCTATTAAGCATCTGTTGTATACTTCATCCAAATTTTGCATTTCTTGTTGCAATTCTATCTCCAATTGCCTTTTTATGTCCTCTGAAAAATTATCCTTGTGCTTTTCCCAAAGAATTAAAGCATTTGAGATTTGACAATTTTTCAACATAACGACGAAAAGATCTCGCAGCTTTATTGGGTGGTCGCTCATAGCTGCTTCTTCGAGAGTATTATCCCAATGCTTATCATCTTCCAGCAAACCCAAAGCTAAGCATGTAGACTGAAAGTTAGGATAAGTTTCACCATTTACAGTTTTTAAATCTAAATATGATGTTGGACCCTTTACAACATGGAGAAGCAATCTCAGATAAAAGCATTCAGAATTGTTTGGATGAATAGTATAAACTCTTCCCAATACGTCATCTTTTTTTATATTCACCCATCCATCAACATTTTTCCCGCGCTTTCTTCTTTCGAACTTATTATTTTTCCAAACATAATATTGTGGTACTTCGGAATAAAGAAGAGTTTTAGCAAACTCATCTGACTTACACAGTTCAAAAAATCCTAATAGAGTTGTTTTAGGTGGGTTATTAATTTGTTGCATAACATTGGTAGCTGTGTAATAGACACGCTGCCCATTTTCAAGATGTACAGCCAAATGAAATACGGGGGGATATCTTTCATGAATAGGGAAACATAATATTCTCCACACAGCTTCCGAGCTGCTTATGTATCTGCCACATTCATACATTGCCACTTCGTCATTTTCACTTTCTAATGAAAATGCTGCCTGGTCGCTACCTTTGTTCACGTATTTACAAATATATTTTATTGACTTCACAGAGTTGCATATTTCAACATTCATATGTGCACCGAATGTACGTAACAACACTGGATTATAGGGAACTACCCATCGGTTGTCAATTTCTTTGTCATTTAGTTTTAGAGTAAAACCGCCGGCGTAAGGCGCCCTTCTTCGGTATTTTGGGTAGCCATCCTCGCCTGTTTGTGTTTCACTTGTCAATTCTCTGGGATACTTTTTTGTGCATTTACCATCTTTCATGCAAGGTGAATTGGAGTTCATTGCACCGCAAGGACCGTGAATCATGTTGTTTTTGACAATATCATAAAGAATTGGATCTGTTTCTAAATTTGGTATTTCTGCACATACCACCTCGTCGATCAAGTTAGGTGAGATCCGTTGATCTAACCAAAGCAATATGTGTACATGAGGCAGACCGCGTTTTTGCCATTCTACAGAGTACATATAGCAGCGTGTTTTACCAAATATGTTTCCTTTGGTCAATAGAGCCATTAGTTTTTTTATTTTTAAGTGAAAAACTCTTCCAATAATGTCATGTCGATCATATGGTTTCTGTGATAATAATAAAGCATTTGCTATATCTTGCCATTTAGGATTACAAGTAAATGTTATAAACAGATCAGGACGACCAAAATTACGAACATAAGTCATGGCGTCTTGTGTTTTTTCATGCATATACCGCGGACCTCCAGTAAATGTTGATGGTAGTACTACCATTTGGCCAATATTTAAAGCATTTGCATCTTGTCTTCCAACGGCATCTCGCAAATGAATATAATTTTCCGATCGTAGCTCTTTTTGGTGGGATCTTATGTAGTTTAGCCTCTCAGTTTCAATTTTAGCGTACATATCAACTAAATATTGACTGAAGAGGGAGCGAAAACGAAAAATGTAGTCCTCGTCAGATCTTATCATTAAACGGTATGCATAAAAATTGGCTGCTGATACTGTCTTTTTTGGAATTGGTCGTTTGGTTATAGGATCGCGTAAAGCAATATTTATTGAATAGCCATCCTCTCCACGGCAAAACATAAGGGGATACTGTAAAGTATCATATGATTTATGGAGTTCGCTTATTCGCTGCAATTTGTTATCGTGGCTTTTGAGAATAATATCTCTTTTTTCAAATTGTTGACCCACTATGACCAAGGCCACTTCACTACATGATGGCTCATTAAAGCGACCCGAATGAGCTTCAGCTGGTTTTCTATCAGCACGAATAACAATCTGATATGTTTCACATCCTTGTGGAACACTTTCTATTGTTGACTTAAGCTGTTTAACGTATGCGTTTACTTCATGTAACATGCGTTGAAGTTGTTTCACTAAACCACTTTTAACACCTGGAAAATTTTGACACCTTATTCCAACTTCTCTCTCATCTTCCCCTACAAAATATATTTGTAGGAATTGTGGATTATTTTCAGGTGGTAGCAAACTACCAACCAAATGGTATACCTGACCTTGGACTTTAAACGTTGGCATAAAACCACGTTCAAAAATTCGGGTTGCACCAAATGATGTCATTTGAAAGCAGCCATTATATTTTCGAATATTATCCACAAAATGTTTATGATCTGGATGCCTGTCCATTATTAGGCTATCTAACAGATCTGGCAGTTTTTCTAGCGGGTCCAACTGCACTTTACCACTACTACAACAAAGTCCAACTGATTCCTCTTTCCACTTGAGAGCATTGCAGTATGAGCACCTATGGCTCATTTTCCCTAAATCTATTATTTTATCCTTCTCATAATTAATTTCAGGATTGTATTCGAAAGCAGAATTTAGCTTAACTCTCCAAGATATAGGTTGCCTTTCCCTATATTGTGATTGCGATAATATACAGAGATCTGGATTGTTTTGTTGATAAACAGCTACCGCAGCTCTGTGCACGTCAGGATTACTCTTTTGGTAGGAGGCCACCGCAGCTCTGTGAACTTCAGGAGTACTTTTCTGGTAGGAAGATACCGCAGCTCTGTGCACTTCAGGAGTACTCTTTTGGTAGGAGGCCACCGCAGCTCTGTGCACTTCAGGAGTACTCTTTTGGTAGGAGGCCACCGCAGCTCTGTGTACTTCAGGAGTACTCTTTTGGTAGGAAGACACCGCAGCTCTGTGCACTTCAGGAGTACTCTTTTGGTAGGAGGCCACCGCAGCTCTGTGCACTTCAGGAGTACTCTTTTGGTAGGAGGCCACCGCAGCTCTGTGAACTTCAGGAGTACTTTTCTGGTAGGAAGACACCGCAGCTCTGTGCACTTCAGGAGTACTCTTTTGGTAGGAGGCCACCGCAGCTCTGTGAACTTCAGGAGTACTTTTCTGGTAGGAAGATACCGCAGCTCTATGCACTTCAGGAGTACTCTTTTGGTAGGAGGCCACCGCAGCTCTGTGCACTTCGGGATGTGTTATCGCATACTTCTTGGCAGCTATATTAATTTGTTTTCTCCTCACATTTGGTGTGAGTCTTGCACGTCGTTTACGAGAAGATTCTGGACGTATTGATCCTAAAGTTGACTCCTGTGCATTACATGGTTCATAAATATCAAAATGTCCTCCGGAGAGATTTCCCGTAAATCGTAGTCTTATTACAGGATTATCTTCGGAGCCATATCTAATGTAAAGCTTTCCCTCACGATATACTTCAAAATAGTATGGATAAACCTGTGCCGCAGCAATTAATTCACATAAACTTCCATATGTATATGAAAGAGACATTTCTTTGATGTACTCATTTTCATTAACATAATTATTTCCGTAATTGTCGTAAGTCATAATTTTAAAGTATTCCCAATTATTCACCACGTGCCTTATAATTTCATCGCGAATTTCCTGAGCAAATATATCATGACCATATAACATATATGATATCGCTCCAAACAGACATGAACCATCCTTACTAATTTTGATAACTCTATGGTCTATATTTATCCCATTGATATTCAGAATTTCAACATCCATAATGAAGCTGATGTATTGAACTAAAATTGAAAAGTATGTACTAATTTCTAATCAAGACTAAATTTTTAAGGCCGTATTCATAAACAATTTTTAAATTTAAGCTACGTTATAAAACATTGTTTAAATAAAATTTTTTTATGAATATGGGCTTTAAAGTTTAATATATTTAATCGAATATTTAAACTATCCGTAATTTTCAGTGCTATTCTCAAATTCAGTTGTTATTCATAAATTATTAATAAAACATTTCTTGTCGTTGGTGTTTCAATTACCTTTTCTGAATTGCTATGATGGAATGAGACACTAAAAAATAAAAAATAGAACAGCATTTTTTACAGAAAATCCTTTGTTGCATATATTTGCCTCATGTTAAAATGAATAATACGTGATATTATAAACTTGATAAAACGCCAACCTTTAATATGCATATCGGTTAAAATATACTTACCCAACTTTGAAATCAATTAATTTTAAAGTGATTTATTCCATTTATTAATTATAGGAATAAAAATAAGTAATCGGTGAAAATTAAAGAAAAAAAGGGTTTGATATTTTTATTAAAGTAATTTATTGAAAAATATTTATTAAAAAAATTTTATCCTTGCATTATTCCGCACAAGGAGAACAAAAAAGTTTATTTATGGAAGTCATTACAGCAGGTTTTCGTATTGCTTAGACAAATTGGAATATTGCAAGTAGAACATATTCACCGAGTTCATCTCTGGTAACCCATCTACAGTTGGCAAATCTACGTAGTGTGGTTCTTTCTGGTGGGAGGATGAGGTTCGCATTCTTGGATCTACAAAAGGTTTATTTTCTTTATGCGAATTCTGTGCCACCATTTGCGGCATAGAATGTATTAATTGACTGCAATAATGTGACCAAAAAGTTCCAGGATATGGTTCTGATTATCAATGTCTTCGATGTCATCGACAATTGATTCATCATCTAATGGGATATCATCAAAATCCACTTCATTTTCGATAGTTTCCAATATATAAGAAAAATATCACTATCCTTTAGTTTATTGTTTTTTACCATTACTATAATTGCGGTCTAATACTTTGCCGTTTTAATTTTTTTTGGTGCCACTTGTTTTAGACACGTTTATTACTATTTTATTTATCAGAAAATATAGCAATACAAAGTTCAATGCAAGTGTTTTATTTTAAAAATAAATAAATTTATCATCAGTCCTTTTTCACTGGGCTGATGATATTCAATTTAAGTTTAAAAAACCCATATCTATGTTTTTTAACCCTGCTGTTAGGTTAAACCTATTTGGTCCAATTTGTTAATTGTTTCATACAATAACTCGGCATCTTGAAACTATTTGATCAGCTCGAGTCTCACATTAAAATTTTTATATGATCCGGAAAGTGAATTTAATGCAAAGCATGTAATGTGAAACTTGAATCAGTTAAGTGGCTTTTGCCCCCCCAAATCTATCCAAAGATGGCCAATTTTTAAACAAATTTTTAGGTTTGAATTAAAAATTCTAAAAACGCAAAGCACCGATCCTCGAAAAAGTTTCATATTTGTATTGCCCCATATGTTACTGAAATACGTACAAAGAGATTTTACTATTACACGGTAAATAACGTAATGGGCACATTTATAAAAAAAAACACAATTTTTGAAAAATATTTTTCGTTTTAGAAATTTCGGTATTTGAGAATAAAATGATATAATGTCATTGATTTAAAGACATTTGCATCTATATTAGTTGCTAATTTTGTTATGATAACTTTTACAGTTAAAATTTTACATCAATTAAAATATTATATTTTTCTACATGGAAAATACCTATATTTTTTTTTTGATTTTAAGGTAAATGGCGTCCAAAAGGTTTATAAAAGAACTTAATTTCACTAAAATATTAATTTCCAAGTCCTAGTCATCAATACCAAGTACTTATAGCTAAAACTTGTGTTTACTGTTCATAAGCAACCTGAATACCGCCATCAAACTTGTTAACGTTTTTTATATAATGAATGCAGAATATGATACTTTCATATTAAATGTAACTAATTAATACAAATATAAACTGACTTAACATGAATATATCACATTTAGCATGCAATATATGAAAAAACTTTAATATATTTAAAAGGGCGCAATGGTTTGTGGAGCTTCCGAAGAATAAATATAAGTTTTGTATATATAAGTATATTTGATATTGGTAAAAACATTAGTACCTGAGGATTGATTTCTTAGTAAAACTGAATAACTTAATAAATTTTGCGGATGTAATTTACCTTAAAAACTAAAAAAAACTAAAAATTAAAAAATGTAATATAGGGATTTTCCATGAAGAAAAATATAAAATTTGAATTAATATAAAATTGTAGAGTAAGTTCGGGTAATGTAGTATAGGCGGGTAATGTGGTATAGCTGCTTTTCTCCAAAACTAAGAGCATTGGAGTAGCGGTACCAAGCTTAAGAGTTTTATGATCTCAAAAAATTAATATTGGGTGAATGTACTTCATTTTTGCAGGTCATGGAAATAGTCAGTTGTAAAAAATCAGCATTATCTTGTGGTGGACTTTTTTTGTGATCTGTTAAAAATTAATTTTTTCTAAAGTCACGTGTTTTAAACTGCATTAATTTAATTTTAAAGTCAAATAGGAATATTTTGCTATTGAAGAACATATGTAACAATATAGCATATTTAGTGTTTATGTTTAATTTTATAAAGATATGTGAAATATGAATATGGGCAGCGGAAGATTTGAAGAACGCTAGCTGAGCTATTAAAAATAACAAATGGAAATTTTTTTCGCATCAGTCATTTAATGTCTCCTACGAAGCGAAGAAGGTATCGAGGAGCTTCTGGTAAGCTCTAACTTTAACCGAACCCATATAATATAATTTAAATAAAACGCAACTCATTTACAAATTAAAATAGTATGAATCGGTTATGTGGTTTAGCATACAATATTAACAGAACATGGTATACCACATTACCAGCCAATTTTTTCAATGACTTGTTTATGGACCTTTTCTCTTTTCTCCAAATTTCACTAAAACTTAAACTTAAAAGACTTTTTTACTTTCATGGATGTAAACCTAACACTGGTAGTAGAACACCAGCTAAGAATTGTTCCAATCGAATTAAAATTTTAAACATTATAGTCAAATAAAAAATAGGTATACCACATTACCCGAACTTACTCTAACGGTAAAATATATCATATCAAAATTGGGAACTAATATAAAATGTCCTTAAATCATGGCATTACAACTGTTACCATTCTTTGTTTTCAAAACTGAGTTTTTTTTTAAATGCCAACATCGTTTTCCGTTTGATAGTAGAAAAACTTTGTTTGCATTTAAACCTTTCATGATCTAAGACTACTTAGATAAAAGTAATCATTTTTTCTATTTAATATGAAGCAGTTAGCGCAAAAAAAACATATTTTGAAATTAAAATATTTTAACGGATTTAATGGAATTTTGGTCGTAAAGTGCAAATGTTCGTTCCACATACTCATGTTTATTGACTAAGGACTGAGATCGTAAAATTCTTAACACATCGTTTTTCATTAAAAATTTTAACCCAAGTATTTTTTGATCAAGTTAAAATTTTTTGATCAAGTTAAAATCTGGTTCAGGTAGAAGGAATGGTCCACATAATGTTTCTAAAGCCAAACAAATTTAAAGTATTTTCAAAAGAGCTCCCAACACCTCCGGTAAAAAAACAGGCCTGTTAGGTCAGTACTCGGACTATTTGGTGCGAAATGATAAAGCCAATGTAGGTTTAAAAGTATACAAAGCTCAAAAAGTTTCAGAGAGGAACTTTGCTAAAAATTTAGAGTCCAAAGACAGAGCGCGGAAATTGAAGTGAAGTTTTATACAAAAATATACCTGCTGCATAATGGATGACGAAATCAAATTTTGTTATGTTGCATATGCTTGAGGGAATGTTGAAGAAAAGTTTAGGACCCAAATGCAGACAAAATTTCCAAAAAGTTCTTGGTATGGCAAGCAATATTAAGTTGCGGTAAAAAAGCCAAACATTTGTTACAAAGGGCTCTATAAATACCGAAATCTACATCAAGAAATGTTTACAAAAAAGGATGTTTCCATTCATAAGACTTCTTAATGTGTCCACTTATTTTTGGCCTGATTTGGCAGATGTGACTATGGTAAGAAAAGTATTGAGGGGTACAAGAATATAATGTGGTATTTGTACCAAGAGGGGCAAATCCTCCAAACTGCCTGGAGCTGAGACCAGTGGATAGGTATTAGGCTCTTGTTAAAAGAGAATTGTAGAGCACAAAAAAGTTGTCCAAAAGTGTGGTAGATTTTAAACGGAGATGGACAACCTTTTAGAGGTTGTGACATAAAGCACTACAAAAACCATAATGGAAGAGTTTCAAAATTTCATAATTAGTGGTTAGAACTATAAAAATAATTTTGTTTGTAAATTGTAATGATAATTTCAATCAAATAGAAAAGATTTAAAACTGTAAGTTTAGTGATTTCATTTTTATTAACATATATGGGCAATTCCAGAATGACTACCACGACTGAAAACCCAAAAACCTTTGAAACTTTTTTCAAGATGATTTGAATAGGAGAAAACACTAAAATATTACTAAGTGTAAGTATTTAGATCTTATTACAACATTTTATTGGCAAAAATAATAGCTTAAACCGACTATATTTAATTTTTTAATTTAATTGACATGTTTTAAGCTAAAATTGCGGTTAAAACTAAGCTCCCAATTAGCATATAGTATGAAATGAATTTGACTCTGATTGCTTATTTGCTATTATGAAATTGTTTATTGAAACTGAATGTATATTTTCTCTTAATTTTTTTAGTTTTTGATTACATATATTTACAGAATATATTGTATATTGTTTTATTAAAAGAGAAAAATCTGTCACGTACTGTATGTCATGTACGATATTAAATTTGATTTATTTTAAAATCATCCAAAGATTGTTTTTATTTAAATATATAACGGATTGTAAAGGAAAAATGTTTCGTTTAGTGTAAGAAATTAAAAGAAAATATAACGCCTCTCACGATTCGAAAATTTTTCGCATATTTCTACATGTACCTCAAAATGACTTCCGTTTTATGTCATGTACGATATACCCTTATTTCACTCGATATTTTGGGCAACAATGATTCGTAAGAACTTTTTATTATTTCAAAATATATGAATGGAACATAAAGACCAAATTATTTTTGGATACTCTTATTTTTGCAAAATCAATTCCACTCTATAGGCGTACAAATGTCACGTACGATGATATGGAATTGCCCATATGTATGTTAAAAATTTTTCGATCTCAGTCCTTACATGCAACATGAATAATGATTTAATAACTTTATGTAACAAAAATGCACTTACCAGGTCTAATATATATATCGCAATATAAAAAAGTTTTATACATTTATAAAGACTTTGGCACAATTCATGAACACAGTACCAAAATAAAACTGTAAATATTCAAAGACTATAAAAAATAAATGCTGTAACCGAACTTGTTTTAATGTAAACACATAAATAAGAGACATGTCTACGAACTAATTAAAATTAAAATGGCAACCATTCTTTTTTTCGTTATTTAGTTATTCAATATTTTTGTGTTGGGACACCGGTGTCCCCGTGGTCGTCAAACGGTTAAATATTAAATAGGGCTATACAAATATGGAGCTTTTTCGAGGATCAGTACTATGCGCTTAAATGAGCCAACTTTTATTTTATACGCTTATGTATTAAGTTCTATTTTCGGATCATATTTAAATTATACGTAGTCCCGATGAAATTTTTTGTCTGTAAAAGAAAAAATATAGGGACTTTTTTCCGAAAAAAGGTAAAATATACTGCCTTTAATTTATTCAGAATTTTATGACAAATAAAGCTGGTATTTAAAAAAAAATTTGACCGTCTGTATATGTAGGAAACCAAAAAAAGATTGAACAAAATTAAAAAATAAACAAATGAATTAACCCAAATATCACTTAGAACTAAAACAGATAACCTACACATGCAAGGGTATTTTTAGTTGATCTTCTCAGGAAATATTTAATTTTGATCATAATTGGAGATTTGTTTAGAAAATGTGAGATCCGAGGTGATCAACTTGCCCCATGTCTCCAGCGATACTGAACATTTTTTAATCAACTCGAAACACCTACGCTCCAACCTTGTGATATTTCGGTACGATATATACAAAAAAAAACGTTTCACCACTCTATGGTGAATTATCGAATAAAATACAATTAAAACAGTTCTGCTTTTGCTCTTTTTAAACATCATTCTTAAACTCTCTTATATTATTTTCAGTTTTTCAAATAATACCATGAATATGTAATAGTTACTACTAAACAAATATCAATATTTTTGTATAATTAGTATTTAAAAATATTAATAATATTAAATAATTAATAGCTCTGTTTTTACCAAGGCAAATATATTTACAGGTATACCCAATTCTGCAACAAATACAACTTTACCAAAAACAACATGTACTTTGTTTTTGTAAAATTATTTGCTAGCTGTCAAACAGCTAAACAACAGCAGACTGCAAAAATCAAAAACAGGGGTAAAAATAAATAAATACGTGAAATTTACTTTCAATAAGTACTCCATTCACTCTTATATTATCAATTATTCACTTTTCTACTATTTTAAATTTTTTATTAAAAGAAACAAAAACGTTAATTTAAATTAATAAAGAAATGTAAACAAACTTTGACAGCTAGAAATGAAGGAACAAATCGAGCAAAAAATAGTCAGCTGGCTTTTCAACGTCACCTTATTAGATACGCCTTCGTTTTTACCAGAGACTAAAATAACTAAAATAACTAAATTGTGATTTATATTTTCCGATTAAAAATAAATCATTGGAAATAAAAGTTACAAAATTATTTTTGTTTACATCGTTTAATATGATCTTCGTTCGTTTTTGTTGTTTTTTAATGCTTTAGTGAGAAACAAACAATTGTAATTATGATTGCTTTTAATCATCATTCTTTCTCTCTTATTTACAAAGAATAACATATTTTTTATTAATTCTTAACAAATTATAGAAAGAATATGATGAATATCATGTAATGCATTACATGATAAAAAAGGTCGAAAAAGTAACAAAATTTCGAATTGGTTTTTTAATATAAATTGCAAATTAAATTTGTAAATTTTTTGCAAAATTGATGAATTTTTATGATTTTTTAAAATATTTATGATTTAAAATTGTAGATTTTTTGAAAAATTTTCAATTTGTAGAAAAATTTTCGATTTCATTTTATAGAAATGTAGATTTTTTGCGAAATTGAAAATTTTACATTCCTTAATTTATTAGTTGAATATTTATTCGTTATTAAAATAATTCTTCGTCATCTAAAAATCAAATGCTGAAAATTTTAAAAAAATCGGATAACGTTTAGAGGTATCACATTTTATTTTCTTCGTGTTTGCGTCGAAGTAGCTAAATTCACAACAAACAAATTAAAGAATTTAATGTTTGTATTTCATGTTTCATTCAATAGATGTTGATATGTGCATATATAAAATATAGAAAAATTGATACCAAAAATAAACATAAAATTTCGTTTATATCTGAAATCAAATTTTACATTTTCAATATTTAAAAAAGTAACAAAAATGAAATATCAATTTTTTTTTTGGATTCTAATAAACACTAAATGATGATAAAATTTTTTAAATTGCCGGATTTCGAGGAAATTTTGGTTTTGGTCACAAATTTGTTGAAACTATTTCTTACCCAACAAAAACTTTGCTTACAAATAAGCCGAAAAATAAGGGGAATTTGCCGATTAGACTACTTATTTTTCGAATAAGTACTTATTTTTGTTCGCCGAAATAAGTCGTTTTGTTAGTAACTTGTTTATAGAATTTGCAAACAATAAAAAAAATAAGTCGCAGCCACGAGTCCGTTTGCTAGTCTGTTGTTGTACTCACTACAAGAAATAGGCATAAGAAATATTTCTTGACCTACTTTTTAATATGTTCATATGTAATTTTAGACTGCTTCTTTGGATTGTTAATTTTCGATTTTGTAATCTAACCCTTATATATAAGTGGTTAAAGCTGACATCAATGATAGACTTCTAAGAAAATATTAAAAAATCAAATCGATGAAACGTTTTTTTTGTGATAAACAAAACAAAATTTCCTAGAAAACCACCAATATAATTAAATTTTACATTAAATCCTAGTTTAGTGTTTATTAAAAGTAAATAAAGTAAGAGTGCTATATTCGGCTATGCCGAATCTTATATACCCTTCACCTTTGTTGTGGATGCATTATTATTTTTTATAATTAGTATATATGTATGTACATTGCCCACTTTCAGCGTACAGCATCCTAAATTTATCAAGAACACAAAAAACAACAACAACGCCAAACGAAACAGAACACCGAAAGAAAAAACAAAAACAAAATACGCAAGGCAATGAAACCAACACACATCCAAACATACTTTTAATTGAATAAAAAACAACAACAACGCCAAAAGAAACAACACACAAAAGAAAAACAAAATACGCAAAGCATGCACATCCAAACATACGTTTTGTTGCTTTTTTGTCAAAAAACCAACACACAACCAAACAAACGTTTATAGTTGTATAAAAAACAACAACAACGCCAAAAGAAACAAAATACGCAAAGCACGCACATCCAAACATACGTTTTGTTGGGTTTTTTGTCAAAGCATGCAATAAATTGTCTTTTTTTGATGAAATTTTCAGAGGTTGTTATTTATGGACGGAGTTTGTTGATTTTAAATAGGAAACTCGAAAGCATGTCTGACAGAATTATTGAAAATTTGGATCCCGAAGATATCTGGGGTCTTCAGAAAATTGATTTCAACAGACAGACAGACGGACATGGCTTAATCGATTCCGCTATCTATAAGAATCCAGTATACAGTGAATGTCACTTAAAATCGTACACCATCGTAATCAAATTATATTCATTTGTTTTAGAAAGTTGATGTTTTGGAAATATTTTAAAATGCTATTTTTATATTGTGTGTGCTATTACCTATCAGAAAATTGGGTATAATTTTAATTTTATAATTTTGTTTAATGGGTAAAGTTTTAATTATAATTTAATATAATTGTACGATTTTAAATGAAACATGAATTTTGTGATGTTCTTTTTTTAACGAATTGAGGTTTTGTTAACTTTTTTGTTGAAATACATATTTTTTGTTCCAATTAATAAAATGACTTTTAATTTTTTATATAATCATCTATTATTGCCTGTATAATTTCATAATATTAAAAAAAAAATATGTTGTACGATTTTGAGTGACACTCACTGTATATATACTTTTTAGTGTCGGAAAATTATGTTGTGGAAATTACAAATGGAATGACAAACTTATATATACCGTTCTCATGAAGGTGAAGGGTATAAAAATAAATCACTCAAAATAACAGTTTTAAAATTCTTCTTTCCATCATTTGGTATGATCTTTATTAGCTTTCTTATAGTTTTTAATGCTTTAGTTGGAGACAAACAATGTCAATGGTTAACTGTATGGTATGGTAACTGTCACCATTCTTTTTCGTTTGCTTACATACTAATAACACATTTGTAATAATTTTTAAAAAATTATTGAATGAATATCATTAAAATAAAATTACGATATTCGATTAAAAATATTAAACAATTTTAAAAACAGAATTTATTACAATAAATAACAATAACTGGTACAATGTTACCTTTTATACAATTTATTTTGTCCTTATATATTTTTCACTTATTAAGTATTACACTTTTTTAAAACTTTACTTGCACTTTTTAATTTTTAAAAACACTACTTTCACTTTAGACAGATGAAACCAGAAAGAAAGATGTTAATAATTTTATCAGTAATATAAGTTAATTATTGTATGGTAATACCATATCACTTTGTTGTATTTTATTTATGTATGTACTCTGTTCTAAAAATTATAATGACTTTTGAAGCTTAATATGGCAACAATGTAATATCTATACATATCAGCGTTGCCGATTTGGTCCAATTGGACCAAAATTGGTAGTTTTAAGTTAACAAATTGACTTTTGGTAGTTTGGTTGGTTGGTTCCGATTTTTGTCGCATTTTGGTAGGTTTTTTGAATATGTATTTTTAAGAAGAAATTAACAAAAAACAAAAAAATAATAAAATTATTTATAAAATATGAAGACGGAATTATCTTAAATTTTTAGTTTAGTCAAGTAAATGTGTACGTATTTAGTAGTGTTCAGTTCAAAAAATGCCAAAGGCCTTGCAATACTAAAACTTTTAACGTATTATAGATTTAATTTACACATTTTAAATATTTTAAAATTATAACACATATTATTTAAATTTTGTGTATTCATGTTAAAAGAAGTAATAAGTAGTGAGCAAAAACATTTTTCTTTTAAAATTTCAATAATTTATTTTCGTGAGTGATTTTCAGATGTGGGCAGCTATGACCAATTATGTACCGATCGCCATGAAACTTATTTGTGTTGAATTTTGTTGAGATACCAAGGCTTTTAGGAGTTTTAGCACCTTAAAATAAGTTTTAGATATGGGCCTTATATGGGGCTTGTGGTCAATCAATTATAAAACGATTCACACATAATTTTTAGATGTTACATATTTATGATTGTAGTGTAATTAAATAATATTCATCCTCAGGGTAATGCTATAGCAGCAATAATATAATTTTAATTTAACTATTCATTTTGAAAGGAATCCAATAGCATTTCACAAATATTTAAAATTTGGTAGGTTTTGGTAGTTTTTAATCAGAAATTTGGTAGGAAACATATTTTATGAGTGGCAACGCTAATACGTATACATGCCATATTAAGCTTCAAAAGTAATTATAATTTTTAGAACAGAGTCAAATCAATAACAGTCATGTATTTACTTAAGACCAGCTTCTTTTATTTATTTAGTACCACTAAATAATTTATGAAATTAGACACAAATGATTTTGAACGCATTATAACTTAAATGCATTCAGCACCATATGTGTTGATTATTACAATGTATTAAAAATTTAATGAAATTGATAAGGAATTTATGCTTATATAAGCCAAATAAAAGATGTTGATAAAAATGGCATTCTGCTGTTTTACAAACTTGGTCCTATATTCAAAACCCTCTATCTTTAATATTCACGAAAATTACTTTTTGGTGGTAAAATGTTCAATAAAACAGCCCTCATCTATGGTGTGAATTTCTTACAAACATATTCTTTTTGCTGCTTTATTTTCATTTCTATCTTATACAATTAATTTTTTCCGAATGCAAAGCCTCTATCTTTTCAAATATTTTTTTTGGAATAATTTCCTCTTGCAACTCATGTTTTCTTACTAATTTTTGAATGCTGAACATGAATTTTACTATAATAATTGTAGCATACCGAATTTTAATAACTCAAGTAATACGCGAAAAAACAGTTTTTTGGCTTTCCTGAAAAGTTGTGTTTTTTAAGATAGATAGTTTTGAATATAGGCCCTCGATATATTGAATAATAAAAATAAACCTGTTTCAATAAGAATATATTATCATTTTTGTACAAGACTTTGGATACGGTAATTTTACCTAAAAAACGGTAACTTTTTTAGGGCTGTACGGTAATCGAAATTAAAAAGTTAACATCACTGCTTAGAATAAAGAAAAAGTACCATATTGTCCCACCTTCAATTCTCTCTCACTTATGACCATATATGCTTAATTTCGTGTTTCTACGTCCATTATTATAGAAAATTCAAAAAGTGTCATTGGAATAAAGACAAAGTACCATAAGTTCCCCATTTGTGGATTCCCACTCACTCGGGTCCATATAATATTTATTTCATGTTTCTAGTTTCTTTGGCGAAGAAATTACAAAAAGTACCATTTGAATAAAGAAAAAGTACCAAAAAGTCTCCCCTTTGAATTCAAACTCACTTAGGACCATATATTCTTAATTTCGTGTTTCTAAGTCCATTGTTATAGAAAATTCAAAAAGTACCATTATTATTATTATATAAGAATAAAAGAGTACCAAAAAGTTCACACTTGTGGATTCCCACCCACTCGGGTGCATGTAAGCTTTATTTCATGTTTCTAGGTTCATTGGTGAAGAAATTAAAAAAAGTACCAATAGAATAAAGAAAAAGTATCAAAAAGCTGCCACTTATGGATTCCCACACACTCGGCCCATGTAAAAGATTTATTTCATTGAAGAAATTACATAAAGTACCATTCGAATAAAGAAAAAGTACCAAAAAGTTTCCCCAAGAATTCTCACTCACTTAATTTCATGTGTCTAAGTCCATTGTTAAAGAAATTTCAAAAAATACCATTAGAATATAGAAAAAGTGGGAAACCACTTATGGTTTCCCACCCACTCGGGTCCATATAACCTTTATTTCATGTTTCTAGGTTCATTATTGTAGAAATTGCAAAAAGTACCATTCGAATAAAGAAAAGGTACCAAAAAGTCTCCCCCTAGAATTCTCACTCACTTAGGACCATATATGCTTAATTTCATGTTTCAAAGTCCATTATTATAGAAAATTCAAAAAGTACCATTAGAAGAATGAAAAAGTACCAAAAAGTTCACACTTGTGGTTTCCCACTCACTCGGGTCCATATAACCTTTATTTCATGTTTCTATGTTCATTATTGGAGAAATTACAAAAAGTACCATTCGAATAAAGAAAAGGTACCAAAAAGTCTCCCCCTAGAATTCTCACTCACTTAGGACCATATATGCTTAATTTCATGTTTCTAAGTCCATTGTTATAGAAATTTCAAAAAGTACCATTAGACGAATGAAAAAGTACCAAAAAGCAGCCACTTGTCGTTTCACACTCACTCGGGTCCATATAGGCTTAATTTCATGTTCCTAAGTCCATTGTTATAGAAATTTCAAAAAGTACCATTAGAATATAGAAAAAGTACCAAAAAGCCCACACTTGTAGTTTCCCACTCACTCGGTTCCATATAAGCTTTATTTCATGTTTCTAGGTTCATTGGTGAAGAAATTACAAAAAGTACCAATCGAATAAAGAAAAAGTACCACAAAGTCGCCCCATAGAATTCTCACTTACTTAGGACCATATATGCTTAATTTCATGTTTCTAAGTTCATTGTTATAGAAAATTCAAAAAAGTACTATTAGAATAAACAAAAAGTACCAAAAAGTCTCCCCCTAGAATTCTCACTCACTTAGGACCATATATGCTTAACTTCATATTTCTATGTCCATTATTACAGAAAATTCAAAAAGTACCATTCGAATATAGAAAAAGTACCAAAAAGCAGTCACTTGTAGATTCCCACTCACTCCGGTCTTAATTTCATGTTTTTAGGTTCATTGGTGAAGAAATTACAAAAAGTACCATTCGAATAAAGAAAAAGTACCAAAAAGTCTCCCCCTAGAATTCTCACTCACTTGGGACCATATATGCTTAATTTCATGTCTCTAAGTCCATTGTTAAAGAAAATTCAAAAAAGTACCATTAGAATATAGAAAAAGGACCAAAAAGCCCACACTTGTGGTTTCCCACTCACTCGGTTCCATATAAGCTTTATTTCATGTTTCTAGGTTCATTGGTGAAGAAATTACAAAAAGTACCAATCGAATAAAGAAAAAGTACCAAAAAGTCTCCCCCTAGAATTATCACTTACTTAGGACCATATATGCTTAATTTCATGTTTCTAAGTCCATAGTTATAGAAAATTCAAAAAGTACCATTAGAATAAAGAAAAAGTACCAAAAAGTCTCCCCCTAGAATTCTCACTCACTTATGACCATATATGCTTAATTTCATGTTTCTAAGTCCATAGTTATAGAAAATTCAAAAAAGTACCATTAGAATATAGAAAAAGTACCAAAAAATCCACACTTGTGGTTTCCCACTCACTCGGTTCCATATAAGCTTTATTTCATGTTTCTAGGTTCATTGGTGAAGAAATTACAAAAAGTACCATTCCAATAAAGAAAAAGTACCAAAAAGTCTCCCCCTAGAATTCTCACTCACTTAGGTCCATATATGTTTAATTTCATGTTTCTAAGTCCATTATTATAGAAATTTCAAAAAAGTACCATTAGATGAACAAAAAAGTACCTATAGTACAGTTCACACATTTTGGTACCTAAATATTATCCCCTATTCCTAACACTAACTTCACTCAAATACATATCAGCTAACTTTAATGTCGATAACTGAAATAATTTAAAATTTTAAAAAAGTACCATTAGGAGAAAAGTACCAATTTCCCTTTTCTTACTTAAACAATTTGAAATTTAAAAATATTCCATTTTGCCAAAATTGTTTATGCTACAGGCATGTATAAAAATATTAAAATCTGTGTTAATGTGCCCAAGAATAAATATATTTTAAAAAAGTACCAAACTGTTTACCCGGATTTGGCCCAATATACACCTTGGTACTCGAGTTCCAAATAACACCCTGTTAGTTAATTTTTGTATGAATCCAGGAACCAACGTTAAAAAAAATTATCAAAATTGGCTTAATAATTTCAAATATAATGTATTTTTCCGATTTTATCCCCGTTTTTGGTACCTTTTTTATCCCCATTGAGGTGGTACAATTTTATTCAAATAAATTTCTGTAACGTGGTGGGAGCTCATAATAAAATATTCGTATGTCTATGTCAAATTATAGAAAAACATATTTTATGAAAAAGTACCAAAAATTAACACAATTTTTATCCCCTAAAGGTTCGAATTTCCAAAAAGTACCAAACTTATATTTTTTATTTTTTGTTAATTAAAGAATACGATTTAAAATTTGTTTCTATGTTTATTGGTTTAAAAGATACATAGGGTGCAAAAAAAGTACCAAAATACAGTTTTTACCCGTTTTCTCCCCTAAAAGTTTCGAATTTCTAAAAAGTACGAAACACCTGTCAGCTTATTTTTTAAATGGAGTAACATGCTATTTTAAGTTTTTTTGTATCTTTATTAGTTTTGAAGATATAAGGTTACCGAATTTACCCGTTTTTACACTTTTTTACCCCCTAAACGTTCGAATTTCCAAAAATCCCTTCTTATCGGATCGTTTTGGGGAGGGAGGAACACACAGTTAAAATTTCGTGGTTCTAGCTTCAGCCGTTTGGGCTGTGCGATGATGAATCAGTCAGTCAGTCAGTCAGTCAGTCAGTCAGTCAGTCAGTCAGTCAGTAACGTTACTCTTTTATATATATAGATGTTCATTAAGCAGAAGCTCCTAAAATTCAATACTGTACTACGCAAAATAATTCTAACAAAAAGCTATTACAAATAGTTTTAGAATAGCTTCAGGTAATATCTAGTTACCGAGCAGACTTATATGCAAAAAAGTTCATTCGCTTTAACAATAACTATCTGTTGATCTTTGAATATTTCAAATATACAAATTAGCACAATACTCTTTTTTTAAACATATACAATGAATTAAATTTAATTAGTATAAATAAATTCTGCATTAATTGAACGATTTATAAAGTGTTAATGGAAACTTATTAAAAATTCTAGGAATAATTTATTGAGTCGTGAAAGTTGATACAGCATAGTGTGTTGAAAACAAATAAAATATGCATTTATTAAGAACAATTGCAAAATAAAAACAAATAAAACATTTTATTAACACAGTTTTGCAAAACAATTTTTTTAATATTGAATTATTATATTATATTTTGATTTCTTCAATTGAAAATTACAATCTTATAGTTCTAATTATGACAGATCTAAATGAATTGGCTCTTTCTTTATACAACTACTAAACAATGACTGGGCATGATTTCGTAGAAAATCTAAAGTTGACTATGATAAGATTTAATTTGATTTAGATAGAGTGACTATTGACTACTACATATTATGTAGGCGTCAATCACTCTAACTAAATCAAATTTACTCTTATCATAGTCGACTTTAGATTTTCTATAAAATCGAAATTGATTTCTTATTAAATTTATTCCAGTTATCGATTTCTTTGAAATGAAATTGCATAATTCTATTAACCACATAATATTTACAATAATAATTTGTATAAAGTACATAACGTCACCTAAAATGCAAAATAGCTTAACATCACTTTTCATAAGATTACAGTAGAAGCAAAAAACTATATAAAATATAAACTAGTTGAGATATTGAAACAAAATTTTCAAATCTGGATTAACATTAAACTAGAAATATATCTTAGATAAAAAAAAAACTGTTTTTAAAGTACACTTTATGTTATGTATCTTACGTTATTTTAAATTTTTGTTTTCAGCAACCAAAATAACGTATCATCAATGTGAATTTGAATATATTTTTTATTTTATATTATTTTTTAAAAATCGTAATCGTAATCAATAAAAATCAATTTCGAATTTTTAGTGATACTTTATTTTGCATTTTAGGTGGGAACTAAAACGCTATTTAAGGAATGCATTTTGTTAATTTACTACATATGTATGTATGTACATTTGCACATAAGTAAATATTAGCTATTAATAATTAAATTTATTTTATTTATTTTTTTATACATTTTTTACTAATATCTACAAATAAATACAATTGTTTGTCACAAAGTTCAACGATTTTAATCCGTTGAAGTTGAAGTACACTTAGAAAAAATCAGGAATAAATGACTTGCTATACATACCCAACAACATCTTGGTAATGACTTGCAATTACTGAAGAACCTAATTTTCAATGATTACTACATACCGTCGGCATTACTTGGAATTAGTTCGACTACTAATGAATTATTTATTATCTGTTATATAATAAATTAGTTTCTAGTCATTACTTGTAACTAGTTTAAGTGTTAAAACAGTAAAGATTTATTTATTATTTTGTAAATGAAATAAAAAATGTGCCTCAAAGCTATTCTTTTAAATGTTCCATTGGCAATATCTCCATATAATATTTGTATGATCATTTTTTAGAAGTAAAATTGGTGAATATTGTCATAATACTAGGGTATTCAATTAATCGGGTTTCTGGTTTAATCGGTTAATCGAGCAAATAATTAATCGAGGTTTAGATTTATTCGGTTAATAATCGGTTAATTTAAAATTATTCGATTAACCGAATAATTTCTATTTTCATTTTAAATTGAAAATACAACAACGAATTTTGTGTACAAAAACATAAAAAACAGCAAATAATGTATTTGAGATCTTTTTTGTAAACATATCGCATATTTGCTGCAATAACGTCATAACTCAAAATCCGTGTTTTATGAACTGAGTAATACAAAATATGCTCTTTCATATAGTTTCATCAGATTTCAAAAAGTCAATTATTTTTTGTGTGAGAGTGTTTTTTTGTTGTAAACATCAAAATTAAAATTCATGTTTTCTCGCATATTTGATAAGTAAAAATTTGGGTTAAATACAGATTAGAAAGATATTAACATCTACAATTTATATTTCTGAAATCGCATGATTTGTTGAAAATTTATTTAAGAAATTTTTTCTCGAAACGACTTTTTTTTTAATTATGACGTTGTTGCAGAAAATGAGCGATGTGTGATTTTTTTAGGGTTTTAGTGAGATCTTCTGAAATAATCTTTTATAAAAAGAAAATAATTTAAACGATTTTTTCTTTAGATTTAATAAAAGTTTTCTTGGAATATGTTGGAGATTGTATATGTTGGAGAAATCAAAAGCATGATAAAGAATATTCCTTTTTGGATTGTTTTAGATTTTGGTTAATTTAATAGTTTCGTTTAGTTATGATAAAACTAATTTCAAAAAAAAGTTTCGTCTATACATGTAAATACACACAAAGTTTCAAATACATGTGAGTTAAATATGCCAGTTGTTATACATACTCACTAATCATGTTTATTGGATGTTCAAAAAATATCTAATTTTAATTTGAAATTTGTATTTGAATTGAAACGGAAAAATAAATACAAACAATTTTTTAAAGTGCAAAAAAAAGGAATTTCGGTTAATCGGTTAATCGACACAAATTAATCGGTTTATTTGTTATTTGAAAATCGGCAATTTCAAATTATTCGAACAGTTAACCGTCCAAAATTAATCGGTTAACCGATTAACGGTTAATCGATTGAATACCCTACATAATACCCTCCTAGAACATATCTGACAATTGTATTAATTTGTTTCTATACTAGTCAGAATAGCAGAAATAAATCAGAATTCACAGAAAGATTATCTTCCCTTAAAAAACATTCGAAATGTTTCAAGTATTGCAATAATACCGCGAACACGCTGTAGTTGGTACAATGTAGAAGGTACAATTTATACAGGTATCTCGCGAATTACGCGATTGGTCATGGTCTTCACCGCTACAGCCTCAATTCTCCCTACAACGGGCTGGAATGGTCAATTCGGTCGCGTATCCAATGACGTAAACTGAGTGTCAAATTTGGGAATGGTATTGCCAAAAATAAAAAGACAGTATTCACGCGTGACATGTGAAAAACAAATGAAAGAAAACCTCTAAAATAATCACCATAAATATATACATACATGTATGTATACAGTTTGCTATTTCCCCTTTCCCGCACCTAAAGATCTTACCAATCCACAAGAATAAAAAACAGTTTTCTGTTATTTTAACATCACTTGAAGCTGTCGCAAAAATTCGCAATATTTGTATATAATATTCTAAGGGCCGTTTTCTCATTAGGTGATTATCATTTTTCCCAACGAAAAACTGCAGATTAAAGAAATTTGGTTTTCTCAATGTCTCATTTGCTTCTATTCTGTCGCAAAGATAACCCGACCTCATCTGCCAATTATTTATTTATCGTACAGATAAATTCAATCAGCTAACTTCTGTTTTTATGTGTTTGTAAACGAAATTAACTAGATTTTATAAAAAAAAGTTTAATAGAGGAATTAACATTAATTTGATGGAGGATGAACTCGAAGAACATGAGTTCCAAGTGAATGCTGAAAGAATTTATTATCCTTGCAGACATGCAGGATAATTAATTTTTCAAAAGATTCCGGCAGTCGATGGCCACATTAACAGCTGATTTATGTAAACATGTTGTCCCTTGAAGGCAGGGTTCTCAACTTTCACATCTATTTTGAGAGGCATTGCCATCCAAAATTGTTAATGGACATTTTATCGGCCTAATAAATTTATGTCGACATTTAGTAACAGGCACTTTGTCGATACATTGAGAAAACGGGCCTAAATCTACTAGTTCCATGATTTGTGAAAATTTTAGTCGAATTTGGTAAACATTTATTATATTATATCCTTCACCTTCGTGAGAAGAGTATATATATTATTGTTATTGAAGCTCCGAAATTTAACCAGAACTTATACCATTGTAGTATCTATTAGAGCCCTGCATGAGTGACTTAAATAATATTTTAAAACATTTAATTTTTTTCAAGCACTGTTTTTGACTCACTAATTGTTTTTTGAATGAATATAATAATTTATTCAAAACAAAAATGTATTTGACAAAAATTTCAAATAAAGCAAAATACATGAATGTAAAGAGTATAGCATTATATGAGTATTGAGAGTGTTTCTGTGTTTCTAATCGAGTGCAAAACAGCGAGTGAATCGAATCATAGAGGGCTTTATTATGTGATTTAATTATAATGAAATTCTTCGATCGAATTACTATTCTTATGAATTTTTATAGCGAGATTACAAATAAAATGCATTATTGATTACATGTATATTTTATTAATCTAACTCATGTAATAATTATATTTAAATGTTATTTAGAGATGTAAGCAAAACTACTGTAAATTGAAAAATATAAAATATAAGGACCACAAGAAGAGAGCATCTACTTCTTGTGGAACTGCATTTTTTGTGATTCATGTGTAAAAAAATAATTTGATTTACCGCAATATCATTTGAGGCAATCGAGCATCGTTTTCCAGAAATTACGTTACGGGTACAAGAGAAAACCCTTTCTGAAGGTGCGCTACTTGCAGGTATTGCTAAGATTCGGCAGCTCAATTTGTGTAAAAAGGGGAACTCGTTTTTATGCGAATCCCACCACTTAAGTGTGTCGAAATCATCAAAAAAGGACACTTCGGTTGTTTAGTATCGTCTCAACTCTGAGGCCACTGAATCCTCGTTGGTATGAAAATCAGATGATCGAATAAAATCTGACAACAGTTCTAAATTTTTCGATGAGATTGGAGCTACTGATTGTTATTGTGGTTCTGTCATAGGCTCACAATTCTGTATTAGGCTTTGTATCAACTCAATACATTTCAATTTTATAAGATTTCGATCTTCTTCAGAGAAACTTAGCAATTTGTTTGCAGGTGGGAACAGAAATAGTGCAACTCGATGCCAGATGGTCAAATTAGAAAAAAACACAGTTTCCAAGTAGTGCCTAAGCTCGTTTTTCAAACCCTTGGCAATACTTATATCCTCATTGTTTTCAGCGTATTTCTTTAGAAGGCTGTTTACATAAATGTAGACCAAATGAATTGTTGGAGGGAGAGAAATACCCTCTAGTATCTTCGAGGCTTCTTCAAATGGTCGAATTATGTCGAAAACAGCAGTTATATTTCTTAAATCAATATTCTGTATACGATGGATTTCCAACGTGCAAATAGCTGATGAGCAATTATTTGTGTAGAAAAACATGAAAACTGAATCATTGCAGTGTTAAGGCAGATTTAAGAGAATTGAAAATATATTATTTGAATAGATTTCTTGTTTGAAAAAAACTCTCTGTTGACAAGGTTTTCCTGGTATTGAAAATGAACAATATCGGTCCATGATTTCAACAAAAACAACAATAGACAACTTTGACAGTTCAACCATCTTTTGCCAAAAACAAAGTACCTGTTGTTTTTGTACATGTTGTATTTGTTGTTGTAGTCCTGTCGTCACCTTCTATGAATTCCCCTTGCCTGTCACCGTACTAGTACGTTTAAAACAATTGACAAAAATTTCCCACGGGGATATTTCGGGTTAAACTTACTCCCTTAATAATTATGTATTTCAAACCATTTTTTTAAGTGTACAAACAAAAAACAATCCAACGAACGTACACATTAATCGTTCATACAGTAATAGTTGATAAGAACATTTTTGTTTTGGTTTCGGCACTAAAGTTTCAGGCAAATTCAAAATAATCTACAACAGGTGGATTTTAGTATTGTTTAAACAGCCGATACATAATCAACAACAACTCTATCCAGTAAGTTAAGACCTAAGGTCCCTTAAGAACATTTAAAAATGTAAATCAACAGAAAAAAGTGAAATTAGCAAAAATTGCGAAATTATTTTCTCAGTTGTAAATAAAATGCTGTGTGTAAACAAAAAAAAAACTAATGGGAATTACAAACGAAAATCATTTAAATAAAATTAAGAAATTATAATCGCACAAAATGATGATGATTGAAATGTAAATAAAAAGTGATTTTGAGTTGCAAGTGGTTAAAATTATTCAATTATTAAACATTAATCTTAAAAAAAATTATAAACGAATCATTTTAAATGAAAATGAAATGCAATGAATATATTTAAATTACAGGCTCTATTAGCTTATAAAGAAAATAAAACATAATGTTTGTATATTAAAGATATCATAAAATAAAAATTTTGCAAATATGTGAACTATTAGTTTTAAAATTAATAAAAATCGAATGTAAAATTATATACGCAAAAAGAACTTGGTACCACATAAAAATTAAATGAATAAACCTTCTTTTTGGTAACTTTGAGAAAATAAATATTGAAACTTGTTTCAAAACTTAAAGATTGGAAACGGAAAAAACTTTACATTTTCAAATGTAAATATTGCAGTAACTGTAGACTATTAAATGACTAATTCCTTTAGGTTTATCGGGAACTTCAGTACTGTAAAGAACTTAATATACTAATACCTATTGAATGGCTGGCTATCTGGGAGAGTTTTGAAAATTTCATTGGTAAAAATACAAGTAAAAGTGTTATATTCGGCTGTGCCGAATCTTATATATCCACCACCAATATAATACTGACACCGATTTTTTACATTTTGTATTGTATAAAATTTATTCTTCATCAGATTTTGCCCATTTTCATTACCAAATTTTCTATGGATATCACATTTATGTATCATAGAGTCATATTTCGGCAATAATTTTGAATGGTTGCTATGGGAAATCATGGAATGATTTTTATAATATCAACTTGAGGTTGTCTGGTTCTACTTGGCCGATTTCGTCCATTTTCAATACCAAACATTTCTGATCAACAATAAATAGTTTAGGAACAAGTAAGAGAGCTATGTTCGGATGTGCCGAATCTTATATACCCTTCACCAAATTATACTTCAAAATACAATTTTTAAAAATTTTTAGTTAAACAACATTTATTTATTTTTCCAAAGTGTTTTTTTTCGGTTTTCGGGAAAAAAAAGTTTCGAATTTTTATTTAAATTTTTTAAATTTAATTTTTTTGGTTTTTTATTTTTTTTTGTGAAACAAAATTTGGGTTAAAAAATATTTTTTTCGATTTTGACGCAAAAAAAAAACACATGCTGCGAAGCGTTCCCGCCTAGAGTCTCTGGAGGGAATCGACCCGCAACCCTCAGATTAATAGTTCAGCACACGATCGACTGGTCTATCGGGGCACCCGATAGGTCTTTGCAAAGGTCTTTGAAATATCTATCATTAGATATCCATATTGTCTATATTAATTAATTACTTAGTAATCCAGTATAGGTCAAAAATCGAGGAAAATCGATTTGTTGACCGATTTTGCTGATTCTTCTTCGAAAGCAAGACTGACAGAACTAATGTAGATTTGGATCCCGAAGATATCTGGGGTTTTCAGAAAATTGATTTCAACAGACAGACGGACATGGCTTAATCGATTCCGCTATCTATAAGGATCCAGAATATATATACTTTATAGGGTCGGAAAATTATATTGGGGAAATTACAAACGGAATGACAAACTTATATATACCCTTCTCACGAAGGTGAAGGGTATAAAAACAGAATGACGAAATCAATATACCATCCATCTTTTTGGTGGTGGATATAAAAATAGAATTTTCCAGACATTTTGGAATTGTTTTATTACAAGAAATTATTAATAAAACACGACATTATAAATTCAACAAAAAATATATAAATTTTATCGAGTGCTGATTTAAAATTAAAGAAAAATATAAGCTGTGGTTATAAAGATTGGTTAAAAATTTATCAATCCATAACCATGAAGTTCATACCGATATCATAGAAAGTCTACAATTGTATTCTAGAACTTGTATTTGCAATAATAAGTATGAATTTTTTGAATTGTGTTTCCCACAGCCGAAATTCATCGGTTTAAAAATTAATCTTGCTAATAATGAACAAATACACATTTTCAATTATATATCAGAAGTTTTCAATTGTGTTGCCCACAAATGAAGTATATAATCATACATGTCACCATACATGTGATCCATGTTTCATGATGTATGGCTTAATTATACCCTTCACCTTCGTGAGAAGGGTATATATAAGTTTGTCATTCCGTTTGTAATTTCTACATTTTTCATTTCCGACCCTATAAAGTATATATATTCTGGATCCTTATAGATAGCGGAGTCGATTAAGCCATGTCCGTCTGTCTGTCTGTCTGTCTGTCTGTCTGTCTGTCTGTCTGTCCGTCTGTCTGTCTGTCTGTCTGTCTGTCTGTCTGTCTGTCTGTTGAAATCAGTTTTCTGAAGACCCCAGATATCTTCGGGATCCAAATCTTCAATAATTCTGTCAGACATGCTTTCGAGAATTTTGCTATTTAAAATCAGCAAAATCGGTCCACAAATGGCTGAGATATGAGGAAAAAACCAAGACAACCTCTATTTTTGACCTATTTTTTACATATATCTGGATTACTAAGACATTAATAGACAATATGGATATCTAATGATAGATATTTCAAAGACATTTGCAACGACGTATATAAGACCATAGTAAGTTGGACCTACAATGGGTCAAAATCGGGAAAAAAATTTTGAACCCGAATTTTTTTAAAAAAAAAAAAAAAATTTTAAAAATTTAAAAAAAAAAATTTTAAAATTTAAAAAAAAAAATTTTTTAAAATTTAAAAAAAAATTTTTAAAATTTTAAAAAAAATTTTTTTTTTTATTTAAATTTAAAAAAAAAAATTTTTTAAATTTAAAAAAAAAAAATTTAAAATAACAATCGAAAAAATTTTTTTTCCAAAAAATTCAAAAAACAACTGGAAAAAAAATGTAATTTTGTTTACCTAAAAATATTTAAAATTTTCAAGTATAATTTGGTGAAGGGTATATAAGATTCGGCACAGCCGAATATAGCACTCTTACTTGTTTTATTGTAGTAAGGAACAGAATATCAAAACAGACTATTTCTTGTCCAAATCTATAATTTTTTTAAGAATATATATAAATAAATCGTCTCACATATTTAATTAAGTTTTATTTTACCAAACACATACATATGTAAACTAAAATAATTTTAGCTGCAGCTGCTAAGTGCAATAATTTATTTATTCATGTTAAATAATATGGAAAAACGTGATTTTTGTACACTTTTGGTATTGCAGTACATAATAATTCAGAACAAGTTGTGCTACAAAAATAAATTATAGGAATTCATTTAAGAGTAGTAGCATCCCAGCGGGGAAATATTTTAGGTTTTTACTTTGTAATCCTTTTAAAATATCTGTTTGCACATTCTATAAGATCCGATACCCGTTACACCCTGCCTACTCCGCGAAAATACACATTCAAAATTGCATTGCAAAATCAGGTCTAACAAACATTTATTTAAAATTCAAACATGCTTGATTTTGCAATTATTCCTATATGTTCTCTCTCTATAATAAAATTTATTTTGCGCTCTTTATTATAAATCATTACGCGAAACCAGAAGAAGGAACAAAATCTTCTAAAAAATTTAGTCTTTGAAGTTCGCGTGAAGTAGTTTTTTATACATAAAACTTCACACGTGAGACTTTAAAGTACATTCTTTAGGTTTTATGCTGAACTCATTAAGAATATTTTCTCTAAAAACCATCTTTAATGGCTTGATTCAGCAGTCCTTTAATTAGGCTCCTATGTAGACATTCTGTGAGGCATTACAGACCTTCAACGGAAGACCTTCTAATATGCCTTCTTAAGTAATCCTTCTATGAGCGCTGTAACAGAAGCGAATATGCATGGCCTTGGCTCATAATGACACGCTGTGTAAAATTTAAAAGATTTAACAATGCGGCTTGGTGTCATTGTGTCTGCAAAATAAGGCCTATAGGAAGGCCTCTTTACTGCATCTTTTTCCCGCTGGGATTAGAAAAGAAAGAATTGATACTTACATGCCACTGGCAAATAATTTGGTGGGAAACCAGAAATTTTGTGCAAAAATACCACAACTGAATTTAAAACGCATAATAAATAATTTATTACAACAAGGTATTATTTATGTTGTAATTTCAAACATGTTGATACAATTGAATGAGGGAATGGAATTTTATAGCAATTTAACTCGCTACTTCATCAACGAAGTTAGTTCAACACATGCCTAAATATTCACGAATTGCTGTTTAAAGTACCACTATGTAGAATTTCTGGAAGTTAAAAAAAAATATAAGAAATTTTATGTTTATAAACCTATCAATAAAATAAAAAAATAACCTCCAAGTCTAAATTCGTCAAATTCATATTATATGTACATCCGTTGTTCGATTTGTATATCGGATTTAGGATAATATACAAAACGACATCAAAAATATTAAACGTTAATGTTGACACGCCTTTTAATTCTTAAATATCGGAAAATATCTACTATTAATATGTGTCTATGGTCCCATTGATTGTACTAAAATTATTGAGTTATGTGATGGAAATCGAATTCGAAAACAAAACGATAATTTTCGTTTTGTAAATTATTCAAACATTAATATTCATCACATTTCTTCCCTAAATTCTGTTAAATTGTTTACTATTTGTCACCTGGGCTTGATTTAGCTATAGTCCGTATAAGATTCTAAGACAATCTTGCTATGTCCGGCCGTCTGTCTGTTTAAAATACGATAGGGCCCAAACGAATACTCTACCAACATATATGTTGATAAGGTTTGTTTGGTATTGAAAATATGCAATATCGGTCCATGATTTTACCTTGCCCCAAAATAAATCTCCCCCCGGAATACTGTTTGACCAGGCATTAATATGTTGTTTATGCGGCAATCCTGTTAAAATTTTGCCCAAATTAGTTCTATTTACTCTAAAATTATACTTTAAGGTATGGCGAAAATCGGACAACATTTTCCCTAGTCCACATACAAGGTCTCCCCCAGAAAATGAATTGAACATTCTTATAAAAACACTGTGCTAGTTGAAAAAACTGTCAAGCGGGGCACACGGTGGATAAATCTAATTCGAATACGGTGAATCCAGTGGAGCTAATCTTTTTTTTAGCATAGCTCTTGTTTTAGAGATATACTGTTATTTCGAAAATGGAGGAGGTCGCTTATTGAATAAACTAGAAAAACCGAAATTCCGCAATAAAATTGCCTTTAAGAAAAGCTGAAACTTTTTTTTTAATCTGTGCAGTCGTTTTAGAAAAATATATGTAAATTTTTTTGTCAAAAATTTTTTTTTAGCAAAATTTCGTATTTTTTGTTTTTTTAAAACGGCATCAAAAATTGGAAAATGCAGCTCCGCTGTTAACATTTTCGAAAATTTCTGGCCGTATAACGAACCAGAGACTTCACCTTGCCCCACAGATAATAATCGAGAAGTATCAAATCGCACGACCTTTTATTCCACAACAGAAAATAAAGACTCCATTTGCGATATCTTGATTTTGATAAATGGACCTGTCAAATGGCCTAAAAGGTCGTGCGATTTGACAGGTCCATTTTTCAAAATCAAGTTATCGCAAAATTATTATTTCAATAAATCGATGGCACATAGCGCCATCATGTTGAAACCACATCTCGCCCGGATCAATGCCATCCATATTTTAAAATAAAGAATGATTGATCACGGTAAAGATCTCCATTGACCGTATCCCAAACTCCGGCTTAATTTTTGAAGAAATAAGGTCCGATGATGCCGCACCAAACAAAGCATTTTTCTGGATGTAATGGAGTCTTTATGGTCTGTTGTGGATTGGTCTCACTCCATGTACCGCAATTTCGTTTATTAACACACCAGTTAAGCCAAAAATTACCCTCATCGCTGAAAACATTTTGCGATAAAACAATCGTTTAAAAGTTGCGCGAATCGATGACAGATTTTCAAAGTAAATTTTGATAATTTGGTAGCGTCAATATGTTCATGATAATTTTCCAGAGTATATTGATCATAAATGTCAATATCTGAGCGCAGTATAACAGTTCATTTGATACCCTTTATTTGTACGAATTGTCTTAACGTCTAACATTTCATTATGTGGTAGCATCTTTGGGTTTAAATATGCACATATTTATGTATGTATATTCATTTCTAGGAACTATAAAGATATAATAATATCAGTAAGATAATAACATCGATAACAGAATGTCGTTTTATTACCTTGAGTTGTTTGCCATAAATGATAAATAAACTAATCTTATAAGTAGTAAATTCGTTTAATTTAATCGCTAAAATTATTAAAATTGTTTGTTTCTATATAAAACTTTCAGTTTTACTTGTACTAGGGTTACGCCAATATTTTTCTTTAACTAAGTAGCATTCCTGCTGGTATGTATTGAAAAACACAACAATTTATTAATATATCTGTTTGCAATATTTTCCATTGTGCAGTCTAATATGTAGAAGAATTTCTGCATATAGTTGTAATCATATCATTTCAACTTAAAAATAATGCATTACGTCAAAAAACTTTAATATAAAATGTATAACATGTTCAAGCACGAGTATAAGGAGTGAGATCGAAAAATTCTTAACATACATATATGTTTATAAAAAAGAAACCACTAAACTTACAGCTTTAATTTTTTTTTTATTTGATTGAAATTATTATTACAATTTACAAAAAAAATTATTTTTATAGTTTTAATCACTAGTGATGAAATTTTGAACCTTTTTCGGAAACCCTTCCATTAACGTTTTTATAGTGCTTTCTGTCACTTTGCTCGCACATGTAGTCCATCTCCGTTTAAAATCTACCACACTTTTGGACACCTTTTTTGTACTCTTCAATTCTCTTTTAACAAGAGCCCAATATCTCTCCACTGGCCTTAGCTCCGGGCAGTTTGGAGGATTTGCCTCTCTTGGTACAAATACCACATTATTGTTCTTGTACCACTCAAGGGCTTGTTTGCCATAGTGACAGGATGCCAAGTCAGGCCAAAAATAAGTGGACACATTATGAAGTCTTATGAATGGAAGCAGCCTTTTTTGTAAACATTCCTTGATGTAAATTTCGGTATTTATAGAGCCCGTTGTAACAAATGAGTGGCTTCTTTTGCCGCAACTGCATATTGCTTGCCATACCAAGAACTTTCTGGGAAATTTTGTCTGCTTTTGGGTCCTAAACTTTTCTTCAACATTCCCTCGAGCATCAGCAACATAAAATTTTTGACCTGGAAGTTGCGAAAAATCTGCCAGAACATACGTTTCGTCATCCATTATGCAGCAAGAATATTTTTTTATAAAACTTGACTTCAATTTCCGTGCTCTGTTTTTGGCCTCTAAATTTTTAGTAGCGTTCCTGTCAGGAACTTTTTGAGCCTTGTATGTTTTTAAACCTGCATTAGCTTTAACTTTTCGTACCAAATAGTCCGAGCACTGAGCTAACCGGGCTGCTTTCCTACCGGATGTGTTGGGAGCTCTTTTGAAAATGCGTTCTATTTTTTTGGCTTTAGAAACATCATGTGGACCATTCCTTCTACCTGAACCAGGTTTTCTATCAACTGACAAGTTCTCCCGGTACTGTTTAATAACATTGGAAACAGTTTGACGGCAGACCTTTGTATGCTTGGCCAACTTTTTGTAAGACCAAGTTGGGTTTTGTTGAAAATATTTAATAATTTCAGTACGCACTTTTTTCTGGTCACTCATTTTAATCAGATTAACAAAAAAATTAATATAATTGACATTACACATAATAACTGACATGTTTTTCAAAGGTAACTTGATCAAAAAAAAATTCAAATAATACTTGGGTTAAAAAATGTAATGAAAAACGTGTGTTAAGAATTTTTCGATCTCACTCCTTACATGATTAAAACACATACCAAAAGTGTATTAGTAAGTACTAATGCTAACTAGTACCAGAGTACTAAGCAGTACGAGTACAATAAACCTCAAATTGTTAACGATTTGTTTTTCTTTTATATTTATTAGATTAATTTTCTTTGCTTTTCTATTTTTATGTGCAAGACTTGATTAAAGTAATAGTATTATTTAATGTTTTCTTTTTTATAGCTTAGAAACGATAAAAAGAAATTAGAAGTTTTGACATCAGCAACATTTGATAGTGATCGCATAACATTGATATTGATTAATTGTAGCAATTATAAATGTGTCGGCATTTCGAAAAAGCTATTGATTTTTTAGTGTATTTAATAAAAACGGTTTAAACATATAATTATGGAATTATTTTTAAGATAAGCTTAATTTAATTTGCCAACATTTATTGCTCATTAAAATGTTTGACATGCTACAACTAAGTATACTACTTGTAATTATATTTAATATTTAAATTAATCTAAATAGCAATTGTTTGTTTAAAAAATTGATTTGAACATTTAGGGATATTTAATTGAAGGCATACAGTAAACATTTATTGTACTAATGTAAAATTAGAGACTTCAATATATAGGGGGTTTCATCTCAAGTGACCCAACTTTTGAAACCGATGTCTTCCGATCGATATGAAATCGGATCGGTCAAGAACTCCGTTTAAATAATCTCGCGATTATTTAAACACACCCTTGGTACAGTAAAAAGAGACAAAAATGAGAAGAAAATAATGGTGGCTAACCTTGGAACGAAGTATTAGTCAAATTACAATTTGCTCCACTGTAGATTACTTGTCGTCAGTCAAATAACTCGAATCTGAACAAAAAACAAAATTATTTTCAAACTCACAGGGACAGGGATATATGTATAAATGTATATATTCTAGATCCTTATAGATAGCGGAATCGATTAAGCCATGTCCGTCTGTCTGTTGAAATCAATTTTCTGAAGACCCCAGATATCCTCGGGATCCAAATCTTCAATAATTCTGTCAGACATGCTTTCGAGAAGTTTCCTATTTAAAATCAGCAAAATCAGCAAAATCAGCTCGATTTTTGAGCTATACCTGGATTACTAAGTCATTAATATAGACAATATGGATATCTAATAATAGATATTTCAAAGACATTTGTAACGACGTACTATATAAGACCATAGTAAGTTGGACCCACAATGGGTCAAAATAGGAAAAAATATTTGTTTAAAATTAAAAAAATTTTAAATTTAAAAAAAAAGAATTTTAAAACTTAAAATAAAACAAGTTAGAACGGTATATTCGGCTTTGCCGAATCTTAAATACCCTCCACCTGCATACATATTTTTTAGGTTAATATATATGGGAGCTATAACCAATTATAGGCCAATCATAGAAATAGGTATAGCGATTTTGGTAAGTATGGGGATTATTTATGACGAATTTCAACTTAATAGCGATATTTATAAGATATTTATGCTAATTTAAGTGATTTTCGGAAGTGAACTTTATATGGGGGCTATGGTCAAATATGGGCCGATCCACAAAAAATTTAGTGTTGTGATTTCTTTTAGCACGAAACTTATTTTTGCTGAATTTTGTATGGATACTGCAATTCTGAAGGCATTTATAGACCATAGAACCATATTTCGGGAAGAAATTTGTATGGGGGTTAGGAGAAATCATGAACCGATTCTTATAATTTTCATCAGAGTTAGTCCTTTTATTATAAAAATGACGTGTGTAAAGTTTTATGGTATTATCTGCAATATATTTACACAAATAACCGAAAATATGTGAAAATTGTAAATTTTTTTTAGGTTGTCTCACATTTTGGTTCATAGCTCTGGTTCTACTGAACCGATTTTGCTGATTTGCAATACCAAACTGCTTAGGACAACAATAAACATATTTTTTGCAAGTCTACAAATTTTGTTTGCGTATTTTGGACGTGAGCGTGTTTTACACAGACACACAGACGGACAGATGGACAGACAGACGGACATGGCTCAATCGACTTAGAATTTCATAAGGATCAAGAAAATATATACTTTGTTGGGTCTCAGATGAATATTTCTCAATGTTACACACGGAATGACAAACTTATATATACCCTCATTCACCACTTGTATAAAAAAATTTAAATAACAATTCGAAAATTTTTTTTGGCAAAAAATTAAAAAAACAACTTTGGAAAAAAAAATAAATTTTTTTTACCTAAAAATATTTAAAATTTGTAATTTGAAGCATAATTTAGTGAAGGGTATATAAGATTCGGCACAGCCGAATATAGCTCTCTTACTTGTTTTAATTATATATATGTAGTTACTTGTCCCTAAAGTGAAATGAAGACAACAATTTAAAATAGACTACACTCCAGAAAACAAATATCTTCTGGTGAATAAACTTTCTGATAAAGTAGATTACTTAGGAAAACCTAAAGTGATAATTTGATCTTCACTAGAATTTATAGTAGACAATTAAGTTCCTCCTTTGTATCACAAAGAACACATTAGCCGCAAGTTTCCCTGAATTGACTGACTCCGACTTACAAATATATTTGAATAATCGAATTTATTTGAACACTAACCTTGGTAATATGAAAAGTGTCCGAAACTAGAAGATAAAGCAAATCTATCGTCTAAAATTTTGAGGTAAAGGCAAATAATTAGACTTTAAGACAAAACAGTAACAATTTAAGTTCAAGTTTCCTAATTAAAACGGACTATTCTAGCTGGAATACAGCACTATTAGTTGTTTTAAGAAGTTTTATATTAACTTTCTTCAGGATGTCCACCATACTATCGAGGTACACATAAGAATTGGTCGTATAACGCCACTCAATGTATATAGCTAGGATATATATTCAAAATTTCCCATAGAGCTATCTTAGTGGATCTAATCTTAACTTAGGCATGTTGATAACATTATATTCGCTCCAAGGTTTTCAACAAGAATGATATTAAGCTTATGAACATATGTATGTATATGCATTTGGATTTCCGCAGCTCTCCTTTAATTGCTTCTATACAGGATATTAGCAAGTGATATAAATGTTTTCTGGTTTGGTTTCCATAGGATTGCCGAGTGGATATGATTATACTAAAAAACTAGATGACCGCCAACTCACATAAACCTGCCTGTTCTTATTTATTTGCAAATAAAATATCTAAATTTGTACTGCATACTTTAGGGAGCTTTTTTATTACAGTTGACTGGACTCGAAAAAAAAATCCGAGTTTTACCTGGAATTTTTTTCATTACAAACCATCTCCTAAAAATTTCGAATTGAATAAAAAAAATCAGCCAAATCGCTCCAGTCGTTCTCACGTGATGACATTACATATATGGACCATTTCATTTTTATATATATAGAAGAAGATGTATATAGAAGATTAGAGTAGCTCGATTTAGAACCGAACAAAACGTTATTTTCGATGATAACTTTATCAGTTACAATTTTTAATTGTACTTTTCTCAAAACATTAGTAGTAACCTTCGCATTTTTCATTGAACAATGTCAATTATGTCACTTATCCCCCAAAACAAATTCCCTCCTTTATTATTTTTTCAAATTATTATAATTTCAAACTGCATTTAATTCAATTACGCTGAGTATTATTTTACGAGTGTTTGGGTAAGTGTGTGTTTCAATTTAAATGGACTTAAGGGAAATGTTATCAAGCCATTAGATATATAAACGTATAATTGTATTATTTGCATTTCTATGAAGAGGGACTACTTAGGAAGTTATAACTTTGTATTTATTATACCATAACATGATATCAAATATGTACTTTAAATTAAAAAAAAAACAAGACAACTAAATACATTTGGTTGCTAGACATGAAAGAATTATGAGTTTATATAGGTAGGTAAGTTCCATTAGGTTGCTTATCTACAAAAATATCTATATAGCAAAAAATATTTATGTAGAAAGTCCAATAACAAATCCCTAATATTATAGTTGTTTAATTAATAACTAAATATATATTTAACGTAATTTGGTATTGAACATAAAAGTTATCTGATTTTGGAAAATTAATAACGGAGTTCTGTATTAAGTTCGAAATGTCTTGCAACATTGCAAATGCAAAATTTCAAATATCTATTAATATTGAACTCACTCTGAATCAAAAATACTTAAAACTTTATAAAATTATAAATAATACTGAATTTACTTCTTACCTTCTTTAATTTTTCTTGCAGATTTGTCCAACAAAAATGGCCTGTTTTTGTGAAATGATAGGGCTCGCCTGTTTAGTGGCGCTCCTTATGAGTTTTTCCAATAAGGCACCATATCAGCTGAAAATGGCCATATTTTTAATTGGTTCAGGAGCCATTGTACTTATTTGTATACCATTTATGATATTTAGACCAAGAGATTATAAAAATGGATTGTAAGTTTAACAAACTGAAACAATAACTTATATTGATTTATTAATTTATATCATTTCTTTTTAAATAACTAGTGCTCCCGCCTGGGCTTGTCGACAGCTTTGTAAAGGCTTAGGCGTAACAATGGAAGTCAGGGGGCTAGAAAATATACGCAAAAATTCTGGTAGTGTAGTTTTACTAAATCATCAAAGTGCTTTAGATCTTTTAGGTAAGAATAGAAAACAAAAAAATATAAATGAATTGTTTATTATATTGAACAAATATAGTTGTTTTAGAAAGACAAGTCTCTTTAGTATAAAGGCACCTATATTTAGTATAAAGACAACTTGGCTTTAGTATAAAGACAACTTGGCTTTAGTATAAAGACAACTTGGCTTTAGTATAAAGACAACTTGGCTTTAGTATAAAGACAACTTGGCTTTAGTATAAAGACAAGTGCCTTTAGTATAAAGACAACTTGGCTAATAGTATAAAAACAACTTGGCTTTAGAATAAAGACAACTTGGCTTTAGTATAAAGACAACTTGGCTTTAGTATAAAAACAACTTGGCTTTAGTATAAAAACAACTTGGCTTTAGTATAAAGACAAAACTGTCTTTAGTATAAAGACAAAACTGTATTTAGTATAAAGACAAAACTGTCTTTAGTATAAAGACAAAACTGTCTTTAGTATAAAGACAAAACTGTCTTTAGTATAAAGACAAAACTGTCTTTAGTATAAAGACAAAACTGTCTTTAGTATAAAGACAAAACTGTCTTTAGTATAAAGACAAATCTGTCTTTAGTATAAAGACAAAACTGTCTTTAGTATAAAGACAAAATTGTCTTTAGTATAAAGACAAGACTGTCTTTAGTATAAAGACAAAACTGTCTTTAGTATAAAGACAAAACTGTCTTTAGTATAAAGACAAAACTGTCTTTAGTATAAAGACAAAACTTATGTCTTTAGTATAAAGACAAAACTTATGTCTTTAGTATAAAGACAACTGTCTTTAGTATACATAAGTATTTGAATAATTGTTTATTATATTGTTTTTATTTTTCATTATATTTACAGTTTTGGCTTATCTGTGGCCGGTAATTGGTCGTGCTACAGTTGTTTCTAAGAGAGAAGTTTTATATCTACCCTTTTTCGGTTTTGGTTCCTGGCTTTGGGGTACATTATTCATTAACCGATCTCGTAAATCAGACTCCATAAATGCTCTGCAGAAAGAATCAAAAGCCATAAACGAAAGGGGTTGTAAATTATTACTCTTCCCCGAAGGTACACGTAATTCCAATGAAACCTTGTTGCCTTTTAAGAAAGGTTCCTTCCACATTGCCCTCCAGAGTCAGTGCCCCATACAACCAGTGATTATCTCCAAATATTGGTTCTTAAATAGCGAAGAGAAAACCTTCCGGTCAGGTCACGCCATTATTAATATTTTACCCGAAATTCCTACAGCTGGCAGCACAAAAGACGATATGGATGCAATAATCGATAAAACTAGAAATATAATGCAATCAGAATATACTAAACTTAGCCAGGAAGCTAAGGCCATCAATTCTAAAAAGCAAAATTAAGTGGATTCAGCTTTACACGATCAACAACATTATTAACTAACGAAGTAAATGACAAACCAAAAAATCTAGTTTTAACTCAGGTATTGTGGCATCAATTTCCTAAACAAACAAACAAAAATTAAGCAAAAACCAAAAATTATTTTGTATTGAATACAAAAAGCAAACAACTAAATCTAAAACAACCAACTAAAGTATTGCTAAAACAATTAAATTTGTGAAACAGTAAATGATAAAAAAACGTTTCTCGGCGATAAGTTTTAAACTTTTTTCTTCTGCTTACCGTATCGAAGTAAAGACAATGTACAAGTACTTTGTTTGTAAAGAATTTCTTTATTTTTTATTATTGTTTTAAGTTATTAGATATTGTATTTATTCTATATTTGAAATATATTCATAGTAAATTTAACTAATTTTAATAAATGCGTTTGAAAAAACACTCACAATTTATGAAGTAAATGTGCGTTTTATTTAAAGAAAACTGCAAGAACTAATGAATTCTGATTGAAAGTAACTGAAGAGTGCGCATAAAATATGGTACTGAGCAATTTAAAAGAAAATTACTTCCCTTCATACAATCACAATCGTATTTGTAAAGTACCACTTAATCGTATTGGAAGTGACGATATCGGACCAGAATACAATAATTACCTACGAATATTTTAATCAGGGACATAACTGTTATAACCAATATTGGAAAAAATCCTGAAATAATTGTTTATCAAGAATTTTTGAAAAATGGTCCCTGAATAACAGTTAAAAATAACCAATATTATTTTGGTCTTTGGTAACCATTATAAACGATTTTTATTTCATTTGGTCTTCAATAACTATTATGAAAGATTTTTATTTTTTTAGGTCTTTAATAACCATTATAAAAGATTTTTATTTTTTTTGGTCTTCAATAACCATTATAAAATATTTTTATTTTTTAGGTCTTTGATAACTATTATTAAAGGTTTTTATTTTTTTGGTCTTCCGTAAACATTATGAGTACCAACAAAGTTTTTTGGTCGCATGGACCTGGTTTTCTTGTATTTTAAAATTTTATAAGAATCAAGAATATTTATGATTATAAACAGTTTTCTTTTAAAATGTGCAATATGTGATAGCTATGACTAATTATGAACCAATCGGCATAAAATTAAGTGACAAGTCTTCTGTATATATGAAAGTTATTTGTGCTAAATTTTATTTGAATACCAAAATTTTTAAGAAATCTATACTCGTTAAAATGCTTTTCGGAAGTGGGCCTTGTATGGGAGCTATGACTAATTATGGACCAATCGTCACAAAATTTAGTAGTGAGAGTTCGGCTTATATAAAACTTATTTGTGCTGAATTTGGTTTGGATATCTATATAACTAAGATATTTATGAGGGATTATCTATTTTCAGATAGGACAATCGTTTGGGGGCTAGGAGAAATAATAGACCGATTTTAACCAAATTCAATAGACTTCGTCCTTGGGGCACTATACGCTATATCACTATGGTGGTGTAGGGTATAAATATTTGTAATGGCTGTAGTCTATCGAAGACCAAAAAAATTAAATTTTTTTATAATGGTTATCAAAGACCATAAAAATAAAAATCATTCATAATGGTTATTGAAGACCAAAAAAATAAAAATCTTTCATAATGGTTATCAGAGACCGAAATAAATAAAAATCTTTCATAATGGTTATCAAAGACCTAAAAAAATTAAAATTTTTCATAATGGTTATCATAGACTAAAATTTTTTTGAGTTATTTTTAATTGTTATTACGGGACCTATTTTTTTGCAGTTATTTTTTCTATAACCAATTGCTTATTTAAAAAAAAATAACAGTTATTTCGGGTCCCTGATTTTAATTCTACAAATCATCTATATAGGTCTCTTGATAACATGTTTGGAAAATTTCTGGAAGTTGAAGTCTCAAAAAATACTTTCTATGCCACCAAGGATTTCTACATATGCTCACTAAATCCCTTTACATTTTCCAACTAAAAAAATATATGTATATTCGGACACACCCTTGCTTGTCTAGTCATTTTTGTAAACGAGCAGCCTTATTCTATTTGGCGTTGTCGACATCGTCGTCAATATTGAGTCAAAAAATGGTATATGTTTCGTCGATATCGATAACAATTGGTAACTTTTGACAGCGTTTTGTACTTTAACACGACTTATAAAAGTATAAAATTCTGTCAATAGAAACCATTTCAAGGTGTATTCAAACAAATTCTGTTTGAAAGTTTACATCATTTTAATCAAGGTTGGCTACCGATTCGAAACGCTAGTCTCTTGCGCAACAATAAAACAACTTGAAAAATTATCATCTCCTTATCCCGACCTTGCCTCTCACATATATAAACACAAAAATTGCGCATCTAAATTGCCTAATGTGAAAGGGGTCTTTACCACCTGGACGAATGAGGAATGTAAATCTCAATCTTGCCATCGTAGTTGATGGAGCACAAATTCCGACAGTGCACCACCCAAATATGTTTGGGGTCACCTTTTACAGCCTATTTACTTTCTTAGCTTATGCCAATGCAATCACGTACATGCCGGCTATCGCTTTGAGAATCATGCATAAAGAAACCTAGTTGGCTAACTACAATACGATTTGTTGGTCAGTGGTCAACTTCGCTGATTGATACCCAGTAAAGAAATAATCAATGATGCCTTAAGGACTGTCACAGGCTGCATTCAAATTACCTCGGAACACCATCTACACGACAAAACGAAGGTTTTCCAGTAAAGAAACACAAGGCCATGTTGTTGATACAGTTCCTACTGGGATGTCATCCCAGCTTCAACATCACACAGCTGAATCATCCCCCGAGGCTTTTCAGGAAGGATCTTCGTGTATATGAGTTAAGCATACAAAGGTATATGCAGGATCTATTGAACTGCATTTTGTATACGTCAGCTTTGAACGACATTCATAAGCAGGGCAACCAAAAATATGCAATATCATATTTTTTGCTGTGCGTCGTATAAACATATGAGTTAGTATTTATCCGTTTCAGACAATTTTAAGAATTTTGGCATCGATTTGTTAGCGCATATTTTTGCATATTTTGCCCTTTACTGCATATTTTAGCATATTTTGCGTTTTATAGCATATTTTTGCATATTTAACTCATAACTGCATATTTTTGTTGGATATTTTCTTTTATTTTTCATTATTTTATTTTCCTTATATAATTTTATTTTACTATTTTGTTAAGGTCCAATGATAATTGGCCTAAGTTACTTAAATAAAAAATAGAGTACCCATAATCGCTTATATTCACAGAGTTTTCGTTGATTTAAGGGAGTTTAGTTTTCATATATTTCAATTAAATTAAAAATATACACACAAATATTAAAATTTAACAAATAGTAAAAATACTTAAAAAATTAAAAGAAAATTCCAAAATTGTATGTTATTATGCGCAACTTCTTAAAAAATTGTTGGATACATTTAAAAAAAGGAATTTTAGTCAGCTTGTGATTGAGACAGTTTGGGCATTAATAGTTTACCACTAATGTAAAATTAAACAAGTATTCAACAGACGTTCAGAATATTAAGATCTATCGAAAATCTCGCGTTCAAATCCCGTTGATATATTTACACAACTTGTAAAACAAATTATTAAGAAATCGTTAAAAAAGAATATACGTGGATATCAATAAACGATACAATGGATGAGAAAGGAAGAAACATAGGAAATGTCACGGTATTTTGAGTCCCAGTGATAAAACTTGAACAATTAGTTCTTTTAATTGTCGCATTCTTAAATAGAACTAATCATTCCACTATTGTAAGGCTCTTTTATAATTCCATATAAATTTTAGAAGCCGAATTCAGATGTTAATCTAGATACATGATGAATGCTCCAAAATCATTTGCAATTTTTACCAAAAAATTACACGCTATTCACAGAGTTTTTGAAACATTATTCAAATGATAAAAAAGCTTTTAAAGCTTCATATAGAATAGAAACATTTGAAGAAACTTATTGGGTACATCCTCAGTAGGGATCTTATAAACATTGGGACACATGCATTGAGAATGTAAAATATTATGCCACTAATTACTAAAAAAAAGTTTGAAGTATTAAGCAGTTTAAAAGATGAGACAAATCAATTGATTATGATTGTCTAAGAAACTCGGAAATCTAAAACAAAGATTTAGTAAAAAAATTATAAAACTTAAGTAAACACATAGTAATTTATTTCTAAATATAATAAAATGAATTGAATATAACTATTTTCATGTAGTGCTAAATTCCCTAAAATCGATATTTAATCCTATAATAACCAATTTTAATTTATGAGCTCAATATTTTATTTACTTCATATATATTTTTTTAATGAAATTTTGAAATCAAACAATAACCAACTATTTTTAAGTGCATATTTTTTATATTTTAAGAGCATATTTTTCGTTTTTAAGTGCATATTTTTTTAGAGCATATTTTTGGTTGCCCTGTTCATAAGAGACAACATCAATGCCGCGGTTACAGGATACCGCATGAATTATGTACTTGGAGGTCGCCTACCGCCCTTAGCAGAATCGGAGAAAATCTGAAGCGGAAAACAATAGTAGCTCTGGCACAACTGAGGTAGGGATGGATCAACAGGCTCAATGCCTGTTGATCCATGTGGGGGTCCCCATGGTACCCCCACATATTCATCTGCCCAACTAATCCTACTTCACTTAACCCAATGGATTTGTGGACCAACCCCGTTGAAGTAGCACAATTTCTTGGCCTTGACCCCGATGCAGAATCCCCAGATTAGAAAATTGTGTAGTTTAAGCTGTTACAACAACAACAACCGCTAAAATACCGGTACCAAAATAATCCAAATTAGCGTACACATTATTTTAATAGAATTAATTTTTCATAACTGAATTGCTTCATTTTTAAAATCTACTACAAATTTAATGAAAATTATTTATCTATTTAATTCCTCAACTAGCACTATCAATGGAATTTAACGATTTTAACACGAGTTTTCACATCCAACAGCTTTTGTATACATTGTTATAAGTAAATACTTGGCAGCACAGTGCTGCTAAAATTAACTGTCAAAGCAGGTAACATGAATATTAAGACTGAAGAAAGACCTATAAATGAACCCTTCTAGTTTTGTCTGTTAGATAATTCATGAAGATTCTAGAATATGACACTGTGTATATAAATAGGTAAAATAATTTATCAACTGTCTTCTAATTATAATGTTTAATTTATATGTGCGAATTATATACGTGCATTTGTATAAAAACACATAGTGACTATTTAAACATTCGTTGTATAAATTTTAATAAATAAAGAGTTGTTACATTTGAAATCAAAGGTATCCGGTTTATTTAAAAGGTAAAAACGTAACAATATACTATTGTGTTGGTAGTAACTCTAGGACATAACAAAATGCCAACTCTGCATTTCTAACACATGTCTTTTGTTTACATTTTACACATTCAAAGTATGGCAACACTGAGATAACAAAAATTCTAATTTTTTACGTGCATGTACATTTTTGTAAACATTAATTAATTTCACAATTGTCTTTTATGTATTTTATAAACAAAGTGTATTTAAAAAATAATAAATAAAATAATTCATACAACATGGGAGTAACCGGCCTGTGGAAGTTAATAGAGCCATGTGGAAAACCTGTGCCGGTAGAAACTTTGGAAGGAAAAATTTTAGCAGTGGGTAAGTACTTTTTGAAAATTCTATAAAATTAAAAAAAAATAAGAAAAACAACTTTAAAATTGCTAGATATATCAATATGGTTACATCAGGCCGTTAAAGGTTTCCAAGATAACAAAGGAGCTGCGCTCAATAATGCCCATTTATTGGGTTTGTTTCACAGATTATGCAAATTAATGTATTACCGGGTAAAACCCGTATTCGTATTTGATGGTTGTGTGCCGCAATTGAAAAGAGATACTATAGTAAGTTCAAATAATACACAAATTGTATGTTAAACTTTTGTTTAAAAATTCATTTCTATATAGGCCCGTCGCCAACAACAACGCAGTAAACTAAACAATGAAGCTGATCGTATACAGGCTCTATTATTGCAATCTTTGGCTAAAGAAAAAATAGTCCTACAGGCATTGGGACCTAATGCCGAACTTTTACTTACATCACCCATTAAAAAACTAGCAGCAAATAAAGCTGCTCGTAAAGAAGATGCTGTTGATGAGATGTTTAAGCTTCCCGAATTGCCTTCAAGTTCTAAGAATAATCCAAACCAAACTGAAGATGAAACAACAGACGAATCGTTTAATGAAAGCTCATTTTGCTCTGATGATTATACCAGCACCTCAGCATCAGCAGATGATTCTTCATTTGATGAATCAAATCCTCGTACAGCTTATACCTCTAATATACAAGGTATCGATGTGAGAAGTAAAGAGTTTCTACAACTGCCAGCTGATGTTAGGCATGAAATATTGGTGGACATAAAGGAAACCCGTAAACAGTCATCATGGGGTCGTTTGCATGAATTGCCTTCGCGCAGTGATGATTTCAGTACTTTCCAAATGAAACGTTTGCTTAAAAGGCGTGATGTACAAGTAAGCCTTGAAACAGCTGAACAGGAAATGGGTGGTCGTACCTTAACCTATGCTGAGCTAACAAATATCTTTAGTGAAGAAGGCATCTTAGAAACCGATATTATGGAAAAGGGTACAAAACAAATATCATCAGATGAACATACACGTTTTCTTTTGGTTAAAGATTTGAAAAAGAAACTAGCACATGTTAAAGAAGAAACCATCAAGGAGGAAAATGCTGAAGTTAAAGATGAAAAAAATACATCTACAAAGGAAGCCAGTAAAATTAATGAAGCACCTTCCACCTCTAAAGTGACTGGAAAAGAATTGGGTAATGAATACGATGCAGATTTGGAATTGGCTATTGCTTTGTCGCTTGAAGACGATGCTAACAAAGTCTACGATGAAAAGGACTATGATTACGATTCGGATGAAAGTATTAAATTGACTAAAGCTCAGCGTGAACGTTTACAAAATGCTGCCAAGGGTCCGGCTCGTTCATATATGATTGAATATGCGGGCATGAATAAGGAAGAAGTTGCTGGTATTTTAGAGAAAACACAAGCAATTGAGGATATTGATGAGACCTTGGAGCGTTTAATTGGAGATACAAGTAAAAAGGTGGATGAAAAGTAAGTAGACATTAATTGTGAATTGTTATACCCTTCACCATGAGTGGTAAGGGTATATATAAGTTTGTAATTTCTACGTTTTTCATATGCGACACCATAAATTATATATATTCTGGATGTCCGTATGTCTGTTAATATCAACTTTCCGAAGCTTCTAAATATCTTACGTACATGATTGATACATCAATATATGCGATATAGTCCCGGTATTTAAATTTATTTATTTCATATACATATTATTATAAATTCGTAAAAATCGTCCCATTTTAACATAAACAATATGGATGGAGACATTTCGCCTTAGAAGTTCGGACCAACAATGAATTAAAATCGGGAAAAATATTTTATAATTTTTTTCAGAAAATTTATTTAACAGAATCAATATTTATCTTAAAGTGTCTTTAATAATATATTTTTGTAATCAACACATTTTTAGATTAAATTTAATTTCAATATGTCTTTGTCTTTAAACGTTTTTAGAAAACCAATTGAAGAAGACACTCTAAAAGAAAAAAATAACCAAAATGAAAGTCAAGATATTCGTCTTTGTGTTACGGATGATTCCGATGACACCGATTCAGATTTAGAAGAAGTTGAAGATTCTCAGCAGATTATTTCAAACACCAATAAATCTAATACCGATTTGAATATAGAGAAAAATTCCGAAGTAAAATATGCTGGTAAAACTGGCGACGAATTACAGATAACAAAAGATTTAGATGAAACCGATTCAGATTTAGAAGATGTTAATGATTCTGATGCCACCGATTCTGATTTAGAAGAAGTAGTTGATGGCGGATCGTTAAGTAACTTGAATAAACTTAACAATAAACTTCTTGACTTGGAGGATGAATGTGTTATAGAAGAAACCCCACCCTGCTTAACCGAAGAAGATGAATTAAAACCAAAATCTTCGCAAATCTTAAATATTCAAATCGATTTGAGTAAGCCACTGGAAGAGGAAGATGATCTTTTTGCAGATATATTTGCAGACACACAAACAATGGAGGAAATAATAGAGGAAACTCCTACAGAAAATCTAAAAGAGGAAAAAGGCAATACATTAAAAGTAAACACTAATATTTTAGACAGCGATGTCTGTAAGGAGCCCAAAGCCACATTACAAATTAAAACCCCACCAAAGACTGAACAAATTCTGTCCATTTTAGATGAATTAAAACAACAAGCTAATGAAATTAAAAATATCAAACTAGAAAACATAAAACTAAGTGAGTCCGTCATAGAAATCTCCGATGATGATGAAACGGGTTCAAAATTTTCTAAAATAAAAAACGAAGTCATAGAAGTCTGTGATAGTGATGAAAATGATAATCGTGCAACAACACCACCGCCACAACTAATGCGCAACACAAATCAATCTCCCAATATCAGCTCCAAGTCTCCTAAATTAAAAACTCCCTCCAAGAATCACGCAATTACCGAATTTTTCAATGTTAATTATGTGGTAAAACGTACACCCGATAAACCTTTGAAAGAGGATAACGAAATGGTGCCAAACGTTAAATCACCATTCTTTGTGCGTAAAACACCTAAATCGGGGCGCAAAAGTGGCAGTAATTCCCCCTCTCCCAACAAAAAGCCATCAAAGGCCAATAAAACTTTGTTTGGACAGGAAAATGAATCCTTAACAAAAGATACAGGTGATAAGTTGGACAATGACTTCATACCTTTAAAGGAATCACTTCCAGTAAGTGGAGAAGACATTCTTAAGGAAGCGGCCAATATTTTAAAGTCACAAAAAACTAGCGAAGAACTTAATACTATAGCCTCTGATTTGGCCAAAGAAAGGCAGGACTTGGAAAATGAACGTAATCGCCAGGATCGTATGGGCATGTCAATAACACAACGCATGAATTCTGACTGTCAAGATCTTTTACGACTCTTTGGTGTGCCCTTTATTGTGGCTCCCATGGAAGCTGAAGCTCAGTGTGCATTTCTGGACATAGTTCAACTTACCAATGGCACCATAACAGATGACAGTGATATCTGGCTATTTGGCGGGCGCACAGTGTATAAGAATTTCTTTGCTCAAAATAAACACGTTTTGGAATTTCGTTCGGAACAAATTGAAAAGGATTTTAATTGTGATCGTGCGAGATTAATACAATTGGCGTGTCTGGTGGGAAGTGATTATACAACAGGTGAGTGATTGATTTGATTGTTTTTTCAACATCATTAAAAAACAATTTAATTTTCAACGAATATTTTTTTCTCCAATAAAAATTAATTTTCAAAAAAAATTTATTTTCAACGGAAATATTTTTCTCTAAAAAAATTAAATTTTGAACCAAATTATTTCACTATCTTCATTCACCCAAAATTATTTTTTCACTAAAATATTCGTTTATCAACTTCCTCGTTACCCTTTCAATATTGCAGGAATTCATGGTATTGGTGCCGTAACTGCCTTAGAGATTTTGGCTTCCTTTACCCCTAAAGATCAGGCCAACAACCCGCAGGACTCAACAAATACATCCATGCACAACATTCTAGCCACTCTACAAACATTTCGCAACTGGTGGCAAACCTTTAAGACAGCAGCCGCACCACCTGGCAGTTCAGCACGTTTGGCTCTACAGAAAAAATTAAAAAATATCGAACTACATGAGGGTTTTCCCAATACTGCCGTAGTAGAAGCCTACTTAACACCCAAAGTAGATGAGAACAAAGATGCCTTCACCTGGGGTCATCCAGACGTCGAATCATTGAGAGAATTTACTAGAAAAACGTTTGGTTGGACTGCCAGCAAAACCGATGACATTCTAATGCCCGTTTTAAAGAAATTAAATGAGAAACGTACCCAACAATCGATACGGAATTATTTCAATGTTAAGAATGCTTTAAGTTTAAGGCAAATCAAGGTTAGTAAACGGGTGCAAAATGCCATTGAAAAAATGTCGGGTAATGTGGAATCAGATGAGAGCTCGGAAAAGCCCACAAAAGCCAAAAGAGCTAGAAAAGCCACAGCGCAGGGAGCAAGAAAAAAGAAGGAAGTTGCTGTGAACAATTTAGAGGAGCAGCTGGAGTTAAATCTAGTAAATGATATCAGTTTAGCCGTAGAACCCAGTTGTAGCACACAAATGGCCAGAGGTCCCATCAAAAGGGCCTGCAAACGTGTTAATCTACCGGAAACCAAAGAAATTATACCCCAACGTGAAAAGGACTTGGCACAAATGGAAGCTAATAAAAAACTAGCAGCAACGATTTTAAAAACCACCGCAAAACAAACTAAAAGAAAACGTAAAACATAAAATAATAATAGAAAAAAAAACAACTTTAAATCTTTAAGTTAAAATAATTAATTATAGTGTAACATTAAATAGCATGTACTTTTTTAAAATTCGTTTAAATAAATATTTATTTTTCTAATTCAAAAGCATACAAATAATTATCACGTGAACCCACATAAATGTAGCAGTCCTTTAAACAAATGGGTGTGGAAAACACTTCAGCTTTTAGGTCATAAGATGCTACTAAAGCCCCTTTAACTGCATCCAATAACACCATCAATCCCTGAGTAGAGCAGGACATTACGAAACGATTTGATATAACAATAGGTGTAGAATACACAGCAGCATTTAAAGAAAACTTCCACAATAAACACAATTCTTTGCTTAGGTGGTGAAAATCTAAACAATAAACATGTTTGTCATGGCAACCGAATATTATAAAAGTATGGTCTTCATTATGGGGATGATGTAAAGTAATACCGGAAAATACATTGCCCTGGGTTTGAAAAGCATTCAACTGTAATATATTAAGCATTAAAAAATAATCTAAAATGTATAAAAAGTTAATAACATACCTTTTCACCATTTTCTTCATTGCATATAGAAATTTGACCCTTGACTTCTGCCAAAATTAGAAAACATTCGTTTGATGTTTGTAGTTTTGTTGGGGTAGAAAATATGGGAGTATCTAGCTTTTGACACCATTTAATGACACCAGTTTCAGCTTGTATTAAAGCATAGGTACCATCTAATGTACAAATTAACACTGAATCCTCCGAAATTTGCACAGGAGACGAAAATATTCCTTTGGTGCCAAGTTTTAAGCGCCATATTAAGGTCAAAGACTTGAAAAATTACCATAATTTAATAATTACAAAATATAGAGGATTGTTTTATAAAATGTATGATTTTCGATCAATTTTCACACCGAGGAAGGTAATTCCCTGTGTTCTGTAAACCAAATTCGAGTAACTTTGTCGGTTTGAAAACGAATTCAGATATTCAAATCGATTTCAAAACATTTTTTTAAATTTAAAAAAAAAAATGTTTTGGTGATATAAAAATTTCGGGTTAAAAAATATTTTTCCCGATTTTAACCCATTGTAAGTCCAACTTACTATGGTTTTATATATGTCGATCCCGAAGATATCTGGGGTCTTCAGACAATTGATTTCAAGACAGACGGACAAACAGACAGACATGGCTTAATCGACTCCGCTATCTATAAGGATCCAGAATATATATGTATATTTTATAGGGTCGGAAAATTATATTGTGGAAATTACAAACAGTATGACAAACTTATATATACCCTTCTCACGAAGGTGAAGGGTATAAAAACTTATTGTGCGAAAAACATACAATAAGAAAATCTCAAATAAAATAAATATTGATATAACGGGTAAAACATTCAGACTTGTCAGAGAATTCCATTCCGATCGAAAGTGGAATAATTCCGTATTTAGCTTCTTCAGAAAATGTAAAACGAAAATTTCTTTCGGAATGAAACCACTTTCCGTTTTCAAAGTGGAATTGATATTTCTTTGTAGTTATTTGTTTTTCTAAAAATTTTAATAAATTTCTTTACCAAAAACTTGACTTTTTTTTAATATAAAAAACGTTATCGAATTTATTTTAGACTTCTTTCTTAAAGAAATTTAAAAGTATCCAATGTTTCTCAATGCTAAAAGGTATAATCACATTCTATAAATACATATATTTTTGTTAAACTTTAATGCTTAAAAACGCTAAAATTTACTATCAAATCAATAGATTTGAATTTATCATAGAAACATACATACATATATTTTTGGTTAAAGGTCATGTTTTTGAAAACTAAAATTACGGAATATAGTTTTCAAAAGCAGTGTCCATTGTATTGTCACTCAGAGTATATAACATATATGTATATGACGCGAATCATAATCAGCTTACACTAATGTCTACTATTGGAAAACTTACTTTTTCTTAAATGAAAGTGACACTTTTATAACCAAATTTTTGGTGAGACATAACGTATATGGATGTTATGACACTTCACCTAATGTTTTATTTCATACACTGTTAAGAAAATATAACTACAACTTACCTTCAAATCAAAAGCCGCTACATTGTAATCCTCTGCATATGATGCTACAATAATCATATTCTTAACAACTAATGGTCTGGCTTTAATCATACCCTTAACATTAAGCTTCCACGTTACAGAGCCATTATTAAAATTGAAGCCATATAAAAAACCATCATAACAACCCACTAAAGCCAGTTGTGGTGTAACGAATACCACCGGACATTCTATGCGATCGTTTAATTCCAAACGGGAAATTTCTGTTCCAGTTGTGGCATTTACTGTGACTAATAAATGGGAATGAGAACCAACTGCTACCATACTATCTTCGTATAAAGAGGGTGCAGCATCAATGCATTTTTTAAGATCATGACGCCATAGCAACTTTAAACTGAGATTTGTGAAATTATTTTGTAAACTTTCAAGCACACAGCTTTCATTTTCTAATTTTCTTGTGACCATTAGAAGAAATTTTAAGATTTCTTCAATTGTACTGGTATCATCCAACAACATTTCCACTATTATACGTTGCTGTTCACTTTGTTCCATTTGTTCGGCCAATTCGGTGGCTAAACTTAAAGCCTGAAATGAAGTACCACCCGCCTTAAAAAAGCTTATATCTGTAGACAATTTCAAACGCTTAACTGTTTCTAAATCACTCAGTTTCTTCTCTTCGTGGTCATTTAGCTGGAAACCCATTACATTTGTTAAAAATTCTTTGAATATTTCTAAAGGTGTTAGAGTTTGCTTTAGTTTTGTTGACAATATTTGATTTAAAATCGTTTTACGATCCAGTTTACCATGACGATTTAAAGGCAATTCATTGCTGTAAAATATTTTATCGGGTTGCTCATGATTTTCTAAATTTTGTTTAAAAATTTTAAGAATTGAGCTTTTTTCTTCGATTGGCACATTATTGCTGTTTACTAGGTAAAATATAAGTTTAGTGGATTCTTTGTGCCATACGGAAATTACTTTATAAGACATATTTTTATCATTTAAAATATGTTCAACCTTTTTGTTTAATGAATCTAAAAAAAATACATTGCAAAGTTAATTTAAATCTTATAGTAATTTAAATTTTATAGTAAAAGCAAACGATTTATGATTAGCTTAATTTTCAGAAAGTCAAAAATATTAAATTCCACTTACCCAAACACAATCGTTTTCCCAAACGTTTTATGGTATTATTCGTACGTCCTATATAATAATAGTGTCCATTACTATTACATTCTACAAGATCTCCAGCTTTACGATACAACGTATCAGTTAATTCAATAATCTTGATACTATCATCAGACTGTGGTATAAAGCAACGTCTAATAGAACTGCCAATCTCAAGTTCACCTTTACAATCGTTATGGTTCAAAATATTACCAAATTCATCAACTACACGAAAGAAAGTAAAGTCATCTAAAGGTTTACCCAAGGGCACACGATCAGATTTGTCATTAACATCAAATTCGTAAATGCTAGACCAACAGGATACCTCGGTTATACCATAAATATTGTATATGCTTTTCCCAGATATAGGGAAATCCAAAGGCAGCCAAGTTTTCAGTTCTAAACTAGAAGGGAAATCTTCCCCTCCTAAGATTAAACATCTAAAAATTAAAAAATAATACTTCTTTCCTGTAAAGCTTGTTTTATATTTAATATGTGTTGTTTTATACCTTAAAGTTGTTGTTTTACCCAAAATGTCATCATGTATGCTTTGTTTACCAAACAAACGTAGCAGGGAAGGTGTAGTTTGAAATATAGTTACTCCTGGCATTAATGTTGATTTCGCCGGAAACATTACTTTAAGTAAATGTTGTGGTTGAAATCGAATTTCTTTAGAAGTTATTAATATTGCTGAACCCGTTTCTAAAGCCAAGAATAATTCTACAACAAACGGATCAAAAGTAGGGGGAGAGCCAAGAAAAATAACATCATTTTGTTGTATATTCAGCAAACGACTGTAAAAAAAAAACAAATATAAACATTTTATATGAATTAAATTAAATTTGTAAATACCTTAAGGCTTTAATATTAGGTTCTATGCACTGATAAGGTACATGCACCATTTTGGGAACACCAGTACTACCCGAAGTGGCTATAGTATAACATAACCTCACATTTTTAAAAGAGATAACGTCAGATTTTATTAATTCCAAATAGAAGATATCTTCTAAAATTTGAATCTTCTTTGTTTGCATTTTAGAATTATCCCCCGGCTTAAGTATTTTGGAAGATATTACATACTTAACCCCACTTAACCTCAAATAAGTATCAACATCCTTTGTTTCTTCCAAGTCCAAGCAATAAAATCGACATTTATGGTTAAGTATGCTTTAACGGTAAAAAAAATATTAGTTAACGAATCATATAAGAATTAAATACTATATTTACCTTAATAATAAAATAATTGAAGCAGTTGTATGTTCTTTAATATTGATTGCAATACCTACATGATTTTCTACTTGATAGTTTTGGAAATATTGTATACATTTTGTTGTTTCTTGTACAATTGTTTTATAGCTATAAATACTTTCGTTTTCTAATGTTTTTCGTTCATAAATGAATGGTTTATCTTCATAATTATGTAAATTATTTAAATTGTAGGACTTTTCAGACATTTTTGTTTACAAAATTATTGTATCGAGTTGACAACACTTTTTTGTTAGAAAGAAAAGATTGGTAACGCATTAAATGAATTGTAATGTTGCCATATTGATTGTTATTTGTTCCCCATATTTCATTTTTTAAAAAATTTTTACTTTTACCGGTATATTGCTTTGCAATTGAGTGCAGCTGTGATAACATGGGGTTTCCACGCGCAATAGACTTGTAAATATGTAATTACGTACTCAACTGCCAATCTCAATTCCCAACACCATATGTTCATGTGTGGACAGCAGAAACATTTTATTGCGAAATAATTGTTCAAACCTTTTTTGAAGAAATAATGTTCACATAACCTTTATTGCAGAAAGTGTCAAAAAATCACTGTCCAGATAAATTCACTAGACAGTGAGCTGCAGACAATTAAGATCATTATCATTTTCAAACTAATGTAATGGATCAGCGTATAGAGTAGTTAAAAAAGTTTGAATTCGACTTATGTCGCCGTAATTATGTAATTATATTAAACATATTTTGCCATTCATATTTTTAACATGCCTCTTTCTAATTCTATACATTTTTTAGTTAAAGACCTTATACATATGTGGAATAGAGACCACATATGTACATAAAATTAAACAATTTCAACTCTGTAAGAGAAGCAAAATAATTATAAGCTATTTGTTGTTAATTATCATTGCATTATACACATATGTTCAAAACATGTTTTATAATGCAATTTCTCTTTACTTTTTTATGCAAAATCTGTTGAATCACACAAGGAAATATTTCTTGGTATTTTTCCGTTGTTGTGGCATATATTTTTACCTGTAATTACGATGTTTTTAGTTAACATAATAAGAGTTGGCAGGTATATTTATTTTAAAAGGATATCCCACAATAATACCTAATGTACATTGTGTGTAGTTAATTACATGCTAAACAAATCTTGGTCCTCTGGAAAATATAAAATATGTATTTAAAAATGTTTCTTTTCACAACATTCCCTTGCAACGCCTTTTTAAATGCAACAGTCTTTGTTAGACTCAAAACTTGGCAACTCTGCGAACCCTGTCAAATTGACACATTTCAATTTGTTTTCATTTTTTTAGTACAAGCTAAATTTTTGTAAAAAAAATAATTATTTACTATTTTTGTGAAAAATATTTTAAAATATATTTAAATTGTTGAAGAATAATAATAAAACAATTAATACTAGCACTAGCCGATTTGTATAAGAAAGGCTGAAGTGCAATAAAGTGAAGGGAAGTGAGTAAAATAATTCTAGAAGTTTTTGTGAGGCGGTCATGTTCAGCAGACACTCACCCTTGAAACGTAAACACAATGAATATCATGATCCAGACTATCCTCAGCAGGAGCAACAATCTGATGAGGATGATGGCACACCGGGCTGTAGCACACATTTCACATATAAGCGAAGAAAACCTGGTGACGAGATTAATACGGAAAAAGAGTCTCAGAGTGAAAATTATTTGCATAAAGTGAGACAGGTCATAGAAAGAGAATTTCAGAAAGAGATTGTAATGAAACAACAACAGTTGGAAGAAATTGATGAAAGGCTTGAAAATGCTAAACACCTGTTGGATAGGTTGCGTTATGGTATAGTGTCTGAATATTATAAGAAACAAGAAATACCCTTAACCGCGGCTGATGCTTCCACCTTAAGAGGAACGAATAGTTTATTTGATCGTGAAGACAGGGGACCACAAATGCCACTGCATCCTTCCATAAAGAAGTTAATAGGCAAAAGGCCCAAAGATCTCAGTGAAGTTATAAGATCCTGTCCGAAAAGAACAGCAGCACAAAATGCTGTGCAAACTATACGCGCAAAATCTCAACTACAAAAACGAGAAGAAAGGAAACTCAAGCAAATTATACGAGAACAAGGCATAGTTATCGATCACTCAAAACAAAATGCCACAGAAAATGATGTGAGTTCCTTATTAACTGCAGCTGCACAAAATAGTTTAGTTAGTAGTCAAAATTTAACAGCTACCACTGTAAAACAGGAGAAGAAGGGCAAGCAAATAGCTAACACACCTTCAGGAAAATCGTTAAATGCTGCTCGATTAAATAACAAGATTAAACACTTGATAGTTGTGGGAAATACTTCAAAATATATCGGCAATGAGGTGGAGAGGGATATAAAGTCGCAAGCACAAAATTTAACTCACAAATGGTTGGTATATGTACAATCGAAAGAGTCTAAACAACCTTTAGACCGTTTTATAAAGAAAGTGCGCTTTCATTTGCATCACTCTTATCGTCCCAATGATGTTGTCGATATAGAAACACCTCCTTACCAAGTGTCACGTCGTGGTTGGGGTGAATTTCCCATACGAGTGCAATTATTTTTTCATCCAGAATTTCATCAAAAACCCGTACAACTCATTCACAATATAGTACTGGATCAAACATTGTCTGGCATACAAACTTTAGGTGCTGAAACATTACTGGAAATATGGTTAAGGGAGCTAAAGTCCGCGAACTCATTAGACAAAGAAGTAAAAGCTGAAGTTGAAATTATGAAAAAACCAGAAATACCCACAAAACTTAAAACAAATTTAATGACACGCTCTGAGGAATTAATGGACGACAACTTATTGGATTTCCTTAATAAAATTGAGTCTTCTCCCTGTTCCATAAGTGCTGATATAGAGAAAATACAACCCACAGTTATGGTAACTGAACATCTAGGGGTTAAACTTAAAACACCCAGTCCGGAAAAATGTAAAGTGTTCCCAGCAGTACAACCAAAATCCCCCATTAAAATGCCTCCACTTCTAGAAATATCGAAAAATCCCGAAAAATCCTTGGCAATTACCCCGACCTTAAGCAATACAACGGTAGAAGTGCCTAAAATTCCAGAAAAATCTTTAGCTCTTACCTCTATCACAACAAGCAATATCACTACAGTCTCTGCGCCAACACCAATAACATCAGTAGCTGTTACTGCAGAATTTAAAACTCCACCCCTGTTTACCAATGGTTCTTTAACCACAAAACCTATGACGACCTTTGTTAGAATACCCACCAGCTCAACACAAGTTAGATTTATCAATTCTGCATCGGTTGTTGCAAATAATATACCGCCACTCAGACCTTTAACACCTTCACCATTACCCTCAACCACACCTGCTCAGACTTTGACCTCAACAATAACCCAAAAATCTATGATTCTAAATAAAGATGGTAAAATTCGAATGCCTTCCGCCTCGGTGGCTTCAGCCGTGCGTAGAACTATTTTACCTATTGTTAATAGTACACAAGCAAATATTCCATATAAAACGTCACAATTTCCAAATGCAAATAAAAACCAAATAGTTTCTGTATCCTCATCATCAACTTTAACGTCTTCAGCGCCGAAACAAATTCTACAAAAGAAACTAGTGCAATTAGTCGACTCAACGGGTAAAGTTAAATATATTCAAATGTTGGTGGCAGCCAGCTCGGCTTCATCTAGTATGCATAATTTAAGTACATCATCATCGGTTGCACCGAAACTTATAACAATGGCACCTAGTTTAGTGAAAAATAACACAGGTAAATCCAAAACTACACCAAGATTACACAAATTCTTTTAAATCTAACCTAAGGTCTCTTATCCGTCATAATGTCCTAATATATCACGACTCGGCAGCTCGTCTTAACCGACTCTTAGGCATTTAGCGAAGGTCTCTGCTGCTTGGTTACGATAACACAATAAACATGGCATACAGAGTAGTATTATTTTATGAAATTTTTTGCTTGAAAAGCCATAAAAACCATTGTGAAATATTAGGACATTATGACAATATGAGACCTTGTGAATTGACCAAATATTTATTTCATTAACTCTCCTATTTGCATTTATTTTCTACCATTTTAATTTTTTCAAATGAAGTTTTGCCAACTCTTGGTTCGCAATACATTTTAGAAACATATTAACAGAGTAACATCTCACTAACAAAATCATTTGAACTTCAGGGGGTCTTTTCTGGTACATTTCTATTTAGATCAAGAATCTCGATGCCCTCTATATTTTAACCAACCCTAATGTATGTATGTTGATCTGAAAATATGACTATTTTATGTTACTTCAATGCAGATAAAGAGGCAAAATGCGGATGTTTTTTTTTTTTTTTAATTTTTAGCTTTTATTATGAAACATTTGTACAATATAAATTTATTCAAAGTAATGGCCATTGTTAGCTATGACCTTTTCCCATCTTTCTGGCGACATTTGGATTCCGAGCCAGAGAACAAATCAAGCCAATATCGGAAACTCTGTTCCAAAGAGGCAAAACTTCCCAACCCCTTTATTCTAAATACTTTTTAACAGTTATTCCAACATGTGGCCGAGCATTGTCATGATGGAATATTACGGCTTAATGTCTGGTCGCATATTCTGCCAATGCTTGTTTCAAACAAATCAGTTGGTCAGATTGGTGGGTCCCTTTTGCATCCACCAAATGCAGAGCATTACCTTAGCACCATGGATATTTGGCTTTGGTGTCGATTCGGCTGGTTGGCCGGGCTTCGCATACGCTTCGAGTTATTGTAATGGATCCATTTTTCATTGCAAGTAAAGATTCGGTGCAAAAATGATTTTCATTTATAGCGTTCAAGCACAATTTCGGTCATGCAAAATCGTCTTTCAAGGTCTCTCGGCTTCAATTCGTTTGGTACCCAATTTCCTTGCTTTTCGATGAATCCAGCTGCTTACAAACGTTTTGAGATTGCTGCTTGAATAGTTCCCAATGATTATGCAAGCTCTTGTTGAGTTGAACAACAATCTTCATGGAGTAATGTCTCCAATTCTTGGTGTTTAAACTTTTTTGGCTGGCATGGTCGATCTTTATCTTCCGTGTCAAAATCTCCACTTCTAAACCGCACAAACCATCTCTCCCATGATGAAACCGATGGAATACATTCACCATTTTTCAAATTAAAGATGTAAAGCCTTGCCGCATATGACGATGTTTGGTACAAAATTCGACAAGATTAATCGCAGTAGATTATAATTATTATATTCATCGTTTTATCAGAAAAACGATTATAATTTTAAAACTTTGACTATATTGTAAACAATTTACTCCTTAAATCATTTTCATAGCCAAAATACTTTATTGACTATTCAAATTTCTTATCATCTTATTTTTCTCCACTTACAGTCACAAACACAACACAAATAAGAAACACCATCACCACACCATTGCTAAAGTCACCAAATGGAGCACATCTGATGCCGGCCATGACAATGAAACCAAATATATTTAAAATTGTACCTGAAAGTATGCAAACAAAACCACAAATTCTAACATTTAGTACGACAACAGTTGGCGCAACAAATACAAATACTGTCACCACGGCACACAATCAACAAGTTCAACATTCAATTACATCAACCACACGGACGATAGGACAAATAACAACACCAGCAATGAAGACAACATTAAGGACCAATAATGTTGCATTGCCAGTAGCAAATAAATTACAAAAACCAAATGGTAATAACTCATCAACGAACCCCACCAAAAATTTGGTATTCCAAAAAGAAGGCAAATTGTATATAATCGATCCACAGCAAATGAAATACAAACAGCAACAAAAGAAACAAGTTTCACTACTAAAGCCTCAAATTAGTTTGCTGAAACAGCAGCATCAACAAAAACTTATCACACCGCCACCACCGCCAACCACAGTAGTCAATTTCCCAACTGATGCTAAACCTACAACTACAACACAATTATCGCATAGCAATAATAATGTGCCACATGTACATTTTGGCCTGAAACAGCAGCGCATTAATTCTATTAATGCTCTACAGCTCATGCAAATGAAACGTGTGCTCTTTGAGAAACAATTTCTGCGGCAAGAATTTGCAAATGTACGTTCAGCTGTTGAATTTTTGTTAAGAAGATTAAAGCTAGTAGTCTCCAAAGATTCTTTAGTAGCTGTCTTTCCTTTTGTCTGCCATACTCTGCAAGAATTTCACTCTCTTACGGCCTTTAAGCAGAGAGCCTGTGAGTGGTTAAGAGCCAAAAACGTTTCTCGAATGTTACGTAATCATAAGGACTTGCAGCGCCTTAATAACACGTCTAAGGAAACTTTTTGGACTACTAAAGAAATTGCCACATTTGCCCGGCAATATGCCTACACACCACCCATTAAATCGTTGCCCCGGCCGGGCGAGCAACAACAAACGGAAGAAAACGGCACAAAAGATTTTATGGATCTGGTTAAGAATGAATTGAAACAAGAACACAATCTGCAATATGATACTCTAACAGATCATCACAAAGTTCGTAAATGGGTAGACAAAGTATGGCATACTCTGGAGGATTACGAATACAATGAAGATCAACATCAAATTATTGATATTGATGGCATACAAGAAGAGGAACCTAAGCAAAATAGGAAAATCTATAATACAGCCAATAACGCCTCTTCTCAATTATTCAATTCTTCATCTATGGATACTTATTTAACACCTCCACCACATTTAGAAAATCAGTGTCAATTAGTTACGGATATTTGTAAAGATTTAAACGTAAAACTAAACCACGAAGAATTGGACACAAAACTCTACCATCCCTCAACACAAACGGTTTTAGCACAATGCCTGCATTTGTTTATCGAAAAACTATTGCGCCAATCTATAGCCGTGAAACAAGAGAAAGCGGCGACTCCAGCCGTCACAGAAACCATTTGTACTCTTATGCCTCAAGATTTTGCAAAAGTCATAGCCACTAATAGCGAATTTGATTTTCTTACTAATAATAATTTTGGTTCTGCCACGTTGGCGGAATGTTTAGAATCCTCCATAAAACAGGAGAAATCTTGATTGTTTTTAATTGCTTTTAAGTTTCAACATTTTTGCATTCTTTTGTAAAACTATTTTCCATTTTATTGTATCTTTAATTTCCTATTTAAAGTCTCATCTTCGAAAATTATGTACTCAGAAAAATCAAGAAATTTTGTTAAAACTGACTTCTAAAACTTGTTTTTTTTTTTAATATTTGTATGATATAGTTAATAGTGAAATTAGTCGTTAGCTAAATAAAAACTTATTTTATTTTAAATATTATAATTAAGGTTTCTAAGCTGTAGATAATAAATAATTTTAATCTAATTTAACCCTAATGATATAAAATAAATTAATAAAGTTGAAATTAAAATGCTACTACTCTTTGGTAATATATTCCAATTGTAATATATAACAAGTAAATACTTATTTGTTGGATTTAATAAATTTTTTCACAACTAATTTATTTATTAGCATCTCAAAATCAATATTTTTAACGTGATAATCTTACATGAGACACAACAAAAGTTCAAAAATCTTATTTTTAATATTGCTTCATTACGAAATAACTCCCAATGCGTTGGGATTTTTCATAATTTGTGGCGAATTATTTCACTAAAAAAATAATTTAATAGGAGTTATTCATTTATATTGGGAGTTATTTAATCTAAAGCTTTACTCAATAACAAATCTATTTCATTTTGAGTCTTTAGAATTACTTCGTGCCCCTTTACTATTGCAAAGGTTGAAGGTATTTAATTGGCTTATCCCAGGAATATAAAGCCACCAACAATTTCAAACCATATCTTCTCACAATTTCTAATCGATCAAGATTAGAAATTCTCATAAAATGAAGTAATCTTCGATACCCCTCTCCATGAAGAATTTGGTAGTGTTATTGTAGCGCTCCAGTAAAGGAAAATCGGTCCTCTGAATGTTATGCAATTTAATATTATGTTGGAATCATTTATATTTCATTTCAATTTTATATTGGGAAATATTTAAAAATAATATTTTCCATCAATCTGCTCCGGTCCACATATTCTCTCTCCCATTTTTTTTTCAGAATCAGTATTCAATCAACCTACTAGCTTATTCATTGGTCCATCAATTAAGTAGAAGTTCACCTTCCCTGGTGCTTTTAAAGGCCATAATACCACCTTTACTGTCCGTAAAAATAACTATTTTACCTTCCCTGAAAGCTCTTTTCGCAGCTTCATCTACTCGTTCATTACCAGGGATTCCCAAATGTGATGGTATGTAACGTATTTCAATGTAGTTCAAAGTAGTTTTTTCCTCAATAAGTCTGGTAATTTTTCCACAGATCTGTTTAACCCTGGTGCTTTTAAAAGTCATAATACTACCGTAAAAATAACTATTTTATTAATCCTCCACTATCTTACAAATTTAATCGCATTTTCAATCATTAGAAGTTCAACTGACATGGAAGAAAGAAGTTCAACTGACATGGAATACTTTCTCTGATATATTGAATCGTTTTACGGTCTCGGATTTCGGGTGAAAAAAAGGCCTTGTAAAATATGAGGGGCCTATTAATTCAAATTGTTGCAGGGATGCCGCCAATTTTTGCAATCAGTCATTTAGTTATCTGTTGCAAAATTTAGCAGGTCGTGGCATGATGCACACATTTCCTGAATTTACGAACGCTCCGCGTTTACCAAAGGTAGTCGTAGTTGGATTTCTCAAGATTAATTTTCAAACTAATATATGACATTGATACATAAACTCGCAAATTTTCGCTTGTAACCTCATTTTAGCGCCCTCCCAAGTATCTTTTGTCTTCCCCATCTATGATACTGTACATCATTTATCCATTCTTTTATACACATGTAGACAAACAATTTCTCGGAAATCATATGAGCGGTTTGGTAATGGGTTTCCCCGACTAATGTGCTTCTCTAATTCAATAGGTCTGTTCATTTATTTTCCCAGTAAATACTTGCAACGAGAGAATAAAATCAAAATTTACAAAATTACTCTCTTAAATTCTCAAAAATAGTAAAAAGTAAATGAACGCTTTTCCAGTACAATTGTTTTATACACACAATTTTCTTATTTTATTCCTTTTAAAATGTAAAATACTCACATTTTCTTCAATTTAAATTTTTAAATTCTTTTTTTTACATTTTTTCACCACAAAAATAAATAAATAATAACACAAACATATGAAATATAAGCTGCTAACAATTACGAGTTCAAAATAGGACTTGTAATAGTTTGCAACGAGAGAACAGTCTCTAAAATTTATACGCTCTTGATTTTTGCTCTACTTGAAAGTTTTTTGAGTTAATGAACGCTTTTCCAGTAACAATTGTTACTAACTAGTAACAACTTTTAGCTATTGAACAAAGCTAATATTAATAAAACCTTTCACACATTTCAGAAAAATTGGAAGTAAGCAAATGGCATCGTAGAATCCTTCCTTTTCGGGATGGGGTGAACTCTAAAGCTGAATTCACCCATGAGTTTCTGAAACATTTTTTGTTCGGAAAAAAATTTTTTTTTATATGTAGTTTGAAGTCTCTCAAAAATAGAACGTCAAACTACATATAAAAAAAATTGTTCCGAACAAAAAATGTTTCAGAAACTCATGGGTGAATTCAGCTTAACTTTTCGGAAATAGGTAGAAAATTTATTTGACTACCGGCCTTCAATTCACTTGTGTCCAAGGTGTATGAAACAAAGATAGCGCATTCGCGTTGTCAACATTTTATTGTTTTGCACATGTACGTCACAGTAGTAAATAAACAAAAGCACAATCACACGAACACATGTATTTAATATGGGGATATTTGTAAAATTTTAAATACTGGTTTTATAAGTCGTCTTGCTTTTGAGCCCAGCTTTGGAGAGTACGGATAATTGGAAGAGGAAACTGGTTTTTGTACAAAAATTTGTACATTTTCGGGCTTACAGCGTATAGGGTAATAGAGGGCGCTATATCATCTCCTGACCATTTTTTCCGTTTTATGCCATTTTTCAGTTTTTTTTATTTGCCCGGTAGTAAAAATGATTTGAAGCTTTTCCTCAATGCACGCTTTTTTGCATTTTCTCATTTAGAATTTTTAATTCTGAGTCAAAGTTACTTTTTTCCTTTCTCAGAATGAGGATTTCGTCCTCTAAACTTTTCCTGTGAAAAACAAATGTTTATATTAATTAAGCAACGAATTAACAATATTTAATAAGCTTGCTTACACTTTGATCATCCACTTCCAAGGCGGAAATTTCCTAAGTTTGCTCTTCTGGCGGCTGATTTTCTATTACATAGGTATTTTCAATATCATATGTATTTATATTTTCGATGGACTGTAAAGGGCAGTTTTCATTGGAAGAAAATCAACAGTTTTTTTGTTTTCCCTTCGTTAAACTCTACTTGCTCGCTGTTCCAGCAGTTTTTTGAGTTGGCCAATTTCACTGTAGGAACAACACCTTCCTTGAGTACAATTTAATATTGTAGATTATTAGCAAAATCTTCTTTTGGCCGCAGAAGCTAATCCACTTCTTTCGAAGCGTTACATTTCTTGGAAAACGGGAAAAACTTTTATTGCAGTTCACAACAGCACACTTGATTTTTATTATTTTTGTTTTAAAGTTTAAATTCTTTTTAATAAACCACAAAATACACAAGTCTCTTTAGACAACAAATTTTCCACTACAGTGACGTCACACAAAAAACAGCTGAAACAAAAATAACGGACCTGCGCAATGCATTATCCAAGGCGAATTTATACAAGGTGGAGTCAGTCAAACAGCTGATAATTTTTTTTTGCTTTTTGGTTCTAACAATTGTCAAAGCATGTTTTTATATTTAAACAAACCCAAAAGCAGAAACTTTTGACAGTTCAACTATCCTTTAACAAAAACGAAGTACCTGTTGTTTTTGTAGATGTTGTAGTTCTGTTGTCACCTTCTATAAATTCGCGTTGGGTTTGTTGTATTTTCGCCACAAAAAACACAAGTGAATTGACAGTTCAAACATCTAAACAAGTGAAAAACAAAATAATCAGCTGTGCTTCTGAGCCCACCTTCTGTACACATATCAGCTGATTTTATGTGACGCCACAGTAGTAAAAACATAAATTGTTAAATGCGTTAGTTAAATTAAAAACATTTGAAGATTTTAAAAATTTAATCAATAAAAAATACATCATAATTAAAAATGAAATGCTCTGTTGTGAAATGCAATCAAAGCAACAACGGTAAAGCTTCTGTTTGCAGTTTTTTTCGATTTCCAACAGACGATAAAATTCGAAAAAAATGGATGAGCTTCTGCGGTCGGAAAAAATTTGATGCAGTTTCTGTTGTTTGTATGCATCATTTTACAGCGGAAGATTTCGAGAATAACATGAAGTATGAAATGGGTAAATAAGTAATAAAAGATGGTTAATACACATGTACTTTAAAATTAAATCATATGTCTAGGTTTCGCTAAAAGAAGAATACTTAAGGATGGTGTAGTTCCAACAATAAACATGACATCTATCAAAAACGTTAAGTTACATGAACAGCGTTCACGCAGAATTGAAAGGAGGGAAAATAAAAAAAGTGTTAATTTGCTTCTTGAAAAACACAAGTCTGATTTAATACCTCCTCAAAAAAATGATAATTTGCAGTTTATTGAAAAACACACTGATTTAATACCTTCGCAAGAAAATGATACTTTGCAGTCAATTGAAAATACTGATACTATAGAAAATAGTATCAGGATTATAAGGATTACTGATAGATTTGTAAATATAGATATTAAAATTGAAAGTCACCAGCCAGAAAATCACAGCTAAGATGAGAGTCATTTGTCCATGAACGCTCGTTTGTTAGAGAGCAACAGATTCAATAAATAAAGCGTAAAAAAATATCAATGACTTATTAACTATTTATTAGATGCATGATTCTTAATTTTAAGGAGTTTTTCATATATGGTCATAATAAGAAACAAAATAAGAAAAATTTGGCGGTTTTTTTGTAAATGAGTCAAACTTTCCCTAAATAAAGGTATTGTTACGTTTTTACCTTTTAAAAACGGTAGTTTATTTCCTTTAAAAAACTGGATACTTTTGATTGCAAATAAAAGCAGTTTAGTAGTTTAAAATTTGTAACAGCTCTTTATTTATTTAAACAACAATTTTAAATACTCACTCAGTGTTTTTATACACGTTTATAAATTCGCAGAAATACTTACTTTACAAGTATACACTGATAATGCAGTTGATGACTTTACTTAACGATGCTTCCAGGGCACACTTACTTGGGGGTTACACGATCAAGTTTTGCCTTTCAAGTTTTAATACACTCACACTTTTTTACTAATACACTCACACTTTTAAGAATTGAAACGAACTTGCATTCAATTTCTCATTCAAGTTGGTTTTCAATTTTTCTTTCAAGAAAACAGCTGATTACAGGTTTTTGTCCAATTTGTACTAAAATTGTTTTCAAGTTGCGTGCTGCCTACGTCACAGCTTTCAATTTTTATAAATTTTGACAAACAGTATATGTAAAAGACTATCAAGAAAAACTTGATCGTGTGGCTGCAGTGTTAGAAAGGTGACTGCGATGAAACAGCTGATTATTTTTTTTATTCAGTTTGAATTGTCAATTCACTTGTGGTTGTTGTGGCGAAAAATACAACAAACCCAAAAGAAAACACAACAGGCAACTTTGACAGTTCACCTACTTTTTAACAACAACAATGTACCTGTTGTTTTTGTATTGTTGTAGTGATGCAGTCACCTTTCTAAGTGTGCCCTGGATGCTTCAAAATAGACTCATTGGTTTGGCGTTCTGACGGCCAATTTATATACGCTGCATTACCATCTAGAAAGCTCTATTTCTACAACGATCTTCAAACTATAAAATTCGAATTCTAGAGCTTTCGATGTTAATCATTTAGTGTTACCATACTTACAAACAATGTTCAACTCAAAGCTTTCATTCAATGTTAATAATACCCATAGATATGTTACAGTTTGAGAGGCACTGCTGTTTGAGAAGCATTATACAATTTTAAACCAGCTGTTAAAACAGTTATATTTAAATTCAAGTACAATTTCGTAACAGTATGTATTAGTGAATGGTAAATCGATTACGATTATGGTCGAAAATCGATTTTCAGGGTCCAAAACCGATTTTTTCGTGATCGATTATATACTCCGATTTTTATAAGGAAATCGATTTTAGACAACGTTTAATCGAAATGAAAATTAAATTCCGGAATTTTTGATATTGAGTAAGTTTTCCGAAAACGAAAATGTGTGCTAGTTCATTAAAATTTGCATTGTAAAATTCTTCAGCTGACAGTGGAATATATTTATTCATGGAGAACCTTATTTTTTAATGCGGATTTTGTTTCAAACTTAAGAAATTTGCATAAAAAAGCTACGAAATGTTTTCCATCAAATTGTTGACAAATGTTTGCTGTTACGTTTTATAAAATGAGCATCTCAATATAAAGCAGTTATAATACTCTTCCAAAATATGATTTTAATCCGTAATTATAGTGTATATGGGTCATTTGCTATTGATCCCAAAAATACAGATCGATTATTAAAAAATCGATTATTGGGTTCGATTAATCGACTGGTAAAAAATCGAAATGAAAATGGTTGATCGAAAAATCGATTATAAGCTGTTCATACCATTCACTAGATAGTATTTATAGCCAATTTAAATATTTCTTATAAATGTTTATTGCAAAGCTGTTATACGGAAGGAAAATATAAGAATGCTAAAATGCTAGGAAATCCATAACGTATGTCACATGAATTAACCGATATGAAGCGTTGATTCTTGTTTGAATCTATTGAACATATGTATATATAGAAATTACTAACGTATATATACCCTTACCATTATGGTGATGGTTATAAAAATGGTGTTAAAATAAACAAATCATTTTCCAACTTAAAATCAAGTTAGATTTAAAATTACTCTCAAACCTAAATACAGGTCATAGTTTAAATAGAATACACTCACAATTTTATTGATCTTTCTCTAATTTGAGAAAAAAAATTAATTTCAAATCATTATAAATTTGACATTAAACACTAGTAAATATAAATATATTTCATAAAAAAAACTCAACATTATTTAAATTTGTTTAGTAAAAATACATTTATTTATTTGTTTTATTTCAATTTTCTTTTCTGTTCATGATTAACAATTTTTTGTCGTTTTTTTATTATTTAATTTTGTATCAACTACATTTTCAATTATTTTGCACTAGAACTAAAATATATATTTTGTTTTTAGAATATATGTTGCGTTGATTTTATTATTCATTTATTTATTTCTCTATTATCATTTAAATATAATTCACTATTAGGAAAACTATTAATTTTGTTTTTATTTAATTTTTGATTAATTATGTTTAATATGAATGTTTTGTAGAAAAAAATTATATATTACAAGTGAGGTTAAATACAAATACATATTAAATTAATTTAAATACAAAAATAAAACTTAATGTAGATAATAATTTTATTTAGACTAAAGGAAAAACTTAAACAACAAAGAAACGGAAGTTTATTTTTTACAATTAAAATAATTTTTACTAAATATCATTTACTTAATTTTATTTATTATTTAACAAATGAATAAATTTATTTAAAACAAATATTAATGTTTATTTTGAATTTTATAGGAATTAATATAATTTATTTAGAAGGTAACTTAAAATAAGTAAAATAAATTTTAATTACTAGATTTATGTTTAAAGTTATTTAATTTAGCTTGTAAATTTAAAAAGTCAATAAATAGTTTTAAAATCGTAGCTAGAAGTTATTAGTAGAACAAAATTAGCTGGTGAAAATTATTATTATTGATAACCAGCTGATGTTGTTCTGTTAATTATTCTTCGATTTTCTATTTTTTTCAGGTTATTTTTGTTTGTTTTTGAAACTAAAATTAAATTTGACAAATAGAAATTGAAAGTAAGAAACTATACCCTTTTTAAATCAATAAAATGTTTTCTCTTGTATTTTTAATTTTATTTTCATTATTTTTAGTAAAACTAATAAATTTTCAAATTAAACTTAAACTTGCTTAATATTTCTTTTTTGTTTGTTGATTTTTTACTAAAATGAGTGTACAATCACAGCCGTTTACTAATTTTATTATAGAAATAACAATAATTTTTCTATTTGTTATTTTGTTTTAGTTAAATATTATAATTTGCTTAAAATTTCTTATGAAATTTCAAATGTTTAAAATCAAGTGACTTTTAAACATGTATGTTTTTTCAATTTATTTGAAAACTAGTAATTATTTGCATTTCTTTAAAAGTAAGTTTTAATAATAAAAATTAATTTATTGTTATTGTTTGTAGGAATTTGCTTTTTTTTATTTTGTGATTTTTTTTATTTGTTAGTTTGATATTTTTGTTTACAAAATTTAAAAAAAACGTAGTTTTAGGATTTTCTATTATAAAAATGTGTGTTATTTTCTGTAGATAATACAAATGTCATGGCAATTGTTATGGTATTATAATAATAGTATATAGTCAGTTATTAGAGCATTAGCATCATAATCTTTATATCAGTCAATGTAATGTTTAGTGACAAATTGAATGAAAATTTTGTGAAATTTAATAAATTTTGTAAGTAAAAATAGTTAGTGGTTTTTGAAACTAAAAAGTACAACTTTCTTTTTGTTGTAGTTTGACATAAAAAAAGAAACATACAATAATTCAGTTAACAAATTTAACAATACACTTATGTCCAATTCCGAGAAATAATAAAAAAAATCAATCCCAATAAACTGGCCAGGCAGAGTTCGGATCGGGATTATATTCGGGGTTGTCATAGAATCCAATCATTGTCGGAATCGGTTTTGAAAACGACAATAAAGGTATATTTAACTTATGAAATCCAATGTAATTTTGTGTTTAATCGATAAAGAATTTAATTCTAAATCGAATATAATAAAGATTAATTCGATTTCACGAGACCAATGTATTTTTTCTGTCGTTTTCAAAACCGATTCCGACAATGATTGGATTCTATGACAACCCCGATTAATAGGGACTGGGAGGTTAAACCTCCCTGATTTTCGAAAGATTCTGGGACTCTACGGACAAATCCTGGTGTAGTATGACGGATAGCAGGGTGCCCAGTGCTATTTGGCCAAAGTTTTCAACCAGAATACTAATTGGTTTGGATAGGAAAAGTCACATGTCTTTAATAGGGATGATTACCGGGCACTGCTCACTTGTAGCCATCATTGGTAAATGGGATATGAACTTATGTAGGTTGTGCGAGGATATTGAGGAACTAGAATTAGTGGAACATATTTTGTGTAACTAGGGGAAGATTCCATGATGAACTGGGGGATATTGTTATGATCTAGGTAATCTATTTGGCTTTATCAGGGGAATAGGCTGGCTATTTTAGCTAACAGGACTCTAAGAATCCCAGTTTATACTTATTTCCTGCCCTTTTTGGATTGGGGTTTTCACTTAATTTCTCTTTATATCAACTGACTTTGTTCTTTTCTCTCCAATTAAATTTAGTGTCTTCAAATCTAGTTTAATTAGTACCGAATGCTTGCACACACTGAATTAGGATCTGAAATTCGGTCTCATTCAAAATCTCTATTTTCCATCTCAAAAATATTAAAAATGTTACAATTATGGGCATAGAATAGAACATAGAACAGAAGGTGAGAGAAATTTCAATGAAAATATTAAAATAAATGATTCCATTTTTACATATATGGGTGATACAATAACAAAATACATTCTCATGAATTAAGTTTTTTGTTTTTTGACAACCGACTAAGGTTTTTGGCTCTCAGTTACTTATCTAGTTGTCAGATATGGTTATGGGTATTATATCGTCATTAATGTTAATATAAACAATGTATATACTTATGTAAACATAAATCCCCATTAAATCCCTAACAATTTTAAAATGTTGTGAAGAAAGAGAGTATCTTAACAGGGGACCACAAACTCCCCCTGCAAATCTTTCAAAATTCCCAACTTTGTTGGAAATCTAGTAAGCATCGGTATATATTTCTCGGATTATTAAAGATGGTAACTTAAAACCACAATAAAATAGTAAACTTAGTTTAATTAGCAATCTACGATTGAAAAACGGCTTCTAATTAAAATTCAGAATATTTTAAATCTTGTTTTATTTTACAATCTATTCATTTTAGTCTTTGGGAATATAAGATTTTAGTACTTGCTTTTAAATATTGCAATATTTGTTAACTGATAATAATGAACTATTTAATAGAAATCAAAATAAATAACTGCAATAAAAGCTGAGCAAATTAATTCATATTAAACACTATTTGCAAAATATTCGAGGACTTTACAGTACAATTAAGTTTAGCATTATGAAATAATAAAGTTTATAATAATCCCTAAGGGTTACTGTGTAATTCAAATTAGAAAATATTCTTTAGGGATCGAATTACATTGAGTTTCATTTACAAACTTTACATTTAAATTCAATACAATCATCCTCAAGTAAAAACTTTTTATGTCATAACACCCAGCTACTTGAAACTGCAAAATCCCCTTTTTAATCTGTAAGTACACTTCGAAATAATAGAAAATAATAATAACAAACATAAATTATAACATACTTTCTTTTTACATCTTCTCTTGGATTGGATTTTTTTTTCTTTTTTTTAATTTCTTCTTAAATATTAAGCCTTAGATAATAAAGAATTAAATATAAATGGTATTTTATATACATACATTAATTATAAACAAAATTAGTTTTATATTTAGCAAAATCATGTTTAAAATACATTATAAAATATGCAAGTTAGTAAGTATAGTACATATTTAAGCATATTGTATATATGTAAATAAGTATAAATATATATTATACTATATAAGCGTAAGGCAGGATTTCTTTTTTTAATTTACTAATAATATTGTTTCTTTTTTTATTTTCTTCATTCGCATCATTCTTTTTTTTTAAATTAAAAACTTTAACAAATAAGATTAATTATATATAAAAAAAATAAAGAAAATCGTTGGTATAATTTGTAGAACTTAATTTACATTATTACATTACATTACAATACACATATTACATTGAGTTAATTTAAAATTTAATTAGAATTAAATTTATAAGATCTTAAGTAATAATCAGGTAATTGATGTTATAATCTGATTCTTAGACCCATAATCGGTGATTCTGTAAAAAGTAAGTAAATCATTTTTATAGGTTTAATATTCATTTACTAGAGAAAAGGTTTGTTAGTATGTAATTAAAAAATTGTGATGCATTAATCCCCCAAAGAAACGGCCATACTGGTGTGGAAAAGTTAAAGCGAATAAAAATTTATGAATTCCGAATTAGTTTCAAAAGCAAAATTGGTGAGACGTTACTTTTTTCGGTATTAGCTGAGTTCCGCAACATTGACGAAGTAATCCGAATTTAAGACTCAATTAGTCCAATTTGTATCAACATCAACCCGTATCATTGAATTTTATTGTATTCAGCTGCAATCGAACTGATAACTGACATACATATATCCCCATAAAGTGCTTTAAATATCTGATTATAATATGCTTCGTATCGGTTGGCTGATTGGTAGAGTCCTACCGAATAATCGCTCTCGGTTTTGGGTTGGGCCAATAATCGGCCTAACACCAGTATTCGGTATTTAGGCAATTTGTGACCAAATATCCCAGCTAGCATTTTATGAAAATTTTAATCAAATTCGAGTAATTTTTGATACTTCAGCGCTGATCAATTTCCACTCGTTTTTGAATCATTTTTGAGTAATTTTTAAGTCGAATTGCTGTTAATTTTGGAGTCATTTTCAATTAATTTTTGAGTCTTTTCTGAGTCATTTTAAGTCTGTTACAATCAAAAACAATAGTACATAAAACAATTTTTGATCTTCCAACTGCGTAAAATATAATTACAAAATAAATTTGTAAACAATCATATTTCGAACATCTGAATGATCTATTTATGATTGCTGTACATTTTGTTATTGTTTTTCAAATAAATTACTTTTTAATCATTAATGGGCATCATTTTCGAATTATTTTTTAAGCGTACAACTTATTAATCAGTTTTTGATCACCAAAAGTACTCGAAAAAGACTTGATACCGAAAGCCGAGGCCAGCCAAAAATGTGAAGACTAGGATTGTAGTCAAACTCAATAAGAGCTTGCAAAATCATTGGCAGCTACACAAGCTGCAATTTCAAAACGTTTGCAAGCAGCAGGATTCATCCAAAAGCAGGAAAATTGTGTACCATACGAATTGAAGCCGAGAGACCTTGAAAGAAGATTTTGTATGTACGAAATGATGCTTGTACGAATATAACCCGAAGCGTAATAGATCGTATGTGAAGCATGGCCAACCAGCCGAATCGACACCAAAGCCAAATATCAATGGTGCTAAGGTAATTCCCTGACCAGAACATCACAGGGAACCTGTACTGAAGGCAACTGATTCGTTTGTAGCGAGCATTGGCCAAAAAACGCTCAGAATATGCGGCGAGACATGAAACCATAATATTCCAACCTTCGGCCACATTATGCAATACCTATTAAAAAGTATTTGGAATAAAGTAGTTGGGAAGTTTTGCCTCACCCGGTCCAGACCGTGCTCCGTCCGACTACTATTTATTTCGATCGATGCAGAACGCTCTATCTGGGTTACGATTCATCACTTTGGAACTGAGTATCCCATATTGACTTGATTCGTTCTTGGCCTCATACGATTTCCCGTGGAATTCATATGTTGCCAGAAAGATGGAAAAAGTTCATAGCTAACAATGGCCAATACTTTGAATTAATTTATATCGTACAAATGTTTCAAAATAAAAGCTAAAAATTTGAAAAAAAAAATCGGCATTTTTAAGTCATACACCCAATAGTAGGTACATTTGAAAAGAATAGGTTTGTTTCGGATAAGGACGAGTATTAAGTTCGGATTGTAGTTCCTGCTTTATATATTTCGAATGATTTGCTTTTATAAACGACTTACACAGTGTTATGAAAGTAAGAGGAGCAAATCGATCGTGTGGAATATTGCGAAAAATTAAAATAAAAATACCAGCTCATAAATACAATCAGCTGCAAATACTTTCTAAAAATCACAAATTGACAGAAATCAAATTTTTGGCTTGTTGTTCTAGTGGAAAAATCAAAAATTTTGAGATATTTTAATCAACATTCAAGGCCAATTGTCACAATTCTACGGGGTGATTTGAATATATAGACATAAATTGGTGACGCCACGGTATATGTGGAAACAGTAGCTTGTTGCTCTAAATTGATCGCATTTGCGCCAGATTTATTCTTATTTTCTGCGACTGGTTTCTCTCATAGGCCACCTATAGAAAAAACGACTGCTGTTATCCGCTGCTAGTAGGACAGCTTATCCATAAATACCAGTAAGTTCCATCCGCCCATCTTCTCCCATTTTGCAGGAATTTAGATTTATCCTCCCAAGAAATTATATAAATTTGTAACAAAACTCGCACTGTTAAAGGCAATGACCACAGATTATGATAGAAGAACACAAATCCATCAGCCCATCATTTTCCCCCTTCGCTGGAATTTTAAAAATTAAAAGAAATATCAAAAAGTGTATGACATTTATGATTTGACTTGGTTTTTGGAAAATGCTGGAGATTAGCTGCCGTTTCATCACTAGTGATCCATTTCGTCTGACCGTGTGGTTATTATTCCATTTTGATTTACAAAGTTTAACAGTGCTATGTTAGCTGTTAAACAGGTTTTAAATTTCGAAATTTAAATTCAAATACATTAATTTACATGAGTTTATAAAAATAAAGTTACATTGTTTTCTAAAGAAATATTGAATAACACTTATTTAAAATCCTAATACCAGTTTTGAAAACTTTTTAAAAAAGACATTGTTTCCTTTTTAAAGTTAATTGCAAAATAATTTGACGATTAACTACTTCATACCTTCATTTAATATTTACTTACATTGAAGTTAACAAAAAAGAAATTAGTTTCAAACAGTTTGTATCAGGAAGTATTAAATAAATTAAATTAAAATATTAATAAAGGTAAACATGCTGCTACAACAATTAATAATAAACAAAAATCAAATGCAAAAACACACACAACTAATAAATAATTGAAAAAAATAGGAAAGTTTTTAAAATAAATTATTTAAAAAGAGTGCAAACTAATTTGAAATTGTTTAAAAATTTTATATAACAAACTAAAACTTAATATTTAATAAACAATACACATACTACAGGATACTAAACAAAAAAAAACAAATCAAAAATCATCCAAAGAATGAGTTACAAAATTATAATAGAAAAATGCATTGCATGAGCAGAAAGGGAAAGAGAGTGAAAAAAATGGCTTTACTTTGAAGTTTAGTTGTGTGTCCTTTACCTATAAATTGATGAAGCAGATGTTGACCTTGACCAAGTAACTAATAAACCCTCACCTCTACTGCGTTCTCGCTTACTATTCAATAAAACTTTGGTGCTGTCATCTGGGAATAGGGTGGTTTTTAAGACAGTAAATAGCAAACTGCAATGAAAACAAACAAATATTTGAAATTGTAATAATAAAAATACCGAAACAAATAAAGTTCAAGGTAACAACAAAACAAAGTTTATATGATTAAAGCAGCTGCATAAAACTTACCGTGGTAAAATGGCTACAACGGCAGATAAAACAATCACCAGCCAATGTATGGCGGAAGCAAAACAACGAAATATCACCCAATAACTCGAAGGAAGGCCAAAGCAATTGACGCACATGGAATTGTAAACAATTGAAAATAAATAAAATGAACCCAAACTTAAAACCATTGAAAGCACATGTAGTATTGTCTGTAACAAAAACAAAAAGATTGTAATATGAAAATAAATTTGCAAATTAAAAACTATTGATTGATCGATGGAAAACTTACCCAAGAACGTATTTCTATAACACCATGTAATAAATTCGTAAATAAACAGGAAGCCGTTATGGTGGCACCAAATTCCCATATACCAACTTCTGATCCTGCATAGGCACATAAAGCTATAAAAAATACCACCAGACTTTGATACAGGGAATCTAATAATATTATCCAAAAATCGTGAGGTTTATAACCTAAACCCAAGCGACCCTAGAAATTAGAAAAAAAACATATTAATTTAAATTTTTGTTCAATTAAATTGTTTGTTGAAATGTAGACTGATACTAAAGCTAATTTTAAAACATTTCAATCATTTTGTAAAAAATAAATTAAATGAAAACACGAACGAACTAATTCTTAATTTAATTTTCGTTACTGAATTCATTGCGAATTATTTCATAGGCTTAATTACTTAGGACTTCAAATGTATTGAAATCATTCCTTTGATAATTTAGTATCTATGGAATTAATTCCTTATTGAATCATTTAATATTTCTTTAATTAAAATCCATTACAAATAACTTAATAAAATCTATTGAATAATTAAATTTTTCTTCAAATTAAATCTATTACAAAAAGGCTTAATTACATTTTTTTTCAATTCATTTTGTAAATGATTAAAAGCAAAACAAAAACAAAACTGAATGAAAAAAATATTTTTATAATCAATACAAACTGAATTGAATTAACAAAAACTGAATCATTCAGGCCTGTCACAGAATTCCATTCCGATCGAAAGTGGAATTAATGCCGTAATTTGCTTCCTCACAAAAAGTAAAACGAACATTTCTTTCGAAATGAAACCACTTTCAGTTTTCAAAGTGAAATTGATATTTGTTTGTATTTATTTGATTTTCTTAAAATTTTCACTTTTGTTTTAATATAAAAAATGCTGTCAGATTAAAATCTGAAATACAAAATTATTAAATATTTTTTGAATTAACAAATTACACGGAATCTGAAGAACCGAAAACGAAATCGATCGGAATAAAAACTACGGAATTGAAACCATTCCGAACGAAATGTGTGACAGTCCTGATTCAAAGGTTTAATGAATTTCATTATGAATTAATTCCATTTTGAATTAATTCAACAATGAATGAATTATATTCAAATAAATGCATATAAATGAAGCTAAAGAATTCGTGTTTAGGCAATGAATTGCTGATATTTTCTATTTTCTAAGATTTTAGTGAATTAAACTCAAATTGAATTAATTAATTCGAAGTTCCGGGTTGATTAAATTCAATTATGAATTAGTTCAACAATGAATGAATTCCATTAAAATAAAAGCCATTGAAAGAAGCTAAGGAATTAGTTTGTTTTGTGAATCTTTTTTATGGAATGGATTGTTGACATTTCTTAATTCTGAATTAAGAAGCAAAGGTTTATTATTAATGTATACTTACATTTTTATAAAGATATGGATTTTTCAATAGTAAATCCTCTGGCACACGTTTATCGTAGACACCAATGGCTAATGGAGGCAGCGAGGTAAATATTAAATTATACAACATTAAATACATTTGATCCATCATTACGGAACCAGAAAATCCGCAATATAATTGATACCAAAATATTAGGAAAACAAAGGCCTGAAAGGATATAAACAATTTTAAAAAAAAATTAGGTTAGTTGTGTTAAAAGTAAGATAAATACATTTTTAGGAGAGTAAGGATTTTATTTTCAATTTAAATTTTCAAATAAAATAAACTTACAGCGTTTTTATAAAAGAAATATAAAATCATACGGGATAAACGATCATAACACCAATAGCCATGCGTTAAAAGCAAACGTTCCAGATAGCGGAAACGGGCCACAGTGAAATCGGCCGCCATTACAGCCTGAGTACCCTCTTGGCCGGAAATGCCAACACCTACATCTGCCATCTGCGTTAGAAACAATGAAAAATATTATTCAAATATTTGGAAACATCGACAAAAGAAGAAATATGTTACCTGTATCATAGACACATCATTGGCACCATCTCCAATGGCCAATGTACACAGGCGTAATTCCTCTTTGACTATTTTAACAAGATAAGCTTTTTGCAAAGGGGTAGAACGACAACACAGCACTGAAGCACAGCCTTTGGCCAATTTTAAAAACGGACGTATCAATTTTGATCTAATGTTGAAAATAATTAATTTATCATTTGCCCTTGAAGCCAAACTATTTAGGTTATGTTTTTATTACCTTAAATCCAATATGAATGTTAAAGTTTTACCATCCACCACTAAAGCTCGTGGTTTTATACGAGGACTACCTTCAAATGATGTTACTTTGGCAGCATCTATTTCGTTTAAATAAAAATTAATGGCAGATTCGGCAGCATCTCTAGAACGGGCAGTTAATCTAACAAAATATAACAAAACATTTTAATTAGTTTTAAATTTTTTAAATGCCTTTAATGTTATAATTTACCTAATCAATTCCATTTGTTGTGTAAATAATTTCGCCGAATAGGCAATATTAATGGCGGTCTCTGGCTTATCGCCAGTCAGCACCCATATCGATATACCAGCAGCCATTAGGGATTGTATGGTCTCGGGCACACCTTCCTGCAAACGATCTTCTATGCCAGTGGCACCCAATAAAACTAAATTACTTTCCAATTTGGCAAACGAATCCCTCAAACGTCTCTCACGATTTTCATTAGACATTTCAATTTCCTGATGCCTCGCCCACCAATCTGTGTATTCGGCGGCATTTAGATTGCGCTTGGCCATTACTAAAATACGTAAACCCTCACGAGCATAACGATCCAACTGCTGTTGGGTTTTTTCACGTATCAGGCCTTCCGCTGAGTTGGGGGAACAGGGCGCCAGCACTGGCATTATGGTACTATCAGCACCTTTTGTGTATAAAATAATTTCTTGTGTACCCGTACGCCTGACCACAATAGACATGCATTTGCGGCTGGAATCGAAGGGAAGAATTTTCAAAACTTCATACTCCGCCAAACCCTTGTTGGGCACACTGACCAAAATATGATTTGGACTGCGATTTATAAGGCAACATTCGTAACTGTAAGCGGCATTAACCAAAGCCAATTCATCGGGACTTTCGGCTTCATATAGAGGACGACCATCTGGTGTTTGATATGTGGGATTATTTTTTTGTTGTCTGCAATATATAGAGCGTTAGGAAATACTAAAAATACTTTCGTTTGTTTACCGGGATGAAAAACTTACTGTAATTTATTGGCCAGTCGTTTGTTTTGTGTCTTGGCATTTAGAAACGTTGTAATACTATTAATCTTTGAGTTTATAGCCGCCTTAGCACGTCCTGTGGGCGAGATGGCGTGTGATATTGATTTCAATTTCATTGGCGGTGACTCTGAGGTGGGTGTCGATTCGGCTGAACTACTGATGGGTGACAGAGATGGTATGTGCGATTGTGTAGGAATGTTAAATGCTAAATTTGGTGGCGGTGATGGTGTCACAGAGCGTGATTCAGCTAAGCGTATGTAACGATCGGCCGGTATGGCCGATGCCAATTTATTATTGCTAAGAGAGGGGGCTGGCGATGAGGATAAGTCATTTTGGCCAGCTGAGGGTTTTACACCTACAATTAGAGTTTTGTAAATTTATAGAAATTAATATTAAATCAGATAGATAAAACATGAAATAAATCCTAAAACAAAATTAAATTAATGTTATTTGTATGTACATAACCCAAAGTCTTGACGAGCAATCGTTTTGTGCTTACAAGAACAAATCGTCGGCTGAATTATGGACACATATTCGTTCATGTTCGTTTATGTGGGGAAAGCGTGTTGATGTTTATGTCCACAGTTTTTGACAAGAAATTATTCGCAGAGAGAACAAATTGATGGCTTGTCAAGACGTGGGATAAAACAACGCTGTTATTTTGAAACATGAAACAATATTGCAAGATTATTTTCACTTTAAAAAATAATTTATTACATAAAAAAAGTCTTTTTAGATATCATTCAATTTAAATTTACCTTTCAGCGTCACCGATGAATCTCCCACCAATGAGGTATTATTACTTTGCACCTCAATAATGCCACTGGCATTCATTAGATCACGATGTGGCGCCGCACTCACAATCACTGTATTGCAAATCGCCAAAACCACTAAAAACTCTTGTATTCGCTGCGAGTTTTGCGACAGGAAAATACCCGAAGAACTTAAAATCGCCATATCACTGATGAGGGTAGCATTCGCCACCAAAGGTGGAGCCGGTGAGCCCGGCTTCGAGTAGGCCTTTTCCAATTCCGAAGGCGGATGATTATAATCGATGCCATTCACCACACAGCGACGAAATAACATTTTATTCTCCGTTAGTGTGCCAGTTTTATCCGAAAATATATGTTGAATTTGGCCCAACTCTTCGGTAATGTTCATAGCACGACATTCGGTTTGTTTATTGGTATCGCGATCGAAGAGATCGACATTATTGTGTATATGGAAAACTTGTAATATCTTGCACAGCTCGATTGTAACATACAATGAGAGTGGTATCATAACTTGTAGGATTATAATGTAGGTCCAGAAGATGAGAAGACCCTCGTAACTGGGATCGACTTCGAAGGGTAAATAAGGTACAGGGAATTGCTCAAAAGAGCTAAGCCACATTTTGCAACCAACAGCACCAACAACACATAAAATTAACAATATAATTACACACCTGAATGGGAGGGAGAGCATTAAAAATGTTTAAATTAGCATATCTTTGGAAAGTTTTGAATTTCGTTCTTACCATATAACATCAATGTTCATTTGTTGTTCCACCTGGGAACGTTTATAACGTGGTCCACTATTATTTAACATAGCTTTTGTTTCATGTCCGGCATATACTACAATACCCTCAATGAAATCGGTATTCTAGAAATATTAAGCAATAAGAAATTTAAGTTGGGTATATTAAGGGTTAAAACTTTTATTGTAAATGCCAAAAATCGAGGTTTTAATATACATATTTTGAAGATTTCATTCCAATTTCATTACATACCTTAAGTCTACTTTCTCTTAATAGTAAACATTCTGTTGATATTGGTACTCTTTCCCCCGAGGGATGTATTAAGGCCCCATGGAAACGATATAATTTTGTGGTAGGCGCATCAGCCTCCACTCGACTTACAAATTTACTGGGTGTAAATATATTTTGTTTATCGGTGAAACCACGCACCACCTAAAATTAGAAATACCATTAAACGAAAATTATTAATAAGAAGTACAAATCATAATTAAATGTCAGAAATAAATGCAAAATAAATTATTGATAATCAGCCTAACTATAAAAGAAATTTTAAAGTTAATCTTTGTTAAAGTCGACTCTATAAAATAGAACATTTGTTTTTTCGCTCCATTAGAAATATTGTAAAAAAGCTTTAAAATTTGTTTTTTTTATGGACTTAAAATTGACTATAAGGCTTTTGTAGTTAGGCTGAATGATTTTTGTTCGATACGCTTACGAAATATTTCTTTAACTATACTACAGCTATATATATGTCTAGAAAGCTGTAAAAAGTATGTTCTAGAAATAAGTGATATAAAAATTCCGCCTAGAAATCTGTAAAAAGTCTAAGAAGTTTCTAAAACTTAGAGGTGTTACCGATTGGAAATTTAGCGATGACAGACACAAGATAAATTAAGTAAAATATAAGAAATATCTCAGTGAACATTGATCAGCAACAATCCGCGCCTTCTCTCCACCTCTGTTCAATTTGGCCACTAACTGCGTGCTTAGGAAACTGGATTCCATGGGCAATTAAACTGACAGCCTATGCGGACGATGTTGTGGTTGAAGTTTCAGAAATTCATCTGAGCATGATATTACAGCGAAAGGAGGATGCATTCAAAAGTCGATGAAGCATCGACTATGGACTGATTGCCAGGATGAAAAAGTCTGCCCGATTCAATGGCATTGAACTGAGATTTGGACATCACGAAATACCTAGGTTTCATTCTTGATAGTCAACTGTCCCGGAAACCCAACACCCTGGCAAGCACTTCGAAGGCCATGGCGGCAATGTATGTCCGAAAAAAGGTCATACGCATGATATAGCGTATCAGAGCCAGGAACGTGAACTGACCCATCGGACGCGAACCGAGGAAGCGAAACTCTCTGGTGTTTAACAGTGGAAATAACCCAAATTGAGAGAGCAAACCAACAAAAAGGTAACTGACGTGATACAAGACCCCATTGGCGCACCAGAAGAAGTTGGAATCACCATAAACGAAAGGATGGTGCAGGTTTAACAGGGTAATACTGTTTCTTCAACTAGAAACAGACACATGTATAGAGATTCATAAAGACTTGATGGATGGCATTACAACTCCATGGCAATTTAGCCTCTGTGCGAAACACAGACATCCCAATCCTTCTTTATAAAAGGTTAGGATGGTAAATTAGACAGCGAAGCCATACTAAAAATCATTTCAAGATAAATAGACGTTTCGACGTAGTTAAATGGGAGAACTTCCAGCTTCTGTCTCATCGGTTTAGACAAATCATCTATGTCGTACATTGAAGCCAGCACTATCATCTACAGAAAACAAGGCAAAAACAAATCAGCCGAAATATCAAAAATTAGGGGGAGTTTCACTCCCCCATTCAACAATCATCTCTCCTAGTAGAAAAATGATACTGCTACTACAGAGTAAAGCGGCAACACAATGTCTGATGGAACAGATAACAAAAGGTAAGATACATGTTGTTCTGATTCAGAAACCTTGGACCAGTAGGAACAGGGTAACTAGACTTAACGACCAAAATTATACCATGACTGTGTTTTGACTGTACACAATGTGTCATAAAAAAGCAGCTTACTATCTCAGATATAATAGGATATCGAACAGAGATATTCGACCATGTATTGCAGTAAAATACATGAAAATTATATACACTACATCGTTTCAGGTACCGGAATGACGGGCATCGTTGAATTGGATAGTTTACATAATTACAAGGATGATGACCTGGGTTGATATACAATGCTCACAATTGAACAACATGGTGGCGATGATTACCTGGCACTGTAAATTTGTTAATAATACTAGGCGACTTGGATTGCCTCATAATGACTTTTGCAGAAGTTGACATAATAAAGAAAAAGGAGGAATCTATCTTTCACTTTCCCATTGTCCGGCACTATATACTAGGTTTCTAGGTCATCGTTCCCTTGGTAGTCTCTCTGATATATCGGATATGAAGTTAGAGCGCATTGATGACTACATCAGAAATAACAACTGGTTATTGCGACCGAATATATGAACCCAGCCTCGAACTTCGACATTCTTCTCGTTCTCTCCGTTTATTCTCTTTTAAGGACACACAAAGGACCAACTGAATAAAACCAAACGAGAGCTGTACATCTTTGGACGGCTGTTAAACTAAACTAATCTAACTCTAAAAACATCAGAAAATATAAATATCTGTCTCTCTTCATCAATTTCGACAGAAATATTTTTAGCTGGCTGCTAAAAAACCCACCTTAAGACAAAGATCGCCCAGGCCAGCCAAAAAAATTGGAAGACCAACAATTGGAGGGATTACTCCAAGATTGTTTTCAAAATCAACAAAATAATTGGGAATTGAATCCGAGAAACCTTAAAAAATGATTTAGCATGTACGATATTTAAATAATTTTTGCAACGAATTATTAGTAAGATATCGTATGTGAAGTCCAGTCAACCAGCGGAATAGACACCAAAGCCACATGGCGTTAATATAATTTTCTGTATTTAGTGGAAGAAAAAAAGAATTATGAGATGCTAAAACGCGGAATCTGTATCGACCGAAACTGATTCGTTTGAAGCGTGCATTGACCGAAAAACGCCCAGAATATGCGGTCAGGCATGAAACCGTAATATTACATCATAACAACGCACAGCCACATGTAAAAATACCTATTAGAAAGTATTTAAAATGAAGTGGTAGGGAAGTTTTGATTCACTATTTGTTTCGATCGATGAACTCTCTCTCTGGGATACGCTTCACTTTGGAATAGTGTATCCGATATAGGTTTCATTCGTTATTGGTCTCAAAAAATTGAGCAGTTCTTTTGGCTCGGAAAAGGTCAGTCGCGGACCCAGGGGTGAAAAAAGCAAAATGCAGAACAAATTTTTATTTTCCCTCCCCTAAATGGTTGACCTGGAAAAGGTCATAGCTCTGTGGTTGCCAAGGAGCTTAAACATTTATGGTTGCTTGACTAGTGGAAGGACGGTCGAGCTGGCATTATATTCTACAATTTACTATTTAATATTATGTTTTAACTTTTACAGACATTTTCTTTGTAACTGAATCCTCTATATAAATATGCCTATTTTGCAAAAATTGCAATTTAATTTTTCAAAATGTAGTCCAGGATTAAGAAAATACAAAATATGCCCCTGTAACACATTAAATAAACTTTAACCTTTATCAAGTTCAATTACAGGCCAATTTAATTATTCAATAATTCATTCCTAAAGGTAATAATGACAATCGAATGACCATTATTTACCATTTAAAAAAGTCTAATTACAGTAAATTTAAACGCTTAATTAAAGTCGTTTAAAGACATTCGAATAAGATTTAATAATGGGAAAGCATTTAAATGGCAACACATTTTTGCATGCTAAAATAATAAAAATACATATATATAACTGCATTTGAATGTTAGAGAAAAAACTCACCTCTCTTCGTTTGAGATTTGTTTCACCATCTAAATCACAAGTGTCAATATAACAGACCCCATGGGAGTCACTGGTACGTAATAGCAGTATGTCTGCAGGTACGGTTTCATTATTTGATAAATGTACAATATCACCAACACGTATATCTTGCCATTTCACTCTTTTGTAACGTTCGGTTTCGCTAAAAATAGAAAAATTAGAAAATTTATATATTTGTTTTATGGAATTTAAAAAAAATACTTTATATTTTGAATAATGAGTATTAAACTTCTTAAACTTTATTTTTAATTTATCATTAACATAGTATTTCTGAATGAATATTTTTATTTTTTTTTGAATTTTTAATAAATAATTCTAACCTTTTTTAACTATATTTTTATTTATTTATTTACATGATATTAAACTTATATAAATACAAGATTAATATATAAAATAGTAGCACTGGCTACCTAGGCCATCAGCTATTATATTTTTAATTTAACCTTAACTTTATATATTTGAATGAAAATTCCTAAGTTTTGTATAGACAAAAGAAAAATCGATTTAATTTATGCTTGTAAACGCATTTTATAAACAATTCATAAGTTTCAAAACTTTTGCTGTGAACGAAAATTGTTTACAGGTGTCAAAAAGAAACACGTACTTGTCCTTTAACTTGTTTTTTTTTTGTGCCAGCTACTTAAAAACAAATAAAATTGTCCCTAATTATCCGTTCTCTTGTCACATGGGAATTTTCTTACAAGGTAAAAGGTTTACCAAGTTGTTTAGTTGTTCTCAATCCGTCTAATATTGCATGCCACCTACTAATTGTCGCAATGTGATTTACTACAATTTCTATGTACGGTCAACGACAAAAGTTTTCTTTTGGTGATAATAACCAAAGTTGGCTACTGCTTTATAGCGAAGATGCATTGAACCAGTTAAAGAATCAATCGTCTCCTTTAAACTATTTTGTCATTCCCTTATATCCACATCCTTCGAGTTATAATTTTGAGTCCGTATTTTGCGATCTATAAATTCACATAGGGTTTCTTTGGAATTGATATCAGGTGATTGCTTAAGCCACGTACCTCATTGAATTTTAACCACTTGGTTACAACCCTAGAGGTGTGTTTGGGGTCAAAGGCATATTTTCTTCATGATCTGTATCCTATAATAAAGTGACTTCCGAACTTTGCCAGTTAATTGCCAGTATATAGTTGAAGCTACATACATCAGTCGAATTGCCTGTCATTTATTTAGTATTTTTTCCAAATCACCGTGGACGGATATAGCTTTCAAAAACAGGTGCAAATGATAAAATTGTTTTATCAATATGTGTGTTCTGTTAGTCCATTTTACGCCGAGGCCTATTTCTGGATGAATGGGTACGTCAAACTAAATGATCGAATTTTGGACGATACCAATCCACATGAAATCCAAAAGCGTCCAATACATCCCGAAAAAATCAATGTTTGGAGTGGATTTTAGAAGGGTGGCGTCAGCGGTCCATATTTCTTTGAAAACGACGTTGGCCACGACATTACCGTCAACGGCGAGCGCTATAGGTCGGTGATTACCAACTTCTTCCTTCGGCAAATGATAAAATTGTTTTATCAAAATATGTGTCCCGTTTGGAAAAAATGCAGCGCGCTTCATCTATATTATGGTGTGGCCCATTTCTGGATGAATGGGTACGTCAAACTAAATTATCGAATTTTGGACGATACCAATCCACATGAAATCCAAGAGCGTCCAATACATCCCGAAAAAATCAATGTTTGGACGAATTTTGGACGATACCAATCTACATGAAATCCTAGAACGTCCAATACATCCCGAAAAAATCAATGTTTGGACGAATTTTGGACGATACCAATCCACATGAAATCCAAGAGCTTCCAATACATCCCGAAAAAATCAATGTTTGGTGTGGATTTTGGATTGGTGGCGTCAGCGGTCCATATTTCTTTAAGAACCACGTTGGCCACGTCAACGGCGGGCGCTATAGGTCAGTGATTACCAACTTCTTTCTACAATTTTTATTGGCAAACCTATAAATTATATTGTGTTGGTTGTATTTGAATTGGATAATATAGTCACGTGTCACACATCTCATGCCACATTGGACATTCGGCACGAGCATGACACGGGCATGGTTATCTCTCGTGGAGGTGATGTGAACTGGCTACCCAGATCGTGCGATTTGACCCCGTTAAACTTTTTCTTGAAGGGTTCTCTTTAGTCGCAGGTAAATGCGAATAAGCCATAAACCACAGCGACTCTTAAAGAAAACATAATTCGTCATTTCGGATGCAAGCCACCCAGCGAAAACGCGGCGGACATTTGCAATTGATACAACTGCTCAGCAGCAGATATATCCAGTCGCATTAATATGGCATTTATCCAGTTAAATCCGATATCGAAACAAACCAAAATGAAATAATTTAATTCCAACATAAAATCTACTCTATTGTATGGATGTGAGACCTGGAACATGGCATCACGTGATGCCTCCGCAAGATCTTACGGATTTTCAAGCCTCTAACAATAGCCAACAATCAACTTTGGATGGAGGCAAACCAGCAGCCTATTAAAACAGGAATAAGAAAGCGGAAATGGAGTTGGAGTTGGATAGGTCCAACCCTCCAAAAACAAGACGATGACATTTCCAAGAAATGCATAGGCTGAAACCCTCAGGGAGGCGGACGAGTTGGGAGACCAGCTCATACCTGGAAGCTACAACTAACAACAGAACTTTCGAGATTGCGAACGAAGTGGAACGAAGTCAAGCATCAAGCCGACGATCGAGATTATTGGAACCACCTTGTTATGGCCCTATGATCCCTCAAGGAGTGAAAGGAACATATGGTGAAAAAATTATCATGGGTTTTTGTTTAGCCATTTATGCAGAATCAATCAACACGGACATCTCAAAATCGAAAATAAAAATAAAATAAATATACAGCCCAATTATGAATAAAAAATTCCCCAGGAGTTTGTTCCGCGGGGGTTTTTTCCCATTGAATTTGAATAGGAAAAATGGGAAAAGGGAAAAAACTCCGGGGGAATTTTTATTCATAATTGGGCTGATAATTTATGGGTAGAAATTACAAATCAAATCATAAACTTATGGTGAGTTTTATCATAAGTTTCGTTAATCGAAAAATTACGCTTCCGAAATAATGCAAATTATCGTTAATGTTAAAAATATTTCGAATCAGAGCTCAACCTTGGTTTTCACATAATATCCCTTACTTCACAAGACCTCAATCCATTTGAAATTAAACCCCTTATGCCAACTAATGTTTTTTCTATTATCGCCCACTGTATCTTTGTCTATGGTTTGAAAAAAAAAACGTTTCATTTTACAGCAATTATTTCAGTGGGCGTTTAAAAGGTGTTTAAGCATTTACAAAATCACCAAACAAATTAACATTTTTGTATTTGATTGTAGCTGCATCAAGTGGCTGGCCGTGAGTCATGTAGGGATACTAGCCACAACTCAAACTAAAAAGGTGATTTTCCATTTGTTGATTTAACCACAAATGAAGCAAGAGAACGGAAAAAGCGAAACAAAATATGCAAATAATCATTACGGAATAGTTTAAGTCACGTTTTGATACGTTTATTTTAGTGTACATACTTCCAACCACAATGATTAAGGACTTTTAGTTAGTTTTCATCGGAAAAACTTAAGCGTAAAACGGAAATTGTTAAGGAAGAACTTGTAAACGCTGAACAAAAAGAGTTGTTAACAAGCGAAAAGATGGATTAGGTTAGATAAAACGATTAGGAATGATTGTATTGAAATGATATTGTCTAGGTGAGTAGACAGGATTGATTGAATACATGTTGAAAGGAAATTGGGGGGGAAATGTTAATGAAGAATGAAAATGTTTAAGTAGATGGGATTAGGATTCAATTGCTCATAATGATTAGAATAGTTTCTTATAAACAAGGAAACATATTTCTTGAGAATATGCAAATAGATTTCTGCCACTCTTCTCGATCTCGTTGCTATATTGAAGGTTTACATCATCCTCTAGCTCAATTACATAACAAACATCTTCTAATGCTACTCAAAACCCATAAATTTCTTTACCAAATGATTCTCTCATTAAATCTACTTCACATCACTTTTATGTCAAAAATCTTCGAAACTTTAAAAGATTAACAAATTGCTTAGAACTCTTTCAAGTTTAATTTTGTTTAGCATTTAAGTTTCATGTTCTTTGAAGTATTAAACCATATAAGATTCGAAAGATTAAAGACGCATAAATGAAAACTTATTATATGTCAACATTATTATTATTATTCTACTGTTTTGGAAATTAGGTCATTGTCATAAACTGCCATGTAATTTACTTAATTATGTATGTACGATACTCATTCATACACAATATAAAGATTTTTTTCCTACATTTTTATGTACTTCTTTCTTACTTCTCCACATTTTCACAATGAACTCATTCATTAATTCTGGCATGCATACAGGGTTTTGTAAAGAGGAGGTGTAATTTATGTAAAAGAGAGTTTTTTTCATTACTTTTCCAATACTTTTGGGCAAGATATGGATTCCAAGCCAAAAGAACTGCTCATCTTTTGAGGACAAGAACGAATCAAGCCAATTTCGGATACTCTTTTCTGAAGTGAAACGTATCCCAGAGAGAGCGTTCTGCATCGACCGAACCAAATAGTCGGACGGGACAAGGTCTGGACTATAAGGAGGGTGAGGTAAAACATACCAACCGACCCAAAATAACTGCTCATCTTTTGAGGACAAGAACGAATCAAACCAATTTCGAATACTCTGTTCTGAACTGAAATGTATCTCAGAGAGAGCGTTCTGCATCGATCGAGACAAATAGTAGTCGGGGAAGGGGTAAGGTCTGTACTACAACGCGGGTGAGTCAAAACTTCCAAAGCACTTCTTTCTAAATAGTTTTTAACAGGAATTGCAACATGTTTCTGGTATTAGGGTTTCATGTCTGGCCGCATATTCTGGGCGTTTTTCGGCCAATGCTCGCTTCAAACGAATCAGTTACTTGCATAAAAGAGAATTACCTTAGCTCCATGGATATTTGGCTTTGGTGTTGTTATTGTAGCATCGTGAACAATTTAACAATATTTAATCTGGGGGTTCTGCAGTATCAAGTCCAAGAAATTGTGCTACTTCTGTTGGATGGGTCCATAAATCTACTGGACGTAGTGAAGTAGGGCTGGCTGGACAGTTGAAAATGTGGAGGGTATCATGAGGACCCTGACCACATGCTGGGCATAAGTTGAGGACGTCACGGTCTATGCGAGCCCAGAAGGCATTAAGCCTGTTGCTTCATCCTGATCATAGTTGTGCCAGAACGACTTTTGTTTTCCGCTGGAGAATCTTCTCGGCGTCTGCTATCGGTGGTGGGCGACCTCCAAGTACGACATTCATGCGGTATCCTGCTACCGCGGAATTTATAGCGTCTCTATGAATGTCGTTCAAAGCTGTCATATACGAGCTACGATCCAATGGATCCTGCACATACCTCTGTATGCTCTCTTCGTATTTCTAAGGTACTGTCTGACATGCCTCGGGGGAGACTCCAACTGTGTGATTTTGAAGTTTGGATGACTCCTCCGGTGACATCCCAAAAGGAACTGTTGCGTCAGCATTACATTAGGACCTGTAGAACCTCAGTTTTCTCGTGAAGGTGGTGTTCGGAGGTAATTTGGAGGCAGCCTGTAACGGTCATTAAGGCTGCATTTTGACAGCTTTGAATATTTCTCCACTGGAGCAGCATAGTTAACCACTTACCGGCTAATCATCTTGTAGGATGCTAGCAAGGTTTCTTTGTCCATACTCCAAGTGCTGCCGGCTAGTGCCTTGAGAACCTTGTTCCTATTTCGCAGTTTATGCGCGATTGCATTGGCGTGTGCTGAGGAGGTAAAAAGGCTATCAAAAATGACACCCAAGATTTTGTACGCCGTCGACCATGATGCCTAAGTTGAGTTTTACCCCATTCGTCCAGGTGGTGAAGTGTTGCCGATCAATTCGTTGGTGATAGCTGCAGGTTACGTGCAGTGAAGAAATTTCGTTGAGATAACCATTTACCAAACCGCAAAGCTCATCAAAGTTGTGACCTGTCGCCAAGATGGTGCAGTCGTCCGCATAGGTGATAACCTCCACACCCTGTGGGTGCACTGGGAGTTTCGAGAGGTAGAAGTTAAACAGGAGCGGCGACAGGACCCCACCCAGAGGGACTCCTTGTTTAACTCTACGGGGTTTTGAGCATTTGTTTCTAAACTCCACGAACGACTGCTGCCACTCAGATAATTCACTATCCATCTCATCATGTTGTTGGGCAATGTGGACTGCAGGATGTCCTGGAAGAGTGTGGCGTGACTGACAGTGTCGAAGGCCTTCGCGATACTGTATCGCCGTCAATATACAGTGGTGGTCAAAACATATGCAACTAGCAACAGAATTTTACAAAAGTTGTTTAAACTACTTTTAAAGGTAAACAAAAAAATTCATTTGCTTATAATATTTCTTTATTAATGCTTTAAAAATCAGAATATGAAATTTAATTCATAATTTTTTGCACTGAAAAGAAAAAAAATAAAAAAAACTACGTATGGGTTGATATTTCAATGGCCAAAACATATGCAACTACTTAATTGCTTCTAAAACATTTATGTCTATAAAACTTAATATTTGGTGGCAAATCCTATATTTTCAATGACGGCCTTACATCGGCAAGGCAGTGAAGCTATCATATTGGGAATAAAATTTGCAGGAATAGCGTTCCAAGCATCTACCAATCCTTGAAATATAATATCTGAATTAGTGCAATTTTCGGGGTCGATTCTTTGATTAACGATTTCCCAAAAGTTCTCAATGGGATTTAAATCCGGTAATTGTGGTGGCCATTCCTTTACTGAAACTCTTTCTTGTGCTAACCTCGATTTAACAACATGTGAAGAGTGCTTGGGGTCGTTATCGTACTGAATAACTCATGGAAGAGGCATATTATCCTCAGAACTTGGAAGCATTACTCTTTTCAAGATGTCTCTATAGATAAATCCATCCATTATTTCATTAATTCTGAGCGATGGGCCAACTCCAGCAGCTGAAAAACAACTCCCATACCATTACGTTGCATCCTGCATGCTTCAACGACGTTTTCCCTACGCGCAAAAAACCGCTTATATCAAAACGTAATCAAAAGAAACGTTTGAAGTTTGGTATGGAGCATTTAAATTGGTCAGAAAACAAATGGACCAGTCGTCCTATTTAGCGACGAACCCGAATTTAATATCATCGGAAGTGATTTCATGTGTTACGTAAGACGACCAGTTAACACGCGGCTTCAAGCACGATACTGCAAAAAGACAGTGAAACATGGAGGATGCAACGTAATGGTATGGGGGCTGTTTTTAAGCTGCTGGAGTTGGCCCATCGCTCAAAATTAATGAAATAATGGATGGATTTATCTATAGAGACATCTTGGAAAGAGTAATGCTTCCAAATTCTGAGGATAATATGCTTCTTCCATGAGTTATTCAGTACGATAACGACCCCAAGCACTCTTCACATGTTGTTAAATCGAGGTTAGCACAAAAAAGAGTTTCAGTAAAGGAATGGCCACCGCAATTACCGGATTTAAATCCCATTGAGAACTTTTGGGAAATCGTTAACAAAGAATCGACCCCGAAAATTGCACTAATTCAGATATTATGTTTCAAGGATTGGTAGATGCTCGGAATACTTTTCTTGCAAATTTTATTGCCAATATGATAGCTTCACTGCCTTGCCGATGTAAGGCCGTCATTGAAAATATAGGATTTGCCACCAAATATTAAGTTTTATAGACATAAATGTTTTAGAAGCAATTAGTTGCATATGTTTTGGCCATTGAAATATCAACCCATACGTAGTTTTTTTCATTTTTTTTCTTTTCAATGCAAAAAAATCTGAATTAAATTTCATATTCTCATTGTTAAAGGATTAATAAAAAGATATTATAAGCAAATGAATATTTTTGTTTACCTTTAAAACTAGTTTAAACAACTTTTGTAAAATTCTGTTGCCAGTTGCATATGTTTTGACCACCACTGTATATTGAACGTGTAGCAGTGCCCTTACGCTTCGGGCTATCCTAACGGTAACATTTTTCATCGTAAGTAATGATTCGTAGTAAAAATCATTTTGTTTTATAGCGTTCAAGCAGCATTTCAGACATACAAAATCGTCTTTCAAGGTCTCTCAGTTTCAATTCGTATGGTACCCTTCTGTTGTAGTACAATAGATCAGGGAATTAATATCAATAATAAAGCAATAAAGTTAGGTAACTACAGTCATTTGTGAGTTCATTTGAAATTTCTTATAGGCGGTCGAGAATTATCAAAATAAATATTGAAGACTCTCTATTATCAAAATACCCTGTTGATAATTGTTATAACATCCAGCTTTAACTGCTTACCAACAAACCCATAAAAAAGGTTAAGTTATTAAAGAATAATTCCGAAAAAAAAGCAATTACACACATGACTATGTATGTATATCTAGATAAAGTGTGAGTAGAGAAGTAAAAGAATTTATAAAATAATTATTAAATCTACAAGAGAACGTTAGTAGTTCGAAAGTTTACATGTGTGAACGTAATATTATTGTAAAAACGTAACTCATTTAATGGAACAGCACAAATGCCAGCTAACCAGCAGTGGCGGTGCTACCTACCATCATCAAATCTAATATGTTTATATGATGGTGTATTGTTAAAGATGGTGGTGGCGATAGCAATTGTAAATGTCATTTAATTTTAATAGAAAACTTTGTACCTAAGTACTTGTACTTGACAAAAACCCCTGCCATAAATTTCTCCTGCCAACCTTTTCTTGGGTTATGTTATTGTCCAGCGGGAAAAATATGCACTAAAGAGGCCTTTCTAATGGCCTTATTTTGGAGACATAAGACATACAGGTGCATTGCGAAAATTGTTCCAAATTTACATGGCGTGTCAGTGGTAGCCAAGGCCTTGCATACTCGCTTCTGTTATAGCGCTGATAAAAGGCCTACTTAACCCTTAACTGGTATCGATATTTCCAGTTACGTAATTGTTATCAGGGGTACAAATTGACCCCAGTGAAGAATTTAAATATTTACTGTTCTAAACATAATTTTTTTGTTTTTTATTTAAATTAAACAACATTTTCTTATATAGAAACAAGTAAGAGAGCTATATTCGGCTGTGCCGAATCTTATATACCCTTCACCAAATTATACTTAAAAATTAAAATTTTAAATATTTTTGGGTAAACAAAAATTTTTTTCCAACGTTCTTTTTTTCATTTTTTGGAAAAAAAAAATTTTTCGACTTGTTTTTTATAAATTTTTTTTTTAATATTTAGCGAAAAAAAAGCTTTTGGTGAAAAAAAAATTCGGGTTAAAAAATATGGTTCCGATTTTGACCCATTGTAGGTCCAATTTACTATGGTCTTATATACGTTGTTGCAAAGGTCATTGAAATATCTATCATTAGATATCCATATTGTCTATATTAATGACTTAGTAATACAGATATAGGTCAAAAATAGGTAAAAAATCGAAGTTGTCCTGGTTTTTTCCTTATATCTCAGCCATTTGTGAACCCTTCTCACGAAGGTGAAGGATATAATAAAAGTTTTATTAATTAATTTTGTATATAAGATAACTTTTTTCTTATATAAATAGTAGTTGGGGTCCATTTTGACATAACGATACCAGTTAAGGGTTAAGAAGGCATATTAGAAGGTCTTCCGTTGAAGGAATGTAAGGAGACCTGGCGCGTAATGCCTAATGGAATGTTCATATAGGAAAAGTTATATCGATAACGCTAGCTTAGCATTAGCGGTATTTGCAGTTATTTCGATAACGATATTTTAATGCTAACGGAAATTTCGTCTTGAATAAATCTAACAAATTTAGGTTTGTTAGATCTAATTTTGTAATGAAATTTTGAATGTGTATGAAATTTTTTTATTTCAGAACATCTACCGCGTTAAGGTGGAGTAAAATGTGTATTTTCGTATCTTTTAGAATGTGTAAACAGGTGTTTTAGAAGGCCTACCAAATGTAGACCTAGCTTTTTCCCCGCTGGCTGTTAATACAGTAATGCAATGAAAGGTATTCTTCTGGGCAACTTCAGACTATGTGGCCAAAGTGCCACAAAACAAACTTTCCAATGAGTAAAAGCCAAGGTAGACAGACATAAATGACAGGAAGGCAAATAGACATACTGGCACGCAGTCATTCTAGTCACTGGTAATACTTGTCCAATGAAGAAATAAATACATGAATGAATTGAAATGAAATGACTAACCAAATAATATAAAACAACATGCATGTTCAAAACGTGACATGATTTCATACATTCATGAAGGAGGCACATACATACATTCCCCCCTTCATTCATTAGTTGTACAACAATGCTGGCAAGTGGGGAAGATACAACATTGTATCTTCTTTAAGCAAACGCCTACATACAAATACTCCTAATAAAACTATATGTAGTTCATATAGCGGGGTGTATGGAGTGACCACATTATATTTAAACATTAAAATTACAATAATAGGAGCGAAAAGCAGTGCTAATACTATGTATTGCGCCACCACAACCTTTTAACAACTATGTATTCCTACACTCGTAAAATTCATAAAAGACAATTATTTTGACCATGACATTCACTGGCCTTGTTGTTGAAGTTATAACTGGAGAGAATTTCTGCAAAATTCAATGTGTACACTGCATACGAAAATGACTGTCCATGGAATAGTTTCTTTAATTTTGTTTTTTATATTTGATCTATTTTATTTAAATACTGGATTTATAATAGATTCGTTAGTTTTTAAATTGTTTCAGAAATTTTAAATGAATAAATAAATTTTAGTCAAATTATAATCGTGATCAGAAATTGAATGAGAAATTGTAATATGTATGATGATTGAAGTTTCCGATTATTTAAATACATTAGAATCTACAGACATGTTAAATTCCTGAAACCAGGTCTGTCAGATTGATGAATCATATACATTTGGTTCTAGTCTTTCTCTCAAACATATCAAAAAGCTAATATGTCCATAACTGGCAGCTCAGTCTAAAAAGAAGTTGGCAACATTTCATGCAATAAGCAGTGATATCAGTTTGGTGTTTTTATAAAGGCGAAATATACAGCCCAATCATGAATAAAAAATCCGCGAGAGTTTTTTCCCTTTTCCAATTTTTAATATTGAATTTGAATAGGAAAAATGTGAAAAGGGAAAAACTCCCGCGGATTTTCTAGTCATGATTGGGCTGATAGAGATTTCAAATAGTCTTTGTTATTAAACATTTCGCTACTATTGCTCAAATTTTAGACCTGGAATATAAATAAGATGTATAGAAATTAGAGATCAAAAATAACTCGTCCATATACCAAAAAACCGAAATTGTGATTTATATTTTTGTGATAAAAATAAATCACTGAAAATAACAGTTATAAAATTATTTTTATTTAAATGGTTTGGTAGGACCTTTATTCGTTTTTGTTGTTATACCCTTCCCCATGAGTGGCAAGGGTATATATAAGTTTGTCATTCCGTTTGTAATTTCTACATTTTTCATTTGCGACCCCACAAAGTATATATATTCTGAATCGTTATAGATAGCGGAGTCGATATAGCCATGTCCGTCTGTGTGTTGAAATCAACTTTCTGAAGCCCCCAAATAACATACATACACGAATGATACATCAATATCTCCGAAATTCTTCCGGCTCGGTTGCTATTTAAAATCGATAGACAATATGGATATCTAATGATAGATATTTCAAAGACCTCTGCAACGACGTATGTATATAAGACCATAGCAAGTTGGACCTGCAATGGGTCAAAATCGGAAAAAATATTTTTTAACCCAATTTTTTTTTACAAAAGTTTTTTTTTCGCTAAATATTAAAAAAAAAATTTTAAATTTAAAAAATTCAATTTTTTTTTTTAAAAAAATGAAAAAAAAAATTTGTTTACCTAAAAATATTTAAAATTTTTATTTTTATGTATAATTTGGTGAAGGGTATATAAGATTCGGCACAGCCGAATATAGCTCTCTTAATTGTTTTTAGTACATATTTTCTTTCTTAAAAGAAAGTTTGACGTCCTGGAATTTTTTAAATATTTTGTGGTCAAATCCTAAACAGAACACATTCGATTGGGTTAATTTCTTAAACTATCACAGAGAATATAAATGCTGTCAATTCACCGACGCCAAGCCATGTTAAAGTGACAGTCCCTTTATCATAACTAAAACTTTTGGAACTAGAACCGATCTCAACCAATAAAGAACCAATTACGATACTACTTTTGAGTCAGCTGCCTTCCTACGGAGGGTTTTAGCAAGAAAATACACTTGGTGAAATATGACTCGATACCAAAATTGGAATTTTCAGCTAGCTAGCTTCTTCCGTTTGGGACCTATTCGTGTTTTCAACTGACAGAATATCCAGAATATATATACTTTTTGGTTCTTCGAACAATATTTTGATATGTTACCAAAGGAATGACAAAATCAATATATCCCCCATTTTTTTTGATGGTGCGTAAAAAAACCTGACATTCACCTTTGGAATACTTTAATATTTCATTAAGTTTATGTGACCAATGATATTTCTTTAACCATAAACCTCATGATTCATCACGTATGTATCATTAAGTATTTCCCACAACAAAGAAGAAAAAAACTACTGCTTGGCTAGTCTTTAGGTGGAAGCACAAACCCAAATCTAAACCAAACCATATGTCACTCATACCAAGAACAACAACACAAAAAAGGCATTGTAAATACTTACAACAATATTTGATACATTGTAGTGGATATAAAAATTTAATAAAGTGACACATGGACATGACAATACGCGCAACAACATGCTGATAAATCTTCTCATGTCATGAAGTAAATGGGATGCATGTATTTTTTTTGTTGTCCAATGGAATACAATTTTAAACAAGGATGTTTTTCTAATTGAAAATGAAACAAATCCATGTTTACAATTAACGACTGAAATGTTGGTTAGCTACGTTTGCAACTGATTTTTATACCCTTCACCTTCGTGAGAGGGGTATATATAAGTTTGTCATTCCGTTTGTAACTTCCACAATATAATTTTCCGACCCTATAAAGTATATATATTCTGGATCCTTATAGATAGCGGAGTCAATATAGCCATGACCGTCTGTCTGTCCGTCTGTTGAAATAAATTTTCTGAAGACCCCAGATATCTTCGGGATCCAAATCTTCAATAATTCTGTCAGACATGCTTTCGAGAAGTTTGCTATTTAAAATCAGTAAAATCGGTCCACAAATGGCTGAGATATGAGGAAAAAACCAGGACAACCTCGATTTTTGACTTATTATTGACCTATATCTGGATTACTCAGTCATTAATATAGACAATATGGATATCTAATGATAGATATTTCAAAGACCTTTGCAACGACGTATATAAGACCATAGTAAGTTGGACCTACAATGGGTCAAAAAAAATTAATCCGAATTTTATTTCACCAAGAAAAAAAAAACAAAAAAAAATTTTTAAAATTAAAAAAAAAATTTAAAATAACAATTCGAAAACTTTTTTTTACAAAAAATGAAAAAACAACTTTGGAAAAAAAAGTTTTGTTTACCTAAAAATTAATTTGTATTTTGAAGTATAATTTGGTGAAGGGTATATAAAATTCGGCACAGCCGAATATATCTTTCTTACTTGTTTTATTTAATTTTCTAATTGAAAGCAATTTCTAAACACACAGCTGGAAATGTGAAAACAATTTGCACTAGAGTCGGTTAGACAGATATATTTGTTGTTTTATAAATGGTTATTTTTTTTTTTCAAAGTCAACATGACCCTCAATTATATGGCCCCCAGTGTAAGGCTGAAACGTCATTCAATGTTGAAGGAGGGCGTTTCGGGAGAGCTTTGAATTCTAAAAGGACTTTAATAAAAATCCTTTGAAAGACTGGAGTTTGTAAAAGAATTTGTTGGCATTATTTTGGTTAGTTAAAGCTAAAAATAAAGTTATTGATTATCCTTAATTGTAGAAATGGTTTTAGTGGAAAATTTCTTCTTTTTAGGACTTTATAAATTTAAATAATATTACCAGATACATTTAATTCTTCTTTAGGCTCTCACTTATTTATTTAAATACTAGCTATTAAAATAACAATGCCACCTTATAAATACCTATTACAGCTCCTGTCCAAAACTATCCCTTACAGATAATAATTGTTTTTAAAACCTTTCCCTTTAAACCGAAATCGATTAACATTCCAAAGCAATTGAATTATCCACAAAACTTATTGACCCATATTTCCTATCCATACAACTGTATAACATTGCAACTCTCTCACTCTTACTTTCTCTCTCTCCCACCGTTTGTTTATTCCTTTTGAGCAATCAAATGTGATTTTCCGAACTCATCAATTATGTCAGACTAAGGTTGTTTTAACATTTGTTTTCTGTTGTTGTTCTTTATTACTATTTATTTTCTGAAATTACCAATGATTATTGGAAAAGGACAGTGTTGTTTAATAATACATGATGTTTGCGTTAAGAAAGGTAAACCTCCTTAACAATTACTGCAACAAAAAAACAACAAGGAAATGTTAAAGACAAGAAAACCATGAAATATTTATGATTGTTAGTAAAAAATAACCCAGCAAACAATTGTATGTACATATAAGACTAAATTAAGTTTTTAAATGTCATTTGATATTGTTAACGTACGAGAGTTACTAATATTCCAGAATGAAACTTATTGAACCCGACAATTCATGTAGGTTATAGTTGCGAAAGGTTCAGAATGTTTGTAGTAAGACTCAAATGTCTTTATACGTAGTTGATTCTGTCACGGGATCCCGGGATTACAGAAAATATAACTTTTATAAGGAAGGGCATTTACTTTTATACACATGGCCCTGAGGCGAATTTATATTAGGTGGTTGCATTTGCGAATTCAGACAATATTCGAGCGAATTCATTCATTATTTTATATATGGAGTTTGACATTCTCAACAATGAGAGACTTGCTTCGAATGTCAAATAAAATAAAAAACTAATGAATTCGCTCGAATTTGCCAGAATTCTTCAATACCACCACTTGATACAAATTCGCCTTGGATGTATCCACTCACGTCTATGTTATGAGGTATTCTCCAATGCTCTCAATCTCTTTATATCAAGAAGGTTCAAGAATCACTGCGCTGTTTCACTGGCAGATTATTAGGCGATGAAGGAAGTTGCGAACTGGCTGGTATTGAATGTCGTCGTCACAACCGAGAATATCTATTCTGAGATTCAGGAACAGACTGGACTTAAAACTGATTTGGAATACGTGCGTATACTCCATTAGTGTTATTTTGTTTTCCAAAAGTCATTGAACAATTAAACACGGATAATTATAAACAGGAGTCTTTTTGGACACACTTCTTCAACTTGACGATGAATTTGTCAGGATCATCAAGAGAAAAATTCTAAGATAAACGTCTGAAGTAAACTAGTAGAAAGAGAATGAAGAGGTTTAAAAATTTTTTCAAACATATGTCAGAACTCTATAATCTACTATGGATTCAAGTTTAAGCTTTAAAGCTGGTTTATTATAGAGCCTGGGTAAATTCTAAACGTAGTTTATTATAGATTCTAATTTAAGTTTTGATCATAGTTTATTATAGATTCTATATAAAGCCTTAATATTAATTTATTATATATAGAGTCTAGTTTAAGCGCTGAATGTGGATAATTAAAGAGTCTAGTTTAAGCTCTAGATGTGGTTAATTAAAGAGTCTAGTTTATGTTCTAAACGTGGTTAATTAAAGAGTTTAGTTTAAGCTCTAAACGAGGTTCATTAATGAGTCTAGTTTAAGCTCTAAACGTGGTTCATTAATGAGTCTAGTTTAAGCTCTAAACGTGGTTCATTAATGAGTCTAGCTTAAGCTCTAAACGTGGTTCATTAATGAGTCCAGTTTAAGCTCTAAACGTGGTTCATTAATGAGTCTAGTTTAAGCTTTAACGAGGTTAATTAAAAAGTCTAGTTTAAGCTCTAAACGTGGTTCATTAATGGGTCTAGTTTAAGCTCTAAACATGGTTCATTAATGAGTCTAGTTTAAGCTCTAAACGTGGTTCATTAATGAGTCTAGTTTAAGCTCTAAACGTGGTTCAATAATGCGACTAGTTTAAGCTCTAAACATGGTTCATTAATGAGTCTAGTTTAAGCTCTAAACGTGGTTCATTAATGAGTCTAGTTTAAGCTCTAAACGTGGTTCATTAATGAGTCTAGATTAAGCTCTAAACGTGGTTCATTAATGAGTCTAGTTTAAGCTCTAAACGTGGTTCATTAATGAGTCTAGTTTAAGCTCTAAACGTGGTTTATTAATGAGTCTAGTTTAAGCTCTAAACGTGGTTCATTAATGAGTCTAGTTTAAGCTCTAAACGTGGTTCATTAATGAGTCTAGTTTAAGCTCTAAACGTGGTTCATTAATGAGTCTAGTTTAAGCTCTAAACGTGGTTCATTAATGAGTCTAGTTTAAGCTCTAAACGTGGTTCATTAATGAGTCTAGTTTACGTGGTTCATTAATGAGTCTAGTTTAAGCTCTAAACGTGGTTCATTAATGAGTCTAGTTTAAGCTCTAATCGTGGTTTATTAATAAGTTGGAACGACTAAATATTTATTTCTGTGGGTATTTGATTATGTTGTAAAGGCTAATAAAGGCTGTCGATCATGAAATTCGTATGTGACATCGAAGCTCAAATTTAGATTTGTTTGTTTTGTACATAATTCATACGAATTGAAAATTATTTAAAGCGACAGACAGATAATGTTAAGGAAGACCCAATGACTTTAAAAACTCCTTTTTTATTTAAAATCTTTCCATTGGCCAAAAAGCCGCCTGTCTTTGCCCAGACGACTCTGGTAACCCTAAAAAACATAAACATTGCGTTTGAAAATTGTACGTGTTACCAACTTAATAACAGAGTAAAACCCAGCTGCCCTTTTAGCCATGTATAGATACACAATGTGTAAATAGTAGAAAGGATAGAAATGAGAAAAAAAAACAAACAATTAATTGAAAGTAAAAATTTAATATTACACGTCCAACTAACCGACATACGATAACAAAACATTGTTTTACAACCACAACTACTCGACTTCCACTCCACTCCATTCTGAACACTCCACCATGCGAGTATGTTTTTCTAATGTATTACATTGTGAAGAAAATCAAATAAAACCCTATAATTTAATGGGTCGATAAGCGGAACTTGTACACAGAAAACACTAACAAAAACAACATTCTTTAACATAAAATAAAACACGGCGAATACAAACAACACAACCAACAACCGTGGGGCAGGCATACCGCACTCAATTATTCTGTTATACAGACAACCTATTGCACGATATGGAAAATGTACTCGTACAAAAAACGGTTTATTTAGTGCGCGCTTTTTGAGTTGAGTAGCCATTGATCAATCATGCAAACAATTTTATTTTGTTTATAATTTTCACTTTATTTTGGAATTTTATTTATTGTTGTTGTTTTTTCATATATCTACTATCTCACTCTCTTTGCTGACTCCTGACCAACCACAATCTACCTGTTCAATTGAATTGTGACAGGTGTATACAGGGTATTTTTTGATAAATATGGGATCTAACCATAATTTTGGCGACAGATATTTTTGACTTTCTTAGATATAAGATAAAACGGTAGTACTTAAAAACCGATGATTTTAAGGTATTACGACATTTTATTACAACTGACAACCTGCTGACATTTAGCCATTCGTATGGGAAAGTCATGCATGTATCAGCCTATATATAAATTTAATTGTTGGGTGGTCCATACATTTTAAAATTGAGCCTTATTCATACAAAATTAAAAATCAGGTGCATATCGTCTAAAAAATTATACAAATTTAAAAGTTCTAGTTTAAGCTTCCATCGTAGTTTATTATATAGTTTAGTTTAAGCATTAATCGTAATTGTTTATAGAGTCTAGTTTAAGCTCTAAACCGAGGTTGTTATAGAGTTTAGTTTAAACATTAATCGTAGATGACTAGAAAGTCTAGTTTAAGCTCTAAGCTGTGTTTGTTATAGAGTCTAGTTTATCCTCTAAATCGAGTTTATTATAGAGTATAGTTTAAGCTCCAACCCGAGTTTGTTATAGAATGTAGTTTAAGCAATAATCGTAGTTTATAATAGAGTTTGTTATTGAGTTAGTTTAAGCATTAATCGTAGTTGATAAAATAGTCTAGTTTAACATCTAAACTGAGTTTGTTATAGGGTTTAGTTTAAGAATTAATCGTAGTTTGTTATAGAATTTAGTTAAAGCTCTAAACTGAGTTTGTTATACGGTTTAGTTTAAGAATTAATCGTAGTTTATTATAGAGCTTAGTTTAAGCATTAATCGTAGTTTATTATAGAGTCTAGTTTAACCTCTAAACTGAGTTTGTTATACGGTTTAGTTTAAGAATTAATCGTAGTTTATTATAGAGTTTAGTTTGAGCTCTAAATTGAGTTTGTTATAGGGTTTAGTTTAAGAATTAATCGTAGTTTAATATAGAGTTTAGTTTAAGCATTAATCGTAGTTTATTATAGAGTCTAGTTTAAGCTCTATAAATAGTTTATTACAAAGTCTAGTTTAATCTCTAAAAATATTGTTAAGAAATTGCATTATCAATATGAATTTAGCGGTAGTAGAACCTCCTACTTGTCAAAAATGTTGATAACACGCTGTTATTATCATTGTTTGTAAGTATGATAACATTGACTGTGAAATAGCTTTAAAAGCTCTAGTTAGTTGATCATACAAAGACAACATTCGTGTTTTTTCCAATAGATTATTCATGAGACTTCTGGAAGATGGCGCGAGTTAGTCTATCGTAAAGTGTGTGTATTAAAAGAGAGTAACTATTTAACCTGTTTTAATTAAATTGTATATTTTAAGAACTAATGCATGAATTTTGTATAAAAATCAATTAAATAAGGTGAGTTTATGGGGATACAGGAGAGTGGTGTGTTCAAATTTCAAACAAGTTCAAATTTTAAATTTGAATTTAAAATTTTTACAAATTTACTAAATTTACCAATTACAAGTTACTTGAAACAAATTTTCCACTATTAAACATCTAAAGTCTCAAGTTTTTTTTTTAATTCCCATGACAAAGTCCTTGAAAATATAAAATCTCATTAATTAAAGTTGCATTAATAGTTTTACATATTTGTGTATACTTTAAACTTTTAACAGATTGTTCATAAATTACAAAATTTTCCCACTCATAAATTTAATCAAATGTTGCCACATTTGCATGAGATACTAAAGAAGAAAAAAAAGATTTTAACTGTTGCTTAATTGAAATTTATCTTTATTTGTGGTTTGCAGCCCAACGACCCAATTGTAATTTATATTATTAAATATATATAGTCTGCTCTACTAACAAAAAATCATGTGTAACAGAACGGTAAAAGATTAAAATCTTTGAATTTAAGTCATAAACGAAAATAGAAATTAAATCAATTTGGCATTAATAACTTCTTAATTCCTAAGGACACCATCCTGTTCATCCAATACCAAAATGAATGAATTCTCAAAAAAATTCTCTATTGAAAAAAATTTGGTGTTTAAATTTAGTGGATATTTTTAATACTAACCCCCAGTAACACGAAGCCTGGTTATGTTTTAACTAATAGTTATACTGACAGTTTTCATACAAAAATAATTTAACCGCTGTATAACTATTAGTTAAGGCATAACCAGAATAGGAATAGGCGTTGAAAGAGGAATCCATATAAGCTTTTATTGAAGCAAGACTTTCCACGTAGATATGTATATATAGTTCAAGATTTAGTTCCCGAATTCATGTCATAGTTATGCAGACCTTTGTCTGAAAAACGGTGCATGTATCAGGCAGTCTGAGAGAGACCAAAAGGCCGAGTTCATCAGAGAAAATTCCAGAGCCTTTGGCCGTTTCTGTATTTGAGCCGTCAGTGTAAATTGACATTACATCGTCACAAAGGACAGAGTTCGCGGCCCACTCATCTCTAGTCGGTATCCTAATCCTAAAAATTGTCCTGGCTATCTTTTGAAGGATGGTGCAGTGGCCAATATGGCCATGCTTTAGTTCGCCTGACTCATTGAGTCTTAGAGCAGAAATGCAGTTTTTTATATAATATCGAGATCTTAGATATGTCAAGATAGATAGAATGGCTTGAGGAGTGGAGTACTAGCAGCCAGTAATGGCAAGGCAGGATAGTCTCTGTACCATGCTCAGAATGGAGAGATGTGTTTTAATGACCATCACTCTCCACCAGACAAGGGCTCCATATGACAGAATAGATGTTTTGACTGCAGTGTACAATATAAGGATTAACCTCATCTGTTTCCAAAGATTTTCTTATTAATTAACCACAAGAGTTCAGTAAGTATAATCATAAAAAAATGAAGTGAAATCGAGAGGCAAGGGTGTTCCGGTCATTTTCCGTTCCAAAGAGTACAAGAGTTTTCTGGATATCCTAAAAATGGTAATTGTAAACAACATTCTGTCCCGCGGCGTAAATTATCGACTGAAAAACGGTGGAGGTATCGAACAATTTGAGAGAAACCAAGAGGTAAGGACCATCAAGAGTCATTGCCCATTTCCGTCTTACAGCCCTCCCCCTTGGGGCACGGATATGCATCTTGGTTAGCTCCAGACCTTGATGTTGTGCTTCGAGGGGAAATATGGAGCGAAACCGGGGCTCCGAGGTGCACGGGCCTCTTTCCTGGTGAGAATTAAATTTTGTTTAAACCACGGGGATCCTAGGCCTCAGGACTTCGGTTCTGTAGGATCATTGGTGTTGGTCACTTCGGGTGATGTCGTGGTGTTAAAGTACTGATGTCTGAGCTAGTGCGGACTTCGGAACACCAAATGCATCTTCTGGGTGCTGTTCTGAGTACAACAGAGCTATTGAAAGTAGCAGATAATAACTAGCGTTTGTGCTTAGGAAATGTATTGGGGTAGTAGCATTCGTGATGTACTGGTCGTTGGGCTTGGTTCTCGGTCGAGGTCTGAAATGTGTATTATAGTAAGCACACTCTGACTTTTATCGACCGGGAACTTTTGAAGTCAGAGATCATACATCGGACTGGATTACCAGGCCGGATGTTGCTGCTCTGATAATTGTCATGGGCTTGTTAGTTGATTATCTAGCTATGGATGGCAGGCATTAGATAGCCCGAGCTCTCGAGCAAGGGGTTTGTGCATTGATCTGTGCAATCTTTGTACAAGAATTTGTCAATTGAGCGTTCTTTGCAAGGCGTTCAATGGCGGTGATAGACGCATTATTTCTATCCGGTGTTAAGTCACCCGTGTGGTCTAGGCCTATGCGGCAGGTGCCCACGATAAACTTAGACACATCTTCCGTCTTACAGCAGACATTGTAGACAGGACAGAGTCTACAATGACAGCCCAGCCATCTCCTGTCGGTATTGTGATCATATCAAAGTTCGATAAAGGTACATGTGACCAGGTTTTGAAAGACCAAAAAGAATGCAGAAGAAATCTGAATGCAATAAAACCAAGGAGCTAACGGGAGCCAACCATTCAAAAGTCAAAAAGATAAAGAAACTTCTGAGGACTTGACCAAAGTGTTACCCTTAATAAACCCAACAAGTAATACCTTTACACATCCAATTCTCTCTACCACCACTAATATTTGTTGGTTTTTCATAAAGTCAGATGGTGAAACATAATAAAAACGACAGTTTACTCGTATAATTATTTCGATACACGCAACATTATTAACAATATCAAATGGTAACAACAATTATTTAAGAAATGCTTTATCCATCACATATCGACACTAAAATTTAGTATGTACTTGTAATGTTTTTTTCTTTCCAAAGAGTTTGGTTAAGTTTATTTATTTGGTTGGTCTAAAAGTTAAGTTGCATGGTTTGGTGGTTAAATGTCTCTGTTTACAGCTGAAAGGTACTCGTACCTGTGTTATTGTAAACATACATATGATTGCGTGCGTGTTTTGGGGAAAATAGTTAGTGGTGGCATGAATAAGTATGATTTCGATTTTGATGTTGATTTCCGATTGATATGTGCATAGTTATGAACTGTCGTAGGTTTTAATTATTAATTGTGTTTAGTTAGAGGTGATTTGTTATAACAGGTGTAGAGGAATCTTTATAAATTTTTTTGTTCGTTTTTTGGAAAAAAACTGAATGAGGAAGTAAAGTGTTATTGGATTTTGGTAAAATGATAAAAGTGAAATGTTAAAAACTAATAAACTAATAGCTGTTGGCTAATAAGTTTGTTATTGGCTTATTTCATGAAAGTGAATTGAGAATCAACGTATGAGTAGTATTTTAATTAAAATATATTTATTAGAAATATTAAGAAATTGTGGTAGGTTTTTAATTAAATTCACTGGATTAAGAAAAATATAAAATTTTCCGATGATATTAGTTGGTTTTTTCTAAAAACTAACCCTAGACAACAGTCTTTTTTTTAGACTGGACAACATAGACTGGACTACAGTCTATTTTATAGACTGGACTACAGTCTAGTTTATAGACTGGACTACAGTCTAGTTTATAGACTGGACTACAGTCTAGTTTATAGACTGGACTACAGTCTATTTTATAGACTGGACTACAGTCTATTTTATAGACTGGACTACAGTCTATTTTATAGACTGGACTAGACCAGTCTATTTTATAGACTGGTCTACAGTCTATTTTATAGACTGGACTACAGTCTATTTTATAGACTGGACTACAGTCTATTTTATAGACCGGACTACAGAATTGAGAATTTTGATAGTTTTTAAATTTTTTTATAGTTATGCCTCTTATCATATGTTTTGTGTTTAACATTCATTCATTGCATATTGAAATATCAAATAATCTTAAGGTCAAAAGTTTAACATATAAAATCACAATTTTATGAAATAAAGGTCAAAGTTAAAGTTGAAATATAAAGAAATTTTACTATCTGCATAGCAAAACCATAACTATTAAAGGTTTTTATTGTTATTATTATTTTTTTTAACTCGTAATAACAAATATGTAGTTGACATTTGCCAAAGTAACTGAAAGTAAGTAAAATAATATTGATTTCATCAATTATACATACATATGAATAGAAACAAACATTATCATAAATTATCCTTTCAAAAAAGGAAAATAATAAGGACTCAGTAATACACAAAATATACAGTAGAGAGCTGTAAAGTAGAATTGGGGAAAAATTTACACAAATTATTGTCTAATTATGTAATGGTAAAATTACAATAGCTGATTTCTCAGGACTAGGCTAGCAATAAATATTGTTATGTTTTTACCTTTCAAAAACGTTGGTTTATTTGCTTTAAATAACCCGTATTCTTTTGATTGATTCACAGCTTATAAAGCACTCTGTCAGGCAGCTAATTTAACTTTACTTAACGTTGCTTCAAATTAGACTTATATGTACTGCATCCAGATGTTTCTAGCACTATCTATCGATTCTTCTTGAAAGTTCTATTTCTACAATGATCAACTCAAAGTTTTTATTCAATGTTGTATGTTCTACAGCTATGTTAGATATATTAATAATGTCCACAGTTATGTTAACTGCTGTTATTCTGACGGTAAACAACATTGTCCACAATTAGAAGTCTCCAGAAATAGAAATGTTGAGAAATATGATGCAACTTGAAACCAGCCGTTAGAAACCATTATATTTGAATTCAAATACAATTTCGTAATAATATGTTGGCAATAAAGCAATAACGCATTCACACAATTTAAAATACTTTATTTTATATTTTTGGCAACACAGAAATAACGCAGACAGAATTATGTTAACACACAATTTAAAATACTTTAATTTATATTTTTGTAAAATTCTACAAATTAATTTCTTTTGATGTTCACATTTGTGAGAAGATATGATTAAAAAACCAGGACAACCCCGATTTTTTACCTATATCTGGATTACTAATGTAATTCGTACTAATTCGGGAAAAATTAACCCGAATTTTTTTTTAATATAAAATAAAAATGAATTTGTTCGTTCGCATTTAGTGAGCCAGGCCCTAAATTTAAAAAATTTAAAATAACAATTCGAAAAAATGTTTACCTAAAAATATTGAAAAAACAAAAATAATTTTTTTAAAATTAAAACAAAAATTTTAACATTTAAAATTCGTAAAAAAATTTAAAAAATAAAATTAACAATTTTAAAAAAAAAATTTAACCCGAATTTTTTTTCACCAAAAAAAAATTAAATTTAAAAAAAATTTACAAAAAAATAAATTTAGTTTGCCTAAAAATATTTAAAATTTGTATTTTGAAGTATAATTTGTTGAAGGGTATATAAAATTCGACACAGCCGAATATAGCTTGTTTTTTTTGGTTTTCTTTGAAAATTGACAACCAAATTTTTACATTTTAAATTCGCAATAATTGTCGCAATTATTTCCTGGTACGAAAAAGATGTGTCTTCACTGGAGATAACATAATTTTGACATTTGCTGCAATCTATGTTTAATGAATTTATTGGCAGTCTAGACTAAGAGTTAATGACGTTTGTTGTCAAGACAAAGTTGTCTGTCTGACAATTTTGTAATAACGATGCAATAACACTAATAAATGGAGACTCTACCTGATAATTTGTTCTCCTGACAATCATTTTGAAGTACATATATCGAGACAAATATATATCAAGTATAGACATAGGGCAAACATTGCATAATATCTACATAAATATTAATAATATTTGTTTTGCTGTACACTTCAGTTTCAAAGGATAATTTATGACCAATAAAAAGTAAACATTTTACCCTTAACTGTATATAATTAATGTCCCATATTTATATTCAACGTCATTAAATGTAAGACAAGTCCCATCTGGGAAAATGTGTCAATATTTGCCAATATAATTACACTTTGTGTGTATGTTAAGAACAAAATAATATGACAATCATTATTATTATTTTTGTATTAAATATTATACACATAAATACATATGTATGTCTGTATAAAATACCTATAACAATTTTATTATTTGAAATTATTTACCTAATTGTCTATTATATTTTCTATAAAACAAGTGGTTTGAGTGTGTTTGAAATAATTGCACACAATATAGCCACCATTTTATTATTTTCAATGTCAATTTATGTCATAACAACTACCGGGTGTTTAAACGTATTTGATTTAAAATTTCATTTAAAAATTTTGCGTGGCTAGACCATTATTATTAAAAAAAATAAACTTTTATATTTAATGAACTTTTCATTATCATTATTAGCTAGCATAGATGCACGCATGTTAGTTCTCTGTGCCAAATTGTATGTAAATTGTACATTTTAATTACATTACAATTTACATGCATGATTTTCTAAGGAAAATCGCAGAGTAAATTTACATGTCTGCTCTAAAAATGTTTAAAACTTTGCGGAAATTCTTGACTGTATGTATGCATGTGCTTTTTAGTCTAGAGTAATTAGTATTTTTTTTTTAATTTTTTTTTTGTAATTTATAGCAAAAAAAATTCCATGGAAAATAATTAAAATTTAGTGAAGCATTAATGGTAAAATGCCTGGGTAATTATTAATGGATTTTATATACAATATTTTGCAGTAATTAGCGTTTTATGGATTTTTTGAAATATAATATTAATGAAAAAATAAATATTCAAAACTAATCTGTATAAAATACAAACATTGCATTTTTAGTTTTAGCTGAAATCAATAAATTAAAACAATTTACATCATTGCAGTGCTGTGTTGCAACAATACAATTGAAAATTGTGAATTCCCCAACTATAGCAAAGATGTGCGATCACGTCAAACATTTGTAGGCCCGTATTCTCAATGTATCGACAAACTGCCTGTTACTAAATGTCGACATAACTTTATTAGGCCGATAAACTGTCCGTTAACAATTTTGGTTTTCTCTATATACCGACAAAAAACATTATTTTCAGTTGGCAATACCTCTCAAAATAGATGTGAAAGTTGGGAACCCTGCCTTCAAGTGACAACATGTTTACATAAATCAGCTGTTTAATGTGGCCATCGACAGCCGGAATCTTTTGAAAAATTCATTATAGAAGCAAATGAGACATTGAGAAAACCAAATTTCTTTAATCTGCAGTTTTTCGTTGGGAAAAAAGATAATCACCTAATGAGAAAACGGCCTGTAGACATTTAAGTCTCACAATTTATTTTAATTATTTGTTGATAAGCAGACATCCTATAGTCCACAGAATGGAATGTACTACTCCATTTTCAACAGTAATTCGGAAAAAAAAATAATTGTAAATGAGATTTTTATTTGATATTAAGAAAAGCTGAATTTTAGTATACTAGATTCTTCATTTGATATTCAGAAAAAAAACAATTAATAATGAGAATTTTCATTTGAAATTCGGAAAAGAAAAATTGATAATAAGAATTGTCATTTATAATTCGGAAAAAAAACAATTGAAATTGAGAATTTTTACTTTAAATTCAGAGAAGCTGAATTGAAAATGATATTTTTCATTTGATATTCAAGAAAAAACCAATTGATAATGAGAATTTTCATTTGAAATTCGCAAAAGAAAAATTTAAATTGAGATTTTTCATTTGAAATTCAAAAAATTTGAAATTGAAAATAAGGCGGCATTACTCCTTGAAGATTGTTGTCAAGTGTAAGATATAGTATGTGAAGCATGGCCAACCAGCCGAATCGACACCAAAGCCAAATATCCATGGCGCTGAGGTAATGCTATGTATTTGGTGAGAGCAAAACGGTCTTATAAATTATGATCTGCTGAAATATGGCCAGACCCAGACCGAACGCAACTGATTCGTTTGAAGCGAGCATTGACCGAAAAACGCTCAGAATTTGTGGCCAGACTTGAAACCGTATTATTTTATCATGACAACGGTCGGCCACATGTTGCAATACCTGACTAAAAGTTTTTAGAATTCCAAAACTATATCGTATATGTCTGAAACCAGCCCTGTATTCGAGTTAAAATTTTTGAAAAAAAATTGGTTTTTCACCAAAAATTTATCAAAAATTTGTAATTTTCAAGATAATTTTTGGGAAATTTAGAGAAGACATGAATCGGGTCACCATTAGAGTGGAAGTAGCCTGGGACTAGTAGAATCCAAAACTATATCGTATATGTCTGGAACCAGCCCTGTATTCGAGTTAAAATTTTAGAAAAAAATTGGTTTTTCACCAAAAATTTATCAAAAATGTGTAATTTTCAAGTTAATTTTTGGGAAATTTAGAGAAGGCATAAATCGGGTCTCCGTCATAGAGGAAGTAGCCTAAGACTAGTAAATTCCAAAACTATATCGTATATGTCTGGAACCAGCTCAGTATTCGAGTTAAAATTTTTGAAAAAAAATAGATTTTTCACCAAAAAATTATGAAAAATATGGAAATTTCAAGTGAAATTTTGGGAAATTTAGAGAAGACATGAATCGGGTCACCATCAGAGTGGAAATAGCCTGGGACTAGAAGATTCCAAAACTATATCGTATATGTCTGGAACCAGCCCCGCATTCGAGTGAAAATTTTTGAAAAAAATTGGTTTTTCACCAAAAATTTATCAAAAATGTGTAATTTTCAAGATAATTTTTGGGAAATTTAGAGAAGACATGAATCGGGTCACCATCAGAGTGGAAGTAGCCTGGGACTAGAAGATTCCAAAACTATATCGTATATGTCTGGAACCAGCCCCGTATTCGAGTTAAAATTCACTCAATAAAATTTTAAGAAATGGCAGATCTCAAGGAGTAAGAACAGATAAAAGAAAATGAGGAAACCTCAACGAAAAAAAATTCTAAAAATAAATAGAAACTAGTTGGTTTGCTTACAGAACTAAGATCACATCTAGCTCGAATGAAACATTCCGATACTACGTTTTTAGGACATGTGTTAAGGACCAGATAGAAGACGTCATGGGATTGAAAATCCCTGAAACATTACATAAAGAAGACCATGTTCTTATTCTAGCTGACATGAATAAAGTATTTCGTCGTTATTTATAGCGCCGAAGATACAACTTTGTTCCGATTAAGACCATATTTCTTCACTTGTCATTTTATTTCATGCTATTTCATCTTTTATATTCACTTTTAAAGCTGTCGAGATCCGTGGCATCTTCACCTAAATGCAAGAATATAAATAAATAGGACTGCAGCAGTACAAGCAAAAGCTCTGGCGTCAAATCATCAACACAAGAAAACAAGCAATCGTGCAAATAACAACTAATCACGTATTTGAAGAAATTTCCGAACCAAGTGAATTTGATTTAAAATCTATAACTGTTTATATATTAGAATATAAACCAGCCATTACTTGACTACTTCCAAGTAAAGCTGATTGTATGCAGTAGTCATTACAAAGTAATTTTATCAGTAATAACATGTCTGAATTTGTTGTTACGCTTAGTAAACAACTGAATTCAATTGATATACTCAATATTTCCCCGAAGAAGGCCGAATAAGCACTTTTCTCCACTACGAAAATTCGAACTCTCAGAGGAAGACTTACAACAGAGACATTTTCAGCACTCAAATCTGAAGAATTGATGGGTCATCCGCAGTAAAACCTTCTTTTTTACAATATTATTTATTATATTATCTCCATTCAAAACTAAATTTTTAAATTTGTTTATTCACAAACAGTTTTTGTTGATGCAAACCATAATGTTTATAAATATTATTTACTATTAATGCAGCAGTTATTGTAATGTCCACATGTTTGAAGGTATAATTAAAATTTCAACCACTTAAATTCTACTCTCAATGTTATATTATTTCCAAAGATATTTAACGATCTCAATAAAACTTTATTCAAACATTAAATGGCCTAACAAACAATTAAATAACCCATATTATATATGAACTACACTACACATTCAAAACATTTATTATTTATATATAAATAAACCAATTTGAATACAAATTACAAATAAACCATTGTCTACAAATTCTTTAAATTAAACTCTAAGCACTGACAATAGAAGAAATAATGATTTGAAATCATTTGAAACAAGAAACCAACGAACTTGAATCTATAAAGTGTATGTGCACAATGGTCATTATACTCTTAAACTCAAAGACAGGGGAAAAACGCACACTCAAAAAAAAAAACAATCTTAATCATTGCCAAAATACTTTAAAACCCAAAAAAAACACTAACATTTTATTTTAAAAAAAAATAAATCTTTTTGTTAAACTTTTTTAATGGCCCTCCTCGCCAGGCGAGCGAGCGAGAGACTCTTTGCAATTGTGAGCCACATTCATTGTTGGTAAATTTGTTGCTGCTGCTATTTGTTTGTAATCAGTGTTTTAATTTTTGTAGTTTCATTCCAAACATTTTTTTTATTATTCGCATAACTGCCGTTCAACATGCATTCAGTTCAGTTCAACTCAGTTCCATTCCATTCAACTAAACCAAACTAAGTAAATGAGCTAAATGTTCAAATGAGACTTTATTTATTTTTTTTTCTTCTACACTGACATCATCAGCGTTTTCTTTAATTTGGTTAGACGTGAAATAGTCTACTTAAAAATACATTCATTCATTCATACATACTTGCAGATACTTACTAGCATACATTCTGGTATGAAGTTGGAATAAAATAAAAATAGTATACGAGAGATAACTACATTGTTGGGAATTTATTTAAAGCTGAGAAACTTTATTCAGATTTGTAAAATGTATAATGCAGAAATGTTTCTTGATCAACTTATATTTCATTAATAGGGCAGATTTAGTATTGCTTCGAGTTTTAAAAATTTGCAGCAGAAAATCGTAAGATTGGACAAATTTGAGGTTAGGAAGTAAATTGACTGTCAAATTATGAAATGTTTGGCCGCCTCGTTCCTGTGATTTACCGCCGCTGGGCTATTTTCTATGTGGCCACATCACACACAATTCAGTATTTGCATGATAAATTTCCTGATTAGGTTTTTTCTTGATTTGGGGATATCAATATTTTCTCTGTGGCGATTTGAAAGATCGGATTTAGGTGAACAAACTACAAAGATCTGGTCCTCAATTCGGCGTGACATTGACTCTTTCACAATGCCTACAATATTCATAAGTCTTCATAGTCTCTAGACGGCTGATAGTTGCCTTGATGTTAATCCAGGAAAAACAGTCCTCGTTATCTTCTAGAACAAGAACAAGATACCACAATTTCCATTATCACACCTGAATGGGTTGGAACAAAGACTTTCAAACTGTGCTAAGTATCTGTGAATCATTCTAGAACCAATCGATGGCATAAAGAAAGCATCTGGAGTATAAATTCAAGGAAAAATTAATGTTTTACATGGTAATCATGGGGTGGGATTATGAAAAGGCTCCTGTCGACTTTTACACTGATGATCAAGGGTGATTTATGCCATCAAGTTATTTATTTATAATGATCTACTACTGTCGGTTTCGGCTGACCTTATTTCGAAACAATTGATTCTAAATTCGAAGGTCAGGCTACTATTTTGGAATGTGTTATTAGTACATCTAGGAATGTTGACTAATATTCACAACCTTCCTCAATAAACTGGAAATGCGTCCGCTGGAGATCTCAACGTATTGATCAAAGTATGAGTCAGAGGTTAATGGTAGCTTTTGTATTCCGTTTTCGAAAAAGGATGAAATTGAAGTTGCCCGATCTTTCAGACTGAGATTTCGGTAAATTGGCAGAGGTACAACATGATATGCGATAAGAATATCTAGATATGTAAAGACAGCCAATCTGCGATTGAATCATTCTTCTGTTTATGCGAAATCAAGTTCGGTTCATGAATGTCGTGTAAACATTCGAAAGAGAATGAAATTGAAGTGTCCCGATCATTCATTTTGATATCTAGGGCATTAAAAGGGCGGTATATAGGCTGAGGTAGTATAGGTTTTGCAGCGAAAATATCCAGTATGTAACGACAGCCAACATGCAATTAAAACACTATTCGTTGTTTATTCAACATCAAGACTGGTTCATGTCGGATATATATATTTAACTAGCTAGAACCGGATTCCGCCTGAGTGACGAGAAGAACAACTGGTTGGAGTCTCATGCTAAAAGTAATCTACATAGCTGAATCTTTTCTCTTTAGATAAGTTAGTTCCTCGACTTCGACGCTTCTTTTGCACCCCAACAAGTGCGGGAGATTGGCAACTTTCTCCAACGGGATCCGCTTCGGGTTTTGGTAAGCTATTTGACAGTTTACTGCGTGATTAATGTGCATAAGAGGAGGTAGAATTCAGATTTTAGAGATTGCCAGCTAATGGTTTAGAAGTGGTTATTTTGACACGAAGACAAAGTTCGAAAACTAAGACATTAAACATAGACAATATGGATATCTAATGATAGATATTTCGAAGACATTTGCAACGACGTATATAAGACCATAGTAAGTTGGACCTACAATGGGTCAAAATCGGAAGAAAATTTTGAAGCCGAATTTTTTTTCACAAAAAAAAAAATTTAAAAAACAAAAAAAAATTTAAATTTTAAACAAAAAAATTTTAAATTTAAAAATAACAATTAGAAAATTTTTTTTTTCCAAAAAATGAAAAAAAAACTTTGGAAAAAAAATTAATTTTGTTTACCTAAAAATATTTAAAATTTTTATTTTGAAGTATAATTTGTTGAAGGGTATATAAGATTCGGCACAGCCGAATATAGCACTCTTACTTGTTTTTCTTATAAAATCTATTTAATTTCGTTTACAAAAACACAAACACATAAAAACTATGAACAGCAGTCAGCTGATTGAATTTATCTGTACGATAGATGAGCTTATGAGCAGTTAGCTTTGCGACAGAATATAAGCAAATGAGACATTGAGAAAACCAAATTTCTTTAATCTGCAGTTTTTCGTTGGGAAAAAAGATAATCAGCTAATGAGAAAATGGCCCTAAGAGCCCCAACAAAATTAATGATTAATTGATATATAAAATGCAACAATAGTTTACCCAACAAAAGAAATTATGTACTCAAAAGAAATCATTATTTTTATATTGTCCCCACTGTGGCTTGTGATCGCTAATCATCATTGAGAAAGATATCAGTTATCAAAAGGATATCATTCTCTCATGTCAAGCGTTACAATTGCCACAACGATTTTTTGTGTTTCTTTCTGTGTAAAAATATTTAGATTGAGTAAACAGATGGTAACACCGTTTTATTGTTTACATTTTATTTACGCACATTGCCCATTTACAAATTTCTGCCACTGTAGCAGCAACATTGACGGCAGCGCAATATTGTTGTTGTTGTGTTTTTTTAACACTAACCAAACGACCGATTGACTCAACGAACAAAGAAACGAACGGTCATTTAACCGGTTTTTTGTTATTGTTTTTGTCTACTACAATTATTAAGAGGTTTGTTGTTGTATTTCTTCTATGTTTTTTTATGTTTTCAATGTCATGTATATTTTTTTATTATTATTTTATGTGATTTTGTTTTTTTTTTGTTTATTTAAACATTAATATGTTTTATTTTTCATCTTTTTATTTATCTCTTCAAAAGTTTGGATGTGTGTGAGTGTTAAACTTTAGATGGTTGTTGACTTTTGTATTGAAATAAATTATGTTTAATTCAGCACGATTAATAATCTCGAAAAAAATTAAGAATTTTAATTTATGATGCACATAATTATTTAAATTTTTATGGCAATTTTAAACATATTTTTAAAACAAATGACTAATAATTTGAGTTTATTTATAGCAAAAATTTAATTTATATAAAAAATCTGTGTTTTATTAAGGCTTTTTTGTTAAAAAAGCTAAAATTTATGATTTAAACATTTCATTAACGAAATATCTGAATCTAAGTATCAGAGTACTATAAATAAAATATAAAAAAAATTAAACAATTCAAGGTTGTTAACTGGTTTTCTTATTTCTGTTATTCTTTTTAAATTAAGTTGTTTTATTTTATAATTTTTTCCATTTTGTTTAATTTGTTTTCTTTATTTATAAGCTTATTTTATTTTCTATATAAATTTTGATTTCTTCTGGCTTAAAAAATATGTATTTAACAAATAAAATCTTACTTTCATTTAAAAACAATAAAGAAGTTTAAATATTTTTTTTTGATATTTTGTTTAACTTCTTAAAAAAAATACGCCACACTTTCTAAAGAGAAAGTATATTATAGTATTTATCTTCTTTTTATTGTTAATGTCTTTTTTTTCGTACTAAAAACAAGGTAAATTTGCTTATTTATAAATAATTTTTTTTCACAAATTACTTTGTTGTGATGAGACTGAGTGTTCATACTGGCATATATTTTATCAGAGTCTTTGTTGTTGTTGTTTCTAGTATTTGTTTACATTTCCTAAACAGAGTTGTAATTTGTCTTTGTTTGACAAGTGACAAAAGATGGAGAGAAACACAATTGCAACTACCTATAACTAAATAAATTTAACTGTAAGAAAATTGAAAAAATGTAGTGAATATTAATACAAAAAAAATTGTTTTTGTCTTACATTCCAATAAAAATGAATTCCTGATGTTGTTTCAAATTACATAAAGAGTGAGCCAGAAAAAAATTATACTCATATTAAGTTAACCTTCGCTTTACCAATACCTACCTGGGTGACTTCTAGGTTTCGATTTAAAACGTTTTTACATTTTAAATTTTTTATAAGGTTTTTCGATTTTTTGTTAGTCGGATATATGTATACAAGTGCAGTACCACCCAGGTGGGTATTGGTAAACCATGTACATAAAAAACCTTTGGTAAAGCGAATGTTAAATAAAACTTAAACCGTTTAATATAAAAATTCTCAAAAATACGTAAATTTATTTATTTTTCATTGCTTATTTTTTTCGCCGCAACTATTTTTATCTCTTTATTTGGCATCACTAAATTAATTATTTCAATGTTGCCACATCAACAACACACGCCAAAGTACCGTTACAAAAGCTATTAATTAAGTGTTACCATATTGTCTTAATTACAAATAACAAAAACAAAATTTAATGAAACTCTTTAAAGTAAAAAAAAATAAACAAGTTTCTATTTTTATATTACTACAAAAGGCAAATTGGTTGTTTATTCTGTTTCCGGCAAAACTTTTGTCTGCTGTATACAAAGAATTCAGCAGATATTAGTGGAATAAAACATTGACTGTTATAATTATGTAAAATAAATAATAATGAAAGTAATCATAAGAGATTTAGTCATATTTACATTGAATGTTTATCTTTAAAGTTTGAACACTCCAAAACCCCAAAGATAGATCAATTTAGAATTTGAAGGAATTTTAAGTGTGAAACATTTGTTACAACTATTGCCCATGTTCTGAAAAGCGCATATCGCTGAAAATTTGCGTTTTCGATTTGAAAATGCCAAACAGGTGTTTTGACAAACGAAAACGCTAAAAATTTGGCGTTTTCAAACCGCTAGTGTATACTGAAACCAATAGCAAATCGCGTGGTTTTCAGAACATGATAAAATGCGTTTTGCCGTTTTACGGTTTGAAAACGCTACGTTTTCCGGAACATGGCCGTATATTTGATTGTTACTTTCTGTGAAAGTGCTAGATTAACACTTTCACAGAAAGTAACAATTCCTAAGGTGGCACCAGTCCAAACAAGAGTTGCACCTTAATTGTGTTGACATGTGGTGCAGTCGGTTCTGGCAAAACGTGCAGAATCATGGTCCGGGATTTTCTTCAAATCCGGTACGGACCAATAGTATGCGGAGCAGCAATGCCGGAAGGTGCAGCTCCGAAATTAAAAATTGTAAAGTTGTTGTTGTTCCGGTACGTAGAACCGGCTGTCGTGGGAATGATCAGGATGGAGCAACAGACGTGATGCCTTTTGACCTTGCCGTCCTCAACTTATGCCCAGCCTGTGGTCAGGATCTTCACGACACCCTCCACGTGTTTAACTGTTCAGCCAACCCTACTTCACTCAGTTCTATGGATTTATGCACTCATCCTGTTGAAGTAGCACAATTTATTGGACTTGAACAACATGCGGAACCCCCAGAACATCCAGATTGGTTATTGTAAAATTGTTCATGCTGTTACAACAACAACAGAAAGTAACAAGTGCTGTTAAAGGTACGCTATCTCTTTCCGAAATATTCCTTTCGCAAGGGTTTATTGCATTTTTGACGAGGAATTGGTTGTTTGGTTATCTTATTGACTGATTAAAGTCGCTTAACATTTGGAAAATTACGTTATTTAAATTTGTTATCAGACATAATTCTCTAAGGTTTCTTAATCCTAAAACGAGGTATTATATAATGAGCTGAAAATGCATAAAGAAACTGAACGACTTTTTAAAGTGAATATTTAAAGATTCAACTTTTAATTCACAAGGAGTATTGCAACATACTTATATAGCAAGTGAGAAATTCTGATTTGCTCGTCTACTCGCTCATTATCGTAAGAAAGCATAGCGACAATCCAGGGCAGATAAACTGCGCAGTGTAGACTGATAATAATAGAAAAAGGATGATGATCGCTTTGTGTTATCCCATTTATTGTGTTATCCCTCCAATCAAAACCTTTGCATGTCCATGTGCAGATTTTTGCCAAACCAATAGTATGTATGAATCCGTCAGCCCAATTATGAAAAAAAAAAATCCCCGGGAGTTTTTTTCCTTTTCGTTTTTTTAACATAGAATTTGAATAAGAAAAATGAAAAAAGGGAAAAAACTCCCGGGGAATTTTTTTCATAATTGGGCTGCATATTTCGAATATCTATCCTCAATATATCCGTCGAATTATTCAGAAATAGACTACATGGATACAATACAAAGACAGAGGAAGTGTTCCACCAACTGTTCCTGGTCATTAAAACATACAGAAATCAATACAAGTTAATCAGATATGTGATGGAAATCGATTTCGAAAATGAAACATTTCTGGAATAAATTCTGTTAATGTTTCTATTTGTCACCAGGGGGCTTACTCCCTAATTCGATTCGAAAGGAAATATTTTTGAATTACAATGTATTTAGCAACATTTTCGAACATTTTCGTTTTCGGATTGAGTTACGCAGTAACCCTCAGGTCTTGATTTAGCTAGAAAAGAAAAATTGCTCCTGAAATCTATCGAAATTCGTCACACATTTCGTTTTGAAATCGATCGAATTTCATCACATACATATGTATATGAATATCTTCGCATGTGCACTCATTAAACAGTTTCCTGTCAACACAGCAATCAGAAGTTTTTTATGTTGAGCATGAAGTCATTGGTAAACATGTGTTCTGAACAAATCCGAAAAGTTCCCGCTATATAGATGACTTACAGCATAAAAGCGAAACACCAACCAACCAGTCAATTGCCTCCTCTTGCAGACCAGAACCGATTTTAGCTAATTTGTCCGCAACGTTATTTTCAAGTACGTCAGCTTGTTCCGGCACCCAGTATAGCTTCAGGTTAGAATGTCTCGTCATCTCATTACGAATCAATCTAGATTCGTATAGACAAAAGAGAGATATATTCGGAGCACCTCAGCCAGTGTGCCTAGATCTCAGCATTGTTCCAGCTGCCTGAAAATAACCCCAATACGAATGTTGGGATTGTAAAAGCTTCCACTCACCCCAACTTCAAACTTTAATGCATCTGCATAGATCTCGAACGTGTCATCCCTAGGGAACACATCCCTATCAAAGGTGAACTCTTAGTGTAAAGAAACTTTTTCTATCAAACGTGTGTTGAGGAAGTGCAATAGTCAATATTCACATAATGTTTCTGATATATAGACGAAAACATGAAAGAAGTCGATTTCCTGCTCCACTTTCAGGAGTGAAGCGGTATTAGCCAGTTCGTCCTCAACATTTCAGCAGGAGCAGACACCCAGAATAGGTCCAGGTTAGAATGCCTAGTCATCTCATTAAGAGAACCGGTTTTAGCCTACAACAACCCCAACATCTGAAATAGATGTATCCTCTATCGAAATTGAAATGTTAGTGATAAAATAAAGAAAAACATCTGTCGAGATTGGGTGTAGTTGTGCAATAGTCAATGGTCGCAGAGGTTTTATTGACACGACCCAAATTACCAGCATTTCCAGGACTCCATGAGTCTGCAATACATAGCCTCAACGATGAATACAGAACAAACTGTTTGGCCGGCTACCATTGCATCAATGGAGTGCTTCGTAGCGCACTCGTGATCATCAGTGAAGAATCCCGTCCAATCTCATTCCTTTTCATTTACTATACATTTTCTACGGCTCCAATCATAATGTCAGACGGATCACGTTTTATAGTGACCAATTTATGATGTTAATTATTAGGAAATATTTCTCTTAAACCAGTCCAATAAGGCAATGTTTTTAGGATATTTTTCTCATGTAGGAATTCAATATTTAAAGAGGAAGTTTTTTTGTATTTACTTAAAATTGTGTAGAGCTATCTCGAATGTGGAATCAATTAAACTCCTGATCGATTTAATTTACAATGCTAAATAAAACTAACTATCGCTCATATGCAGAGTTGGCAATAATTTGGCAACACAGCGAGTTAACGGTTTTCCAGACATTAATAAAGTTGCCAGACTGCATATTAATATCAGAAGAACAGTATTATGTTCTCATCTGTCATATTAATATTAAATTGCTATTTTTTATCACAAGAAAACCCCTTATCTATTCTGAGAATTAATTTTAGGCGTTGAATACTTTAGAATTTGTCAAGTCTAGCTGTTATAGCAAACAAATTGCTTGTCGCTACCAAAATATTGAAACTTAAAACCGCAGCTTGATAAAAAAAATAAGAAAAAAACATAAATATCTTTGCAAACACCAGCAATGAAAAATATTTATTTTTAACAGCTTCTTATCTTAAAATTAAACAAAAAAATGTACTTTGCACGACAACTGCACGAATAAATCTAATGAAGTGAGAATAATAATAAAGAGTTGTTTACTTTTTTCTAATAAAAGTTGTTTGGCCGTTAATTCAAATATTGTTTTAGAACTTTTAAAAAATAAATATAAAATGTATGCAGGCTTAAATACAAATGATTATAAAAAACGTGTTGCTAAATCAAATAACAAGTTTAAACAATAAAATTTGTAGCTACAGTTTTAATACGAGTATGGAACAGATATTTTTCTAAGTAAAGAGTTAGAGGGAATAAAATGTGATTTTTTGCAAATATTGAATTTGATTTAATTTGTTTATAATTTTATTGTTCTGTTTTTTTTTTATATAATAAAAGTCACCCTTTTATAAATTTCAATTGCATTAACTTATAATAATTATAATCGTAATAAAAACTTGCATCTACTGAATTTAATGAACTCAATTATTATTGTTGAATTTATTTACACAAAGAGCAATTATCAGGTTTATCATTGTATATAATTAGTTATTTAACTTTGTTATTTTTCCATTATTTTTTAAATAAATATTTAAATTAATGGAGAAAAAAAGCAAAAAAAAAAAACAAAACAATTTGCAAAATATATAACCACATGCAAAATGTTGACAGATGTTTATTCAGTGATTTTAATATTCTTAGGAATTCAATAAACTTTGCACATTAATTGATAAGAACAAAATCATGTAAACTGAGTCACAATATTGACATAAACATTTTCAAACTGTCAACACTTCTGTCAGACACACATTTGACAGAAGCAAAAAAGAAATAAATGAATAAATTCCTTTAAATTCCTTTAAATTCTCTTCCATATTATCTGTCAATAATTGTTAATAGCAACTATAAAAATACACAAAAAAAAAAAAGGGCGGCATATGCATCCAAAAATTATTATGACACTCGTTCCACAATCATGTTTTAATTAATTTTATTTTTTTATTTTAGAAAGAAAGTTTTTTAAACACGTTCGTCACTTAGCAAATCAGATTCATCTAATTTTTTATGCATACTTTAACCCCATGAAGAAATTTTAAATAAAACTTTTGTTTTTGGCTTTAACCCGGCAATTCCCAGTGTCACCTACAGGTGACAAACATTAACCTTAGTTTTAAACATAGAAACAAATATCACTGATAAATATTGACATTATTTATATACAGACAAGATCCTGTTTTATATCTGATTTTATTTTGGCAACGCCAGAATTTTATTAACTATGGGATTTTTAAAAATCTTTAAGCAGTGTTTTTGATTTTATCATACTGGTGTGTGTCTTATGATAAATAAGTTGTTATAAAAATGCCAAACGGTTAAGTACCACAATATTTTTTTTTAATAAATACTGCTAGATATTCAGGCTAACAATATCAGCAAGTATGTTTAGAAAATTATTTTGTCTCTGCCCAGTGTCACGTATTGGTGACCCCGCTATAAAATCGCAACTAGCTATATTTTTTATTTATTTTAAACTTATTTATAGTGTAAACTAGACGTATTTTTACTATTTTTAATAAAAACAAATTGTTTCTCCCTTTGGCGAGGGTATGGGAATTGCCGGGTTAAGAAGAAGAAACTACATACATAAATCACCGGATGTAGCGAAAAACAAAAAACTAACAAACAAACGATAAAAACCGCTAAATTGGCCCACCTTATAAGGATTGTCATAGGAAATAAATAACACAGTACAACACATAATTTTGGGACTCAATTCTGACAATTGCACGTGAAAGTAGCCCCAAAAATAAGAACTTCTGAATCATTAGTTTTGTCAAGTTGGCTGCCGTAATAATTTAATGGGCATACGAATTTTTTTCCTCAAGGTGGATTTTTATCACTTTTTCTATACTTTAGCACGGTTATATCTCGTATACCGTACGGAATATCTCTTTTGTGGCTGAAGCAAAGTTGTAGATATTGAATAGTAGAAAAAAAGTACGGAACATACCTACCCGAAAAAGGTGCATCCAGTGCCTCAAAAATCGCAAAAATTCCCATTTTTTTAAATTTTTTACCAATTTTTCACGTTTTTTGCTCAATAACTGGATTACAAATCCAATTATGGACCGATCACCATGAAATTAGGTCGTGTAATTTGTGTCTGAAAGTTATTTATCATGAATTTTGTATGTATACCATAATTTTTAACAGATTTATGTACTTTAAAGTGATTTTCGGAAGCGTGTCTTATATGGGAGCTATGACTAATTATGGACCGATCATAAAAAAATTTGGTACATATAATTTGTTCGGGTCCAAGGACGAAAACTGTTGAAATTGGCTGAAATCGGTTCATTATTTCACCTAGCCCCCATACAAATGTCCTCCCGAAATTGGAGTTTATCGGTCATAAATGTTTAATTTATATATGTATCTACACAAATTTCGCTCCAAATAAGTTTTATATAAACAAAATTCATGTCAAAAAATTTTATTATGATCGGTCCATAATTATTCATAGCTCCCATGTAAGACCCGCTTCCGAAAATCACATACAAAATTCATGATAAATAACTTTTATATAGACACAAATCACACGACCTTCATGGTGATCGGTCCATAATTGGATTTGTAATCCAGTTATTGAGCAAAAAACGTGAAAAATTGGTAACAAATTTAAAAAAAATGGTAATTTTTGCGATTTTTAAGGCACTGGATGCACCATATTCGGGTAGGTATGTTCCGTACCTTTTTTCTACTATTCAATATCTACAACTTTGCTTCAGCCACAAAAGAGATATTCCGTACGGTATACGAGATATAACCGTGCTAAAATATAGAAAAAGTGATAAAAAACCTCCTTGAGGAAAAAAAAATCGTATTGCCATTAAATTATTACGGCAGCCAACTTGACAAAACTAATGATGCAGAAGTTCTTATTTTTGGAGCTACTTTCACGTGCAATTGTCAGAATTGAGTCCCAAAGCAATGAACTGAAAAATGTTGTACTGTGTAATAAAAAAAAAACACAAAAACAACATTAAGTGTTAGTGTGTGCAACTCACTCTTTTCGTTTTCGTACATTAGCACGTTTAAAGTTTCAACTTTATTTGATTTCATAATACGAGAACCTTTTATGGCTGCAACTAAATAATAAACAAATATATAAATAAATGAAAATAAATAAATACACAGTAACCAACCAAAAAAAAAAATACCAAAAGGTCTTGAATATTAAATATTTATTGTAGCGAATGCAATTTATTTCATTTATTTTTTGTTTTATTTAGTTTTATTGTTTAATTTTGTTTTACTGAATTGTTGTACTACTTAGCTGGTGGTATTATGAGCACGATTACAATTTATAAATTAAATTATTGGGTGTATGTCTTAAAAATGGGGGATTTACAATAGATGGCGTTTATTTTGAACACGGTTTTTGTTTTCAATAACTTATATGTAATTTTTAAGGGTACAAATCTGTCATTTATTCTTACTTACTTAAGCTGGGTTTCCGCATACACCGTAATCGGCGCCGATAACGAAAACTGAAACTGAAAAACGTTGGTGGTCGTCACCCTCTCGTTTCTGAATTGTTTTCGTTTCGTTGCGGCATAAAACAGAAACGAAATTATTTTTTAATTTTGGATGTCGCACATTAGATAGAATTTCATTATTTTTGACCAAATCTATTATTTTTTCCTCTTCCAATAAAGAAAATTTATTTTTTTTTTATTTATTTTGATTTTCTTTAAATTTGAAATAAAAAAATATTTAAAATAATTTAGTTCCTACAGCACCGAAAACAACCTACTTGAAGATGTTTTCGTTCCGGACCCAAATGACAGGTTTTTCGTTGCCGATTTCTGAAACGAACTTTTTTTCGGTGCAAATGTATGGAATTTCGTTTTCGGTGGGGATTACGGTGTATGCGGAAACGTAGCTTTTTTTGCTTCGAAAATGGGAAGTTTTGCTTTACTTCTTTAATTTGAAAAAAGTGACGCTGAAGCACACAAAGCTTATGGTGAATGTGTTTCATAGGTTTCAACGTGCGATAGATGCTTTGTGCTGTTCAGAAGTGGTGATTTTGACACGGAAGACAAAGATCGCCCAGACCAGCCAAAAAAGTTTGAAGACCAAGAATTGGAGGCATTACTTCATGAAGATTGTTGTCAAACTCAACAAGAGCTTGCAAAATAATTGGGAGCTACTAAAGCAGCAATTTCAAAACATTTGCAAGTAGCAGGATTTATCCAAAAACAGGGAAATTGGGTATCATACGAATTGAAGTAGAGAGACCTTGAGCTTTCAAAATCATTGGGAGCTACTCAAGAGCAATTTCGAAACGTTTGCCAGCAGCAGGATTCATTCAAAAGTAGGGAAATTGGCTACCATACGAATTGAAGCCGAGAGACCTTGAAAATCGTTTTTACATGTCCGAAATGATGTTTGAACGGTAAACAAGAAAATCAATTTAGAACCGAATCATTACATGCGATGAAAAATTGATACATTACGATAACCCGAATCAACCCCAAAGCCAAATATCCATGGATCTAGGGTAAGTATCTGTATTTGGTGGGAGCAAAAGGGTCTTATCTATTATGAACTTCTGAAATATAACCAGACCATCACAGAGAAACTATACCGAAAGCAATTGATTCATTTGAAGCTATCATTGGCCGAAAAATGCACAGAAATCGTAATATTCCATCATGACAACGCTTGGCCACATGATGCAATACCTGTTAAAAAGTATTTAGAATGAAATGGTTGGGAAGTTTAGCCTCACCCGCTTTATAGTTCAGGCGGTTCACCATCCGACTATTATTTGTTTAGATCCATGCAGCACACTCTCTCTGGGATACGCTTCACTTTGGAACAGAATATCCGATATTGGCTTGATTCGTTCTTGGCCTCAAACTTAGGAACATATGTATATGTAGCCAGAAAGATGGGACCAATACTTTGAATAAATTTATATTGTACAATAATGTTTCAAAATAAAGCTAAAGTAATTTTAAAAAATCGCACATTTTTAAGTCATCCACCCAATATTTATATTTGTACACAGAAAGTTTTTTCTGTTATTCATATGTATTTTATTGTAGTATATCTATTTATTATGTAAAAATGCCATAAATATGTTATAAAACACAATGTAAATATGTATGTATGAATTTATATGGCAGTTTTGTTTTATTTTTCAATAAACAATTGTAAATTGTAATGAAAATAATAATGAATTTTATGAGCTTTAGTTGTGGTGAAGGTAAATTTCATTTATTCTCTAAAGCACATCAATGTAAATGTTGAAATCAGTTAATCTGTGACTCTACAGCCGCCCTTAGATTGGGTTCTACAGACAACTGACTACTTGCAGCTATTTGGGGGGACCTGGGAGTTTTGTGTGGGAAGTGTAATTAAGCTTACTCCATAAAGAGATCCATGATCAAGCCAAAACAGATGTTTGTAGGGAAGCATGCAAAACTGGAATGCCCAGTCTCAGCGCTCACTTAAGGCAGATTAAATATAATAATGTGTCTGTTCTGTCTCTTAGTATCTAGGCTTCACCAATCTCACTCCATTGAGAGGACTATTGCGGAGTTGCACCCATAACTGCGAAGCATTTTGGCTTGTCTACAGAAACACCCAGATTCGTTAGCGGGAATCCCAACCGCAACACCCATGTTCTCAGAATCTTTTCAAAGAACTTAAAATTGGTAGATTTTCTAAGTACGGTACACTAACCTAATAGTTTATATAGATGCATATAATTCTAATTAATTATCAGTTTACAGAAAGAGAGTGATATACCAGTAATTTGGTAACCTTCTTAGTGCTGGTTTACACACGTCAAATTTACATGGGCATGTCTTGAGCTTGTAGATGAGAGAGGAAAGGAGATTGCAAAGATTTTCCTCTTCTTCTTCCTATCTCTTCCATAACCTAAAGACTTGTTCAAATAAATTCGACGTGTGTGAAGCAGCACTTAGTCCTTTCACGACAACAGTAAAGCTCACACTACTATCTCCTCGTATATAGGACATACTAATATATCCAGTGTGGAATTGCCCTTATAATTCTAAAAGCATTTGTTCTCAAACTTAAAATGGTGGTTTTTCAAAGTACCGTCCATTTTGGTAAAGGTTTGTGTATGTAGATAAGTATATTTCAGGCTGAAATATCAGAAATACAATGATATATCAGTAATTTGGTCATTTCATGACTACAGTAAAGCTCCAACTTAAAACTAACCCATTAAAGGATATCCTATCGGCAGCCAATAAAAATGTAATGGCAGTCTGACTGTCGATATAAAATCAAATATCCGTCGCATATCCTTAAAATTTTTAAGCAGTTTTTTCTACACTCTTAATAACAGCAATTTAAGCTACAAAAAAGGACTGCATTGATTCTGCAGGCTAAACAAAATTTCACATTCCACACCGAGGATAACAAAATACTCCAACTATTTCACAGATTATTTGGATGCTTTCGTAAAGATTTCAAATATGCAGTACTTACGGATAATAAACCGATTGATCCTATAATGTGCTGCTTAGCAAAGCCTTAAAATTTTAATTTGAGCTTGTATGATTCTAAAAAATTGGACTTAGAGAAATCAAAAAAAACTATTACTCATACTCCTTCTTAATTTGACACAACCTCGTCGTATGAATGATCATGGGAGACTGAATGGTATCGTCTGAAAGCAAAAAAACGAAGGGATGAGTCCCCATATTAAGCATAATATCTGTGAGCAGTAGTTAGAGATGTCAGACATGATAATAAAAAGAGGCATTGGATAGAGTCGGATACACTAAGATCCGTAATTTTCAGAGGAAATGTTCTCAAGATTTTTTAAAGAAACTTAATTTTTTTAGTATCAATCACCAAGCTACGAGAACTATTGCGTATATTTTCAATAGGATTTAAGTCAGCATGTCAAATATAATTCCAGTCAGAGAGTTTAATAGCGACGTTTCCAATATTTCTCTAACTAAAGTACAGATTTGTTTTCCCGGAATTTAATGGTCTTACAACTATTTCCACATCTTTAATAAGATTGGAAGCTGCATGAGTACTTTAATTCCACTGTAATACTTATTATCATGGCGGAGAGTTTAACTTTCACTCCATTTAATAGCGACGGTTCCAATATTTGTCTGCCTAAAATTTACACTTTAGTCCTGCAAATAAGTGATGCTGAGTAATAAGTTTGAAAGAAGAGAAGATACCAATAATTTGGTACGAGATAAAGCAAATTAATTGACACCTAATTTGCAGGTTGCTTCAGTTTCTTTCTCGTTATAATCGAAGTAGATTTAACTTTTCCCCTTTGTCTTCCTAAAGGCCTCTATGTTAAGTTGAAAAGATGGAGCATTTAACAACATTCCATATCTAAGGGAAGGTCTGCCGTCATATTATAAGATCCAAAAGTTACTGGTCTAATGGTTTCAGATTCTGAAAATTTGTGTATCTGTCGGTGTGTCCCCAAAATATCCTGGTCACCCCACCGACAGTTGTTTATTGTGATTATCTGATGTTTTCCGAATCGGTTGCCTCTGTAAATTTCGGGAATTACATATTTCATAGCTATTGGAGTATTTACCGACGATTCAAATAAAGAAAATGGCACTAGATGTGGAGATCAGCACAAACATTCCGCCAAGAGATAGCCGTTGTCGCAGAGAGCTACAAGTGCTTAAAGAACAATACGTATTGAAACTGCGGAAGAATTATCACGTGTCTTAGTGGATCTTGATACAGACATCGATTGTGGGAATACACTACCTTGACTTTGTATACATGACGATGAGATATAAATTCAGACTCGATGGAGACACATTACACATTGTGAATTAATTCTCCAAAATGTAAACAAAGGAAATTCTTGAGTAACAGGACATTGAAAAGCTTACTATGCATGAGTATTCTTTAAATTGGGGATTGTTACAGGATCTAAGATATGTCTTAATGAAGATACAACCGTACACTGACCATATTTGGAGAAGGTGTGGTGATGAAGAGGAAACCATTCATCACTTCCTCTATCAATTCCCTGTACTATCATGGAATCAACTAAAATGTTAAAATACACGATGCTAGAAAATATAAATAAACTGTATCTATGAAGGGTGAGAAGTAATTGGAAATTGGTATCCGTTATATTCAAATTAAATTGGGCAAGAATTTTTAAAAACCCCATTCCTTCTGAAAAGCTACAAGTTTCGGTTGATACGAGGAGTCGCTTAACGTTGAATAATAACCAAGAAATATTATACATTCATTCATTTGAAATTTACCGTAAACAAATCGTTAAGTAACCAAGTCAACTCTATATAATAAATTTGCTTCTTCCAATTTGGGCAAATTTTAACTTTAAATTTTTTAACTTGATTTGACCAAATCGTAATTATCCAAAAGATAAGATGATTTTGTTTATCATAATATCAACGATAACACTGTGCTCGAAATTGACACTTTTTTTCTGTCAAGAAGGACACCCAGTGGGTTAAACTAATTCGGGTATGCTGAATTCAATGGTGCTAAGCGTTTTTTTTTAGGTTAGCTCGTATTTTCGAGATATACCGTTATTTCGAAAATGAAGGAGGTTGCACAACATATATTCGCGTAGTTCAAAAACTGTTTAGTTTCTTCAATAAAATGAAAAAACCTGAAATTCCACAATAAAATTACCTTTAAGTAAGGCTTAATATGTTTTTAATCTTCGCAGTCGTTTTAGAAATATATATTTTTTTTGGCAAAAAAAAATATTTTCTAAAAAAATTTCGAAATTTTTTTAGAAAAGAGGCATTTAATTTGTGTGCTCTTTTGGGTAAAAAATAAAATATCCACAACAACATCAATAAACTGAATGAATTGTGTGTATTTTTACGCTCTATTACGCTCTTTTGTTCACATTCGGGTTGTTTGACGAAAATCATCGTAACCTCAACAATATGAACGCCTACCATGGCCCTAAATTATTCAAATCTGTCCACAACTTTTAATTTTATTCACAAAATATAAGAAATATAACTCGTAGTAATTAGCTACATCGTGCACTGTTTTCTATGTTTAGTACTGCAATAGTCGGCAATGCAGTGCCGTTTTAACAAAACGGCAAGATTTATGTAACTTTTCGGTTTGTTGTTGATTTTGAATCCATAAATTTGACTAGTGGAAAAGTTAAGATATATATACATATATTATATATCAATAGGAAATTGTGTCTTCTTTTCAAAAATGTATAAAATTTTTAAGAATTAGAAAAATTATAGAAGACTTTTTGTAAACATGTGGGAAAAATGTTAAAATGTTATTAGGGGATATTTGCTTCATCTTCTTTTTATAAAATCAAGATTACAAACACGTAAACCCTTTCTTAAAGGTAATTCTTAAAGGTATATCTCGAAAATACGAGCTAACCTAAAGATATGGTTAGCACCACTGAATTCAGCGTACCCGAATTAGTTTAACCCACCGGGTGACCCGCATGACAGTTTTTTCAACTAGCACAGTGTAATGTGTCCAGTTAATGCTGAACTCTCGTGAGGTTATACAGGTTGAGGTTATCCAGAGAAGAGTAAGATAGTGTTGTCCGCCTTTTACATTAAGGGCGGGTCGATGTTCACAATCTGTGGCGGCCATGTTGTTGCTGCGTATTATTTTACCACTGATGCCAAATATCCATGCCAAGTTATAAATATTTATTATTTAAAGGGCATTAGAGCAAATGGAACTTAGTTGGTGCAGACTTAGGTCGAGCGGCTTTTCCGTATAAGAGGGCAGAATAAGACCATTTTTTTATAGTTCATTCCTTTAAACCACTGCACTTTATCAGCATGACAAATACAAATTCAATAATTATAAAACAATTTCTACCTATTTCATATTTTAATAATCAAAAATTACAAAAACTAATCCAACTTGTTATTTTCTTGAAATGAAAGCAAATATAAAAAATAAAATGCAGCCCTGTTGATTACAACACTGCATACAACAAGTTTGGAATTTTTGCACATTATGTAAACTTTCTATTTTTAAATAAAAATTAAAAAAAGAAATATTTTAATTTGCTTTTTAATAACACCACCAGCAGCTAACATATAAATGCAAAGACTTATATTATAGTACCAGGTATTATTAATTGAACTAATTACATTAATATTATTATAATTATTAGCAAAGTATTGTTTTTGTTTAGCATTTTATTTACATAGACGACAACAACAAGAAAAACAAACATAAACACAGAGCAACGTGAGGTGAGTGAGAGAGCAGAGTATGCATACAAATGTTGAAATAAAAAAAAAACAATCATATTAAATTCAACACGATTGTTGTTATTGCAGTTGTTTCTTGTTATTGTTGTTGTTGCTGGTGTATTTTCTTATAACAGTGAATTGTTGAATTTCACGAGTATAACAAACATTCATACATACATGTTGTCAAAGGGAGAACCCAGCTGTTTGTTGTTGACACGTTGACAAATTCTCAGCAGAATTTGTATTCATTAACAATTGTATGGAAATAAATTATAGTATAGCTTGACCACATAATACCCAACACTAGGTACAAGTACAAGTATTCATAATTCAGGACTTTACGATTTCACTCAAATTTTCGGAGTTGCAGTTTTATACCAAATGCCAAACTAATTCGTGCCGCACTTCTTGAAATTCGAAATATGTAATAGCAACCACCAAATGTTCATGTTTGTAAGTAAAATGTTTACATCTGTATAAATTAAATGTAAATGTATCTATCTATCTGTCAATACTATTTATACAAGTATGTAGAAATGTTTGCACATTTGTTGCTCAAATAAGTACCAGTACACCAACAACAACAGCAAACATTTTGTAATAAATACATCTCTATATGAATGACTTGACTTGCTCGCTGTTGTCTGAATAATTGAGTTTTTCTTTAATTTTTTTTGTGGCAATACTTAGCAGCAACTACATCTGACACCTGTTGATTGCATTTATTTACTTGTTTTCATTATTCATTGAACTTTTTTTTTGTTGTTTTCTTTTGCAATTTATTTATAAATTTTGTTAATTTAAGAATATATTTTTAACGATACCAACAAAACAAAAATAGTAGGTAAAATGCTTGTGAAAGGGAATTTTTTAAATGTTTTAAATTTAGCCAAAATTCTTTAAAATGTAATGTAGAGTTTATTTAAACACATGCACATTCATGTTGTCATTCCGACACATTGAAATCATACAAGAAGAGTTGCCAGAAAGTACAAGCACAAACGTTTTTTTTTTTTTATTAAAATAAAATATTAAAACAAGTAAAAGAACTATATTCGGCTGTGCCGAATCTTATATACCCTTCACCAAATTATACTTCAAAATACAAATTTTAAATATTTTTAGGTAAACAAAATTTATTTTTTTTTTCCAAAGTTGTTTTTTTTTATTTTTTGGAAATAAAAAAATTTCCAATTGTTATTTTAAAATTTAAATTTTTTTTTGTGAAAACAAATTCGTGTTAAAAAATATTTTTTTTCCGATTTTGAGCCATTGTAGGTCCAATACGTCTTATGTACATACAGTGGTTGACAAAACAATGGAAACTTTTCCAAATATTCTATATGTAGCCCAAAATTTAAAATATTTTTTTAAAATAAAATTTTTTTTTTAGTATTTATTTGTATTTATATAAATTAACTGAAAAACAAACAATATAATTAATTATATTCTGAAAAAAGGGAACAAAATTAAAAATATTCAATATTTCGCTACTGGCAAAACAATGGAAACTTTTAAACTTCCGCAAGAAAGAAGTGTAAAACGAAAATAATATTTAAAAGAACGATGTAAAAAGCATCCTGTTTACAGTTATTTTATTTTATTTTTAAATTCTGGTAATTTTTCACAATTTCTTTTTCTAAGTTTTTCGCATAATTGCTTTTTTTTAAGTTAACGAAAATGGCTAAAGTTAAGATTTGTGAAGACTTAAAAAATAAAATAATTAACGATTTTAAAGCTGGTTTAAAACAACAAAAGTATCTGTGACAAATATTCAATAAATAATCAGCAGTTTCAAAAATTATAAAGAAATTTCGTGAGACCGGTTCTGTAAAAACTCAACATTTAGGTGAAAGACCTCGTAAGACTAATTTAATAGCGAGAAAGTTGAAGAAATTCCCAAATATAACTCCTCGAGAGGTTCTTAATAGCCTAAAATTAGAAATAAGTACCCGAACAGTTAGTCACAGGGCAAATGAGGCTGGTCTTGGTTGCTATCGTCCTGTGAAAAAACCACTCATTTCTAAAAAGAACCGTTCTGCTCGTCTACAATTTGCCAGGGATCATTTAAACTGGTCGATACAGAAATGGAATACTGTCCTCTTTTCCGACGAATCTAAATACAATTTAAGAGACAGTGATGGGAGAACATTTGTAAGACGACCAAAGGGAAAAAGATTAGATCCAAAGTACATAAATAAGACTGTAAAGTTTGGCGGTGGCAATATTATGGTATGGGGATGTTTTTCAGGCAAGGTATGGGCCCAATTCATATTATAAAAGATACCATGACAGGTATAGGATACAGAACCATATTAAACGATGTTATGTATCCATACGCTGAGGAAAATATGCCCCTAGTTTGGAGATTCCAACACGACAACGACCCGAAACACACCTCTAGTAATGAAATATTTTGAAAAGTTTCCATTGTTTTGTCAACCACTGTACGTCGTTGCAAAGGTCTTTGAAATATCTATCATTAGATAGATATCCATTGTCTATATTAATGACTTAGTAATCCAGATATAGGTCAAAAATCGAGGTTGTCCTGGTTTTTCCTCATATCTCAGCCATTTGTGGACCAATTTTCTCGATTTTAAATATCAACCGAGCCGGAAGAATTCCGGAGATATTAATGTATGAATCGTGTATGTAAGTTATTTGGGGGCTTCGGAAAGTTGATTTCAACAGACAGACGGACATGGCTTAATCGACTCCGCTATCTATAAGGATCCAGAATATATATACTTTATAGGGTCGGAAAATTATATTGTGGAAATTACAAACGGAATGACAAACTTATATATGTATACCCTTGTTACGAAGGTGAAGGGTATAAAAATTAACTTTACATAAAAAGGAAGAAACAATCAAAATCAGTGATTTTGAAATTGGAAAAAACATGTGATAATGAGCTAAATAAATATACATTATTATCAATGGTTCGAAAGAATTAATTCTTAATTCAATTTCCAAAATCAAATTAAATTTTATCTTTTAATATTTTTATTTAAGAATTCATTACGAATTTATTCATAGGCTTAATTCCTCAGTACTTCAAAAATATTGAATTCATTCCTTTGAGAATATTCATTATTTATAAAATTACTGACAAGTTTTCTTTCCATTCATTGCAAAATCGCTTCATAACAATTATTGAATTATTTTTTTTATTCAATTCAAATCTATAACAAATAGACTTTAGACAATCAAATATTCAATTCAATTTTGAAACAAAACCAATCGAATGAAGAAATCACATTTTTATGCAATTTGCATTAGATTTGACTTAACAAAACAAAAATTAAACTTTCAAAGTTTGAATGAATTTTACTATGAATTAATTCCATTATGAATTTTAAACAATTAATGAATTCAATTCAAATAAATGCCTTTGAATTAGATTTGGAAAAATTCGTATTTCAAAAACATAGTTGCATTTTTTCACTGACACTTATTGAAGTTTTTTCGCTTATTGTACTGAAAAATACAACTCTGAAAGTATCGAGTACATAGTTACTTTTTTGCTATTGAGTACCGGGAAAAACTTGAGTACTGAGTACTTTCCTACCATTACTTTGAATTAAGCTTTTTGATAGAAGGAATTGTTGAAATTTTGAGATTTTAGTGAATTAATTAATTTGAATCTCTGATTATTATAAATACTATGTAATAAACTAGAATTACTTTCTCAATAAAAATCAATAAAATATTATTTAAACGTAAAACGTACTTTCCCATTTCAGACGATTTCTAAAGGTCTACCTTTTACTTTTACAAAAAAAAAACTCAATATCTCATAAATTTAAAAAGAAAACTACACAATTTGGCATAAAATAAAATCATTGCTTTTTTAAATTCATAAAACACTTCAATGCAATACACTTTTCCACATAAAAATCCATTAAAATTATGAATAGTATGTAAAAAAAGAAAATTGAAAACAAAAAGTATTGACAAATAACACGCACTGACATGCGGGTACTTTTTTGCTTTTGTGTTAAATGCAGTGAAAAAAGAACTGCAATATTTTTGAGTTTGTTGTGATTCAGTACAAATTTCACGTAACAACAACACGTAGTATGAATTTTTATTGGATTCGCGCCTGCTGGTGACTTATTCTTTTTTGTTTTTATAGTTTTTCGTTTCAAAATCTGTTTATGTTGTTGCATTTCAAATATTTACAAATAAGTGATTATTGGTTAAGAGAAAAATGTAAATCTTAAACATAAACTAGCTACACATAGAATGTAATAAGTAAATATATAGAAAGACACAAAATACTAATTTTCTACATTTTAACACAAAATAACCATATTTACAAATTTTTACTCACTGTATTAAAACTTTCAGATTGCTAAAATATAAAATAAAATTAATATATTAATAAAGCTTAAATTGTAAATTTCGAAACTATTATGTAGTTTAAATTATAATTTCATTATGTCAAAATACTTGAATTATTTAAAGAAACTCAAAAATCGTAAATAATTTTACTCTTAACCATAGAGAAAACACATAGAGCGGAAACTCTCCTGCCAAAGACCTACCTCAGTTGTCAAAAACCTAAGTGGTGAGAATGTATTAGTAAAAAAAACTATGTGAAAACAAAAACAAGTAAGAGTGCTATTCGGCTGTGCCGAATCTTATATACCCTTCACCAAATTATACTTCAAAATTTTAAATATTTTTAGGTAAACAAAATTTAATTTTTGTTAGTTGTTTTTTTTTCATTTTTTGAAAAAAAATTTATTTTAAATTTTTTTTTTTTTAAATTTAAATTTTTTTTTTTTTAAATTTTAAAAAAAAATTTTTGGTTTTTAAAATTTTTTTTTTTAAAAAAAAAAAATTCGGGTTAAAAATTTTTTTTCCCTATTTTGACCCATTGTAGGTCCAACTTGATATGGTCTTATATACGTCGTTGCAAATGTCTTTGAAATATCTATCATTAGATGTCCATATTGTCTATATTAATGTCTTAGTAATCCAGATATAGGTCAAAAATTGGTCAAAAATCGAGGTTGTCTTGGTTTTTTACTCATATCTCAGCCATTTGTGGACCGATTTTGCTGATTTTAAATAGCAAAATTCTCGAAAGCATGTCTGACAGAATTATTGAAGATTTGGATCCCGAAGATATCTGGGGTCTTCAGAAAACTGATTTCAACAGACAGACAGACAGACAGACAGACAGACAGACGGACAGACAGACAGACAGACAGACAGACAGACAGACAGACAGACAGACAGACAGACAGACAGACAGACAGACAGACGGACATGGCTTAATCGACTCCGCTATCTATAAGGATCCAGAATATATATACTTTATAGGGTCGGAAATGAAAAATGTAGAAATTACAAACGGAATGACAAACTTATATATACCCTTCTCACGAAGCTGAAGGGTATAACAACACTCGTATGTGTAACTTTTTTGAGTAATTTTTTTGTTTGAGTTTTTTTCGAGTTTCCGCTCTATGTTCTCTATGCTCTTAACTGCATAGACAATGACTGCAAGTTTTTGCCAATCAATTTTGGATTGGTAACGGTAAACACTTGAGCTCTAAAACATTTTAACATCTGCACAATATTTTGTAATTTCTTAATTTTAGCTATAACTCAAGAACCATTGATGAATTCTCATATCATTCTTTAGCAAAATTGTAGCTAAGATTTAAATAAATATTTTTTTTACCCTTCACCTTAGTGAGAAGGGTATATATAAGATTGTCATTCTGTTTGTAATTTCCATAATATAATTTTCCGACCCTATAATATAAGGAGTGAGATCGAAAAATTCTTAACATACATATATGTTTATAAAAAAGAAACCACTAAACTTACAGCTTTAATTTTTTTTTTATTTGATTGAAATTATTATTACAATTTACAAAAAAAATTATTTTTATAGTTTTAATCACTAGTGATGAAATTTTGAACCTTTTTCGGAAACCCTTCCATTAACGTTTTTATAGTGCTTTCTGTCACTTTGCTCGAACATGTAGTCCATCTCCGTTTAAAATCTACCACACTTTTGGACACCTTTTTTGTACTCTTCAATTCTCTTTTAACAAGAGCCCAATATCTCTCCACTGGCCTTAGCTCCGGGCAGTTTGGAGGATTTGCCTCTCTTGGTACAAATACCACATTATTGTTCTTGTACCACTCAAGGGCTTGTTTGCCATAGTGACAGGATGCCAAGTCAGGCCAAAAATAAGTGGACACATTATGAAGTCTTATGAATGGAAGCAGCCTTTTTTGTAAACATTCCTTGATGTAAATTTCGGTATTTATAGAGCCCGTTGTAACAAATGAGTGGCTTCTTTTGCCGCAACTGCATATTGCTTGCCATACCAAGAACTTTCTGGGAAATTTTGTCTGCTTTTGGGTCCTAAACTTTTCTTCAACATTCCCTCGAGCATCAGCAACATAAAATTTTTGACCTGGAAGTTGCGAAAAATCTGCCAGAACATATGTTTCGTCATCCATTATGCAGCAAGAATATTTTTTTATAAAACTTGACTTCAATTTCCGTGCTCTGTTTTTGGCCTCTAAATTTTTAGTAGCGTTCCTGTCAGGAACTTTTTGAGCCTTGTATGTTTTTAAACCTGCATTAGCTTTAACTTTTCGTACCAAATAGTCCGAGCACTGAGCTAACCGGGCTGCTTTCCTACCGGATGTGTTGGGAGCTCTTTTGAAAATGCGTTCTATTTTTTTGGCTTTAGAAACATCATGTGGACCATTCCTTCTACCTGAACCAGGTTTTCTATCAACTGACAAGTTCTCCCGGTACTGTTTAATAACATTGGAAACAGTTTGACGGCAGACCTTTGTATGCTTGGCCAACTTTTTGTAAGACCAAGTTGGGTTTTGTTGAAAATATTTAATAATTTCAGTACGCACTTTTTTCTGGTCACTCATTTTAATCAGATTAACAAAAAAATTAATATAATTGACATTACACATAATAACTGACATGTTTTTCAAAGGTAACTTGATCAAAAAAAAATTCAAATAATACTTGGGTTAAAAAATGTAATGAAAAACGTGTGTTAAGAATTTTTCGATCTCACTCCTTATATATATTCTGGATCCTTTCGTCTGTCTTTCTGTCTGTTGAAATCAAGTTTCTGAAGACCCCAGATATCTTCGGGATCCAAATCTTCAATAATTCTATCAGGCATGCTTTCGAGAAGTTTGCTATTTAAAATCAGCAAAATCGTTCCACAAATGGCTAAGATATGAGGAAAAAACCAGGACAACCTCGATTTTTGACCTATTTTTGGCCATATTTCTGGATTACTAAGTCATTAATATAGACAATATGGATATCTAATGATAGATATTTCAAAGACCTTTGTAATGACGTTTATAAAAACATAGTAAGTTGGACCTATAATGGGTCAAAATCGGAAAAATATTTTTTATTACGATTTTTTTTTTCACCAACAAATTTTTTTCGCTAAATGTTTAAAAAAAATTGTTTAAATTTAAAAAAAAAAATTTAAATTTTAAAAATAAAAAAAATTTAAAAAAAAAAAAAAATGTTTGATTTTTTAAATTTTTTTTCTCCAAAAATAGATTTTAAATAGCAACCGAGCCGGAAGAATTCCGGAGAACAGACAGACATACAGACATGGCTTAATCGACTCCGCTATCTATAAGGATATATACCCTTCTCTCGAAGGTGAAGGGTATAAAAATAGTTATGTTTTGAGTTCGCAAAAAGTCACTCTTTTAACCGAACTGTAAAAACTCGTGTTGCAGAATTATTCGGTTGAATTTTCTTATTTAAGTTTACATGTTATTTGTTGCTCTAATGATGCTGAGAGAAATGTCCCTTTTTGAAGAAATGCAGATAAATTTTATTGGATTTGACTTGTCTTGAAATAACTTTGGGGATCATATGCAAAGATTATTTATTCATAGACTGTCAATGATTATTGATTCATATATAACAAAGTTCTATTGAACTTGACATTTTCGAAAAAAAAAGTCTGAAATTCTACATTAAGATCAAGACCAGGAGGTGGAGTGAGGTTAAGGTAGTTTTCATACCTACAGCCGGTAAGGCTAGACCTATTAGCCTATCTTGAACACACTAGAACGACTGATAGATCTACATCTAAGAAGATGATAATCGATCTCATTAGCAACGCTCAGCATACCTATCTTAAGGATAAGTCTGTTGAGAGTGCGGTTCATGAGGTGGTGGGTTGTATATAGCACAGTTTGAAGCTGCGTTTTTGGATATAGAAGGAGCATTTAATAACTTAAAGATAGAGGCTATTAGGGATTCGTTAGAAGAACTTAGAGGTCATAACTTCCTGGTGAGTTGGATAGTTTCAGTGCTGGATGATAGCAGGATGATCAACTCAACCTTGGGGGACGATAAACTCAGAAGACGAGTTAGAAGACGAGAAGAACACAGCAAGCTGGAGTTCTTTCTCTTCGTTTGTGGCTACTGGCGGTAAACTCTATTCTCAAAATCTTTGAGTCTAAAGGTAGAAAGATAGTAGCCTATGCGGATGACGTGGTGATTCTGATTAAAGGAAATTTTCTCTCCGCTATCAGTGACATCATGCAGTAAGCACATGGTAATCTCTCGTCCTGGGTAAAATATAACGGTTATGGTGTAAACCCATCGAAGACAGAATTGTTGCTCTTTACCAGGAAATACAGGATGGAGAGATTAAATTAGCGGAAACTAAATATCGTCGAGCTGATGTTATCAGAGGGAGCCAAGTATTTAGGGATATTTCCTTAATAGAAAATTATCATGGAAACTAAATACATACTCACGAAAGATTAAAGAAGGGCCTTAATGCCCACTATACATGCAGGAACTACATTGTCAAGAACTGGGTTTGCGACCAAGTATAGTAAATTGGACCTATACATCTGTTATGCCTATTGTTACTTATGTTTGTACAGTGTGGTGGGAGTCAATGAGAAACGTAGTTATAGGATTATACTAAACAAAGCTCAAAGGTGTGCATATACAGGTATAACAGATGCCATTGGCAGCACCCCACAGGCGGTCTTGGATATACCCCTACTACCCATTGAGAACTATGTTGAGAGTGTGGCGACAAGGAACATAGGCTATTTGAGACCTCGTTAGTGAAACCAATGCCGATATGTCACACTAGAATATTGAATGAGACAGGTCTTATCGGTCAGGAAATTATTCCTACAAGAATCTCTGATCATAGGCTCTCGACCAGTAGGTATGAATGGATTGGATCCGATCAACTGTTCGAAGGGGGTGCAATTTTCACTGACGGATTCAAGATGGACTCTGGTACAGGGGCCGGGGTTTATATGGTCGGCAACGATATTAAACGGTCACATAGTCTCTCTGACGATTGCAGCGTCTTCCAGGCAGAGATATTCGCGATCTGGAAACCCATGGAGTTGTGAGAGGTATCTGTAGTGACAATTTATGTAGACTGGTGGGACTTAAGGCTTTGAAATGTCATTCGATTCATTCTAGATTAGTGGAGGACTGCAGAAGAGCTCTTGAAGAGTTATTGGTACACTACTCAATCAGATTGAGTTGAGTACCAGGGCACTGTAACATACAGGGAAATGAGGAAGCAGATGAACTAGCCAGACTTTTTCGTGTTATCTGACGTGCACACCCCTTCCAAAATAAACTAAACTAAACTTTTAACTCATGAGGTGCCAAGCGATTTTTAGAATGTGTTTATGTTATAGAACCAATGGTTTATAAATATTTCTGAGACATCCAGCTGGGGTCGCCGTAATTTTCTTTCATCACTTTAGATATAAGGAGATTTACTTTTTCTCACCACTAAATTTCTGATATGTCATTGTTTTGCTTGCATTATTTTTTTTTGTATTTGTGCTCTTTAGCAAATTGTTTTTTATTTTTTTTTCTGGTTTTATTAGTTTTCCTGGACATTTTCTTTTCCATTAAACCCCATTATATGATTTTCGGCTTTTAGTTTTTATTTAATTTTGTTTTATTTATAAAGTGAATTTATTATGAGCATTACATGAAATATGTATGTTTACCTTTGTTTCTTATGCTTGCTCTCTCGCTCTCTTAATGATGTTGTAAGATATTTATGTACATATGTATGATTATATGTAATGTTTATGATTGTTTATTTGTATGTCTGTCTGTATGTCTATCTATCTGTACATTAAAGTAATGTAATTTACAACAAAACAGTAACAATAATAAAAACAAAACAAAAAAATTAGGTCATGTTTGTCTTTGACCATCAAAGTGTGTGAGAGAGTGAGTGCAAAGAATTGTAGAATAATATAAAATGATAAGAATTATGATAAATTATTGTTGTTGTTCTTGTTTTTATTAGTGTTGTTACTAATGTTTTTTGTAAAATAAAGCCAATAGAATAAAGTCATAAACAATTTGTTTACAATTTAAATGGAAAACCAAAGACTGATGGATGGATGGTGTTGTTGTGTACAACATAATTGAGGGATTATTAATGAATGTTAATGACGATTAAATAGTTTAATGAAAGTAATTAAGTAAATAAATATGTTGATGAAGTGTGTAATAAAATAAAACTGTGATGAAGTAGAATAAATGAAATAAATCAGGCTTTTATATTTATAAAAATTAAAAAAAATAGAATTATTAAAAATATGAAACTTATTTTAAAACGTCCTCGACTTTTTAAATGCCATTTACCTAATACCTTAATTGAAAAACTAAAATACTCGCATCTATTTTTAAAAAACACCTTTTAGATATACAATTTAACGCCCAATTTCGTGTAATTATAACTGTTTAACAAAACCAATAATTTAAAAGTTTATTTGGAAACAGAAATTCATAAATCCTCATCCTACAACTAATGACACTGTCTGCCCGAGAAGATTAATAAATAATTAATTACAACTTACGCATGTAATGAAACTACATACATTCATTCATATATAAAATGTATATAATTCCAAATGTCTGTATTGACAATTAAACTTAATTTCCATTTCTAGTTTATTATTAATTTATGTACGTATGTACATACATATATTTTTTTCTTGTTTAGTTTTTTAAAGTAATTGTACATTTTTAATGGACCCACAACAGCAGACGCACTCATATAATGGTTAAGTTCATTGGACAATTTACTGTGTTTTAATATAACTAGGTAGGAGTACTTATTTTGGTACTTTTTCACTATTTGGGAGGGACCATTAAAATTAGAAAAATATAAATATTAAATGATGAAACTGAATTTTTAAGTTCGTATGTCTTTTAATTTGGTCTGGATGGTAGACGCCAAACTAACGTAACTCTGAAAATTTCAGTCAAATCGGATTATGTTAACCCGTCCCGTCTCACATCGTCTCTGAAATTTGACTAGATACCAGCGGCGTCTCAAATTCGTCTGCCTGTCAAAATGGTCACCGAAAAAAAAGTACGTGGAAAAATAATTAAAACTTTTCATAAAAATTCAATATGGACTTTAAACAAGTAAGAGAGCTATATTCGGTTGTGCCGAATCTTATATACCCTTCACCAAATCATACTTAAAAATAAAAATTTGAAATATTTTTGGATAAACAAAATTTATTTTTATGATTTTTTGGAAAAAAAAGTTTTAGAATTGTTTTTTTTTAAATTTTAAATATTTTTGGATAAACAAAATTTATTTTTTTTTGGTTTTTTTTGGAAAAAAAAATAAATTTTAAAAAAAAATTTCGAATAGTTTTTTTAAATTTAAAATTTAGCAAAAAAAAAACTTTTGGTGGAAAAATTCGGGTTGATTTTGGAAAAAAAAAAATTTAGAATTGTTTTTTTTTTTAAATTTTTAATATTTTTGGATAGACACAATTTTTTTTTTTTTGGAAAAAAAATTAAATTTAAAAAAAAATTTCGAATAGTTTTTTTAAATTTTTTAAATTTAAATTTTTAATAAAATTTAGCAAAAAAAAAACTTTTGGTGGAAAAAAATTCGGGTTAAAAAATATTTTTTCCGATTTTGACCTATTGTAGGTCCAACTTACTTTGTAGGTCCACTATACATATCCATATTGTCTATATTAATGACTTAGTAATCCAGATATAGGTCAAAAATAGGTAAAAAATCGAGGTTGTCCTGGTTTTTTTCCTTATATCTCATCCATTTGTGGACCGATTTTCTCGATTTTAAATAGCAACCGAGCCGGAAAAATATTGATGTATGAATAGTATATGCAAGTTATTTGGGGGCTTCGGAAAGTTTATTTCAATACGGACAGACCGACAGACGGACAGTCGGACATGGCTTAACCGACTCCGCTATCTATAAGGATCCAGAATATTTATACTTTACAGGGTGGGAAAATTATATTGTGGAAATTACAAACGGAATGACAAATTTATATATACACTTCTCACGAAGGTGAAAGGTATAAAAAATAGCAAAAGATTTGAACGTTCATGGTCACACTGTTTAAGGAAGACTTGTACATTGAAAGAAAACCTGGATCAAGAAAAAAAAAGGCAAAAGAAGTCGAACAACTCTTTCGAAGAGCTTCAAACACTTTATCAGAAAAGCAACTCGTAAAGTTAAATGCTCAGATTATTTTGTGTGCAGAGCCAAAGCTAATGCTGGGTTGAAGTCGTATAAAGTTCAGAAAGTTCCAGATCGCAATGCGGCAAAGAACTTAGAAGCAAAAGAACGAGCGAACAAATTGTGTAAACAAATACACCTGTTGTGTGATGGATGATGCAACTTATGTACTGACACACTTTTCACAACTACCGGGTCAAGATTTGTATGCAGCAAGAACAATACCGGACAAAAAAACAAACAAAATTCCGCTAGAAGATTCTTGTGTGGCAAGCCATTTGTAGTTGTGGCAAATGAAGCCAATCATTTGTGACATCAGGCACGATAAACACAGAACAGAATGACTTCATATTTCTGGCCTGATTTGGCATCATGCCACTATCAACGGCCCTTGAGTGGTATACAAACAATAATGTCAATTTTGTACCACAGGAGGCAAATCCACCCAACTGTCCAGAAGTTCGGCATGTAGAAAAGTATTGGGCACTTGTAAAAAAAAAGAATTAAAGAACACATGAAAGGTATCCCAGGACATGTCCGCTTTTAAGCGTAAGTGAACTACCTACCTCGTCCAAAAAGTTAACTCTCTAACCGGCAAAACATTAAAAATTAGCCGATGACGGCAATAATTTTTTTCAAGTATATATAGTCAAAACAAGCGTAAGTTTTAATTTTCAGGCAGACCGTATATTGTTGAAGGAAACAAGTCACGGAAATCTGGAAGCTGAAAAGCAGTTCCTTATCGTACACATTGTTGAGACTATGTCCACAAAATGGTAAAACAACCTAATCATAATATTGCGAGTCTTAGCTCAAATATGGTATCGACCCTGAGATTTACTCCACACATGCGATCGTTGTATTCTCGAATAATTTAAGGACAGTTGATTTCGATGGATTTCTTCTGCTTTCTATCATACCGATGAGCTTGGATTTGTTAGAGATGGGGCTGAATAATGGATTCGGTTCTGAAAAAAAAGATTTAAGTCGAACTATAATGATTTTTATGATCTTTAAAAAAACAACAAAATTCACTTTTGATGATCTCTCTATAACCAACTCGTTGATTGTTGATGCAAATTTTAATGGTACAATTAAGCTCGCAAAAAGTACAATTTGTAATTTCAGTTACTCATCCCTGATGTATGACAACAATTACTGGTACAACACAGCAACAACAAAAACAACTAACCAATACAAGTGACAAAATTTACAATAACAAGAAAAAACGTCTTATGACGACATATTTCGAACACAATTTCGTTAAAGAGAAAGGCATAAAGACACGGAGAGTGTAACTTATTGTTCAAAAGAGTGACGAGGAGCAAGAACAGTAGCAAATAAAGTCGATGACAGTTGTTTGGCAGACGAATAAAAAAAAACAGTGTTATTAAAAATATACAACAAAAACAAGCACGTGCCCAGTAAACAAATGAAGCAGTAAAAAAAATAAACAATTTTAACATACTAATGTTTTTCTTAACGGGGCACACACACACAGGCTTTTAACACTGTCCCCAAACACCACCTCACAAACGTTTTTGCCATCTAAGCCAGAGCAAGAGGCAGCTGAAGAAGACGAGACTCCTCGTACATAAATGTTAATAAGCAAGCAGGTTGTTGGCACACAAAATCATATGAACATATGTTGTTGTTGCTGCCATACAGCCGAAATGTGGGACAATAAGAGCAACATCATGCAAAAAATACTGAATAAAAAAAAAAGTGGACACAATTTAAAATACATAAAGAAAAAATGCGACATACTGGAACTGCCCACAATATGTACAAATAGCGACAGACAATCGGCCAAAAAGTAAAAAAATTATGAACGTTTTCATATCGAGGGAAAGTTTTTACGTGTGTGTGAGAGAGAGAGAGAGAGTGAGTACATTTTTGTTATCGATTACTAGATCACGTTTTTAGTACGATGACGTTTTGATGTCGTAAATAAACCTTTGATTGAACTTAAAAAAGAAAACTAATAAACATGGTTTTTTTTTGTTGGCTATTGATTTGTAGAAAATCTAGTTTAAATAAAGAAAAATATTGGCAAAATTTTTGGTGTTTTCAAATGTTTATAAACCCAACAATAGACATGTTAATAATTTGACAAATAATGGCTAGACGATAAGAAAATTATCGATTTAATGTCTATAAGAGAGAATATCAAATATTTGTTAATTATTTTTGATAAATTATATATAAGAAAATTACTATATTAATATTTAGAAATATAGTGGTTGACAATACATTGGAAACTTATGCAAATATTCAATTAATGTGACACAATCCAATCAAATTCTTCATTTCATTAATATATGGGCAAAAAACTATTTTGTTCAAATTTTAAAAACCTTTTGAACAAAAAGTAGTTCTTCAGGGTGTAAATAAAGTGGCCCGGAAGAACGGAAGATGCCAAACGTTCTTGACGCCCAGTTGAGCTCTCTACGCCCGAAACAATTAAAAAAATCACGATATTGTGTTGCCCGATCGGAGATTGAAAGTGCGAGAGATTGTGGATGCATTAGGCATCTCATATTGCATGATCACTTGGTTTGCTCACAATCAGCCACAAACACAATAATGTGACAATTTCAGGAATGCTTGAAGTTGTTCAACCGCAGTATGGACGAGTCTTTGCCTCGTTTCGTAACCGTGGACGAAATGTGGATCCACCACAAAATAACAGTCAAAACAATGGGTTTCTCGGAGTGAATCGGCGCCAAAGGAGGCCAAGGTGGGTTTGTCAGCCAATAAACTCACGTCAACCGTTTTTTGGTATGAACGCGGTATAATCCACATTAACTATCTTCAAAAGGATAAAACAATCAATGGCGAATATTATGCCAACTTATTGGGTCGATTTAATGAGGATTTGAAAAAAACGACCGCATTTTGCGAAGAAAAAAGTTTCCATAGCAAAAATCCTTGAATACGAATTGCTCCCTCATACGCCCTATTCTCCGGATTTGGCCCCAAGTGACGTTTTTTGTTTCCAAACCTGAATAAATGGATCGGCGAAAAGAGATTTGACTTCAACGATGACCTAGACAAATTATTTGGAAGGATTAACAAATTGTAGAAACGTTGAGCAAAGTGTACAGACTTCATAGGAGACTATGTTGAAAAATAAAATGATTTTTTTTTATCTATAAATCTATGTTTAATTCAAAAAAACTGTGTTTCATTTCATCAAAAATTATAATGAGCAATGAGGATCATTTCCATCTTAGCGGTATGTAAATAAACAAAATAATCATTTCTGGGGCACCGAAAATTCGTATATCACCCACGAAGAGTCATTACAGCCGCTCAAAGTTACTGCATGGTGAGCTGTTTACGCTGGATGAGTCATCGGGCCATTTTTTTGAGAACGCCGAGAGACAAACAACTACTGTGGACCGCACGCGCTACAAAGCCATGATTACCGAAATTTTCTTCTTCCTCAATTGGAATAATTGGAACTGGAGAACATGTGGTTCCAACAGAACAGTGCAGCGGCGCACACTGCTCGAGCCACAACCGATATTCTGAAGGAAGCATTTTCGGGTCGCTTAATCTCTCGTTTTGGTGATTTGCTCTGGCCGACCGGGTTTACTTCAACTAGCCTCAGACTCCTGAAGCCCTTAAGTCGCCGTTTACACATGCAGATTTTCCTCGCATGAAAGTTTACTTTATAGGCAAAAGAGGCAAGAGGAATAGAAAGGGGTACACACTCTGATGTACTTGCAATTCGTTGTGTGTTTTCGTTCCTAATACCTACATACACAAAAACATGCACATTAATGTGCAAACTGTCTGCAATAAAAATCTTTGTGTGTAAACGCGAATGCAAGTTTAAAGAAGAATAATAAAATCTTATGCGCGAAAAATCTTACAGTGTAAATGGGGACTAAGGAGAATATTCGAGAACGTGTCGCCCGAAGTTCTGGTAAGAGTGATGGAAAATACCATAAAACGAGCCCGTATTCGATCCATTAAATTGTAGGTCAATCGTGAGGATTCAATTCCTGTATGAAATGAACTTTGTAAGCAAGCAAATCAATACCTTACACAAAATGTTCAATAAATTGGATGGACACAAGTTCAATTGTTGAGCTCAATGACGAATTAACACAATCGCTTTCTGTGCGCACTGTACGGCGTCTTTCAAGATGCGAATTATCGCTAAGAGTAAGCGTATTGCGAAAACGACCCATAGTTTCTCGAATTTAATGCTCTTACAGATGATTATGAGAACCTTAAAATTCAGATAATGCCCGATTAGTTTGTCGGATTGAATCATGATTTTCAAAATAAATTTGAACAATTTGCAAACGTTGTTCAGATGTGAGTCGATTCATGATAAATTGTCAAACCAAACTAACCTCAAAACAACCGAGAACTGTCAAATCAGCTGTCACAGAAAACAGAATTTAAACTTATCCTCATTTGTATTTCAGGCCAGATTCAGAAAATTAACGCTTGTGTTTCTGATTCAGGCCCTTAATTAATTTAAATTAGACATTACAACAATTTTCCTAAAATTAAATAGCCTTTCTTAAAGCATCTTTTGTGTTTTCTAAAGTATAACAAACTATGTAAATGAATCAATAAAAAAACCAGTATATCTATATTAAAATCTATTTACAAACATTAACAGCCTATTAAACAATTTAACTTATATTTGAGATTTAAATAATTAAATTACTATACATGTTCAACACTTACCCATCATAAACGCGACACGTCGAATTGTTAATCCTCTTGTCCGAACACCGTCTACGGCGATCCTCGAACAAATCCTTAACCGCCGTCACACCCAACACAAATAACACCGGTATCATGGCCACCTCTTTGCCGAACGCATTTATCGCCGGAAACCAATTGAGTAAAACGATAAAAATAAAATACAAATTTGCCACCCGATGGAATTGTTCTAAAAGATTTTTCGGTATAAATGACAGCAGCGTGTATTTGGTAGTGCGTATTTTATTGCCCACAAAATGACCATTGGGATGATCACGTTTGGGCGTTTTCGGGGGTACGGTATGATTTGGCACTACAACGCGATAGGGACGCTCTTCCAGATTCTCTGTACGACAAATGCCGACACGTTTCCACCATGGCGGCGCCTCCGAACGACGCAGTGTGTAAATCGATTCGGAGCGAGAGGCCTGACGTGAATGGCCACGGCCAGCGGCAGAGGAGGGTGCCGAGGGGCCAAATTCGCGGGTTTCGTTTTCTTCTTTGTGGCCGGGAGGTAAAATGAAATCGGTTTTAGAGCCCACACGACTATGGCCACGAGGCGTGGCAGATGCTCCGGGAGAATCGGTGATCTGACCTTGGGAAAAGGCCCGTTGATGGCCTTTCATGGCCGATTTGATGGGACGGCCGCTAGGGCCCAATATAGCGCCACCACCATGACTGACAGAACGTGAGTGGCCTCGTCCTGACCCCGCCACCATTAACGAATGTGGATTGGGATTTATAAAAGCTACACCGGGTATACCACCGGTGGCCGTACTACCGATAACGTTTCCACCAACACCACCGGGGCCCGGAAACACATAGGTCCGTTCGGGCTCCTGTAAGCTCAACAGACCCGTCGCTGTATTGCTTAGTGGTATGGCAGAGGCATTTAGGGGATCGTAAACTGCGGCCGCATTCACAGTCGGCGTTGTCGTCCCCGTAAAGCCTGGCGGAGCCGATCTCTGCTGTTGTACAACTGTAAACTTTCGCCTCAACTCTTCGGTATTCGCAGAAGGCATTTTCACAAGACACCATTAGTTTCACAAAAATAAAATCACAGTTTTCTTTTCTTTGTTAATTTCTTTTTTCGTTTTTCCTTAGTTCAACACACTCTATTCTAAAATACTCAATAAGTTGTTAACGATTAATGACAATGATAACTGACATTTAATAGCAGTTATCGCAGATGTTTGCTTTTCAAAAACGCCATCTTGCATGAACCGACGACATCGCCAAACCAAACCAAACACTTTGTAGCTGTTGCTGTGTGTGAACTGCAAGTAAATGAAAAGAATGAGAAGAGAAACAATAAGAAAATGTTGAGTTTTTCAGATTATCAATTATAAACTTAATAGTAATTGTTCGAATGAGAAACACAATAAAGATAATTAAAAAAAAAATAAAATAAATCTTAGTACAAGTTATTTACAAGTTTGCTGGTTTAATGAACTTGTTTTAAATATTTATTATAATGTAGCCCTACACCATGAAGTCTTAAAATATGGTCCTTCGAATGTTTTAAGCAAACATTATATAAATGGTCCTTCGAACATAAATAAACGATTCAGTTGATATCAGTAAAACTTCCATATGTCCATCACTTAAATTTCAAATCTAAAAATAGCCAACATGATTCCCTTTTTTTAAATTTATAAATGACATTTTTACTGGCTCGTGCATCCCCGTTTCTTGCGACCTTTTAAACTTTATCTACTCTCCGTAGTATATAAAAAAACAATACAGCATTGAGATAAATATTGTATAAAATTGCAGATAAATTTTATTTATATTGTTTTTATTTTAATTTTCCACAACAATTGTGTGAAATTATTTAAATTATGTTTTCAAAATACCAACATAAATTATTAAAATGCCAGCTTAATAGTACTTTTGTTTGTTTGTTTGTGGTTTTGTGAATTTAATTGTGTTCCATTTAAATTAGATACGAGTTGTATAAGAAAATATAAATACATAAGAACGTAATAAATATTTCAAAATTCATTGCCAAATATTGTGTATAAACGAGGGTCATGTGATTGAATTTAACAAAAATTCAAAGCCCTTCACTTACAAAAACAAAAATTTGAGTTCGATGGAATGATGGCGATGTTGAAAGATATCTGGTTTTGTAGCAGGTTAATGCAATTGAACGATATTGTTTGCTTAATCGGTCGGTGAACGTCGCAATGTGGATTGATGAATGCTCCAGAAGACAACTGAACTTCATAGAGAGCCACGATTCTTTAACAATTTAAGAGCAATCGGATTATAATTTTAATAAAAAACATGAAAATTACCACACGCGCATCTCCAAAAAAGGAGCTCCCCCTAAAATCGGCATTTCTGTTGATACCAAGTAAGATGATGAAGTCCTTGGATTTGGTTAGATTAAAGGCCCAAAGAATTTCATTAGAGTCGAAGTTTGGTGCCGAAATAATGCTGATAATCTCGGCAAAGCAATTAAATATGTATTTCAAACTCTATCTCTGGTGTTTGGTAGAATACAATTCATTATGAGGAGTTTAAACCTGTGCACCACTCCAAATTATGCTCGCACACAAGATGAGTTTTAGACTCTCTTGAGAATACCTCGAAGTGTTTTATAATATAACAATTATAATTTGAGAGGTTTGTTGTCAAATCTGTGGACTACCGCAAATGCTTCATTAAGACGTGACACTTCTTTTATCTATGTATTTACCAAGAAATTATTTTATACACTCGCCAAAGAAGTCAGAAAAAATCCAAGCTTCTGATTACTCAAGCCCCAATGAATATTATGAGGGTTGAAATATGGTGCTGGAATATCCCTACTGGTGAGCAGAGACCTGCGCCGACTAAATTTCACGGAGGCGGCGGCGGCTGCGGCGGCTGACTGGCGCCTCAAAGCCGGCTGTCAGCCGACTAAAGAATAACTACTCAAATTCTAAATAACTAAAAATTTTAAAAGTGAAATTCCGAAAATTTTATGAACTTTTTTCAAAACGGCGGCTATTTCAAGCCGACTTAAGCCGAACAAAATTTCGGCGGCGGCGGCTTTAAAAATTTATCGGCGTCTCGGCTCAGCCGGCTTACAGCCGTTCGGCGCAGGTCTCTGCTGGTGAGTACGTGATATATTACGAGTTCTGTCAATTTGGATTTAATAACACCCCATTAGCATACTACAAAAGTCTTAGCGGTTGCCAAAACTCCAGCAGATTATCACGTTCAAGGTTGATCTTGTAGATGACAGTATTTTAGGTGTTAATACATAAAAAGATACATATATGTATCATAAATATATTTTAATTTCGAGTACCTGGAGTACCAATCTCGTTTTAGAACATTTATCTTCCTCTGACTCTTCTTTTTCCTGTGATTTGCCATCGTTTGGACCTCATACTCGTCTATCACACCGATATTTAAAGCGATCTATCACATAGCGATCACGAGGAAATAGCGTAGCTGTATTGTCAACAATGAATAGGGCTTAGGAATACTATGCTTTGAAAATACGAATTTGTATCATAAATATATTTTAATTTCGAGTACCTGGAGTACCAATCTCCTTTTGGAAGATTTGCCATTCTCTGTCTGAGAGCGGTTTGTTTTTGAAACGTATTGAGAACGGAAACTTATACTTAAGACAGTCGTCTATATTTTCAAGAATGAATAGCGCATTGGAATACCTTGCTTTGAAAATCTATTTCTGACTCTTCTTTTTCCTGTGATTTGCTATCGGTTGGACCTCAGACTTGTCTACCACAGCCCGAGATTTAAAGCGATCACGAGTAAATAAGGTCGCGACAATTCGTAGCTGTATTGTCAAGAATGAATAACTCATAGGGATACCTTGCTTTGAAAATCTATTTTTGACTATTTTTCCTGCTTTATACCATCGGATTGGTCATCAGACGTGACGGACATTTGTCGGGAAGTAGATGTGTTTTCATATGCCTGAAGAGGAGAAGCTCGTTCGCAGATCAGATATACATGAAGATTTGCCTTTCTCTGTCTGAGAGCGGTTACTTTTTGAAACGTTTTGAGTACGGAATCTCTATACTTAAGACAGTCGTCTACCACAGTCAGGCTATCTTTTCAAGAACGAATAGCGCCTTGGAATACCTTTCTTTGAAAATCTATGTCTGATTCTTCTTTTTCCTTTGATTTGCCATCGTTTGGACTTGATAATCATCTAACACACCGATATTTAAAGCGATCTATAAAAAGGCGATCACGAGGAAATAAGATAGCGACAATTCTAGCTGTATTGTCAAGAATGAATAGGGCTTAGGAATACCATGCTTTGAAAATCTATTGTTGACTTTTTTCCTGATTTATCCCATCGATTGCTTCACAGACTTGAAGGCCATTTGTCGGGAAATATATGTGTTTTCAGCGAGTCTAACACAGCCCGATATTTAAAGCGAGGAACTGCGATCGTGAAAAGTAGTAACTCTCTTGTCAAGAATCAATTGCCTAGGAATACCTTGATTTGGGAATCTATTTCTGAATATCCTTTTTTCCTGCGTTTTCCTTTATATATTTCAAGCAATCTAGTGCATCACATGCATTAGGAATTGCGGTCGCGAAAATTCATGGCTGTCTGAACAGCACGTTGGTATACCTTGTTTTGAAAATCTATTGATGGAAATTTGTCGTGAAATTTATGTGTTTTCATGTGAATGGAGCGTTACTGTGACTTTTAACATCACTTGTTGTACAGACTTGAAGGCCATTTGTCGGGAATAGATGTGTTTGCATATGAGGGGAGCGAGTCTAACACAGACCGATATTTAACACGATGTAGCGCATCCCGTGCATTAGGAATTGCGAAAATGCATGGCTGTCTGAACAGTTCGTTGGAATACCTTGTTTTGAAAATCTATTGATGGAAATTTGTCGGGAAATTTACGTGTTTTTATGTGAATGTGGCGAGTTACTGTGACTTTTAACATCACTGCCTGAGAGGTCGATTAACGTTTCCTGACTGGAGCATAGAAACTCGTTCGATGATGAGATATACATTAAATTATTTTCATTTATTTGTTTTCCAAATTTTTTATTTATTTTCACATTTGGTCGTTAAGTAGACTAAGGCTACAATCCGTCATAGTTTTAAGACTGTAGTGAAGCTGTTAGTGACTAGTCCTCTTTAGCCATTGAGGTTCTCAGCTGCCTGCTACTGCTACCAAACATTTTAACCTTACAAGTGGGAGTAAGAAAGAAGGGGTAATACAAAGTATTGAAAAGACTTTATCCTTAGACAAAGGATTCAACCACACACTTGCCATTCGGGTTCTCAGCAATGCAACCAAACACCCTTAACGTTTTTAATAGTAGTATAAATAAGATTTTGTACCATCGAATCGTCATATGGTGGAAGTTTTGCTTTGCTTTTTAATTTGAGAAAAAGTGCCGGTTGCTTACCGAAGCGTATGGATGTGAAGCCCGTATCCATGGCTCTGAAGTAATTCTGTGTATTTGGTGGGACCAAAGGGATCATATTTATTATGAGCTGATGAAATCTGGCCAGACCATCACAGGTAAAATGTACCGAACGGAACATATTCGTTTGAATCGAGCCTTGCCCGAAAGACGCCCAGACATGAAACCGTAATATTCCATCATGACAATGCTAGGCCACATTATGCAATACCAGTTAAAAAGTATTTAGAATGAAGTTTTTTTTAGAAGAAATTTTTCCTCACCCGGTTTATAGTCCAGACCTTGCCTCGTCCGACTACAATTTGTTTCGATCGATGCCGAACGCTCACTCTGGTATACGCTTCACTTTGGAACAGAGTATCCGATATTGGCTTGATTCGTTCTTGGCCTCAAAAGATGAACAGTTCTTTTGGCTCGGAATCCATATGTTTCCAGAATAATGGGATAAATTTATATTGTACAAATGTTTCAAATAAAAGAAAAAAATTTAAAAAAATAAAGCATTTTTAAGTTTTGCACAAAAATTCACTGCTTTTTCTTGCAAACTTTTTTTTAAAACACTGAAACAAATTATATTTACACTTTCCAACACCAGCCGCTGACGACTGTTATTACAAGAAAATTCAAGGACTTAATGTAAACAGCTGTTTAAAAAACTTTGAAATTTACCTTCATTATTTAAAATAATGTCTAGCATGTGTTAAGATTACATAGCCGTAGTTAGTCATTAAATAGGCTACGCTAACGTTAAAAGTGTAACAATAATTGAGGTTATGATGTGTGGTATAAGTAATCAATAACTTTGAAGTTTTCTTTGTGAATTTTTGATTAAGTTAATAATAAAAAAAAATACACAGACAGTTTAATATTACATTATTTTATAAAACCAAAGACAAAGACATGTAATAGACATGGGAAAAACAGAATTACAAATAATGTTTAAAGAAATTTTATTAAAATTTCTTTTTAAAACCACTCAATTTTGTTATGGATGTAACAATATAACTGAAATACAACTCAATATTTCCAGTATTATAAATTATGTTGCAAACAATGGAATAAAATCCATAAAATATAAATGTAATATTTAGTTTTTTGCTATAGGCATGTAAACACCTTTCAAAACAATTGACAGCTCTAAATGACAAACCAATGTTCGAATGTCAATCAAAACTGACACATTCAGGTGAAGTTTACAAAACATGATGTGCATTTGTACAACAGAATGTTCTATGTAGAGACAGGAATATATTTTTTTTTTTTTTAAATTAATATGGGTTAATATGAATTTGTGTTTTGTATTTAAATGACAATGTTTGTATATGAAAATAAAACACACAGATTTTTTAATTAGTTTATAGATTTGAACAAAGATAAATTACTAATTTAAGCATTTTAAATTAATCCGTTTTGTTTTGTTATTAATTCAATAAAATCCCATTAAATCGCTATAAAGAATCATACAAAATACACAAAATTTGTTTAGAAAATAGTACGAGTAGTAGTTGAGTACATGCCGCCCCATTTTATTTGGCTTATAAATATAAATTTTCATTTTATATTTTAATTTGCTATTAATAAAACACATTTTGAATCATTATGAGAATAAAACAATAATACTAAAAACAAAATAAACATATTATTTCGAATGCCACTCATTCAATAAATAAATTGTTTTGTTTTGTGGCCAGACATGTAAAGGAATTGAAACTTTATTAGAATTAAAAGCATTAACAATTTATTATTGGATGTATGACTTAAAAATGTGGGATTTTTTCAAATTTGTATGACCTTTTCCGAGCCAAAACGAATCTTTTGAAGCCAAGAACGAATCAAGCCAATATCGGATACTCTGTTCCAAAATGGGATCGAAAAAGTCATTCGAACTTCGACATCATACAGATGGAGGCTACCCCGAGGCATGTAAAACAAGAGCCGCGTAAAACAAGTGATCAGGATGGAGCAAGAGGCTTAATGCCTTCCGGTTCCGCAATGTCCACCATGTGGTCAGGGTCCTCATGATATACGAGGAGAGCATACAGAGGTATGTGCAGAATCCATTTGATCGCAGTTCGTTATGACAGCTTTGAACGACATTTATAGAGACGCCATGAGTTCCAAGATAGCATGATACCGTATGAATGTTTTACTGGATGTCGATAATATTCTGCTCGAGAGTGCGTTTTCATTTTATTTTTTTTCACTAAAAAATGGAGACCGGGAGTCAGCTCTTGATGAAAAACATTAACTTTTTACGGCGGCACGAGAGTGCGTTTTCATTTTATTTTGTTTTATTTAATTATTTTTCTACACTAAAAAATGGAGACCGGGAGTCAGCTCTTGATGAAAAACAATAACTTTTGACGGCGGCAATGCCGGCTTTTTCCGAACACTTTGGAAGTGTTCGGAATCCTTTTGGAGGTGTTCGGAGGCTGTCAGTCAAAGTCGATAAGCCTCCATCGTCGTCAATTAAGTAGTCTTTAAGATCGAAGTCTTCGATGACTGACGATCGGACTTCAACACTAATAATATTCTTTCGACTGAAACAAAAGTCATTCCGGCATCATTTGAGGCCAATAACGAATCAAGCCAATTTCGGATACTCTGTTCTGAAGTGAAGCTTATCCCAGAGAGCGCATTCTGCATCGATCGAAACAAATAGTAGTCGGGGCAAAGTCTGGGCCTTAAAGCGTGTGAGGCAAAACTTGTAACATGTCAATCGGCCACATCTCATTATGGAATATTACGGTTTCATGTCTGGCCGCATACCTCTGTATACACTCCTCGTATATGATGAGGACCCTGACCATATGACTTTTTCAATCCCATTTTGGAACAGAGTATCCGATATTGGCTTGATTCGTTCTTCGCCTCAAAAGGTGAACAGTTCTTTAGGCTCGGAAAAGATCATACAAATTTTCGGGCCAATGCTATCTTCAAACGAATCAGTTGCGTTCAGTACAGGTCCCCTGTGATTGTCTGGTCAGATTTCAGCAGCTTATAATAGATAGGACCCTTTAGCTCCCACCAAATACAAAGAATTACCTTAGCGCCATGGATATTTGGTTTTGGTGTCGATTGGGCTGGTTGACCGAGCTTCCCATACGATCTCTTACGCTTCGGGTTATTGTAATGGATCCGGTACAAAAATGATTTTCTTTTACAGCGTTTATGCTGAATTTTAGACTACAACATCAAAATCGTCTTTTAAGGTCTCTCAGCTTCAATCTACAAAACGCCATATGCGGGAAGCATAAATCCTGCTGCTTGCAAATGTTTTGAAATTGCTGCTTGAGTAGCTCCCAATGATTTTGCAAGCTCTTGTTGAGTTTTACAACAATCTTCATGAAGTAATGCCTCCAATTCTTGGTCTTAAATTTGTTTGGCTGGACTGGGCGATCTTTCATCACTTCCAAACCGCACAAACCATCTTTCGCAAGTTGAAACCGATAAAACACATTCATCATAAGCTTTGTTGAGCAATCGGAGTGCTTCAGCGGCACTTTTTTTTAAATTAAAGAAGTAACACAAAACTTCCGGCATATGACGATTAGTGGGTACAAAATTCAACATGTAAATCTCGCATTTTTAAGTCATACATCAAAAGATTCGCCCTTCAGAACCCTTGTTTTGGTTCTTTTCGAGTAGGAGAAGAATTATTCATATAATAGAGCCATTCCGTTAGACATTAATGTTCCGATTTTGACACATTTGAAAGAAATTAATCATTGATCAACAAAATCATTCCAAATTCTGGTTCTTTTCTAGTCAAAAAGAACTATTTCATTAAATAGCGGCGTTTGAACGCGATTCATATTAAATATAATGCCCGACCTTATATCAAATGGAAATTGCTGATTGGGTATATATGTATACAAATTTCATTCCAACCACTTTACTGTATACTTTGACCACATTGTGCTATATATTCCACAACAATTTCCAACACAAATTCTCTAAGAATTCATTGTACACCTTCTCTGCCATGCTGCGAACGTGTACAATATTAAATTTATTTGTACGTTTTTCTTTGCCAACAATAATTTTTCAAAAAATCTTTATTTCTTTCATTTCATTTCATGTTGTTTTTTTTTAGCAAATACTCATTCGTATAGTACCGCAAATGTGCCGTTAACACGCGCAATTTGTTTGAAAATTATTTGATATTCTTTACTACTTTAACACTTCCTTATTTCCTTTTTCAATTACAATTATATTTAGCAGTATTTATTAACAAATGAATGTGTTTAGATAGACATTAAGCCATACGGTCGTAAAAATTATGGAATTATTTAATAATTATTATTTAGACATTTCATTAGTAAGAGTGAAGAACGCCTTTCATTAAAGAAAAGAGAGTGCTAATAGTTGATTGGCATAGTTAAGTTTGTGTGTGAAAATAAGTGTTTGAATTGTTTAATTTTTAGAATTTGAGAATGCTGTAAACACGGGTAAGATCTCTATTTGTCTTAAATATGTCAATAAATGTCTAATATTTGACATATTTGCTAGAGTAGATCTTTACTATCCATTCATGTATGTAGTCCTCATATTGAAGTCAGAATTATACTTATTTCCGATTCCTAAACAGAGAAAACAGATTCATAGTGGCAATCGAATTTGTCGTCAATCGGATGATTCGGTTGCACACATAGAATTTGACGGTTTTAGTAACAGAAAATAAGTTAATAAGGAAGAATTTCGATTGAAGCAACCAAACTTTTAAAAATTGTATCCACAACTGTAAAATTCGGTCACCAATGTATAATCATTCGATTGGCAAAATAATCCCTTGCTACTACGATTCTGTTTTCTTTGTGTCACATTTTCCTACAGAAGCCAACGTATATTCCGGAACGTACTCTTCAAAGAACAATAAATTGTTAGATTTCTAAGGTATTAGAACATCAAGCAATATTCTAAAGTCACACCAAAATAATGTATATCCAGGAAATTAAGGAAAAAACCTTTCGCTGTAGCGTGGATTATATATGATTTCAGATATTATGGTCCAAGAGCAGATACAACAATCATTAGAATATATTATGTATGTAAAACAATTCGGGTGATATTAGACGGAATAACTAATGGTATGTGCAGCAAGAGATTCATAAGATGTGGCAGTGCTGGTTGTAGGGTTAGATCTGTCATCAATATGAACTTTATTCACTCGCAATCTAAAGTAGACGAAGGCCGAGCTGTGTTATTTTGAAGTCTCCACATCCTCTTCAATAATGGAGCTTCTGGAGACTGCATAGCAGACCCGTCGAACTTCTGAGATGGTGCAAGGTCTTCTTATTATTCTTCGACATAACAAGCCGAACTTCTGAGTTTCTGTGATATTAGAATTCTCAAACAGAGCTCCGAATAAGTATATATTGATAAATAATATTGTACTTGTATTTAACATCAAGAATTTTAATTCTCAATATATAAACTCGCAATCACTGTAGCTTCTTCAAGTAAACCTTCTGAGTAAGGGCACAGAAAGCTTTTCTAAACTGTGTAGCGATTTTCTTAAGGAATTCCATACAAAGCCTGGAAAAACTAATGATCTATGGAACATAAGATCGATTAGGTGTCACTGTGCCAGATATATAATATTGTACATCGATAATGGGAAGTTTTTCCATTATCATCTCATTCTTTTCGTTAGACTAGTCTAAGAAGGATTATATTCACAGGGTTCACGCTCAAACTTTACGAATCCCTTGCAACGACTTCTGTAGAAGCTGTAGCAAAAAGAAAGAAGCAGATACAACTGAATATCTTCTCTATAAATGAAGACGTCGAATGTTTGGTCAGCAAATATTTAATTTACAAAACTTGTCTATCAAGGTATGATTTGGTTTAGATTCACACCTTCATTAGAACATAAGGATGGCAGGAGAATGACTGCGGACAAGAAAAATAGTAAAAATTATGCGATAGACACACAGTATCACAAAGGGACCGGAGAAGTCATCCAAATATCGACATCACATAGATGGAGGCTACGCCGAGGCATGTTAGAGAAGACCTAAGTATATACGAGGAGAGTATACAGAGGTATGTGCAGGGTCCGTTTAATAGCAGCTTTGAAAGACATTCATAAAGACGCCATGTGTTCCACAGTAGCAGGATACCGCATGAATGTCGTACTGGATGCCGATATTCTGCCGCGTTAAACAAAAGTCTTTCTGGCACAACTATGATCAGGATGGAACAAAAGGTAATATGGCTTCTGGTTCCGCAATGCCCAGCATGTGGTCAGGGTCCTAATGATACCCTCATATATTAACCTTTGAATTTCTAATCTATGGACATATTTCGCCGATTGCTATAATATGATACGACAAGAATTCCAGTAAACAGTGTATTTAGGCAAACGTTTGAAGTATTGCTCTTATCAAGATCTCCATCAGAGGAAGCCAATTTTGATGATTCTTTTTCTATGTATTAAAAATATTGGCCAGTGTTAGCTATTATCATATCCCATCTTTCTGGCAACATATGGATTCCGAGCCAAAAGAACTGTTCATCTTTTGAGTTCAAGTACGATTGAAGCCAATTTCAGATTCTCTGTTCTGAAGCAAAGCGTATCCCAGAGATACCGTTCTACATCGATCGAAACAAATAGTAGACGGACGAGACAAGGTCGGGACTATAAGGCGGATAAGGCAAAACATCCAACTTCTTTCTAAATATTTATTAACAGGTATTGCAACATGTAATGATGGAATATTACAGTTTCATGTCTGGCCACATGTTGAATGCTCGCTTTAAACGAATCAGTCGTGTTCGGTACAGGTGCCCTGTGATGGTCTGGCCAGATTTCAGCTGCTCATAATAGAAAGGACCCTTTTGGTCCCACAAAATACAGAGCATTACCTAAGCGCCATTGATATTTGGTTTGGGTGTCGTTTCAGCTGGTTAGCCGAGCATTACATACGATTTCTTACGCTTCGGGTTATTGTAATGGATCCGGTATTTTTCTTTTATAGCGTTCAAGCTGAATTTCAGACATACAAAATCGTCTTTCAAGGTCTCTCAGCTTCAATCTACAAAGCGTCATATGCGGGAAGCGTAAATCCTGGGGGGTTACTCTCTATTGCGATGCGAAAGCAATTTCGATACGAAAGGTAAATGCGATAAGAATACAATTTGGTACTGTGTGTCGTCTACGCAAACTCTTTCGCATAATGAAGCAACACAGGCACCACAAAATAAACAATAGCGAGGAATGACAAAATGAAATGTCAAAACTTGTAAATAAAAACATTTTAATCAAATTTTTTGTGCGATGCGAAAACGCAATAAAGGGTACCAATTGTACCATTTTTCTTTCGCATCGCAATAGAGAGTAACCCCCCTGCTGCTTGCAAACGTTTTGAAATTGCTGACTGAGTAGCTCCCAACGATTTTGCAAAGCTCTTGTTGAGTTTTACAACAATCTCCAATGCTTGGTCTTCAAACTTGTTTGGTTGGCCTGAGCAATCTTTGTCTTCCCTGACAATATCACCACTTCTGAACCTCACAACCATCTCTCACACGGGAAATGTATCGCGAAATGAAGCTGTGAAAAAAGTATATGTGAGGAAGTAACAAGTTTCCATACAAATTTTATGATGATGGTTCGAATTATTCCAAGGATATTTTCGACTAAACTGTCATACAATCACATTTCACGATTTTAGCAATGAATGTTAGACAAGCAGCACAATTTGTGACTAGTTGACATCAAAATCTTGTAGAATATATTAAAACAACTAAAGTTGGTCAACTCTTTATCCTAGAAGTGCGAAACAGCTACTTCCACTGTTTAGGAAAGTTGTATAAATAATCGCGCTCTTTCTAGTTGTAAGGACGCAAATGACAAGGAAAGTATTGAATAAATTCTATGCTACTGCCACACATTTATCACGAAATGCCCTTAATTCTGTTTTTTATAATCACGGAAATGTTGAGGATATTTTTAACAGAGAAAAATTTCCTCACTTAAGTTGTCACATTATAAGAATTAAAATATAATATAAACCTTAAGGTTATAAGACAATTCTAGGATTAATACAGTTTTCTTTATGTCATAAGATAAACCAAATCTACACAAAATTAAAATTTTTTTTTTTAAATTTCCCCAAAATCTCTGAATTACCCCAAACAATAAAATGTTTAAAATCATTTTCCATGTGTCACCAAACAATAAAGAATTTTCAAATAGTATGTGTTGTTTGGAATATAGACCCGTGTCTATAACATAAATTTTATATAAAACATACAAACAGAAGGAAATTAAAATGTCAACTGATCATAAATAAATCTATTTGGCGCAATTCATTTGGAATTCTGTATTATTCATAATAACGTTGGCGCGATGGTGGAATGCGTGTTTCTAAATGGTGCTTCTTTTATTGTTAGAAAACTGAAATTCAAACGTACGTGTATAAAAATAGACAGTTGTTAATTGTCAAAAAGAAAAAAAAAAGATTTTCCATATTGTATTAGATTTCGTTGTGATTTATTATATTTATTCCAATTTGTGTTTTTTTGTTTCTGCAATTTGTTTTTCTGCCAAAATGAAAACAGTCAATCATTTAACACCATTCGTGTTGGTGTTTTTTTTTCTGTTATTTGTTATAAGTGGCATAAATAATTTAAATCGAAGATACATCGATATCAAAACTCTCTTAAATGGAAACGTATATAAAATTTACACTGAACCAAATTTGTTTTTGCAAGCTGTCTATTGTTTTTTTTGTTGTTTTGTCTTTGCTGCTTTGTTCACAAATATATAAACTTTTACACTTTTCTTATCAATTATTCAGCATGCAATGTTTAACAGCTGGTATTATGAATATTTGTAGTACGTGGCTTTTTTCCAACTCATTTCAAATTGACAATATAATTCAGTAATGATAAGAGGGTTTTGATTTAGAGATCCGTTTGATATACTATCGGGCATTGTATTTAATATAAATTAGGTTCAAACTTGCCGCAGTTCTTTTTGTCAAGAAAAGAACCAAAATTTGAAATGATTTTGTTCATTAATGATTAATTTCTTTCAAATGTGTCAAAATGGAAGTATAACATCTTTCTCCGAGTGGTTTTATCTTTAACGGAACTGTAATGTATAACGGAAAGGCACGGTCTTGCTCCTTCTCCTTCTCGAAAAGAATCAAAGCAAGACTTCTGAAAGCCGAATCTTTTGATTATTTATTGGGTGTATTACTTAATAATGCTGGATTTATATCTGTAAACAACATAAGTTTTTTTTGCTTCGAAAATGTTGAATTTTGTGCCAACAAAGCGTCATATGCGGGAAGTTTTACTTTAGTTCTTTAATTTGAAAAAAGTCCGCCTGAAGCACAACGATTGCTCACCAAAGCTTAGAGTGAATGTGTTCCATCGGTTTCAACGTGCGAGAGATTGCGGTTCGGAAATGGATGGCCAAAAAAGTTTGAAGACTAAAAATTGGAGGCATTACTCTATGAAGATTGTCGTCAAACTCAACAAAGAGCTAGCAAAATCTTTGGGAGCTACTCAAACAGTAATTTCAAAAGCAGCTGAATTCATCCATAAGCAGGGAAATTGGGTACCTTGCGAATTGAAGCTGATAGACCTTGATATATAATTTTGTTTATCTGAAATGCTGCTTTCACTCTATAAAAGAAAATAATTTTTGTATCGATTGGTAACTTGCGATGAAAAATGGATCCATTACGATAACACGAAACGTAAGATATCGTATGTGAAGGCGCTAAGGTAATTCTCTGTATTTGGTGGGAGCAAAAGGGTCCTATATATTATGAGCAGCTGAAATCTTACCAGACCATCACAGGGAATCTGTACCTAACGCAACTGATTCGTTTAAATCAAATATTGCCGAAAAACGCCCAGAATCTGGCTGCATAGACATGAAACCGTAATATTCCATAATGGCAACACTCGGGCACAGGTTGCAATACCTGGAAAAAAGTATTACAATGAAGTCGTTGGGAAGTTTAGCCTCTCCCGCTTTATAAACGAGACCGTACCCCGTCCGACTACAATTTTTTTCCATCGATGCAGAACGCTCTCTCTGGGATACGCTTCACTTTACAGCAGAGTATCCGAAATTGGCTTGATTCGTTCTTGGCCTCAAAAGATGAGCAGTTCTTTTGGCTCGGAATCCATATGTTGCCAGAAAGATGGGAAGAGCTAACAATGGCCAATACTTTGAATAAATTTATATTGTAAAAATTTTTAAAGATAAATGCTAAAAAGTTGAAAAAATCACGCATTTTTAAGTCATGCACTGCTTTCAAGGCTATCCTCATTGGTTACTGTATTGTTAGCTATGTTCTCCTCCTTCACTCGAATTCATTCCTCTCTCGAAAGGTCTACAGGTGTTTCCAAGCGAGAAGAGACTTTCTGCAACTGAAAAATTTATGAATATATCTCTTTGAAAGTTTAAAGGGATCCAAAGCTGAGATCTAATGAATCCTAGAAATTGACATTTATGTTCTCCTCCTTCGCTCGAACATCATTCCTCTCTAAGAAGGTCTACAGGAGCATTATATAAAAGCTTGGATGTCTAATTTGATGGTATCCAAGGAGCAATGATATCAATTACACTGAACATCTGGACCTCTCCTGTCCAGTACCCCGCACTGAAATGAGAATTTGTTTTCCAAGCGAGGGGAGACTTTCTGCAACAGAAGAATTGATGAAGTTTAAAGGGGTAAAAAGAATAAATCCTGAAAATTGATTTCTATGTTCTCTTCCTTCTCTCGAAGGTCATTCTTCTCTCGCATGAAGCTTGAATGTCTCATTTGGTGGTATCCAAGGAGATAATGACTTTTTTGTTAAAACTTTATTTTTCTCGTAGTTCAAACTTATTCTTCGGGAAGTTCGTTTAATGAGTTCAACATCAGAAACTAAAGAAGTATTGAATTACAACATCGTTTATTCTAGTTCTTCCAAAGCAATGATATCAGCTATACTGTACATCCTGACCTTTCCTCTCCAGTACCCTGCACTGAAATGACAATTTGTTTTCCAGGTTATTCTCATTGGCTGCAATAGGCGATGGGAGAGTCCTGCAATTGATAAAGATGATTCTTTGAAAGTTTAAAGGAGTCCAAAGCTGCGATCGAATGAATCCTGGAAATTGATATGATCTCATCCTTTACTCGGAGTTCATTCCTCTCTCTCAAATGAGCTATTTTGATGGTATCCAAGGAGATAATAACTTTTTTGTTAAAACTTGCACTGCTTTCTCGTAGTTCAATCTTGTTCTTCGGGAAATTCGATTAAAGTAGAACTAAATAATAAATCTTAATGAATTCAACATCAGAAACTAAAGAAGCATTGAATAACATCTACATTTATTCTAGTTCTTCCAAACCAATGATATCGATTATACTGAACATCTGGAACACTCTAACCCAGTACCCCGCACTGAACTGATGAAGGTGACTCTTTGCATTTCGTTTAAAAGGGTTCAGAACTAGATGTCCTACCCCTTTACTCGAAGATCCCTCCTTTCTCCAAATACATTACATAGATGCTTATCTGTCTCATCTGATGGTGTCCAAGGAGATACAGTTTATTTAAACAAATATATTGTTAACTTTTGCAGGAAATCGCATTGGTTTCCAGCAGCTCAATCTTTTTTTTCAGGGAGGTTGTGAAAAGGTGAAATTTTAAATCTTAAATATTCTATTAAATTAGACTAAAGAATTACAAATCTGTCTATTCAAATTGATCCGCAGCAATGTTAAACATTATATTCCTTGCCTTTTCATTTAAATTTGTTTAATAATTGCGTTTCTTTCCATACCATATGTTCAGATCTTTATCAATAATTGTTATCGTACTTAAATGCATTTAAATAAATATCCGTTATTGTAGTCTTTTAATTCTGTAGCATATTTATTTCATTTTTATTTATAAATCAAATTATAAATTTTGCTCGTGTGTTTATCAACAAGAACAATTTGTTTTAAAGTTTTATTTCAAGTGTTCTCTCGTATTTTCCTGTTTTTTTTTTTTGCTTCATTTCAAAACGGATTTTAATTTACGATATCTATTCTGTTTTAAAAACTAAAAACACGAATCTTGTATTGTTGGTATAAAACTCAATAAATATGAATTCGATAAGCGCAGTTGAATTGAGGCAACTACAACAACTACTGGCGTTATAACAGCAACAACAACAACCTCAACAAAAATTTATTGAAGTCATAGACACCAAAGAGAAACAACAAATATTAATAATACATAGAAAATAAAACAAAGTTCGATAAGAAAACAATATTATTAGCAAATGTTTTTTTTTAGCTTTTTTCCCAATTGCTGGCACTCTACACAGTGTTGAGGGCATAATAATTCAAGCGAAATGTTTAAATGACATCGAACTAATGTCTAGACATAAGTTTTGAAGGATTTTAGCCATTGAGTGATCTTGGTACTGGGAATATTCTATCGCTGGGAATTATTAACACAAATCTTTGGAAACACTTCTGCTCTGAAAGTGCTACCGACACTTTAGGTCGGTAGATAGACTTGAAGATAGACTAGACGATAGAGTGCTATTAATTTGAGGGTTGCGGGTTTGATTCCCACCAGAGACTCTGGTTGTAGCTGCAGACAAGCAAAAAGCTTCGAAATTTGTGTTTGTTTAAAACAGGAATTACAATATTGTTTTGTGCAATTGTCAATACTTTATTTATCTTCTAATTTCCTGGTATACAAATCACTTGAGTAATTCCGTAAAGATACCCATTATGAAGTATATTTCATTCACTGTACATTTTCTTGGCTCATTTCAGACCAACGCAGAGTTAGTTCGACTCTACTATGGTTCTTTCATGATTAAATTTGAGCGCAACAAGTTTTACAAGCTGATTTGGTTAGCATTTCAGTCCAAACGATTATTTCAGTATTCCGAACATTGCGCAATACATTTGGTCACCGTAACATTACGTTTGTTTCAAGCTGGGGGACATTATATCACAACCTTCATACCAAGAAAGGTGAGGTTCTTAATCATTTAAAAAGTTTCAATGGATCTTTTTATTTATAATGTGTAATGAGTCCTAGGAATATCTTATTGATTGATTGACGACCGATTATATATTAAATACTATAGCTTCGTGAGATGTGTTGAAGCTACTGCCATCTGTCTTAACCAATAATAACCAAGGTATTTGGATGGTAAGAAGTTTGCTGTTTATTAGGTTAGGAGTTAGGTTAGATCAAATAGCCAGTCAACTGCATAGAGTGACATACTTGTTTTCTTTGTAGGTTCGGTTGTTATAACTGTTGGGGATTATGGAAAAGTCATGTCAGCTTACCATCCGACACCAAACCATTTCGTTGTACGAATGAAGACGCATAGCCTTTTGAGGATCGATCTGTAGTAGATCCATCATATCAGCTAGGACTGGGAAGTGGCAGAGATGGTATGTCTCACAGTTTCCACCTTTCCTTCATCATGACTTCTATAAAAGTCATTAAATGTTATTGCGATGGACAACATGCATACATATGACATGGAGTGACACAGCATGTCTCAAGGGACCTTCGTGTTTGGGAATAATCGTAAAGGTTCGGTAAATCGGTGGCCTATTGGTCAATTTTGCGATGGACAACATTCATTCATATGACCTGGAGTGACACAGCATGTCTCAAGCGACCTTCGTGTTTGGGAATAGTTGTAAAGGTTCAATCAATCGGCCTATTAGTCAATGTTGCGATGGACAACATTCATACATATGACCTGGAGTCTCAAGCGACCTTCGTGTTTGGGAATAATCGTAAAGGTTCAATCAATCGGTGGCCTATTGGTCAATGAAACCTGAATACTTTCTCCTGAGAAGTAGTATCCAATAGATTCTAAACGCAGATTATATATCCGTCTCGCTAATAGATGATCGACATTCTGGAACCGGATTTGATGACGTGTATCCACTCATAAGAAATTTAGGCTCCCTCACTCTCGGTATATATTTGAATATCCTTCCCGTATATCTCAGCTTAGACTGGTATGTTAGTCCACAACTCTCGCCTTCGACCTTTTTTTTCTTGGACCAGCACTCAGTGGATGACCCCTACTCATGCAATGCATTGTGTTGAAACTAGGAAAATAGGTTATGGGTGGGATCATAGAGGGAGTAGTGTTTGTATACATTTGATTTCCCCTGTAATGTGTTGTGCGACCCACTTGCCAGTCGACAACGAATTGATGAGCTCTTGCCGAAGAATGTGAGTTGCGTTAAAAATTACGGTTTTCGGGAACAAGTTCCCTAATTCTCGCCTTCGACTTTAAGCTATTAATAAAGATATCAAATGGATTACAGACAGAGACATACCTAACCTCGCAATTGATCCATTCGTGCCTAAGAAAGATAAATCCGTATGGTTACATAACCAAAGTTCCTGCAGTCCCAAACGCCCTTGATATCGTGTCTTATAACAGCGAAAGGCAAATTTATTGGCTATAAGTATCTATCATAGGACTTACGTTGACAATATTTTTCAAGAGCCCTCCACCAAACAAGTGAACCATACATAGGATGCACTTAACCATCATGTCGAAGAGCCATTTGGTCATAGATGACAACTAGATAGTTAACTGAGAGCCAAAAACCTAAGTATGTGTGAAAAGCGAGTAATTTTTTCCATTGATATAACTCTCTCCTTCCGTTTTATCCATATTTATACTTTCTGGGTGTATGTTGGTCTTCTAAACGTATTTATCTTTTATTTTCCTTGGTAAATTCTTCTCATTTCCTGATATGGCGTTCATATCATAATTTAGAAGAGTTGGCTATAAGTTCAATATGTCTGTGTATCATGAGAATTCTTGCAATATTCTGGGCGTAAGTAGGTCTACATGGGTTATGAAATATGTCGCTCAAGATAATCTTTTACTTTCCATGGTAAATTCTTCTCATTTCCTGATATGGCGTTGGAATAAGGACGTATTTATTTGATGTTAAGATAATGATGTTTTCTAAGTTCATTAGACCATTACGTTTGTTATCCTGTGGACATGGAATTTAAGCCGTTTTATGATTAAGCAGAGCCTTATACTGCTGTCTTACTCTGGATTTTATTAATCTAGATAACTAGTATGGTTATGTTTAGGATGATGATCGATCACATGATAACGAATTCGTCAAAATTTCGTAAATTAATAAGTTGTCTAGAGCCCACGAAATTTAAGCCGTTTTTGGGTTCAACTCGAGCTTAAATTAACTTACTTCATAACTTGGGCCACCATGTGTATTTAGTTTTCAAAATATAATCCTGCATTTATTCATTCCTGAAGAATCCTCAGGATATTTTGTAAGATTTTTGGTGCAAATAGATAGATCAATTGTGTGCCGTTAACTCATTTGAACTAAGAGTTCAGGTTTACAGCCCAACTCATTTAGGATCTCCTGGATCTCTTTAGATTCTACATCCTTTATGATCACTTTGTTGATTCGCCTTTGTAGATTTAAACCCATTTCTTCCAAAGACATAAACTAGTGCAGACTCTACTTGGCTGAATTTGCCATTTTCAATGCCAAAAAAAAATTTCAAAAAGTCCTACCATGTAGACCCTGCCGTACCTTCAACAGACAGAGAGATGGTCAGACGTACGGACCCAGAATATATAAACTTATGTTGGTCTGCGATTCATATTTCCATGTATTAAAAACGGAATGACATCTAACTAATGACGAGACATAAGTTTTAAGGATTTTGGCCATTGAGTGATCTTGGTACTGGGAATATTCTATCGCTGGGAATTATTAACACAAATCTTTGGAATCACTTCTGCTCTGAGAGTGCTACCGACACTTTGAGGGTTACGAGTTCGATTCCCACCAGAGACTCTGGTTGTAGCTGCTGACAAGCAAAAAGTTTCGCAATTTGTTTAAAAAAAGGATTACAATATTGTTTTGCACAATACATTCCTTGTATAAAAATCACCTGAGGAATTCTGCAAAGATACCAGCCAGAGAGATGGTCAGACGTACGGACCCAGAATATATAATCTTATGTGGGTCTGCAATGAATATTTCCATGTGTTACAAACGGAATGACAAAACCAATATACCTCCCATATTTTTGGTGTAAAAAGGGTGGCGGTTATAACAATCAAAGACGGAAATTGATTTTGTTTCGGTAGTTTTTTCTCTGTCTCTCTCTTTCTCTGATCAATTGGAACAACTTTTTAACATTTTCTAAATGTATTTTTAACTTATTTGCTTCCAACCAAATAACTTTACACAAAAAGTTCATAATAAACACTTTTGTTTACAAGGTAAAATCGTGTAAAATACTGAGGCTATTGTATGGAGTTTTCGTTTTTTTTTTCTTCTTTTTTTGAGTGAATATTTATCTGTCTGTGCGTCTATGTATTCTATTGTATTTGTGAAGTCGTGTACGAAAAAAAAAAGTATGAAACACCCACTCATACGCACGACGAGCAGACAGTCTTAGAAACAGACTGACTGAATGGACTGACTTACTGCGAGTATGAATGAATTCAATGCGGAATAGATAAAGAAATATCGTATAACAATCGAATCATAGAGTCATAAATAATACCATACAATGAAAACAAACAAAAAGTAATACTTTGACAGTGCAAAATTCTGTGGAAATGAAACTGAATTAAGACCTCGCTTTTAACCATGTGTGTATGAAAGTGGTTTTTATTATCTTCACGATTTTTTCTGTTTGATGTTGAATGAAACGCGGAGTTTTTAGTATTAACGTCACAACAGTGGGGAAATTCCAATAAATAAAGTGGAAATAAATTGGTAATTTTTAAAGGGCTAGTCCGATTTTATTAAAAGTAGGAGATGTAGTTGAATTTAGGTTCTGAATTTGGACTTTGAACTCCAAAGGAAGAAACTCAAGGCCTCAAAGGATTACACCTCGGGTATATGAAAAATTAAAAATGATGCCAATGATCTGATTTGGTGATTAGAAATTACAGATTTATTTCCATTTTCTTTTTTGCAATCCCCAATGTGCGTCAGTTTTTTTTATTTATTTTGTAATTGTTTGAGATAAAATAAAGTTTGTTTTTTGAAAATTAAAAGCAAATTTCCATGAACTATTTAAGATCGTACAAGTAGATTGTTTAAAGCACAAGCTTGCATTACTTTTAACGTCTCAATTAACTGCATGTTTGTTTTATTGTCTTGGCTTTATCTTAATATTTAAACGTTGTCTAACTTCCTGAACTACAAGACCTATGGTTTTGACATTTAGCTAGATAATTGACCTAAGCTCTAGTGATCTAATCATCCTCAGTTAGGTTAGGATCCTCACATGTCGGAATTGGATGCAGTGCCGAACCAACCAGACGCACGAATGAACGAATCTATCTTCCTGACATCCACAGTAGATAGATCAGCTAGGCCGTGCAAAAAAAGACTGCCTCTTATCGAAGTCCGAACCCCCGATAGAGCAGGGCAAAGACAGAGGAGATGTTCCACAGTTTCCTCCTCGTCTTCATCATGACAACTTCTACAGAAGTCGTTATATGGAGTGTTCAGTCTCCTAGCTTGCGCACCAATCATGCAGTGCCCAGTAAGTACTGATATCAGAGCACACAGCTAGCCCGTGATAGCCCCATGAGGGACATTGACCTATGAAGGTCATGGATGGGCCAAGTGAGCCTCGATATCGAGCAGTTCGTAGTGTTAGACCATCTGACTCAAATAATTTACGCTGTATGAGTGATTTTCAGCAGGATAGCGGTAAACCGACCAGAAGATCAATCTCATCACCTGGAAGACGTGAGCCTCTTTTGGCCAGTTCATTCGCGATAATATTGACAGGTACACCAGAGTGGCTCGGCACCCAGAATAACTCCAGGCTAAAATGTCTCGCCATCTCCTTAAGAGATACCCGGCATTCATGTACCAATCTGGATGTCGAGTAGACACCAGATAAGGATTTGATAGCAGGTTTACTGTTAGTACAGATTCGGATATTCACACCAAATAACCTATAGTACTTCATCCAGTGTACCGCCCTTTTAGTCGCTGAAATTTCAGCTTGATCATGTAGCCTGAAACACACCCCTTCTGAAAATGGGGAATATAGAAGCCACCACTCACCTCAACCCAAGACTTAGAGCCATCTGTATAGATGACAATGGAGTCCCTAAAATAAGGTAACTCACCCACCAACGATACATAGGTAAGTCGACAAAGGGTAAGGGAGTGCAGTAATCAATGCTGGCAGGGAGATAAGGTATACTTCCCAAAATAGACGCATGGCCGGTGCCAGGCCTCCATGCTCATATAGTGCTTAGCCTAACCGCTGAATTGATGGCCATGCGATTAGCAGGTAGCCAGTGCATCATAACGAACATAACACGAGATGGAGTGCTCCGTTGCACACCCGTAATCATTAGTGCAGAGATTCGCAGGATTCTCTCGATCATCCCAAAATAGGTGGATTTACCTACAGCCTTCCACCATACTAGTGCATTTCTAGGGCTAATTCCCCAGGTCTTCCCAATTGCTCTTCTGCAGGCAACTTATGCTAGGGATTCTGTTACTGCCCGCTAACCTAAATTTATAAATAAATAATTTACTTTAAATTGCTACTTGGAAATTCCCCCTTTAAACAATCTTACCTAACCATAGTCACTTTAAATATAGTTCATTGCATTCTTCACCTCATTTCAATAAACAATAACAAAACCAAACCCCAACCCCAACAATAACAAACACCATTAAATACTTACTACAAATATTTAATTATTTTATATACAATTTACTTGTGCAAACAAAACTTTACAGAGTACAAACGAAACATTCAATTGAATTTGTGGTGAATCCAATGAATTTCATCATTTCATTTCCATAAGTTTACGACACTATTTTTAAACAAACAACAAACAAACCTCTAACAGTTTGTATTGTTTTAGTTTCATTTTAGTTGGTTTAGTTTGGTTTGGTTTTTTTGCATTAGAGAAGAATCAACTTCTTCTTCTATTGTCTAAAATATGAACAGAAATTGTGTGGGTTGTTATGAAATCGTACTACATTATAAATGAAACGTAACTCTTACACTTTGTGGAAAGTTTGCATTTATGCAATTTCTGTAGAATTGAAAACAACAAACAAACACAAAAAAAGAGAAGCAAAATTAGGTCATTTATTCACGTACATTGACGTATGTATTCTTTGAAAGATAATGACCTCGGTAATTGAGACATTGTTTGCGGTAAGAACACTGATTAAAAAATACAAAGATTCTTCAAGCTCTGATGCTAACAAAAGACAGTTCATAGTCATTTGTTTGAAATGAAAGAACAGAATTCAAGTTGAATATGCACACTTATATTTTCTGTAGAAGCAACTCACTTGGATCCAACATCCACAACCATCCTATCTCCTTGAACTATTAAGTCGACCCAGGGAATATTGACGGAATATCCTTTGCGACACAACTTCATCTCCCTCTGCCAATCCAGGCACTTTTAATCACCCAAAGCCCAAAAAATCATACGATTTATTGCATTAAAAGCTTTTTTGGACTGAGTTCAGGCTCATATATCTGGATGCCCCTACTCCTTCTTCATATTCGGAAGCAGAGGAGGAAGCAACAGCTGTAAATCATCAACATGTAATCTAAGCGTTCAAAATCTTGTAAGAGCCATTCGATCGAAAGTGAAATTCATGCATGCGTAGTCGACCGCTGAACGTTGCTACTAAAAATCGCCATTGAATCTATATAAAAAGTATTGTGTGGCGTTAAACTGGAGGCGGAAACTGTGAGCCTATATCCATCGCCAGACTTCCGGTCCAACCATCTTATCCGGAGGAGATATTGAGGATTCTTCAGTCCTGCAATCCTAAACTCCCAACTGATGAGGGGAGAATATGAAATTCATGACTTGCAGTCGAACGCTGAACGTTGCTACTACAACTAGCCATTGAATATATAGAAGTCTTGGATGGCGTTAAGCTGGAGGTAGAAACTGTGAGCCTAGATCCATCGCCAGACTTCCGGTCCAACCATCTGATCCGGAGGAGATATTGAGGATTCTTTAGTGCTGCAATCCTCAACTTCCAACTCATGAAAGGAGAATATGAAATTCATGGCTTGCGTAGTCGAACGCTGAGCGTTGCTACTAAAACTCGCCTTTGAATCTATACAAGTTTTGGATGGTGTTGAGCTGAAGATAGCAACTGTGAGCCTAGATCCATCGCCAGACTTCCGGTCCAACCATCTGCTCCGGAGGAGATATTGAAGATTCTTTAGTGCTGCAATCCTCAACTTCCAACTCATGAGAGGGGAATATGAAATTCATGGCTTGCGTAGTCGAACGCTGAGCGTTGCTGCTAAAACTCGTCTTTGAATCTATAAAAGTTTTGGATGGCGTTAAGCTGGAGGTAGAAACTGTAAGCCTAGATCCATCACCAAACGTCCGGTCCAACCATCTGATCCGGAGGAGATATTGAGAATTCTTCAGTGCTGCAATCCTAAACTCCCAACTCATGAGTGGAGAATTATAAATGTTACAGCTGCTGGGGAATCTCCAAGTAACGTGATTGTAGCAATGAATCAAATATTTTAGAAGACAATGAGAGAAACAGAAGGAAGTTTTTGGTTTCAGTGATATATTTCTCCAAAATCTAACGAAGTGACAACAGAGACAATCAAGATTAGTATTTTCTTGATCAGCTGAAGCATCTAGAAGTAGACAAGATATAAAGACTAACAACGTAATTTCAATATTTTCAGAATTAACGCTCGCATCAGCTATGATCTCATATCAAATTTGATGTTGGCCAGGTAAAGTATATGGTAGCTACATTCAGTTCTTTATTTATGCAACAGTATGTTCTCTTCAGATGTTAGTGATTAATGCCAATTCTATGTTGTGTTCTATGTTCGCTCCAAGAAGAATTTGAAAGGTTTTTTATTACTTTAATGTAGAATGAATCATTGATAATATCACTTAAATTTTTATTGCAGAAGCACCATCTCATTCCCTTTTGCTTCGCTAGATTTATAAATTAAATTAATTTTAATTCGCTCCTGGAAGTCCGACTGATCTACCAACTCACTTTGACTTTCGACCACAGGACAATTGATTTTCTTTCGACCCCAGGCGAATTGATATGATTTTATTTTGCTTTCGATAATGATTGACAATGCCATTACCACCCTGTTTATCTGGGTTTCCCAATCATTATCATCATTTGCACCAAGAACAATTTCAGTTATTGTTTAGATCTCTTCAGCCAGTGAAAAAGATTTCAATATTTCGTATGTCTTGCAAACTCAATCCAAGTTTTTGCAGGGTCCTTGAAGATTGTAGATATTATTTGATTGTATGCCTTTGTTTTTGATTTCAATCGAGATTTCCTTAGGAGATAAATTGCTGTAATTGTCTTTTAAATTTTAAAGTGAAGCATCGAGGATAACGTCTCCGTTTTGTAGGTTTTAACATATCATTATCGGCTTGTTCCTGAACAAATATAGACAATTTTATACGATTATCGACAAAGATCAAACAACTCTGGACCATATTGTATTACTGTATTTCTAAATAGAATCCTGGTTGACTATTTCAACTCACTTCGAAACTAGATCCCATTACGATATTTGGTGAAGAAGCTTCTTCTTTGAATACCTAGTTTCCCTGGATTTCTCAATTGAGTCTGATTCATTTCTATCCTTGACGACTTTAGATTACAGTCGACATCAAATGAGTGTCCACGATCTCACTTTTACTTATGATGAGGTAAGGAATCGCACATTTAGAATGATTTTAACGCTGGTTCTTCTGATGAGGTAAGGAATCGCACATTTAGAATGATTTGCAGGTTCTCTAAATACCAACCTAACGAACATAGACAATTTTATGGTTGTGTATCGGTAGTAGATGGATTTAATGAGGCGATCTCCCAATTACTTTAAGTATTGGGAAAAAGGAAGCACTTCGATTCACTTCGGTTTTATTCATTTTACTCGCTTCAAAACTAGACGTTAGTCTGAATATCATTACGACATTTTCTGAAGAAGCGTCTTCTTCCACCAACTAGTTTCCCTGGATTTCTGAATTGAGTCAGATTCTTTACTATAATGAACGAATTTAGATGACATTTGACATCAAATATTTAATCAAACAATCTAAATTTTACTTATGGTTAGTTAAAGAAGAGCATGTTTAGAATGATTTTGTCGCTGGTTCTCTAAATCCTAACCTGATTGTGAGCACTCTAAAATGCAAACGCCGGCATCTGTCATATATTTATTATAAATTTCTTTTTTCTTTCTGGAAACATTTTAATAATTTTACACACCATAATTGGGAACATGATCTCATTTCATGACTATCCATTTCCATAATGCCTGCGGTACCAATTACACCTATTAGGTGCATGTTGTGGCCACGGGAAGAAGGTATAGAGCTGTTCGGGAACCAACACGAGAACAACCATGTTTTCTGCGACAAAATAAATTAAAATTGGTATCTCTATCCAGACCACCACATCTTTCCACATAAAATCGTTTTTTTAATATAAAAACATGTATATAATGTTTCTCAATTGTATTTAGAATTTTCTCAATTTCGTTTGAAATTTTCAGAATTACAATTAGAATTTTCCCAATTTCATTTGGAATTTTCTAAATTTCAATTTGAATTTCTTAATTTCATTTGAAATTTTCTCAATTTTCTCGATCTAAAATGGAAATTCTCAATTTCATTTGGAATTTTTTCAATTTAAAATTGAAATTCTGAAATTCATTTGGAATTTTCTCAATTCAAAATGGAAATTCCCAATTTCATATGGAATTTTCTCAATTTCAATGAAAAATTGTGTAGTGTTCAAAGATTTCAATTAAATTGATTATCTTTTTTTTTTAGCTTTTATCTCGAGTCACTAGGATTCGCTGGTTCTCTAAATTAAAATCTGTTTGTGTTTCACTCCTTGATGAATTTAGATGACTTTCACTTCGATTTTACGTGCAGAAAAATCGATTACGTCTTTAAATAGTAAAATCACTGAACCTAAGAAATTTGTGATCTTTTATTGAGGTTGAACATTTTGTAGAGAAATTATTGGCATCTTGAATTAATATGGACAATAAGAAAAAAATTCAAAATTCTACCTATTTTAGTTTTTTTTCTTCTTTGAATCATAAAACATAAATCACATTATTTCTAATTGGCAAAAAAAGATGTAGAAGAACACACCAACAAAAAAAAAACAGGCATTAAATGATCGATCACCATAAATTTCAGTGCAGAAATTTCGTACGTCATACCATAAGGAAACAACAAAAAACATACAGACATATAAACAATAAACAACAACAACAATAATACCATAAACTAGTAAAACAAGATAAGAATTTAACCAAAGAAGAAGATACAAAATGCAAATGTAAAAATAAATAAAATAACTGATGAGAAATACACACACACAAACACACGTAAATATATAAATATACATATCTACTCTCGTAAATTCTCTCACTCAATAAACTGCAGACTATTAAAATGAAAACAAAATGTGTGGTAGAGGTGGAAGTTTTTTGTTTTAATAAGAAAAGGAAAAAGACATTAAAGAAGAAGAAGACTTAATGGAAATGTATCAGAGAAGCAAAAAAAATCACACAACAAACAATAACAAAAACTACATTCATACATAAAGCAAATAAAAACTAAGATGTTAAACAAGACACTAAAGTGGTGGAAGGCAAACAAGAATTGAATACAATAGAACAGAGTAGAGTAGAGCAGAAATGGCCAAGCCTTTCTCGGGGAATTTTGGTTATAAATATTTTGAAATAAATTTAATCGAATAAAATATGGTAAGAGGTGATTAATCTAAATTTTTATTGTTTTAAAGATAAGTTTGATGTCATTTCTCTTTCAAAATTACTGCAAGTTTTTTATTTAATTTTAAATTTGATAGATTTCTTAATTCAATGAATACGCTTTAAAACTCTGGTTTGTTTCCTTTAAATTAACCGGATTCTTTTCAATTGCAAATGAAAGCGACATGTAAGGAGTGAGTACATAAATGTTAATAAAAAAGAAACCACTAAATCTAACCACTAAATATTTTTTATAGTTCTAATCACTAGTGATGAATATATGAACCCTTTCCGGAAACCCTTCCATTAAGATTTTTATAGTGCTTTCTGCCACATTGTTCGAACAGGTTGTCCATCTCCGTTTAAAATCTACCACACTCTTTTAACAAGAGCCCAATATCTCTTCACTGGCCTTTGCTACAGGCAGTTCGGTGGATTTGGCTATCTTGGTAAAAATACCACTTTATTGTTCTTGTACCACTCAAGACCTTGATTACCATATTGATAGGATGCCAAATCAGGCCAAAAATAAGTGGACACATTAAGATGTCTTATGAATGGAAGCATCCTCTTTTGTAAACATTCCTTGATGTAAATTTTGGTAGTTATAGAGATCTTTGTAACAAATGTTTGGCTTCTTTAGTCGCAACTGCATATTGCTTGCCATACCAACAACTTTTTTGGGAAAATATTCTGCTTTTGGGTCTTAAACTTTTCTACAATATTCCCTCGAGCATCAGCAATATAAAAATATTAACCCGGAAGCTGCGAAAAATGGTCCAGAACATATTTATTTACATTATGCAGCTGGTATATTCGTGAGAAAGGTGAAAGAAAAAATAAATGTTGTTTAGCTAAAAATATTTAAATTTTTTATTTTGAAGTATAATTTGGTGAAGGGTATATAAGATTCAGCAAAGCCGAATATAGCTCTCTTACTTTATTTTATAAAATTCGACTTCAATTTATGTGCTCTGACTTTGGCCTTTAAATATTTAGCAGAGTTCCTTTCAAGAACATTTTGAGCTTTGCATGTTTTTAAACCTGCATTGGCATTAACTTTTCATACTAAATAGTCCGAGTACTGAGTTAACGGGACTGCTTTCCTACCGGATGTGTTGGGAGCTCTTTTGAAAAGGGTCTATATTCATATGGAGCATTCATTCTATCTGATCCAGGTTTGCTATCAACGGACAAGTTCTCCCGATACTGTTTAATAATATTGGAATCATTTTGCCTGCTGACCTTTGATTGTTTGGCCAATTTTTTGTAGGACTATGTTGGGTTTTGTTGATAATATTTTATAATTTTAGTACGGACTTGTTTCTCGTCACTCATTTTAATGAGATTAACAACAAATGAACATAATTGACATTAAATATAGCAACTGATATACTTTTCAAAGGTAAACTGATCAAAACAAATCAAATAATACTTGGGTTAAAAGTCCTAAGCAAGAAAATGTTTTAAGGTTTTTTTTCGATCTCAGTCCTTATCCATAGCGAGTTTAATTTAGAACAGGTTTTTAAATGTATTAAGCGAGATAAGAGAATATTTAGAATACATTTGAAATTTCAAATATGTCTAATTTGAAATACTCTATAAAATTGTCATTCAGAGAAATGTAAATATGTTCTAAATTTATTAAAAATATCAATTTTATGATTATTCCAAATTTGTTTTTAATATAAGAAAATAAATTTCATAAAAATTCGTAAAAAGTAAATATCTCGTAAAATATAAGAAATAATCTATGGCTATATCATATTTTTACTTTGGGACTTTGTATCCCAGTCCCCGAATAATAACCTTCCCACTTAAAAAGAGCTAATTCTAGCGCAATGCTCTATTCGTATTTCGAACGTCATTTTCGTTTAAAAATATTGTTTGATTCTCACTTTAAAAATCACAAAATATCTTTTACAAAATTCTCCCTATGTTCAATTATTTCTTTAAAATTAATTTATTGGTATGTTCCACTTCTTAATCTACGTTCATGAGCATTTAGTCGGTTCATATTATTTAGAGAATCTTGCAAAAGCCTTTAATTTGTAACAAACTAAATTATTTCGAATTTGCCAAGCGTGCCAAAGTTTGCACAATACAGGAAAAACTATGATTTCGGTAAAAAAAAAAGTTAAATGCGTTTATGTGTAAGTGTATTTAATAAGAAAATGAAGCAAAAACAAAAAAATTACACATAGAACGGGAACTACTCAAACAAAGATACATTTATTATACTAAACAACAAAAAGTGTAAATATAATATGAAAGGAAAAAAGGTAAACAACAACTAGTAGATAAATAAAAGGGGAGAATATAGGGGGAGGAAGATGGAGGCTGAATTGAGAAACAATAAAGAGAATGTATGCAAGTATGTTTATTTACATGTGTTTGTAAGACTCCAATAAGTTTGTTGTTATTGTTATTTTCATCTTAACTTCTCCAAAGTGACAGACAAAACAACTGGTTTTTTTCTAAAACGACAAAACAAAAACAACTGCAAAAAGTTCTAATCTACTAAATGTTTGTTGTATATTTCTGTCTCTATGTCAGTTTCAATGTTTTGTTTTTGCTTTTATAAGTAAAAAAAGATGTGGTAGACTGGTTATTTTGTTGTTTTTATTTTTAGTTAATTCTTTTTATTTATTGGCAATTGAGCTCGTTTGACTCTTTATACATGATTTTGCTTTTGTATTTATTTGCTTTTTCTTTTACTAAATGGCAGGCTTTGTGTCTGTTTTAATTAAATTTTCTTATGAACTTAATTAATCTTAAAAAGTGATAAAATAAATTTAATAATAAAAACAACCAACCTACTCTTTATTAATTAGTGATGCACTGCATAAAAGAGAAACCCTTGAACTTCTTTTCTCCTTAATAATTTTGTTGTTGGTATAAAAACAAAATACCTATGTAATGAAGTTTTCTTAAACAAAAGAACACTTCTTTTTTTTTGTAAAAAATTATTTATAACTTTTGTTGTAGTTTAAAAACATACACTCACACTAAATGTTCTTAATGAAACCACTTGTGGTCTTGATTTTTTAAGATTTTAATTTTAGGTAATTTTTTTTATTTATTTATAAACATTTGTTTGTTATTTCAGCTTTTTTATAGGTATCACTTTTATTTTAATATTTATGAAAACTTTCTTGTTGCCATTATGTTTGAAATTTATTTTCTTTTGCATTAATTTTGTATGCCCTAAATACCATTTATATACAATAATTTTTTTACATTTTCTTTTATTATTTTTGTTGTAGGTATTTTCTAATATTTCTTTTCAGATATTCTCTTATTTTTGTACACAAATATTTTTTCCTTGTTTTAAGCACTTCACTTGTTTCTTTACTATAAAAGGCCTTTATTTTATTCTTATTATATTTGTTGTTGTTTATAATTATGTTTAATTTTAATTAATTAAAAAAAAATAATAATATTTATGTCAAACGATATGCGTACCCCTTTGCACTAACGAAGTAAACACGAACACGAGCAAACGTCAACTGTTTTCATTACGTTATTCAGGGTTGTTAAATTGTTTAAAGCGTAGAGGGTTGCCAAGTATTTGTACTAAAAACATTGTTGGTAAAAATAGTACTAGTGAGAAGAACGTTATTATCAATTATAGCGTCGTTAAGGTAACCGAATATAGTAACCCAAAACTGTATTACCAATTAAATTCTGTTTTTCCATGCACCGAACAAGAATATTGTTACGTTTTACCTTTAAAAAACAGTAGTTTATTTTCTTTAAATAAACCGGATTCTTTTAAATTACAAATAAAAACGCCAAGTAGTTTTAAAATTCCAACAACTCTTTATTTATTCAAATTTATACAGCAATTTAAAAAAACTCTTATTTATTTCATATTTTTTTATTATGTTGACAGCATAAGATCTGTTCATTGCCGCCTACGAATATATAAATTAACCTAAGTCGGCTACAGCGCCAATATAAGTCCTGTGACAGTGTTGCTGTGCTGTCTTCATATAAACGTGTGTCTTTTTTCTACTAAAACAAAAAAGTTACATGAATAAACAATTAATTTAAACAGAATAAATTTATAAGATTTTTAAAAACAGAATTGTTTAAAAATCTGTAGTGTGTAAAAAATAATAATATCGCCAAATTTTTAACGAAGAAAGTATTTATTATGTACATTATTTTTTAGTTATACGAGAAATTTAGAAAAAAAAGTATAATAAATTTACAGTTTTTTAAACGGTAACTTCATAAAATTTTTTAGAAATTAAAAATAATTAAAAATATTGTTACTAAACTGTATTTGAATTCAAATTTAACGGTTTTAAGAGCTGGTTTAAAGTTGTGTCATGTTTCTCAATCTTCCCATTTCTGGAGACTTCTAATTGTGGACAATGTTGTTTAACGACCGATTAACAGCAGTTAAAATAACTGTGGATATTATTAACATAGCTTTGGAACATACAACATAGAATTAAAGCTTTGATCGATCAACTGTTGTATAAATAAAACTTGCATGAAGCTACTGGAAGGAAGATGGCGCTGGTATAAATACTGGCTTCGGTTGCAGTCGGAGAGTCAGTTTATAATAGACTCTGTTAGAAGTATCATGAACTGTATTACCAGAGTACTTGTACATTATAAAGTGTGTAATATAAGTGTGTACAGAATATTTGAATTGTTGCATAAATTTGAATAAAAAGTTGTTACAATTTTAAACTAATTTTATTTGCTATCAAAAGTATCCGGTTTATTTAAGGGTAATAAACCACCGTTTTTAAAAGGTAAAAACGTAACAATATTATTGAAATTTACATCCAAATTATAGCTATTTTGGATGTAGATTTCATTATTAAACAAAATTTTCTATAATTGCAAAGTACACACAAAAAAATAATCGAGGCTATATTAACTAAGCTTGCATAGTTAATTTCTTTTTATATGAAAACTAAAAACTAAGTTTTATTATCTATGCCAATAGGTAATTCAAACTATACACTTTACCTAAAAACTATGTTAATATAACTATTGGAATTAGTAATTTGATGTTTGGTATCTTCTTCGAAGTTTTTTTGTTTATTTTATTGTCAATTGAAAATATTTTTGGTGCAAAAGGGTATGTATGAAATTATTTAAAATTTTAGTTATATTAACTAAGAAACTTTGCAAATGCCATTCTACCCTTGCTCTTAGTTAAATTTATACCATATTTTTAGGAAATATAACCTATGGATTTTTTTGTGTGTAGTAGTTAAAAAATGTTCCTAAATATTTTGTAAAGAAAATTGTTCGCTGAGCTTTTTGATAGTAACTATAGCCGATTTAGATTTATTCGGTTAATAATCGGTTAATTTTAAATTATTCGATTAACCGAATAATTTGTATTTTAATTTTACATTGAAGGGAATTCAATAAAACAATAAATAGGAAATCTTCTGAAATAATCTTTAAAAAAAAATATAAGTTAAATGCTTTCTTTTTAAACGATTTTTTACGCTCTCACTGATTGTAGAAATCGAAAGTAAGGCATGATAAAGAATATCCAATTGCTCAGTTATATTTTTAGTTTTCTCTAAGCATATAAAATCGACCATCATACCATTGGAGTTCTTTTTTGATTTTTTTAGATTTTTAATACTTTATTAGTTACGTCAAGTTCTGACAAAAGACTCGTTTCAGTAATGTCTTCAGTTTCGTCCTCGGACTCATTAGGACAAAGTTCATCATAGAAATATTCTAGAAAAAGGTCATTTCCAAATTCCTTAGTTTCAGTTTTCGTACAATACTTCAAAAATACTATTGCTAGAAGGAAATGTTCACGAGTTAAGAAATAAAATTTGTGTGATTTAAACTATATTTCTATATAAAGTGCAAAAAAAAGAAATTTCGGTTAATCGGTTAATCGACACAAATTAATCGGTTTATTTGTTATTTGAAAATCGTAAATTTTAAATTATTCGAACAGTTAACCGACCAAAATTAATCGTTTAACCGATTAACGGTTAATCGATTGAATACCCTACTAGATATGCACAATATAAAAAATTATTTAAAAGTTCTTTCCATAAAAGTGGTAAAAAGCGTTTTAAAAGTGGTCGTATTTCGGCCACCAGGCGATCCTAGTATACATACATACATATATGATGCCAAATTTTTGCGATCCGATTTGAAAGATTTGTGAAAACTACTAGATGAGATCTGCAAAAACATTGCTTTAGCGATATATTATCTCTTATAGTTTACGAGTTATTCGCATTTGAAGGGTCAAATTTTATTTTTTTTTACCTAACTTGGTCTGCGTTTTTGTTAATAACGGATCCAATTCTAGCGCGCTAGTACAATGTTTAGCTCATTATTATTAGTTTAAAAATTTAGTAATATTGTGACAAATAGAAGCACGCATGAAGTGCTGATGTCCCACATTGAAAAAAGTCAGTAGTATCTGAATATTAGAACCTCCACTAATATCAACAGTTGACATCTCCAAAAATTAAAAGAATTATTTGATCGACCTTTTTTTAAACAAAAAGTATGTAATTTGTTTTTATAAAATTGTAAATGTTTCAAAATTGATTTTAGCTTTGAACATTACCGATATTGCTATAAATTAAAATAATCGCTTAAGTATTTTTCACAAATTTTATTAATCAATATATGGGGCATTTCATGTCAAGTGAACCAACTTTTGAAATCGATGTCTTCCGATCGGGATGAAATTTGCACCAAGGTTAGCTCTATTGGATAGTAACTCAGACACAATTTTTCAACAACATCGGTCGAGAACTCTCTGAGTTATAGGGGGTAAAATTTTGACAATTTGGTCAAACAGGGGTTTGTTCTTATCCATGTAACTTATTACCTATTGTTCTTAGCAAAATGTGTCCCAAATAGTATAGATAGCTATTTCTTCGATCTTTCGAAAAAAAATATTTAAAAAAAAAAATAAAAAAATTTTAATATTTTTTTTCCGAAATCAAAAACTTTTTTGACTTTTTTTTTAAAATACGCCCTTTTTTTTTTTTTTTTTTTCTTAAAATAAAGTTTAGATATTTTCCTTGAACACCTACTTGGTCGCTTAGTGGGATGCGAGTGGGATATCTATCAAAATAAATATTTTGTAACTCAAAACATAAAATTTTTGACTTTTTTTGCAAAATCAAAAACTTTGTTGACTTTTTTTTTCAAAATGGACCCTTTTTTAATCTTTTTTTTAGGTCAAACAAAAGCTTAGATATTATCCTTGAAGACCCTTTTGGTCGCTTAGTGGGATGCGAGTGGGATATCTATCAAAATAAATATTTTTTAACTCAAGACTTACAATTTTTGACTTTTTTTTTTGCAAATACGATTTTTTTCCAAATGGGCCCTTTTTTTAAAATTTTTTTTATAGTCAAAAGAAAGCTTAGGTCCATTCCTTTAAGATATTTTTAGTCCCTTAGTGGGATGCGAGTGGGATATCTATCAAAATAAATATTTTGTAACGCAAGACATACAATTTTTTAATTTTTTTTTGCAAAACCAAAATTTTTTTCCAATATGGGCCCTTTTTTAATTTTTTTTTTTGCTCAAAAGAAAGCCTAGAAAGCCTTCCTTTAAGATATTTGTAGTCCCTTAGTGGGATGCGAGTGGGATATCTATCAAAATAAATGTTTTAACACAAAAATTGTATGTCTTGAGTTACAAAACATTTATTTTGATATATATCCCACTCGCATCCCACTAAGCGATCAAAACCATCTTAAAGGAAAAAAAAAAATTACAAAAAGGGCCCATTTTAAAAAAAAGTCAAAAAAGTTTTTGATTTTGCCAAAAAATCAAAAACTGTATATCTTGAGTTACAAAATATTTATTTTGATAGATATCCCACTCGTATCCCACTAAGGGACCTAAAATATCTTAAAGGAATGGACCTAAGCTTTCTTTTGACTAAAAAAAAATTTTTAAAAAAGGGCCCATTTTGAAAAAAAATTCGAATTTGCAAAAAAAAAGTCAATAATTGAATGTCTTGAGTTACAACATTTTTATTTTAATAGATATCCTACTCACATCTTCCTAAGTGACAAAATAGGTCTTAAAGGAAAACACCTAAGCTTTCTTTTGAGCAAAAAAAAATTTTAAAAAAAAATTTTTAAAAAAAAGTCCCATATTGGAAAAAAATTTCGATTTTGCAAAAAAAAATTAAAAAATTGTTACAAAATATTTATTTTGATAGATATCCCACTCGCATCCCACTAAGGGACTAAAAATATCTTAAAGGAATGGACCTAGGCTTTCTTTTGAGCAAAAAAAAAAATTAAAAAAGGGCCCATATTGGAAAAAAATTTTGATTTTGCAAAAAAAAATTAAAAAATTGTATGTCTTGCGTTACAAAATATTTATTTTGATAGATATCCTACTCGCATCCCACTAAGGGACTAAAAATATCTTAAAGGAATGGACCTAAGCTTTCTTTTGACTATAAAAAAAATTTTAAAAAAAGGGCCCATTTGGAAAAAAAATCGTATTTGCAAAAAAAAAAGTCAAAAATTGTAAGTCTTGAGTTAAAAAATATTTATTTTGATAGATATCCCACTCGCATCCCACTAAGCGACCAAAAGGGTCTTCAAGGATAATATCTAAGCTTTTGTTTGACCTAAAAAAAAAGATTAAAAAAGGGTCCATTTTGAAAAAAAAAAGTCAACAAAGTTTTTGATTTTGCAAAAAAAGTCAAAAATTTTATGTTTTGAGTTACAAAATATTTATTTTGATAGATATCCCACTCGCATCCCACTAAGCGACCAAGTAAGTAGGTGTTCAAGGAAAATATCTAAACTTTATTTTAAGAAAAAAAAAAAAAAAAAAAAAAAAAAAAGGGCGTATTTTAAAAAAAAGTCAAAAAAGTTTTTGTATTTGGAAAAAAAATTTTAAAAATTTTTTATTTTTTTTTTTAAATATTTTTTTTCGAAAGATCGAAGAAATAGCTATCTATACTATTTGGGACACATTTTGCTAAGAACAATAGGTAATAAGTTACATGGATAAGAAAAAACCCCTGTTTGACCAAATTGTCAAAATTTTACCCCCTATAACTCAGAGAGTTCTCGACCGATGTTGTTGAAAAATTGTGTCTGAGTTACTATCCAATAGAGCTAACCTTGGTGCAAATTTCATCCCGATCGGAAGACATCGATTTCAAAAGTTGGTTCACTTGACATGAAATCCCCCATATGTATGTACATATTTTTTTACAATTTAAACAATTTAGAAGGAGCTATAGACACATTCAGTGTGGAAGATCAAGATGTATCTGTTGAATACTGGTTATCTACTATTGATGACATGGTAAAAATATTTAAATGGTCAAAATGCAAATGAAGATGGAAACTGAGAAGGACCTAATACTACTTCAATAAAGATTGTTTGCCAATTGTTTAAAAATTTTAGTATTATTCTTTTTGAATTATTACAAATAAATTATAATAAAAAAATGAACTTAAGCCTAATTAAAATTTACTTTCAAGTTATAGATTTGTATTATATGTAAAGAAGCTGAAAATAGATTATAGACAGCAAATACAAATTCTCAACAAAATAAAATGTAAAATATCGTTTAATTATTTTTCATGAACTTTATTTATTAATCAATGTATTTATCATAATTTAGAAACAGCTATCAATGCTGGGCAAGCTGCCGTCACAATATTTCCAGGTAGACCAAGCGGACCAACCCTGTTGACTCAACACCTTGCGGGCACAGGTCACCGAAGCACTGATATTATCCGACAACAAAGCATCACAGCTTACTTTACATTCGTTGTAGGAGAAACGTCCATTGGAAGGTTGACACCAATAGTAATTGTTGATTTGGAAAATGCCATAGTCATTAGAACCATTAGAGTTGGTGGCACCCACTACACCAGTACGATACGAAGATTCATGCTCAGCAATGCAAGTCCAACGGGCCAATTCATCCTTGGGTACACCCAAATTGTACATGGCTTTGGCCAAAGAACAACGGTTATAGGTTGTAGCCAAGGCAGGAGCAACCAAAGCTAAAGCGGCCAAAACAACGATAATGAATTTCATTTTGGTATTGTTATTCAAAGTGAACGTGAAAGTAAACTGTGATTACTGGGTAAAATGTAAATACAATTTATAGTAGATTTCTGAAACTGATAACATTATTTCAATTTTGTGTAATCATTGCGTTAGTGATTCTTTTGTAAGAAGGGGAACTGTCTGAGTGTAAGATACTCAACTTGATACTCCAAGTAAGTATTTTAAATATAGATATGGAATAAAGTATTATTACATAGTTATTTAGTTTTGAAAGATAGTAATATACAAAAACAGTATGTACTACTAGTTGTTTTATTATTATGTGTTATTAATTTTATGCTAATATAGGCTTTTAAAAAAGATTCAAAGGAGCAATCATTGTCTAAAATATGTATATATACATTTATTTTGATAGATATCCAACCAAATAGGTCTTAAAGGAAAAGACCAAAGCCTTCTTTTAAGAAAAAAAAAATTTTTGGAAAAAAAAGTCAAAAATTGTATGTTTTGAGTTACAAAATATTTATTTTGATAGATATCGCACTCGCATCCCACTAAGGGACCAAATAGGTCTTCAAGGAAAATATCTAACCTTTATTTTAAGAAATAAAGGGCTCATTTAAAAAAATATCAAAAAAGTTTGATGTCTGAAAAAAAATATTAAAATTTTTTTATTTTTTTTCGAAAGATTGAAGAAAGAGCTATCTAAGCTATTTGGGACACATTTTGCTAAGAACAATAGGTAATAAGATACATGGATAAGAAAAAACACCTGCTTAGCTAAAATGTCGAATTATATATTGAAATTTTAAAAGAAAAATGTATGGCTTGACCGATCATCATACTTTCTTACTTGTTTTAAAACTATTTATTTCAAACATTAAAGAAGTGTTATTAAAATAGCAATATTTTTTACCTCCTCCATTTTCAAAATAACGGTATATCTCGAAAATACGAGCTATTCTTTAAAAAATGGTTAGCACCATTGAGTTCAGCGTACCCGAATTAGTTTCTAGGGTACCCTCCTAGACACAACTTTCAATCGATTTCCTTGCAGGATAAGTTAGAAACTAAAAAAAACAAAATAAAACCCATCCAAATCAAATCTATATTTAAGAGCTGTTTTAGGACATATTTATAATGCATTGAACCTTCTGTGAAATTCCATTTTAAGATTAAATATAATTACAAATATACCTCATAATAAAACAAATAATTGTAGTTCATATACGAGTACTCAATACGAAATAAGTATGTACTGCAATATTCTGTAATATCATATCTTCATTTAAAATACTCCTACTCCAAGTTGAGTACGTCACACTCAGACAAGTTTCCCCTTCTTACAAAAGAATCACTAACGCAATGATTACACAAAATTAAACGAATGTTATCAGTTTCAGAAATGTACTATAAATTGTGGTTACATTTTACCCAGTAATCACAGTTTACTTTCACGTTCACTTCGAATTGAAAATATGAAATTCATTATCGTTGTTTTGGCCGCTTTAGCTTTGGCAGCTCCCGCCTTGGCTACAACCTATAACCGTTGTTCTTTGGCCAAAGCCATGTACAATTTGGGTGTACCCAAGGATCAATTGGCCCGTTGGACTTGCATTGCTGAACACGAATCTTCGTACCGTACTGGTGCAGTGGGTGCCACCAACTCTAACGGATCCAATGACTATGGCATTTTCCAAATCAACAATTACTACTGGTGTCAACCTTCCAATGGACGTTTCTCCTACAACGAATGCAAAGTAAGCTGTGATGCTTTGTTGTCGGATGACATTAGTGCTTCGGTGACCTGTGCCCGCAAGGTGTTAAGCCAACAGGGTTGGACAGCTTGGTCCACCTGGAAATACTGTGACGGCAGCTTGCCCAGCATTGACAGCTGTTTCTAAATTGTTTAATTTGAAAAAAAAAACCATAAATTGATTAATAAAGTTTGTAAAAAATACTTAAAAGATGTTTAAAATTTAGTCATTTACCAACCCCCACCCCCCTAAATTATTTAGAAATTGATGATGCATTTTTATACCCTTCACCTTTGTGAGAAGGGTATATATAAGTTTGTCTTTCCGTTTGTAATTTCCACAATATAATTTTCCTATAAAGTATATATATTCTGGATCCTTATAGATAGTGAAGTCGATTAAGCCATGTCCGCCTGTCTGTTGAAATCAACTTTCCAAAGCCCCAAGTAACTTACATACACGATTCATACATCAATATCTCCGGAATTCTTCCGGCTCGGTTGCTATTTAAAATCAAGAAAATCGGTCAACAAATGGCAGAGATATAAGGAAAAAACCAGGACAACCCTAAGTCATTAATATGACAATATGGATATCTAATGACAGATACTTCAAAGTCCTTTGTAACTACGTATATAAGACCATAGTAAGTTGGACCTACAATGCACAGTGGTTCCGCCCATAGGCCAAAAATAAATAAAACGATCACAAAATATTTAGACAAAATGCAAAAAAATTGTGTCTTAAATATCCAATCTTTTTAATGGCAAACCGGTTTTTACTGGAAATCTAACGGGACTTTTTAAAAATAAAATTGAAAGCATGAGCAAATATTCATTTGCAAAGCGCAGCTGAACGCTGGAAGAATAATTCAAAGCAAAAGTGCACTTCAAAACGGTCTTGCAATTGCTGTAGTCTACAAAATTAAATTATTTTCAATGGATTTTGAAGTTAAAGGTTTTTATTTTATCTTTTGAAAATAATAAAAACTAACTTGTGTTGTAATTCTTGTGAAATTAATGTTTTAGTTAACCTATATGTTTGTTACTTTTTTGTAAAACTTCATTATGTTTACTTAAAGTTTTAGTTGTGTTCCCCCAAGATTCCCCCGTAGGTTTCTTTTTCATTGTATTAATCTGATTCTTAAGATAATAAAAGTGCTGAAGTTAGTTGCGGAAATTTGCGGATGGGCGTGTAATCTGTAATATACTAACCCGCCCCACAGAAGAATGCTTCATACATTTTTTTGCAAAAAGTGTAAGGAGTGGTTGTAGAGCGCTGAAATTTGGCACAGATAATTATATGGACCAAACTAAGAAACAAGTAAAATTTTATCAAAATCGACCACGCCCACTGCCCATACAATCCAAATAGATTTGTTCGCATAAAATTTTCCCTATTCAAGTAAAAGTCTAGAAATTTGGTACATATATTTTCTGAAACAAAAGAAGAACGTAAGTTTTATTAAAATCGGACATGCCCACCGCATACCGCCCATGCAATCCAAATGCAATACATTTTTGAGCAAAAATTATAAGGGGTGGTCGTAGAGTATTGAAATTTGGCACCGAGAATTACAGTACGAGACACAAATGTGTAAATAAATTTGGAAATATCTATAATTTGAATTTTTATGCTCAACATTTACCAATCTGACAATATTTTTTACACAATATGAAGATCATGATTAGTGAAGTATAGCAATACAAAAAAATTAATTTCAAGTAATGGCATTTAAATACCAGGATATCAAAAAGTTAAAAACTGAATTACACAATTTTGTCGCATTTTCTTTAAAGTTAAATAAACTTGTTATTATTATTTAGAAAAAGAACAATTTTAATCAATTTCATTAATGACAGTTAGTTAAAACATGTTACTAGTTAACAATTTACAATTCTTTAAGGAATATTGAATATGAAGAAGATTATCACCGAAGTTGCAAATTCTGTTACCGAGCAGCTGAAAAATGGTATCTCCCATCGAAAAATATCCACCAAATTCAATATTTCTTTTAATCTGTTGAGAACATAGCGAATATATGTGGTTTGGCTTTTCCAGCACCAATTTGTGGACGGAATTCAATTCTATTGTTAAAAGATGGTCTCACTGTATAACGTCTAGTTGCATCAGGAGAAGAAAATAGTCCCCGTGAGGTACAACCAAAACTATCTTCATGCTACCAAATTAAGATTTCAAAACGTGCATCTCTTAGAGAAATCAAAAGATGTGGTTTTTATGCAATAAAGATTGTTAAAAAACCTCGTTTAACTGAAAGACACAAGTCTCTTCGACTAACATTTGTAAATTTTTTTAAGAAATGGACCTTTGATAATTGGGAAAAAGTTAATCGAAAATTAACCATTTTAGAACTGATGGACCAAAATATGACTACCAAAAACGAAATGCGCCATTAAAAGACCGTGATTTTATGACGACTATGAAATATGGTGGTGGAATATTGCCATTTTGTGGTTGTTTTTCTGCGAAAGGTGTAGGAAAACTCCATAAAATTGGTAGTAATATGAATGCAGAAATGTATATAGACATTATCAAGACAACAGATGTGGATAGTCTGAATAATTGGCGTGAACAAATTGAAAACACTGTACACTACAAGATAACGACAACAAACATAAGTCTAAAAAGACGCTTAATTTTTTAAAAACCGCCAAAATTACATTGTTAGATTGACACCCACAATCTCAGAATTTAAATCCGATTGAGAATTTGGTGCGAATTCTAAAACGTCGCGTTTATAATTATCAAAATGCATTTAGAAACACAACTCAGCTCTAGGAGCGCTCCCATGATATCTAGGGATCTATAATGCAAGAAGAGTGTCGCAAACTGGTGGAGAGTATGCCCTCCAGAATTCAGGCTGCCATTGACGCGAAAGCAGGTTATTCGAAGTACTAAAAAAGTTACTTTAGTAATCTGCGCCAAAAGTGTGTAAATGGGTTGCAGTTATTTTTTTAAATTACTGGAGTATAATTAAGGAAATATTTTATTTATTTAGTCCTAAAATATCCTTAATAAATATTGTTTAAAAAAACACAAAACGTTTCTTTATAAACATTGCACTTTAAAAATGGTGTCACAAAGTGTAAATATATGACCATCATTTACACATTTTTGTCTTACACTGTATATAGACTAAATTAAAAAAAAAAATTAAATTTTATCAAAAAAGTCCACGCCCACTGCCCATACAATCCAAATTGATTTTTTCGCATAATATTGTTTATATCCAAGCAAAAGTCTAGACATTTGGTACATACATTTATTGAAACCAAAAAGGAACACATGTCGAGTTTCAATAAAATCGGTCACGCCACCGCCCACGAAACCCATACATAGATAAGAATTTTTTGGATATTTCGTTTATTATTCGACAAAAAATGTTAAGTTTTCATCCTGTTCCGAAAACTATTCTTTTTTTTAATCGAAACAAGACACTCCCACCTTTCATTTTATTAAAAAAAGAGCTTGGGGGAAAGTGGGGCTACATTTTTTTTCTCCATGGAAAATCAAAAATACAATAATAATTAGAGTCTTATAGATTTGGACATGTCTTCTTAACGGTTTATGGTTTCCCCATAATTTTTTTTTACTGATGTTGAAATGTTATATTTTTCAAATATGTTAAAGGTAAATGGTATTATTAGGAAAATTATACCACTGAATTGCGTGAAAATATAAGTAAATTTTTGCTAACACCCTTGCATGGACTTTAGTTCAATTTTCTAAAAATAAAATAAAATAAATTTTTTCTTAAAACTATAAGTGTACATTTCATCTATAAACATTTCTCTACAAAATTGCATCATTTGATTGTTGAAATTAAGTGTTTGAAAAATTGACTTTTTGACACCAAAATCCCTCTGTGCACCGTCTTATTTTTGCATCGGTACATAAAAATCTGATCCATGGAGCTGAGGTAAGCAAGCTTGTAGTAGTGTCAATAGGTGAATTATCGGAGGAAGCAGCTGAAGCGAAAAATAAGCATATAAAACGTTTAGGTTGCAACATACCCGAAAAATATCGCGCAATGCTACAAATACAAAAACTTCTAAATAGGCTGTTTTAAGTTCAGATCCATTTATTTCTGGAGGCCAAACTTACCAACAAAGAAAACAAGTAGTTTAAGTCAAGGATTTTTAAATTTGATTAATATTTGATATATATTAATGCCCTATTTTACCTTACTACCTTATATTACTTAGTAATACCTCATATTGCATTATATAACTTTGTATAACTTTTTAATTTAGTTTTTTTTTTCAGTGTATAATTTAAATGAATTAAAATGGAATAAAAATTTACTTAAATTGTTTAAAACAAACAAATTTTCATACTGAAATATTTTATTTCAAAAATTCATAAAACAAATCTAAAAGCCAATTAACCCTTGAAAGATCAAAGGGCTACTGTGGTTACAGTTGTTAATATTTTTTCTTAAAAATTTGCAAACTTTAAGTTCTTCGGGCATGCTATGAGGTGACAAATTTTGAAGACCCCAGCTTTTTTAGTTTTGGAGATATTGATTATTGACCGCTTGTTCATATAAGGGAAACCACTGTGCAATGGTTTAAAAGCGGAACAAATATTTTTTAACCCGAATTTTTTTTTTCGCCAAAAGTTTTTTTTCCGCTATATATTACAAAAAAAAAATTGTAAAAAACAAAAAAAAAAAAATTAATTTAAAAAAAAAATAGGAAAAATTAATTTTGCTTACCTAAAAATTATTATTTAGATGTATAATTTGGTGAAAGGTAGATTCGGTTATATGGGAAATATTTAAACCAGTGATTTTTAAAAATAGGTGAATCAAATAATATAGCTTCAATATAGGAAATGTTATTAACATTTTATATTCTTGTGAGAGGACAACAAAATCAGACAAATTTAAGTTGCAACTTCTAATATTAAGATACTATATAGCTTTTTAATCAAAGTGGGACATCGTGACTTCTTGCGTACTTCTAAACCCCATGTATGCTTTAAAATTTTAACATATAAAGGATATATAAAACACAAACAATGTTTCTACTTATGTCCGTTATAGCCTCTGAAACCATTCAACCGATGAGCTCCAAAAGGGATTTATTATAAGGCAAATTTTTGAAGATGGTTTTAGACATTTAAAACACTGCATTAGGTCCATTCGAGAAGCCGATTTTCGAATTTTTCCATACAACATTTTTTCCTAATTGTAAACTTGTGAAAATTTGTATGACTTAAATTTTAATATGTAGGTATTTCTCCCGATGTATAGATCCACTAAGAAGGGATTTTTCGAATTTTAAGGGGTTAAAAACTGGTGAAATGTGTCTCTACATCTTCTGAACTAATAAAGTTAGCACCAAAAATCCAACATAATCTAAATTTATGCAAAAAATTTGTGAACAGTTGTGTGGTACTTTTTAATTTTTGAACTTTTGTAATGAATATTTTATATTTTTTCACATTTTTATTTTATTTGGTTATTTGCATATGAAATTGCTACCTCAGCCTTTTTACCACTAAACAACTGTATAATAATGGTTTGTGTGTTGACTCATAGTTAGAGATGACAATTGTGATAATTTTACATGTTAATAACATGAATGCATTTTTTAACAGTATATGTATGTTAACATTGGGGCGAATTAACATTTGAATGCATATAGCATATAATAACTTAGTTGCATATGAATAATTGCTTATTCATCATTATTCGCTTTTTAAATGCATTCGGCTGTGTGAAAGAAATGGAAAAAGAAGGTCTCGAAGAAACCAATGCGGTCTTTATACTTCCTTTTCAACAATAAATGTCAGCAAGTGAAGACGTTCATTAACTTAAAATACTTATTTTAAAAAAAAAGTTAAAATAATAATCGGGAAAAATCTTAATCATCTAAGTGCATAATTTTCAAATATAATATTGAGTAAAATCAATTTAAAATCTTGAGTACTACGAATTATATATAATTTGTGAATAAAATATTGTTTCGTAAAACGAAATTATTTTAAATATTATTAACTCGAACAACGATATTTGATTGAAGAATAGACTCTTCCTATTTCCCAAGGAAGACTCCAATTGTCTGACCATTTCTTCAAAAACGCAGTCATTCAATTCAATCTAGAAAAAATATCAAAGGTAATATCACAACATTTTTTTTTGTGCCCTCAAATTCGATATCACATGTGTCAACTTAATTTTTTAGAACACGCAAAACCATCAACCCATATATTGGTTATATAACGGACCACGGGTTCTTTAAGAAGTAGTCTTAGATTGGATATAGCAATAACATTACTATATACTTCGAAAATCCATACCGAAGCATTAAGACTTTTCCAAGTAACATATCCAAAAAGCGTGAAGTGGAATCATTAATATCAAAACGGCACCAATTCGAGATATTCTGGAACGAAATACGTCTTTGCCTTGCTGACCAAGTTTTTGTTAGAGACACAAGAATTAAAGGATTTTCAGACCTACTATAGATCTAGCGACATAATCACACAACAATTTATTGCAACCTATAACCAAGAGATATCATCAAACTTTATGAGGATCAATTGTACTGGGTCATACTCTACTGTGGTATCAATTAATGAAATAGTTTTATGTAGGAAAGTGATACGTTTAATTCTTTAATTTTTTTTATTAATTTAGCAAACATCGTATATTCATCTAATTTAATTTATATTTGAGCTACCAATAACCCTTTATGTAAATGCAAGAACAAAAACTAATTTAAACATCTAGTAAATGATCATCATCATCCTCATCCTCATTATCGGAGCTGAAGGCCTTCAACGTACGATGAAAATATTGGGTGAGTGTAGTTATAAAAAATGTTAATAGTAAATTTTTATTCTTGCATAAAAAAATAACAAACAAAAAAAAAACAACCAAAAAAATCCATAATAAGCAATAATAAAACAATAAGTAAGAAAAGAAAGAAATAGTAAAATAAACAAAAACATATTTGTTCTCTGTAAAATTATTGTTGCAGAGTGATTTATGAATGGATAATGTTATTCATTCATAAATGCGCTCACTCAAGAAGCTTTAGTTCAATTTCATTCTGTTCTTACTAATTTTTGGAAGAAATAGTAGGACAACAAAAAAAAATATATATATTTTTTTTCTGCAAAATAAATGTTGTAGCGAGATTTATGAATGGATAATGTTATTCATTCATAAATGCGTTTACTCAAAAGCTACATTTCAATTTCTTTCTATTCTTACTCATTTTAAAGTCAATTTATTATTACTTGATTATACGAAACGCTCGGAATTAAAACTTTATAAAATAAGTCCACCCCGTAAACGTATCCGATTATTATATTCGTTATTACTTTTCTAATAGTATAATTTCGATATTTAGTAGAGTTTTGTATTCACACAAAACAACTTTAAATTCTCTGGAATTACAAATTCCTATACTGAAAATCATTATTTGTTTTACATTATGCTCTAGTAAAACTAAAATTTTAAGTTTTCTGTTAATTTTTAATTCGACACTGTCGATCTTTTATTCTAATATTTTTGATAAATAAAATTGATTTATAATGAATTGCTAAATCTAAAAGGAAGTGTTTTCTGTTAAAATGTGCCAATAATGGGTAGATTGTAAATATAATTAGGGGTTCCGAGATAAAATAAAGGCGTGCTCAGAACATTGGATTGGGAGGGTAAAATTGCGCCTAAACTCAACAACATCTGAGAGTTTTTTTGGTAATGTCAGATATCAATTAGCATTCATCAAGTTTGGGGTATAGATTTTGGTAAAGGGAGTCTATAATATATCTGTAAATGGAATGATTCTTCTAAAGGGAAAACGAACCCCCCGACCGGCTGAAGCTAGCAGCTCAAAGGCTCCCACATTCCTTGGTTAGAAGAATATATAAATGTTCCAAACGTTTATAGCCTAGACCGCCTGGTCATTCGGCGAATAGTTAAATATTTGTCTGCTATATCTATAACGTTTATTATTCAATTCTGAAGTAAAAAAATTTAAAGAAACATTACAGAAATGGCGCCCAACGTGGGGCCCGAATGAACTTTAATTTTGTTCTTTTACGGCTCTGCTCAACATATAGATTTGTTGTGTCTATCATTATAGCTTTTGAGTTTTTTATTATAACAAGTCAGCATCAATAATACATTTTAGTCCTTTTCTGGATATTCATTTATCTGAGGTGCATAATTCGGATATACTGACCGATTAGATTGCTAATATGATTTTGTTGAGCATGACTGTGTTCTATAAAGGAATCTTTTCTTAATGAAAAATTATTTTTAGTAGTTTATATCAAGATTTGAGAACTGAGTTATCAGTATTGGATTTTGTTAGGAGTATATCTTAAATGCTGATTGCATTTAGATATCCAATGACTTTCAATGGTGTTATTTTAGTTTATATTTTTGATTTTTCGCCCACTGGTTTGATCTCCTATCAAGATATTGAATATATTTAAAGATAATAAGAGAACAATAAATTCTTAGTATATCTGACATTATTATTCTAGTATTCCAATCTAACCCAACACAATTTTAGTAGAAAACACTTATTTGCATAAATTTATATTTGTTTATAACATAATTTTTAGTTTTTTCATTTCAACCTTAAAATTTTTCTTTTTGATAAAATGTCTATTGTACGATCTCCAATCCAACAGGCATCTGGACCTAATCCAGACAATTTGTCAAAATGTATAATTTGTAATGAGACTATGACTTCTGAGCAGGATTGTTTGGTCATCTCACAATGCGAGCATTCTTTTCATAGAAGCTGTATTGAGGATGTTTTATCACAATCCTCGGAATGTCCCATTTGCAAGCGTCCGTGCCAACTATCAGAATTACGTAAAGCAAACTTTCAAGCGCTCACACAACCTTCTCAGTCTCCACCTATACAGGACAATATTTTTAAAAATACAAATACTCAGCAAAATTCCAAGTCAAACACTAATCCCATTCGTGGTAGACCTCGAGGTGCAGGTGCAAAACGGCATCATACACGCAGTTTTAGTAAAAATTTATTTCAAGAGGCAAATAGAAGTCAATTAGTAGAATTTAGTTCAGGTGATCAAGGAGCTATTGGTCAGGATGCTGAAGGTCTTTCAACCCCTGCAGGCCCCGCTCCGGCAAATATAGTAAATTTTAGTAACTCACCTATTGTTCAAACTCCTCAAAGGGTAGATTTTGCTTCAGGAAATATTAATTATGCCCAGATTAATCAGATGATCGAATCTAGTGTTACGAGAATACTTAGGAATTTGAATTTAAACGCAAATCCTATAACTCGTAATCATGTTCGTATTGATTCACATCCCCCTCAAAATTCTTTTCATAATTTGAATAATTCCACATCAAACAATCATACACAAAACTTAAATAATCATGCAACATATTCACATAATCCTACACCAAATAACTTCGAAAACTTTTCACTTAGAACAGATAAAATTACTTCCATTATACAAAATTGGAACCTCAAATTTGATGGCTCTACAAATGGTCTCAATGTCGAGGAGTTTTTGTATAGGGTTCGATCATTGACCGCTGATAATTTTGGAAATGATTTTTCCCCTATATGTAAAAATTTGCATATCCTCCTAACTGGAAAGGCACGGGACTGGTTTTGGAGATATCATAAGCAGGTTCAGAATATTGTTTGGGATGAATTTTGTGCTGCCATTCGCTACCAATATAAAGAATTCAAATCAGATTTCGACATTAAAGAAGAAATTCGAGGCAGAAAACAAAAACCTGGCGAAAGTTTTGAATCCTTTTACGAGTCGATTGTGATTAATTTGGACAGATTAGGTACAGCAATGTCAGAGCAGGAACTAATAGAAATTTTGAGTAGAAATCTTCGCCCGGATATTAGACACGAGCTATTATATGTGCCTATATACTCGTTAGCCCATCTTCGCAAATTAGTTCAGATGCGAGAAAACTTGGTAGGGGAGGAAAATTACAGACGTTCAACTGCAACTAGACAACACCCTTATATACCCAAGAGAAACGTTGCTGAACTTGAGTTAAGTAACGATGATTTAAATTTTCCTAACGATGAATTTAAAGTAAATGCTATACAGAAACCAACTGTTGCTTTGTGTTGGAACTGCAATGACCCAGGTCATTACTGGGAAGATTGTATGAAGGAAAGGTCAATATTTTGCTACGGCTGCGGAGCCAAGAATACCTATAAACCGAATTGTGAGAAATGTTCTAAACGCTCAAAAAACTATTATCCTCCAAATCCTCCCAAGGACCGGGAGTAAATCCTAAATCTTCCTTAAAATCCTTAACCACCAATTTAAAATCTACAAAATTGTTATTAGAACCGTTGAAAATATTGAAACGTAACAACCATAATGATATTGAAAACGAGAATTATGACAAACTTATATATCCCATTCGCCCTTATCACCAAAGATTAGCCGAATATATTGCTACACGTAACAGAATTTTTCATGTTTCAGAATTGTCTTTACCACTAACCAAACGTCCCAAAAGATCTACCATTAGAATTCGACAATATTTCAAAAATAGAAAATATATATCAAAGTTTACAATTTCTACAATTACAAAATTGTCTGACGATGAAAGGTATTATGCAAAAGTTTCGTTTTTAAAATTTCATGAGCTAGGTTTGTTAGATTCAGGAGCAAATGTGAGCTGCATAGGTTCAGATCTGGCTTTATTTGATTTTTCACAGTTTCCCGAATTTCATAGTCTAAAGTCTAGTGTAAAAACTGCTGATGGAAAACGGCAGAAAGTTTTAGGCTATTTAGATGTCGAGATAACTTTTAAAAATCAGAAACAGCACACCAAAATATTAATCGTCCCAACTTTAAGTCAAAGATTGATATTAGGGCTGGATTTTTGGAAGGCGTTCCATCTTGCGCCTGACATTTTCGAGTCAGGAATAGTGTCTAGTAAGTCTGTCTGTCAATATAAGTCAAATGTCCCGTCCAATTTGTCCGATATTAAAATGTCCGAAGTCCTACCAGTTTGTGCAGAAAAGTTTGAATCTGAAAGTTCAGACGAAAAGAAATATCCTCTGTCCCCCTATCAACATCAACAATTAGAAGCAATTATTGTTTTGTTCCCCAATTTTGAACAACAAGGGTTGGGAAAAACCGACATGATTCATCATGATATCGACGTTGGCGATGCCAAGCCGATAAAACAACGGTTTTATCCGGTATCTCCAGCAGTGGAGAAACTTATGTTCAGAGAGATTGATAGAATGTTGAAACTTAGAGTTATTGAACCGTCCAATTCCCCATGGAGCTCTCCCATGCGTCTGGTTATTAAACCAAACAAAGTCCGTCTGTGCTTAGATGCCAGAAAACTAAACTCCGTCACTAAAAAAGACGCCTATCCATTGCACAGTATCGAGGGAATCTTTGCACGTCTTCCACAGGCCAACCTAATATCAAAACTTGACTTAAAGGACGCGTATTGGCAAATCGGCTTAGCCGATGAGGCAAAACCACTCACAGCATTCACAGTCCCTGGCAGACCGTTATATCAATTCACGGTTATGCCATTCGGATTGTGTAATGCGCCTCAAACGATGTGTCGACTCATGGACGAATTAATTCCTGCTGATCTGAGACATTGTGTATTTGGTTATCTCGATGATCTCATTATCGTATCCGAAAATTTTACTACCCATTTATCGGTATTAGTAAGAATAGCTGAACAATTTAGAAAAGCTAACCTGACGCTTAATATATCTAAGAGTCACTTTTGTGTAACAGAAGTAAGATATTTAGGATATCTGATAGGTAATGGAGGAATTCGAACGGATCCTGATAAGATCGATGCCATCCTGTCCTGGCCTACACCAAAGAATTTGAAACAAGTTAGAGGGTTTCTAGGCTTGGCAGGGTGGTATCGTCGTTTTATTCGTAACTTTTCTGATATTGTTTTCCCTATTACCGAAATTTTATCGACCAAAAGGAAATTCAGCTGGACAGAATCAGCTCAAAAGTCCTTTGATGCAATTAAAAAACTTTTAACATCTGCTCCAGTTCTTTCCAACCCAGATTTTACACGCAAATTTTATCTCCACTGTGACGCAAGTGACTATGGAATCGGGGCGGTCTTAGTCCAGTTGGATGAGAACAACGAAGAAAAACCGATAGCTTATATGTCCAAAAAATTGAACTCGGCCCAAAGGAATTACAGCGTGACGGAAAGGGAATGCCTAGCTGCCGTCGAAGCAATAAAGAAATTTCGCTGCTATTTAGAGCTTCAAGAATTTGAAGTCATAACTGACCATTCGAGCTTAGTATGGCTGATGAAACAGCCTGACTTAAGTGGTCGATTAGCTCGATGGGTCTTCAAACTGCAGGCCTATAAGTTTTCGATAAGTCATCGTAAAGGCAAGGACCATATTGTGCCTGATGCGTTGTCCAGACAACACTGTGAGGAAGTTGCGTCAATTGAGTTATCAGAATCTGAAGTTGATCTCAACTCTAAACACTTTTTCGATGATGATTACAAAAGCCTAAAAGAAAAAATTAATGAAAATTCATCAAAATATTCCGACTTAAAAATTGTAGATAATTTTATATATATTCGTAATGAACATTATCGTGGTGATCCAGAACAAGAAGAACGAACGTGGAAATTATGGATCCCGAAACAACTCAGACCTGGTTTATTGTCAAGATTTCATGATTCCAAAGTCGCTTGTCATGGGGGCGTAGGAAAAACTTTAGACCTTCTTCGTAGAAACTTCTTCTGGCCAGGGATGACTAATGACGTCAGGAATTATGTAAGAGCATGCGAAGTTTGTAAGGCAACCAAATCTCCAAATTATATTATGAAGCCAGAAATGGGTAAGGCAGTGGTTTCCATTCGACCTTTTCAACGTCTGTTTGTGGACATTCTTGGTCCATATCCGAGAAGTAAGGCTGGTAATATCGGTATTTTCATTGTTCTCGACCACTTATCAAAATATCATTGGCTTTGTCCTTTGAAAAAATTTTCTTCGTCTGCTATTCAAACGTTTTTACTTAAGAATATTTTCCACGTCTACGGTGTACCTGAAACTCTAGTAAGCGATAACGGCTCTCAGTTTCGTGCAAACGAGTTTAACGCCTTTTTAACGTCTTTGGGTATCTCTCATGTCTATACGGCCATTTACTCGCCACAATCAAATGCTTCAGAGCGCGTAAATCGGTCGATTATAAGTGGTATTCGATCATTTTTAAAATCTGACCAAAAACTTTGGGATGAAAACCTTAGTTATATTAGTTGCGCCCTTAGAAATTCCACACATCAATCGATAAAATGTTCACCGTATCATGCCCTATACGGGTTCGATATGATTACACATGGTGAATCATATAAATTGTTGTCAAAATTACAGCTCTTAGATGAACCGTCTTTTGCTTTGTCTCGAGATGATGACTTGAAACTCTTACGTGCAAAACTACGAAAACATATTTCGGAAGCATATAATCGTAATCAAAGTCAGTACAATTTACGGGCTCGGCCATCAACATTTCATGTGGGTCAGGAAGTGTACAGGAGAAATTTCTCGCAAAGCTCGGCTGAGAAAAGTTATAACGCTAAACTAGCACCACTTTTCCTAAAGGCGAAGGTTAAAGAGAAAGTGGGTGGAAATTATTATATCTTAGAGGACTTTAATGGTAAAGTTTTGGGAACATTTCACGGTAAAGATATTCGAGCTTAGGTTGTTAAAGTTTTTATCCCTAAAACAATTTGGTGGTTTTGAAAAAATTCAAGAAAATCTATAAACAAACACAAGTCTCTACATTTATTTTATATTTACCTTAGGAATTTCGTTTAAACAGGAAAATAATCTGTTTAAAAATTTTACAACATTTATTACATATTACATTTTTTAACCAAAACTTAGACAATCTGAAAATAAATCATATCGTACTACATATACATATATACAATACATAAAGTATACTTGAAGAAAAGTAAATAGGTTTCAAAATAACATTTTTTTTTCTCTAAATATAAATTCTCTTTTTTTTTTTTTTTTTTGTATTTCCGATTAATATTGTTACCTAAAAGGTCAATATTACTCGGTTTTGTAATGAATATTTTATATTTTTTCACATTTTTATTTTATTTGGTTATTTGCATATGAAATTGCTACCTCAGCCTTTTTACCACTAAACAACTGTATAATAATGGTTTGTGTGTTGACTCATAGTTAGAGATGACAATTGTGATAATTTTACATGTTAATAACATGAATGCATTTTTTAACAGTATATGTATGTTAACATTGGGGCGAATTAACATTTGAATGCATATAGCATATAATAACTTAGTTGCATATGAATAATTGCTTATTCATCATTATTCGCTTTTTAAATGCATTCGGCTGTGTGAAAGAAATGGAAAAAGAAGGTCTCGAAGAAACCAATGCGGTCTTTATACTTCCTTTTCAACAATAAATGTCAGCAAGTGAAGACGTTCATTAACTTAAAATACTTATTTTAAAAAAAAAGTTAAAATAATAATCGGGAAAAATCTTAATCATCTAAGTGCATAATTTTCAAATATAATATTGAGTAAAATCAATTTAAAATCTTGAGTACTACGAATTATATATAATTTGTGAATAAAATATTGTTTCGTAAAACGAAATTATTTTAAATATTATTAACTCGAACAACGATATTTGATTGAAGAATAGACTCTTCCTATTTCCCAAGGAAGACTCCAATTGTCTGACCATTTCTTCAAAAACGCAGTCATTCAATTCAATCTAGAAAAAATATCAAAGGTAATATCACAACATTTTTTTTTGTGCCCTCAAATTCGATATCACATGTGTCAACTTAATTTTTTAGAACACGCAAAACCATCAACCCATATATTGGTTATATAACGGACCACGGGTTCTTTAAGAAGTAGTCTTAGATTGGATATAGCAATAACATTACTATATACTTCGAAAATCCATACCGAAGCATTAAGACTTTTCCAAGTAACATATCCAAAAAGCGTGAAGTGGAATCATTAATATCAAAACGGCACCAATTCGAGATATTCTGGAACGAAATACGTCTTTGCCTTGCTGACCAAGTTTTTGTTAGAGACACAAGAATTAAAGGATTTTCAGACCTACTATAGATCTAGCGACATAATCACACAACAATTTATTGCAACCTATAACCAAGAGATATCATCAAACTTTATGAGGATCAATTGTACTGGGTCATACTCTACTGTGGTATCAATTAATGAAATAGTTTTATGTAGGAAAGTGATACGTTTAATTCTTTAATTTTTTTTATTAATTTAGCAAACATCGTATATTCATCTAATTTAATTTATATTTGAGCTACCAATAACCCTTTATGTAAATGCAAGAACAAAAACTAATTTAAACATCTAGTAAATGATCATCATCATCCTCATCCTCATTATCGGAGCTGAAGGCCTTCAACGTACGATGAAAATATTGGGTGAGTGTAGTTATAAAAAATGTTAATAGTAAATTTTTATTCTTGCATAAAAAAATAACAAACAAAAAAAAAACAACCAAAAAAATCCATAATAAGCAATAATAAAACAATAAGTAAGAAAAGAAAGAAATAGTAAAATAAACAAAAACATATTTGTTCTCTGTAAAATTATTGTTGCAGAGTGATTTATGAATGGATAATGTTATTCATTCATAAATGCGCTCACTCAAGAAGCTTTAGTTCAATTTCATTCTGTTCTTACTAATTTTTGGAAGAAATAGTAGGACAACAAAAAAAAATATATATATTTTTTTTCTGCAAAATAAATGTTGTAGCGAGATTTATGAATGGATAATGTTATTCATTCATAAATGCGTTTACTCAAAAGCTACATTTCAATTTCTTTCTATTCTTACTCATTTTAAAGTCAATTTATTATTACTTGATTATACGAAACGCTCGGAATTAAAACTTTATAAAATAAGTCCACCCCGTAAACGTATCCGATTATTATATTCGTTATTACTTTTCTAATAGTATAATTTCGATATTTAGTAGAGTTTTGTATTCACACAAAACAACTTTAAATTCTCTGGAATTACAAATTCCTATACTGAAAATCATTATTTGTTTTACATTATGCTCTAGTAAAACTAAAATTTTAAGTTTTCTGTTAATTTTTAATTCGACACTGTCGATCTTTTATTCTAATATTTTTGATAAATAAAATTGATTTATAATGAATTGCTAAATCTAAAAGGAAGTGTTTTCTGTTAAAATGTGCCAATAATGGGTAGATTGTAAATATAATTAGGGGTTCCGAGATAAAATAAAGGCGTGCTCAGAACATTGGATTGGGAGGGTAAAATTGCGCCTAAACTCAACAACATCTGAGAGTTTTTTTGGTAATGTCAGATATCAATTAGCATTCATCAAGTTTGGGGTATAGATTTTGGTAAAGGGAGTCTATAATATATCTGTAAATGGAATGATTCTTCTAAAGGGAAAACGAACCCCCCGACCGGCTGAAGCTAGCAGCTCAAAGGCTCCCACATTCCTTGGTTAGAAGAATATATAAATGTTCCAAACGTTTATAGCCTAGACCGCCTGGTCATTCGGCGAATAGTTAAATATTTGTCTGCTATATCTATAACGTTTATTATTCAATTCTGAAGTAAAAAAATTTAAAGAAACATTACACTTTTAAGGTGATAAAAGGGGCGAACACCGAGTTTTGGTACATTTTTTTCTATCCGATATCCCAGAAATTAAATTTAAATGGAAAAAAAACTCAAATGGATTTTAGCACTTTTTAAAAATTTGATCGTATAATTGATCACTCTTTTTGGTAGTTTTTTCAAAAACATTTTAATAAAATGTGTTATAAAATCACTCCATTAAAGAAGAAGTAATAAAGAAATATGTTTTTTCTTTCGAGGAACAAACAATGTACCAAAACTTTTGGAAACATAATGGTTCCTGGACTAATTTGTTTCTGTTTTCGTTTTCAAATCGGAGAATTATATTTCATCAGTAAAAACTGAGTGGTTAATAGTGGCTTTCACCAACAGGTCTCAATGCCAATCGCTAAGTGTTGCGGGTTTGAACTGGAAATTGTTTATCTTCTATAATTTAGATAAACAAACTTTCCTTTTTTTCAACAAAAAAAACAAACTATTTTTATTTTTTATCACATTTTTGAGACATTTTACCATCAGTAGCGTAAATTTAACATCCCAATATTCAAATCTTTCAATTCATATTTAATTAATATTTGACTGGACTTTTCTGAGAAACCACAAAATATAAATTAATATTTGATTTGAAGACCGCAGATTATGGGCGGCAAATAGAAATTCTAAACAAAATTGGTTTTCAACAAAATAAAATTTAAAAATAGTTTAATTATTTTTAGCAAACTTTATTAATCAATGTATTTGTTTCAAATTAAATTATTTAGAAACAGCTATCAATGCTGGGCAAGCTGCCGTCACAGTATTTCCAGGTAGACCAAGCGGACCAACCCTGTTGGCTCAATACCTTGCGGGCACAGGTCACGGAAGCACTGATATTATCCGACAACAAAGCATCACAGCTTACTTTACATTCGTTGTAGGAGAAACGTCCATTGGAAGGTTGACACCAATAGTAATTGTTGATTTGGAAAATGCCATAGTCATTAGAACCATTCGAGTTGGTGGCACCCACTGCACCAGTACGGTACGAAGATTCGTGCTCAGCAATGCAAGTCCAACGGGCCAATTGATCCTTGGGTACACCCAAATTGTACATGGCTTTGGCCAAAGAACAACGGTTATAGGTTGTAGCCAAGGCAGGAGCAGCCAAAGCTAAAGCGGCCAAAACTACGATAATGAATTTCATTTTTGTATTGTAATTCAAAGTGAACGTAAAAGTAAACTGTGATAATTGTGTAAAATTTAACCACAATTTATAGTTGATTTCTGAAACTGATAACATTATTTTAATTGATAATAATTAGTGTATTGGTTACATTATTGGTACTTTTATGAGAAGGGGAACTAACTGTCTGAGTGGTACATACTCACCTTAAAGTACTAATGTTAAAAATATAGTTATGGATTTGAGAATTTGTTTACATATTGGACATTAAGTACCTGACTATATTTAAAACAAATGATATTTGGGCTGAGTACTACAAACTATATCTCTGGTTCAATAAACCTTTGTATAATTAAATTAATTAAATCACGCATTAAGTGGAATAAAGTTTTGATAAACGTTTTTAAATATATTTTAGTTTCAAAAACGCTATTCAAAATTAAAATACTTATAAATCTTTGAGGATTTGATCCATAGAATAACGTTCTCTCCATAAAACTTATTTAAGAAAACCTAATAAAATTATGAAGGTATTCTAGAAAGTGCATATCGCTTAAAACTTGGTTTTCGATTTGAAAATGCAAAACAGGTGTTCTGACAAACGAAAACCAATAGTGGTTTTCAGAACATGCTGAAATGCGTTTTGCGTTTTTCAAACCGTGAGCGATTCATCAAAACTCCGTATAGTGATAAGAAATTGATTGATTGATGAAAGCTTAAATACTTTTACGATTATAGTTCTTTAGATATTGGAAATTAAAAATTTACATTGTATGAGAGGTGCCACGCTCACTAACACAATACCATTTTCACCCAAACTATGTAGAATAGTAGAGCAAAATTTTAAGACTTCCACAATTATAGTTCTTCAGATAATCGAAAATAACTATTTAGTCTATATGGAAGGTGCCACACCCGCTATTCGGATTAGTGCCATTTTTTATTAGACTTCATATCCAGATAAGAAATTGGCTCGTATAAAGTTCGAAGACTTTCATAGTGATAGTTCTCCAGATATTCGAAACTGCCTATTGACTTTGTATATCGGTAATTACATATTTACATAGTAAAAATATTATACCGATATTCGCTATATTTATGGCAATATTACTAGGTTAATTTTATCGTATGTGAAATTTAATTTACTAAATCGGTTATTGTATCGCATTTAAAATTTGGTATTGATGATACTAACCAACTGCGGCTTTCACAGTTATAGTTCACCAGATATTCCAGAATAACTATTTACTTTGTATGGGAAGTGTCACGACCACTTGAAATTTCAAAATAGCCTATTGGGCCTTCCAGATATAGGGGAACATACAGAACAAATTTCAAGACAGGACCGAGTGGTTAATTCTGCATTAAATCACAAACAAATAAACATGTTCATATACTTTATATATATTGTTACGTTTTAACCTTTTCAAAACGCTGGTTTATTTCCTTTAAATAAACCGGATACTTTTGATTGCAAATAAAAGCCGTTTAGTAGTTTATAAATTGTAACAACTCTTTATTTATTCAAAATGTACAACAACAACAGAATTAAATAGCCACTCCATGTTTTTTATACACGTTTATAAATTCTCAGAAATACAGACACAATTTATAATGTACACGAATTTACTTGAAAAACACAACACACTTTAAGGCACTTAGTTGATGTTTATTCGAAAAGCGTCTCTGATAAAACTCACTAACTACTGCAATCTCTGCCACTATTTATAACACTGCCATCTGCACTCTAGATTGCTCTTTAACTGTCAAAGTTCGAATATTCTAGGTCATACGCCATCTGTGGTGTACTTTCTACAATGTTCTTTAATTGAATATTCGAATTCAAACCGCGTTGCCAACTTACGATCAATGGTCAACTGAAAGCTTTTATTTAGTAATGCCCACAGATATGTTACAGTTTAATAGCAAACAGCAATGTTATTTGAAAGCATTATGCTACTTTTAAATCAGACCTTAAAATCGTTATATTTGAATTCAAGTACAATTTCGTAACAATATAATTCTTCTGTTCGTGTGTTAGTAACTGAACTCCTCCTTAACGGCTGGGTCCCTGGATGGTTTATATTCACAATTGACCTATATAGGAACAAAGGGCATGGCACCTCCCATACAAAGTAAAAATTTATTATTGCATATCTGGAGGTCTATTATAGTGGGAGTCTTCAAACTGTGTGTGATCTATGGTAGAACAACATTTGCCGGGATAGCTAGTTAATACTAACTATTCCAATTTTTATTTACGTTTTTGTTTTCTTTAAGTTTTATTAGTAGTTTTTACACATTGATTTTAATAAATAAAATAGTATAATAATTATAAACGATTTTTTTCTGATCATTTAGTGGTGTCCCGTTTTGGAAATTTCAAAAGGTGGCAAGTCTATTCTGAATGTGGGACAAAAAGTCAACAACATAGAGAATAGACATAGAGCGGAAACTCTCCTGTCAAAGGCCTAACTCAGTTGTCAAAAACATAAGTGGAGAGAATGTAAGGAGTGAGATCGAAAAATTCTTAACATACATATATGTTTATAAAAAAGAAACCACTAAACTTACAGCTTTAATTTTTTTTTTATTTGATTGAAATTATTATTACAATTTACAAAAAAAATTATTTTTATAGTTTTAGTCACTAGTGATGAAATTTTGAACCTTTTTCGGAAACCCTTCCATTAACGTTTTTATAGTGCTTTCTGTCACTTTGCTCGAACATGTAGTCCATCTCCGTTTAAAATCTACCACACTTTTGGACACCTTTTTTGTACTCTTCAATTCTCTTTTAACAAGAGCCCAATATCTCTCCACTGGCCTTAGCTCCGGGCAGTTTGGAGGATTTGCCTCTCTTGGTACAAATACCACATTATTGTTCTTGTACCACTCAAGGGCTTGTTTGCCATAGTGACAGGATGCCAAGTCAGGCCAAAAATAAGTGGACACATTATGAAGTCTTATGAATGGAAGCAGCCTTTTTTGTAAACATTCCTTGATGTAAATTTCGGTATTTATAGAGCCCGTTGTAACAAATGAGTGGCTTCTTTTGCCGCAACTGCATATTGCTTGCCATACCAAGAACTTTCTGGGAAATTTTGTCTGCTTTTGGGTCCTAAACTTTTCTTCAACATTCCCTCGAGCATCAGCAACATAAAATTTTTGACCTGGAAGTTGCGAAAAATCTGCCAGAACATACGTTTCGTCATCCATTATGCAGCAAGAATATTTTTTTATAAAACTTGACTTCAATTTCCGTGCTCTGTTTTTGGCCTCTAAATTTTTAGTAGCGTTCCTGTCAGGAACTTTTTGAGCCTTGTATGTTTTTAAACCTGCATTAGCTTTAACTTTTCGTACCAAATAGTCCGAGCACTGAGCTAACCGGGCTGCTTTCCTACCGGATGTGTTGGGAGCTCTTTTGAAAATGCGTTCTATTTTTTTGGCTTTAGAAACATCATGTGGACCATTCCTTCTACCTGAACCAGGTTTTCTATCAACTGACAAGTTCTCCCGGTACTGTTTAATAACATTGGAAACAGTTTGACGGCAGACCTTTGTATGCTTGGCCAACTTTTTGTAAGACCAAGTTGGGTTTTGTTGAAAATATTTAATAATTTCAGTACGCACTTTTTTCTGGTCACTCATTTTAATCGGATTAACAAAAAAATTAATATTATTGACATTACACATAATAACTGACATGTTTTTCAAAGGTAACTTGATCAAAAAAAAATTCAAATAATACTTGGGTTAAAAAATGTAATGAAAAACGTGTGTTAAGAATTTTTCGATCTCACTCCTTATTAGTAGTAAAACTATGTGAGTAATTTTTTTGTTTGAGTTTTATTCTAGTTTCCGCTCTATGTTCTCTATGATCAACAAAACAACGATTTGAAAATGCAAATTTTGAATGTAACAACCGAATTTTAATGTCAATGATAAAAGTTAAAGACAATTTAATAAATTTTAAGCTAACATTGCATAACATCTTAAGTTTGCCTGCGCTTCAAAACTCATTTTCCAGAAATTATAAAGATTTACCTATTATGTTTTATTTAATTAAGAAGACATTCAACTTTATTTACATACATGTGTTCTAACTACGTCTTACTTTATTATTTATGTAGCCACTTAATAACATTAATATGTCGATATCTATAATTATACATCTACTTTAATTTGAAATACTTGTACTCCAAATTGTACCACTAATGCACTGACTATGACAAATTAAACTAACTGATAACTGTTTTAGAAATCAACTATAAATTGTGGTTACATTTTACAAAATTATCACAGTTTACTTTCACGTTCATTTTGAATTGCAAATATGAAATTCATTATCGTTGTTTTGGCAGCTTTAGCTTTGGCAGCTCCTGCCTTGGCTACAACCTATAACCGCTGTTCTTTGGCCAAAGCCATGTACAATTTGGGTGTACCCAAGGATCAATTGGCCCGTTGGACTTGCATTGCTGAGCATGAATCTTCGTATCGTACTGGTGTAGTGGGTGCCACCAACTCTAATGGTTCCAATGACTATGGCATTTTCCAAATCAACAATTACTATTGGTGTCAACCTTCCAATGGACGTTTCTCCTACAACGAATGTAAAGTAAGCTGTGATGCTTTGTTGTCGGATAATATCAGTGCTTCGGTGACCTGTGCCCGCAAGGTGTTGAGTCAACAGGGTTGGTCCGCTTGGTCTACCTGGAAATACTGTGACGGCAGTTTGCCCAGCATTGATAGCTGTTTCTAAATTGTGATAAATAATTGATTAATAAATAAAGTTCGTGAAAAATAATTAAACCATTTTTTACATTTTATTTTGTTGAGAATTTATATTTGCCGTCTATAATCTATTTTCAGCTTCTTTACATATAATACAAATCTATAACTTGAAAGTAAATTTTAATTAGGCTTAAGTTCATTTTTTTATTATAATTTATTTGTAATAATTCAAAGAATATCACTGAATACTAAAACTTTTAGACAATTGGCAAACAAACTTTATTGAAGTAGTATTAGGTCCTTCTCAGTTTCCATCTTGATTTGCATTTGGACCCTTTAAATATTTTTACCATGTCATCAATAGTAGATAACCAGTATTGAATGTGTACTGAATGTGTCTATAGCTCCTTCAATATCCTTGAAACATAGAAAATTATTGAGTTCTCTTTTACTATGGACAATTGATTCTTGTTGATTCTCTTGACCGTTATGTGCAGTAGTTCTTTCGTCTGATGGATCCACTTCATCTTCAGCGTTCTCTGTTTCTTTCGCTACAATATTCATTAGACGAAATTGAAGAACAACTTTTGATTCAGTTACGGATTCATTGCGTTTTTCCAGTTCATCCCTTAGTTGAGTAGGTGACATTTTGTCTACTACAGATAATAATAGATTTCCGTTCTCCATATTTATACCCTACACCACCATAGTGGGGAGGGTATTATGCGTTTGTGCAGATGTTTGTAACGCCCAAAAATATTAGTCTAACACCCACCTTAAAGTATACCGATCGACTTAGAATCATTCTGAGTCGATTAAGCGATGTCCGTCCGTCCGTCCGTCGGGTTGGCTGGCTGGCTGTCCATGTAAACCTTGTGCGCAGAGTACAGGTCGCAATTTTGAAGATATCTCGATCAAATTTGGTACATATTATTTTTTCGGCTCAAGGACCAAGCCTATTGAAACTGGCTGAAATCGGTCCACTATTTCACCTAGCCCCCATACGAATGTCCTCCCGAAATTGGACTTTATCGGTCATAAATGTTTAATTTATATATGTATCTCCACAAATTCCGCTCCAAATAAGTTTTATATACACAAAATTCATGTTACGATCGGTCCATAATTAGTCATAGCTCCCATATAGACCCGCTTCCGAAAATCACTTTAACGTGCCTTAATCGCTTAAAAATGTTGGTAAACACACAAAATTCAACATAGTTAACTTTAATATAGACATAAATCACATGACCTAATTTCATAATTGGTCATAGCCCCCATATAACCCCACTTCCGAAAATCACTCAAAAATACAAATTATTGAAATTTTAAAAGAAATTTTTTTTTGCTCTTTTACTTAGTGTAGGGTATTATATGGTCGGGCTTGACCGACATGGCTTAATCGACCTTCTATATTTCGCGTAACGTAAAGTTGGTTTATCGTAGCTTTTATCTTTAAATTTAGAACAGTAATACGAAGGTCTATGTTAATTTTTATTTCATTCCGAATTAAAATCTGACAAACAGACTGACAGACAGACGGACATGGCTTAATCGACCCCGCTCTCTATAAGCATCCAGAATATATATACTTTATAGCGTATGAATTGAAAAATGTAGAAATTACAAACGGAATGACAAACTTATACATATGTATATACCCTTCTCGCTTTCCCCTTATTATTTCTATGATAAATGCAGCACAGATGAAATGTAACAAACAATTGAGAAGATGAATCATGACAATAAATGTAATTAATTTGTATGAATATGAATTAGGGTATTAACCGTTAATCGGTTAACCGATTAATTTTGATCGCTAACTGTTCGAATAATTAAAAATAGACGATTTTCAAATAACAAATAAACCTATTAATTTGTGTCGATTAACCGATTAACCGAAATTTCTTTTGTTTTGCCCTTTATATAGAAATATAGTTTTAAACACAAATTTTATTTCTTAACTCATTCTTAACATTCCCTTCTAGAAATAGTGTTTTGAAGTTAGTACGAACTTTTAAATGACCTTTTTTCTAGAATGTTCTATGATGAACTTTGTCCTAATGAGTCGGAGGACGACATGGTAACAGACGAAAATGAAGACATTACTGAAACGAGTATTTTATCAGAACTTAACGAAACTATTAAAGTATTCAAAATCTAAAAAAACCCAAAAAGGACTCCAAAGGTAAAATGCACTACATTTCTTAGAAAATTGTGTAAGTTGTTATAGAAAAACTACCATAACTTCTGAATTTACCCTTAGGTTAATAGATACTTTTTATAATATTTAAAATTTTCTAAAAATAATTAGGAATTTGTTTAATTTAATTTCTTTTTTGATGGAGGGTATAAAACTGTGGAGGTCCCTAACAATACGCAATAATTTCACTCTAAAAATGTTTGGTATAAATGCAAAAATTTAATTTAAGACAGTAGGATGGAAATGTTTCATTTTGGTCTGAACCATTATATTCGGTTGAATTACAATAAAATTACTTATGTTTGGTTTGTTTTTTAACAGTGGTTATATATATAGATTTTAATGGATTCAGTCGAAAAACAAAAAAATTAAAAAATGTAATTATTGCGTTTTGTTATGGACCAACTCATTTGTACTCGATGTTTTTATCCTGTCCTCACTAAATTAAACGATTTCAGTAACATAAAAATATTAGTTCAGAAATATACGAAACATTATTTTATAGACATATTTTTTACAAAAAACATTTTTTTTTATTTTTAAGAAAACAGGTTTTTTTTAATTCGAAATTCGAAAATATATTAAGTATAAAGTAAAATTATGTTTAAGACAAATTAAGGACGGCAATAGAATAAAATTTTAAACTTCGTTCAAGTATTTTTCACAAACTTTATTAACTAATGTATTTTAAACAATTTAGAAACAGCTATCAATGCTGGGCAAACTGCCGTCACAATATTTCCAGGTAGACCAAGCGGACCAACCCTGTTGACTCAACACCTTGCGGGCACAGGTCACCGAAGCACTGATATTATCCGACAACAAAGCATCACAGCTTACTTTACATTCGTTGTAGGAGAAACGTCCATTGGAAGGTTGACACCAATAGTAATTGTTGATTTGGAAAATGCCATAGTCATTAGAACCATTAGAGTTGGTGGCACCCACTACACCAGTACGATACGAAGATTCATGCTCAGCAATGCAAGTCCAACGGGCCAATTGATCCTTGGGTACACCCAAATTGTACATGGCTTTGGCCAAAGAACAGCGGTTATAGGTTGTAGCCAAGGCAGGAGCTGCCAAAGCTAAAGCGGCCAAAACAACGATAATGAATTTCATATTTGCAATTCAAAATGAACGTGAAAGTAAACTGTGATAATTTTGTAAAATGTAACCACAATTTATAGTTGATTTCTAAAACTGTTATCAGTTAGTTTAATTTTTCATAGTCAGTGCATTAGTGGTACTTAGTAAGAAGGAAAGATGCTTGAATGAGACCTACTCAATTTGGAGTACAAGTATTTAAAATTAAAGTAGATGTATAATTATAGATATCGACATACTTTTATGTTACGACAATACTGAGTACTTATTAGTATTATTCAAAAACGTTTGTATCATAATAAAATTTCATCGTCAAAACTATGACAAAAGAATATAAGGTAGAATCCATGATACAATAATTGTAGAAGTTAGAATCACTAGGGAGAGTTTTCAATATTTACCCCTATAACGTCAAACTTTGATTTTGATTTTTTTATACCCTTCGCCAGGAGTGGCAAGGATATATGTATATAAGTTTGTAATTTCTACATTTTTCATTTGCGACCCCACAAAGTATATATATTCTGCATCGTTATAGATAGCGATGTCCGTCTATCCGTCTGTATGTTGAAATCAACTTTCCGTAGTCCCTAATAGGGGGGTCAGACGGCATGTATTGCTTGTGTATTGGGACATGTATTCGACACATATGGAATTACATGTGTATGTCAAAATTCACTTTATACATACGATTCATAATTTCCACGTTCAAACGTACATATGTAATTGCAAGTGACATAACCTCTATTAGTTTATATGTTTGTTGTTTTTAACAATATATTTATTTAAAACATTTTTAAATAACAATAAATATATTCAATGCAATGAAACTTATTTTGTTATGATTTTTCTTTACTCTTTTTTGTTTTGTTTTTTTATTTTGCACTCACACAGTGTTGTATTTCAAAATACAACACTGTTATACACACGAAAATAGAACATGCTCTAATTGCAAAAAATGTCACGAGTAATACACATGTATTTTACATACACAAAGTTTCATATGGATCACACGGTATGTACATGTTTACATATGGAAAAATGTCCCAATACATGGCACAAAACACAAGCAATACATGCCGTCTGACCCCCCTTTTATATGTGGAAAAATGTCCCAATACATGGCACAAAACACAAGCAATACATGCCGTCTGACCCCCCTTTAAATAACTTACATACATGATTCATACATCAATATCTCTGGAATTCTTCCGGTTCAAGAAAATCGGTCCACAAATGGCGGAGATATAAGGAAAAAACCAGGACAACCCTAAGTCATTAATATGACAATATGGATATCTAATGACAGATACTTCAAAGTACTTTGTAATAGGGGGGTCAGACGGCATGTATTGCTTGTGTATTGGGACATGTATTCGATACATATGGAATTCCATGTGTATGTCAAAATTCACTTTATACATACGATTCATAATTTCCACGTTCAAACGTACATATGTAATTACATGTGACATAACCTCTATTAGTTTATATGTTTATTGTTTTTAACAATATATTTATTTAAAACACAATAAATATATTTAATGCAATGAAATTTATTTTGTTATGATTTTTCTTTACTCTTTTTTGTTTTGTTTTTTTTATTTTGCACTCACACAGTGTTGTATTTCAAAATACAACTCTGTTATACACACGAAAATAGAACATGCTCTAATTGCCAAAAATGTCACGAGTAATACACATGTATTTTACATACACAAAGTTTCATATGGATCACACGGCATGTATATGTTTACATATGGAAAAATGTCCCAATACATGGCACAAAACACAAGCAATACATGCCGTCTGACCCCCCTTTAACTACGTATATACAGTGCCGGTCAAAATAATAGCACCACAGAACCTTAAAGCACTTAACATGGGAAATATTTTTATTTCCATAGTAATTTTAATTAAATATAATATAAGATGGTTAATTAATCTATATTTCTTCTATGAGTTAAGTTTTCTTTAAGAAATATTAACCTTTCAATCAATTATGTTATTTTTGAAAAATACCCAGATTTTGTGCAGTCAAAATAATAGCACCATCGTAAGAAATTGTCGAAAAAATATAGAATATTCATGTTTTTGTTTTAAAAATCGTCATTAAATTATAATTTGAATCTATTTATATCGAAATGAATAAAATTAAAAACAAACAAATTAATTTAACTTTTTTAATTTTTTTTGTAACAAAAAAGTGGTACATGTCAGCTCTAGTTTAAAAAATTATGATTTCTGAACATACAAATTAGCTTAATTCAGATAACACTCTTGGCCCAACGTTTCGAAAATCAGGCATTTATGTTCTGCACGGTGGTCAAAAGTGAGACTAGTTACAATAACAACATTTAAATTATTTAAATCCTAGAAAAGTTTTACCATTAAAGGTAAAATTTCCGAAGTCGCATTACCATTTTTCAACATTCAAGTACCAAAACATTTTTTGGTCAAATAATTAAACAAATTATATTGTTTGATATCAGACATCTATAGAAAGTCCTCCGAATCCAATTTCAACCAAAATTTAAAATAATATATTCATCTTATCTTACAAACACACAGATTTTAAAATTGTATTTTGATTGTGGTTTTTCTATTATAACATTCGAAGAATATATTGAATATGTGGAATAAATAATTCAATATTATATGATCAAATGCTTGATAAAATCATACTCAGATATAAATCAATGAAATTATGACCATAGGAATGATCTATGGAATGATAAACTGATATAAATTTGGGTTTCAAGCTAAAAGGTCAATGTCGTGGGACAGGATGCGATATCCCCAAACACAATTTTATTAAATATAGATGGCCAAAAGTCACAAAAAGGGTAAAAAGAAAGCAACAATATTTAAGAATTTATTTTGGGGAATGAAAAAATATATTTGGCATACAAGTTTGATACAAAATTTTTCAAATTTAAGAATCTTTATAGGTGTGTCGGTCTCTTTTGCCAAAAATTACGAAAACAAAAGACAACAATATTTTACTTTTAATAATAACGTGTTAAGAACGTTACAAACCATAATAATTGTTACTAAATTAAATTTTGTACTGGTTAATTTTTGTTTATTTTAATCGATTTCTATCTTGGTGCTATTTTTTTGACTGATGAATTTCTTATGTATTTATATATTATGAAGTTTTTCTTTAAAATTTGCATCTAATTTTCAAAACTATTTTTAAGGTTTGAAAGTTCATTGAATTAAGCATAAATTTATACAAAAACAACAAAAATTAATTTAACAGTTTTTACGTAATATTATTATAAAACAATATGAATGTCGTGGTGCTATTATTTTGACCGCAGCTGTAAGACCATAGTAAATTGGACCTACAATGGTTCAAAATCGGAATAAATATTTTTTAACCCGAATTTTTTTTTCACCAAAAGTTTTTTTTTCCGCCATATATTACAAAAAAAATTAAATTTAAAAAAAAAAAATTAATTAAAAAAAAAAATAGGAAAATTTTTTTTTTTACAAAAAATGAAAAAAAAAATTTGTTTACCTAAAAATTTTTAAAATTTTTATTTTGATGTATAATTTGGTGAAGGGTAGATTCGGTTATATTGGAAATATTTAAACTTAAAATTCCTTTTGTAATATTAAAATTTTATAAAAATAAAGGAAATAGATTTTATATAAAATGTTTATGTTTCTATTGATTTATTGTTCAGCGATTTTTAAAAATAGGTCAATCAAATAATATAGCTTCAATATAGGAAATGTTATTAACATTTATTTTATATTCTTGTGAGAGGACAACAAAATCAGACAAATTTAAGTTGCAGCTTCTAATATTAAGATACTAGTTAGCTTTTTAATCAAAGTAGGACACCGTGACGTCTTTCGTACTTCTAAACCCCATGTATGCTTTAAAATTTTAACATATAAAGGATATATAAAACACAAACAATGTTTCTACTTATGTCCGTTATAGACTCTGAAACCATTCAACCGATGAGCTCCAAAAAGGATTTATTATAAGGCAATTTTTTGATGATGGTTTTAGACACCTAAAACACTGCATTAGGTCCATTCGAGAAGCCGAATTTCTAGTTTTCCCATACAACATTTTTTCCTAATTTTAAACTTGTGAAAATTTGTATGACTTAAATTTCTCCCGATGTATAAATCCACTGAGAAGGGATTTTTCGAAGGGGTTAAAAACTGGTAAAATGTGTCTCTACATCTCCATAACTGATAAAGTTAGCACCAAAAATCCAACATAATCTAAATTTATGCAAAAAATTTGTGAACAGTTGTGTGGTACTTTTTAATTTTTGAACTTTTAAGGTGATAAAAGGGGCGAACACCGAGTTTTGGTACATTTTTTTCTATCCGATATCCCAGAAATTAAATTTAAATGGAAAAAAAAACTCAAATGGATTTTAGCACTTTTTAGAAATTTGATCGTATAATTGATCACTCTTTTTGGTAGTTTTTTTCAAAAACATTTTAATAAAATGTGTTATAAAATCACTCCATTAAAGAAGAAGTTTTAAAGAAATATGTTTTTTTCTTTCGAGGAACAAACAATGTACCAAAACTTTTTGAAACATAATGGTTCCTGGACTAATTTTTCTTGCTAATTTGTTTCTGTTTTCGGTTTCAAATCGGAGAAGTATATTTCTACATCAGTAAAAACTGAGTGGTTAATAGTGGCTTTCACCAACAGGTATCAATACCAATCGCTAAGTGTTGCGGGATTGAACTGGAAATTGTTGGAAATTGTTTATCTTCTTTTTTTCAACAAAAAAAACAAACTATTTTTATTTTTTATCACATTTTTGAGACATTTTACCATCAGTAGCGTAAATTTAACATCCCAATATTCAACTCTTTCAATTCATATTTATTTAATATTTGACTGGACTTTTCTGAGAAACCACAAAATCATAATATTAATAGGCAAGTCGATTTCTTTAGACCCCTTTTACGTTCACATTATACATTCAATTTGGACAAAAAATATACCATTTTATAGGGATTTGTTCACAGATGTGCAGAATATATATTTTATTGAAATCGGTTCAGTTTTTTAGGAGTTATAAGCGTTTAAAGATGTTACTAACACATTTGCAAAAACTTGTACATGTGAACCTTAAGCTAAAATGTAAACAAAGCAATGCATGTTTGTCCAATTTGTTGTTGTAAATAAATAAGAGAAACAATTAAAAAGTATGATTTCGATCTGTTTTAAGTGAGAGTTGTTATAGAAAACAAAGAAGAAGACTTTAGTAATTTAAAGCCACTTAAAAAAATATATTTTGAAGGCGTTTTTTTTATTTTCTAACTCCCATATGCATAAGCAATTTTTAAATTTATCAAAGGTTTATAAAACAAACTTTCCATTCAAAATTGTTCTTATAAACCTTTGACAAATTTAAAAACTGCATATGGGGGTAAATATGTAATTGCACATAAGTAAATAGTTATTTTATAGTATTTGCAGAACTATTATTGTGACGGTTTTCAAACTTCATACGAATCAATTTCTTATCACTGCATGAAGTTTAATCAAAAATGGTACTGGTACAAATGTTGAGTCACCTCCCATACAAAGTAAATTGGTATTTCTAAATATTTTGTGAACTATAATTGCAAGATTTTGAATTTTGTCTAAATAGCTCTTTTATCATTTTGCATAGTTTCACTGAAAATTTTGGGGATTGGAATAGTGGGCTTGGAACACCCAATACAAAATAAATATTTAATTTCGAATATCTGGAGAACTATAATTGTAAAAGTGTTTAAACTTTTTACGAATTAAAAACGAATTTATTCCTGTTCCCTGTTCGAAGTTTAGCTAAGCATGTTCGGCTTAGTAGGAATGACCCCTCCATTATAAAGGAAAGTTAAAGTAAAGCTTGATATTTACATAAAAGGTTTAAAAATGGGTGGGATCAGAGCAGTGGATTGGTATCTCCCATACAAAATTAGTTAGTTATTTTCGAATATCAAGTGAACTGTAATTGAGAGATTCTCTATATTTTGTATGTGTACACTGAGGGAAAAATGACGTTGCAAAATCGACAACGGTTGGTGTCATTTTGGCACCATACGGTGTTACTTTTTTTCGACACCGTACGTTTACAATTTGTAAACAAATGGGTACGAATCGACAACGCAATGTTGTTAAATTAAACGCCGACGCATCTCAACGTGAGTTGTTGACAAGTTATTGTCAAAGTGTTGCGGCTAAACTTTTTGCTCTGCTTTGTTTTTATAAGTGAGTTTTAAATTTTATTTACATTAAAAAAGTGAAAATATTTAAAAATGAAAATATGTATAAAAGAAAGTGTAATTGTGTTTAATAGTGAATTTGTGTTGATGCAGATGAAGATTCAGGCAGTGCAAGAAATGAGAAGATCAAATTGACAACGGTCTGGTGTCAAATCGTACACGAACGGTGGCAATTCGGCAACTGAATGGTGTCATTTTTTCGTTGTCAAATTGACACCGTTCGTGTACAATTTGTGCACATACGGGGTTGATACACTATTGACACCGAATGGTGTCAAATCGTACACGGATGTGTTCATTTTTTCTCTGGGTGTAGTTAGGTTTTATCAGAAATCCATTCATATTTTTTTAATTTTACTAGGGTAGGGGTAGCGAAGTGCACCGGGTTATACTAGTATAAATTAATATTTGATTTGACCGCAGATTATGGGCGGCAAATAGAAATTCTAAACAAAATTGGTTTTCAACAAAATAAAATTTTAAAGATCGTTTAATTATTTTTCGCAAACTTTATTTATTAATCAATGTATTTGTTTCAAATTAAATTATTTAGAAACAGCTATCAATGCTGGGCAAGCTGCCGTCACAGTATTTCCAGGTAGACCAAGCGGACCAACCCTGTTGACTCAACACCTTGCGGGCACAGGTCACCGAAGCACTGATATTATCCGACAACAAAGCATCACAGCTTACTTTACATTCGTTGTAGGAGAAACGTCCATTTGAAGGTTGACACCAATAGTAATTGTTGATTTGGAAAATGCCATAGTCATTGGAACCATTAGAGTTGGTGGCACCCACTACACCAGTACGGTACGAAGATTCATGCTCAGCAATGCAAGTCCAACGGGCCAATTGATCCTTGGGTACACCCAAATTGTACATGGCTTTGGCCAAAGAACAACGGTTATAGGTTGTAGCCAAGGCAGGAGTAGCCAAAGCTAAAGCGGCCAAAACTACGATAATGAATTTCATTTTTGTATTGTAATTCAAAGTGAACGTAAAAGTAAACTGTGATAATTGTCTAAAATTTAACCACAATTTATAGTTGATTTCTGAAACTGATAACATTATTTTAATTGCGAATAATCAGTGTATCATTATTGGTACTTTTATGAGAAGGGGAACTGTCTGAGTGGTACATACTCACCTTAAAGTACTAATGTTAAAAATATAGTTATGGATTTGAGAATTTGTTTACATATTGGACATTAAGTACATGACCAGATATATACTACAAACTATATCTCTGGTTCAATAAACCTCAGAATACTCGATTTAGATAAAAATATTTTAGAAAACCCCTAATAGAATGACACAAAACATTCAACGTAAATTTACTTGGAACTACGTACATATATTTATAGAATCATGACAAACAATATTGTGTCAAATAAGCGATAAGTATTTATTTGAAGTATTTTTAGTAAAGTGCAATAATTGTAACTAAATAAGAAAATTCAATAAACGATATTCTATTAAAAATATTGTTGTAAAAATAAGCAAACATCTCTAATGTCAGAGGACTTACATAAAACTAGAATTTTATATGAAAGGGACCTGTCACTTTAACATGGCAATTTCCTAGGAAGATATAAATTTACAACTTTTAGGCACTCTGTTTTGAATATTATAATACTGATCATAAAATTATATTTTATTTTTTTTTAACAAATTATTAACTTTTTGACACAATTGGACAAGTGAGGTAATAGCTAAAGCTTTTAAAACAATTGATACAAATTTCTAGCGGGCATATGACAACCGAATTTTAATGTCAATGCTAAAAATTAAAGACAATTTAAAACCTTTTTAATGTTATTTATATATGTATTTGAGTAGTGTAATCACCGCTTCCAAACTAATTTTCCAGAAATTATAAAGGTTTCCCTATTATGTTTTCCTTTTGAAATTAAGAAGACATTCAACTTTATTATGATATACTGCCAAATTATGAATAAAAAAATTCAGCGGGAGTTTGTTCCCCGGGAGTTTTTTCCCATTGAATTTGAATAGGAAAAATGAGGAAAGGGAAAAAACTCCCGGGAAATTTTTATTCATAATTGGGCTGATATTTAAATATATTCTTAATACGTCTTCATTTATTATTTATGTAGCCACTTAAAGTATTTACTGGCTACAATGTTGTGCATTAAGACTTTTCCAATTTAAAGTATTTTTAAATTCATCCTGTTGTTTAATGATTACACAGGACAACAAAATCGAAAAATAGAGGCTTTTTAAACCACTAGACAATTTTGTTGTTTGTATTGTGGTTCCAGTAGTAAAAATAATGTCCATATTTTAAATTCTGAAATTTTAAGTAAAATTATAAATTTTGTTATACGAGCCCGGAGAATTCCCGACATATTGATGTATGAATCATGTATGTAAGTTATTTAGGGGCTACGGAAAGTTGATTTCAACATACAGACGGATAGACGGACATCGCTATCTATAACGATCCAGAATATATATACTTTGTGGGGTCGCAAATGAAAAATGTAGAAATTTCAAACGGAATGACAAACTTATATACATATATCCTTGCCACTCCTGGCGAAGGGTATAAAAAAATCAAAATCAAAGTTTGACATTATAGGGGTAAATATTGAAAACTCTCCCTAGTAATTCTACCTTCTACAATTATTGTATCATGGATTATCCCTTATATTGTTTTGTCATAGTTTTGACGATGAAATTTTATTATGATACAAACGTTTTTGAATAATATTAATAAGTACTCAGTATTGTCGTAACATAAAAGTATGTCGATATCTATAATTATACATCTACTTTAATTTTAAATACCTGTACTCCAAATTGAGTAGGTCTCATTCAAGCATATTTCCTTCATACTAAGTACCACTAATGCACTGACTATGAAAAATTAAACTAACTGATAACAGTTTTAGAAATCAACTATAAATTGTGGTTACATTTTACAAAATTATCACAGTTTACGTTCACGTTCATTTTTAATTGCAAATATGAAATTCATTATCGTTGTTTTGGCCGCTTTAGCTTTGGCAGCTCCTGCCTTGGCTACAACCTATAACCGCTGTTCTTTGGCCAAAGCCATGTACAATTTGGGTGTACCCAAGGATCAATTGGCCCGTTGGACTTGCATTGCTGAGCATGAATCTTCGTATCGTACTGGTGTAGTGGGTGCCACCAACTCTAATGGTTCCAATGACTATGGCATTTTCCAAATCAACAATTACTATTGGTGTCAACCTTCCAATGGACGTTTCTCCTACAACGAATGTAAAGTAAGCTGTGATGCTTTGTTGTCGGATAATATCAGTGCTTCGGTGACCTGTGCCCGCAAGGTGTTGAGTCAACAGGGTTGGTCCGCTTGGTCTACCTGGAAATATTGTGACGGCAGTTTGCCCAGCATTGATAGCTGTTTCTAAATTGTTTAAAATACATTAATTAATAAAGTTTGTGAAAAATACTTGAACGAAGTTTAAAATTGTATTCTAATCATAGCTGTAACTTGTGAATAAAATACAAAATATAAATATTTTTTATATTATTTTAGCTTTTGTTTCCAATTATAAATATTTATTTTCCAAATTATTTATTAGTTAATTAAAGTATTTCTCTAATTTATTAATAATATTTACAGTTAAATTTATGCATATTTATATCTTTTAAAACCAAATAAATAATAAATAAAATCATTTTATATTAGTTTAATTAAATTATATTGATATTTTTTTAGAAAATAGTAAAATTTTATATATTCAAATAAAACAAAGTTGAATAAAATTTAAATTTATTTCATTTAGATACAAATAAAATCAACTAATTTCTTTGGAATATTTATTCAAACAAAACACAAAAAACTAAAATTATTCAAACAAAAAATGATTGAATAGAAATAATTCTAGTAAAACTTTAGAAATATTTTTATTTCTCACAAATTTGAAACAAATAAATTTATTTTTCCAAAAATTACAGAATAGAAATAATTCTAATAAATGTTAAAGAATATTTTTATTTCACAATAATACTGATGTAAAATGTCTTCTGATTGCATTCTGAGTTGAAAAAGTTATTTTCGAAACGAATTACAAATTTTTTTCAGATTCAACTTGTTTTTTCTTAGATATTGTTTCTCTGATATCTAATATTCTATTTTTAAAAACTACTAATTAATCATTGATTATCACTAGAATATGGACACAGATTAATGGTTTCAATTTGAGGTTTATTATTAATTTAAATTGTGAAGAAGAAAATGAATTATTTTTAAAAACAGTTTTTAAAGTAACTAGTTGTTCAAAATGATCGTCTTACATGGCATTCCTCCTAAGGCTATTTAATAACCCTGCAAGTGAAATTAGACGTTCAAAATATCGTTGAATTATTTTTGAAAGTTGTTTTTGTTTATTTATAGCAAACGAAGGATCTTTTTCATAATCCTCGGAAGAAAAATCTTTATCGTCCGAGCTCATTTTCACAAACAAAAATATTTTTTTATAAAATTGTTCAAAAATTTGTTGTTAAAATATTTGATTTTATTTTCACAAATAAAATTATTCAAAGAAAATTTCTATGAATAAAAAAGTATTATAAAATTTTTTGTTGAATATTTAAATATTTTTCTTTTTTTTGGAGAAATAAAATTATTCAAAGAAAATTGCTTTGAATAAAATCTATCAACAAATTTTCGAATAAGTAAAATAATATTTTATTCATAACTAGTTGAATAAACTAAATTAATATTTCATTTTTACTATAAAAATATAATTTGAAAATAATTACATGTTTTCATATTGATTAGAATATTTTAAAATCTATTCATTATATAATAAATAAAATACAACTTATTGTTACTAAAATACAAATACTATTAGTATAATTTTATAAATGTTTATTAAAAACTTTTAAGTATAATTTATTTAATATCGTATTCTATTGAAATCAAATAATATTTAATGCTTTATATTCTAAATAGATATATATTAATTAATATCCTATTTTGAATAATATAGAATGATTTCAATATAAATTTATTTTTTTAAATGTAACTAAAATTCAAAAATAATTAAGCTTTTGGAAATATTTTGAATAAAAATATTCACAATTTACAGCTATGATTCTAATGCCGTCCTTAATTTGTCTTAAACATAATTCCACTTTCAATTTAATATATTTTTGAATTTCTGTTATCAATATCGGTAATTTTAAGAATTAAAAAAACCTATTTTCTTAAAAATAAAGGAAAAATATTTTTTGTATAAAATTTATATACAGTGGTGGCCACCAATTTAAGACAAATACTTTAATTTTTTTCATCAACTGAATTTTAAGTGCGATAGAGCCAAAATAAAAGGACCTCTAAGGGTATGAAATTTATTATTAATGTTTCTAGTTTCTGAAAAATGTTTGGAAAAATCGGTAAAACATATGTATATGGACAAAGATATGTGGAAATACGTTGACCCACCTCAGCGAACATCCGCTGTTAATAACATGATATGACCGAAATAAATGGAACTAAAAATACGAAATTTGGTCCGAATATTTTATAATAATAAAAATATAATGATATAAATGTGAGAAAATATGTTTATTTAAAAAAAAATTTTTTTGGTCAAGTTGTAGAAAAATTTTATGTGTTCGTGGTGAATATGTATGAATTGACTCAGTCGAATAAAACACACTTGTGTGTTAAAACAATCCTCATGCATACATATTTGTGGAAATATTTGAAAAAATAATTGACAATCACGTGGAATTTAGCAAAGAATTTTTGTCTTAAATTCCTGGCCACCACTGTATTTCTATTGATTGATTGGCCAGGCCAGCGTTTTTAAAAAATAGGTCTATAAAATGTTTCGTGTTTCGTCTATTTCTGAACTGATGTTTTTATGTTACTGAAATCGTTTAGTGGGGACATCATCAAGATGAAAACATCGAGGACAAACCACTTCAATAATAAAACGCAATAACTCCACTTTTAACATTTTTCTTTTTTTGACTGAATCCATTAAAATCCATATAACCACTGTTAAAAACCTAACCAAAGATCAGTAATTTTACTGTAATTCAATACCGAATCGTATATGGTTCATATTGTATAGACCTCTGAAGTTCAGAAATGAATAACTTTGGAAATTACAAATTGGGATTCCAATGGCTTCAAAAGTTACGGTAGTTTTTCTATAACAAATTACATTAAGAAATGTAGTGAATTTTAGAACATTTATGGTCTAGTAAAATAAGGATTTTAATTCGGAATGAAATAAAAATTAGCATAGACCTTCGTATTACTGTTCTAAATTTGAAGATAAAAGCTACGTAAACAACTTACGTTACGCGAAATATTGAACGTCAAAGGTCACAACAAATATTAAAGACGATTAAAGAAGAATATAAACGAAGAATATGGAGAACGTAAATCTATTATTATCTGTAGTAGACAAAATGTCACCTACTCAACTAAGGGATGAATTGGAAAAATGCAATGAATCAGTAACTGGATCAAAAGCTGTTCTTAAATTTCATTTAATGAATATTGTAGCAAAAGAAACAGAGAACGCAGTACTACACATAACGGTGAAGAAAATCAACAAAAATCAATTGTCCATAGTACAAGAGAACTCAATAATTTTCTAAGTTTCAAGGATTTTGAAGGAGCTATAGACACATTCAGTGGGGAAGATCAAGATGTATCTGTTGAATACTGGTTATCTACTATTGATGACATGGTAAAAATATTTAAATGGTCAAAATGCAAATCAAGATGGAAACTGAGAAGGACCTAATACTACTTCAATAAAGATTGTTTGCCAATTGTCTAAACATTTTAGTATTCAGTGATATTCTTTGAATTATTACAAATAAATTATAATAAAAAAATGAACTTAAGCCTAATTAAACTTTACTTTCAAGTTATAGATTTGTATTATATGTAAAGAAGCTGAAAATAGATTATAGACGGCAAATATAAATTCTAAACAAAATAAAACGTAAAAGATTGTTTAATTATTTTTCGCAAACTTTATTTATTAATCATTGTATTTATCACAATTTAGAAACAGCTATCAATGCTGGGCAAGCTGCCGTCACAGTATTTCCAGGTAGACCAAGCGGACCAACCCTGTTGACTCAACACCTTGCGGGCACAGGTCACCGAAGCACTGATATTATCCGACAACAAAGCATCACAGCTTACTTTACATTCGTTGTAGGAGAAACGTCCATTGGAAGGTTGACACCAATAGTAATTATTGATTTGGAAAATGCCATAGTCATTAGAACCATTAGAGTTGGTGGCACCCACTACACCAGTACGATACGAAGATTCATGCTCAGCAATGCAAGTCCAACGGGCCAATTGATCCTTGGGTACACCCAAATTGTACATGGCTTTGGCCAAAGAACAGCGGTTATAGGTTGTAGCCAAGGCTGGAGCAGCCAAAGCTAAAATGGCCAAAACAACAATGATGAATTTCATGTTTGCAATACAAAGTTAAAGTAAACTGTGATAATTGTATAAAATGTAACCACAATTTATAGTCGATTTCTGAAACTGATAACATTATTTTAATTTAGAATAATCAGAGTGCTAGTGGTACTTTTGTGAGAAGGAGAATTGTCTGAGTGCTGCATACTCCACTTGAGTACTAGTGTTAAAAATATGAATAGATATGCAATTAAGCATTTTCATATATTTGACATTAAGTATATCGATGGCTTAATTTCAATGAAAAAAGAATTATATTAAATAACTTCATTAAAATAAAAAAAAATAAATTTTAAATAAGAAATAAAATGTGATGTCTCTTCTTATTAAAAATTTCATTTGAACTTTTTTTGTGTCTAAAATTTGATGGATTTTAATAATTTGTTTCCTTGTCCTGTAAAGTAACAAAAAATCGAGTTACGCCTTTTTTATATTAAGCCATCGATATGTAGGTCTCTCTTGATATTTTTAGACTATGGAGAAAATAATCTGTAAATTAAACTCTTTTATTCATTATAATTATGTATGTTACAAACTTTGAATTATTATAATTATGTATTATCGATTTCAAACATCTTTGTCGATTTCAAATATCATTGATAAATATCATGATAAATGCAGCACAGATGAAAAGTAGCAAAGAATTGAGAAGAAGTATCATGACAATAAATGTAAGTAATTTTTATGGATATCTTAAATGAGGATCGGCTCCAAAGAATACCGTTATGAGTGTCTTGAATAATGGCAATGAGTGTTTATACCCTTCACCATGTTTGTCATTCCGTTTGTAATTTCTACAGTTTTCTGGATCGTTATAGACATCGACACTGACATCTAGCCTGTACGTCTGTCTGTTGAAATCAACTTTCCGAAGTCCCCAAATAACTTCACTATAGTCCAACATAGATTACTATTTAAAATCAAGAAAATAGGTCCATAAATGGCCAAGATATAAATAAAAACCCCCAATACCTCTATTTTTTCACCTATTTTAATCAAAATTTTGTTCAACTAAATTTTTTTTTAACAATAATTTCCCTTTTCACCAAAAATTTATTTTTTACCAAATTATTTTTTTTAACAAAAATAGTTCTTCGTATTTATCTTAAAGTATGCCGATTATGATATCCATAAGCCGAGAGCAACATAATATGGCAAGTCCTTTATCATAAAAATTGTCGCAAACATATGTATACTTGTTTACTGTACATATATATGGTTGATACAATCATGTGAATCATAAATTAACTATATTATGGTTACCACGTGTAGAAACATGTGGAACAATGACGGTAGAGTGCAGAAGACGCTACAAGATTTTACAATGGAAATCGAGCGTTTGCTACAGCTTATTTATCCAGGGGAATAAAGATAGAGGCATTTGTGAATGAAATTCGAGATCCAGAAATAATACATGCGGTTTGTGCCACACCAAAGTCCTCATTCACTGAATCCGTCTCATTCGCACTGGTACAAGAGACAGCGAAGATAATTTCAAAGCGGAAATTGAGGTTGTCGCTGAAAATGAGAGAAATATGGTCTACGAATTAAAAGAGGCAGTTTTAAAGGCTTTAAGAGCCTGCCACTGGCAATGGTAAAGTTAATGTGGCATTAGCGTGAATCATGTCTTTATTGTTACCGATATTGTGGACGATGTAATCAATGGTGCAGACTTCATGATTAGTCACAGCATTTCTTTGGATATGGGACAAAGTCATGAATTGGCGAAATGTTAAAATACCCCATCGGATATGAGAGCAAGTCTCAAGTAAAAAAGTTAGTATTTGTTCAGCACCAAAAGTTGCCACTGCAGTCAGAGGATTTGGTATGGGACGTGAGGAAGAGGAGGATTGTATAGACAATATACTTTTTGATAAAACATATCGGATGTGTAATCTTTATATATACATACATATAATTCTTCTGTTCGTGTGTTAGTAACTAAACTCCTCCTTAACGGCTGGGCCGATTTCGATGAAATTTGTTGTGTGTTCAAGGTTTTCGTTTTATGAATTTATCATTTAATCCGTACACTGCAAATTTTCAATTCAAAATATTAATTTCCTCGTTATATATAGTAACGGTATTCACAATGTAGAGTAGACTTGGCCTAGTAAAAAAGCAGGAAAGCTATTTATTGACAAACATTTCAATTTCAAAATAGCGGTATTCATGATGAAGAGCTCTTGGCCTGGTAAAAGTGTAAAAAAGCAATTTAGTGACACAAAATTTTACACATTGTGAACATACCTTTAAAATAAATTTTATTCTCGAACCATAGATTGCATTTGTAATGCACTTTTCGATTTCTTTCTTCGGATTTGTCCACATTATTTTGTATTATATTTTTTTTCTATAAAATTTATTTACAAATAATATTGAATTTATTTCCAAAACAAAAATTAAATGTCATGAAATATCAAAAACAAAATTACCTCAAATAGTTTAGAAAGCAAAAGTGTAAAGAAGTAAAAAAGTAGTTCTAATGTATTTTGTTTTTGGTTTTTGCTAAACTGCTCTTTTGCTATTTTGCTAGAGAAAGTACTCTACATTGTGAATACAGCTAATGTATTTTGTTTTTAGTTTTTTGATATTGTTCTCTTTTACTACATTACCAGACCAAGTACTCTACATTGTGAATACCGCTAGCATATTTCAGCATCTATTTTTGATAAAACCTATCGGATATGTAATATGTATTGTTACGAATTTGCATTAGCGATTTGAATTTAAAGGTCAGCAACGTTCATCGTGTTTATAAACATTTACATCAGTAGAAGGTTTTACTTCTCAACAATGTTGATAGCATGCTATTGATTATCATTGTAGAAAGTATGGTAACACTGAATGTTTAAGCTGCTAACCAAGGCGTATTTATGCATCTTGCTGCTAAAATTAATATCGAAAGCTCTATAATTGAATATACGAGTTTTGACCGTTTAGAACAATCTAGACTACTCGGATGCAGATGGCATTGTCAATAAATAGTGGCAGAGGTTGCAAACGTGAATGAGTTTATTATAAGCGCTGTTAGAGTTAACATCAACTATATCTTGTACATTATAAAGTGTCATTTTAAGTGTGCGTAATTTTAAACTACTTAACAGTTTTTATTTGCAATCAAAAGAATCTGGTTTATTTAAAGGAAATAAACCCCCGTTTTTAAAAGGTTTATTTAAAAAAAAACAGTTTATTTAAAAAAAATATATTTCTATATGTCGTTAATGTCAATTCAAGTCCAAGTCCTTTTAAATGATATCGAAACACTTGAGATCGAATAATTATTTTAAGTGATTTTTTATCCGTTTACTGTTGTATATGAGTTTTCCTAATTTTCCTTATTAGTTGTTCTGTATCGATTTTTAAAATCAAATTTAATTTTTCTCACATTTAACCAAAATATTTCCCCCTTTCAAATTTCTTGTGCAAAACTACAAGAAAATGCAACCCTTTAAAATAACAGTAGTGACAACATCACAACCCAAAAAAAAACGAAAGCGAATTCAAGCGAACTAAACGAACGACAAAGACCAGGCGAATTGGAAAAGAAAAAAAAGACGAATAGAAAAAATTTTATTGAACGTTCACAAAAGTAGAAGAGTGTTTGCAGTAGAGGAGAAAAAACCCGACGAAAGAAAAAGAAATAAGTCTTTTTTTGTGTATTTAACATTAACGATACGCAAAAAATAACACAAAAATTGCACTTTTGAACAAAGTGAAGAAAATAATTTAGAATTTTAATTGTTTAAAAGAAAGAAAAGTTTATAAAAAAAGACAGAAAATGAATGAAGAATACGATGCTATTGTTTTGGGCACCGGCCTTAAGGAGTGTATCCTAAGTGGTATGCTTTCTGTATCCGGCAAGAAAGTACTTCATATCGACCGCAATAAGTACTATGGCGGTGAATCGGCCTCGATAACACCATTGGAGGAATTGTTCCAACGTTTTAATGTTGAGGTGCCCGGTGATAAATATGGGCGCGGCCGTGACTGGAACGTGGACTTAATACCCAAGTTCCTGATGGCCAATGGCCAGCTGGTTAAATTGCTGATACATACGGGCGTTACCCGTTACCTCGAATTCAAGTCGATCGAGGGTAGTTATGTATATAAGGGAGGAAAAATTGCCAAGGTACCCGTCGATCAAAAGGAAGCCTTAGCATCTGATCTCATGGGTAAGTTTCTCCAAGATCCATTGAAAATAAAAAAAAAAATTTCAATAAAAGAAAACATCAACCCCCCTCTATCGTCATCATTGATTGCACTTTGCGGAAAGCTTATATGAAATTGTAGGTACTTGTCTGCTTGATTTTTTTTCTTTCTTTCGTTTTTTGTGTTAATTTCGGTGTTTCTCTTCATTGAATTTTCGTGACACGTATTTTATAGTTAAAATGTAGTGAACAAACAAGTAGAAAACATGTAATAAATAAAAAAAATAGGTTTCAGAAGCGTTTTTAAATTTATATATAAACAAAAGTTCTTTAATTTAAACCGTTCATGTGATATTTTCCATTGGCATTTTCATATAACAATTTTGTGATCTAATTGGAACTTTTATTTGTTTGGTTGTAATTTTTTTTTTGATTGATTTCATTTTTTCTTCAATTTGCAAAAAAGGTGGGGTGAAGAAATTTACTTCGCCACTTTTACATTTTGTTTCGTTCTTCGTCGTTAAACAGAGCGAAGTTAATTGCGTTTTTCTAGTGTGTTTGTTGTTTTTTGTTGGGGAAGTAAAAGAAATGCAAAAAAGTGAGCAAATACACATTCGTTGCTAGGGATGCCAGATTGTAAAAGAAAATACTAAGGTAGGGAATTAATTGGCCATTTGGGAATTTTAGTGAAATTATAAATTTTAGCAAGATTTCATATAGTAAAATATAAATATTGGAACAAATCTCGTTTACTAACGCAAGAAAAATAAAAACCTTGAAGGGCTTTTAAACTATGTGGTATGTCGAATCCCAGCTTTGTATAAAATAGTTTTCTGTAATGACCCATAACTTGTGAATAAAAGAAATATATAAAAAATTAATACGTTTAATTGGACATATATTAAGAGCCATTTTTCCAAAAATTATCGAGATAAAAACACAACATTTTAAATTTTGTCCTTAATGGGTTCAAAATTATTAATATTTCAATACATTTCTCATCATAAAGTTATTTTATAAAGCTATCCAATGACTTATATATTGACCATAGCGGATAAAAAATAACAAAATTACAATATATCAAATATTTTAATTGTGGATGCCTATATCTGGGTAGATATGGACTGGCGGCAAAATCATGTTTAGCACAAAAGGTTTTAATAAATTAAATGAAAATTAATATGAGATTAAAACAGATTTTGTTCCATCGATATCCATATTTTTTGTAGAATTTTCTTGCAAAATCTAAACAATGTGCCTAATGAGGGTCTAATTTGTAAACAATTTAACGAAATTACGTAATGGGGACTATCCGCTGCATGACTTTTGGAGCATTTAAAAAAAGTTTTATTATTTCTAGAAATGTATGCCTTAAATAACTCTGCAATGATGATTTAAAAAATGTATAAAAAATAATTAAAACTTTATATTTATAGTGTAGTATCTTCTAGCTATTGCTAGTAACTATATATTAAACTACAATAGAAATCATTAAAGATAATAAACATCTATGAATGGAATTATTTGTTATTTAAATCTTATAAGATCATTATTTTTGTTGCTCTCTAAAACACACATTTTTTTGTATTGTATAGATAAATTATGTATTATAGTTGTATACAGATTTATGGGATACCAAATCTTCACTTAAATAAATTATTAAATTCCATACATGCTTTTTATATTTAGTGAATCATACTTAACGTTTTCCCTTATATTCTTCTCTTCTATAGTGTACTAGTATTTTACTGGTTTTTTAGTAAAATTTTTTTTTGTTCATACTATTCGTATGTACTATTATCGTTTATTTTTTCTTATCTATTCATTTCGTTTTTATTTAATATATTATTTTTTTTTTTATAAATTTTGCAAAATCAAAAAATAATAACAATAATTACCATCAAGTAACAGACAAAAAATAATTAACAATTAACTTTGTAGTTATTTGTTTTATTTATTTCTGTACATTTCAATTTGTTTTTAACAATTGATTGAAACTAGATGTTATTATTAACCCATTTTTGTCTGATGAGGTTTAAAGTTATGTTTTAAATAAAATAACTTGTTATTTTTAACGAATAATAAATTAAGATTTACTGCCTGTTTCTCTAAATGCGAACGAACGTTTTCTTTCGTATTTGAAATTGAAAACAACAAATAAATTTGAATTTTTTTTGTTGTTTTCAATATAAAATACGAAAGAAAATGTTCGTTCGCATTTAGAGAAACAGGCAGTGAGTCTGAGAACTTAAAGTAAGATGTTAGTTAGGATTAGGTGAGAGTCGGTATTATTTTTTATTATTGTTCGAAAAACCGTTACCGAATTTATATAAATAAGAGTTAACTTTTAACAGTTTCGCATTGATAGCCAATCTTGCTACTGATATGTATAAATTGTCAATGGTTTTGATAAATAAAATGAAAAATTTATTTTATTTAAACATTTTTCAATAACTTTTATTTTCTTTAAGAAATTAATCGAGAACATTATTTTTCGTTAAGAAATTTAGTGATTACATTAATTTTATTAAAGAATTTTGTAGATAATTTCAGTTTTCATTAAATCATTTTGTCGATAATTTAATTTTACTTTGAAAATGTATAGATATCTTTAATTTTCTTTGAGAAATTTATCGATAACTTTATTTAAGAAATTTATTGATTATTTAAATTTTATCATAGATAATTTAAATTTTCATAAAAAATAATTTAATTTAAATTTTCTTTAAACAATTGTCGATAATTTAATTTTAAAAATATATAAATAACTATAATTTTCCTTTAGTATTACATTTAAAATTTATCGATAACTTAATTCATAGAATTTATCGATAACTTTAATTTTATTAAAAATTTTAATTTAAATATGTATCGACAAATTTAATTTAAAACTTATCGATAACTTAATTCATATAATTTATCGATAACTGTAATTTTGTGTTATCAAGATTATCGATAACCTTATTTTAAATTTATCAATATCTTAAATTTTACTTGTAATATATTCGATAATTTCAATTTACTTTTAATATCAATCGATAAGTTTAATTTTCATTAAAACATTTTTCGATAACTTTAATTTTCTTTAGAAAAAATGTATTGACTTTAGCATTACATTTAAAATGTATCGATAACTAAATTTGATAGCTTTAATTTTCTTCAAACAAAATTATGAATAACCTTTTTAAGTTTATCGATGTCCTTATTATTTTAAAGAAAGAAATTTATCGATAACTTATTTTATTATATCGATAGCTTTAATTTAATTTTACAAATTTATCGATATCTTTAATTTTTCCATAAAAACTGTATCAATAACTTGTTTTCTTGTTTATATTTTTAAACAAAGATAAATTAAATTTCTTATAAAAATTTATCGATAACAATTATTTTCTCCAAAATTAATAAATTTATCGCTAAATTCGCTCAATAAAATTCTTAACAACTTGATTTTCTTTAATAAATTTATCGATATTTTTAATTTTCTGTAGAAATTTTGAATTGTCCTTAAAAAAATTATCGTTAACTTAAATTTAGCACACAGGATTTTTGTAGAGTGTGTGGGCATGTAGAGCAGTTGGAGACAGTAGAGCACATTATGTGCAACTGCCCGATACTACAGAGTCAATTATTTAAATGGCTAGGTAACAGATTTCTAGATTAACTTGGGTGGGGATGTTGCTAACTGTAAATTGGGTAACATCTAGGTTTTATCAGGGGAATAGGTTGGTTGATAATCTACAGAGAATTCCAATCCGTAACCACTTTTTCCTCTTTGTGCAGATTTGGATTTTCCTTTTTGTTTCTCCATTCTTTCAGGAAATGCATATTTTTTTCTTTTTATCGGAATCTTGAAGAGAATCCAATGGACCTTATGGTCTCCCCTCCCAAACTAAAATAATTTTATTTAGGGAATTTATCATTGGCTTAAATTTTGTTCCAGAAAACTTTAATTTTGTTTAACATTGTTTCGATAGCTTTAATTTTCTTTTAAAAGTTATCGGTATCATAATTTATTTAATAAATTTTTACTTTCTCTAGAAATTTCAAAATTTTCTTAAGAAATTGTTCGTTAACTTAGGCCCTAATTTTGTATTTCACGTCACAAAGTGATATTTATATGGAAAGCAAAAACAAAATTTCAAAAATTTTTAAAATTTGTTTTTGTTTTATAGCTTTAGAAGCTTTAGTTTTCTTTGAGAAAATTTTCGATAATTTTTATTTTCCTTAAAAGATTAACAGTAGCTTAACAAATTAAATTCTCACTTTCACCAGAAATTTTAAAATTTTCGTTAAAAAATCTATTGTTTTATTTACATTTAGAAATTTTATGAACAAATTTCAATTGTCACGACCATAAACTAATTTTTGAACAATTCTTGAACACAGTACCAATAAAACTGTAAATTTTCAAAGACAATTAAAAATAAATGCTGTAACCGAACTTGTTTCAATCTAAAAACATTAATAAGAGACACATTTAAGAACTAATTAAAATTAAAATGGAACCCATTCTTTGTTTCGTTATTTAGTTATTCAATATTTTGGTTTTGGGACACCGGTGTCCCCGTGATCGTCAAAAGGTTAAATAAATGTATAAATATAAATTTATTTATCAAGGGTAGTATATGAAAGTTTGTAATTTCCACATTTTACATTTGCAACCCAATAAAGTATATATATTCAGAATTGTTATATACTGCAGAGTCGATAGAGTCGTGTCCGCCTGTCTGTTGAAATCAACTATTCTAATTCCTCAAATGAATTACAAACATGATTGATATATCAATGTGTCCGGGTATAATAGTCCTGGATCAATTGCTATTTGAAATCAAGACAAAACCACAAATGGTCGAGATACATATAAATTTATTTTTTGTACCAAAAATTTGTATTTATTTTAAGTTTGTCAAAGTGAGCGAATTTACATCGGGGATTAATCTCAGCAATTTTATTCCGATTTATACACACATCAAGTTGTGCCTTGAAAATTTTCATAATAAATTTTGACAACTGACAAAAATTTAAAAGCAAAACATGAAAAATCCCCTATAATCAACAAATTTTCCTGATCCGTTTGCTTCTCTTCTACCCTACAAACAAAAAAAGTTGCAGCATCTAAATTGGCTCTTTGTGCAGCCCTATGAGCTAATGAAATTTTATTCACCTCAATCATATCTATTAATAATTTACTTTCCCTCATTCAACTTTTCTTAAAAGATGTTTAAGAAATTTACTATATACAATTTGCCTAGAAACATTTGAAAATAAATCTTAAACTGTAAATACTCCATGAACACCTTATTTCTGAATTATGATTGCTTCATGAACAGTTTTAAGTAGAGATTTGCCCCTTAATATTAATTTTAATTTTAAAATACAAGAATTAAATACATAAATTAATGACTTTAATGTATGAGTAATATTATTGGCTATTTCTTATTGTTCTACAGACCAAGTATAACTAATTTTAAAACTTAAAAAAAACAACTCAGAGACTTGTTTGTATGAGTAATATTTTTAATTTTCCCCAAAAAAAATCAAATTTTATTTTCAACTAAGAACGTGCATTTAAAAGCACGTCATCAAAACAGACAAAGTCATAATAGATCATTATAAAATCATCATCATCATCCATAAAAATGGGTTAAACTTGTTTCAAAAACATTGCTCGTTTAAAGATAATGGAAAAATATTGTTTTATTGGAGTTCATAATTCGAGAAACAACCAACATCTACATAAGTTGATATTGACTTTTGATTCTATTTTTGTATAAAAATTTTAGAACGTTGCAACAATGTTTTTTTTTTTTTTTGTTGTTCCTTTTTCTTCATACACTTTAATTGTTCACCTTCTTTAACGTTTGATTATTTTGTTATTGTTATTTTATTTTTCCTCTTTGATTCACTTTATTATTTGTTGTATAGATAATCAGGCCAATGAACTACATTTTTTTTATATTTTGTTGTATTATAACTCTTTGGTGTTTGTACAATGTTTTTTGGTATTTATTTTTTGTATTGTTGTTTGTTTGGTATGTTTTTTTTTTCTCTATAAACTTGACTAATACTAAGGAAACTGACTACCTTAAGTTATTTGGTTAGATACCTTTATATATATATATATATTTATATATAAAGTCTTTGCAAATTTTGTTTTTTTTTTTGTGCTATTACATTATCATATTTTTAAGCTAATTTTTAGTACATACATACCTTTCACTTAACCAAAAACATTTTTATTTTTTTCTTTTCTATTTTCTTCTTAGTTTTTAGTTTGTCATACATAATAAATATTTTTATATAGCAGCTACATATGAATTCTTAGTATAAATTTATAAATGAGAGCATATTTTCTATGTACATATGTACTCATATGTTGTGTGTGACGTCATAAATGGTGACTAATATAAAATTTTTCATAATAGCCATTTAACAAAAAAGGGGAGGATGGACTCACTTTACATATTTAAGTCTGCAAATGTGTGTTTTCAACTTGCTAATTTAAACAAGTATAATCCATTCTAATTAAATGAAACAAATTAGCTAAAGAATATTTTTAACCAAAAAAAATCCCGAATTTAATTTCTTAATTATGTAAGAGATATTTTGATATTTCTTTCTAACTGACTAGAAATAATATTGTATTTAACTCTTTAGAAAAATAAAATTTTTAAATTTATCTTTGTTTTTTTTCAACTTTCGGCCATAATGAAATGTAGATACACTAATTTTGGGAAAAAAAAAGACCCGTGTCTCTCAGTTTTTAACAAAGTCATGCATTTTTTTATGGACCCCCAAATATTTGGGTCCTCGGTGTCATTTTTGCAAAAAAGTGATAATTTTCTCAGTCTCATCTTGCAAACAAATTCAAAATAATTTTTTTTAAAGTTGCCTAAAAGTATGCTTTAGTTTATAATACAGTGAGGCCTCGATTATCCGTGATTCGATTATCCGGCAACATCAATTATCTGTGAAAGAAAAAGAAAAAAAATTTGGATCGATTTCAACTTTTTTGCATCGATTAACCGTAATTACCTCAATTATCCGGGATTATAAGCCACATTTTTTTTCGATTATTTTTGAACAACAAACACAATGTGAATAAAACGAAAAAGAGGAATTCCCCAAACGAAACTGAAAATATTTAAAGACTGCTGAATAACCAAAAGTAGATTTCGCAGTTTATGAATGGTTCTGGAATGATCGAACTCCAATTTCAGGATTAATAGTGAATGAAAAGGCTAAAATATGAAAAGGCTTTAAAAAGATCCTATTTCTTCGTTTGTGTTCCGATTTAAAAAAAGTTACACATATAGAATCTCCTCGTCGAACACTACATAAAACCTCGTCGTAGCTATCAATTATCTCTTATAGCTTAGGAGATATTCGCATTTGAAAATTTAATTTTCAAAATTACCCACCTAGTTTTTTGGTGACCGCGGTTCCAAATATTCCCCGATTTTATCCATCATACCACTGTGCGACGTGGAATTCACAAACTTAGGAGAAAAATCTTTAGCTGATTATATAGCTGCCACAATTCATATCAATAGAATAAATAAACTCAGCAATGAACGATTTATACAATTTTCCAAACCAAACGTCTTTGATCCAACCGATGGTGCAATATGGAGCTTTAAATGTCATTATCGAAAAACTAGATACAAATTTAAGAAAGCGTTTAACATCCAGAAAGCACTGTTGTCAATTAATAATGCTTGGAACGCTGTTACTTCTGCAGTTTTGGAAAATGTCCGAAATTTAATAAAATCCTTATATTATTTAAACATGTACATAAAATCCTTTAAAAAACTACTAAAAATTGGTACTCAATTAACCGGGAAAATTATCCAGAATGCTTCCGGTCCCGACCAATACGGATAATCGAGGTCCCACTGTAATTTAATAGTTTGTGACCCAAAACACTTAATTCCTTTAGTTTTTTCTTACTAACTTATATTGACCTAACTAAACGGTGTTAAGAATTATTTATTGAGATCTTAGGTACATTTTTGTAGTTGATTGTTTCCTTGAATTTTGAACGGTTTGCTACTTATGGACCTGAACAGGGGAAAAAAGGTAAAAAATCGAATTTTTTCGATTGGTCTTTTATCACGTAGTTGTGCCCGTATATGTTTATTAATTGCCTGAGTTACAGGTCGATAAGTTGACGAACTTCTCAGAAAATGTTTTTTTAAGAATTTGTTTAAGAAATTTTCAAAAGCTGTTTAATTTTTTGATAAATTTCATAAATATTTATGTTTATTATTCGGTATATGTCTTCTTTTTGTTTTTAATTACTTATATGTCATTTTGAAGGGTACACATCTGTCATTTATTCTCAAAAATGTCGAATTTTGTACCAACGAATCGTCATATGCAGGAAGTTTAGCTTTATTTCTTACATAATTGCTAACCAAAGCTTATGGTGAATGTGTCCCATTGGTTTCAACGTACGGTAGATGGTTTGTGCTGTTCAGAAGTGGTGATTTTGACACGAAAGAAAAAGAATTGGAGGCATTACTCCATAAAGATTGTTGTAAAACTCAACAATTGTAAATTGAGTATCATACGAATTGAAGCTGATAGACCTTGAAAGTCGATTTTGCATGTCCGAAATGCTGCTTTTAAAGAAAATAATTTTTGCAGCAAATCATTAATTACTATGAAAAATTAATCCATTACAATAACCCGAAGCATAAGAGATCGTATGTGAAATCCGGCCAACCAGCCGAAACGACACCAAAGTTGGAGTCTCCCCCGAGGCATGTCAGACAGGACCTTAGAAAATACGAGGTGAGCATACAGAGGTATGTGCAGGATCCATTGGATCGCAGCTCGTATATGACAGCTTTGAACGACATTCATAGAGACGCCATCAATTCCGCGGTAGCAGGATACCGTATGAATGTCGTACTTGGAGGTCGCCCACCACCGATAGCAGAATCAAGACAAGAGTCGTTCTGGCACAACTAAGATCAGGATGAAGAAACAGGCTTAACGCCTTCTGGTCCCGCATAGACCGCGCCGTCAGGGTGCTCATGATACCCTACACATATTCAACTGTCTAGCCAGCCCTACTTCACTACGTCCAGTAGATTTATGGACCCATCCAGCAGAAGTAGCACAATTTCATGGACTTGATATTGCAGAACCCCCAGATTAAATATTGTAAAATTGTTCACGCTGCTACAACAACAACGACACCAAAGCATTCCCACGACAGCCGATTCTACGCACCGGAATGACCCGAGTTCACTCGGCCAAGGGCTGTCAACTCAGCAATCACTGCTGCTACAACAACAACACCAAAGCCAAATATCCAATACGCTGAGGTAATTCTTTGTATTTGGCGGCAGCAAAGTTCCTATATATTATGAGCTGCGGAACCGAACGCAACTGATTCATTTGAAGCGAGCATTGGCCAAAAAACGCCCAGAATATGCGGTCAGACATGAAGCCGTAATATTCCATCATGACAACGCTTATACCTGTTTTGCAATACCTGTTAAAAAGTATTTATAATGAAGTGGTTGTGATGTTTTACCTCACCCACTTTATAGTCCAGACCTTGCCCCGTCCGAGTACTATTTGTTTCGACCGAAGCAGAATGCTCGCTCTGGGATACGCTTCACTTTGGAACAGAGTATCCAACATTGGCTTGATTCGGTCTTGGCCTAAAAAGATTAGCAGTTCTTTTGGCTCGGAAAACATATGTTACCAGATTTGCCAATACTTTGAATAAATTTATATTGTGCAAATGCTTTAAAATAAGAGTAAAAAATTTTAAAAAATTTCGCATTTTTAAGTCATACACCCAATAAAAATATCGATAAATTTCTGAAGTGAAAGTCAAGTTTATAATTATCCACAGAATTCCTAAAAATTTGATTTATTACTAAATGTTTGTCTCGATGATATTACAATATTACATATATTTTTCATAGGAAACTGAAGTTAAGGATAACTTTCCAATTTAAAAATAATCTTATAAAATCTGTTAAATTTGACACAGAACTTTCGGATTCATGTTAAGACTAGAAAAAAAAGACCATAACAAACCACGAGTTTATGCACATTTTACACCATTTTTAAAAATTATTAAACTATAATTTGTAACAATAAAATGTCTAATCATTTATTACATTCTATTACAGGTATGTTTGAAAAACGCCGTTTCCGCAACTTCTTGATCTATGTGCAAGACTTTAAGGAAGACGATCCCAAAACCTGGAAGGATTTCGATCCCTCCAAAGCAAATATGCAAGCACTTTACGATAAATTCGGTTTGGACAAGAATACACAAGATTTCACAGGTCATGCCTTGGCCCTGTTCCGTGACGATGAATATTTGAATGAGCCAGCTGTTAAGACTATACAACGTATTAAATTGTATTCGGATTCATTAGCCCGATATGGTAAATCACCATATTTATATCCCATGTACGGTTTGGGAGAATTGCCACAGGGTTTTGCACGTTTATCAGCCATATATGGTGGCACTTATATGTTGGATAAGCCCATCGATGAAATCGTTTTGGGTGAGGGTGGCAAAGTAGTGGGTGTACGTTCTGGTGATGAGATCGCCAAATGTAAACAGGTCTATTGTGATCCCAGTTATGTGCCCGATAAGGTGAGTTTTAAAAGAAAATAAATCTTATAAATTTTTTCTTAAGTTTTTTCTTTTTCGATTTTGTTAATAGGTACGAAAGAGGGGCCAGGTTATACGTTGCATTTGTTTATTGGATCATCCAATTGGCAACACTAAAGATGCATTATCAACCCAAATTATCATTCCACAAAAACAAGTTGGTCGCAAATCAGACATTTATGTTTCGTTGGTCAGTTATGCCCATCAGGTTGCCGCTAAAGGCTGGTTCGTTGGCATGGTTTCGACCACCGTTGAAACCGATCAACCTGAAAACGAAATTAAACACGGTTTGGATCTACTAGAACCCATTGCACAAAAGTTCATTTCGATCTCGGACTACTATGAGCCGCTCGAGGATGGTGCCGATACTCAAATATTCATTTCGGAATCTTATGATGCCACAACTCATTTCGAAACCACTTGCCTCGATGTTTTGGACATTTTCAAACGTGGTACTGGTGAGGATTTCGATTTCTCTAAAATCAAACATGAATTGGGTGATGAAGATCAGTAAATCAGAAAATTAAATGACTTTTTAACAACAACAACAACAACAACATCATCATGATCATATTTTTATTAGCGTGCAGTTAACAGGGGAATCAAAAAAATGGCTAAAAACATCAACAGCAACACAACAGAAAATATATAATATATAAAACGAGAAATTTTGAAATAAATTTAAAACTTATAAAAAGAAAATACAACAAAAAATAAAGATGGTATTAAGTAAAATTATGCATTATAAACATAAATAAAACAAACAAAAAAGAAGATTTGCTTAGAATGAAAACATTAAAAAACATCAATAAAAAAATAATATAAAATAAAAGCTTAAAAAAAATATAAACAAAAACTCAATTATATTTAAATAAAAAGAAACCAGAGAAAGAAAACACAAAATGTTTAAGAGATTTTATAAAAAAAAACCTACAAGAAAAATGAAAACTCCATAACTGTAACTCTGTCTCTCTCTCTCTCTCTATTTCTCTCACCAACATCCCCGTCCCCCAAATAACTCACACTCTGCAACAATTCCAAGTAAATAGATTGTTAAACAGAAGAACTATTTAAATAATATTTATATATATATTAATATAAAATATAAACAACAAAAATGTATTGAAATTAAACTATTAATGAAAAAGATAAAAAATTCTTCTAATACACAACAAGCGTAAACCGAAAAAAAAAATAAACATTTTATATATAAAAATATAGTAATGGAAGAAAATATATAATTTCTGCGTTTTAAATACAATATTCACCAGAAAAATAAAACAACAAAACAGATAATATTCTATAGTTTATGGTTACCACAAAAAAGGCTAAATTATAAATAAAAAACAAAAGTTTATACGTCATATTTCCAAGAAACAAAAACCCAGCTTGTTAGTTATAAAAAATGTAACAATTATTGTTTTTTTTTATCATAATTCACACACAACCAAAATTCAAAACTCAAGCTTAAACCAAAATCAACGATTGATTCTTAACTAAAAAGAGAGAATCTTAAAACAATCCATTTCTCTCATTAAATAAAACAATTTTTATTTATTTTTTAATTTTCCAAATTCCAACTTAATTGTAGCAGTGTATACAGAATTAAATAAAACTAATGAGAAAAACAATTTTTAAATACCAACAAACAAATAAAAAAAAAAACAAAAGATTTAAATGATAAACATGCATTAAATACATAAATGTAAACCAAACAAAAGACAAACACTTCTTATAATACTTTGTGTTTTAAAACCAACAAAAAAAATCATTGATTTTATTTGCAAAATCCTTCGTTACGTGTTGAATTGGCAAATTCTAAAAGGTAAGTTATCAAATGCAGTTGTTAGAGTATATCGGATTATCTATCGTACCTTTTGTTTCGGATAAAGTATAGAGGAATCAAAGGTGGCGTTTCACAGGAAAGCGTTCTCGGACCAACACTTTACTTGATATCAGACAGTGTTTCGAATTAATTAAATTTGAGCTTAATTCACTAAAATCTTATTTAAATAGAATTCATTCATCCTGGAATTAATTCATAGCAGAATTAATTCAACCTTTGTATGATTCAATTTTAGTTAGGCCCTAATTTTGTAAATCACTTCACAAAGTGATATTTATATGGAAAGCAAAAACAAAATTTCAAAAATTTTAAAAATTTGTTTTTGTTTTATATACAAATTCTCAACAGAACAAACGCACCAAAATTCAAACGTGATTTGCCTTTGAAAATTTTTTATATAAAACAAAAACAAATTTTTAAAATTTTTGAAATTTTGTTTTTGCTTTCCATATAAATATCACTTTGGTGACGTGATTTACAAAATTAGGGACTTAATTCCATAGTACAATCAATGTTAGGTCTGCCATGGTTAATTCAAATCTAATACAAATTGAGTTTAAATATTTCTTCTTCATTCAGTTTTGTTTGAATGAATGGAAACAAATTTACTTAAGTCTTTTTGTAATAAATATGTATATAGATTTGAATTGAAGATCTGCAATTACAGATGACATTGGCATTATTAGTTGACACTAGCATGGCATCTAGATAACTAGATAGCAAAAGTCAACACGTTACGGAGGAGGAAACTTTCCGCCTGTCTCTCTTAACAAAGCTTAATGGGTCGATTATGGATGGCAACCGAACTTCAGTTGCGTTGTTAGTTACCTAAATGGTATAAAAGATAGCGACTTGCAGCTCTATCATTTCTGTTGCCAAGCTGACAACCAGAAATTTGTGGTTGCCCACCAACGCAACTGAAGTGCGGTTGCCATCCATAATTGTATCTTAATTCACTAACATCCCTTAATCTTTTCAAACCTTGGCATACACTTGGAGAGGATCCCTATGAGACTAAAATCTTCTAATTTACACTGGTTAATCAGCGACATAAAAATTCTCGGGGAGTTTTTTCCTATTCAAATTCAATGTTAAAAATAAGAAAAGTGAAAAAACTCCCTCGGAATTTTTATTTCTATAAATTTGTCCAAACAATTTTTCTGGATCTAAGTTCAGGAACTCTGAAGTAGGGTTCTATAAGTCGAATGTTAGAAAAATCGACTATCTGCTGGAAAAAAAATCGAAATCGATTTTTTGATTGGAAAAATATCAAACAATAGATTGTTATTCCAAAAATTCCGAAATCACTAATCGTCAACCTCAAGGAAAACAAAATTTACAACTCTGTTTACTTTGGTCTAATTTGTTAGGTAAGATTTTTAATACTACTTGATTAATGTGGAACGTGCAATTATTATGCCCTTCACCATGGGTGGCAAGGGTATATACATATAAGTTTGTCATTCCGTTTATAATTTCTACACAAAGTATATATATTCTGGATCGTTATAGATAGTGAAGTCGATATAGCCATGTCCGTCTGTATGAAATCAACTTTCGATACATCAATATATCGGGAATTCTCCCGGCTCGGATGGTATTTGAAATCGGCCCACAAATGGCTGAGATATAAGGAAAAAACTGGAACAACCTTGATTTTTGGCCTATTTTTGATCTATATCTGGACTACTAAGTCATTAATATAGACAATATGGATATCTAATGATAGATATTTCAAATTTCATTGCAACGATGTATGTATATAAGGCTATAACAAGTTGGACCTACAATGGGTCAAAATCGGGAAAAATATTTTTTAACCCGAATGATTTGTCATAAATTCTTTTTCCGAAAAAAAAAATTGGAAAAAACTTTTTTTTAAAACAATTTAAAAAAAAAATTAAGTATAATTTGGTGAAGGGTATATAAGATCCGGCACAGCCGAATATAGCTCTCTTACTTGTTTGTAATTAACATTGTTTTTTATTTTAATACCATTTTCACTAATAGTAAGGATTCCGTTAACGAAATAGCAGATGTCTACTTGAGATCTATGTTATTCGTAGGTTGATGATTGTCTGAATGAGATATCGAGTCATTCTAGAATAATGGTCCTGGCCACAACAATCAGGGTAACTGTAACATTGCAATGAAACATATGTACATAACATATTTTATTCTGAATGGTTTCAATCATAGAGAATAGACATAGAGCGGAAACTCTCCTGTCAAAGACCTATCTCAGTTGTCAAAAACCTAAGTGGTGAGAATGTATTAGTAGAAAAAACTATGGTTTCAATCCCGTAGATATTATTCCAATCAATTGTATATGTATTAGCCATAGAGAAACATAGAGCGGAAACTAGAAAAAAACTAAAACAAAAAAATTACTCAAAATAATCACACATACGAGTGTTGTTTTTGTTTTCACATAGCTTTTTCCATAGACAATAGAAATAGAGCGGAAACTCTCCTGTCAAAAACCTAAGTGGTGAGAATGTATTAGTAGAAAAAACCAAAGTATACCAAGTACATAGAGAAACATAGAGCGGAAACTAGAAAAAAACTCAAACAAAAAAATTACTCAAAAAAGTTATACATACGAGTGTTGTTTTTGTTTTCACATAGTTTTTTCTACTAATACATTCTCACCACTTAGGTTTCTGACAACTGAGTTAGGTCTTTGACAGGAGAGTTTCCGTTCTATGTCTATTCTCTATGGTATTAGCTTCTTCAGATTCCATTTTTGTTATTCTGATTTTAATTTTGGCAACGTTTTGCAAATAGAAATACTAAAATAACACAATTCATAGAATAAATACATAGAACGGAAGGTGAGAGAAATGTCAATGATTTTAATTTTGGCAACGTTTTGCAAATAGAAATACTAAAATAACACAATTCATAGAATAAATACATAGAACGGAAGGTGAGAGAAATGTCAATGAAAAAATACTAAAATACTACATTAGGTCCATTCGGTGCTTTTTTCGAATTTTCTCATACAAACATTTTTCATCTATATATCGTCACCTAAAATGCAAAATAACGTAACATCACTTTTCATAAGTTTTTAGGAGAAGCAAAAAACGATATAAAATGAAAACAACTTGAGATATTGAAACAAAATTTTCAAATCTGAATTACAATGACTCTAGAAATATATTTTATTAAAAAAAACTAATTTTTTCAAAGCTCACTTTAAGATATGTGGCTTACGTTTTTTTGAATTGTTATTTTCTGAAACAAAAAAACGTATCATCAATATAATTTTTTATGAAAAAATAAAAACTTAGACAAAATATTTATTAATTAATTACTCAAAGCATATATGTACGTTATTTGGTTTAAGAAAATCATATACTTGATGATACTTTAGTTTCAAATTTGGTTATAACTTGGTTATTTTTGATAGTAAAATTTTAAAATTTTGTACACATATGTAATATGATGTAGGGAATCGTAATCAAAAATAAAATCAATTTCGAATTTTTTGATGATACGTTGTTTTGCATTTTATGTGACGATATATAAAAATGGATGTATGTTCCGAATGAACTCAAAAACGGCTGGACCGATTTTAATGAAATTTTCAGGGAATCTTCAGAATAGCCTAGCGGGTAACACTGTATAGTCAGATTTTTAATATTCGGTCTGTGGGCGGAGGGGCGTGTAAAAATCCAATTTTTAAATTATACCGCTAATGCCATATATTTCATAAAAATGGATGTGTGTTTGTATGTTCCTTATGGATTCAAAAATGGCTGGACCGATTTTGATAAAATTTTCACGGAATCTTCAGAAAAGCCTTTTAGGTAACAGTGTATAGTCAGATTTTTGATTTTCGGTCTGTGATAAACAATAAAATACAAATCGATTGACACAGTATTGAACGAAGAACAAGTCGTCAATTCTCCTACTGAATTTTTGAATTCATTGGAACCAGCCGAAATGCCACCACATGTATTAACATTGCAGGTTGGATTATCGTATATTAAAATCGAGATGCAATATAAAACAGATGTTTTTTAAAGGCCAGCAACGCGGACCGGGTTCAGCTAGTATTAAAATAAAATTCAAATTGTTGATAATGAAATCGAATTAATATTTGAGAAAAAATAATTACAAATAAATATCAATTCCACATATTGGCAATTCCACGTGATTCGCTACCACGACTGAAAACACAAAACTTTTTTTCAAGATGATTGGAATAGACGAAAATAATAAAATGTTACTATGTATAAAATGTTAAGTATGTTTTAGGCTAAAATTGCGGTGAAAACTAGGCTCTCAATTAGCCATAGGGCAACATAGAGACGAGACGTAATTGTCAAAAACCTATCTCTTGCAACAACAAAATACATGCTAGTCAAGGTTTTTTTTTGTTGTATCAGACATATGATTTGTTGTATTTTTGTTTGACAATTCGGAGTGTCTCGTCACTATATATAATTCTCTATGCAATTACCTTGTAGTATGAAATGAATTTGACTCCGAATAACGCCTCTCACGACCCGAATATTTTCGCATATTTCTACATATACGATATACCCTTAATATTTTGGACAACAATATTTCGAAAGAACTTTTTATTATTTTAAAATATAGTACCCTCTGAATGGAACATAAAGACCAAATTATTTTTCAGATACTCTTATTTTTGCAAAATCTATTCCACTCTATAGGCGTACAAATGTCATGTACGATGATATGGAATTGCCCATATGAAATTGGAAATGGTTTCATTCCTTTTTCTAAGCTAAATCGGGAATGGAAAGGAAACTCCAAAAAACTATTAAAATGCAATCTAAAATTGTGTAAGTTTTTAGATATAATAACATAAATGTTAGTAAGTTGTCCCAACAGCATTGAAACACACAAATTTAATTAACTTTATATAAAATTTATTAAATATCCAACAATGTTCCTCTAGGCTTTTTGCCTGGCGGACCTTCCTCGGGTTTTATACGAGCTCCAACATCTACTAGTTTACCACCTTTGCGTTGTAATTGTTTCTCAATAATGCGGGCATTGTTAGCATAGCTATCCGCAATTTCACGCTAAAATAAAACCAAATAAATTAAACAAAAAATCCTCTAGGTATATTTAGTATTTTACATACCGCTTCAATTTCATCCTCTTCTTCGTCGATAGTGGAAACAGTTACCGAGCTAAATTTACCCATATTTTTGGTATGACGTGTTACCATAACCTTTTCCGATTCACCAGGCAATAACTTTTTAGCAGTCGTTGCAGATGATTCCAAATTAAGATGTATATCATTTTTAGTTTTGACCAAAGCGTGATGTATTATGAATGTTATATCGGATTTGGGCTCATGGCGATAATATATGGGTAAATTACAGGATTTACACTAAAATTAAAGGAAGAGAAATTAGTTAAGAGCACTTTTCCCAACATGTGTATTTGCTTACATTGAAACGATATTGCTTTTCTATTCCCTTTTCCTTGCGTCGTATATAAATGGTTTCCCCATCTTGAAACGTTAATTTGTGGGCATGATGTTTGCCGTCTATTACTCTTGCTCCATCTGTTTTTCTTAATGGTAACTTTTCTATGGAACAATCTAAGGAAGACACTTATTTTATGTTATTGTTCTAACTCAGAGAAGCTCTATTCTTACCTAAAATTAAGGCCAATTTACCACATAAACAATAGTAAATATTTAATGGAGTCTCATCATTATATTCTTCTTGATCTTTGGAATCAGAACAAACTATACTACGGGATACAACTTTTGGCATATTTTATTTAATAATTTCTCTAAAAACGTTTACAATTTGTGTTTGTTTATTTTTGTCCACAAATATTCACTGATAATTGATAACATGCTGGGTTAGTGATGCCACTGTTGCTGAAATAAAAATACACTGAACAAAAAATATCAAGAAGAAATCATTTTATTTTTAAAGTAATTAAAAAAATTTTAAACTTTTCAAATAATTAGTCTTTAGAAGAATTCTCCAATATTTTTAGTTGTACAATGTTGATCCAACGTTTATAGATATAATAGTTGAACCGGTCTTCCTGTTGTAGTAGCTAAAACTATAAATCGATTTCCAGGCAAGTGACAGAAAGAAGACTATAACAAAACGAATATGTAAGAAAACGATGTAAAAAGTTTTACCGTTATTTCTATAGTAATGATTTTTGAAAATTTGCTGCACTGAAGCAAAAAATTATTTGGGTAAAAACAGTTTATTTTTATTATAAAACAATTTTTGTGAGAGGTACTGTAAAAAATGAAAATTTGGGAGGATGATAAATTTGAAGGGGTGTATACTATAAGAAATACACTTCCATTCGGAGACCCTTAGGATCTATTATAAATAGATGTGAACTAGATATGAAGAGAAGATATGAATTGTAAATAAAAGGAAGAAGTAAGGTGATATAAAGAGAAATAAAGTGAAAACTCAGTCTAAAAATGACAGCAAATAAGTATAGACTGGGATTCTCAGAGTTCTGTTACCCAAAATAGCCAGAATATTCCCCTGATAAAGCCTAATAAATTGCATAGTTCTTGTCTAGCTATATCCCCCAGTTCATCATGGAATCTTTATACTAACCATTTTTGCATGAGACCCTGTAATCTAGGACAGTTACACAGAATATGTTCTACTGTTTCAAGTTCCTCAATATCCTCGCACATCCTACAAAAGTCCTGTGCACCCATATCCCATTTAACAATGAAGGCTCCAATTGAGCAGTGACCGCTTATCTCTTCTAGTAAATACCAGAGACTTTTCCTATCCAACCCAATTAGTATTCTAGCCTTGGGCGCCCTGCAGTCCGTCCTACTACACCAGTATTGATTCATAGAGTCCCGGAATCTTTGGAATATCAACCTATAGTAGTGGCATATAGGAGGTTTAACCTCCCAGTCTCTATTGATATAGTTCAGATCCGAACCCTGTCTGGCCAGGTTTTCTAGTTCCAATAACGTTTCTAGAGCCATCTTACAGTTCAACACTATGCCCGAGTGCACCATAGTCCTCAGTGCTGTCTGACTATATAAATTGTGCCCTTATCAAGATCGCTAGGATCTATGCCTGGAAGACGCTGCTTTCGTCTGGGAGTCTGTATGACACTTTGATGTCGTTATCTACTACATAAACTCCGGCCCCATAACTCAAAACTGCACACCCTTCAGTCGACTTTTCTGTGTAGTGATAAGGGTATATATATGTTTGTCATTCCGCTTATTATTTCCACATTTGCGTACCTATTCTGAATCGCTATAGCGGAGTCGTTTAGCCATGTCCATCTGTATGTGGAAATCAACTTTCCGAAGCACCCAAATAACATACATATATGATTGATAAATCAATATATCCGATATTAGTCCATATTTTTTTCAGCTAATTTTTTTTTACCAAATACTTCGAAGTCGACTTTTTTAAAATCGAAAGAAGTCCATGTTTATACAACTTGCAGCTCATCGTTAATGCCATAGAGAATTATATGTTACCCTATGGCTAATGCTTTTAGCAAACAAAACTTAATTTTACCAAACAAATCTTCATATTTATTTTTAATTTTATTCAATTATTTATTGAAAAATTTATTAAATTCTAATTGAAATTTTAAGAGATTATAAATCTAATACACATCTCGAATATTTTAAAAATATATACCACCAACAATTGAACGTATTTGTATTGTTTATTCATAAAATAAGATAATAAATCGACTAACGATTTTAAGGCATAGTATTGTTTTCGTTTTTGTTTTTTTCTTAATTATAGTAAAATATTAATTTAAATTAATAAAAGTTTGTTAAAAATATATATGTATTATGTATGCAATATATAGTAGTTACTTTAACTGAGGTTAAGTACATTACGCAAAATTTGAGGTTACTTATTTACTTAAGTTATTATTCAAACTAATTTACTGCAGGTTGTGGTTGTGATTCTTGAGCTTGCTTTAAGACATCAGCATAGGCTGGCAAAGGTTTAAAATCTATGACCTCTTTGAAAACTAATTCCTTCCACTTGTCAACCGGTAAATCCATGTCTTCAAAACTTTGATCATACAAAGGTGATGTTTGCTCATCAGTGGGATCATGATATTTATCCATATAGGGATGAGCCAAGGCCTGTTCGGCGGTGATACGTTGCTCGGCATCGAGTTCCAACATTCTCTCTAACAAATCAATAGCTTGAGGATTGGCGCCTCGGAAAACATCACGGAAGTTACGCCTTTGCATAACGGGTAGTGAACGTATATAATTACGTGCACTCTCAGAGGAGATTTTTTGCATAAAATCCTCTGGTGGTGTACCCAAAATCTCCATAATCAAATTTAGTTGATGTATATGGTCAGTGCCAGGGAATAAAGTACGTCCTGTTAATAATTCTGCCATAATGCAACCAACAGACCATATATCCACCGTTTGATTGTAGTGCATCCAATTCAGCATAATTTCCGGAGCCCTATACCAGCGGGTGGCCACATAGCCAGTCATTTCGCTTTCAGCTGGTCGTGCCAAACCAAAATCTAAAATTCTCAGTTCACAATCCTCATTGACGGCAATATTTGATGGCTTCAAGTCGCGATGTATTATACCCGCGCTGTGTATGTATTTGAGTCCTCTCAATATTTGATATACCAGAAATTGTACATGATCGTCGGACAACTTTTGTGTCCTAATGATATTATTGAGATCAGCATCCATGAGATGTGTGACCATGTATACTTGTTGGAAATTTTCCAAAGAGTTCACAGGCTGACCCGGATGAAAGACATCCAAAAGACCAATGACATTTTCATGATCCATATGTTTCAACAACCTCAATTCGCGGTAAGTCCTTTTGGCATGTACGGCTGATTGAAAAGGACGTGCTAGCTTTTTAATGGCCACTTTCATACTTGTACCACGTACAACGGCTAAATTCAATTTGTTAAAAGAAATATAAATTTTTATTTTTTATATGTTTTATGTATATTATCAATAACATGTACTATATATATGTGTGTATACAGATAAATTAATTTCCAGTTTAACATTATTTACCTTTGCATACTTGACCGTAGGCCCCGCTGCCCACTGACTGCAATTGTTGGTATGTATCTGGTATTTCCCATTCTGTACGATTTATATCTAATTTATAGAAATTAGCCATTCTGTTTTTAATGCGTTTACAATTGTATTAACGTTTTAATTTAATAATAATATTCACAAATTAGAAACTTTCTTCATTAATTCTATGCCACAAAAAAAATATTCACGCAATCAACATAAATATACGAGTGAAAATAAAACGTCAAAGGAGAAAACATACAAGAAAACCAGAGATGCCATATCTTATACATCAACAACAGTATGGGTGTTTCCATTATAATTTCCATACAAATTGATGGCTTGTCAAGACGTAATGTAACCGTAACTACCCATCTCCACGCGCAATTTCCATGTCCTAACACCCTGTCTTGACAAGACTTTAATATGTTTACGCAGCGAACAATTTCTTGTCCGCACATGAATTTGACTCGCGAGGACAACTCTTGTTGATGTTATGTTCGAACAACGATGTCAGAACAATTATTCGCACAACTGTGACTAATAACAAATGTAATTTTCACACAAAAACATCGTAAGTTGTACTCGTCCCTACAACAAATACAAAAACAACATATGTATATTTTGTCAAAAAAATAAAGTAAGGCGAATTAAATATTAAACTGGAATTTAATAAAAAAACAGTGTAAGATTTATATTTATTGCTTTAGCTCATGTGGAGGATGTTAAAATGTTCGATAAAGAATTCAAACGCGTGAAAAAACGGACGAAATTATTATAAAACAAAGCGAAAAAAGTAGACGCACAAACACAAACACATATATGGCGCACACCAAAGCAAGGCGTATTTAACAAGGTGACAGCAGTGGCGAATTGAAATAAATACAGGCGAATTCACTTGTTTTTTATATATAGAGTTTGACATACAGTCAGCGTCAAATGAAAGTGTACAACTTGTTTTTACATTTAAAACGTTTTATTTACATATTAAAAAACAATATTTTCTCCAGTTCTAGTATATTTAACAAAACACTTAATTGTTCTCTTGCAATATATAAACAAAAAACTAAACTATTTCAACTGCAACAAAAACAGTAACAACAAAACCAAAAATACTCCATTTTTAACGCGTCAGAAAAAAGTGTACACATTTAGAATTGCAATAAGATTTTTCTAGCTACATAAAAAATATATTGTTATTCTTTATTTTTGCCTAGATTATAATTTTTTGTGGATCTTCTCTGCTAGTCTCATGAGATTTTAAGATAGTAGCTTTTCTTGTTTGATCGCGAGAACTTTAAAACCAAAATGGGAAAACAAACTGCAATTGAAACAAGAAAGTAAGTCATAAAATTTAAAAATGAAGGCAAATCGTCACGTGAAATCTCCTCTATAATAGGAAGAAGCCATAATACTGTAAAAAAAATTATAGACAAACAAAAAAATTTAGAATTTTAGAAGATCAGCAACGTGCCGGAACACCAAAACGCCTTAACAACCTTGAAATAAGATCGATTGTGAGAGCAGGGAAGAAAGTATTCACAGTAAGTGCAGTAAAATTATGCGAAGAATTAACAGATTCGTCTGGAGTGAGAGTTAGTAACAGTACGGTTCGCCGAGCGCTAAACCCAAATGCTCTATATGGTGGAGTTCCGAGAGAATAACCCCACATTTCCAAACGAAATAAAGAGCGACATCGAGAATTCGCAAACAGGTATAAAAACCAAGAAAATTGTTTTGGAATAATGTGCTGTTTACGGACGAAAGCAAGTTTGAGATTTTTGGAAGTAAAAAAAGGAGTAAAATTTGGAGAAGCAAAAATCAAGAGTTCGACCAAAAAATGTACTATCCACCGTAAAGCATGGTGGTGGTTAGGTGATGGTGTGGGGGTGTATGGCGGCAAGTGGCATGGGAAAACTCATATTTATTGATAGTTTGATGAGCAAAACCGATTACCTAAACATTCTTATAGAAAATATGGAACCCATCATTAGAAAATTAAATCTAGACCGAACCTGGATCTTCCAACAGGACAATTATCCGAAGCATACTTCTTAACTTGTTAAAGAATGGTTGTTGTATCATACACCGAAACAACTGGAACAACCCCCACAGTCACCGAACATTAATCCCATTGAACATCTGTGGTAGCATTTGGACAGACAGATCAGAAAATGAAATATTACCAGCAATGACTCTCTACACGAAATCCTGCAGGAAGAGTGGTTCAACATCCCAACCTCGGTGACATCAAAATTGGTAGAAACAATGCCAAGGAGGCTTGAAACTGTTTTAAAACCCAAAAGATGTCAAATAAAATACTAAATACGTTTTTTCTTCTAATTTCCCTAAACTGAACACTTTCTTTTGACGCGTTAAAAATGGAGTATTTTTGGTTTTGTTGCAGTTGAACTAGTTTAGTTTTTTGTTTATATATTGCAAGAGAACAATTAAGTGTTTTGTTAAATATACTAGAACTGGAGAACAAATAGTTTTTTAATATGTAAATAAAATGTTTTAAATGTAAAAACAAGTTGTACACTTTCTTTAGACGCTGACTGTACTGTCACTACTTTATTAATTTACTTTGGTTATATAAAATCAGCTGTCTCTTAATTCGCAGTACAATACATTAGTATTGTAAATAACAATAGCAAGGCGAATTCATATATGAATTCGCCTTGAACAATAGCATTACATAATTTAATTCGCCTTGATTTTGACATATCTTCTACATCAAGGTGCAATACGCCTTGTTCTACATTATCCCTGTTGTTTTTGCATTGTAGTAATTTTTGCCGGGACGCACTCACCTTTTTAATACGCTTTGGAACAATTTTTCAATTACACCAACTTTGCCATCACTGGTGTTCATTTTATTCAGTGTTGCCAGACACAAAGTATATTCATATATATGTCGCTCATTTGCTGCAACGTCGTCATAACTAAAAAATTTAATTTTTCAGTAGACGTATTTTTAGTTATTAAACCGATATATATATATATATATATATATATATATATATATATATATATATATATATATGTATTTTTTTAAATTTTTGGAAAAATTACATAATGATAACAAAATAACACAAACGGCAACGCACAACTAAAATTATACATTATTGCAAGTAATAGACAATAGGTTATGCATTTAGGACTAAATGCTTCTATGGCGATCCTGCGTGTCATTTTAGAAGCTAGTTCACAGGACTTTTTCAGTTATTCAAACAACTTATTTTTTTTTTTTTAAAAAACGAACACAAACTGCGAAGCGTAATGTAGTCGCAATCGACATTTCGAAGGCATTCGACCGGGTGTGGCATGATGGACTAGTTTCGAAATTGACCTCGTTCGGTGTCGGGGTAGAATTTTCGGAACAAATCAAGATCCGCGTAACAGTTTGTATTTTCATAATTTTTTTTCTGTTAATATTCACATTTTCTGTATTGCCGGCCTTCGGCCGGGTGAAGGGACTTTTAACTCTGGGGTGTATTGAACACCGGCTTCGCTAAAATCACTTTTTCTGTATATCAAAATTTTCTGAAGTACTGTCATATAAAATCAAAAAGGAATTTTTGGTTCACAATATTAATAAACTGTACCATATTATATATCATATTAAAGGTATTGTGAAGCACTATTCAATGATATCCATAACGATCAGTTTATTTTCCAAATATATGAGAAATGTACTATTATATGTATTGACTTTAAATTCATATAACTCTTAAACTAAGAGAGAGCAGGGAAAAATATTAACGTTTTTGTGCTTCTAATTATGAGAGCTATCAACACCAAAGAAATTATAAAAATGCAAGCTGTTTCGCTGATCTTGATTTATACCTATTTATCAATTCAAGTCAAACGTCAACAAACACTACTACCTCTTTCCTCTTTCCTCCTTCTCACAACTTTATTTCCTAACATCAACACAATGCACTGCATATATAGGGGTATCCCCTGAGTGTTGGTTATACAAAAAAAAAAAACAAAATGTAAATACTCTGTGTTGCCAGAGGATGTAATTGAAAATGTGTTAAATTGAGAAAAAATATGTTAAATTTTAAAAAACAAATATGCTATCTAATTTTATCATTGCTTAAATTTATATTGCTACATTTACATACTTCAAAGACAAAAACAACACAGTGAACTTGTCGCTGAAGTTCACTGCACTAATTGGGAAAGAGTATTTCGAAATGCATGTATTTAACTGTCGGTCGCTGTTGAAGCGAAAGTATGGGTGAATTCCGAAATGTATTTATGCAATGCAACTTTAAAAAGTCTAGCGATTCTTAACAAAATGTATGAAAAAGTAAAAACTACGCGCAGGGCAGTGTGACAGCAGTGGCGAATTGAAATAAATACAGGCGAATTCACTTATTTTTTATATATGGAGTTTGACATAATGGCGTTCCGGCGAATATTTTTTATATATGTAGTTTGACATTTTCGCGTGCTAGTTCTGTAATCAGCTGTGCTCCCGTTGACACCTTATTAAATGCACCTTGACTACGCGTTTGCATGCTTTGTCTTGATAAAGTTATGACTGCATTGCAGTGTTTAAAAAACTAGACTACAAGTAGCAGTAGCAACGAAAAAACACAAGTAGTCTAGTTAAAAAAATAATAAAAACTCGGAGTCATTAATTACTACTACTACTGCTACCTTCACATTTTGGTAGCAGTAGTTGTAGTAGTACTAATAAAAGAAAAATGTAAAAGTAGCAGAGTAATTTATTTTCTATTGCTACCTTAAAAAAGAAAAAGTTTTGATGTAGCAGTCATTAGTTTTTTATTAATTCTGCTACTTTTAAAATTTAGTAGTAATAGAAGTAGCAGTTGAGGTAGTAGAAGAAGTAGCAGTTAAGTAGCAGTTGAAGTAGCAGCTGAGGTAGCAATAAAATAAGTCAAAAATAAAAATCTTCAGCCAAAAAAGTATATTATGTGTTGTTGTTGTGAATGTATATTTGTGTAAGTTGGTCGTGTTGTAAACAAAAGTTCGGCTTTTTTGTTATACACACAGAAAACACGATCTTTCTGTTAGCAACACGAACATCTGAGACGAATAATATCGAATAATTCTTTCAAACTGTCTCAAAACAAAAACAACACACAGTGTTTAATTCTATCAATTTTGGTGTTATGACTGAAGATTTTCTTTTTTGACTACTTTTATTTCTACCTTAACTGCTGCATTAACTGCTACTTTACTGCTACCTTAAAAATTAAAACTCGATATAGAGCAGTAGCAATGATTTGTATTTTTATGCTACTACTCCATTTACAATTCATGTTTTGTTACTACTGCTCTGTTAAGAGTTTTATGTGCTGTTTTTCTATAGCGAACGAGTACTTTGAGTAGAAATTTAACATGTGTTTTGTTATTGTAACAAAAACAAAATACATGTAAAACGTCCACTCAAAACGCTCATTCGCTATAGAAAAATAGCACATTATATTTTGAAGGTAGCAGTTGTTTTAAAAAAACAAGAAAGCGAAAAAAGACAAATGCTGCTGCTACCGATACATACACTTTTTTTAAGCAGTAGTTGTAGCAACAGTTAAAAATTTGTTAGTTATCGTAGCTTTTTAAACACTGCTGCATTGTATACATTCATTTTGGGATTCTCCCTATTTTATGATTGGGCAACACTGTGTTACTTCACAAAATAAAGAAATTTTCCTGCAATAGCACAAAGTATACTTTGTGTGGCAATTGTTTTTAAATGTTTCAGTGCAAAGAATTATTAATTTTAAACAAATATTAAAGATTGTACTTACATTTATGTACATCCAGTAAAAAACAATAATAATCATGAAGATATCTGAAACATTTTTATTGTTTGTTAACAAACAATTAATGGTAGTGCGTTTCCATTGGAAATTATTGTGTGTGATAGTGGTAGCTTTGTTTGGTTTACAATATGTGGTGCTGTATTTTTCGCATCAACCAATTAATGAACTGACTCAGTACTATGATCCCGAAAACCCAGATATTTTGGTATATATTAATATAAAAATAATTAAAACGGGAAGTTATTAAAACAATATGCATTTTGTTTGTTTTAGAATAATGGCTGCTTATTTGACGTGGAAGTAGGTCATAAACAAACATTTTACGCACCAGACACTCCCGAAGTTGTGGCATTTATGGAAGAAATATGTAATAGTGATTTAAATATACAAACATTTTCTCATCGTGAAACTATGATGAAAACTATTGAGGAATGTAAGGAGAGATGTGAGGGAGTCTACTTTGAATTGCCGAAAGTGGATGAAAAAACTCTGAAGTATACAATTTATACAAATCGTATGAAATTACGTACCGACCAGCGATATGTTACAGATAGTTTGGACACATCATTTAGTCGTAAGTTTGCATACATATTTATTTAATTAAATATTATTGTATTAATTCTCATTAATATTCTTATAACGAATAAGCAAAATGATAATCAATATAAGGAATATGGTGAAGCAAGTGCTAAAAACACATTTTAAATTGTTCATAGGTATAACAAAGAACAGGTGGAATGTGCGTTAGAGTAACCAAATTATGTGCCTCCTGTGTACAATATAACAAGCGGGGAACCCAAGTGGGTTAAACTAATTCGAGTACGCTGTGGAGTTCAGTGGAGTTAACCCTTTTTTATGTTAGTTCTTGTTGCACAATATAAAACCGAAATTCCGAAATAAAATTACCTTTAAGTAAGGCTTAATAACAAAATTTCGAAATTTTTGTTTTTAAAACGGCTTAAAAAATTGGAAAATGCGGAAAGAAATTGGAAATATTTGTAAGACGGCGTAGATTAAAAAAAATGTTAAGCCTTACTTAAAGGTAATTTTGCGGAATTTCGGTTTTTTCAGTTTATTCAATAAACTAAACCATTTTTGAGTTACGTGAATATATGTTGTTTTTGGAAATAACGGTATATCTCGAAAACAAGAGCTAACCTAAAAAACGATTAGCACCACTGGATTTAGCGTAATCGTGTTAGTATTCGAATACATATTCATAAAACTCCTAAGCCAATAGTGTCTTGTTTTAGCAGGATTTCCCCACTTATGGTGTGTCATATTTTGGAATTTTCACAATGTCGAAATCCTTTTTGACCTATGATTTTTAGCAATGTTGGCTACCGTTAACCCAAAAAAATACATTTCAGCATTTCATTCCTTTTTATATCACTGTGTAGTAGGGTATTGAATTAATCGGGTTTCTGGTTTAATCGGTTAACCGAGCAAATAATTAATCGGGGTTTAGATTTATTCGGTTAGTAATCGGTTAATTTAAAATTATTCGATTAACCGAATAATATCTGTTTTAAATTGAAAATACAACCACGAATTTTGTTTACAAAAAAAACATAAAAAACAAACAAAACATAATTCAACCAAAAAATAATAGCAAATATGGTATTTGAGATCCTTTTTGTATGCACATTTGAGTTTTTTTTAGGATTTTAGTGAGATCTTCTGAAATAAGCTTTTATAAAAAGATTATAGTTTTATTTTTTTTCCTTTTACACGATTTTTTCTTCAGATTTAATAAAACTTGACTTGAAAAAAAACTCTCTCGCTGAAGAGGAAGAATATTCAATATCTAAGTTTTTTTTAATTTTTTTCTAAGCATACCATTGGTGTCCTTTTTGGAATGTTTTAGATATTGAATACTTTTGATAGTTTCGTTTAGTTTTGTTAAGTTCTGTACATGTAAATGCAAACAAAGTTTTAAATACATGTAAATTAAATATGTCTGTTGTTATTTCACTAAACATTTTTCTTGGATATTCGAAAAAATATATAATTTTAATTTGTAATTGAATTGGAAAAATAATTACAAAAAAATATGTTATGGCGTTTTCTTTTCTGACACAAAATGTTGCCAACATATTTTGTACCATTTATTAAAAGCTACCCATACCCTCTTAATATTTTACATTTCTAACGATCACAATAGAATTTCTAAACCTTTGATAAAATTGAGGGTGAAAAGTGTAGCATATCTTCGGGGTTTTAGGGCAACATTTGAAAAGAACACAGAAAAGGGTAAAAAGCATCATTTATGCCAGAAAAGAAAACGCCATTAAAGTGCAAAAAAAAGGAATTTCGGTTAATCGGTTAATCGAAACAAATTAATCGGTTTATTTGTTATTTGAAAATCGGCAATTTTAAATTATTCGAACAGTTAACAGTCCAAAATTAATCGTTTAACCGATTAACGGTTAATCAATTGAATACCCTACTGTGTAGGTAATTCTTTCATAATTTAAAAATAATTTTTATTTTTTAATTTTTCTTAAATGTTAAAAAATATTTAAAGCTGGCCACACACGGAATGATTTGTTCGTCTGATTTGTGATTGAAAATTTTCAGTTACTTGTGATTTTGTGCGCGCCCCATTAAATTTGTCGTTACATCATAATATTTTTAATATTTTTGTATTATTTCTGATATCGACCCAACCTAATGTACATTTTTATTATTTGTCAGAATTTATTATTGTATTAAATTATCACATTATTTTTTAAAAACATATACATACAGTGGTGGCCAGGAATTTAAGACAAACATTGTTTGCTAAATTCCACGTGATTTTCAATTATTTTTTCAAATATTTCCACAAATATGTATTCATGAGGACTGTTTTAACACTCAAGTGTGTTTTATTCGACTGTGTCAATTCATACATATTCACCACGAACACCTGAAATTTTTCTACAACTTAAATAAACATATTTTCTCACATTTATATCATATTTTTATTATTATAAAATATTCGGACCAAATTTCGTATTTTTAGTTCCATTAGTTTCGGTCATATCATGTTATTAACAGCGGATGTTCGCTGAGGTGGGTCAACGTATTTCCACATATCTTTGTCCATATATGTTTTACCGATTTTTCCAAAAAATTTTCAGAAACTAGAAACATTTTTATTTTGGCTCTATCGCACTTAAAATTCAGTTGATGAAAAAAAATTTAAGTATTTGTCTTAAATTGGTGGCCACCACTGTATGTAGTTGGAAAACACTTAACCGCTAAATATCGTGATAATGAGAAACCGCAGCATAATGTAAACAACATTAACGATGCCAATCGCAATAATTTTTCTCGAATCCCAGGATTCGGGATTTAATATTAATTTATTATGAAATGTTCATTACATAGGGTAACATAGAGACGAGAAGTAATTGTCAAAAACCCAAGTCTGTTGTCAAAAACCTAACTCTTGCAACAACAAAATACATGCTAGTCAATGTATTTTGTTGTTGTATCAAACATACGATTTGTTGTATTTTTGTTTGACAAATCGGAGAGTCTCGTCTCTATGTATGATTCTCTATGGTTCATTATTTGTATAAAAATTTTATTTTATAAATCTTCGATAAATTTAAAAAATGATTATGAATAAGGGGGTAAGGATTACAGTGTAAGACAAAAATGTGTAAATGATGGTCATATATTTACACTTTGTGACACCATTTTTAAAGTGCAATGTTTATAAAGAAACGTTTTGTGTTTTTTTTAAACAATATTTATTAAGGATATTTTAGGACTAAATAAATAAAATATTTCCTTAATTATACTCCAGTAATCTAAAAAAAATAACTGCAACCCATTTACACACTTTTGGCGCAGATTACTAAAGTAACTTTTTTAGTACTTCGAATAACCTGCTTTCGCGTCAATGGCAGCCTGAATTCTGGAGGGCATACTCTCCACCAGTTTGCGACACTCTTCTTGCATTATAGATCCCTAGATATCATGGGAGCGCTCCTAGAGCTGAGTTGTGTTTCTAAATGCATTTTGATAATTATAAACGCGACGTTTTAGAATTCGCACCAAATTCTCAATCGGATTTAAATTCTGAGATTGTGGGAGTCAATCTAGCAATGTAATTTTGGCGGTTTTTAAAAAATTAAGCGTCTTTTTAGACTTATGTTTGTTTTCGTTATCTTGTAGTATCACAGTGTTTTCAAATTTGTCCACGCCAATCATTCAGACTATCCACATCTGTTGTCTTGATAATGTCTATATACATTTCTGCATTCATATTACTACCAATTTTATGGAGTTTTCCTACACCTTTCGCAGAAAAACAACCACAAAATGGCAATATTCCACCACCATATTTCATAGTCGTCATAAAATCACGGTCTTTTAATGGCGCATTTCGTTTTTGGTAGTCATATTTTGGTCCATCAGTTCTAAAATGGTTAATTTTCGATTCATCTGTACAGATAACTTTTTCCCAATCATCAAAGGCCCATTTCTTAAAAAAATTTACAAATGTTAGTCGAAGAGACTTGTGTCTTTCAGTTAAACGAGGTTTTTTAACAATCTTTATTGCATAAAAACCACATCTTTTGATTTCTCTAAGAGATGCACGTTTTGAAATCTTAATTTGGTAGCATGAAGATAGTTTTGGTTGTACCTCACGGGGACTATTTTCTTCTCCTGATGCAACTAGACGTTATACAGTGAGACCATCTTTTAACAATAGAATTGAATTCCGTCCACAAATTGGTGCTGGAAAAGCCAAACCACATATATTCGCTATGTTCTCAACAGATTAAAAGAAATATTGAATTTGGTGGATATTTTTCGATGGGAGATACCATTTTTCAGCTGCTCGGTAACAGAATTTGCAACTTCGGTGATAATCTTCTTCATATTCAATATTCCTTAAAGAATTGTAAATTGTTAACTAGTAACATGTTTTAACTAACTGTCATTAATGAAATTGATTAAAATTGTTCTTTTTCTAAATAATAATAACAAGTTTATTTAACTTTAAAGAAAATGCGACAAAATTGTGTAATTCAGTTATTAACTTTTTGATATCCTGGTATTTAAATGCCATTACTTGAAATTAATTTTTTTGTATTGCTATACTTCACTAATCATGATCTTCATATTGTGTAAAAAATATTGTCAGATTGGTAAATGTTGAGCATAAAAATTCAAATTATAGATATTTCCAAATTTATTTACATATTTGTGTCTCGTACTGTATTTACTTTAAAGAGAAACATGCTTGAAAGTAGCATAGAAATGTTAGCTCTTTGCAAATTAAATATCTGAATTTTAATTGACTTTCAACAAATCTAAATTTTTTTTACAAAGTCGAAAAAAATCGGCATCCGTCCCTTAACTTAACTTTTGCATTTTTTGGTGGTGAATATACAGTGAGTGACAATACAATGGACATTTTTTTGAAAACTATATTCTGCAATTTAAGTTTCCAAAAACATGATCTTTTACCAAATATAAATGTACATATATTTCTAATATTATCTATGCTAAATATTCAATTAATAAATCAGCAGTTTCAAAAATTATAGAAAGAAATAGGTAAACTGTTCGAGACAGAAATGGAAAGAGATTGGACACCAAGTACACAAATAAGACAGTCAAGTTTGTGGGGCAATTTTTCAGAGCAAAGTATGGGTTCAATTAATAACATAAAATATACTATGACTGGAATGTCAAAATATTTCCAAGGAGACGATTGATTCTTTAATTGATTCAATGCATCGTCAATGTGAAGCAGTAATATACAAGTAAGACTAAGTAGTTGCGGTTTTGGCTTATGTCAGATTTTCTCTATATCCTTAATATTGATGTATCAATCATAAAACAATAGTGTTCGTAATTTAGGATGTGTTCGTAATTGCATCACTGCAGCATAATAAAAGTTTAGCGTTCGAAAAAGCATATTTGCCATCATAGCATTACGTCAAACGTTTTTAATGCAAATTTTTGGCAGAGATGCAGCAAATTTATTCAAACATCGCATCATTTTGTTTACTGTTGCAAAAGTTTACAGGTCAATGCATAAGTGATGCACAAATTTACTGCATTTACGAACGAACCCATAATGTTTTTAACGTTTACAAGAAAACATGATTTTTGATTAAATTCTCAGGAGTAAATGGCAATTTTTGGACAATGTACTAACAAACAATTCATCTGATAAAAAATCAAAAATTAAATATGAGTGAATTCAAACGGTCTCCTATTAGGTCATAATGTCCTAATATATTATTTTAGTTTAAACAAATGGTCTGTTATTAAGTCATATTCTCATAATGTCCTAATATATTCACCCCTATCGGCAATAACATGTGAAATTTTGTTCCCATGAAATATTCATTTCCCTCTAAGGGAAAATTGCTATCGGGAATATCATGATGAACTTTACATTCACAATAGTTGATTTTGTTCGTAACAGCTGTTTATTGTTTACAAAATTCCATCTAAAAATTTCACAACAAGGGGAATTTTTTTCACATGAACAAAGTTGATGAACGAAAAAAGGAAAATATTTCATGTGAAATGTTGATTCGCGATAGGGGTGATTATTTTAGTTTAAACAAATTTAAACACAAAATTTAGTTTAAACTAAAATAATATATTAGGACATTATGAGAATATGAGTAAACAAAATGGCTGGCAGCCTTAGTTAGAGCGTCACAACTATACTGATAATACATCCTTTGTTTTCTGAACTTTTCTGTTATATTTATACATTCACCCAGCAAATAGTTTTGTTTTACATTGTTATTGTTTTATCAGTTTGCATTAGGGGATTTCGTTTAATTTGTTTTGAACTTGAAGGAATGCGGGTCGCAAAGAAGGGGAAATTGGATATTGTTCGGTTTATCATTCACATATAATATATGCACATTTTAAAATGAATCAGTTTTCGTTTTGATATTTTTTATTTTAAATCGTGCCTGTTTATGAATACATACACCCAAAAAATTCTGTCTTAAAATATAGTATAAATTCAAATAAGCGCAAGGACAGAATGGCATTTACAAAGCTATTTAGTAAATATGTCTAAAATTTTAGTTACCGGACCTTACGCAACTAATTGCCTAATTGCCTAATTATAAACTTTTCAAAATTACAAATAATAGCAAAGTAAATTTATACTTTTAATTTTGGTAAATTATCTGTGTAACAAAATATTATCTGTTTAGTTAAATTAACTATTTTTTGTATAAATATTTTTAAAATTACAATTAGTTGAATAAACATTCACACAAAAATATTCGAAGAAGATGCCTAACAACAATAGTAGAATTAACATAATTTTTAGTTAAAATGTATTGTATAAATTAACTATTGGCATAGCTAATACAACTTATTTATTTAGACTCATATAAAAATAATTTAACTAGGCCAGCTAAGTTAATATTACCTCGAATATTTTTTTTGTGTGTGTAACTAATTGCATAGTAATTTTATATTATATTTATTAACTAATTGCATAGTAATTTTATATGGGAAAGTATTACAAAATTGAATGCTTCCGTTAAGTGTAAATGTTGATAGGAAAAAATGCATTTTATATCGGAAAACATTACAAATTTACATACAGTCGTTGAGTGTAAACATTGATAGGAAATTTAAAACAATCATTGTATGTACATTGAAATTTTGTAAAATAATAATTTAAATTAAATACCCTTTCATTTGTAATGAAGGGTTTTGCTGTAGGGTAACTGGATTATAGGAATATTGAAAAACAACAGTTTTTAAAAATTTTAAAGTTATGATATAATTTTTTATAGTTTACAATGGAAACTTTTCCAAATATATTATTAATAAGTCACAGTCCAAAAAAATTCTTAAGAAATTGTATGAAAATTTAGTTTTCATTTTTACAAAAATTAACTGGCCTTTTCAGTATTTTGTTTTGCAACTATGTATAGAATCTTTAATGTGGCGATTTCCGCAAAATGTTGATAAATTTTTAAATACCCAGTAATATGACAATATTTTAATGTTTAATGAATTTGTACAATATTTGAATAAATTCAAATATTTTTGAAAATTTTTATATTGAACGGTTTAAGTTTTATTTAACTTAATACAAGTATTAGTTTTTTATGGCTCACTGTAATAATCCCTAGTGTATCGGATTATTTTTATAATAAAATAAAACAATTAACTTTATTTTAAAACTCGTTATAAATTCTTTTATTAAGCTTTAATTAATTTTGCTTCTACTTTCTTAGTCAATCTAAGTCAACGTCTCAATCAGAAGTGCGTATTACATTGCAAAAATGTAACTATTACAGAGTTGGCATATGATTGTGGTGTTTGCTTGACATTTAATCCCTGTAGTGACATTTCAACTCTGTTACACTCACTCTTTAGTTGAAATTATTGAAAGAACTTTATGAATCACAAATTTTTTATCAAGTTATTGTATTATTTACAAAACAATTTTATATAAATTATAATATATCAATGTTGCTAATAAAAAGTAAACAGTTTTTAGGGAGTCTACATTTTATATTTTTATCTTGAGTTTTTTAAGGGATTTTTCGAAGAAATACTGCAGAATGAGAGTTGGTACTTTTTTTGATGAAGAAAATAGAAATTCTTATTAGAAATTAGTTTTTTTTTGTATAAACCCCCGAAAGTATGCAGTTGTTGTTTTAAAAGATCCTCAGTTTCCTGCGGTATTCGGTTGATAGCTCTGAATGGGTATTTGCTATTTGAGAGTGTTGCCTTGTACACAGAAAAAAAATTCATAATTGGAATGATTTTTATACCTTTCACCTTAGTTTGTCATTCCGTTTGTAATTTCCACAATATAATTTTCCGACCCTATAAAGTATATATATTCTGGATTCTTATAGATATCGGAGTCGATTAAGCCATGTCCGTCTGTTTGTTGAAATCAATTTTCCGAAGCCCCCAAATGACTTACATACTCGATTCATACATCAATATCTCTGGAATTCTTCCGGCTCGGTTGCTTTTTAAAATCGAGAAAATCGGTCCACAAATGGCTGAGATATATGGAAAAAACCAGGACAATCTCGATTTGTTACCTATATCTGGATTACTAAGTCATTAATATAGACAATATGGATATCTAATGATAGATATTTCAAAGACCTTTGCAATGAAAATTTTTTTTTCGCTAAATATTAAAAAAATTTGAAAATTTAAATTAAAAAAAAACAATTCAAAATTTTTTTTTCTAAAAAACCAACCAATTGTAGTAAGGAAATGTAAGAAAAGATAAATCACGGTTTATTTGTTGGTGTTTTGTTTAAGCTTTGATATTTTTACAAATAAAGCTTGAGTGTCTGTAATTCTCAAACACTCTATAGTTTTATTTTTATAATATCTTTAGTTTTTCTAAAGCCTTTTGGGAAAAGGTTTCCTGATGATCTGGCCTAAGCAACCAGTGAAATGCACATAGGAACTAGCTTATCCCCCAACAATAAATTTTCAGTGAATTTATCATATTAAAAATTGGGAATTTAGCATAAAACAATTTTACTAAAATAAGAAAAAAAAAACAACTGGAAAAAAAATAATTTTGTTTACCTAAAAATATTTAAAATTTTTATTTTTAAGTATAATTTGGTGAAGGGTATATAAGATTCGGCACAGCCGAATATAACTCTCTTGTTTGTTTCAATAAATATTATTAATCGAACATAACTTTTTTCCCAAACTTTTTTCATTCAGAATAAGAACATGTTCATAAATATTATAAAATTGTACATTAAGAAATTTTTTTTATATGAATCTGTTGATGTTTTATAATAAGTTGCATTACAATTGCATACACTAATACCCCGGTTTGCGTCGCCTCGATATGCGTCGGTTTCGAAGTTGCGTCTTTTAAAATTTCTGTGATTTTGAAGTTGCATCGTTAGTGCTTCGATTTGCATCGTTTTTGTTTCACTTTGCGACGCATGGCTTCGAAGTTGTGTCGTTAGTACGTTAATATGAAAATGTTTGTATTGAAAAATTATTTTTTTCAGCAAAAATTATGAATCTAGGAACCAATTAAATGAAAATCAATACACATGTATGAAAAATCGAGCTTCGTTTTGCGTCGTTTCGGTTTGCGTTGCGTTTCTCCAGGCCCAATTAGCGACGCAAACCGGGGTATTAGTGTACTTAAAGATATACTTAGCCATGTAATCTAAATTTGTGGTTGCCCTCTGGCAACGCAACTTAAGTTCGGTTGTTGTCCATAATCGACCCATAAAAGCGTATTGTTTTCTGTATTTATATTTTCATGATGTATTTACATCCAAGTCTCCAATATAACATTTATTTAAAAGAGCCTTTACATTTCATATTTATTTCTTATTAATTTTAAATTAATATTAAAATCACTGTAAAAAAAGGAAGAATGTATTGCAATAATAATAATATAGGGGAGAGGGGGCACCTTTGAACACTTTTTGCTTTCAAGCCTCATAAAAATTTATGTTTTTGAATTATTGACTTTTTACATAATTTAACTAATATGTATGGAAATAAACTTTAGTTTTATTCTTTTAATGTATGAAGTCATTGTGTTGAGATGAATCATCCGCAAAGTTGAAATCGAGATCTGTATCATCATTCACCGAAAACAAGCTTGCTTTCATTAGAGTCCGACCTAGAATCCTCAGGCTTTTTAGCTTTTATTGGACATTTTGCATTTTTATTTATATTGGGATATTTATTGAAAGAGCTTATGGCTGGTTTCTTAACATGTCTTGGACGTTTGATGTAGGAATCATATGATTCATGCAGCTACATCTACGAAAGGAGTTAGAAAAAATAATATGTTCATAGGTGCCCCACATATTCCATTTTTTACCTTAATATCAAAGAACTTACCTTAATTTTGTTTAAAATTAATTTATGACTGCAAATAAATTTCATTTTCAAAATAAAACGATCACTGAATACTCTTAGGGCCATTATTACAACTTGCCTTTATAGTTAAAGGTAACTTTAAGCAATAGAAAAAGGTACCCTTAAAGTTAACTTTAACTATAAAGGCAAGTTGTAATAATGGTAAGGGCCATTACAAACTCTTACAAAAAAAAATAAAAAAATGTACAATGGCACTGCAAAAACATGTTCACCCAACTACATTCGGTGGACGACTGAAAAAATATCGAAAGTTGTTGACGTTGCTAGAAAACAAGCTTGCCATTTGAAAATCTCGGTTAAGGGTCGGAAAAAATGTTTAACTGAGATTTTATTAACATTGTTCAAAGGTGACCCCCTCTCCCCTACAATCATACTATTTTCTTTTTTTTTCCAGAATCTCGAGATTTTAAGGACTTCATTAGACTACAACATTCCATTGACATGAACTATATAGCACAAGAGACAAATATATCACCAGACATAACAGTTGAAATTGGAGCAATGCCCTTTATGCGAGGCGGTTTCTTTCAAAATGAATCTGGCATACAATTCGGTATACTTTTTCCCCTATTTTTTTTCATACTACTGGAAAGTACATTTTTGGTACCATTAGTCGAAGAGAAGCAAGATGGTTTAAAGGTAAGATAGTATACAGTAGTTTTCTAACGTGAATGTTTTGTGTAATTGTTTGTATTTTTTAGGAATTTCTTGTTATTGCTTCGCCTATGTCGTATCTTAATGGCGTATCTTTCTATGTTGTACGTTTAATTATGTATTTGGTATATGCTATAGCTGTTTTAATTGTGGCTGGTGTTTATAATGCTTTGGGCATTGTACCACCAATATATGCATTCATATTGGTATTTCTCTTCATATTGGCCAGTATGTCATACACATATTTGATATCAGTATTTTTTAATTCGGGTTAGTAAATTATTGTTTACCATAGATACATATGTTGTGTTTAGTTATTATATCTTATTCGTTGTTTCTCTGCAGTGTTTTATGCCAAAAATTGCGGTTACCTATTAATAGTGCCGCCATTTATATTCGCCTATATAGAGGGTGCAATACAAAAACTGTGTATACGCATATTCAGCTTAAATGCTTTTATAGATGCTTGGTATAGCTTTCAAATATTTGGCAATAAGTGTAAGTACCTTTTTATAAACTAAATACTGAAAGATTTTTCAACTGATTACTTTTTTTAGATGATAAATTTAAATTTTCCCATATATTTGAACATTTGACGGATTGTTCATTTAGCATATTTCAAATATATTTTATACTCATTATGCAATGCATAGTATATTCCATACTATATTTATATCTCAGCAATATACTGCCGGGACCTGGGGGTATAAAGAAACCCTATTTGTTTTTCATACAGGTATTTAAACTTAATTAAAAGGTAGTAAAATAAATATGTTCTAATTTTGTATTATCTTCTTTCAAAGCCCGACTTTTGGAAAAAACAGGAATGTAATGAAATGGAATGTTCTAATGATAACACTGCAGATGCTATCATTGTACAAGATTTGGAAAAACAATTCAAAACATCTGGACGTAACATCTTAATAGCAGATCGTTTAAATATGGTAATAAAAAACAGACAAATTACCGTTCTATTGGGACATAATGGAGCTGGTAAAACTACCACAATTAATATGATAATGGGTAAGTTTTAATATTATTTTTGAAACATTTTATACTTTTAAGTTTTACAAATTCCTTTGTTACATTTTTCAGGTATGATACCTAAAGATAGTGGCAAAATTGTGGTCTGCAGTGAACGTGATGCTTCTTGTTATAGACATTTAATAGGATTTTGCCCGCAACACAGTATTTATATGCAGTATATGACGTGTAAACAACATTTGGTATTTTTCGCTAAGGTAAACATAACTGCTAGTATGTCAGGGAAATTAAATAATTTTTATACAAAAGTGTCATTTAGAGATTTTTCAATAGAAAAGTGTATAGTTTAGACAGTTTTCAATAGAATAGTGACAATATTGTCTTGTGTAGATAGTAGACTGACTGTAGAAGACAATAATTCTTTAGTCAATTTCCTATATAAAATATGCCTTTTTATACACTTTTCTAAAGAAAAGTTTATTCTTTAGACAATTTTCTATAGAAAAGTGTCTTCTTTAGACAATTTTCTATAGAAAAGTGTCTTCTTTAGACAGTTTTCTATAGAAAAGTTTCTTCTTTAGACAGTTTTCTATAGAAAAGTGTCTTCTTTAGACAGTTTTCTACAGAAAAGTGTCTTCTTTAGACAGTTTTCTATAGAAAAGTGTCTTCTTTAGACAGTTTTCTATAGAAAACTGTCATCTTTAGACAGTTTTCTATAGAAAAGTGTCTACTTTAGACAGTTTTCTATAGAAAAGTGTCTTCTTTAGACAGTTTTCTATAGAAAAGTGTCTTCTTTAGACAGTTTTCTATAGAAATGTGTCTTCTTTAGACAGTTTTCTATAGAAAAGTGTCTTCTTTAGACAGTTTTCTATAGAAAAGTGTCTTCTTTAGACAGTTTTCTATAGAAAAGTAACTTCTTTAGACAGTTTTCTATAGAAAAGTGTCTTAGACAGCTTTCTATATAAAAGTGTCTTAGACAGCTTTCTATATAAAAACTTTATTAAATATTTTCGTTTTTAGCTAAGAGGTTTGACCCATCAGGAGGCCAATACTTTGGCAAAGAAGTTATTGCAACAACTAAATTTAACGGACAAAGCCAATGAATATGGTAAAAATTTATCAGGCGGCATGCAACGTCGCTTATCACTGGGCATCGCCATAGCGGGAGATACAAAGTGAGTGTAAAGGAGTTAATTTTTAAATAATTTAAGTCTTTCTACAACTCTTTCATTTAGAATTGTTATTTTGGACGAACCTTCATCCGGCTTAGACATTGAATCGCGACGTGAACTATGGGACATTCTTTTGGAATTGCGAAAAAGCAAGGCAATATTGATTACCACCCATCATATGGAAGAAGCTGAAGTTTTAGGTGATACCATAAGTATACTATCGAATGGACGTTTACAATTGACTGGCTCGCCCTTGGAACTGAAACATAAAATTGGCAGTGGCTACATACTTAAGCTATGTACCAATCCAAGTCAATTTAATACAGATGAGTGTTTAGAGTTGATTAGAGAACATGTACCATTGGCAAGTGTTATGGTAAGATGAATAGGTTTAGAAAAAATATACTTGTATTTAATTGCATCCATTTTATAGAATGTTGTACCACCTACTGTATCCATAAGTTTGCCCTATGAATATAAAGAAAATTATTCAAAAATGTTGGCCATCTTGGAGAGACAACATATACAATTGGGTATAAACACTGTCTCGGTTACCGATACAACTTTGGAGGATGTATTTTTAAAGTAAGAAATCGAATACACATACATTTAAATAGTTGAATATTTTTAACCATAACTTTTGATCTAGTTCTGTACCCAAAGTGGAAACACACGATGAAGTTGATGGTTCTATTAACTGCCACGCTGATGCCAATATAAGAGTACCATATCAACGTTTGGATACATTGAAGAATATTGATTTGATTCAACAATTTCTAGCTATTGCCTATAAAAAGCTTTTGTTTATGAAAAATGAATGGTTTTTAGCAATATTTTTGGTAAGTAAAAACTAAAATAATTCAACTCATGCTATAATTCATATCATGTATGAATTAGTTTATACATATAAGATAATTATTACTTTATCTAATTTTGTTTATAGATTTCTATACCATTTTTTATGACTACAATTGCCATCATGACCATACATTTCTCGACTATTATGAAACTTGGTAACGGACTTCAATTATCTTTGAACCATTATAAAAATGGCATTGTTTACCTTAATGTACCTGATGAATCCTCCGCAAATGTTTTACGATTTTCTCAAATTGTTCAACAACAAATAGAAACTTATCCTGGCTTGAAAGTAGAAAAATTATCATTAAATTATAATTCTACCAGCATCGAAGATGGTAAGTAAATATTATTTTTTTTGTATAAATGTCTATAACAGTGTTACCAGGCATACACAACATATAGGATAAACCAAAAAGGGTATATCCTGTTTGAAAATTTTTTCGCGCTTCGATTTTACGATTATACTCTGAGTAAATAAATTCTAGAACTATGTTTGAAATTTTGGATTCCTTAAAAAGAAAAAAATATTTCCCAAACCCTAGAAAAACTGAAAACAACAGTATGAAGAAAAGAGAAGATTCTTCAAATTGTTTTTTTTAGTTCTTCCAATTAAAAAGTGATATACTGTATTTCTTTTTAGTCGAAAGATCTTGTAGTGATTGAAATACTATTTGTAAAGATGTTTTACTCACCATCGCACGGAGCAAGAGATTCTGCTAATCAAGATCAAGTAAATCAAGACATACAACAAGTACCAAGAAACGATTCTGTTCAAATCGATGCAGCTTCAACAATCAAGTTTCCTCCCTTTTGGCAAAAGAATCCCAAGGTATGGTTTTTCCAGGTTGAAACTATATTCAGTTTGCAACGAATTACGTCAGATGAAGCAAAATTTCGTTATTTGGTGGCTAACATTGATCCCGGTACACTCGATCTTGTCAGTGATTTGCTAGATAATGGCCAAGCAGGTAATAGGTATGAGACATTAAAATCAAGAATTATCTCCCTATTTTCTGAGTCTGATGAACGTAAGTTGAAACGACTTTTAACTGGCCAAGTCCTAGGTGATCAAAAGCCTTCGAAGTTTTTGCGTACAATTCAAAATTTAGGACAAGGACAAGTTGGCGATAAAGTAATTAGATCAATTTTTCTTGACCAATTGCCTGAAAACGTTCGTGCTATCCTCACAATAAGTGAACAAGAAGATGTTAACAAATTGGCAGTTCAAACTGACAAAATAATGGACATGACACAACCAGCAACAATTTCAAGTTTGGATACTAAATTAGTATTACTAATAATGAAATGTCAATTTCATGAAGAATCGAAGCCTTAGAAAGAAGTTTTAAGAATTTGAATCAAACACGAAGCCGGAGCAACACACCACGAAGACGTAGATCAAGATCGAAGTCAAGAGAAAATAATCGTGATTATTGCTGGTACCACAACAGGTTTGGGAACAAAGCAACAAAATGTGTTAATCCGTGTTCCTATCCAAACAACTAAGTCCAACATCGGAGAATGCGGCTACCGATGTTAATAACTCAAACTCAAGCCGCCTTTTTATAAAAGACCCCCTATCAAAAAAAGTATTCAACTATCACTTGGACTTAGAAGATCATTTTCATGGTTATTTGTAATTTCTGATGTTAATAAATGCATTATTGGTTCAGATTTCTTAAACCATTTCAATTTACTATCTGATTTGAAAAATAAAAGATTAGTTGATGGAACAACACTTTTGTTTTCTAACGCACGTCTAACTAACGAACCTTCTCTTGGAATCTCCACCATATCTAAAGATCAATCAAAATATAAGAAACTTTTGGAAGAAATACACAATGTATCTCTCTCGTTTCGGGATAAGAAACATAAGGTTTTTCATCGTATTGAGACCACTGGTTCTCCAGTTTGTGCTAAGACAAGACCTTTAGATAAAAAACGTCTCAATATTGCTAAAAATGAATTTCAATTCATGTTAGACAATAACATTATACGTCTCTCTAAAAGTAATTGGTCAAATCCATTACACATGGTCCAAAAAAAGAATGACGACTGGAGGCCCTGTGGGGATTATAGATTTTTAAACAAAATTACAGTCCCAGACAGATAACCAATTCCATTCATCACAAATTACACAGCTGCACTCCATGGTTGCAAGTTTTACACGAAACTAGATTTAGTGAGAGCATATCACCAAATCCCAATGCACCCTGACGACGTTTGTAAAACGGCAATAATTACACCTTTTGGCCTTTATGAATTCCTACAAATGCCTTTTGGACTTCACAACTCTGCCCCAAAGCTTCCAACGGTTAATGGATGAAATATTACGAGGACTACAATTTATTTTTGGGTACATTGATGATGTCTTAATCGCGTCAAAAACCGAAGAAGAACATCTTGATCATCTTAAAATTGTATTTTCTCGTTTTCGTGAATATGGTATTGTCATCAATCCTGCTAAATGTGAATTTGGTTCCTCTGAAATTGATTTTCTGGGATTCCGTATAAACGAATTTGGCAGTACACCTACATCATCGAAAGTTCAAGCAATCTTGGATTATAAAAAGCCAGAAACTATAATGGACTTACGAAGATTTGTTTGTATGACTAATTTCTATCGTCGATTTATACCAAATGCAGCACATTTTCAAGCCCCCTTAAATGCCTACATGAAAGGTGCTAAGAAGAAAGACAAACGACCAGTAGTGTGGACAAAAGATGCCGAAGATGCTTTTATAAAATGTAAAGAAGTTATCGCTAATGCTGCACTTCTTGCACATCCAGTCGAAAATGCTGAACTAGCATTAAAAGTAGATGCTTCTGATTTCGCAATTGGTGCTGTTATTGAGCAAAAAGTTAATAAATACAGCACTTATGATCGCGAACTTTTAGCTGCTTATTCTGCCGTTAAACATTTTCGGTATATGCTTGAAGGTCGAGATTTCACCCTATACACGGACCACAAACCCCTAGTAAAGCTTCTTTCTATCTATTTTCTCACATTTATATCATTATAATTTTATTATTATAAATTATTCGGACCAAATTTCGTATTTTTAGTTCCATTAGTTTCGGTCATATCATGTTATTAACAGCGGATGTTCGCTGAGGTGGGTCAACGTATTTCCACATATCTTTGTCCATATATGTTTTACCGATTTTTCCAAACATTTTTCAGAAACTAGAAACATTAATAATAAATTTCATACCCTTAGAGGTCCTTTTATTTTGGCTCTATTGCACTTAAAATTCAGTTGATGAAAAAAATTCAAGTATTTGTCTTAAATTGGTGGCCACCACTGTAGATGTCATTAGCGGTATAATGTAAAAATTTGATTTTGCCACACCTCTCCGCCCACATACCGAAAATCAAAAATCTGACTTTAGAGTGTTACCCGCTATGCTATTCTGAAGATTCCCTGAAAATTTCATTAAAATCGGTCCAGCCGTTTTTGAGTTCATTCGGAACATACATTCATTTTTATATATATAGATGAAAAATGTTTGTATGAGAAAATTCGAAAATCTTCTTTACGAAATCACCGAATGGACCTAATGTAGTATTTTAGGTGTACAAAACCATATTCAGCAAATTTCCTTTCCAATGATACCAGTTTGGTGCTAATCGGTTGGATGGTCTCAGAGTATATAACGGACATAGGTAGAAACATTTTTTGTATTTTATATATATAGATATAATTGTGTTAATCTATTATAACTCATTGAACTCCATAATCACAAGAAATGCAGATCGACCAGAGTGAGAGATTAATGCGCTAAGGTAAGTATATATTCGGTTTGATCCTATTGGTAAACTGAAATATAGTCAGATCTGGTTAATAACTAATCTTTGAACACTGATCCTGATTGGACGAGCGATTAGTGTGCTAGAGGTAAGTTTTTATTTGATTTTATCCTATGCATTAATTTAAATATATTCAATTCTGGTTCAATACTAATCTGTGATCTACGATCCTGATTGGTTCAGGTGACTGCGGTAAATTCGTAATCTAACAGACATTCTTAGCCATCCTCTTTAGACAGTTTTCTATAGAAAATTCTCTTCATTGGACAGTTTTCTATAGAAAATTGTCTTTATTAGATAGTTTTCTATAGCAAATTGTCTTCATTTGACAGTTTTCTGTAGAAAAGTGTCTTCATTAGACTGTTTTCTAGAGAAAAGTGTCATCATTAGACAGTAAAAATTCCAATTTTTTCCCATTTTTCCTATTCAAATTCAATGGAAAAAATCTCCCGTGTAATTTTTTATTCATAATTGGGATGATTATCTTTTCTAAATCATTCACTTACATTTGTTATTTCGGTCAAAATGGTCACTGAAAAAAAGTACGGAAAAAAATAATTAAAACTTTTCCAAAAAAATACAATATGGACATTCCAAAAAAAAGCAAAAGATTTGAAGGTTCAAAAGCCCTTAAACAGTATAAGGAAGATATGAACATTGAAAGAAAACTTGGATCAGGAAGAAAAGAGGCTCTAACAGATATTGGTAAGGCAAAAAGAGTCGAACAGCACCGAACACTTCTATGAGCAGTTCGTAAAGTTTAATGCTTTGATTCGTATAAAGTTCAGAAAGTTCTAGGGCGCAATGAATCACTCAGAAAGTGATTCTAAGTCGATCGGTATACTTTAAGGTGGGTGTTAGACTAATATTTTTGGGCTTTACAAACATCTGCACAAACGCATAATACCTGCACAAAAAATTTATGACAAAAAATTAATTTGTTGATGAAAAAATTCTTGTTAAAAATATTTGTCCTGATTTTGACCCATTGTAGATCCAACTTATTATAGCCTTATATAAGGGTTCCTACGCGGAAAAAATTTCCCGGGAATTCTTGGGAATATTTTTTTGTTAATTTTCGGGAAATGTTTGTCGGGAATTTCTTCATAAGTTTTCTTCTAAAAGTTACTATATTTCAATGGCCAAATTTGTTGCTAATTGAATTATTCTATTATATCCATAGATTTTTTCGGTTCTAACAACAGATAGTCAGTTGGCAAAGAAGTATTACTATTGAAATAATCTTATTTTTTTCAATCAACTCAAGCCACAGCAGAAAAATTTGGTTATTAAGAATGAATCAAATTTAAAGTTTATGCTCTTAAACGAATTATTAAGATGCCTAACATTACATCTTTTAGGGACAATCAATGATCATTATTCATATTTAGAGAAAATAATAATAATAGTGGTTCAAACTTGTTTATATACAATCAGATTTGAAAATTTTCTCTAACTACGCATGTTTTGTAGATTTAACATGTTCGAAATTCTTAAGTTTTTTAATTAAACAATGAATTTATTGATTTCCTACTTATTAAAACTACGCTGTGATAATACCGATCAAATGGCACTATTAAATCAAAAACCCTTATAAAGGCTGGACCAACAACCAAATACAGTTATTTTATACTTCTTTTAAAACCCTGGTGAAATTATAATACAATTTATTCGAAAAAAATTTTCTGGTTTTTAATTTAATGTTAAAAAATTCCCGGGAATTCCCGGGAATGAAACGATTTTTTAATTTCCTCCCGGGAAAGAAAAAAGTCCGGGAAATTAGGAACCCTACCTTATATACAGATATAGATCAAAAATAGATAATCCCGTAATACACCATTAATAAAATAAAATTAAATGTCACAACATTAAATTGGTTGAAGACCTTCATAAAAGTCTGTGTTAAAAAAAAATTGCAACTACAGAACTTTAACTTTTATTAAATTGTTTGCTTCTCCTCTAAAGTAATGAAAATATTAGTTAGGGCCTTTCTATATTAAGGTAACGATATACCCTTGCCACTCATGTCGAAGGGTATAAAAATACACCTGTTGTGTGATTGATGACGAAACTTATGTATTGGCAGACTTTTCATAACTTCCGAGTCAAGATTTTTATGTGGCTAATGGGCGATTCAAGATTAATACCGGACAAAAAAAACAAACAAAATTCCCCAAGAAGTTTCTTGTGTGGCAAGTCATTTGCAGTTGTGGCAAAAGAATCCAATAATTTGTGACATCAGGCACGATAAACACAGAAATATATATTACGGAGCATAGAATAAACACATAGAACGGAAGGAGGGAGTAATATATATGGAAAAATGACTCTCTTTTCACACATACGGGTGAAAAGAGAGTCATTTACATTTTCATGAATTAGGTTTTTGACAACAGACTTAGGTTTTTGGCTCTCAGTTGTTGTCTATGTTACGGAGTGTCTACAAAAACGGTTTTTACCTTTCTTAAAATAGCACAGAGTGTCTTCATATTCCACTATGGAAAAAAGGCTCTTGAGTTGTATACAAACAATAATGTAAATTTTTTAAATTCACCCAACTGTCCAGAACTTCGGTCTGTGGAAAAAAGAATTAAAGAACATAGGAAAGATATCCCAGGACATGTTCGATTTTAAGCGTAACGGAAGCAACTATAAAATCTTTAATGGGAGAAAAAAGTGGATAAATGAACGGTTTATGCTTCATTTAACTCAATATAAGTATAATGTGCAGTTTTTCTATAGCGAACGACTACTTTGAGTGGAAATTTAACATGTGTTTTGTTATTGTAACAAAAACAAAATACATGTAAAACGTCCACTAAGAGCACTCGTTCGCTATAGAAAAACAGCACCTAAGTTTTTTTTTTTTGGCTCACTGAACATAAAGTCACAAGTAATACAAGACCACAAAAATGCTTTCTCTCTATCAATATAAATATCAGTACCATAGAGAAACATGATCAGCACTTTGTCTCTAAACTTATGTTTACATTTTTATTTTTCAGAATTAATTGAAATTATGAATAAAGATTTTCATAATTTTCAACAAAATGTGTTGGGTACTCTACAAATCTCGGGCGAAAATCGACCAACCGTAACAATACTATATTCGGAAAATATGATGCACAGTTCTGCAATATTGGCGAATTTAATAGATAATGCAATTTATATGTGGGTGGCGAATAATAGGGAACGAATATTGGAAACCATATATGCACCATTAGCTGTGTAAGTAGTAGTTAATGCCATAAAAGTATTAAAAAAAATTATAAATAAATTATTTAATTATGTTTAAAAAATAGGCGAGATGATTCTGCGGGTTCGTTAAAGTTAACATATTTTGCAACTCTAATACCATTTGGTAAGTAGAAATAAATAATAAAGTTATTTATATAAAATTAAAACTGTAACTATTTTTATTATGTATTTTGTTTAGGCATGTTTATGTTGATGTTTTATTTTGCCATGTTGCCATTTAAGGAAAATCGCAGTGGCTTTAAACGTTTGCAAACCATGTCACCTTACATTTACTGGGGAAGTATTTTGATATGTGACGTGATACTGTTGCTCTTGATTTGTGTGGCTTTGTATGGCTATCAGGTGGCCATAATGCCCAAAGAGCTGTATGATTTAACAGATCTAAGCAATATTACAATTTCCATTTTCTTCTATGGTCTCACATATCTGCCCATAATATATTGTTTTGCAAATATGGTGACAACACTTTCAGCACTATCCACCTGTTTGGCGGTATTATTTTATATATCATGTAAGTTAATTAAGCTATAAAAAGGCTCACTAAATTGTAATTATATAAATTATGTTGTATATTTTCTTATTTTAGTTATACCACCTTTCCTGGTCTCATTTACCCTGGCTGATATGATGAAATTTAAAAACTATATACTATTTTTACGTTTGCTGCCCGATTTCAATTTGTGCCATCAGTTGCGCATTATCAATGAACGTTTCGTTAATACTCATGCAGACCATTTGCCCGATCACATACGCCAGGAATTGAATAGCAAACAAATTTTAAATTTGGGTAGTTTTTATTTTTATGTTTTCCTGGTATTTCCTTTAATGATGGTGAGTTGTGTTTAGTTTATTTTGGGTGATTTTCGTTATAATTTAAACCTATCTTTTGCAGTTTATATTTCTGTATGTTGTGGAGAATAAAACTCGTCGTCAAATATTTGGCAATTCTTGCCAAAGAGCTAAATTCAATGGCAAGTCTGAACAATGTCCCATTGAAAATGAGGAGGATAGATTTATACAAGAAGAAAAATCAATTGTGGAGAAAATTGTTAAAGGTAATTAGTTGTATATACACATCTGCTCAAAATAATAGATACACCAAAATTTATTTTTTAAAAACGAAAAAAAATAATGGTATATTGTAAAATTATAAAAAAAATTCAGTCGATTTTTATTTATAGTTAAAAGGAGAGTAAAAAACAAAAACAAAATATTTCATAATTAATAATAAATATTATAAAGTAAATTAAATTTCTTAAATTTCGAAAAATTTGGTGCTCATAATAATAGATACATTTTTAAAAATTCTTATTAAACAAAAGCTAATAAATTTTATCTTAAAAAAATTAGTTTATTATTAAAGTAAAGCTAGTATCCAGTATATCCACCTTTGTTTTGTAAAACTTTCTCCACTCTTCTGGGCATACTGGATATCAAGTTCTGACACTTCTCCAATGGAATCTCGTACCATATTTTTTGCGTTTTCTCCCATAAATCGTCTTTATTTTTGAAAACTTCCTTCGAAAGCCTTATCTTTAATTCACTCCACAAGTTTTCTATTGGGTTTAAATCAGGGGATTGGCTGGGCCAGCTTAAAACAGGTACGTTATTCTCCAAGAACCAGTTTTTAACTAATCTTGAACTATGTTTTGGGTCGTTGTCCTGCTGGAATGTCCATATTAATGGCATATTTTCCGATGCATATGGAAGCATTACGTTTTCCAATATGTCTCTATACCCACTAGCATTCATGGTATCTTCTATTCGGAATATCGGACCAACACCATTCTTTTTTGTAAATTTAACGTGGAATTCTTTTCCTTTTGGTCGGCGTACATTTCTTTGGCAGTCGTTTCCAAACAAATTTATTTTTGTTTCGTCGCTCCATAAAATATTTCTCCATTTTTTTTCGCCTTCACACCCGGACCATTGTAAGTGCTCTTTAGCAAATTCTAATCTTGTCTTGATATTTTTTTGGCGCATTAGTGGCACTTTTCTGGCAATTCTTCCCTGCAATTTAGCTTGTAAAAGACGACGACGAACTGTTTGTGGACTGATTTCGTTACATAGCTCCGCAGAAATAGCTTTCGATGATATGAAAGGGTCTTTTTTAACCATAAGGACGATCCGCCTATCTGTTTCTGGACTGGTTTTCTTTGGTCTACCGCGAGTTTCTCTTTTTTGTTTTTTAGATAAAGCATTTTGGACAAAATGTAAAGATCTTCCTATGCTCTTTGCTATTTCCCGTAATGATTTTCCTTGATTTCTCATCGTTTGAACAATATTTTTCTCATCTTCGGTACAATGATGATTTCGTCCCATTTTCTTCAAAAGAGTCCTATTTTTTATAAAATTGTTGCTAAAATTTAAATTATACTTACTGTTTCACGTAAATAGGAACAAAAAATTGCACAAAAAAAAATTGTATATAAACAAATTACAAATTACTGATGTGTATCTATTTTTATGAGCAAATAATTTTTTGTAATTCAAATAAATTCGTTTTTAAAAATCAACATGAAAGCAAATAGTTGCCAGATTTTTGACTGACATGACATTGCCAGATAGAAATTTTAATAATATGATGTATTCTTAACGCTTGCGAGGAAATTTTCAATGTTACCGCCATTTAAATTTTTTCCAATTAGGTGTATCTATTATTTTGAGCAGATGTGTATTTTGTTTTTATGGGTTTCTAGAGTTTGTGGAATACTTAAACAATTGACATATAAGTATGGAGAGCATCTATAAGCGATTATTGCCCATTTGATACATTTCTTCATTTATACTTTTAGATAATGGTGAAAATGAATTCCCTCTCGTCGTACACAACATACACAAACAATTCAATCGTAAGATGGCGGTGTGTGATTTAAATTTTGTCGTACGCAAAAAGGAATGTTTTGGTTTGTTGGGCGTAAATGGGGCCGGTAAGACGACCACCTTCGAAATGATAGCTGCAAATCAGATCCTGACAAAGGGAACAATTAAAATCGATGGCGTTGACATTCTGCTCAACGAACCGGAATATCGTTATCGTTTTGGCTATTGTCCCCAAAATGATTGTCTAAATGATTTTATGACAGCATATCAAACATTACGCTACATGGCTTTATTGCGTGGCATACAAACGAAATTTGTACACGATGAGGTAATGTATTGGCTGGAGAAATTAGATTTGAGCAAATATGAAAATGTACAGATTAAACATTATTCGGGCGGCACGAAACGTAAATTACAAACAGCAGCTGCTATGGTAGGTACTCATGAAAATTTATGTTAAAGTAGTAGTAATTTTCTGTTTTTGTTTAGATTGGCAGTCCTTCGTTGGTGCTGTTAGATGAACCCACCACGGGTGTGGATCCCATATCAAGACGTTTTCTATGGCAATCAATACAAGACTTTCAAAAACGTGACAAAACTTTAGTACTTACATCACACAGGTAAGTTTTTGGGTTAGGATATGTTTTTTTTTTTATTACTTACCAACTTGAATTAAACTAATTAACATTTTTCCTAATTATTTTCTCTCTCCCTTTAGCATGGACGAGTGTGAACATTTGTGCAATCGTTTGGCCATCATGGCCGACGGCCAATTCAAATGTTTAGGCTATGTACCAGAACTTAAACAGCTTTACGGTTCTGGTTTCACCATCAGTATTAAACTCCATAGCTGCGAAGCTACCGACTCTGATGTGGCGTACGTAACACAAAAGTTACAGCACTTTTTTACCCACTCTAAACTGCGTGAAAATCATGCTGGCATTTTAACTTATTTTATCAAATCATTCGATATCATACAATGGTCTGAGGTATTTTCGAAGTGTGAGACATTTTTAAGCTCAACACTGGATGTTGTCGAAGAGTACTCGGTAAATGAAACGACATTGGAGGATATTTTCCTAAAATACGATACGAAAAATAAAAGACATAATAGTAGTGATAACAATAGCGAGCGAGCCTTATCGAACGGAAATGGTGGTGTTGGTAGTTCGCCAAGCATTGAAGAAGTTTAGATATTATTGGCTAGTGTCCGAACGGGGGCGTTGTGAAGAGGCTAATTTAACTAACTTTCGAAGAAAGTATGATTTTAAGAAGTTGAAATATGCTTCTGTACAAAAAAGTTTTTTCGAACAAATAAAATTCTACACTAACAAAATGTGTTAACAGTAGTATACAAATACATAAATAATAAAAATGTTTTTATAAATCATTTATTTTGTTCATATGCTTGCTAGTGTGTACTATACTTACTTATACCATTTACAATTGTATTTCAAAAATTACTAACCAAAGTATATTTCTGAAATTTCCAATTGAATTTCAGAAGTTTCCATTTGTATTTCATAAATTTTAATTTAGAATTTTCTGAAATATAATAGGAATATTCTGAATTACAATTAGAAAATTCTGAAATATAATTGGAAAATTTCTGAAATTCAATTGGAATCTTCTGAATTTACAATGGTGTAGTTAAACTATCAGCAAAACGAACAGACTGCAATTGTCATAGATAAATACACATAGATCGGAAACTCTCCTGTCAAAAACCTAACAAAGTTGTCAAAAACCTAGTTTTTTTTAGTTTCCGCTCTATGTTTCTCTATCTATGGTAACAGTTTTTATAAAACAAATGATTGAAATTCGATTTACAAACTGCAGAACATTTTCATAATCACATTTAAAATTTATGAAAAAAATTTCATAAATTTTGTAAATTATGAATTTTTTGCAGTTAGAAAAAAAAATTTAAATGAAATTCCGAAAATTTCAGACAAATTCCCAGATACGGTTGTTGGCTGTGTTCAAGTAAATGTGAGTTCGGTCGGACGCTAGCTATTTTAAACTGAATTAACAAAATAACTAAACATTGTTATTACGAAACACCTTTGACTTAAACATCATTTACTAAACAATTTATATGTATATTTAAAAACATTACAGTTAACCTGATAATTTAAAATTAAAAGTTAATTGTAACTGTTTTCATAATGCATATTATTTTCATACTCTCATTTTCATACTATTACACATAATTATCTTTATTTATTTATGTATGAGGGAGTAACCCTTATTCATAACAAATTTTTAATTTTATAAAAGGTTTATAAAACAAACCTAACAAAATTTGTTTTATAAACCTTTGATAAATGTAAAAACTGTTTATGAATATGGGGGATAGTATTTAATTACCTAAATTTAGTATCAGGTAAGTGGTGGAAATAAATCGATTTCAAAACATGTAAGAGAAATATATTCGGCTGTGCCGAATCTTATATACCCTTCACCAAATTATACTTTAAAAAATTAATTTTAAATATCTTTAGGTAACAAAATTAAAAAAAAAATTTTTTTACATAAAATTTTTTTAATCAATAATTTTATTCAAAATGTTTTATTTATTAGTGCAAAATATTTTATGAAACAAAAATTTTTTTTTGGTAAAAAAAAAATTCGGTTTAAAAAATATTTTTCCTAATTTTGACCCATTGATGGTCCGGCTTATTAGCCATTGCAAAGGTCTTTAAAATATATATCATTATATTGTATATATTTATGACCTATTTATTTAATATAGATCAAAAATAGGTAAAAAATGGAGGTTATCCAGGTTTTTTCCTTGTATCTCAGCCATTTGTGGACCGATTTTCTCGATTTAAATAGCAACCGATCCGGGTCTATGTATGACACTGCTATAAATTTCAATCCATTTCAAATATGATTGACAAATATAAAATAATTTATGACAACTATCGAATAATTTAAAAGGAACAAATGTGATACAAATTGTTGGAAAAGTATAAAATTTAAATTATATTATAACCAGACACACAACAAACGAAATAAATTCGTCAATATGTTTTGATTTCAAATTGATTTCCATCACATACCTGTTATTTGTAAGTATAAATATATGTATATCAATGTTATATGTTCTATATACTTTTGTATATAACAAAAATAAATTACAAAAGCAAAAACTTTATTTCTGCAAATAAAATATAAAAATAATCATAAAATTTTTATTTTCGAAATAAATGATATAAAAATGTGTGAGTAAAAAACTAATTTTACTAAATATTTTAGGAAATTTAGTGGAATTTTTTAAAGCTCTGCAGGCAAAATAAAATTTGCATTATAACTGTGTAAGATTTGTGATCAATAGTGTAAAAAGACGAAAATATTGGATCGAAATCGCAACGAACGAGAAATTTGCATAGAATAGACTTTAAAAACTCTATCAGCCCAATTATGAATTAAAAATTCCGCGGGAGTTTGTTCACCAGGAGTTTTTTCCCCTTAAATTTTAATAGGAAAAATGAGACAAGGGGAACAACTCCCGGGGAATTTTTATTCATAATTGAGCTGATAGAGTTTTTAAAGTCTATTCCAATATTTTCGTCTTTTTACACTATTGATCACAAATCTTACACAGTTATAATGCAAAAGACAAGAATATTTAATATCAAGAGAGTTTAAGAAAATCCGAAAATTACTCCACTAAAATTCTCGAACTGTTGGCCGAAGGGCAAAGGCGAGATTGGTATTATTTGCTAACGCCCCGCAAAAAACCCTTACTGCTATAGAATTTTCTAAAAAAAGGTATGGGTCCAATTAATATCATAAAATACACCTAAGATGACTTGAATCAAGTACAGATCCATTTTAATAATTCCCCACATCTAATTGTTCAGTATCATATAAAGGCTTTTATTCAAATAGAATTCATGGTTGAATTAATTCATAACAGAATTCATTAAATTTTTGTTAATTTATGTAAATCTAATGCAAGTAGAATAAAAATATTTTTTCTTTATTCAGTTTTGTTTTTGTTTTGCTTTTAATCATTTACAAAATGAATTAAAAAAGTTACTCATTCAATACATTTTAAAAGCTACATATTTTGTAATAGATTTGAATTCAAGAAAATTTTAATGATTCAATATAGAATTAAATTGTCTGATCATTTTGTGACTCCAATTTATATATTTTGGGTCATTTGACACGTATGAGCTCTTTTTATGTAATTTATTTATTTTCAACAAGTAATCTAGCGAGAAGACAATTATTACATAAGTGTCGTAAGTAATCTAGAGTGTAGTCACTTTAAACGTTTATTTTGTTATGCACTTTTTTGTGAATAATTCGTATAAACTGGTTTTATAAAAATTCTGTTGATATAATTCTCATATACTACGTTTATACGCACGACTTATTCGCAAATAAATATATTGAAAGTAGAAGAATTAGCCGTATAAACAGTGAATTAATTTTTTATTTGCAAACGACACTATTTGCAATTAAGATTTTAAACATTGCCATATTTTTTAACATTTTTATTTTTTCTTTCATTTTTTAAATATTTCATTGCGTTTTTGCATTAATTGGATTGCAAGACAAACAAGAATTTTTAATTCTTTCATTTTAGCATTTAAAAAAATAAGAATTTTCCGTAACCAAAGTGACATATAAACAGAGAGTTAGTTAATTGCAAATTATTTTTATTTGCGAATAGGCTACGTATAAACGTATTAAAATAGTTTTTCTTTTTGCTTAAATATACTCACATCCCATGCAACTTAGCGTGGAGTCAGTTTTCACTTTAGTGTCTCCAGTTAACCTAGATTGTATTCACTTTAAACGTTTATTTTATACTGCATATAGAAAGTAGTTATTTTACCCACTAGCAGTAACAGGCAACCGGTTATTGGACAGTTAATGAGATGTGTTTTTAACTGACTAGTTGACTCTATATAAGCGATAGGGAATCCCAGCTATTAAACAGTCTCATTGCAATCCAAAAGGTTCATTTGACCACCTACTTAGGACATGCCCCCGTTAAAATAACTAGTCACGTAGCTAGTTATGTAAGTAGATGTCACTCTAAATGATAGGTAAAATCACTAGTTCGGGACAGTCGTCTAGACCTGCTGGATAAATAAGTAAACATACAATTATTCAGTTTTTAAATTATAAATATTTATTTTAAATTATAGAAGTAAATCTTCTAAATAACGTTCAAACTCTGATTCTCTAGAAACAGGTTCTACTTCAACGTCTGTTTTCTTGTTCCAAATGTCTTCTGAGTCTTCCATTTCCTCTTCTCCTTTACTATTATCTAATGTTACAGTCTGCTCTAACTCCTCATTATCTTTTTCGCTCTCATTTTCCATATTATTCGCACCGCTATTTGCGCTATGCATTTCTTCTTCTTCTATATCTTTGTCATTTTCACTTCCCAGACTTTTCTTCGTTTTTGTAGATTTACGTTTTTCACGTTCTTCTTTAGACTGCTGGCGTTCCATATGCTTGAGACGTTTTACTTCCCGTTTCTTGGAGGTGTAATTCAATTGGTCGGAATGCTCCGGACACAGTCGTAGTTTAACTAAAGCATTCTTACGTTCACCCTGTTCTTGGTAGGCAAAATTTACTTCCCAACTACGTAGATGGTCTTTTTCCAAACATTTACGACTACCACATTGAAATTGTCCAGTACCGGCCACGACTTCTGCTTCTGTACGCCATCGTAATGCCACTTTATTTTCTTTATGTCGGCTTAGATCAGCGATACAGTATTCTTTAAAGAGCTTGTCGTAATATCGTTTGGCTAAACGCACCTCCCAGGAATCTTCATCCGCCGATTCGTTATCATCGTCCCACAAAAATCGATGATGCTCTCGTATGACATCGATGTCGCGTTTATGTTTCCTTAGTTCGGCTGAATAGTTTTTATTTAATATAAACGTCTTTAGTATGTAATCGTGGCGTTCTTGATCACTTAAAGATTTTAATGAAATGGGAAACATCGTATTTAATATTTAGAAAAATTTGAAAAATATCAATTTACTGAGAAAACAAAATTTAAACAATTGCAAAAACATGCCAGCTGACTTTTGTTTATAAACAAACGATTAGAGTTGCCAAACTCAAAAAGGTTCTCAAATTGTGTTACTGGTTTACCCCCATTAACATAAAAAACTTAACTTAAAGTTAGTATTAACTATAGGTCATAATTTAACTACAATTTAGTGTTAGCAAAAACAATGTGAAAAAATTCATTCACACGGAATGATGTTTTGGCCTGATTTGTGATTGAAAATTTTCAATTACTTGTGATTTTGTTCGCGCACATCCCCATTAACAAGTCGATCACGAACAAATCACACTCACAAATCATCCGTGTGTGGGCAGCTTAAATAAACAATTTGGTTTTCAAAAAATTAAGAAAACCACATACGTAGAGTGTTGCTCTCTTGTTATGTCTCACTTTAATATCAAGGCAAATTTGTCTTGCTTTTATATGAAACTAAGTTTCGTACGATCTCAAAATTATACCACGATTGAAGCTTTATCAGAAGTCGAAATAATTCAAAGGAGACGATTGATTGTTTAATTGCATCACACTGTGAAACAGTAATAAAAAACAAGGATAACTTATGTAAAAAAATACTGAATCACTAAAAAACCAAAACAATTTTTGTAGTTTCCATTGTTTTGCCAATACCATAATATTGAATACTTTTTAGTTTTTCTTTTTTCAAAATTTGGCATAAATCAAGATCATCGAAACAGCTTTCATTTTAATATTATTTTTGGTGTTTATAGCTCTCATAATTAGAAGCAAATTTTTGCCTGCTCTCTCTTAGTTTAAGAATTATAGGCATTTAAAGTCAATATATATAATAGTAAATTTATCATATATTTGGAAAATAATCTGATCATTATGGGTATCATTGAATAGTGCTTCAAAATACCTTTGATATATAATATGGAACTGTTTATTAACATTGTGAACCAAAAATTCCTTTTTGAATTTATATGACAGTACTTCAGAAAATTTTGAAATACAGAAAAAGTGATTTTAGCAAAGCCGGTGATCGATATACCCCAGAGTTGAAAGTCCCTTCGCACAGCCGAAGTCCGGCAAAACAGAAAATATGAATATTAACTGAAAAAATATTATAAAAATATAAACTGTTGCGGTGATCTTGATTTGTTCCCAAAATTTAATTTTAAGTTTTTTGTTTGTTGATAAAAGTAAATAAAATTATATATTAATAAAATACTAAAAAATATAAATTTCATAAGATTTTTTTGTATTTTGACCTATTAATTGAATGTTTAGATAAGTTTTTATTGCATTCTCAACGGTTAAATTTAACATTTCTTCCAAAGAGTTTACTATTGAAGCTTGGCAACTCTAATCTCCAAAGAAGGCACATCATCAATACATGTTGGCAAAAAGGGTGTAGCAAGATGTACTTACATATATGAATACGTGTTGGGGTATAGTTTGGGGTTGGGTGTAATGTTTATTGGGGTGAATCTTTGCTATGACCCATTCCGATTTTCTTTAAAAATTTTGACCCCTAAAACACAGAAAAATAAACAGTTTTCTGAGCGTATGAGGTTTATGGACAAAATCGTAAACACACCTGTGCCGTCTAAAATGCGGCTGCAGCAATAATTAGTCTATGAACAAGAACAGTAATTTGTATTTAGCAATAAAATTCCAAGAATTTGCATAAAAAATACACAAAAACGGGCGTAAACTAATTGCAAGATTGCAGGTACTTTTCTTCGTTAAATTTTTTCTATGGAAAAGTATTTTGCAGAAGAATTACATTCTTGAGAAAAAACAAAGAATTAAATTTAAGACCTAAGTGACATTTTGGTATAAACTTTTGTGAAACGTCAATAATTCTACATACCAATAATTGTTATTTGGCGAAAATTTACAGACGAAGGCGTGCCAAACAAATGTACATACATAAAAAATATAGCTAGCTTAAAGTGCAAACGCGCAAAATTTATCGTCTCGTCGATATATCAGAATACGTATACACCGAAAAAAATTCATGCGACCATTGGCGAAAATATCTTTTTAATTTTATTTATTTTACGAAACAATTTTTTTTAAGCGGAAATAATCAAAATAAATATGTTAAATAAAATATATATAAATAATTCTTTATTAACGAAATATGTTACTGTATTAATATTCTAATACTTATGTTATAAAATTTTATGGAATATTTTTGTCGAAATACATTATAAAATTTTGCCACCAAAATTTTTTAAAGATGTTAAGTTCTAGATTTTGAAAATGTTTAAAACTTAAAACTTTCGCACATATTAAGAACAGCTTTCGTACGTAATCGTTTATGTTATACCATCCTTTCGTGGAGCGAAATCACAAAGTATTTCGTACAATGTACGTAAATTTTCGTGTATATAAGGCGTGGATTTTTTTCGGTGTACGATACGAATAAATGTATACGATAAAAATATAGTTTTTATTTATCTTTTTTTTTGTTTTTTTGTTTGTTTAATATAATCTAATTTTGGATTTATTATTTTTTAGCAAGTTCTGCAGATAACCAATCTAAGCCTTCGTACAAACCGTTTCCTTGTGTTGCACAGGTTGCTTGTATATACCAGTGACGATTTCTTAATTGATTTAGACGTAGTTTATCAGTTAGTTCTGCAGCATTCATTGCATTTGGTAGATCTTGTTTGTTTGCAAATACTAATAATACAGCATCCCTTAGTTCATCCTCCTGCAGCATATTTTGCAACTCCTTTTCAGCTTCAGTAATACGGTCCCTATCGTTGGAGTCAACAACGAATATAAGACCTTGGGTGTTTTGGAAGTAGTGTCTCCACAAAGGACGAATTTTATCTTGACCGCCGACATCCCATACTGTAAAGCAAATGTTTTTGTATTCCACACTCTCAACGTTAAAACCAATGGTAGGAATGGTCGTTACAACTTCACCCAACTTTAACTTATATAGAATGGTAGTTTTGCCAGCAGCATCTAAGCCCACCATTAAAATACGCATTTGTTTTTTGCCAAAAAGCCGTGTTAATAAACTAGAAATAGTTAAACCCATTATTAACTTTTTTTTATTACTTTAATTTCACAATCACTCTGTTCTGCAATTGTTTCGTGTCGACTTTAGATAAACTATCTTAAGTTATTATTGGAAATATAAATATATTTAACAGCTTCTTGTAATTATTATATTCTTTAGGATTTATTTGTAAAAAAATAATCCGAGTGAATAAAACAAAGAAAAAAGTTGACAGCAATTTCCGAAAGCGAGACGTGTTCGTAGTTACTTAATAGAGTTGTAAAAGTATTGAGTATTTAGTTACTAAGTACTCAAAAATGGCTATTTTTCGGTTATTCAGTACCAAAAAGCAATTACTCAATGTTCTCAGGGTTCTATTTTGCAATACAACCTAGAAATTCTAGAACAGGGATGGGTAAGTCAATGCTATTTTAGTTTTTTAGAACTTTGTTATTAAAAACTGTTCTGCAGCAATACTTTCTGATAACAAAATTTAAACAAAAATTACAATATCATTGAATCATGTTCCCTAACAGAGTTATGCCGTTTGTAATAGACTTGGATAGATCATGAATCAACGACAATAGTTCAATTGAACGATTCACTTTTCGTTCGCTTAGTTAAATTTTTGATCTATGAACTAAAATGATCCAAACGCACGCACTAAAATTACCGAAAATTGTTTAACTTCATTTTTAAGGCCTTATTCATAATCAAATTTTCAATTTATTAAAGGTTTATAAAACAAATGTACTTTAATATTGTTTTTTAAAAACTTTTATAAATTTAAAAATATATTATGAATATGGGAGTTATTTTTTAACTAAATATTTCAATTATATAAAAAAGCAATAGAAAAATAAAATACACTAATTTATTTCTGACATAAACGAAATATTAAAATAATTTATTTTCTTAAATTTGTCAACCATTAAGTTGCAAGCCATTTATTCAATCAACAGTGTACATTTCAAATTTGAAACCTAAAGATTTCTTTTATACCCTCACACCAAACATGAATTGCATGAAGTAGGTTATTCCAAATCAAAAAAGAGCGATTGAACTTGATGAGCAATCTAGTTCATTTTTCAACTATGAACTAAAATGAGCGTTTATTAAATTGAACATTAATTATTCGTAATACATACTTCATTTTCAAAAAATATATATGAATTTGAAACTCTCACACTTTACATTAATTCGACTTGATTTCTGGTTTTTAATTTTTGATCTTTTTCATAACAATTATTAACTTTTTAAAACAAAACTAAAAAAAATAATTGAAAATGATTTTTAAAATAAAAATCATGCAAATAAAATTTTAAAAAATAATTGAAGAAAACTTTAAATTTAACGCTCTTTTTACAATTACACAGAAAAATATTGTATGTAGTACATCTGATCAGAATTTATGTTAAAAAATATAAGAAAAATGTTAAAAAAAGAAATTTGTATAGATTTTCTGTGTTTTGGTGTCAGTATTCTGCCAAATTTTGACTGAATACACCAACGTTTCTCCAATTTTCCATCCCTTGCTAGAAACCTATTCACGATTTGAAGCCGAACTGAAGATTTTAAATAAGAACGAAATTATTATTTTCGTAAAACATAAGTGGAAACTAATAATATTAGCGCATTGGAGTTGGTGATTTGTAAAAATTGTAAAATTTAAGGATTTTACTATGTTGATATTATTGTTGTGATCTGCACAGTACTGCACTTCGGTAGGTTTCAATAAAATCCATTATAGAAATCAAATATTTGTGTGTTTCGCAAATTTAAAATTATGTATAAAATAATGGTTTTGGATTATTTCGCTAACTGTATTTTAGCGGTAACGGTAATTACAGTTATTTAAAGGGAACCGTAACCAACCTTGCTATAATGTTGTTGTTAACGCAAAGGCTTTCCTTCGAAAACAACTTAGATAAACACAAATAAATCCTGTTAAGCAATAATTTTCAAAAAATTATTAGGCAGAATTTTGAAATAAAACAATTATATTGATAATACTTATTATTAATTAACATGTATAAATATGTATTAGTTGGACAATAATATGTAATTACAATAAACAATTTAGAATTCAATAGTAATAGTTAAGTTTTAAGTAATTCCGCACAATACATGTACTTCCCTTGATGAAAACATAAGTTTAAACTCGGATTACACAGTCTTTCAGTCGTGTTTTCGTTATTTTCAAATTAACGGTTTTACTACACATTTCCCACAAAGCCATACTACCATAAAACACAACCATTCATATTTGGTGGGGAGCTACAATAACAACGAAGAATGCACAAAAGCAAACAAGACAATTCACAATAATAAACCCAATCCAATACTAACAAACATACACAAGTCATCAAGAAGAAAAAAAAAACACACACAAAATTGTGCTCCACCAACAAAACTTTGTTCCTTCAGTTGTTTTGCAAATTTCATACAATTTGCATCGTACTTACGGTTAAATTTATTTACGGATCGATTTCACAGTGTTTGGGGCGAGAGTATAGTGCGGTTAAATGCGCCGCTCTTTTTTTGCATGTGTATTTTTTTGTTTTGAACTTTTCCATTCAGAAAAAACTGAACCAAAACAAAAAACACAACATACAACAACAACGAACGAACGCAGCTGTTTTTCTAAATGGTAAAATACATTAGAAAAAAACGCGAATAAATTTGTAAAGGAAGATATAATTTGTATAGAAAAAAAGACCAGCAAAAAAACTAAACTTTTAGATACACCAAAAAACAAGCAGAATTTCACAAAAAAAAAAAATGAATTTTTTTGCTAAATTATAAAAAAAAAATATATTGTATGTAGAAAATGACGGAACAAATTGTGCAAAAATTTAACGTTAACAAATCTATAATTTAAAAGAATATTATAGCAAAAATATATAAATTTAATATTGTATACGTAGTATTTAAATTGTACATTTAATGCGATTAATGCAGCTCTACTATAAATTAATTATATTTTTTTTTTGTTTTTGATGAATTGATAATTTTTCAATTTCGCAGTAGTTAAATTAAAAAAAAGTACAAAAGAATAAATGAATACAAGTAAAGTAATTGATCTGCATGTGTGAGTAAATAATATACAATGATGTGGATGATTCTTTACATTTTTTTGTGTGATTTTTTTCATATTTTTTGGTTGGTTGAGAGTTTTAAAAGAATTTCGTGTATTTCCAAAGTAACTACTGATTAAAAAGATTGCGAAGGGTTCAAGACAAAAACATCAAACACAACAACAATAACTACATACAATAAGAATTCAAAAACAACAACAACAATAGCCGCACACTGCATGTACAAGTCTCAAGTTTGTAAACAATTTTTATTTCATTTTTTTTTTGTTGTTTTGCCATTTTACGACATGCAGATGAAGATGAGAATTATAAATTTATCTCTTGCAAGATAAATACAAAAACATCTTACACAAACACATACATACATACACACACACAGACTTTAAAAAAATGTGCTTTCTTTAATTTTGTTTGTGCAAAATGTGGAATGCAATCAATTTAATGGAATCTTATTATTTAGTTTTTCTTTCAATGCCTTTTCTTCGTATTCCTTGGCTCTTTTCGTTTGTGCTTTTACGAAATATGTGTCTGCTTTTTTTAAGAAAAATACGCATCTCTTATTTCCGTTAAACGCAGAGTTGCCATATTTTGAGTGTATTGCAAATAAACGGTACATCCGTCCATATCCAGCAAACAATTTTATTAGAATTAATTTAAATGCATCGATTTTCGTAAACTACAGAGTTAACATTAATTTGTGGGATAATAAATGGCTATGGTTTTAAAAAAAAACATTTGCAAATTTTAAATTATCTACAATATCTAAATAAAAAATTCTTTAAATTTTAAACTAGTCGAATTTAAGGAATGGACAAATGTAGAAGGAATTATATTAGAGAATACAAATTTAGCCCATAGCTACATTTTCAATGCAAGGACATACCTTCTCCCATACATCCTGTATTATTATACCCTTAATCTTCGTGAGAGGGATATATACATATAAGTTTGTCATTCCGTTTGTAATTTTTCGACCCTATAAGGTATATATATTGTGGATCCTTATAGATAGCGGAGTCGATTAAGCCATGTCCGTCTGTCTGTCCGTCTGTTGAAATCAATTTTCTGAAGACCCCAGATATCTTCGGGATACAAATCTTCAATAATTCTGTCAGACATGCTTTTGAGAAGTTTCCTATTTAAAATCAGCAAAATCGGTCCACAAATGTCTGAGATATGAATAAAAAACCAGGACAACCTCGATTTTTGATCTATATCTGGATTACAAAGTCATTAATATAGACAGTATGGATATCTAATAATAGATATTTCAAAGACTTTTACAACGACGTATATAAGACCATAGTAAGTTGGACCTACAATGGGTCAAAATCGGAAAAAATATTTTTTAACCCGAATTTTTTTCCACCAAAAAAAATTAAAAAATTTAGATATAATTATGACTGGCGTGTTTCAAAAATTGGTAGATATAGAATTGAGTTTCTATACTGTGAGCTAAATTTCCATTCAATTAAAGCAAGGACTTGTTACCCCGCCATATATCCTTTTCGTTAAAACGTTGTAAAATCGCTAGAACTTTGGAAGTTTTATATGATTCAACTAGGAATTTGTCAAAGTATGTACTGATAATATTTGTTTCGAATTGCATTGAAATCGCATTAGAAATAATAACCTTAAAAAACTAAAAAAAAATTACCATCGAACTTTGATAAATTCTATGTTTTTAAATGCGTTTTCAAAGTTATGGAAAATCGGTATAAAAGTGAATTTCACCAACAATTTTTTTTTCGAAAACCTGGAAAACGCATTTTCGTTTTCAAAGAATATTTTCTGACTTTCTGAATTTAGTTGCGCAAGTCTCTTGTGTTTGTAGATGTCAGAGGTAAGGTAGGGTTAAGGAGAAGAAAATTTACCAACTAAATAGTTTTTTTTCTTGTAATTTTGTCTTTCATATGCATTTAATAACTTAAAATAATATATTATTACCTTTTTACCTTTTAAAAACGGTGGTTTATTTCCTTTAAATACGGTTTACTTTCGATTGCAAATAAAAGCAGTTTAGAAACTGAATTTTTTGAGTTTTGTCTACCAGAATGTGTAAAAAACCCGATTTTGAAAAAAACGAGATACGAGATTTTAAAAAAAAAAACTTTTCCACATCGTATTGTTCTCATAATTTGTCATATTAATACTAAGAAAATGTTTAATAAAAAAAAACTAATTCATATAAATACCTATTTATTGTGTAACAAAACTGTTTGGTTTGTTGTTGTTATCTTTAGTTTAAAATTCCACTTTAATCCATTTAAAGTGTTTTTTTTTTTATTGAACAGTTTTTGTTTTATCAATTTTATGATCTATAAATCAATAAATATACGAGTACATAACACGTTGGAGCGAAATTTGTTTTAAAACTTAAATCCTGATTATATAAATAGCTGATATTTCTATACTAACAAGTGCAAAAATATAATTGATAAATTTAACAAAAAAGTAAAAATATTTCAATTTAGTTTTTGTTCCACAAACGTTTATCCAGTGCGACAAATTTTGTTCACTATCACTTTATTTTAAATAAGGCTGTTAACGCTTATATAACGTTATACCTACCAAGCTACCGTTACCGATAATGCAATTACCCCTTATTTGTAAAGTAGAAATTTATTTAAAATTTCTCCCTATATCCGCTCCTGCGGTAAGGCAATAAAATGTGTGTTTGACAATATGGTCATGATGGCCTGTCACCTGCCTAAATACCCCAACAATCAGGTTCTGAGACAGGATCTATTATCACAGAAGAAGTTACCACAAACGAATTGTTCCAGGTATCCTAACAATACTATGCATGTTTGCAATGGTGGAGTATAATATGCGAATTAGCTGTCAACTTAAATGTCATTTTGAAGGGTACAACAGCCATTTATTCTAACTTAGTTATTGAACATTGTAGTGTAAACAACAAAATTTTTATTTTGCTTCGAAAATGAGTAATTTTGCACCAACAAAGCGTCATATGTGGGAAGTTTTGATTTACTTCTTTAGTTTGAAAAAAAAAGTGCCGCTGAAGCACACCGATTGCTAACGTGCGAGAGATGGTTTGTGCGGTTCTGAAGTTGTGATTTTGACACGGAAGACAAAGATCGCCTAGGCAAGCCAAAAATATTTGAAGACCAAGAATTTAAGGAATTACTCCATGAAGATTGTTGTAAAACTCAACAAGAGCTTGATAAATCATTGGGAGCTACTCAATCAGCAATTTCAAAACGTTTACAAGCAGCTGGATTCATCCAAAAGCAGGGTAATTGGATACCATACGAATTGAAGCTGAGAGACATTGAAAGACGATTTTGTATGTCGGCAGTGCTGCTTGAACGCTATAAAAGAAAATAATTTTTGCCCCGAATCATAACATGCGATAACAAATGGATCCATTTCGATATCCCAAAGCGTAACAGATTGTACGCGAAGCCTGTCGAACCAGTTGAATCGACACCTAAAGCTAAAAATCCATGGCGCTATATTTGGAGGGATCAAAAGGGTCGTATCTATCATGAGCTGCTGAAATCTGGCCAGACCATCACAGGGAACCTGTACGGAACGCAACTGATTTGTTTGAAGCGAGCATTTGCCGAGAAACGCCCAGAATATGCGGCTAGATATGAAACCGTAATATTCCATCATGACAACGCTCGGTCACATTAAGCAATACCTGTTAAAAACTATTTAGAATGAAGTGGTTGGGAAGTTTTGTCTCAACCGTCTTATAGTCCAGAGCTTTCCCCGTCCGAATACTATTTGTTTAGATCGATACAGGACGTTCTTACTGGGATACGCTTCCCTTCAGAACAGAGTATCCGAAATTGGGTTGATTTGCCTAAAAAGATGAGCAGTTCTTTTGGATCGGAATCCATATGTTGCCAGAAAGATGGGAAAGGTCATAGCTAACAATGGCCAATATTTTGCATAAATCAAAATATTTTCTTTATTCGTTCTTGGCCTCAAAAGAGATGTCAAACGGGACTGGGTTTTACAAATCCCGGGATTCTGGATTTTAGAAATGTAATTCCCGGATTTTTCGGGATTTTAGTTAAACGTCAAAAACATCAAATTCAACAATAAAAACTATTTATGTCGTTAATGTAACAACAAATGTTTATAATATACTTCTTGGCTACGCCCATGTCCTATTTATTTAGAAATGCCAGATTTATTTCCAAAAAATTTTAATTCTTAGTTCATATTCATCGCAAATTTATTAATAAGCTTGTGTATAAGTATGTCAATGCAGCGGAGACCTGCTGCTCCCTGATTAAAATTAAAAAAGCTGGCTCCGTTTGGATTTGAAGCGTAATTGGTATTATAAGTATGATGAAATTTAGCTTTCTAGGTATTTTAAGAGCTTCAAAAATCTTACTAAAATGTCAAAAATCTCGGGATTTCCCGAATCCCGGAAAATTACGGTATTTTCGGGATTGGCATCCCTAGTGAGTAGTGCTTTTGGATCGGAATCCATATGTTGCCAGATAGATGGGAAAAGGTTATACCTAACAATGGCCAATATTTTGAATAAATTTATATTGTACAAATGTTTCAAAATAAAAGCTAAAAATTGCTTTTGATCACTACGTTTATATAAGAACGGTATCGGTAATAGATAGCGATATTCTTAAAGTTACAACTTCAAAAAATTATAAGTGTGTTATTTCGAAATTGATTTTAAAACAGTTTCTTTTATTTAAAAGTTTACCAAACAGAAGAAATTGAAAATCGGTTGGAAAATGCCTGCGTAACCGTAAATTTTATACCATTCACCTTTGTGAGAAGTGTATATATAAGTTTGTCATTCCGTTTGAAATTTCCACAATATAATTTTCCAACCCTATAAATTATATATATTCTGGATCCTTATAGATAGCGGAGTCGATGAAGCCATGTCCGTCTATCTGTCCGTCTGTCTATTGAAATCAACTTTTCAAAGCCCCCAAATAACATACATACATGATTCATACATCAGTATATCCGGAATTCTTCCGGCTCGGTTGCTATTTAAAATCGCAAAAATCGGTTCACACAAATGGCTGAGATATAAGGAAAAAACCAGGACAACCTCGATTTTTTACCTATTTTTGACCTATATCTGGATTACTAAGTCATTAATATAGACAATATGTATATCTAATGATAGATATTTCAAAGACCTTTGCAACGCTATAAGACCATAGTAAGTTGGACCTACAATGGGTCAAAATCGGAAAAAATATTTTTTAACCCGATTTTTTTTCGCTAAATATTAAAAAAATTGTTAAAAAACAAAAAAAATTTAAAATTTAAATTCGAAAAAAAAATTTTCAAAAAATTTAAAAAAACAACTGGGAAAAAAAATTTTATTTACCTAAAAATACATATTTAAAATTTTTATTTTGAAGTATAATTTGAAGGATGAAGGATTCGGCACAGCCGAATATAGCTCTCTTACTTGTTTCAACTAATTTAACTTTTCTAAGTACTGTGAAGTTTAGATTTCTAAGTATAAAAAATACCAACATTTCAATAGATTTGCACATAAAATTCGGCATTAATAATAAATAATAAAGAACAGATTTGACAGACTGTCAACATTGACCCGCTTTTATTGGAGAACCCTTTACATCTATGCTGTATAATATCTTCGAAGAAAAAATTATATTTAAAATAATACATATTTAATTGATATTTACATGTTTCCCAAGAAGTATTTTAATAGGAAAGTTTATTTTTATACTTTTAAATGTTAGATCAAAATGAGGATCGATAAAGATTGTTGCACATAAACTAGACAGAAATACATAATCACGAAATAATAGATCATTCCTTATCGATATTTACAAGCTCCATTAAATTAAATACTGAGGATGAAAACTATCATGCCCTCATAAAATACATCTATTTGAAGATAATTTTTTTTATGTGTAAAATTCATAACTAAACTTAATTATTTATATGAAATTTCAAGTTTAAATTTAAGTCTTGTTTGAATTTAAATGAAAACTTCTGTTTTTCATTGCAAATTGTGGAAATATTTAATTAGCATATACATATATAAATAATAAATCCCTTTGCAAAATTCTGCATAATATTAAAAAAAAACTTTTAAAATGAACTGCAATTTATTGCAAGAACAAAAATATAATAATAGAAACTTTACTCTTTCAAGGTGAACGTGTCGCGCCTTATGCTAACCCACCACAATACAACAGAAATACACAACACCACTGTTTAGGAACTCTATAAACAAAAGTCATTTTTGGAACTTAAACGTCAAGCAACAACAACAAAAAAAAACAGAGTACGTCGTTAAACGTCTAATTTCGTAACGAAATTTTCACATTCGTCTGAGAAATTCGTGCGCTAGTGATCGCACGTTAATTGAATTTTTTTCCCTCCCCAAATTGTTCAAATAATCGCCACTTTGCCGCGCGGACGTAAGTGTAAATCCACCACCTCCGGTAATATGGCCGCTACGGGAGGAGGGGGAGCAGCTGCTACAAGTGTTGTAGTTCTGGATCGTGGCAACAATACAACATGTACAATCAATTTGCATGGTAAGTGACGCCGCTAAGGCTAAAGTGGTTTTTGCTGTTAGATATTTTTTTTTTATATTTTATTTCATTTCTTATTATTTAGTTTTATTTAAATTTTGAATATTTATTTCAAGTTGCTATTATATTTGTATTAGTTGTTGTTGTTCTTGTATATTCGAGTTTAATTTCTATGACTCCGTTATAATTTTGAATTACTATTTCATTTTATGTTTTGTTTTTTTAATTCGTTAACTTCCTTCTTTTATTTCTGTTATTAAGTGTGTTTTTTCTGTAAGATTTATTAAAATTTTGCAAAGTTTTTTTTTGTTTAATTGTTGTTGCTGTTTTTGTGTATATTTGAATTGTTTGTGATTAATCATTATTAATTATAATAATTTTTTGCAAAAATATATACACAAGAGAACGTTGGAAAAAAAACAGACATATTTTTTTAATTTAATGCTAATTTTTTATTGATTAGATTCTGTTGTATTTTTGACGATTTAACTTTATTATACGTTAATTTATTTGTGTCTATCATGTGTTACTAATTATATAAGCATAACTGTAAATAGAATGCGAACCACAGGGCGGCAAAATTAAATTATTTTGTAATTAATCATACCTAACCTTCTGAAATTTGCTAACCTTATTTACCTAGAGAAGATGTGTTAAATTTTTTACAATTAGTGACGCCTTTAATTGTTAAAAACCAGTGACCTTTGACAAATTACTAACCGGGAGGTTATAAATGATCTAAATTTGGAAGACCATTGCGATTCACTTCAAGAGTCAGATTGGGAGAAAAAATGTTGCCATGCCTAAAAAGAAAAGAAAGAAGAAGAAAAGTAGTGTCTTAGAAATAGCAAAAAGAGAAACAAAAATAAAAATACAAATCGGCGTAAAGAGGGTAAAAGTGGTTACAGATTCGAATTCACCTTGGAATATCCTTTAAATAGCCAACCTATTCCCCTGATAAAACCAGCAACACTCCCAAGTTCATCTAGAAATCTAGTACCTAGCCATTTAAATCTATGACTCTGTAGTCTCGGGCAGCTGTTCATAATGTACTCTACTGTCTTCAACTTCTCTACATCGTCACACACTCTAAAAAAATCCTGTGTGCTATTATCCCATTTACCTATGAAGGACCCAATTGAACATTGACTGGTTATCACTCCTAGAATTCTTAGATAACACCAATTCAACCCAGTTAGTGTTTTGGTTGCCTTTACATCCAGTTTTGGCAAAAGGCTTTCGACACTTGACAATCCGTCCTACTATTCCAGGATTGGTTCGTAGAGTGCCGCAATCTTTCAAATCGACAAAGAGGAGGTCTTATTCGCCAGTCCATAATACTATGGTACAGATCTGAACCATGTCTGGTCAGTTAATCTCCTACATCATTTTCCTGTATGCTACAGTGCCCTGCTACCTAACACAATCTGATTGAGTAGTGTACTAATAACTCTTCAAGAGCTCTCCTGCAGTCCTCCACTATGCTAGAATTTATTATATGCAATTTTAGAGTCTTAAGTGCCGTCTGACTGTCTACATAAATTGTCACTACAGACCTCTCTGTGATGTGTGCTTTTATCCACTCCGTGACTTTTCAGATCCCGAAGATCTCTGCCTGGAAGACGCTGCATTCGTCAGAGAGTTTAATACCTTTGTCGACTATATAAACTCCGGATGCTGTACCAGAGTCCATATTGGATCCATCAGTGAAAACAGCACCCCTTTCGGACAGTTGATCATATCCAATCCATCCATCCCTACTGGGGAACTCTGCTGGCGGTGAGACACCGAAGTTAAAGGTCGCGACCCTATGATCCGAGATTCCCATAGGAATATTATCCTGGCTTATAAGACCATACAATATCTTAGTGTGACCTTCCCGCAATGGTTTTACTAACGAGGACTGAAATAGTAAGTTTCTTGACGCCATACTCTCAACATAATTCTCAATGTGTAGTTTGGTATATTATATCCAAGGCCGCTGTCAATGGCACCTGTTATACCTAGACATGCACACATTTAAGCTTTGTTAAGTATAATCATTGCCTCCCACCTCACACTACAACTATAAGTAATAATAGGCCTTACAACAGATGTATAGATCCAATTTATGATTCTTGGTCGAAACCCCAATTCTTGCCAATGGAGTTCCTGTGTGTATAGTAGGCATTAAGCCTCTTATTTAATCTCTCCTAAGTATTTATTTTCCATGATAATTTTTTATCAAGGAAGTTCCCTAAATACTTGGCTCCCCCTGATAAAATCAGCTCAACGCCTTCTAGTTTCGGCAAATTGAAATTCTTCATCTTGGTAAAGAGCACCAATTCTGTATTCAATGGGTTTACTCCCAACTAATTAGTTTCTGAACAGGACGGGATATCACAAAGAGCTTCCTGCATGATGTCACTGATAGTGGAGAGAAACTTTCCTTTAATCAGAATCACCACGTCATGCGTATAGGCGACTATCTTTAGACTCAAAGATTTTTACTGGCAGTAGCCATTAAAGAGAAGAAAGAACTCCACCTGGCTGTATGCCTCTGGTAACTTGTCTTTTGATTACTGTCCCCTAGGGTTGAGTTGATAATCCTGCTATCCAGTATTGAAACTATCCAAATCACCAGGAAGTCGTGAACCCTAAGTTCCTCTAACGAATCCCTAATAGCCTCTATCTTTGTTATTAAAGGCTACATCCAAAAACACAGCCAAAGTACATTCCCTCACCACCTCATGAAGCTCACTTTCAACAGACTTACCCTTAAGATAGGCATGCTGAGCGTTGCTAATGAGGTGAGTATCTATATTGCTCCTTAAATGTAGACCTATAAGTCGTTCCAGTGTCTTTAAGAGAAATGGCGATAGGCTAATAGGTCTAAAATCCTTTGGTTTCGAGTGGCTGGCCTTATCTGCTTTAGGTATGAAAATTAACTTAACCTCCCCCTAGGCAGGTATCTCATATCGAACTCTCAGGACAGGACAGCAAATGAGGCTCGCCTCACTAAAAAAGTCTTTATTTCTAAAAAAAATTAAACTACTCGTATACAATTGGCAATGAAATGTTAACTGGTGGTAACATAATTGGAATACGGTTTTCTTTTGGGATGAATCCAAATACAATTTCAGAGATACATACGCTGATAAATATATGACCCTAGTTTGGATATTATTTTAGCATGAAAGTGGAGATTCCAATGAAATATAAAAGTTTCTTAAGAATTCGCTTGGCCTACTAATTTAAATACGGGATTTACAATAGATGGTGTATATTTTGTACTCGGTTTTTGTTTTTAATAACTTATATTTAATTTTTAAGGGTAAATATCTGTCATTTATTCTCGCTTAGTTATTGAACATTATAGTGTAAACAACAAAGATTTTTTTGCTTCGAAGTTTTGCCGCTTAAGCACACCGATTGATCTCTGAAGAGTATGGTGAATGTGTTTCACCAGTTTCAATGTGCTGAATGTGTTTCACCAGTTTCGTTACAGAACGCTCTCTCTGGGATACGCATCACTTCAGAACAGAGTATCCGAAATTGGCTTAACTCGTTCTTGGCCTTGGATGAGCAGTTCTTTTGGCTCGGAATCCATATATTGCCAGAAAGATGGGAAAAGGTCATAGCTAACAATCGCCTATTTTGGATTTTGACCTATTAATTTAATATTTAGAACAGTTTCTATTGTATTGTTTGTACTGTATATCTTCGAATCTCAATGAAAATCAATTCAATTTCCACTTCCTCCCAGATTAGGTTTGTAAGGTTATGACAAAACCGGACCCAACCCTACCTAAAACTACCCTAAACTGCAAACTCTTAATTCTTCAAATATTTTAGCAATGTGTACCTACCTTTATATTCACTTATTTTAAACATAAATTGCTAAATTTTTTTGAAAACAATTTGGCCTATTTTCAAATTAGCTATGTATAGATACTGGTAAACGATAATTCAAAGTACAACTTGAAATAGTTTACGTTTGTTTAAATGTTCACATCTGTACTTACAGAGTACTATAGCGAGTGCGACGGACGGAGTACAAACGAGTAGGCATAGTTTTTGGTAACGAAAAATACAAAAAAAGAAATAAAAATATACTACAAATAATGTTCAAACAATGACTTTTTACATACAATTTGATTTTCTATGTTCTTTGCATAAACTACGCAAAATAGTTTGTTTTAATTTATTGAACATACACCTGATGACAATAAAAAGTTTGTATGTACATTAGTTAATCCAAGATCACATCTATAAAAATAAGTTTTGTAATGTGGTTCATAAATACCAAATATTACAATTAATTTCGTAGCTCCGATTTAAACATGAATATACACCTGAAGGATATTCACAATTTCATATCAGACCGCGAAATAGCAGCCTCAACTACATAGCCAATCATGTTAATCTCATATATTGGTACATATTTTAACGATTTCGGATCTTATTTTGCGAAAATGCTTGCAAATATGTATTGTTCCCAGTTTAAGTTAGTTTGAAATTTTTAGCTTTTTTTTGATACATTTGTACAATATAAATGTATTAAAAGTATTGACCATTGTTAGCTATGACCTTTTCCCATCTTTCTGGAAACATATGGATTCCGAGCCAAAAGATCTGCTAATCTTTTGAGGCCAAGAAAGAATCAAGCCAATTTCTGATATTCTGTTCAGAAGTGAAGCGTATCCCAGAGAGAGCGTTCTGCATCGATCGAAACAAATAGTACGGGGACGGGGCATGCTCTGGGCTGGCGGATGACGCAAAACTTTCCAAACACTTCTTTCTAAATAGTTTTTAACAGGTATTGCAGCATGTGGACTAGCGTTGTCATGATGGAATATTGCGATTTTATGTCTGGCCGCATATTCCGGTCATTTTTCGGTCAATCCTCTCTTCAAACGAATCAGTTGCGTTTGGTACAGGTTCTCTGTGACCAAACGCAAATACAGAGCATTACCTTATCGCTATGGATATTTGGCTTTGGTGTCGATACGGCTGGTTGGCCTGACTTCATCTTAAGCTTCGGGTTATTGTAATGAATCAATTTATCATAGCAAGAAATGATTCTGTGCTAAAATGGTTTTCTTTTATAGCGTTCAAGCAGCATTTCAGACATACAATATCGTGTTTCTCAGCTTCAATTTGTATGGTACCCAATTTGCCTGCTTTTAAATGAATAATTCTGCTTGCAAACGTTTTGAAATTGCTGATTGAGTAGCTCCCAATGATTTTGCAAGCTCTTGTTGAGTTCGAAAACAATCTTCATGGAGTAATTCCTTCAATTCTTGGTCTTCAATCTTTTTTACCTGGCCTGGGCGATATTTGTCTTCCGTGTCAAAATCACCACTTCTGAACCGCACAAACATCTCTCGCACGTTGATATCAAAGGAAGACATATTTACCATAAGCTTCGGTGAAATAAGAATCAAAAGATTTTAAACCACTGCAGTGGTTGGTATAAAGAGACCATCGACTGACAATTAATTGATTAGGATTTCTGTTTCTTATTTATACTCTACACCACCATAGTGGGGAGGGTATAATGCGTTTGTGCAGATGTTTGTAAAGCCCAAAAATATTAGTGTAACACCAACCTTAAATTATACCGATCGACTTAGAATCACTTTCTGAGTCGATTAAACGATGGTCGGCTGGCTGGCTGTCCATGTACAACTTGTGCGCAGAGTACAGGTCGCAATTTTGAAGATATTTCGATGAAATTTGGTACATGTTATTTTTTCGGCTCAAGGACCAAGCCTATTGAAACTGGCTGAAATCGGTCCATTATTTCACCTAGCCCCCATACAAATGTCCTCCCGAAATTGGTCTTCATCGGTCATAAATGTTTAATTTATATATGTATCTCCACAAATTCCGCTCCAAATAAGTTTTATATACACAAAATTCATGTCACCAAATTTTGTTACGATCGGTCCATAATTAGTCATAGCTCCCATATAGACCCGCTTCCAAAAATGTTGGTATACTCACAAAATTAAATTCTACATGTATTTTTTTTTTGTTACAATAACAAAACACATGTTAAATTTCCACTCAAAGTACTCGTTTGGATTAGAAAAACAGCGCATTAATCTGTAAATTGAAAGATTTGTATAAATATTTATGCCGATCTACGAATATTAACGACTTAATGCTGTAGTTTTTAAATATGTTTTCTGTTCTCTGGCTATTATTTTTTTATTTTTTAGCGATGTCATTATTTCAATTTGGACATATTTTCTTTAATTTCTCTTACGAATTACGGCGGGTTTTTGACTTGAAGATAAAATAAATCTAATCTAACGTTAATCTGCTTTGATGTTTTTAACAATATTCAAATGCGGATTTATATAAATATACAAAGCTTATAAATACTATTGAAATGTATTCTTTAATTGGGCCGAAATCCCGGCGGTACTGCAATACCGGGCCAACCCGTGACAGAAGTGGAGCAAGCCCCTAAACATTCCGTCTGATTACAAAAATCAGTTTAACATTTGTTGTCCTCCGATGGAGGATCTATCAGATGTTAAGCTGATAAGAACAGATACTACACTTTGATCTTAGCCATAAGGCCGAGAAGCGATAACTAAACACACAAAAAACATGCATCTTATGCTACAAATTGTATAAACTAAATGGGAATTATAAAGAAAAGTAACAAAAACAAAGATAATATTATTACAAATTCTTGAAGATAAAATCTGTAATTTAAGGGTAGTTTAGAAATCTTGGGAATTTGTTAAGTTGCTGTTATCTAGCAGAATGTGCAATGATATTGTTATTATTAATGCAGAGCTCATAGATGACAACTAGATAGGTAACTGAGAGACAAAAACCTAAGTCAGTTGTCAGAAACATAGAATAAACACATAGAACGGAAGGAGAGAGTAATATATATTGAAAAATTACTCTCTTTTCACACATACGGGTGATACAATAACAAAATACATGCAATACATTCTCATGAATTAGGTTTTTGACAACAGACTTAGGTTTTTGGCTCTCAGTTATCTATCTAGTTATTGTCTATGGTCAGAAACCTATTTCATGAGAATGTATTTTGTTATTGTATCAAACAAGTCCAATTTATTTACAGGTGTCTAGACACTCAATGAATAATATTTTGTATTAAATTTGCAAAAATATTGCATTTTTTCTACCTGTAAATAAATTGGCCTTGTTTGATACAATAACAAAATACATTCTCATGAATTAGGTCTCTGACATCTGACTTAGGTTTTTGGCTCTCAGTTACCTATGACCCCTTTCACACTAGGCAATTTAGTTGCGCAAGTCTCTTGTGTTTGTAGATGCCAGAGGTAATGTCGGGTTAAGGAGAAGGAAATTTTGCATGCTGTTTTGTTGTTGGGCAAGAGACTTTCGCAACTAAATTGCCTAGTGTGAAAGGGGTCTATCTAGTTGTCATCTAACAGCAACTTAACAAATTCCCAAGATTTCTAAACTACCCTTAAATTATAGATTTTATCTTCAAGAATTTGTATTAATATTATCTTCGTTTTTGTTACTTTTCTTTATAATTCCCATTTAGTTTATACAATTTGTAGCATAAGATGCATGTTTTTTATGTGTTTAGTTATCGCTTCTCGGCCTTATGGCTAAGATCAAAGTGTAGTATCTGTTCTTATCAGCTTAACATCTGATAGATCCTCCATCGGAGGACAACAAATGTTAAACTGATTTTTGTAATCAGACGGAATGTTTAGGGGCTTGCTCCACTTCTGTCACGGGTTGGCCCGGTATTGCAGTACCGCCGGGATTTCGGCCCAATTAAAGAATAAATTTCATATTTTATATTATAGGGGATAGTTTAAAGAAAATGAAACTGAATTCATAAATTTTCATATAGACTGGCTCTAAAAGTTTCGTCGGCGTCGTATTTTAAAAGCAGTAATTTTCAAACTGATTTAATCAGGAAAGTGTTTGGCAATGACTAAAAATGTTCTTTAACAATTACACTACTATACGAAATAAAATGTTTGAAAAGGGCTCCTCGTGCAGTCAGTTTTAGAGATATTTTCACTAGGAGCTCAACTTCGTAGATTTTAAAATCATGATCAGTTTTTTTTGGCTGTCGACTAGTGTTATTTATCAATAGGAAGTTCCAAATATAATGGAAAAGGAATGAAATAACTAAATGGAATAACTAAAAATGTCCTTTAATCTTTGTTAATACTTGAGCTTTTTTAAACTTTCGTTCGATTTGGTTTTCGACGACAGCATTTTATTGATATTTACTTATAAAGTATTCTACTTTATACCAAAATGTCTAAAATGTTTGTCATTGAATGTATTATTTTATATATTAAGCATAACTATAATGTAAAAACTTTAAATACAGGTACGTAAATACACATGTACTAATTGTACACATACATACTTATACAATTTTACTATGTATCCATTATGTGTGTAAGTACGCACTGCAAGATATAGATATAACTGTAGCCTATTTTTTTCTACACAGTACATATCGACAGAGACCTAAGATTTAAATCACTTCCCCAATTGTGTAAAAAAAAATATGTTTTCCATCATCAATATCTAGCACCGACTACGTATTATGTACCTATATTTTTGTATGCAGTGATGAGCAAAATTGTTGTAATCTGTTTTAAAATATATATTTTTAGTGAAATTTATAAACTAATACAATGGTTTATTAGAAGCTTGACTTCCTTTTTTTTAAATTGAAATTATTTTTATACTAATGAATACGAATGAACCTCTCGAATTGTTTCTCTGTACCAGGGATACAAAAGTTGAACGGTAGTACTTTATTTGATAATACCCGTATTTCATATTCAAAAGTACCGTAGTACTACCGAAACTCATTTGATAGTTTTTAATTTTTTTCAGTGGTTCATGTAACTGGACAAATGATTTTCTAATGAAGCTTAAAGGGCTTACTCATAATCAGTTTTTATACCCTTCACCTTCGTGAGAAGGGTATATATAAGTTTGTCATACCGTTTGTAATTTCCACAATATAATTTTCCGACCCTATAAAGTATATATATTCTGGATCCTTATAGATAGCGGAGTCGATTAAGCCGTCTGTCTGTCCGTCTGTTTGTTGAAATTAATTTTCTGAAGATATCCCAGATATCTTCGGGATCCATATCTTCAATAATTCCGTCAGACATGCTTTTGAGAAGTTATCTATTTAAAATCAGCATAATCGGTCCACAAATGGCTGAGATATGAGGAAAAAACCAGGACAACCTCGATTTTTGACCTATATCTGGATTACTAAGTCATTAATATAGACAATATGGATATCTAATGATAGATATTTCAAAGACCTTTGCAACGACGTATATAAGACCATAGTTAGTTGGACCTACAATGGGTCAATATCGGAAAAAAAAAATTTTTCACAAAAAAAAATTTAAAAAACAAAATAATTTTTTTTTAAATTTAAAAAAAAAATTTAAAATAACAATTTGAAAAATTATACTTTCGAGAAGTTTCCTATTTAAAATCAGCAAAATCGGTCCACAAATGCCTGAGATATGAGGAAAAAAACAAGGACAAGCTCGATTTTTGACCTATATCTGGATTACTAAGTCATTAATATAGACAAAATGGATATCAAATGATAGATATTTCAAAGACCATAGTAAGTAAGAACGAATCAATCCAATATCGGATACTTTGTTCCAACTTCCCGAGTGTTGTCATGAGCTTCATTCGCATATTCTGGGCGTTTTTCGGCCACTTTAAACGAATCATTTATTTTCGGTACAGGTTCCCTGTCATGGTTTGGCCAGATTTCAGCAGCTTTATCCCCGATTCCCGGAATTCCCGGGAATTAAAAACTGACAAAACTACAAATAAAACAAGTTATAACTCTATTTTTTTTTACAAAAAAGTGAAATTTTTTTTTATAGTTTTTCTTTTATATCTCGGCAATAATAGACCGCTAAAAAAGCATACAGAAAACTTCACGATCTAGAAATAAAGGTGAATAATCTTCAATTTTCAAGTATAGAATTGATTTTGGCCTTGAGAGGAAACACAGCAATAGTCGTCCTTGGTAACATTATAATGAGTGTGTTTTGCAGGTGTTGTATTATAAAAATTCAACTTTGAATCCTATAATTTGGAAATTTTCGAGATCAACATAAATTTTATCTCTTAACTATTCAGTTAAATGTATTGAATTCATTCCTTTTACTAAAAGGCTTAAGAAATTTTCTTTCAATTCATTTTGAAAATGATTAAAAGCTAAAGAATTAGATATTCGGAATGGATTTATGAATGAATTTTTTTAATTACGGATTAAGATTTTAGTGAATTAATCTCAAATTGAATTAATTAATACGAAGCTCTACACCCAGAGAAAAAATGAACACATCCGTGTACGATTTGACACCATTCGGTGTCAATAGTGTATCAACCCCGTATGTGCACAAATTGTACACGAACGGTGTCAATTTGACAACGAAAATATGACACCATTCCGTTGCGGAATTGACACCATCCGTTGTCGATTTGACACCGTTCGTGTACGATTTTATAACAGACCGTTGACAATTTGTCACCGTTCGTGTACGATTTGACACCAGACCGTTGTCAATTTGACACCATAAGTTGTCGACTTGATACCGTTCGTGTACGATTTGACACCTGAAAATGTTTCCTTTCTATTTTTTTGGTAATTAATATAAATAACAATTTCTTTATTTTTACATTTTTTTAATACAATACTTATAAATACTTAAATATAAAAACTATAAGTTTCCATTTGGCGTTGTATGTCGTCACTGGATTCGGTGGTCTTCTCTGCCTGGATCTTCACTGACTGCACTGCCTGGATCTTCATCTGCATCAACACAAATTCACAATCAAACATAATTACACTTTCTTTTATATTTTGTTTTTTTAACCATTTATTTGCATCACTATTACCCTTTATTATTTATTAAAATATTTTAAATTGTTTAATGTAAATAAAATTAAAACACACTTATAAAAAGAAACTCACGTTGAAATGCGTCGCAAATAATTTAACAACATTGCGTTGTCGATTCGTACCCGTTTGTTTACAAATTGTAAACGTACGGTGTCGAAAAAAGTGACACTGTATGGTGTCAAAATGACACCAACCGTTGTCGATTTTGCAACGTCGTTTTTCCCTCAGTGTATATATAATGATTATAACATTAAGTTTTTATATGAAATTTTGATATAATATTCATAGTTTATATATTGTTATTATATATTTCGTGTACCCGGAAATGTAGAGAAAAATTTTACCGATTCCCGGGAATCAAAAAAGGTCGGGAAATTAAAAACCCTACTCATAATAGATATCTCCATTTTGGTCCCACCAAATATACCGCATTAGCTTATTTAGTGCCATAGATATTTGGCTTTGGTGTCGATTCGTCTGGTTGGCAGGCCTTCACATACGATCTCTTACACTTCGGTTTATCTTAATGGTTCCATTTTTCATCGCATGTAATGATTTGGTGCAAAAATTATTTCAGGGATCGTAACGGTTATCAAAAAACCTATTTTATAACAGTTATTTTGTGACTTTAGTATTAAAAATCCATCTAAAACAGTTATTATTCAATGTAAAAATAAAAGTTCACTCTTAAAAAAAGAGTTTTATTTTTTCCATCAGAAAAAAAACTCATTTGAGGAGTCTTATTTTTCCCGTCAGAAAATTAAAGTCCTTTTATGTAAATTGACACCTAAAGCTTGCCGCTGGTCAGATCATTACAATTTGTAAAGCACCTTGCATTGCAATTGAATAAATTGTCATTAAAATAAAAATAAGTGGGATTTTTGATTTGCTATTGCTATGGTATCAATACCAATTATTAAATTGTTGTTATTTATTTTTCTTAAACAAATAAATTACTACATTCATTATATCAGATAGACTCAATAAAGAAAAATACTGAACAAAAGTAGAAAATAATCGAAAAGAGTTTTATTTTCAGACGGATAAAATAAAACTCCTTAAATCACTTTTATTTTCAGACGGAAAAAATAAAACTCCTTAAATGAGTTTGTTTATGACGGCTGTTTAAACTCTTTTTTTAAGAGTTTCATGGAAACTTTTATTTTTAAGTTAAAAAATAACTGTCAACTGTGGAGTTGAGATCATTATACCCTACACCACCATAGTGGGGAGGGTATAATGCGTTTGTGCAGATGTTTGTAACGCCCAAAAATATTAGTCTAACACCCACCTTAAAGTATACCGATCGACTTAGAATCAATTTCTGAGTCGATTAAACGATGTCCGTCCGTCCGTCTGGTCGGCTGGCTGTCCATGTAAACCTTGTGCGCAGAGTACAGGTCGCAATTTGGAAGATATTTCGATGAAATTTGGTACATATTATTTTTTCGGCCCAAGGACCAAGCCTATTGAAACTGGCTGAAATCGGTGTATTATTTCACCTAGCCCCCATACAAATGTCCTTCCGAAATTGGACTTTATCGGTCATAAATGTTTAATTTATATATGTATCTCCACAAATTCCGCTCCAAATAAGTTTTATATATACAAAATTCATGTCACCAAATTTTGTTACGATCGGTCTATAATTAGTCATAGCTCCCATATAACCCGCTTCCGAAAATCACTTTAACGTGCATAAATCGCTTAAAAATGTTGGTATACACACAAAATTCAACATAGTTACCTTTAATATAGACATAAATCACACGACCTAATTTCATGGTGATCGGTCCATAATTGGTCATAGCTCCCATATAAGGCCCACTTCTAAAAATCACTCAAAAATATAAATTACTGAAATTTTAAAAGAAAAATGTTTTTGCTTTTTACTTAGTGTAGGGTATTATATGGTCGGGCTTGACCGACCATACTTTCTTACTTGTTTGGTATTGAAAATGGGCAATATCAGTCCATGATTACAAATTTCACCCCGGATTACTGTTTGAGCAGTCATAAATTTGTTGATTCTATTTTTGGTAGGGACTTTCTTTCTCTGTTGTAATTTGACTATCTCTTGTGATTTTCGTTTTTATATTGATATTCTCACTGTTGTTTACACGCAAAGTATATTTATACAAGTACATGCAAGTGATCAGCTGTTTATTTCATTTTCCTTTGAAAATACTTGTGAGATTGTCAAAATTTTTTACTTTGTTGTTTTTATACCCTTCAGCTTCGTGAGAAGGGTATATATAAGTTTGTCATTCCGTTTGTAATTTCTACATTTTTCATTTCCGACCCTATAAAGTATATATATTCTGGATCCTTATAGATAGCGGAGTCGATTAAGCCATGTCCGTCTGTCTGTCTGTCTGTCCGTCTGTCTGTCTGTCTGTTGAAATCAATTTTCTTAAGGCCCCAGATATCTTCGGGATCCAAATCTTCAACAATTCTGTCAGACATACTTTCGAGAATTTTGCTATTTAAAATCAGCAAAATCCGTCCATAAATAACGGAGATATGAGCAAAAATCCGAGACAACCTCTGAAAATTTCATCAAAAAACACAATGTATTGCATGCTTTGACAAAAAAACAACAAAACGTATGCTTGGATGTGCAAGCTTTGTGTATTTTGTTTTTTTTTTTTGTGTTTTGTTTCTTTTGGCGTTGTTGTTGTTTTTTATACAACTAAAGTTTAGTTTGGTTGTGTGTTGGTTTTTTTGACAAAAAAACAACAAATCGTATGTTTGATTGTGCATGCTTTGCGTATTTTTTTTTTTTTTGTGTTTTGTTTCTTTTGGCGTTGTTGTTGTTTTTTATACAACTAAACTTTTGTTTGGTTGTGTGTTGGTTTTTTTGACAAAAAATCAACAAATCGTATGTTTGAATGTGCATGCTTTGCGTATTTTGTTTCTTTTGTCGTTGTTGTTGTTTTTTATACAATTAAACGTATGTTTGGATGTGTGTTGGTTTCATTGGCTTGCGTATTTTGTTTTTGTTTTTTCTTTTGGTGTTTTGTTTCGTTTGGCGTTGTTGTTGTTTTTTGTGTTCTTGATAAATACGCTGAAAGTGGGCAATGTACATACATATATACTAATTATAAAAAATAATAATGCATCCACAACAAAGGTGAAGGGTATATGAGATTCGGCATAGCCGAATATAGCACTCTTACTTGTTCTTTCTGTGTTTGTCAACAGTTTTTGACAATTTCACCAGTTTTTACACAAACAAAATGAATGTTGTTTTTTTATTGTTGATTTGTTGTAGAGTTGCATGTACTTGTATAAATATACTTTGTGTGTTTTTAATTTCCCAACCTTTTTTGATTCCCGGGAAACGGGAAATTTTTTTCTACATTCCCGGGTACCCGGCTATTCCCGAAATATATAATGATATGTACTATAAATTATTAATATTAAAGCCAAATTTCATATAAAATGTTAGTGTTATAATTATTAAATATCAGAGCTTCGAATTAATTAATAAAATTTGAGCTTAATTCACTAAAATCTTAATCCGTAATTAAAGAATGTCAGCCTTTCATTCCATAAATCCATTCCTAGTATTTAATTTTAATTAATTTTAAAGTAAATTAATAACTTTGAAAGATTCAATTTTTGTTAAATCAAATCATTTATAAAATTAATTGAATAAATTGTCTTAAGCCTTTTTGTACTAGATTTGAATTGAAGAAAAATTTAAACACTTAATACATTTTTGAAGCTATTTTGTTATGGATTTGAAGAAGAAATTTAAAGAAATTAGAATGATTCAATAAGAAATAAATTCTATAAATACTAAATTCACTTTTTAAATTTTCATACGAAAAACCCCAAATAAATAATAATAATACACGGTCTATTATTGCGGTCTATTATATAAGCAAAAAACTGTAAAAAACTTTTCACTGTTTTTTGGTGAAAAAATAGAGTTCTAACTTTTTTCTATGTATTTTCGTCAGTTTTTAATTCCCGGGATTCCCGACTAAAAATCCCGGGAATCGGGTAGTGAAAAATTGGAAACATTCCCGGGAAATTTGTACCGGGAATTCCCGGGATAAAAACCCTACACGTAAATGATCATGTTCGGCCTCTGTTGGCTATGAGTGCCGACAACTGCCTTTGAGACATGTAACAGCTGGGAGCCAGAACTGTATAATGTGGAGGCATGAGAAAGTAATTAATTGTGAATAGACCCCATTATTGTGAACATCCTATTACACTGACTTTTGGAGAAGGTAACTATAACCTTCTCAAACCGATCTTGCCAAATTAATTCGCATACTTTTGATCCCCACTGTTTGTGTATGCGTAAATGTTGATTTTGTTGTTGCTGTTGGTTTTTGATATTTCGTACATAAATACGAGTATGTTTTTTTTCGAAGTTGTGTGTCATTATTTTAGCTTTTACTATTTTGTATATTGTTAGAAACTATAGAAAAAATATTGAAAAAAAAACTTGTCCGCCGTTGTAGTTAGTTTTTTTTTTTTGGTTTTATTATTTCTTAAAAATTTATTTTGTTCAATACATGTGTACGAATTACTTGTACTTGTTTTGTGTTTTTTTTTTTTGTTTTACGTGGGTCGGTATCTTAGAGCGTAATTGTTTGAAAAGTAAGTAAGTATAAGTACAGTGTCTATCTACTTTTTACATACATAGTTGATCATAGATCAGTACACTCACACACAAGCACTGCACTCATGAATTGTTATGTACTTGTATGAGTAAGTGTACTTGTATGAGTAAGTGAGTGAGTGAATTTGTTTTATTATTCATTCATTTCTTCAATTCAATCGCGCTTTCATTGATTCAATTCATGTGTTTCTTGTCATTTGGATACGATTGGAATCAATGAACTAATTTTTTTTTTGATTTCTAATGGTGTCGATTGTTATCATGGCTTGTAAACAGCATCCACGTTTTTTTTTTTTTTTTAACTTGCTATTTGCAGCCAGAATTTAAATGTGAGATCATTTTCAGCTAAAATGAGTATTTAATGAACAGTAAACGATTCAAAGTCTGCAGTTTAGTTAAGACTTGATTTCGAAATCAAATCGGGTCAATATTGAAATATAAAGCTGATGTTTAACGAACCATCTCCACACAAAAATTCCTAGATAAGCATACAGCCTAATAATTATATTCTTTAATTAAAATTTTCTCTAAAATGCCAAACTTAAGCAGAACAAGTAAGAGAGCTATATTCGGCTGTGCCGAATCTTATATACCCTTCACCTAATTATACTTCAAAATAAAAATTTTAAATATTTAAATTTTTTTCCAGTTGTTTTTTCGAAATTGTTTTTTTTAAATTTTAAAAAAATAATTCTTTTAAATTTTAAAAAAAAAATTTAATTTTTATTTTTTTTTTAATATTTAGTGAAAAATTATTTTTTGGTGAAAAAAAAATCGGGTTAAAAAATATTTTTTTTTTCGATTTTGACCCATTGTAGGTCCGTCCAACTTACTATGGTCTTATACACGTCGTTGTACAGGTCTTTGAAATATCTATCATTAGATATCCATATTGTCTATATTAATGATTTAGCAATCCATATATGGGTAAAAAATAGGTCATTTGTGGACCGATTAAATAGCAACCGAGCCGGAAGAATTTCGGAGAGATTGATGTATGAATCGTGTATGTAAGTTATTTGGGGGCTTCGGAAAGTTGATTTCAACACACAGACGGACATGGCTATATCGACTCAGCTATTTATAACGTTTCAGAATATATATACTTTGTGGGGTCGCAAATGAAAAATGTAGAAATTACAAACGGAATGATAAACTTATATATACCCTTGCCACTCATGGTGAAGGGTATAAAAATGTTAGGTCGTGGTAGAAAAAGATACCAATAGGTTAAAAATTGTCATGAAACTGTTTTACCCCTGTCTATTAGAGTGCTCCAAAAAAATAAAATTGCGAATTTTAGAATGGTTCTATGTATTGTAGAAACACGTTGTGTAAAATATTAGGATGATATGATAACGCTAACTGGTGCCGCAACGACGCTGAATAGGTTAACGGTATCCTACGAAGACAAAAACTCATATACAAGTAAATATGGACATATTTTAAGTAAAAATGTACTTTTATTGTAATATTTATCAAAATATGTTAATTTTGTTTCTACATTTCTTGTTCTAGTGGCCTGAGACACGTTAATGGCCTGGCGATTTTTTAATAACTTTAACATTTTTAACCAATTTTTGTCTTTTATATCATATTAGAACGACAATTACGTGTACATTTCGATTCTTTTAAATTAAATTACAAAAGTAATTTTTTAATCCCAACATTTTTACAAAAACTGAAAAAATTGCATTTTCCCCTTGTAAATGCACCTCAAAACTTCAGCGTCGTTGCGGCACCAGTTAGCGTTATCCTATCATCCTAATATTTTACATAACGAGTTTCTACAATACATAGAACCATTATAGAGGGGGGGCGGCCTGTATCTACAAAATTTTGTTCGTCCATACAATCTTGGAGCACTCTACTGTCTATACTTGACAAATATTTATCATAACAATTTTGTTGACAATACAAAGTTGTCTAACAATTTTGTCATAACGAAGCAATAATACTAACAAATGGGGACTATAACTGATAATTTTTAATCTTGACAACCATTTTGACGTTTATCATGATATAAATTTATCAGGTATAGACAGTTTAGTTTGTTTTGGTACAATTATGACGGTTTCATATTTAAAATATCGTCAACATGAAGTTTCCAATGTAATCGAAAATGGTCAAAGTTGTTTTCCTAAAAAAGCTCAAATGTTAACCAGTAAAGAACATTTTTAGTCCACCCTTCCAAGTCTTTCTTAACTTTAACCGTTTTCGATAAAAGCAAACGCAATCAATTGCAATCCTGTTTAATATATGGTTGAATTGAAAAAAATCCACTGTAGTTTCCATATATGTACTCGATATTCAACACGACTCATCCAAATTAAATTTAATCGGCACAGAAATTAATGATTTTAAAATACTTTTATGTGCTGTTTTTCTATAGCGAGTGGACGTTTTGAGTGGACGTTTTAGATGTATTTTGTTTTTGTTACAATAACAAAACACATGTTAAATTTCCACTCAAAGTACTCGTTCGCTATAGAAAAACAGCACATTAATGTCATTTAAAATCTCCATTTTCCATCACTTGAAACAAGAGAAGTCGGTCAAGTAACTTTTGAAATGTATTCTTTAATTGGGCCGAAATCCCGGCGGCACTGCAAGACCGGGCCAACCCGTGACAGAAGCGGAGCAAGCCCCTAAACATTCCGTCTGATTACAAAAATCAGTTTAACATTTGTTGTCCTCCGATGGAGGATCTATCAGATGTTAAGCTGATAAGAACAGATACTACACTTTGATCTTAGCCATAAGGCCGAGAAGCGATAACTAAACACACAAAAAACATGCATCTTATTCTATAAATTGTGTAAACTAAATGGGAATTATAAAGAAAAGTAAAAAAAGTAAGATGTTGTTAAGACAAATTCTTGAAGAAGACTTTTTTGTAAGGTAGTAGAAAAAACTATGTATGGGAAAACAAAAACAACACTCGTAAGTGTGATTATTTTGAGTATTTTTTTTTGTTTGAGTTTTTTTCTAGTTTCCGCTCTATGTTTCTCTATAATGGAAAACATTTCAATCTGACGCTTACAAAAATTTCCCTTTCAAAATATATTTAAGACGACAACATCATATCAATTGTCCTTTATTGGTACAATTCGAGCCCAAAAATTAGAATGGTATGCCAATGACCCATTTGGTACAATTAAATAGATATTTGAGGCTGCACGAATATTCGCCCAAGGCAAAATGGAAGTATATTTTTTGCATGATTCCATATTCTATAAATATTTTTGATAATTCAAAGAAAAAGTCAGTTTTGATACAGAGTCGAAAAAGTAAAATTTTTAATGAATTTTTGTACAATTTGTAAATTTTCATTTGCCATCCTCGCCTCAAAATTATTGGTCAATTCACAAGGTCTCTTATCATGTCATATTGTCATAATGTCCTAATATTTCACAATGGTTTCGACTGCTTTTCAAGGAAAAAATGGCCTAAAATAATACTACTCTGTATGCTATATTTATTGTGTTATCGTAATCAACCAGTAGACACCTGTGCCGAATGCCTAAGGGTCGGTTAAGCCGAACCGCCGAGTCGTGATATATTAGGACATTATGACAATATGACTGATAAGAGACCTTGTGAATTGACCATATGTTTCTAGGCAAATACCACTGAACAATTATTTTCAAAATATGCGATAATTGTGCGAAACAAATTATTTGTTTAACGAACCAATAATCTTTTTCGCAAGATTAGGTACAGGTAGCATTTTGTAAATCATCCAAATTAAAAACTACCCTTAATATCTCTAAATATTTTTGCAGATGTTATTTCCCTTCTTTTTATTTATTTATATCATTTCTTTGTCTTTATAATTCCCATTTAGTTTATAAAATTTATAGCATAAGATGCATGTTTTTTGTGTGTTAGTGATCGCTTCTCGGCCTTATGGCTAAGATCAAAGTGTAGTATCTGTTCTTATCAGCTTAACATCTGATAGATCCTCCATCGGAGGACAACAAATGTTAAACTGATTTTTGTAATCAGACGGAATGTTTAGGGCAAAGTATAACAAGTAGTCCAACTCTTTGACAGCAGTACCTAACTATAAGCATGTGTTAGTGAAAAAGTACCTAAGTCTAAATATGTGTTAGTAACAAAAATGTATATGTGTTGGTGCCCTTTGAATTTTCACCAGACACACAGAGTTCTAAAAAAATGTTTAAATTTTAATTTATTTAAATTTTGTTCTATTTTCAATACCAAAAATTGAAACTCTGTTCTATATTTTAAAACCTACCACAAACAAAATAAAACGTCAAAATTAATAAAAAAAATATTTTTTAGTTTGTGCGAAATGGACGTGCTTCGGAAAAGAAAAAGTGCTAAATGTGTTGAAAAAAATTATAAAATAATGTGTGTTAGTGAATTTACGCGTATCAAACTATATTTATTGGACAATTTATAGTTAAAATTTCGAGACTTTTGATGTGTATAATTCTCTCACAAGGGTGTTGAATTTACACAGTACCCGTATATGTGAGAGAGTAAATTTATAAAATAGAGAGTTGGACTACTTGGTATACTTTGGTTTAGGGGCTTGCTCCACTTCTGTCACGGTATTGCAGTACCGCCGGGATTTCGGCCCAATTAAAGAATACATTTCAAAAGTTATATTTAGTAGCGCCTACTTGAGCGACTTCTCTTACAAAGAATAACAAGAAGGGAAGCCTCTCATTTTTTCTACAACAACAACTTCTCTCTCTTCTCACATACAAGTAGTATGTAAATTCAACACACTTGAGAGAGAGATTTAACTTCAAAACTTTTTCTTGAAAATTGCACAAAATTGCAATTCTAACACACACTTTCACCATCACATAATATTTTTATTATTTTTTTCCACACATTTGAACCATTTAAATAACCGAAAAGCGTATATTTTGCACAAACGAAAAAAATATTTTTTTAATTTTTTTGACATTAATTTTTTGGGGGTTGAAATAAAAACTAAAATAAACACATTTGTAAAATTTCGTATTGGAAATTAATAAAAAAATTTTAATAAACTTAATTTTTGCAGAAATTATGGAATAAAAAGCGGAAAAATCTTTTTAAAATACCTCTCCAGATCAAATATCATTCAAATAATTTGAGAATTGTTTGAATTTTTGTAATAAAATTTTGTTATAATTTTTAAGGTCGCTTTTTTACAACTCTGTGTGTTTGAGGAGTGTGGTGAAAGTGGTTTGAAAACTAATACATATAAACAAAATGTTACCAATACATGCATAGAGTTAGGTTTTTTATGACAACCGACTTAGGTTTTTTTTGACAGCGTTTCACTTCTTGTTATTATTCTTTGTTCTCTTGTTTCAAGAGATGGAAAATGGAGATTTTAAATGACATTAAAAGTATTTTAAAATCATTAATTTCTGTGCCAATCAAATTTAAATTGGATGAGTCGTGTTGAATATCGAGGAAACTACAGTGGATTTTTTCAATTCAACCATATATTAAACAGGATTACAATTGATTGCGTTTGCTTGTCATTATTAATTTTGTCATTAATTAAAACAATAGAGAAAATTAAAAAATAGAAGATTATCGCAACAAATCATACTGAGTCTATAACAATGTGCAGCAGTAGTTTGGCTCATCACCACGCCCAGGGCGATTAAATGCCACTTTAAATTTCCATTTGCCTACCAGCGAAGGCTGATAAATCCTTAGTGGATAAACTAATCATCCATACGCATACATTTAGGACGCTTTTATAACTTTTCGGCGAACGTCATCAAATAATCTCGACGAAGAAGAGCAGATGGAAGCCGAAACAAGCCGAACTGGGGATCTATATGAAAAGACAATATGAACTTGTTAACCGTACAATGACATCTGGAAAACCAATGAAGAACGGATATATTCACAAATTTCCCTGACAATTCAGAATTGTTTAATTCCACAAAGACTCTAAAAAATAACAACTCACCTGGTTATGAAGGGGAATTTCGCATTGATTCGACAGAATCTCACGAAGTTATATGGTCTGGTCTGTCATGTCTCATTAAATTTATATTTGGGGAAGTAAACTTCCGAATCCTACATGAAAACCAGTTCAGTCGTAGGATTCTTCTATTTAAAGTTAGTAACCCTGTTCCGCAGGGCTGCGTTATGTCTTCATTGCTCTTCAACATTGTTCTGAACATAGTCATGAAAGAAGCCCTTGTAGAAGAATAAGGTGTCTGTACTCGGCTGAAGAATCTACCATTACACGGACTTATGGAAAATGCTAGAAAATATTGCTCTAGCCTTGCAACGGCAGCATTAAGGGTAAACGAAGTCACGGTTTGGCCCGGTATTGCAGTACCGCCGGGATTTCGGCCCAATTAGAGAATCAATTTCAAAAGTAATTAAAGCATCCTAAAGTAAACATTTTGCGTACATGCAGTGTTTTTTAAAGAACATTTTGTATATAACACTATTTTTATAGAATACTGCGATTTGAAGAATGTTCCTTGTAAAGAAATTTTAAAAGAAAAATTCATATGAATTTGGTTTCAAACATAGTCATTCCAATTGACTTAAGACTAGAGTATCCAAAACCGAAACCTGTTTTTTTATTGCTGTAAACTCGATCAGTTTCGGTTATCTTTAATTTTTCGGTTTTTAGACAAAGGTTTTTTTAATACTGTTAACCGGTTTTAACGAAATATATCTTTTAAAACTTATCTGAATATATTTATGAAAAAACTTTTATTTGTATTAAGTTAAAACTTAAACCGTTCAATATAAAAATTCGCAAAAATATGTAAATTTATTTAAATATTGTACAAATTCATTACACTTTAAAATATTGTCATATTAATCGGTATTTATAAATTGTATCCACTTTTTCCCGAAATCCTCCCATTAAAGATTTTATAGTTGTTTTATATTTAAAATCCTGGTGTACCTTTCCTGTGTTCTTGAATTCATTTTCTACAAGAGTCCAATACCTTTACACAGGCCGAAGTTCTGGCCTCCCGTGGTAGAAAATTGACATTATTGTTTGAGTACCACTCAAGGGCCTTTTTCCACAGCGGCATGATCGGGCCAGAAATAGAAGGCACTCTGTGCTGTTTTAGGAAAGGTAACACTCCGTAATATATATTTCAGTATTTATCGTGACTGATGTCACAAATTGTATTGTTCTTCGTCCATCAGCCACATAAAAGTCTTGACAGGAAGTTGTGAAAAGTCTGTCAGTACATAAGTTTCATCATCCATTACACAACAGGTGTATTTTTTTTTTGCTCGTTCTTTTGCTTCTAAATTCATTACCGTATTGCGATCTGGAACTTTATACGACTTCAACCCAGCATTAGTTCTGGCTCTGCGTACCAAATAATCATATCATTTAACTTTACAAGCTGCTTTTCTGATAGAAGTGTTCGGTGCTCTTCGAAAGAGTTGTTCGACTTCTTTGGCCTTACCAATATCTGTTAGACCTGTTCTTCTTCCTGATCCAGGTTTTCATTCAATGTTCAAGTCTTCCTTGTACTGTTTAATAGCTTTTAAAATAGTGTGACGTTGAACCTTCAGATCATTTGCTATTTTTCAATTTTCAATGAAAATGTGTATATGTTCCAGGAAAAATTTAAGAATTTGTTCTAAATTAAGTAAATCTAGAACCGGTGCTAACAGATACAGTTTTAATTACTGAAGTGCAACCTTGGAACTAGTGATGTCACCATTACTTTTGGAACCTTTTCAAGAAATATTGTTGTGATTCTATAATATTTATAATAAGGAGTTGTTAAGGAACTAGTTCTTTGGTAATTAGTTCCTCACTTCATCAATAACAAGGACACATCTATATATATAAAAATGAAATGGTCCATGTATGTAATGACATCACGTGAAAACGGCTGGAGCGATTTAACTGATTTTTTTTGTAGTCGATTCGAAATTTTCAGGAGATGGTTTGTAAAGAAAAAACCATCCTCCTTTTCACTCCTCATTATTCTCAATAATTAGCAAATAGCTACCGGGCGAATTGTCGATTTGTTCAGCTAGAAGTATATATAGCTTCGAAACAACTTCTTAAAATCGTTTTAAAAAAAAATTTATAAAATAAAAATCAATCAAAAATTAAATACATTTATTTTTTTCGAAATAGAAAAATGGATTTAAATCAGAGATCGAAAATAACTCGTCCATATACCAAAAAACCCAAATTGTGATTTATATTTTTGTGATAAAAATAAATCACTGAAAATAACAGTTATAGAATGATTTTCATTTAAATGGTTTGGTATGACCTTTATTAGTTTTTGTTGTTTTTTAATGGTTTGGTGTGAGATAAACAATTCATTTGTTCTTGTTCTTAATAACTGTTACTTTCTCTTTTATTTACATACAATAACATATTATTAGTAATTTTTAACAAATTATGGAAATAATATGATAAGTATGAAGTAATGAACTCTGATTAACAGAATTGCGAATTTTTTTTTAATTGTTATTAATCTTTTGATATATTTTATATATTTAAGCGTTGATTTGCATCAAATGCATTTTTGCGATTTATTTTTCATGTTCGCAAATAAAAGTCACAAACTGATCTTTACGAAAAAAATAAATTATTAATCACTCATCCAGATTATTTGTGTTTGTTTATTTTCTGTTTCTCTCAATCCCAATCCTAAAATGTTCTCGAATAAATCACTCTCTCAGTGATATATCACAAAAAATTATTTTTAAATGGCTGCGAATGAGAATTTACCATTGAAATGAAAGCGAACCCGTTATTTTCGGTCTCTGATTTAAATATTAACTTATTTTTATGTACAACAGATCTCAAAGGATTTGAACCACGAATGTACCGGTAACAATGATAATTTAAAATATCGTGTTCAGAATATATTCACGTTTATTTTTTTTATCTATCAAATATAACGATTTTTTCCAGTAAATTTTCTAATTATAATAACATAGTTCAAGAACTCTTTTATATGTTCTCTAAAACTTCCGTAGAAGCAGTTCCGAGTATGACAATTTTGAACCATAATCATCGTTTAAAGAACATTGATCTAGAACGAACAACTCTATAACGATTTCACGGATTTAGGAACAGGCAATATATTAAACTTATTGCTAAATATAATTTCTGATATAAGCAAATGTTTTAATAATATCTAGAAAATTATAAAATTACCGTAATTGCTGAGCATTTCCTAGAAGAAAATTATAAAAGTTATAGTTTCGATGTTAAATTTAGTGCCACCAAAGTTTTTCAAAAGACACTAGGCACTAACTCGAACATTTTTTGCGTCGAACATTTTTAGAAGCACTAAAAACAGTGCTTACTTAAAGCACTAAGTTGAGAACGCTGAATGTAATTAAAAAAATAATAATTTGTAGGACCAAGGATAAGTTTTAGATGGAATAGTGTAACATTTGAAATTTATTCTTAAATTGGGCCGAAATCCCGGCGGTACTGCAATACCGGGCCAACCCGTGACAGAAGTGGAGCAAGCCCCTAAACATTCCGTCTGATTACAAAAATCAGTTTAACATTTGTTGTCCTCCGATGGAGGATCTATCAGATGTTAAGCTGATAAGAACAGATACTACACTTTGATCTTAGCCATAAGGCCGAGAAGCGATAACTAAACACACAAGAAACATACATCTTATGCTATAAATTGTATAAACTAAATGGGAATTATAAACTCAAAGAAACCCTAGAATGAAAAGAAAAGAAAAATGGCATTTGCAATATCTTTAGTTAAGGGTAGTTTTTAATTTGAATGTTTCACAAATTTTAGGTACCTTACATAGATAAATATTAGAGTGCTCCAAGATTGTATGGACGAAAAAAACTTTCTAGGTACAGGCCGTCCCCCCCTCTAGAATTGTTCTATGTATTGTAGAAACACGTTGTGTAAGATATTAGGATGATAGGATAACGTTAACTGGTGGCGCAACGACGCTGAAGTTTTGAGGTGCATTTACAAGGGGAAAATATGCAATTTTTTCAGTTTTTGTAAAAATTTTGCCATTAAATAATGACTTTTACAATTTAATTTAAAATAATCGAAATGTGTACGTAATTGTCGTTATAATAAGATATAAAAGACAAAAATTGGTGAAAAAATGTTAAAGTTATTAAAAAATCGCCAGGCCATTAACGTGTCTCAGGCCACTAGAACAAGAAATTTATGAACAAAATTAACATATTTTGAGAAATATTAAAATAAAAGCTTATTTTTACTTAAAATATATCCATATTTACTTGTATATGAGTTTTTGTCCTAGTAGGATACCGTTAACCTATTCGCAGTATTGACCAAAAAAATTAAATTTTTTTAACGGCAGTTTCAAAACTCAATTTTCAAATTTTTACAAATTTTGTTAAACAAATTTCAGAATTTTTTGATCATCACATGGGGATTTATTGATAACATAATAGAGAATAATAATGTGAAAAAAGTATGTCAATACCTCGTATAGTTTTTCCGTACCTGCGATATAAATTTTGCGATTTTCGAGAAAAACTAATTTTTTGGCCATATTTTGGGGAATGACCAGAATTTCCTTACTGTAATGATTTTTAAGTAAAAGCTATTCAGAATAATATAGTCCAGGTAATTTTAAATATAGTCTGAAAGTTTTACTAAAATCGGAAAACTTTAACCCTTAAATCGTGAAGGTCAAAGGTAAATTTTTTCAATATTTGGAATTTCTCATGGAAAGATAGCGAAATATTATATATTTTTGGGCCGATTTTGATGAAACTTACGAAAAATATAAAATGAAGTCTAGTATTCACAATAACAGTACAAAAATGGAAATTAACCCTTAAGAGTACTTGGGGTCAAAATTAATGTGTTTTTCGTGATTTTAAAAGTTGAGGGTCATTTGGACCCCAAGTGCTATTAAGGGTTAATTTCCATTTTTGTACTGTTATTGTGAATACTAGACTTCATTTTATATTTTTATTAAGTTTCATCAAAATCGGCCTAAAAATATATATAACATTTCGCTATCTTTCCATTAGAAATTCCAAATACTTAAAAATTTGACCTTTGACCTTCACGATTTAAGGGTTAAAGTTTTCCGATTTTAGTAAAACCTTCAGACTGTATTTAAAATTACCTGGACTATATTATTCTGAATAGCTTTTACTTAAAAATCATTACAGTAAGGAAATTCTGGTCATTCCCCAAAATATGGCCAAAAAATTAGTTTTTCTCGAAAATCGCAAAATTTATATCGCAGGTACGGAAAAACTATACGAGGTATTGACATACTTTTTTCACATTATTATTCTCTATTATGTTATCAATAAATCCCCATGTGATGATCAAAAAATTCTGAAATTTGTTTAACAAAATTTTTAAAAATTTGAAAATTGAGTTTTGAAACTGCCGTTAAAAAAATTAATTTTTTGGTCAATACTGCGAATAGGTTAACGGTATCCTACGAGGACAAAAATTCATATACAAGTAAATATGGATATATTTTAAGTAAAAATAAGCTTTTATTTTAATATTTCTCAAAATATGTTAATTTTGTTCATAAATTTCTTGTTCTAGTGGCCTGAGACACGTTAATGGCCTGGCGATTTTTTAATAACTTTAACATTTTTTCACCAATTTTTGTCTTTTATATCTTATTATAACGACAATTACGTACACATTTCGATTCTTTTAAATTAAATTGTAAAAGTCATTATTTAATGGCAAAATTTTTACAAAGACTGAAAAAATTGCATATTTTCCCCTTGTAAATGCACCACAAAACTTCAGCGTCGTTGCGCCACCAGTTAGCGTTATCCTATCATCCTAATATTTTACACAATGTGTTTATACAATACATAGAACAATTCTAGAGGGGGGACTGTCGAAATTCGCAATTTTATTTTTTTGGAGCACTCTAATAAATATATTTAGTTCCTAAGTTTCTACTGTAAATTTTACACCATAATTTTAACTATTTTAAATTTATTATAACAATATTTCTGTTTTTAGGTGCAACTGTAGTATCTTGGCGGGTCAACAATCAAGAGCAGTTATTTGTCAGGTAAGTTAATTAAATAATTTGTTTTTATTCTAGTGTACAATAAATGAAAAAAGAATCTAAAGATTCTGTTATCATTGAAAATATCGAATGTTGTCTCGCAATGTGATCAGTTTAGAATGTTCCATTTCTATTCATTTAAGTTTTATTGGCTGTAGGCTCTATTTCAGTAATACATACTTAAGTGATTTTTGTCTATATACTTTGTTTAACATTTACAAATAGTTTGGCAATTGTTTATTACTATGTAGCTTAGACATTCAAATAAAATCATTAAATTATTTTAAACCAAAGCAATGATTTTAAACTATACATTCTTGTTTTCGACCTTTAAATGGAACTTTATTTATTATTAACAAAAAAAAAACAATGGAAACTGTTTAACGGATAGTTCAAAGTTCATGGAGTAACTTTAACCAGCGAATAGAGCCAACAGAGTAGTCGTATGCCAGCAACCTAAAAAGTGATTTGAAAAGTTTTATATTTTAGTTTTTAGCAAAAACTACAATAAAAAAAAAAATACTAAAGCTAGTATAACAACCGTACACTTTTATAAACGTAGATAACTACTACTTGATATAAATAATATGCGGGATTCCTCAAGTCCAAGCAAACTAATGAAGCTGCAGTATAACATTTAAATATGTAGATGAGTATTTATGTATTGTACGTACATTTGCGAGGAATGATTTATAAGTCATTAATAAATAACAAAGGGCAACAAAATTGGAAAAATTTTAGAGGCTTTTTAAACCACTACACAATTTTGATGTATAGTGGTTCCAGTTGTAAAAATATGGTACAAATTTTAAATTCTATGGAGAAGTTTTTTTAAAATTTTTTTTTTCTAAAAGTGTGAATTTTTTTAGATGTTTCTCCACATAATTTATGATAACTCAAAAATAGTTTGTCCGATATTATTGAAGTAAACTTAAAAAAGTTCAAATTTACATAACCTTTAATCTGTTTATATATTACGTTTTAATCGGCTCACTAGTTACGGAGTTATAATAACAAATTGAAGCAAAAAATATATTTTTTACGTGAAAATAGTAAATTTTTTTGTTTTAAAAAACTCATGAAAAATCGAAAACGGCAGAACTTGTTCAGGTTTATTACTTTGTCGCAAAGCCGCGATATGTGAAAATTTTTACATAGCATGGGATCAATTCAATCAATCGAAAGAAGAACATTTTTTTTTTTAACTTTTTATATTTTATTATTGAATCTGCCTCATTAGGCCTAACAATAAGTGATTAAATCTTATAACTAAAATTAAGACTAATTGCTCTCTAAAGAGAGCATTGCTTGATGCATGGACCTCATATTAGCGGGGTGGTAGATCTCCTCTACAAAGCCTTGATCTGGTTTGGCTCTGTGCGAGAAGCCGAGAAAGCGGATTTGGGTGTGATTGCAGTTTCAGTATATATTTATCGCGGACTTTCTTAAACTCATCCTTCATTAGTGGCAATTCCAAGTCCCTGTGGATGTTTTTATTTGTTATGTACCATGGTGCACCCGTCATGGTCCTAAGAATTTTCGACTGGGCCCTCTGTATAAGCTCAATACTGAAATTACTGGCCGTTCTCCACAATTGGATTACATATGTCCAAATTGGTTTTAAAATGATTTTATACAGGATGACTTTATAGTCCAGGCTTAACTTTGATTGGTCACTTATTAACCAGTGAAGGCTAGATGCTTTTAACTTCATGTGAAGTCTCTTGGTTTCTATATGACGGCGCCAACATATTACTTTAAAACAAAATATAGCTGAACAATATTTCTTTAATTCAAAGGATTTTCTTATCTCTCCGTTTATACGATTAACTTGTTCGATTGTTCCGTAACGTTCCCGGAAACCAAATTGATGAACTGGGATTATATTTTTCTCATTTAAAAATGGTATGATTTTCTTTTGGAACACTTTTTCGAACAGTTTCGATAAGCAAGGAAGCAAGCTTATTGGTCTATAGGAGGATGGCACGGTCAAGTCCTTACCTGGCTTTGGTATCATTATTATCTGAGAAGTTTTCCAATTTGTCGTAAAAACTCCATGTTTAAAGATCGCATTAAATATTGTAGACATCACAATTATTGCCACACTCGGTAAGTTTTTAATCATAGTAGGTGTAACAGAATCATTTCCAGGTGATTTTTTCAATATTATATTATCCTTGATTACTTCGTTAATGTCTTCTGGGCTTATATCTAATATGTCATCGTTAGATAATGTTGACACAGGTGGCTCTTCAAGTTCAAAAACAGTTGTTGGCGAGTTTGGTTGAAAGACTGTACTTAAGTGATCGGCAAATATTTTAGCCTTTTCCTCCGTGCTGCGAGCCCAGGTACCGTCAGCTTCCCTTAAAGGGCTTTGCGCTACCGGTGGCTTGATATTTTTCGTTGCCTTCCAAAGGGAAAAATTTGTGTGTTTGCTATTTATTAAACTTTGAATGTAATTTCTATTTCTGCGATCCTCTTCTAATTGAAGGGCTTTTTTCAGATTTTTACTAGCAGCAGACAGCCTCTGCTTTGCAGCAGGTGATCTATTTTGTTGCCATTCTCTTCTGAGTTTTCTCTTTTCTAAAAGAAGTCGTTCAATATCTGAGTTGGAAATGTGCATATCAGTTTTAGGAAATATTTGACTCTTTGAATGGTTTAGAGCCGATACAATTAATGACGTAAAGTCATTGACACTTTTATCTACATCTTCCTCACACTGAATACAAAGATCTGTGTGGATATGACTGCTTATATATTTTTTTATATTTAAGCCAATTTGTTTTAAAGTAATATGTTTCATTATGAAATTTTGAAATGTTAGTCCTCCCATAATAAGATACTATAATTGGGGAATGATCAGAAGATAAATCATATGACATTTCTGTAGATATTGAATTTCGATTAATATTTTTTGTTATGGCAAAGTCTATGAGATCAGGAATTTTTTTAGGATCAGCAGGCCAGTATGTTGGTTGTCCAGGGGACACAATATCCAGGCCATTTTTGCGATCAACTAATGCTTTATAAAGCTGTCTACCTCTGGGATTCATTAGTCGAGAGCCCCAGTAAGTGTGTTTGGCATTATAGTCGCCACATGCCAGAAAGCGACCTCCTTGGTCATTGAAAAGCGTGGTGGGCAATAGATCGCGCTTATATTTAAATCTCCAGCAAAGCTTTCCAGATGAATGGATGTTGCCTGCATATAGTCTTTTGAGAATTCATCTAGGGGATAATGTTTTAACATTAACTACTCAATTTTATGTATATCAAACAAAAAAGTTAAATTTTAACTTAATTGTGAATAAATTCGAAAAGAATCAATCGGTTTTTATCTTCGATATCATTTTGTTGCTATTTTATGCAGCTTCACGACAAAGTAATAAACCTGAACAAGTTCTGCCGTTTTCGATTTTTCATGAGTTTTTTAAAACAAAAAATTTACTATTTTCACGTAAAAAATATATTTTTTGCTCAAATTTGGTATTATAACTCCGAAACTACTGAGCCGATTAAAATGCAATATATTAACAGATTAAAGGCTATGTACATTTAAACTTTTCTAAGATTACTTCAATTATATCGGTCTAACCGTTTTTGAGTTATCATAAATTATGTTTAGAAACATCCAACAAAATTCACAATTTTAGAAAAAAAATTTAAAAAAAATCTATCTATAGAATTAAAAAATTTTACCATTTTTGTACTACTGGAACCACAATACATCAAAATTGTGTAGTGGTTTAGAAAGCCTCCAAATTTTTTTCGATTTTGTTGCCCTGTGTTATATTTCTCTACGTCAATGTGATATCTACATCATAGGACCATGCCTGTCTCGAGCTTGAGTCGGTTTAAATACTTCGTTGTAGTCTACATTTCGATACAGATCCATATTCCAGCGTACCACTTCACGTCCCTCTATTTTGTACCATTTCACGTCTTTGGTTAACACTGAATATTGAAAAATTATCTTTGTTTTTTTGTTCCAAAGAAGCATGCTCTATAAAATTTAACCGAAAACTGCAAATACACAACCAATTGACCAGAAAGAAAACTATCCATAAAATGGACAAACCAAGGAACAACCATAAGCGGTTAAATGTTACAACTCTACTGTATTATAAAAGTACACATATGTATTGATGTACGTATGGATATAAACAGTGTGTTTCCAGTAGGAATGATGATGACATTTATCTTTAAACCTGGTAAAATGCACACAAATCAGTAGCATTACATTTTGTTTGCCAGGGAGTCAATGCAACATTGGTTGTCCTGTGGTGAATCAACAAAAATAACAAATAAAAACTATACATTGCTTGAATGTTTTCTCTCTCAATTTCAACTTTTACTCAGCAAGTCATGGGAGAAATGTAGATACAGATATACATAAGGCGTGCGTCCTTAAAAAATGTAACATGCTAAATTAACAATAATTTGACTGTAATTCAATACCAAATATCTTTAATTAAATTTATAAGTTTATTCGAAAAATTGGAAAAGTGGATTTATTACGGTTTATTATGGAACTCCTCGATTCAATGCAGTTAATTTTGAATAGTTTGAAATAATGATCAAGAAAATTTCAATAATTTTAATTTTAAAAGAAATTATTAAGAAGAATGTGTGTTAACTTTCTTATTGAGGCACTCCTTAGTTATGTATGTTGTATATAAAATATACATACATATGTATGTAGATATGTATAAATACATACATACATATGTATGTATTTATGTTTAGTAATGTTGTTGGTGTTTTCCTTTAGTTTTTTTTCCTCGATTTCATCCTCATTGTCGCCAACATCAAAACACGATGGTACTATTCATTTGGATGTATCAAAGGCCAACCGAATATAGTATATTTGCAATCCAACCGAATGAGCTTTTGTTAAATAATAAATTTTAATATTTATTTTTTCAACTGATTAGAGAATTGAGAGCTAAAGAAGTTTCGAAATGTTTTTTATTAAATATTTACGGTCATATGGGGGATTTCATGTCAAGTGCACCAACTTTTGAGATTTATGTCTTCCAGTCGGGATGAAATCAGTAAAAATAAAAACAAGAGAGCTATAATCGGCCGTGCCGAATCTTATATACCCTTCACCAAATTATACTTCAAAATAAATACAAATTTTAAATATTTTTAGGTAAACAAAATTTATTTTTTTTTCCAAAGTGATTTTTTTTCATTTTTTTAAAAAAAAAAATTCGAATTGATTTGGTTTTTAAATTTTTTTTGGTAAAAAAAAAATTTCGAATTGTTTTGGTTTTAAAATTTTTTTTTTGGTAAAAACAAAATTCGGGTTAAAAAATATTTTTTCCGATTTTGACCCATTGTAGGTCCAACTTACTATGGTCTTATATATGTCATTGCAAAGGTCTTTGAAATATCTAGCATTAGATATCCATATTGTCTATATTAATGACAATATGGATATCCAGATATAGGTCAAAAATAGGTAAACAATCGAGGTTGTCCAGATTTTTTCCTTATATCTCAGACATTTGTGGACCGATTTTCTCGATTTTAAATAGCAACCGAGCCGGAAGAATTCCGGAGATATTGATGTATGCGTCGTGTATGTAAGTTATTTGGGGGCTTCGGAAAGTTGATTTCAACAGGCAAACAGACAGACGGACATGGCTTAATTGACTCCGCTATCAATAAGGATCCAGAATATACTAATATACTTTATAGGGTCGGAAAATTATATCCAAAACCAGGGAAATTGGGTACCATACGAATTGTAGCCGAGAGACCTTGACAGACGATTATGCATATCCGAAATGATGCTTGAGCGCTATCAAAAAAAATCATTTTTCCTTCGAATCATAACATGCGATGAAAAATGTATTCATTACGATAACACGAAGCGTAAGATTAGGTTATTTGTGTTCTGGTCGCAACATAAACTTCTAAAGCTGTCAGAATTGTGATTTATTCAAGAAGTATTTGGGTATTCAGTATTCAATACTGTCTATTTTATATTAACTACTTCTGGAGTGGTTGTCACGGACAATTTTATGGTTAATATCGTTCGCATAGGATCCCCGTCAACACCCTGTTATTTGACTTAAATCTCTTCGTTATAAATGTTTAGAATTGTAGCTAGCTTATCGACAGAGGTTTTACATAACCCCCAATTCTACGCTCGAGGTCCAGAACGCAAAATTAGCTTGAAGGCTGATGTTTGAATTGCTGAACTCCTCAAAAACAAACACAAACTGCGAAGACTTTTTTAGGCTTGTCTGCAGAAACACTAAGATTCTTCGGCGGGAATCGAACCCGCAATCCTCAGAATGATAGGCCAGCACACTAACATCTAGTTTATCGGGCCACACTAAATGAATAACCCTTTACGTTAGTCACTCCATTTATATTTTGGATCTTTAGAGATAACATAGTCGATTTAGCGATGTCCATCTTTTAGTGTATTTAATGAAATATGTTTTCCGAAACTCCCATATAACCTACGAACCCACATGAGGTATCATTATATCAGATATATTCATGAGTATTCATAAATGGCTGAGATATAAGCAGAAAACCACAACTACCTCGATTTCTTGGAAATAGTTTTTCTCTGTATTCTTTTCAACGATCAACAATGGGTTAAAAAACGACTACACTTAAATTATTTGTTCAGCAAATACCGATTTATTTATATTAAAGTGAGAGAGAGAGGTATATAAACACAGTAAAATTTAGCACTCTATGGTCTGACAACACTAGGGTTCTTAATTTTTCGGATTTTTTTAATCCATGAAATTTTTTAATATCAAATTAAGCCAGAAATCAGTAAAATTTTTCAAATAATAGAACAAAATTCCTACTTTTAGTAAAAGATTTAAAAGGACCGTCTGATTAAATTGTCGAAAAATTGCGTTATTCGTTTCGAAATAAAACATTTTGAAATCCGTATATACATATATAAGCAAATTTGTACCAGCATTATATTCAATATTTTCTCACAATATAAATATACTTAGAAGTTTTACGGCCATATTCATAAAAATTTTATAAACGTATTTTAGCTTAAAATACCTATTTCAAATGTTGTTTTAAATAAACGAATTTTAAAATTGCTTCGACCCTATTTTAAACCTATTTTAAGGTATTATTTTTACATTTTATCTTAAAAAAAGGAATTTTAAAGATAAATGTTTATAAATTTGCAATAATAGACGATAATATTGCAATTGCTAAACATAATTTTAACTCCGCTGGGGAATATTTTGTTAGATATTCCTCCGGCAGTGAGCTACAGGAGGTTCACAAGTTAGTTTTATAGACATTTTTGTAATTTACTATTAACCTATAACGGAATGTAGTAATTAAATGTGTAAACATCGTGGAGGGAGGTCCACACAATCTAATATACTCACTCCGGCATTAAAATTAAGAGTTTACTCATAGAAAATCATTAGATTCTGATACAATTTAACAAAATGACAATAAAAATAAATTAATAAAACAAATCATAAAATAGTGATGTTTATTTAATCACAGAATATTCGTCATTCGAATACTTTTAATAATAATTGAAAAAAATATTTAAAAATGTTTGTATATTAATACATTTAGGCTTAATATAAATAGGAACGGTTTTTATTCGCTGATTGTGTAAGTTTAACAACAAGTTTAATCTGTAATTTCAGATTATATTTACTGAAAAATGAAATATTACGAGTACTTTATTATTTAATATTCGTTGTTTTGCTGCACTATGATTGAAGTGACACATAAAAGTTATAGTGTTACCATCACAGAATTTAAAAAAATACGGGGTTTAATGTTTAAGAACTTAAAATTGTTTTTTTTTTGTTCTGGCTGCTCAAATATTTGTAGGGGTAAATCGTAATTCTTCTTTTTCAACTGACTTTCAGTTACTAGTATCTAAGAAATCTATGGATATAATCGAACCATTCGATTGGCATTAAATCACCACCAATCTGTTTTATCTGTGCAGAAATAATACTGTAGCTTTAAGAAGTACCGTAACTTTATAGGGAAATTCCAGAAATTTCCCGAGATTTTCTAAAACATCCGCAGGACAATTTGTTTTGTTTGCTTGAAACTTTCTCTGTAATCTATAGCTATACTAGGATGTTTGTTATTGGTTATACCGAATACTTTTTAGATTTTTTATATACTGAGAAATTGAAAATTTTAGTCAAATAACCCTCAGTATTCCAAGAAATATTTCTATATGACAGTATTCGAGTTTGCGCTTTTTCACACTAAAAAATTTGTATAAATTGAATTGAATGAAATATTAAGAAAATTTATACAAATTTTTTAGTATGAATAAGTGCAATATTTTTGATGGACGCAGTTTGTAATTAACTTATGTGAACAAAAAAATATAACTCGGAATAAATGTGGATCAAATTGTTCCTAATATTTGCAATCCTATTCAAATTTTGATACAAATTTTAGTTTTAGAATCTCAATAAATATGTAATAAAATCTTTATTTTTTAACAAAACTCAATGAAATTTTCAACGTTATTTAAAATTGTCATGCTAAATAACAAAATGTAAAAAAAGGTCAAAGGGAATCCCGCAATTCCTAAAAATTGGAGCAAAAATCCCAAAAATTGTATTTTTTACAATTTTGCCCATGGGGTCCACATTTCTTTCTGTGCTGGGAAAATACTTTGGGAATAAATAAGGAACACATCAAGGTTTCTAAAACTGCTCCCCGTTTTTTAATCCCAGCTTTGGAATTTTAGAAAATTTAAACTTTGATAAAAAATAGGTCACATTCCGAATGGCGTAGGGGCGACATATTCGAAAAATAGGATATGTTTTTTATACCAAAATGTTCTTCATAAAGATTCCTTACAGAAAAATATAAAATTGTGATATGTTCTTCAAGAAAGTTTATTTTTAATAAAAAAAACAGCAAAAATCAACTATTTTATAAATATTTAAATTGAAAACAGTTTATTTTTGGATCCGTTATTTAATATTGCTCTGAAATATGTTGTATATTATTTGTAATTTAGTTGTCTAACCAACAAAAAAAAATCGTCCAAAAGTCCGACCTATATTTTTAAAAAAGCGGACCATGGTATGGCAAAATTTTAAAATTTCAATTTTTAAATGCCTATAACTCGGAAATTATAAGAGATAAATAGCACACGCTATTTTCAAGACCTAGCCGAGCGCTTTCCAAAAATATAAAAATCTTTGAAATCGGATGGGAAACAAATGTGTTTAAAAATTTTATATGTCGAAGGTACCCTATTTTGAGCCCACATAGCTACGCCCCTGGATCATTTGTAGGGCCCATTTTAATAACTTAAACTCGAATACTCGGATGAGCCGTTTTTATTTCCAAAAAATTTTGATTCTGCCTCACTGTGATATAGTAGATGAAGAAATCAGAAACGAACTCCTGTTCGGTTTTCGAATTCAGATACTCAGCTAATGAAATAAAAGCAATTATTCTTTCTCAAAATTCCTCTAAAACTTTTGATCAAAATCAAACCAATTTTAGAGTAGTGCTAACCGAATATTTTCAACTATATGGGGAGACAAATATATCGGTAGGTCATTAGTTTTTATGAATGGATTTGCGCGCTTTTGTATTGCTTTCTATATAAATCGATAAATTTCGTTGACCATACTACGAGTGTTGAACAATGGTGTTGGTGTTGTGCTCGTAGCTTTATATCCAATTGAGTTTTTCATGTGGTTGACTGACTGACTGAAGGTTTGGCTCGGTAGTTTGGCTTTCGTTATAGTTGGCCCTACATTTACTACTCGTACTCGTGCAATCCTGTTTATTTCTTCTTCTATTTGGTATGTATTTCGCTTCATTTTTTATTTGTTTTTGTTCGTAGTACAATTGAGTTGATGATGAGTAGAATGCGGCAATGTTGTTTGGTTCTGCTGCTGCCGATGTTGTTGGTCGTTCGGGGGCTTTTTTCTGACGATTTGTTTTGTTGATTCCGTTTTGTTTTTTTTTTGTAGTCGGTGTTGTTGGCTTGTTGTTTTTATTATTCGTGTTCTTGTTGTATTGTTGGTGCTGCTGCTGCTGCTTTTTCTGGCGCTTTTTTCTCATAAGTTTTCATATTTCACGTTTGCAAGCTTTTTTTTGAACTTTAGTTGGGGTTTTTTTTCTCATCTTCTTATGTTGTTGGCAGTTGGTATGGCTCCACATGGTAGAACTTTTTTTCTAGCTGTTGCATTTTCATTTCGAATGTGCTGCTTGCAGTTTTGTTGTTATTTTTGTGTACTTTTTTCGCCTTTTATTTTTTTTCTTTCTGCCTGTAGTTACTAACGGCAATTTCTGCCCGCCTTTATGTTGAGGTAAAAATGTATAGTTTTTCTTGTTTTTTTTGGTTTTGTTATTATGTGTGTGTTTTTGTTTGTGTAGTTGTAGTTTTTTTGAACTATCACATCTAGGATCATAAAAACTGGTCATCAAAACAAAAAACTTTTACTTGTTTATTTATTTATTTGTATATGTATGTGTGCACTTAACAGAATCTTGAAAGAAATAATTCATTGCAAATAGAGAAATTATATATTTTCGCAAAATATAGATAGAAATTCAAAACATAAATTAACAAACTTACTTATTTACTTAGATCTCCGTTTAGGTCAGTAGCCTGATTTAGTTTTCAATGCGCTTCGCCTCCATTTTATAGCACCAAGTTTTGCGAGATCTTCCTCAGCTTGATCCTCCCACCGGAGTTTGGGTCTTCCCCTTCTACGTCTTCCCTCGGGATCGAATTCGAATGATTTTCTCGCCGGAGTATTCTCATCTATACGTATGACATGCTCTAGCCAGCGCAACCGTTGCACCTTGATGTGCTTAACTATGTTGATATGCTCGTACAACTCATATAGCTCGTGAATCATTCGACGGCGATACTCTCCGTCGATAGGTTCATATATTTTGCAGAGAATCTTTCTCTCAAACACCCCAAGAACAGCTTCATCTGCTTGCGCTTCAGTGCCATATAGTAGCACGGGGGAGAATCCATATCAAAACGGACAGAAAACCGCTATTTTCGGATTTGTCATCTTCGATTTTAATGAAATTTATCACACATATTACCGTTCCAAAAGGTTTCTCAAATCAATGACTTTTTCATCGGAAATCCATTCCATTTCAAAAATATACTCAAAGACTAGCATAATTTTTGATACCACTTTAAAGTCAAAGATATTGTCCTTAAAATGGTGTGAATAAAATTGTTAAAGTTAAATTTTCGGAGTATATACATATTTCAATGTAAAAAATATCAAAGATCGCGGTGTTAAAAAAAAGAACTTGGTATGTGGACACAAATACTCTCTATTATATTCGTGCAAAATAATTTCGATGGAGACTCGATTAGTTCAGGAGTTATAAAGAAAAATGTTATTAAAAGCAAGTTTTTTCATATAAATTCATATGGAGTTTATTAACTATCAGGTATTTACGATTACATATTTCTGTAACGTTATTTTACTGGTAACTGTAACAGCAGTTATGTCGGTAACAACATTTTATGTGTAACGGTAGTCGAGTAAGAATGACTACGGTAACTTTGAATATTTTTATTTGAATCAATCTTAAATGAATTCACTCCTTAACTTCATGCTAAAATTTAACAAAATCTGATGAAAAACATCAACTAAATGCAAAAACAAAACTACATAAAAAGAAACGTATTCGTACTTTGTTTAAATATACGAGGTATGAGTATAAATACGACTTCATAGTGTGTTCTTTTATACTTTTATACAGTTTTTTTTTTTGCTGGATTTAATGATATGTATTCCAAAATTTTTCTTTATATCCAGCCACGTTATTAGGGTAGAAAAAGTAAGTTTTATGTTCGTTAGTAGAAGCTGTTTTTCAATAGAGCTGCATTTCCCATGCTTTGCCAAGAAGGAAAATCTTTAAACCAAATTAAGTATTTATTTTCTTTAAATTTTAAAAAGAAAAGGTTAATTTTAATTTAATAGATTTTAAATAATCAAGCTAACTGTAACTTTCACTGTATTTAATTAGACAGGCATTAAACTGAAATAGTAAAACCTTTAAAGGATTTAATAATGTTTCCATCCTTGTCCTGAAGAGCAATGGACACTAGGGTGGCCCTTAATAAACGAAAGTTGCATTTTGGCCATTCTCACCCCCAAGTTTGGTGAACATTAGTAAAAAAAATCATCCAGAAAAAATTTTAGGTAAATGGATTGGGGTTAAGACGTGCCTCTGAAGTTTTGAGATGTATTTACAAGGGGAAAATGCATTTTTTTCAGTTTTTGTAAAAATAGCAAACTCAAACTAACTGTATTTAATTAGACAGGCATTTAACTGAAATAGTAAAACCTTTAAAGGATTTAATAATGTTTCCATCCCTACCACACCTTGTCCTGAAGAGCAATGGACACATATATTCAAAGTGGCGTTATATCTTGATGCTGAACTGAAATAGTGGGGGCCGAAATACAATTCAAGATCCACTATTTCGAAAGTCTTTTTAAAGATGGCCTTTTAATATTCCTTTAAGCGTAGATTTCAATGAATGTCCAAAGTAAAAAAATGAATTCACTCCTTAACTTCATGCTAAAATTTAACAAAATCTGATGAAAAACATCAACTAAATGCAAAAACAAAACTACATAAAAAGAAACGTATTCGTACTTTGTTTAAATATACGAGGTATGAGTATAAATACGACTTCATAGTGTGTTCTTTTATACTTTTATACAGTTTTTTTTTTTGCTGGATTTAATGATATGTATTCCAAAATTTTTCTTTATATCCAGCCACGTTATTAGGGTAGAAAAAGTAAGTTTTATGTTCGTTAGTAGAAGCTGTTTTTCAATAGAGCTGCATTTCCCATGCTTTGCCAAGAAGGAAAATCTTTAAACCAAATTAAGTATTTATTTTCTTTAAATTTTAAAAAGAAAAGGTTAATTTTAATTTAATAGATTTTAAATAATCAAGCTAACTGTAACTTTCACTGTATTTAATTAGACAGGCATTAAACTGAAATAGTAAAACCTTTAAAGGATTTAATAATGTTTCCATCCTTGTCCTGAAGAGCAATGGACACTAGGGTGGCCCTTAATAAACGAAAGTTGCATTTTGGCCATTCTCACCCCCAAGTTTGGTGAACATTAGTAAAAAAAATCATCCAGAAAAAATTTTAGGTAAATGGATTGGGGTTAAGACGTGCCTCTGAAGTTTTGAGATGTATTTACAAGGGGAAAATGCATTTTTTTCAGTTTTTGTAAAAATAGCAAACTCAAACTAACTGTATTTAATTAGACAGGCATTTAACTGAAATAGTAAAACCTTTAAAGGATTTAATAATGTTTCCATCCCTACCACACCTTGTCCTGAAGAGCAATGGACACATATATTCAAAGTGGCGTTATATCTTGATGCTGAACTGAAATAGTGGGGGCCGAAATACAATTCAAGATCCACTATTTCGAAAGTCTTTTTAAAGATGGCCTTTTAATATTCCTTTAAGCGTAGATTTCAATGAATGTCCAAAGTAAAAAAATTAAAAGAGAGTTAAAAACCTTTTTTAAGTTTCTGTTTTGATTGGTTTCCGTGTCAAAATATTAACCCTTTAACCCTTTCGGTACGGCTTTCAAATTCTAGCATTGGACTGCCTTTAAACTTGATTTTTATATATTTTTGATCCATATCTTTATTACTTACTCATCAATATAAACAATATGAATATCTAATGATAGATATTTCAAAGACCTTTCCAACATTTTATCTTAAAACTAGCATATCACCCGCTACTTCGTTAGCATATACATATTTTGATATTAAAAAAAAGTATATCATCTTAACATACCAAATTATTTGATTAGCAAATAACGTTTGTACATAATTTTCAAAATATCTAATAAAAATAATGAAAAAGTACCATAAACCCCTTTATTTCATGTTTCTAGGTCAATATACATAGAAAATTCAGAAATTATCATAGAATAAAAAAAGTACTATAAAGCCCCCACAGCATTTCCACTCGATCGAGTCCATATAAGCTTTATTTCATGTTACCGTGTTCGTTGGTGAAGAAAATACAAAAACTACCCTTAGAATAACATTTTAAGAAAAATAAAAAATTACCGCTATAATAAACAAAAAGTCCCATATTGTCACTTCTTCTAAATTTGGGTCCATATAAACAAGGATAATGTTTCTAAGTTCATTGGTGAAGAAAATATAAAAAGTACCATAAAGCCCCCCTTTAAATTCTCACTCATTTAGAACCATATATGCTTAATTTTATGTTTACATGTTCATTATTATAGAAAATTCAAAAAAGTACCATTACAATAAAAGTAATATGAAGTAGCCCCTTGAATTTTCACTCACATTGGACCATATATGATTAATTTCATATTTCTATGTCCATTAGAATATAGACCAATTTGTAGTTTCCCACTCACTCGGGTCCATATAACCTTTACTTCATGTTTCTAGGTTCATTGGTGAATAAATTACAAAAAGTACCATTCGAATAAAGAAAAAGTACCAAAAAGTCTTCCCCTATAATTCTCACCCACTGAGGACCATATATGCTTAATTTCATGTTTCTAAGTCCATTGTTATAAAAAATTTAAAAAGTACCATTAGAATAAAGAAAAAGTACCATAAAGTCCCCGTCTTGATTTCTCACTCACTTATGACCATATGTATATGCTTAATTTCATGTTTCTAGGTCTATTATTATAGAAAATTCAAAAAAATTCAAATTAGAAGAATAAAAAAGTACCTATAGTTTAGTTCTTACATTTTGGTACCTAAATATTATCCCCTATTCCTAACACTAACTTCACTCAAATACATATCAGCTAACTTTAATGTCGATAAGTGAAATAATTTCAAATATTAAAAAAGTACCATTAGGAGAAAAGTACCAATTTCCCTTTTCCTCCTTGAACACCCCTCAAGTTTGAAATTTTAAAATATTCCATTTTTACAAAATTGTTTATGCTACAGACATGTCTCAAATCTAAAATCTGTGTTAATGTGCCCCAGAAAAAATATATTTAAAAAAAAGTACCAAACTGTTTACCCGGATTTGTCAGATTTGTCACCTTGACATTCGAATCCCAAATAATACCCTGTTAGTTAATTTTTGTATGAATCCAGGAACCAAAATTGGCTTAATAGTTTCAAATAAAATTTATTTTCCCGATTTTATCCCCGTTTTGGTACCTTTTTAAAAATTTTATTCAAATAAATTTCTGTATCGTGGTGGGAGCTCATAATAAAATATTCGTATGTCTATGTCAAATTATAGAAAAACATATTTTATGAAAAAGTACCACAAATAAACACAATTTTTATCCCTTAAGGGTTCGAATTTCCAAAAAGTACCAAATTTATATTTTTTATTTTTTGATAAGTAAAGAATACGATTTAAAATTTGTCTCTATGTTTATTGGTTTAAAAAATACATAGGGTGCCAAAAAAGTACCAAAATAAATTTTTTGTCCGTTTTCTCTCCTAAAAGGTTCGAATTTCGAAAAAGTACGAAACACCTGTCAGCTTATTTTTTAATTGGAGTAACATGCAATTTTAAGTTTTTTTGTATCTTTATTAGTTTTGAAGATATAAGGTTACCGAATTTACCCGTTTTTACCTTTTTTTATCCCCTAAACGTTCGAATTTCCAAAAATCTCTTCTTATCGGATCGTTTTGGGCAGTGAGTAAACCAACAGTTAAAATTTCATGATTCTAGCTTCAGTCATTTGGGCTGTGCGATGATAAATCAGTCAGTCAGTCATTCAGTCAGTAACGTTACTCTTTTATATATATAGATTATCTTTTGGTGAATATTCTTTGTTTTTTTCCATTCGTTCTTAAACTGCTCATAAATTCCATTTGCACTAAAAATATTTCTTTGGATCTATAAAATTGCTAATCTTTCCTTTATTAACTGTACTGTGAGCAGATTTTCTAATCATTACCTAAAATAAATTAATAGATATTCAAAAAAAATCACATCCCACTATTCAAGATCCTACGACACATTTACAATTTATTAGATCTTTTATTTCCCTTCAAAAAATACTTTTTCGCATATTTGTCATTCGGTATTCTAAGGTTGTTGCTGTTGTAGTCGTTTTTTTTTATTTTTTTAGTTTTTGTTGTTCAATATTTCTGTGAGAATATCCAACATATGCGGATGAATTCCCTTCAATTATTGGCGCAGTTTTTGTTTATTGTTCTTGTTTTTGTCGTGCTTCATTCTTTGAGATTTCGTTTTTACTAAATAACAAAAAAAACAAACAAACAACAACAATGTTGCTAAACATGCATACTTCGGACCCAAAAATCAACCATCCATCCATCTATCTATTCATGTTTTTACACTCGGTAAAATATTGTTGGTAGAAAATGGAATTATTTCAAATATTTAGCACTAAAACTTCTTTGGATATTCATATTTAAAGAAATAATGACAATAATACTGGGGCCGAATTACCGCATTCGATATCGAGTAAATTCTATCGTAATTTTCTTATTTGAGATTACGGCATTCGAAATTATTTTTGGATACGAGAGATTACGGCATTCGATATCGAGCATGAAATTTAGTACATTTTGTTATAATTACGATATCGAAATTATTTTTCGATACGATAGTTCACTAACCCCTGGTCAAAATTTGTTTATATATATTCTGGGGCCGAATTACCGCACTCGTGATCGAATGAACTATCGTATCGAAAAATGATTTCTATATCGTAATTATAACAAAATGTACTAAATTTCATGCTCAATATCGAATGCAATAATCTCAAATCAGAAAATTACTATCGAATTTACTCGATATCGAATGCGTTAATTCGGCCCCTGATTTGAAAACTAAACGAAGAACGATTTTTTCTAGATTTAACTGAGTCGGACTTCATAAATATTTTAATTTTAGTATAAACATTATTGAATTTTTAACGAATCTCTAGCTTTATTCTCCAGAGGCACCCGACATTCTTGGGCAGTTTTTGTTATGATATATACATTCTCTAGTGATCTACTGACCGCTTTGCAATCAGCAAATATGTGGCCGACATTCCTTGTTACTTTCATAGCCATAACTTTGACTTGAATTACGTTATCAAAATCTGGTAACCTAAGGGACAGCCTCAAATTCAACTCGTGTGATTTTCATACGTCAGTGAACATTTAGATGACATTCTCAGAATTTGCACATCCAACTCTCATGTGATCTTAATTCGTAAGTTTTTTTTTTTTTTATTATTTATTGAATCTGCCTATATCATTAGGCCTAACAATAAGTGATTAAATCTTATAACTAAAATTAAAACTAATTGCTCTCTAAAGAGAGCATTGCTTGATGCATGGACCTCATCTTAGCGGGGTGGTAGATCTCCTCTACAAAGCCTTGATCTGGTTTGGCTCTGTGCGAGAAGCCGAGCAAGCGGATTTGGGTGGGATTGCAGTTTCAGTATATATTTATCGCGGACTTTCTTAAACTCATCCTTCACTAGTGGCACTTCCAAGTCCCTGTGGATGTTTTCATTTCTTATGTACCATGGTGCACCCGTCATGGTCCCAAGAATTTTCGACTGGCCCTCTTCTTATATTTTCTTATACGATAACTTGTTCGATAGTTCCGTGGCGTTCCCGGAAACCAAATTGATGAACTGGGATTATATTTTTCTCATTTAAAAATGGTATGATTTTCTTTTGGAACACTTTTTCGAACAGTTTCGATAAGCAAGGAAGCAAGCTTATTGGTATATAGGAGGATGGTACGGTCAAGTCCTTACCTGGTTTTGGTATCATTATTATCTGAGAAGTTTTCCAATTTGTCGGAAAAACTCCATGTTTAAAGATCGCATTAAATATTGTAGATAGCACAATTATTGCCACACTCGGTAGGTTTTTAATCATAGTAGGTGTAACAGAATCATTTCCAGGTGATTTTTTCAATATTATATTATCCTTGATTACTTCGTTAATGTCTTCTGGGCTTATATCTAATATGTCATCATTAGATAATGTTGACACAGGTGGCTCTTCAAGTTCAAAAACAGTTGTTGGCGAGTTTGGTTGAAAGAATGTACTTAAGTGATCGGCAAATATTTTAGCCTTTTCCTCCGTGCTGCGAGCCCAGGTACCATCAGTTTTCCTTAAATGGCTTTGCCCCTCTACCGGTGGCTTGATATTTTTCGTTGCTTTCCAAAGGGAAAAATTTGTGTGTTTGGTATTTGTCAAACTTTGAATGTAAGTTCTATTTCTGCGATCCTCTTCTAATTGAAGGGCTTTTTTCAGGTTTTTAATAGCAGCAGACAGCCTCTGCTTTGCAGCAGGTGATCTATTTTGTTGCCATTCTCTTCTGAGTTTTCTCTTTTCTAAAAGAAGTCGTTCAATATCTGAGTTGGAAATGTGCATATCCGTTTTAGGAAATATTTGACTCTTTGAATGATTTAGAGCCGATACTATTAATGACGGTAAGTCATTGACACTTTTATCTACATCTTCCTCACACTGAATGATATCCTCTGGCAGTTTTATACTGTTGTCATAGTCTGATCTATCATAATCTGGTAACCTGAAGGACATTATCAAATTCAACTGGTCTGAATAGATACCACATCAAATTCTCTCATGTGATCGTTATCCATCATTGAAAGTTTGAATGGCATTATCCGACATTTAGAGGTCGTTGTCATGGTCTAACCATGGTAAACTAAAAAGCTGTCTCAAATTTAACTGGTCCGAATAGATTCCACATCGAACCTTAACATATGATCTTCATCCGTCAGTTAATATTTTGGTTACTTTCTCGGCAGTTGAATGCAGATGTCATATTCTGATCTACCGTAATCTGGTAAACTGAGGGATAATCGAGTCGAATAGATTTCACATTCAACCCTCTAATGTGATCTTGATTCGTCAGTGAATATTTGGAGGGAATTCTTCTTCAGTTGGAGGATGACACAGTCTGATCTATCCGGTTTTATGACGAATTTTCATCAGAAATATTCTGATGATATGGAATATCTCCCTTCCGAACAATTTACAAAACAATTGACTAGCAAACTCTTTAGTTTCCGTTTTGGAGCTATGCTTTAAAAAAATTTGAGCTAGTTGGCGAATTTTTGCTTAATCAAGTGGTCTTAGGGAATTACACAAATCCGTCAAAACCTTGATATCGCTGTCAGTGAACGTGAATAATTTGAAGTCAGACAGTGCATAATTGACACGTTTATAAATATGCAAATAGTTTATTTCCATGTTAGACAAAGATGTTCAACGATGTTTAACATCATGTACAAGACGAAACATATTTGTCTTGCAACAAAACGTAAGTTTCCTATTTGTGTTTATCGTTAGATTTATTAAATATTTTGCAACACTTACGTACGCGTTATAAATTTTAAGATCATGGCCTTCGTCTATTTCAACGTTATCAATATAAATGTCATCCTCAATATCACTTTCGATGACCATTTCAAAATCACATTCGCCATCAATTTCAACCACTCATCTACAGTGATTGACTGCCTTTATTTTTAGTTTTAGAATTTTTGTAAGTCATTATTACTTATTTATATTTGGAATTATGTAAAATTTTAAGCCATTTAATAAACTTAAATATGTATGTATATTTATTCGTTTTATTCGATTATTCTACATAAAATTATTCGAATTATTCGTTATTCAAAAATGGTAATTTTTAAATTGTTCGAATAATTATTCGTAAGAAATTATTCGATTAATCAAACGATCACTATTCGAATATTCGGTACTAGGGTATTCATATGAATACCCTAGTACCTGAAATAGATTATATTCTACTCTAATCTAAATTTACTGCATGATCATGCATGCATGATTTCAGTTTAGAGATCTTTATTTATGGCTAGTTAATGGAGTGTAGTTTCGATATATCTACTCTTCATGTACACATATTGAGCCTGGAATGGAGAACCTGGTCTGATAGATAATTTCATGTAGACATGAATGATTCCTTCCCAAATTTTAAGTAGAAAGGAGAAGAGGCCGATTGTTCTAAGATCATTTGTATTGGTATGAAACACTTTCCCTACTTTAGAGATGAAGCCCATTTTGATAAGACATGATTAGAGTATCCAAAACCGAAATCGAAAAACGGTTTTTTCATCTTTGTAAACTCGACCGGTTTCGGTTTTCTTTAACTTTTCGGTTTTTTGAGAAACCGGTTTCGGTTAACCGATTTTAATGAAATATATTTTATAAAGCTCATTTAAATATATTTTGGAAAAACTTTGATACCATTTTTAAAAATATTGTTTTATTTTATAGAAAATTATAGCATTTGACAATATTACGTAAAATATATAAAATAATTGTATAAAGATAGAGCCTTAAGAATCAAAAATGTTAAATTTCCAACGATTTAGTACAGAATTCCTAACATATTTTTTATAAGCAGGGAAACCGAGAATATGCTCTAATAAAAGCGTTTTAAGCGCTTTAAATATGCAGTTAAAACTTTTACATAATTTTTAACCAAAAAATGCACTTTTATTTTATAATCAATACAATTCATTTCTAAAATGGTAAAGTAACATAAAATAAACAAAAATAACATGAACTAAAACAAGTATAACAAAAAATAAATACAACATATAAACAATAAGCTATGAAAAGGCCTATAGAGGTATTTTTTGATGTTATTTTATATAAATATAAAGTCACTTCTTCAATTAATAAATTACAAAATATTGACTTAAATTTTCAAATAAAAACCGTTGTCTAAAAATGTATAAAAATGTTTTCAGATCCAATGAAAACATTTTTATACATTGAAAATTTTTTTTCGACATCAACTGATGTTATAGGAGCAAATTTAAAAGACAATATTTCTTTAACACTTAGAACGGTTAAGTTTGAATTAGAACTAAAATTCGATATTTAGATGGCGCTATTATTAAAATAGTGCTTATTTTGTATTAAAAAAAAGCAATCTATTTTTCAATTTTGAATTTTAAACAAAGGAAGTAAAAACCTGTAACAAAGACAAAATTTGTGTTTGATAAAGTCAAAATGTGCTATTAAACAGTAAAATATGCTCTAAAAACACAAAAATATGACATAAATATGCTCTTTAAACAAATATATGCATTTAAGGGTAAAATGTGCAAAAATATGCACTAACAAATCGATGCCAAAATTCTTAAATAGTTCTGAAACGTGTAAATATCTTATCCATGTGATCATTAGACTTAACAGATAAAACATGTATTTGCATATTTTGGTTTCCCTGCTTATAAGCATCCACAAATAAAAATAAATCTAAGTAGACCTTTTTCATATTGAATAAAAATTTAACGGTTTCTTTGAAAGAAAAAAAATCAAAATCGTTTTTTTTTTTCAAAAATACACTCTTTCGGTTAATCCGGAAACCGGTTTTTTGGACTCTCTAGACATGATACATGAGAAATCAGCTTACAACGGATCTTTCATTAAGCACCTCCCCAGTATGCAAAATGATTCGAAGTTATATCAAAAATTAATCATTTTTTCGTAAAATTTTATCGATATCGACTTCGATATAATGTCGAGAATGTGCGTGTTTTCCTAAGTAGAGTGCAGAGCGATAAAGAGTCGAAAATCGTTTATTATTCTGATTCTAATTTTTATCGATAAACTATACCTTTTTCGGTATTAAAAATGTTCTAAAATGATTCTATTTCGATTAAATATATGAACAATTTCGTATACTTTATACCATCGAGCAATTTCTTCTTGAAATAATGCATATTCAATACCTTTATTATTATCCAATAATGTTGCGTTAGGTGTGCAATTCAAATGCAATAAACTCTGCACATATTTCTGATGTTTGCTGATTTTGAAGATTCGAATTGTCAAAAACAACATCAATAATTGGCTGCGCTTTTTTTTTAAGACGTCTTCGATCCATTTTTCGTGTTAAACTATATTTTTATGAATATGTTATTGATAGGATAAGAAATAAAATTTTATTTTCTCACAAATTGACAAAAGAATAATATGTATGTATATGAATTTGTCAATTTGTGAAAAAATAATATTTGACATTAAAAAAAAACTCGAACATCATTCTCCATTTCTATAAAATATTAAAATACGATATTCTAAAAAATGTAGATTGGATAAAGCATCATAATAAATTCATATTTGTGCCGCGCATCCGAAATATCCAATTTTCAGTTAATCTATCACATAAATCAGGCGGAATTTTACCGATGACATGGGTTGTGTTGACTTGGAGGGACGCTAAGGTTTGTGCCTTATTCGCATAGACCTGTGCACGATATCGGTGACCAGTTCACATCACCTCCACGTGATATGACCATGACCTCAAATCGCTGATGCAGAATTTCCAATGTGGCATGAGTTGTATGGCACGTAACGCCCTCCTGTTGAAGCCATAAGTCGTTTATGTCAATAGCATCCATTTCAGGCCAAAATAACATGTTAATCATCGATATATAGAGCTCGCCGTTGACGGTGATGGCCTGGCCAACGTCGTTCTCAAAGAATTATGGACCGATGACGATGCCAGCCCAAAATGCACACCAAACAATGACTCTTTCGGGATGCATTGAACGTTCTTGGATCTCATGTGGATTGGGAACGTCCCAAGGTAGACAATTTTATTTGTTGACGTATCCATTCAGAAATGGGCTGAGTATGATTTGTTGATGAAAATTAGGTTAAGTTTCCAACTGCTCTAGGGCCCAGCGAACACACTTCGTTGTCTATGGTCGTTTACCATCAGCTTCTGGGTCAGTTCAATTTTGTACGGGTGCAGGCCCAAGTCACGACACAAAATTCGCCAAGTTATGATCTGCGAAAAGACAAGTTCTTGTGAGCTACATTAAATGGATTACTTCGGATTCAACTGCATACTCTCACGGACAGCGGCAATGTTTTCGTCTGATCTTGCGTTTCGTCGTCGTACGGTTGTTGGTTCATTGTTTACTGAACCAGTGGACTCAAATTTATTACTCTGCGAATAGTCTACCGGTATGAAGATTTTGCCAATTTCAAATTGGCAAAGCAGTCGGAACGTTGGCCGAACTGAAAACCACATGTTGTTATTAGATGTAACTGTGTATGGTGATTTGGCAAAACGAACTCAATAAATGACAGTCAATACGACAGATGTTTCTGACTTTTAAAGTTCGGAAATTCCTATTGGAAGATCCTTTATTAATTATTCTTTAGAAATTATTCCTTTGTTGCCCAGCAACAAGTAAGTTACCACATACATGATTTTGTAATGAGTGGTGGTTACGCAGCACATTATTTTATTTAATAGAATAGGTACTTATTTTTATACAGGTTGGTATCTAGTGTGTTTGACTGGAAAATGGGAGTTTAGTGGTTCGCCACCAGTTAAAGCCATTAATTTTTTAATGGCTTGCGGCAAGAAAACTTGCCCTGTGTAAAAGCAGACTAACAAAAACAACCTAAAATTAATTGTTTTCTTTTGAATATTATAATCTCTTTTTCAATATTGGATTACAATTAACTTATGTTTGCTAAAATTATTTAAAATTCATTAATTGTTAACATTTTGATCAAGCTAATCAAGTGAAGTAAATTCTTTGAAACATTATTATTTGAATCTTTTGGGCCTTATACATTTTCATTGCTATATTATATTTAAGTTTTCCAACCAATCATTCTTCAGGAATCATATTTTCTATCAATGCTGTAACTCTCTGCTGATACTCTCAAATTAAAGAACGATGCCTAAATTATGCGAAACTCCAGCTGAAGAAACTCCTAACTTTAGTTTCAATAAATTTTTTTGTTAATTTTTTTTAATACATCATTGCATTTCATTTCCACTGATCAATTTTTTCGAGTGTCTCCTTTTGAATGTGCTGCTTAAAATGTGTTCATGTGTGTTTAGTCTTTGTAGTAGATGATTTTGATGAAAGAAAATAAAAAGTTTTACTTCATTTAAACTTCAAAAGCGAATTACGTAAAGAAAAAAACGGGCAGCTAAAAAAACCCAGACAATTTTTTTGAAGTTAATATTACTGTGTATATGTACGAGTATTTAATATTTGTTAAAAAAAAAAAATACGAAATTTCTTAATGTCTGGAATAGTTTTTCACAACACGGTCTGTGTGAATGCACTGTATGTAGAGACGTGTGAGTATACATATCTGTACATATAGTCGTCATTCCTATTGAAGAATCATATTTATATAAGTAGATACGAGATTCTTAAGTTGTTTTTACTAGATACTTTCAACCATAAAAATATGTTGTTTTTGTTTTTAAAGTGGGTATGATTTTTTGCATTTCTTTGAAATTTCAACAAAAAAAAATATTCATTTGAAACAGTTTCCATTGTACACGTCATAGATATGCCGAGAATAGAATATAAATTGGGCAGGAAATTAAAATAGGAACGTTAAAATCAAATACAATATTTGAAAGATTCAAGTGAACACTAGATTGATCAAAGGATTTATAAAATGTAATGTGCTGGAGTATGTTGTATGAATATATCACTATGGATATTTATAGTTTCTTTGAGATGTAAATTGATCGTTTTCAAACCGTTCGATTTATAAAGTTATGATGAATTCAAGTTGAATTTTTGGCATCAATGTCAAATACTTTATGGAAAAGTCAGTTTCAAGTCAATTCGATATTTTTTCCATCACATACCTGATAAATTGTATAAATACAAGATTCATATTCCTAAAATATTGTGACTTCAACATCTAATTTTCCCCTTTTAGGTCATTGACGCTGCACAGTGGTTTAGAACCTTTTTATTTTTAAATAATTCGGGAACATGGGGAACTATTGGAGATATTGTTATGAAATTTCATATGGTTTGAGCTGAGATGTTTTCGAGTTGATTTACGTTTGATCAGCTTCCTAGCGCTAATGGGGGCCTGTGCGTAGCCCCTTAAAATTGTTCACCTTGATTCATATCACCCCCCAGACCTATCTAAACTTGGCAAAAAAAATTTAAAAACAAATTTCGGTTTGAGTAAAAAATTCTAAAAATGCAAAGCACGGATCCACGAAAAAGCTCCATATTTGTATAAATACTTACTAAGGGTTTTTATTATCACACGGTAAATAATAAAAAAAACTTAGTTTTTGGAACACATTTTCCCCGTTTTAGGAATTTCGGTATTTGAAAATAAAAAAATGTCAAAAATTAGAATGCCATTGATTTAAGGACATTTGAGTATATTGGTTCCAATATTCAAAAGTTTCTGAACCACTGTGCGCTGTAGACTATTGTCAGGAACATAAATTTCTACATTTAACATCCTCAATTCGTTAGTAGTGTTCGTCTCATCCCTTATTCATATGGAAAGGAATTCCGCAAACTCTTTTTAAATAATTAATAAATAAAGAATAATTTTTGTCTAGTGAATAACGAATCTTAGGTCTCTGCAGACTTTGAACAGAGCCTGGACAGTAGTTCTATATAGCTGGTAGTCGAAGAAATATTCTTAAATAATATCAACTTAAACAAATACGAAAATGTCTCTAAAAATCATTGTTACGTACGTTATTATGTATTCGCCAGTTTTGTAACCACGTTTCCACACATCTGAAGTAATTTTCCAGTGCATCTAGTCGCATTGAATGGCTTTTCGTGCATGATAATAATGGGAATCATCAGCAAATGTTTAAATCTATGGTAGGCGTTCATACTGTTCAGGTTACGATGATTTTCGTCAAACAACCCGAATGTGAACAAAAGAGCGTAATGGAGCGTAAAAATACACACATTTCATTCAGTGGATATTTTATTTTTTACCCAAAAAAGCACACAAATTAAATGCCTCTATTTGCCTAACAATGGTTTAAATCATGAATCTATCGCACGAAGGCAAGTCAGATATATAAATTAAATAGAGTGTTGGTCCGAGAACACAGACCTATGGAACGCCAACTCTGAATAATAGGTGCGATAAATAAAACTACATTAATGTATAAGTAGCATGGTGGCAGTATACATTTAATTTTATATAATTTACCTTTATCACATAAGGGCACTGGTAAAGTTACATCAGAACAATATTTGTTTAATTCAAAAGATTCTCTAATATCTCCAATTAAACGATTGACTTGTTCAATAGTTCTCACTGATGATGCAGATTGTTTGCCAAAATTGAGAGTAGACTTACATGCAATTCTTAATAACTAATAGAGAGCAATAAAAATCGTAAGACGGAACGTATTTTTCCGCTTAGCTTTAACGCTGAAATGCCATACCTAAACAACAGCGGCAACGCTACGTCAAACAATAAAAACAGGGTTATCAAAATAATAAATATAACAACCCTGATTATTTAGACAATAACCATATTTCTGATAATATAAAATATAAATATAAAAGAAAATAATATTGTTACGAAATTGTACTTGAATTCAAATATAAAGATTTTAACGGCTGATTTAAAAGTAGCACTGTAACATATTTGTGGGCATTATTAAATAAAAGCTTTCAGTTGATTTGATCGTAAGTTGGCAACGCTGTATTCGATTTCGAATATTCAGTTAAAGAACATTGTAGAAAGTACACCACAGATGGCGTATGTATTAGAAACCTCTAGACAGTTAAAGAGCTTTCTAGATGGTAATGCAGTGTTATAAATAGTGGCAGAGGTTGCAGTCGTTAGCAGTTTATCAGAGACGCTTTTCGAATAAACATCAACATAGTGCCTTAAAGTGTGTTGTGTTTTTCAAGTAAATTCGTGTACATTATAAATTGTGTACATATTTCTGAGAATTTATAAACGTGTATAAAAAACATTGAGTGGCTATTTAATTCTGTTGTTGTTGTACATTTGAATAAATAAAGAGTTGTTACCATTTCCAAACTACTAAACGGCTTTTATTTGTAATCAAAAGTATCCGGTTTATTTAAAGGAAATAAACCAGCGTTTTGAAAAGGTTAAAACGTAACAATATATACTATTTTATACATATATTTATACACTTACAATAAGTTAAATGTCCAAGGGACAAATGGGTTATTCATCTTAAATATTGTCTCCAAATGTGAATGTGATGGCATGGGTTATGTTAGTTTTGAGGGCGCTGCGGTTTGTGGCTTATTCTCATTGACCTTCGACTTAAGATGATTTTTTTAAGCACTTCATTATAGAGAAATTTATTCGAATTTAGGAAGTCATTAAGAATTAACTGTAATACATATACTATTGCTTAAGAAGTCGTGTAAGTGACATTCACTTTGAACAAATTTTTTTTGTAGGGTAGGATCCTATAAAGATCATAGGGCCTCAATAAATTTTTAGAACATATTCCTGTCTTGTGCTAACTCTCTCATTTTGCTCCAGCCCTTATCCATTCCGGATTTGCCTTCTGCACGTATGATTTGCCTCGATTTGCCTTCTGCACATATGAGCTGGGTGTCCCCTTCTTCTGCTGCCTTGTGAATTTCACTCAATTGCATTTCTTGTGATTTCGTTCTATGACCTTCTCATTGTATGGCCAATCTATCGCAATTTACGTCTCTTTATTTCTGAGGCTATGGTCTGTTGATTGGATTTTTCCCAGAGCCTAATATTGGATATCACTCTTTGCCGGAATATTTGCAAAATTCTGCGAAGACACTGGTTCACAAACACCCTGATTTTTTGCATGTCTCGAGGGGCAGCGTTTCACGTAGAGTGGATTTCACATTCGTGTTAAAAATTATTAACTTTGTATGCTGGGAAAGGTATTCACCCGACCCGCCGTTTTTGGATATTATGCTCCCAAGATAGCAAAAATGGCTGACATCATCTATTTGAATATTGCTAATTTTAAATAACTCCTTATTATGTTTCGCAGATTAGATGCAATTCCCTATTTTTTTCTTGGACCAGCACTCAGGGAAGACCTCTACTCATGCAATGCAGTGTGTTGAAACTAGGAAAATATGTTATGGGAGGGATGAAAGAGGCAGTAGTGTTTGTGGACATTCGATTTGAACTTTCCTACATTGAAAATGACAGGAAACACTTCAGCGGGAAGTTTGTTCCTCATACTTACATTACGACTAAAGAACGAATTTCTTCAACCACAAAGGAATGTGCTGATGAAAAACGTAAAAATCTGCGGTTATCAGGAACAAGTTCTCTAATTTCATCAGGACACATTCCATTGTAGTACCGATAGAACAGTGAAACGCAGCCTACATAGCGACTGAGATCCAGCGAATCAATAGAGTTGGATACCCTACTGCCATCAATAATCACCTTCGCCCTCTCCTGTACAAGGTCGAGAAGCTCCAAAATAGACTTTGAAACATCGGCCCATACATGGCAGTTGTATTCCATTTTCGGTCGGATATAGGTCGTGTAAATAGTGAGGAGATCAGATGGAGTGAAGTTATTCCTACACCGTTGCAGTAATGCGAGACACTTGAATGCTTCTTTCAACACTTTAAAAATGTGTTTAGACCAGTGGACATCACATTGTATTTTCATGCCCAGAACATCAGGAGCGTTTGAATCCACAATATTTACAACACCCATAAATACAGATGAATCGACATGGTCTGTCGTGAGCGTTGAATGCTACCCTATTCACACGATCCCGTTCAGAGATTTCCAGAAGGTCCCGATTAAAGGTATAATTCATGTTCAGAATGAATATGAATGGCAAATGTTGCTGTCATCTGCAAAAGAATAGATTGGGTTGGAATTTTGACGTGAAAAATAAGGAATACAGAAGGAGAAAGGAAAGAAAATTCCTCCATTCTGTGTATATCTTCTATTGTAAATGTTTATAATCAAATCTATTAATTAGAAACAAATTTTATTAATTTTTCTCCTTTTGTATACTTACAGCAAATTGGCCTCTTTTGATGGGAAAAAGGCAATACGCGGCGGCATACCATTCGTCTTCCGTAAGTTTACAGAAAATTAATATTCTTCTTGAGCTATTCTTAATGAAAATTTATACTTAACCTGTTCACAGCTCAATTCGGTCCATGGTCATTTGGTGCTCAGCATGGTTTTGCACGCATCACGCGATGGAACCTGGAGAGACCACCAGAAAGGCTGCATAATGGTGATGTAGAGGCTATATTTTCTTTAATGGACAATGAATTCACCAGATCCATGTGGAATTATCAGTAAGGAAGAGACAGAGAGAGAGAGATTTTGAGAAAATGTTTATAAAATATTTATTTAAAACTTTTATTAGATTTCGCATTACATATCGTTTGATATTGCGTGAAAAGGAATTGCATTTCCATATAGGTGTTTATAATCCTAGCAAAGACTTAGCGCTTACATTTAATCTATTGTTGCATACGTATTTAAAAGTTCCTGATGTTAGACGCTGTCAAATAACTGGACTGCATGGTTGTACCTTTATGGATAAGGTTTGTGGGTTTATATTGATTGTTTTTATTTAAATCCTTTTATGTTCTATTTTTTTCTTCTAATTTGTAGACTCGCGATGGTGCTATGTATCAAGAGGGCCGTGAAGTGGTGACGGTTAATGAATGGACCGATCGTATTTACCAGCATACGCCTCAAGAGCACATTATAACGAATGTGGTGTCGGGCCGTAAAATGCGCATACACAAGTATAATTTCCCGGATACTGTTATCTGGAATCCTTGGATTGATAAGGCCCGTGAGATAGGCGATTTCGGCGATGATGAATTTCCCAATATGTTGTGTGTGGAGGCTGGCCATGTCTCTTCGCCGGTTATATTACTGCCAGGAACTGCATTTGAAGCAAGTCAGATATTGCAGGTATTTATAGATATTAGAATATCAGTAGAGTTCTTAAACTGTATAACTATTTTTATTTATTTCCTAACAGATCATAATTGAGGGTAATGTCAGCCGAAAGACTAAACGGAATCGCTAGCGTTTAAAGAATCGGAACCCCATGAGGTAAACCGATTCTTGAAACAAAAACATTGCGAACTCTTATCATGAAACAGAAATCAACTCAAACTAAAATCTACCACAAACAAAACTCAAATGTGACACAAAATACTATAAAAAAACATATAATTAATTAATATACACATGTATACGAATTTTTCTATTAAGCAACCGGATGCACATCAATACCCATCAATAAAACTTAACAATAAAAAAATAACAACAAATTAATACGCCATGATTTCGGTGTTTTTGATTTATATAAATAGTAATTGGTTTAACTGCTACAAAACAAAATTTACACCGAAAATCAGGCGTTTAATAAAATAATTCCATTAAAATATTAATAAATTTTACACATTGCCATTTTTTTTTATTAATTAAATTCAAAATATTTAAAATAAAATTGTCTTAAACTCAAACAATAAACAACGATAGATCTACATATACAATATTTTTTTATTATTATTTTATTAACTGATATGAGAAATATTATAAATGTATATTAGGCTGGTTTAGTTTTGGGAATTTCGAGGAAGGCGGTTGGGATTATTAACACAGTAAAATTTTAAAATTTATTTTCAAACTTACTTTTAAAGTTTCACTTTTATACCAAGTGTCATACTAATTTTGCAATTACACCTCGAATTTCCCCAAAAAATTAAAAAAAAACCGCCCTTATGTATACAATTAGTAAATATAATAAAAATTCAATATCCAAGATATTGAGTTTAAAGGATTATAATTGAAAAAAAAGAAACAGAGCATTTCTTTAATAACTGACAATGATTTAATAACATTGTGCTAGTTGAAAAAACTGTCAAGCGGTGGGTTAAACTAATTCGGGTACGGTGAATTTAGCGGTGCTAACCGTTTTTTAGGTTAGTTCGTATTTTCGAGATATACCGTTATTTCGAAAATTTAGGAGGTTGCACAACATATATTCGCGTAACTCAAAAACGTTTTAGTTTCTTGAATAAACTGAAAAACCGAAATTCCGAAATAAAATTACCTTTAAGAAAGGCTTAACAAGTTTTTATTCTTTGCAGTAATTTTAGAAATAGGGATTATTTTTTTTAGCAATATTTCGAAATTTTTGTTTTTTAAAACGGCATGATAAATTGGAAAATGAAGTATAAAAGTATTATTTTATGACAAAACAATAAAGATAGTTCAAATAGTCTTATTAGTTTAGAACTTTTTTGTTTGAAACACAACAAAAATTTGATTAAACTATCATAATATATTAGGACATTATGACAATATGACCAAATAGTAGACCGTGTGAATACCCCAATTGTGAATAAAATTAACCCTCCGTTAGTCGGAATCATTTTCAATCGAGACTAGTCGCAATGTATCAAATTGATATCAATAAAAAAGGCGCGTTTGAAAATAATCTCTTCGCTTTTTATTTCGAAAACATAAAAACAATATTAAATGCAATGTATTTAAAAGTGTAATACAAAAAAAAAATTGCAGTAAAAATATTATTTTATCAAAAAATAGCTTAAAATAAAAAATTAAAAAAAATTTACAAAAAAAAATATTTGCCTGCATCAACCAGATCAGTTGCGAGTAGCGGAGGGTTAGAAGTTGTGGACAGATTTTAATCATTTAGGGCTTGTTTTATTTGGAACTTCGTTTTCTATATGTTTAAAAAAAATTTAGAGCGTATATGAATTTTCCAATTTTAAATTTTTAAAAACCAAAAATTTCAAAATTTTTTTAAAAAAAAATTTTTTTGCCAAAGAAAAATTTATATTTCTAAAACGACTGCGAAGATTAAAAACATGTTAAGCCTTACTTAAATGTAATTTTATTGTGGAATTTCGTTTTTTTCAGTTTATTCAAGAAACTAAACCGTTTTAGAGTTACGCGAATATATTTTGTGCAACCTCCTCCATTTTCGAAATAACGGTATATCTCGAAAATACGAGCTAACCTAAAAAAACGGCTAGTACCGCTGAATTCAGCGTACCCGAATTAGTTTAAGCCACTGGGTGCCCTTCTTGACAGAAAAAAAGTGTAAATTTCGAGCACAGTGTAATTGACCTGATACAGAAAATGTTTGTATAAAAAAACACTCCAATAATAATTAGAAAACTGAGTGATTTTAATACAAAAATTTTAAAATTGTTACTGAATCAGGTCCCTAGAAAATCAAATTATTATCCCCGGTTTCTATATTCCATGGGAGTATTTTGAGTGAAAATTTAACACTAATTTTTTTAAAAATTTTCACTCAAATTACTCGCCTGGCATATAGAATTTGGCAATTAATTTGTTTTTATATTTTGTAAGAAATGCCTCTACAGATTGTTTAATACAAATAAAATTACAATTGAAATACATTTGCTATATTATTAAGATAAAAAGAATTCTTCTAATTTTGCTTATTATTTTCAAAATTTGTTTTATTCTTATTTTCCAAAAAGAAAAAGGTTGTGGTTTTCTACAAACAAACAAAAATGATTGTAATTTAATTATGAATTTTTTTTTTTTATAAATATTTCTTTAAAAACAATTGTAATTGCATAGTAATTTTAAGTGAATTTATAATCAAATCCTTGGTGCAGTTTTAAAGCAAATATCTTTAACTTTATAATTAATAATACAAATTAAAAAAAACAATAATACTAATTTTTAAGATGTTCACAAATTTGTTTTAATATTGTTAACCTCATTTTCACAATGTCTAGTTATTTTTTAAACGTCATAAAAACATTTTATAACTTTTGTTTAACAAAAAAAACATCAGACTTTGTGAAAATGTTGGTTAATAACATAAAATTATATGTTAAGCAAATAAATAATTTGAAAATAACTATAATAACAATTTAACCAAGCAAATCAATTAAAATTATAATTAATATATACAAAATTTCCATATAATTTTATGATATTTTATATATAAATAAAATTGTGTATATCTTAAAATAAAAATTCTTCCAATTTTCTATATAAAATTATTAAAAAACAAAAGAAACTATAAATATAAATATGTATGTAATCAATTGTTATAAAACAACCATATTTTGTGATAGTTTTTCTTTTCTCTTGTAATAATAAAATTAAACAAAATATATTATAAATTTACTAAAACTTAAATTTATGAACTAATAGATTCATAACAATAATTGTTATGTTAATAAGTTGGCAACTAATTAGTTGTTATTAAGGACATTTTCATTATGAATAGAACCGTAGAAGTCTAAAGGAAATTTTAAAAGAGTTCACACTTGTGGTTAATTTGCCCATATTATGGATTTTAAAAACTAAATGGCTGTACGATTTCAACATTTATTCACAAATGTTCAAAGTTATTAGTTCTTAATTCAATTTTCAAAATCAAACTAAATTATCGGGCCTGTCACAGAATTCCATTTCGATCGAAACTGAAATTAGTAAAAAGTAAAACGAAAATTTTTTCGGAATAAAAACCACTTTCAGTTTTCGAAGTGTAATTGATATTTCTCTGTAATTATTTGTCTTTATAAAATGTTTAATCAATTTCTGTACCAAAAACTTCACTTTTGTTTTAAATAAAAAACTCTGTCAAAAAATAACATAAGAAATAGAGAATTATTAAATACTAGGCATCCGGTCCGCGTTGCTGGCCTTTAGAAAACATCTGTTTTATATTGCATCTCGATCTCGATTATGTACTGTGTCGGAAAAAGTCGGTAATCCAGCCTTCAATGTTAATACATGTGGTGGCATTTCGGCTGGTTCTAATGAATTCAAAAATTCAGTAGGAAAATTGACGACTTGTTCTTCGTTCATTACTGTGTCAATCGATTTGTATTTTATTGTTTCGCCAGACACTTTCAATTGTATTTGGTCATCGATCTTGTTAACATCATAATTTTTTGATTAAAAGTAGATTTCATATGGAAATTTCTTATTCATGCACCTAATATGCAAGCGATCGAAATAAAGTATTGAATTCATTTATTTGAGAATTCATAATTCATACAGAATTACGGTGTTATTCAGAAAAAAAATGATAGGCTTTAAAATACAAATAAATAAAATGTGTTCCTAAAGTTTGTTAATGGCACAATAATTAATATAAAAAATAAGTAAATTAAAATGGTAACGCAATTAAACAAGAATTTTTCTTTTGTTTTTGTTCTTGATCAATTAAGTGGACAAAAAAATTATGCGGGGATCAATTAAGCTGGCAATGCTTCTCAGTTTTTCCTCCTTTTCGTTGTTATTGTTGTTGCAATTAGATTAAAATATTCCTTAATTCTCTATTTTTAGTAATAATACAATTTTGAAGATGAAAACAAATATTTTAATCTAAACAATATTTAAATCTGATTTAAAATAACTTTATAAAAATAGTGTTTGTAAATGTTCTTTTGAACAAATCTAAGCGAATGTGAATTTTGTGAAATGTCCAGTGATAAAATAAACTATTTGGGTGCTGCAAGTGCTGTAAATCTAAAGAAACAATCTTAAATTTTATTTTGCTTCGTTTCTGTAATTTGACATAACAAGGTAACAACTCTGTCTAATAATTCTATCTGTTGGATTGCACCATGATAGAAACGTTTTTATATATTTCTTTTCAATTATTATTAAAAGTATTCGAATGACGAATATTCTGTGATAAAATCAACATCACTATTTACGATTTGTTTTATCAATTTTTTTTTATTCTTAATTTGTAAAATTGTAACAAACTTGAATGAATTTCTGGACTTAAAAATGGACTTAAAAATGTGTTTGGCAATTGCAAACTTATATTTCAAACTTATATACATTTTTCCAATAAAATGTAAAAAAGAATAATTTAATATATGTATGTATGTATGTATGTATGTAGGTTTAATGTAAAGTCGAGTCAATTTTAAAATTTTAATTTTAAAAAAATTTTGCCAAGGATATGACCATTATTTTTTTTACTGAATCATTCAACTTTTCTTGAATTCAAATCCATTACAAAATGGCCTATAAAACTATTGAATAATCAAATTTTTCATCAAATCAAATCCGTCATATATAATTTGTTTTCAATTAATTTAGTAAATGATTTAAAACTAAATGAATTCCATGAAGAAAAAATATTTTAATTCCATTTGTATTAAATTTTAATTAACAAAAATTTAATAGTTCAATAAGTAAATGAAATCTATTATGAATTAATTCAACAATGAATATATTCTTTTCAAATGATAGCCTTTAAATGAAGTTTAAAAATTTGTTTTTGGGAATGGTGTTATGGAATGTATTCTAGACATTTTTTTTTCAATTTTGAATTAATATTTTTGTTCAGCTCAAACTGATTTAATTAACTTGATACTCTATTAGTTGATTTGAATACATTATAGATTTTAAATGGCAGCAAATGTTCTATAATGGAGAGTTAAGTAAAAATAGTCTGCAAATATGCTTTCAATTCTGATATATTCTCACAATTTGGTTAAATTTAAAGTTGATTCAAACCAGTTTGATATATCCAGAGCAAATAGTAAAATTATACAGTAAGTAAATGAAGTAATAATAGATAATGCTGTTTAAGTGTAATATTTAATATCAAAAACCTATAGAATTACTTCCGATTCAGCAATTTTAAGAAAGTGAAAATAATCGTATTTTCCAATTCGTAACGTTTTGGTTTTGCTTCTTTAGCTTTCATAAAAACGTTCGCTACATAAACGTCACATACCTTAAGGCGCAACCTACTATTATTCCTCCTAAAAGTACACATGAACTATTTTAAAATGATTCTTTTATTTTTTACTTCAACTTTTTCATTTAAAAGTGGAATTTTTCGTTTTCTATAGAACCTAAATACGTTGTTGTTTTCACATTCGTACGAATTTGATGCCTGTGACATATCTGATATCCTTACAATTTGTCTAAAAACAATTTAAAATAATTAAATAGAACAACATTAAATGTTAAATTCGGCTGTGAATGATCTAATATATCACCACAAAACATTTCTAAACAAATAATTTATTTCAAACCACATTCTAACTAAATCCATGTTAACCAAGGCATATTTATCCAGGTGGCAGCGTAACGCCAGCTGACTATTTTTTGCTCTACTCGTTTACAAACATTTTTAATTTTGTTATAAGATTAAAAAGATTATTTTATATTTAAAAAAGTGAGTATTTGTCACCACTTTATGTGTATAAAATGTTTAAAAGTGTTAGAAAAAATGTGATTTTTTTTATGACACTACACAAACAAAAATGACTATTGTTCTTGTATTGTTGTAGTTACGCTGACACCTTGTTAATACATCTTGATGTTAACAGTATATTTCAATTGAAATTTTTCTTATTTTGGCCATAATATTAAATTATTTTGAAGGTTTTTCAAATATAAATTCTTTTTATACAAATTTCAGTGTCTATGATTATTCCTATATCAATTTTTGAGCCTTAAAATTACTTTCGGAAGCAAACCTTGAATAGACCTATTGACTATTAGGAACAGATTCATATTGAATTTAATAATAGGTCTGTTCATTTACTTTCCCAGTAAATAATTGCAACGAGAGAATAAAATCAAAATTTACAAAATTACTCTCTTAAATTCTCAAAAATAGTAAAAAGTAAATGAACGCTTTTCCAGTAACAATTGTTTTATACACACAATTTTATTGAAATTACTTTTGTTTTGGCATTTTTTCACCACAAAAATAAAATTTTAAATAAATAAACAATAACACAAAACATATAAAATATAAGCTGCTAACTATTACGAGCAGTGTAGCCAGATGTGGGGATTTGTCCCCAAACTGGGGATTTCAAGATTTTTTTGGGGACAGAATTTCGTGGGGAGGGATTTGGGGATTTTAACAAAATTTGGGGATTTACATGCATTTTTGGGGATTTTACATTTTTAGACATTCTTTATTTAAATTTTATAGTGCTTGTATCGGTAATTAAAAATGTTAATTACATTTCTTCAGAATTTGACGAAAATGACAAAAATTTTAGATATGCATTTCGAGACTTTTTTTGCTCCCAGGCCACAATTTACTTTGATAATCTAAAAATTAAAAAAAGGTTTGAAAAAATGTTCACAGATGTTAAATTGTTTTAAATTCTTGCTAAAAATACAAAGCTGAATCATTCTCTAAGAGCTATTTTTTGAATTCGTATTTAAATATTAATTATCATTATGTTCTATTTCAATGAGTTTTTCAGTGCTCTTTTAAATGGTACTTAAATGGCCAACGTTAGTTATTTAAAATTTATTTAAGTTTCATAAACTCCAAAGCAAAAACTCCACTTCCGATGCGGTGTCTTCTTTGTCCATTTTCTTACCAATAATTTTATTTTTTAATAAACTTTAATTTTTTTATTGGGTAAAACGTACAAATTTTTGTTTTGGTTGAACACCTGTTTTATGCAAAATTATCGATAATTGTTTGACATTTAGTAGTGCTACCATAATTCTATCATCATTTAAATAAGAAAAATTATATAGCACTGAAAAACTCGGCTGTGCCGAATCTTATATACCCTTCACCAAATTATACTTCAAAATAAAAATTTTAAATATTTTTAAGTAAACAAAATTAATTTTTATTTTTAAAAGTAGTTTTTTTTAATTTTTTTTAAGGGTTTTTTTCTTTATTCATTACAAAAAATTCAAATTATAAATTATGCCTCAGCGCCTTAAAGGCTTTTTAGAGGCAACATTTTTTAAATTATTTTTTTTCAAATTGTTTTTTAAATTTAAATTTTTTTTTTAAATTTTTTTTTAATATTTAGTAAAAAAAAATTTGGTGAAAAAAAATCGGGTTAAAAAATATATTTTCCGTTTTTGACCCTACAATGGGTCCAACATACTATGGTCATAGTAATCTAGATATAGGTCAAAAATAGAGGTTGTCCTGGTTTTTTCCTTATATCTGGACCGATTTTCTAGATTTTAAACAGCAACCGAGCCGGAAGAATTCCGGAGATATTGATGTATGAATCGGGTATGTAAGTTATTTGGGGGCTTCGGAAAGTTGATTTCTACAGATAGACAGTCAGACGGACATGGCTATAATCGAATACAGTATCCATCTTATATATCAATTGTATTGCAAATTAAGTTAAAGTTCTAAATTCGAATCTTAATTATGTACTAAAAGGTGAACTGAATTTACATTTTTTAAAAAAACATAATTTTTTGGGATAAAAAATTCAAACCCCTACATTTTAAAAATTGAATATTAAAAACTCTTGATTTCTCAAGGAGTCCTAAAAAATAATATCTTCTAAACAAGTTGTTCCAAAATCGATGAATCAACTTTTTGTAAAACGGACAATAGTAAAATTTTGTATTAACAATATAATATAAGTTTTTTTTTTAATTTTGTTTTTTAAAAATACATATAAACTTACGGGTACAAACTTGGGGATTTAAATTTTGAAATGGGGATTTTTTGGGGACATCGACTTTCAAATTGGGGACATGAGGTAAACTTTGTCTGGCAACACTGATTACGAGTTCAAAATAGAACTTGTAATAGTTTGTAACGAGAGAACACTCTCTAAAATTTATACGCTCTTGATTTTTTCTCTACTTGCAAGTTTTTTAGTTAATGAACGCTTTTCCAGTAACAATTGTTACTAACTAGTAACAACTTTTAGTTATTGAACATAGCTAATGTTAATTAAGTTCATATAAAACATATACATACGTTTAAAATCTAATCAAGACACCAGCATTTGGTAATGATTTTGATTAATTCCCCTCAAATTTGTGCCTTAATGGGATCAGATTTTTTCGAAGTTTGGTTCGATGTACTGACTCTAGAACTCCGTCAAGCTTAATTGATTTTATATTAAAAATTACAACATGAAGATTTTTGAATATACAAATTATTAAAATCTTCGAACGGATGCTATAAAACAGTCTCATTTCGTCTTAGTCTATAGATCAAATATAAATCTATAATGCTTTAGCATCTAATCTTGTCAACAATTACAGTATTGGATGCACACTGCAGTGTCCACAGTTCCATGGTTTAGGAACTTTTTCGTTTTAATTGGTGTTGGACGGATATGTTCTAATTTCTTTTTTTTGATAAACCGATTTTCAATATCAAACATGTATGATCAATAGTGATTATTTCAGGAAATTTACAATCCTTCAGGATTGAAATTTCTACATTTTTCATTACCGACCCTATAAAGTATGTATATATATTCTGAATCCTTATAGATAGCGGAGTCGATTAAGCCATGTCCGTCTGTCTGTTGAAATCAATTTACTGAAGACTCCAGATATCTTCGGGATCCAAATCTTCAATAATTCTGTCAGACATGCTTTCGAGAAGTTTCCTATTTAAAATCATAAAAATCGGTCCACAAATGGCTGAGTTATGAGGAAAAAACCAGGACAACCTCGATTTTTGACCTATATCTGGATTACTAAATCATTAATATAGACAATATGGATATTTAAAGATAGATATTTCACAGACCTTTGCAACGACGTATATAAGACCATAGTATGTTGGACCTACAATGGGTCAAAATCGGAAAAATATTTTTTAACCCCAATTTTTTTTCACCAAAAATAAAAAAAACAATAAATTTTTTTTTAAATTTAAATATAAAATGTTAAAATTCAAAATATTAAAAAAAAAAAATTAAATAACAATTCGAAAAAAAAATTTCCAAAAAATGAAAAAAACTGCTTTAGAAAAAAAAATAAATTTTGTTTACCTAAAAATATTTAAAATTTGCTTTTTGAAGTATAATTTGGTGAAGGGTATATATGATTCGGCACAGCCAAATATAGCTCTCTTACTTGTTTTTAGATTAAATTCTTTGTATTTGTAAATCAACTAAAAGAGTGTGAACATTTTCTATTAGACATGATCTAAATTATATTTTATGTTTTATTTAAATTATCACAAATAATATTGTTTAAAAATACTTTTTAGGTATTTCTTTATTTTTTCAGTTAACTCCCCTGTGTTCTAAACATTTGTTACAATTATTTTCGTATAAAAATATTGAAATTTTTTTAAAAAATTTACCACCATATTCAAAAAAGATTTTTAAAGTTGTCAAAGGTTAACAACAGGAATTTTTGTATTTTAAAAGTGCTTAATAAATCAGTATTAAATTTAAAACTCATTTTTGAATATGGATGTTAGTTACTGTCATAATGTAAAGAATAAGAAGGCGGGGGAGTTAAGCCGACTTTTTTGATTTAAAAAAAAGTTTTAAAATAAAATCAAGTATACGATTTACATATAAAATATAAAAAAAAATAATATTTAAAACAATAAATAATCAAATTTGTACGTAATACAATTCAAAATAAATACATTTTAATTAATAAATAATACAAATAAAAACAAGATGAATATTTAAAAAATAATTCCATACATAAAACACACACACACTCATACAAATGTTTCAATACAAAATATTCAAATACATACATAGTATAAACTGAAAACAATTTAATAAAAAAAATATGTAATAAAAAATTAACAAATTATTATATTAGGGCTTTTCACAGCTTCCAAAAAATTACAATAGATTGTAAAACAAAATGGTGTATTTGATTTTAAAATATTCATACATATGTATTTTCAAATCAACTATTCAATAATTGTAATAAATACAAATTGTTATTTAAAGTTGTGAGAACCCAAATTGTTAATATAAATCAATTTAATGTTAATTATTTTTGTTTAAAACTGATCAAATAAAATGAATATAAATACAATAGTAATAAACCTAAATATATATATATGCAATTGTCGTATATATATATATAGAATGTAGTACATTATATAATTTAAATAAATATTGTAAATTGTCTACTTGTATAACAATAACAAAATAATAACAATAAAGAATTCCAATAAAAATCTCTAAATTAAGTGATTTAAAACGATGTTTACATTTTTCTTTAATCAAAATTTTAGCTACGTTTGGATTTTAAGTACGAGATCATGTTAAATAGTGGGTTCATAATTTGTAGGTCAATGCACTTCGTCTTAAGTTTCTTCAGCTCTTTGAACATTCTTCGAGACCTAAATTTCATATTTCAGTTCTGGAGAAAACTATTTTTAAAAATGGGGCTTTAATATCCATGAATTTTATTATCACACTTGATAATTCCAATTCTAAAAATTCGAGTCAATTCGGATAATGTTAACGGCTTGCCGCATCGTATCTGAAGTTTGGATAATTTGGCTTAGCGCCAAATTATCGTAAGCGACAAAACACAAATTTTACATGAAAAGTTTTTTTTTTTTTGATTATTTTGAAATTTATACATATACAGCCCAATTATGAAATAAAAATTCCGCGCGAGTTTGTTCCCCGGGAGTTTTTTCCCATTGAATTTGAATAGGAAAAATGAGAAAAGGGGAAAAACTCCCGGGGAATTTTTATTCATAATTGGGCTGATAATTAAAAATGTTATGATGCGATATAATATAATTTCGTTCAAGCTATTTGTCTATTTTTCAAAAATAATTATAAGGGCACTGCTACACGTTCAATATATATTGACCGCGATGCAGTATCGCGATATTTATTGAACGTGTAGCATGTAGTATTGATGGATCGCGATCTAAATCGCAGAATAACCTAATTTTGCGTGATCCATTACAATGGATCGCGATCCAAATATCACAATATATATTGAACGTGGAATACTTTATTGAAAAATATGACAACAAATGTTTTTTAATGAATTTTTGCATAGATACAAATTTTTCGAATTGAAATAAAATTATTATTTATGAATAATTATTAATAAAATTTCACAGTTATGTAGATTTTTCTATTTAAAATGGAAAAATAAAAACAAATTTTGAAATTTATTATCAGCAATCCCGCAATTCCCAAAAAAGTGTTGAAAAATCCCAAAAATGGAATTTTTTAGTTTTTTTTTGGCTATGATATCCATACCAGGGTCGGACTTATCGGAACCCTTTACAAAGTAATTAAAAACATATTGGGCCATCTAAAATCGGTTACTATATTTTGATATCGAATATGCGATTTGAGAATTTTTGCCCTAAAGTTTAATTTTACATAAAATATTGGTGTTTTTTTTAATGGGCCTGGTCCCTTCGGTAACAAAAATTTTTAATTTTTTTTTCATTTAAAATATTTTATGAAAACTTAGCTTTCAGAAAGTATAAATTCCTTATACATCCTCTTAGAAATTTTTTGCGATAACTTAAAAAGAAAAAATGTTATTTTTTTCAAAAAACTAACAAAAAATCGGCATTTTAAAATTTTTTAAATTCAAAGGTATATTACTTTGGACTTAGTCATTATTTTTAAACAGTTCTTTTTCTATTTGACACATACACATGATGTTAGTCCAATGAAGGACTACTAATATTTGGATACGCTGTTATCAAAAAACTGGAGTAGGTTGGGTAAAAATTTTGAAAATTTAATTTTCAAATGCGAATGGGTACGTTCATAAATGCAGTAAATTTGTGCATTACTGCCGCAGTTATGCTAAGTTTTGTTGCTGATGCGGGATCAGCTGTTGCAGATGCTTTGCTATTGCGCAACAACTGCACAGAGTTTGCTTTATCGAACGTTCTGCAAAATTTTCGGCTTTTTTATTCCTTTGTTATTTCAAAGTCTGGCATAATTTTTGACAACACCTTTCCCCACAAGACCGACTTTTTTGTCTTCCTTCCTGGAACTCTGATTCCATGTCCAATCTGGTTCTTATTATTAATTTTTGAATATTAAACGTAAAATCTTCCTAGGAACTATAAATATGATTTTTATTTTAATTTTTTCTAACAATTATTGTTTAATACCACTACATACTTTTCCATTTTGCCACAATGTAAAATTTTCATTTATTTTAGTTTTTTTTTTCAACAAAATATTCTAAAAAGCGCACTATTGCATCAGAAACTAAATTGTGGCAGTATTTGCAAACATTTGTGGCAGCACTGCAAATTGTTTACAAAAAAAACATTTGACATAAATCAGTGCTGCCAAGTGATGCATTTTTGAACATTTGACGTTAATTATGCTGCAGTGATGCACAACTACTGCATTTACGAACGTACCCTATCTTCCAAATCCCCTTTTAAAATGCAGAAATTGAAAGGCAGACATTTTTCTTATTCTCTTTTGAATTAACCTAAACTTGTGTACTACACACTCTACAAACTTCGTCTGTCTGTCTTTCAATTTCAGCATTGTAAAAGGGGACTAAGCTATAAGAGATAATTGATAGTTACGACTAGGTCTCTTGTAGCGCTCGATGAAAAGATTTTATGTGTAATTTTTTTGAAATCGGAACTCAAACCAAGAAATGGGATCGTTTTAAAAATGTAACATACCCGAGGTGTTCTACTTTGAGGACCCCTGGTGGGCCCATGAGGTCCACGTTCAGAACTTAAATACGATAACACTTCTTCTTTGCGCATGTGAAAGTTATTTTGAAGTTATTAACAATTTTGATATTCTGAGAACGCTAAAACATCAGTCGTTCCATAAAATTTAAATTTTTACAATAAAAAAAAAAAATATTGGAAATGTCGCTTATGATAATTTGGCGCTAAGGCGTTATACTTACAACAAATCAATAACAGATAGTAAGAACTCTATTTAATGGAAATCTTCAACTTGAAGAGATATTTTTTTTTATAAATAAAACGAAATTTCAGTTATATTTTTTTTATTTTGTTTTATAATGATTATAATTTATTTATTAATAGAAATAATTCAGATTCGGAAAGACACATAAATATTGTACATACATACATATACAATTAATTGTACACATACATACATATAATTAAAATTTCATTATTATTATTACAGTTAAATTAATATTAAACTTATATGATTTTAATAAAATTTTTTTCATTGATTAAATTTATTTAGCCATAATATACAATCACATTTAATTTTTCGTTTTATTATTTTTATTATTTTTCTCAACAATTTAGACACACTTACATGGTGTAGTTTATTTTAAATATTTTATAAATTTATTTTATAATTAAGATAATTAATTGTATTGCATTGAATTTAATTTAAAAATGTTTTTAACAAAAAAAGAAAGCAATTAAAAAAGTGTCTAAGTTTTTTTGGGGGGTATAAATATGGGAGTTAAGTTTAATTACAATTTAAACATAATTATTAATTTTATAAATCTTAAGCTTAAGATACTTCTTTAGTTTAGTCAGTTAGTTGAATGTTTTAAGCACTTTGCATTATAGTTTTTTTTTATAATAATTAAAATAAATTACATTTAAAGTTTCAGTTGTTTTGTTTGATTAGTTTTTTTTAATACATTTAAATTAAATTATTAATTGCTATAAATGCTAAAAATTAAAAAGTCTGTTTCTTGATATTACTTAAATATTATTATGCTCTGCAATATGTTTAGCTTTGAAATGTGTAAAATTTTAATTAATTGATCAATTAAAACTGATCAGTTTCAGTGGCCCTACACTATATGAGAAAATGTTTAAGCTTAATGTTTTGTAAAGCCCTTATGACACTGACATTATTTTGGAATTTTATTGTTATAGAATTAAAAAGCTAACAAATCTATAAATTTTTTTTATACTGGGTTGTTGAATTCTCAAAAGTTGAGACGTGTTTTTTATAAGAGAGAATTAGTTTCTGTAAGAAATTAAATATAAATTGAACAAAATCTTATGAATGTAATTTCATTTCAAAATCATTATCTTGGTTACTAGGTTATTGATTATGGGGATGCTGGTGATATTAATAGCTTCTCATTACCCAGAATTAGAAAATACATTCACTCTTAATTGTGTTGCTCAAAAATGAGCAAACCGAGGACATATTATTTTATAGCTAAGAAAAAGCTACGTATCAGTAGCAAGAATAGGGACATAAGGACTATAATTAAACAATGTCCAACAATTTCGTATGAACACTGGAAGTATTTGGAGGTCATCAATCAAAAGCGATAAAGATCGATAAAACTGTCTTCTATAACAGTCGATCGGACTTCAAAAATAATTGTTAGAAAAATAAAACATTTCTCAGAATGCGATAATAGACAGAACATAGCCCTAGTATATTTACCGTTTTAAAACTGAAGAATAATGATAATTCAATGATAACTACACAACTGAAATCCTCGATATTGCTACAATTTTAAAAAAAATTCTCTTTTAGCTGTTGACAATGCCATTAATAATGAAATAAATATTAAATAAGAAACCAAACAATCCTAATAGTTATTAAATCTTCTCACCAAGATTGATGTTTACTGTTATAGGCAAAGGAACCTCCATGCTAACATTTTTAAAATTTTAATCCAGAAAAGCCAATTCTCAACGTCTAGAGCAGCAGAGACGGCGAAAGTATTGAAAGGGAAAGATCGCGATCATCAATATAGCGAACTGCTGAATCACAATCAGAACGACTTCAAAGTCAGCGACAACGATCCACAACATTACGAGGGAACGCCGTCAGAACGGAATCATGATAAAGCAACACGAGCTATTGAAACATCATCAGTAAACGAAGAATCCCTTCTAAGTTAACGACAACGTGCCACAACATGATGAGCTAACGAAACGCCGTCAGAACGGGAAATACGCCTAGAAAATATGCGGCATCATGTTACAGCATTTGCCAATATTGTAATGCACACAGGTACAAAAATTAAGCTCCTGGAATGTGATGCTTAAACGATAAAATTGTTTTGCCAGATATGCTGGCAAAACAAATTTATTATCTAATGGGATCAATTTTGCCAATTCCAAATGAAGAGTACAAGTTTCTTCATATTTATTTTATGGGACAGGCAAATGATCATGATCGGGTACAACAACGGCAGCATTATAAGCCTGGCACTAATTGTAGCTGAATTGCAGGTAATGTTTCATGAAAATAACGAGTTAATAAGGACATTTAAATCAAGTAGTTAACTCTTAAACTTCAAATTAAGAGTAAGATAACACTTGAAATAAGAAAAAAAATTCTTATAAAATTTACTCTCTGAGCTGCTCTCAAAGTAATTTTCTACTCGCGCTGTCGGTTAGTTACATGAATAGACATGCTATTTGCATCAGTCTGTTTTGTGCGTTCAGTGGTATACTTTGTGGTTTCGTGTTTGTTTTTATTAAAGAAAAAATATTATGTGTGAAGTGGATCCGGACAAAGACGACACCCTCCTACTCCAGCTGCTCCAATGCTGCCGTTGTTGTATACAACAACGGCAGCATTATAACCCTAGCACAAAGCAACGAATTGTAGCTGAATTGCAGGTAATGTTTCATGAAAACAACGAGTTAATAAGGACCCTTAAGCAAGCCTAAGATGACCAGCGATTATGTACAGATGACCACGTCATAAAAATTCATGCTGATAAAACACCTGCTGGACAACACCAAGGACGCTACACCCACAATTTTGATGGTTGGTGATCCAATAGATAGATAGTGATAGATAGATAGTGATAGTCGCCGCGAAGGTCGAACAAAGAGGATAGCTGAAACTCATCGTTCATATGACGCACTTCAGTATCCAATTATTTTTTCTTATGGGGAAGATGGATATCATTTTGAGTTACGGCAAATTAATCCAGCAACAGCATATTGCATAATGATACGCCAAAATGTGAATCACGTTCTAAATTGAAACGGAACGCGCCTATTATACATACGTCACAATCAATCTAAATTACGAGCAGACAATTACATTCATCTTCGAGATGCGTTGAATAATCAGAACGATATCAATCCTAATGAACTTGGTCAAGCCATTATACTACCATCAACATTTACAGGTAGTCCACGTCACATGCAGGAATACACACAGGACGCAATGAAGTATGTTCGAACATATGGACGCACAGATCTGTTTATTACATTCACATGTAATCCTATGTGGAGGGAAATAATATCAGAGTTGTCTTCTGGTCAAACACCAATATTATTTATTTTAAGTATATATTGGTACAGCCAATACATTATTTTTAAGCTAGATTAAGAATCGGAATTGAATAAAGAATTAGAGATATTTAAGAGCTAGAAGTGAAAAGACGTTTAATTCTTTTTATTCGCTCTCACCGATTTTTCAATCACGAAACTCGTGTGTTTAAACAAAAATTAAAATCTCTTATGGATTTTATTGTAAAATTACGTGTGTTTGGTGAAACGAGGTGCTGGATGTATTCATCCATGTACACATCCTAATTTGGTTGGTTTAAAAAATTACGCCTGATCAAATTGACGATATAATTTCTGCAGAAATACCGGACAATACCTAACACTGATCCTGATCTGCATGAAATTGTAAAGAAAAATATGATTCATGTTTATCGTTATCGTGGATAATGGTGGACAATCTATATTATTAAAGGTACGTGAAATTTGATAGTACCATACTGCCCACTGCTTTCGAATACATTCAAAGCGCATATAAATGTGGAGCACTGTAATTCCGTGAGCTCAGTAAACTTAAAATCTTACTTACGCCATATCAATTTCATCTTAAATCTTTGTACTCACTATCGTTTTCAGTTGTTCTACCACCCCCGTATCGACCAATTCTCAATCTCCTCAAAATAATGGCCCTCGTCAATTACCATTTCCCATTACCAATGAGGCAGTTACTGTTTATGTTACAAAAAATCCCGACGGCTCGTTCCGACGTGCTGAATGTGTCTTCCCTCTCGTTCGTGATATTTGAAATTACATTAATGATAACATTCTCGAAATTATTCCCAGTCGCGAAGACGATATTCACTATAATTTTCGCGTTTTAACCCAAAAATCACTGACAATTTACACATCACGGTCCACTTCCGAAAATGGTAAACGTCATGATGAAGAAGTTTTGCTTCGTGAAGTTCATAGTCCTAAATATGCTGAAATTCGTAGGTTGGTAATGAAAGGAGTAACTTAAATTTTTAAGATATTGCTTAACTTTTATGAGGTACATGCTAAATCAATCGGTACAATCTTGATAGCATCTTTAACTTATATCTTGCTATGTATGAACAAACTTACTTTGATATTGTTGCAAATGTCGTAATCATCGGTTCTTATACTTTTGGTGCTTTATTTTCTGTTATTAAATTATATCATCATACTGCTAACGATCTTTCTATCGGTTCTATGCTTAGTGGAGCTCTTCGCCGCCTGACAGATACTCCATCACGCATTGCAAATAAAGGTGAAATACATACTTCTGAAGGTCTGTTTATTTCATATCAACTAATGTTTAAACTACGTCAAGTTAAACCTCGCACTAATGTACTTTATGACCTGATGAGCACTGTAATTCCGTGAACTCAATAAAGAACATCTGCAAATACATTACTAAAGGATCGGATATGGCTGTATTTTCTTTACAAAATCCAAATGATGAAATTACTCAGTATCAGATGACCAGGTACATTAGTAGCAATGAAGTAGTCCAACTGTTGTTCATTTATCAGTACATCTAGAAAATGGACAACGGGTTTATTGCTCGGGAGAGAGCAACAGCACCACCGGCTACTAACACTAACTACATTTTTTTATCTTTGCAGAATGGGTTTATTTGCTAACACATTGTTGTATTCAGAAATTCCAATTCATCAACAAGGAAACTTATGGCAAAATATGTTCAACATATCGAGAGGCATGTCAAAAACTACAATTATTGGAGAACGGTAGTCATTGGGAAACAACGCTTGCAAATGCAGCGGCATTCTTCGAAAATAAGAACATTATTTGCAATAATATTGGTATCTTGCTTACCAGCCAATCCAAAAGAACTGTGGAATAAATTCGAAACATATATGGCTGAAGATTTATTACACCGGGAGAGAGTTACCACAAACAATGCAACAATTGAACTCAATGAAAGCATGTATAATGAGGCATTAATTTTATTGGAAGATAAATGTTTGGAGATAAAGAATGTCGCAATCATTGAAGTTGGAATGATTTCCTCGATTCGGACAAGAACTGATGCACACGATCAAGATTTGCGACGAGAAAGAGATTATAACTCCCAAGATTTGGAAAGTTTTTTGGAAGAAAATTTACCACATTTACAACAAGAGCGGAGAATAGCATACAACACTATAATGGCAGCAATATCATACAAACATGAAGGAGTGTATTTTATTGATGCACCTAAAGGAACTGGAAAAACATTTTTGATTTCATTGATTTTGGCTAAAGTTCGATCGTAAAAACATATTGCATCATCCGGCATTGCTGCAACACTCTTCGGTGGTTTCAAATTAACATTGAAGCCTAAATTTAAAGAAGATTACACATGCAACATAAAGAAAAATTCTTCTTCTATGGGTAAAGTACTGCAACAATATGAAATAATAATGACTCAATGGAAACCCTTTATCGCACTTTACAGGACTTAAAAAGTAATAACAATATATTTGGAGGTGCATAAATTCTAATAGCTAGTGATTTTCGTAAAACACTTCCGGTAATACCGGGATCAAGGCCAGCTGATAAGCAAAATGCATGTCTAAAATCATCATACCTTTGGAAACATGTTCACACACTAAAATTTACGACTAATATGAGTGTTCAGTTGCAACGTGACGCTTCAGCTTTCATCATACCTTTGGAAACATGTTCCCACACTAAAATTTACGACTAATATGAGTGTTCAGTTGCAACGTGACGCTTCAGCTTTAACTTTGTCCACATAATTACTGGATTTAGGGAACGCAAAAATGCCAATCGATCCAGAAACAATATGTATAACATTTTCATCAATCTATAGAAGAGTTAATAAATTGCGTTTTCTCCAATAACGGAAAAAATTTTAAAAACAAGCAATGTTTGTTACTGGCAGCCAAAAATATAGACGTTAACGCTATCAACATTCTGAAACTTCGGATACGGTAATTTTATTTAAAAAACGGTAATTTTTTTAGGCTGTACTGTTGACATAACACTACTAAAATGTACAACAATGGACAATTGTAATTTTATACATAGAGTGCTATAAAATTGATTAAATATATCAAGGGAATTAATTACATTAAATATGACTTGGGAGTTTGCGCTTGCAAAAGACATACAGGACATCTACTTCAGCGGCACTGAAACAGAAAAGCAAGCAAAAAACAAAGCACTGTTTAGCATGGTAATCTAAAAATTTATAAATCGATCGACACTGTTACAAATATTGAGGATGTCGTCAATTATCCATTCGTTAGATTTACCGGGCTTTCCACCACATGACTTGCAGTTGAAAATTGGTGTTCCTATTATTTTACCAAGAAACGTGGATGCACCACGACTTTGTAATGGCACTCGACTTACAGTAAAGCAATTAATAATGAACAATATAATCGAGGCGACCTTTATAACTTGAAAGTATGTATAAAGGGACAGAATTATTGCTATTGATGATAACTTCGGATAATGCCATTTGATTTTAAGCGATTACAGTTTCCTATTCGCCTAGCATTTGCAATGACAATTAATAAAGTTCAAGGTCAGTATTTGCAAGTTTGTGGACTAAAAATCTAGAAAATCCATGTTTTTACATGGACAGCTTTATGTTGCCTAAACTTTTTATTTCTTTACGATACCAGTAAAAAAAGCCAGTAGTCATAAGATCTTAAGGAATGTACTTAATTTATGGTGTTTTCTTTTCTAAAAAAAATTATGCCTTATAAATGTTTAATATTATTATTATGTTACACACACCCTTGCAAAGTGAAACATTTTTTTTTTATTAGAATGGAACAAAATAAATTCTTGATTTTACACTTAACACTAATGTATATTTAGCGTGAATGAATTTTGTATTAAAAAGCGATATTTAACACTGTTAAAGCGACTTTCGACATTCAATTGTGTGTGTTTGCCAACAGCATTAACAACACTGATTGTCAATAATAGAAATCAGCTGTTACTCAATTGCAAAAAAGTACTTAACGCAGTTGCAAAAAAGGGTATTATCTCACCCAGAAATATAATTGAGTTTGAAATATGTAACATACTTCCCAATTATTTATGCAACATATTTTGAAATGGAACATACCCCTGCGCCAATGGTAACATAAATGGAAACTTTTTCTCAGAAAAGAAAACACCATAAATCTAGAAAATCAATGTTTTTACATGGACAGCTTTATGTTGCTGTAGATTTTAATTATTATTTTAGCTCTAATCTTTTTATTTCATTACTATACCAGTAAAAAAAGCCAGTTGTCATAAGAGCTTAAGGAATGTAGATAATTTAGTTTCACTTCTTTCACATTATTTTAGCTGCTGTTGAATTTTTTAATATTAACTTAATACAATTTTTAAATAATAATCTTAAATAATGCTATGGATATGGTGTAGGGCCTTGAGTAGTTAAAAAATGTTAAATAAATTACAATAAATAAAGTTACAAAAATAGATTAATACAGTTTGTTTTTGGAATTATTTATGGGCAAAACCCTTTAGTTTTAGATAATTATATAAAATTTAAAAGCAAATTACTTGTTATTTTTATTATTTTTTGTGTATTAAAAATAAATTTAAATCATTCATATTTGAACATAAGTAAATATCATAATTTGTTTGACTCTAGATGATTGAAAGCTTTAAAAAAGAATAAATTAAAATATTTTTTTTTTTAATAATAAAAATTTATGCACACGTCTATTGTCCTAAATCAGCCCAATTATGAATAAAAATTTAAAGCAAATTACTTGTTATTTTTGTTATTGTTTTTGTGTATTAAAAATAAATTTAAATTATTTATATTTGAAAATAAGTAAATATCATAATTTGTTTGACTCTAGATGATTGAAAGCTTTAAAAAAGAATAAATTAAAATATTTTTTTTTTAATAATAAAAATTTATGCACACGTCTATTGTCCTAAATCAGCCCAGGACAATAGACGTCCTGGGCTGAGAGTTTGTTCCCCGGGAGTTTTTTCCCATTGAATTTGAATAGGAAAAATGAGAAAAGGGAGAAAACTCCCGGGGAATTTTCATTCATAATTGGGCTGAATATGTTTTTAATTAGACAAAATTTTATTTAATTTATGTTTGTCTTTAAGTTTTCTTTAATATTTTTATTGTATTTTAAACACAATTATGTGATGCGAAATTGATTCATCAGTAACACAGTTGCATTATATGGTATGGATTTTCACTCCATGTCGCTAAGTGATTACGTACTATAAATTGCAACTGTGTTACGGATACGGATTTTCACTACCTTTAAATAAGTGTTTATGTACCATAAAATGCAACTGCGTTTTATTTATTTCGAAAATGGGATATAATTAATTAGATTTGAATATAATTAAATAATTATGCATGAATTTTAATAAAATCAACATTTAGTAAAATATGTTGTTATGATCTCGTCTGGTAACACTACACACGGTTGATGTAGTTAGTAGTAATGACTCTAACTTCACTCCATAGTTTTTGTGATCGCCATTTTAATAAATTAAGCATTATTATTAAGATTTTTATAAAAGCGTCAACACGCAATATTTAAAATTAAATAAAAGTTTTGAGAAAAAAGCGAATATTACAATTCAGATTTGGGGTACACTCAAGCCAGCCAATATACAGGAGTATCTGAAGATATTTATAGTGTAAAGACTGGTGAGTGGCGTAGTAAACAATATGGACACACGACGTATACGCCAGGAAATAATAGAAGCTCTTACCAATGAGGGAAATTAGCTTTAGAATCACTAAAATAATTTAATGTTCATTATCAAATTACTTTTACTTAACTTTAAAATTATAATATTGCTGACAAATGTCTGCAATCGGAATTCAGTCTAATAAACATAATTGGCGCCCAACGTAAAATTAATTATAAGTGATATTATATAATATATATATATATAAATTTATATAAGTAATATATATATATATATATATATAACTATATATATTCGGCAGCTATCGGCCGTAGGCCATGATTAAGCTAAGCCATGAATCAGGAAAATGCTGCGCTGCCCCTCTGCCGACGTTTGCTGCCCGTCGTCGTCGTCGGTACAATGTGTTATTATTTTTACCATGCATATTTCACGTGATTTTTGCATGGAAAATTTTTAATTTATTTAAAGTTATATAATAGATGTGGAGGAAGAACTGAAAAAGGCAAGTATCATGAAGGAGGAAGTAACTCATATATTTCTTCTATCCTTAATATTAATAATATGGACGAAAGAGTTCTTACTGGAGATAACTTCGACTATAGAGACTTTTATTTGTCTCTCCTTGAAGGAGAAGGAGTACGAGGCAAAGAAAATACTACATATATTGATGGACTCCCTTCAATCAGCTCAGAAAACCTTAATTCTCCAGAAAAAAGAATTAGGGAAGTGTTCACTCAAAGTTTTAGTGAATATCCTCTTAAACAGCGAGTGGTCCACGATGTATTTGGAGCCGACGATGACTTTGGAAACTTCAAATTGGATTACCAACAAATATGCAGAAAATTTTATGGGACCATCCTCATCATCTCGCATCATGGAAACCATATCCACATAGTCCACGATTGCACATACTCCAACAACTCCTCTCGATGTGCCTTTATCCAATACTTACCAAGACAAGTCAATAGAAGATATTCTCGAAGTCTTTCCAAGTTGGAAATTCACGATCCAACACTGGGTCAATTTGTCAATCTATCTCCAGAAGGATTCCAGGAAATATCTCTACTATAACATCGCCAGAAGAACGTGGCTACCAAGTAGTGAAGCTAGATGTATAAGATTTTTCGAAGATCTCTAAAAAACCGAAGACAGATTGGTGGAAGGAAGCGAATTATCGTTCAACTTTTCTCATCCAGTCACCTTTGGATCCCAATCATCAATTGGTAATGAAACTATTGTTGGCTGTGACCAATCAAATACAAAAGATACCGGGTATAAAAAGAGAGGAAAGGGAGACAAAATAATTGATTTCTTTAAAGAACACCCTACTTCTCCAACTCATCATTTATTAAACACTACAATGTGGCTATCATCAGAGTTTAAATTTTTTGATGTAAATAGTACTCTAATAAAAAATTGTATTAGAATTATAAATAATTATATAAATAATTTAACTTTTAAAGAATTGTATATATATTTGAAATCAATTGAACCACAAAATTTAGTATTTAATGCACCTGTTGGAAATTTATATAATTACTATTATAACATTAATGAATCAGTTGAAATACTAGATGATTTGACAGAGCATATACAGAGCATATAATATATATAAAGTTATACAGTTATGGACAAAAAAATAGGGTCAGTAAAATTACACATAAAATTTTCGAAATTTTTTTAAAAAAAAAGATGTTATTAAGAATATATTTTTTTAACAATGATTGTTAGGTTCTTAATTAGCATCTGGCAATGCTTTTCAAATGAAAGCAATATGATTAATCGTTTTACATTACAAATACCATTCGTTACTACAGACAAAAAAATAGGGTCAGCTGTAAACAACAGTTATAAAAGCTTAAAACCTTCAAAAATAAAACGTGTTTTTGTATAATAGTGCTTTGTAAGTAGTAATTTCAGAATTAAAAACATAATTTTAAAAAAAATATCTCTAAAATAATCAGTTATAGTCAAAATATGGGTCGTGCAAAGCATTGTACAGACGCTGAGCGTTCCATCATTCAAAATTTAAAAAATAAGGGACAAAGTCAACGTCAAATTGCCAAAACTATCGGCAGATCACAGAACTTTGTGTTTAATGCTTTAAAAGGTAAAGAAAATCATTCAATTAGAGGCAGGCCGCGGAAGACTTCCGCAAAAGAAGATAATTATATCAAGCTGTTGTCAACTCGGGACCCTTTTAAATCTGCTGCTGCCATAAAAAATGAGATAGGAGTTGAAGTTTCCACTAGGACTGTGAGACGGAGGTTAGTAGAAAAAGATCTATTCGGGAGATCTTCTAGAAAAGTACCTATGTTGACAAAACGGCATCGGCAAAATCGTATATTATTTGCAAAAACACATTTGAATTGTGATGATTCCATACTCGTAAAAAAATGGAGAAACGTGTTATGGTCGGACGAAAGTAAGATTAATTTAATTGGTAGTGATGGAAAAACGTGGGTAAGACGTCCCAAAAATAAAGAACTTTGTTCCCGTTATACAACAAAAACTTTTAAGCATGGAGGAGGAAGTATTATGGTTTGGGGATGTTTCTCCTGGCATGGCGTGGGACCACTGTACTGGATAAAAGAAAACATGGACAAAAACTTATACTGTCGCATATTAAACGAAGTGATGCTACCATATGCCGAATGGGAAATGCCTGTCAAATGGATATTCCAGCAGGACAATGATCCGAAACACACTTCGTATCTTGTGAAAAAGTGGTTTCTGGATAACGGTGTGAACGTAATGCAATGGCCAGCACAATCCCCGGATTTAAATCCGATAGAAAATTTATGGAAAATCGTAAAACAAAAAATTGGACCACTAAAATCAAAAAATAAGGAGGAGTTGTGGGAGAAAATTAAAGACGCTTGGTATTCTATTCCAAACAAGACTTGTCAAGATTTGGTGGAATCAATGCCAAAAAGGTGCAAAGCTGTTCTTAGAAATAAGGGTTACAGTACAAAATATTAGCTTTAGAACCAAGATTTTAAATGTAGTTTAAGTTTTTTAATCGTTTTCGTTAATGACCCTATATTTTTGTCCATTAAAAATCAATGAAATTTACAAAATTAATTTTTTTTTTTCCATAAGTAAATTATTTTGAGTTTTTAATATAAATAGTAAAGACATATAAACATAGCAATAATATGAAATTAATAAACACACAATTACAATTTAATTTTTTGTTTGTTTCCGCTTTATTCTTAATAATTTTGAGTGACCCTATTTTTTTGTCCGTGACTGTATATATATTAATAAGGACTGAAAAAAGGAAGTCTTATTGCATGGAACATATATCGTAAAATATCACAACACCACGATTACCATAGATGAAAGGTAATACTTCAATAAGGAAATAACCATGATGAAACCTTTACCGGCTGTAGTAAAAGCACCTAATACAATAGAAAGATATGAAGAAATGCTATCACTGGAAATGCTGAAAGAACTACACATTAACAACGTTGACGAGATTAAAAGCTAACTACAAATCATAAAATTGGCATTGGATCGTTCGAACTTTTAACGGTTGTATAAATATTTAGCATAATGTTGTAAGTTAATGACAAGAAAATCAACTTTGAAAATTAAGACCGACGTAAAGCTGGAAAACCCGGTTGAGGCATCAAGTACTTGCAAGCATTACCCCCATCCAACGCGGACGTTGGAATTTAAGAGGGGAAGAAAAGAATTTTGCAAATAAAGAATTATTAATCTGAAGCCAAAGAAAGAAGACTATAATTTAAAGAAGAAAAGTAAAAAGAAGTCCACCACCACAACATTGATTACCATTTATTAACAATAAATATTCATAATTATTATTCGTGTTACATACTCTAAACAATATTAATAAGTAGAAACTAATATTAGAAATTTAAATATTAAAGTCTTATTGGGAAAACGATAAAAGCTATGATCAAGCCTAGTGGGTTGAAATGGATCATATTCAAATGGAAACAATATCTATACACATCATATCCTGCAGCTTTATCATTAAACAACAATATTCATTTTTACAAAATAAAGGTATCGAGGCAATACTAACAATATCCAATATTCAAAACACAGAACATCATCTTCAAGAGGAGAATCCAGATGAGTATCTTCAGGAGGAAAATCTTGAGGAAGATTGTAATTAACAGAAAAAATCTGAAGAAGATTACAATCAACAAGAAAATCTAGCGGAAGAAAATAATGTAGTGTACCACACATGTTCACCATACACACCATGCACATACATTTGGGCAATCATAAATGAATGCAAGTATCGAACATAATTGAGTGGTGTCAAATATACAATGCATACTTGACACTGTATGACACATATAAAAATGCACTCAATTCTGAGTAACTTATATTTGAGTAAAATTAAATGATCTCGATACATTCTGATTGGCCAAATGAAATGAAGTAAAAGAAACTAAAACTATTATCCATGGAACCGAAAGAGATAATCATATAATTGTAATAAGTTAGAATAAGTTAAGTATATAAGCTCATGTAAAAATAAAGAGATTCATTCAGAATTTTAGAAAAGCCAACACTGGTGTTTCATTTATTCGGAATCAAATCAAAGGGCATTTTAATGCTCGGCAGAATCATTAAATTAAAAATTTTATAAGTTAACGTACGCTGTGCATTGGGCACACGTTCGTCTTTAAATTTAAATTCAAAATTCACATATTTATAGTTCTGCATTTATTGCACATTTAAAGTGCTGCGTTTGCATAAATTCTGTACATTCATTTCGAGAGTCTTATTACAGATCACCTCATTGTGTGCTTTAACGTGATTGGTTGGTTTGGCAATATGTTTGTGTGCGATATTTTGCAGACTCGGCAAAGCGTTTTGGGTCTTTTTAAATAATCAAAATTTGAAGTTAGTCTTAAAGCAGATTCAGACCCACATAGTGGGATAATGTAAAAGTTGAACATAATTGATATTACTAAGCAAAAGAAGAAAATAATTAATCATTTTACTGAAATAAAGAATAAATAGAAATTAACAATAAGTTAAATCCTAATAAGCCTTTTTACTGAAATAAAGAATAAAGTGAAATTAACATTTAAGTTAAATCCCAATAAACATTTTTACTGAAATAAAGAATAAGTGAAATAAACAATAAGTTAAATCCCATTAAGCATTTTTGCTGAAGTAAAGAATAAATTTAGAAAAAGGGAAAAGATAATTAAGCATTTTTATTAAAATAAAGAATAAAGTGAAATAAACAATTAGTTAAATCCCAATGAACATTTTTACTGAAATAAAGAATAAAATTACTAAATAAACAATTATAAATACAATGAAATATTTACAAATTTTGAAAAAAAAAACATTATTTAAATCCAAATAACAATAATTATTTAAAGTTTTTTATAAAAAATTAAATTTTGTGAAAATTTAAAGAATAAAAATAAAAATTTTGAAAACATAATATTGTCATTGGATTTTATTTACTAAGTGATCTGAGAGTGTCAGCAAATTAAGAAAATAGAACTTTAAATTATCTGTAAAAGATAATCAAAAAGTAAATAACAATAAACTAATTTATATAAAAAAAAATAAATAAAAAGGAGTGCTCTCTAGCACCCAAATAACTATTAATCAAAATAATAATAATGAAGGTTGGTCCTCAACCCAATAGAGGAATATAAAAAAAGAACAAAACCGAAAGAAGAACAACAAGAGTTGCCAGTGAATAGAAGATTTAAACGAAGAGGAGGATACACACAGAAGCTGAAAAGAAGGAAAGCTATATTGTTAAGATGCATTAACAGTACACCACCACCATCATGGGAAGCGGCAACTAGAATGTGGAACTAGATTAACGAAATAGAGGCATTAATAGAAGCAAGGGTGCAGAAAAACAGCCAAATTTAATTTTTCTTTCAAATATTATAAAAAAAAGAAAAGAAGTGCGTCTAATTCGCACTCTGAGGGCCAGTAAACGAGAAGTCGCTCGTGGCAAAATAAAAACAAGTAAGAAAGTATGGTCGGTCAAGCCCGACCATATAATACCCTACACCAAGTAAATGAGTAAAAATATTTTTCTTTTAAAATATCAATAATTTATATTTTTGATTGATTTTTGGAAGTGGGCCTTATATGGGAGCTATGACCAATTATGGACCGATCACCATAAAATTAGGTCGTGTGATTTATGTCTATATTAAAGTTAACTATGTTGAATTTTGTGTGTATACCAACATTTTTAAGCGATTTATGCACGTTAAAGTGATTTTCGGAAGCGGGTCTTATATGGGAGCTATGACTAATTATGCACCGATCGTAATAAAATTTGGTGACATGAATTTCGTATGTATAAAAGTTATTTGGAGCGAAATTTGTGTAGATACATATATAAATAAACATTTATGACCGATAAAGTCCAATTTCGGGAGGACATTTGTATGGGGGCTATATGAAATAATGGACCGATTTCAGCCAGTTTCAATAGGGTTCGTCCTTGGGCCGAAAAAATTATATGTACCAAATTTTATCGAAATATATTCAAAATTGCGACCTGTACTTTGCGCACAAGGTTTACATGGACAGCCAGCCAGCCAACCAGACGGACGGACGGACGGACGGACATCGTTTAATCGACTCAGAAAGTGATTCTAAGTCGATCGTTATACTTTAAGGTGGGTGCTAGACTAATATTTTTGGACGTTACAAACATCTGCACAAACGCATAATACCCTCCCCACTATGGTGGTGTAGGGTATAATAAATAATATATAAGTTGACACACTACACATTCAATATGACTAAGGGTATTAACCCCACTTGTGCACGCGCTCAATATAAGTTGCAACTAAGCAATTCTTTTGGGCAAGTGTGTAGTAATTTGAAACCCCTCCTATGCGTGCATTTTTATGGGAATGAAAGGTTGTCCATCCGTTCCCATTAATTTAAGTTAGTGTAAGCATTTTTATTAATTATATTTAGCACTTTTTATCAACTAGAATTAAGTTTCATTCTTAATTGAACTGACAATTAAAATCAGTTCAATTCTAGGCTGAAAGCGGTATAGTCAAAATAAAATAAATTAATTGAACAAATATCGAATCCGTGTATCATTTTAAAAGGTGAGTTGGGCCCCATGGGTGGCCCAACCCTTATTTTTTTAAAGCACTATCTTCGTCGTGCTTAACTTATATAATAATATAATAAATACATTATGAATGATAAAAAGGAAACTAATACATACGTATAATACTCAGTAGAAATTTGATAAAATTGGCAATAATAATAATTTTAGTAGTCTCGTGTATTTTATTATTAAAATATATAAAATATTCGATAAAAAGAATCCTTTTAATTAGGATATCTGAAGTAAAAGAATATGTAGAAGAAAATACTAACTATATAGAATCGATTAAAAAAATATTTTCATTAAGGAAATATTTTAATAAAAGAAAACATTAAAGAAAAGGAAAAAAAACTTCATAGGTAATTGGTATGTATTCTATATTAGACAGTCTACGAATACTGATATCAATAGACCGTATTCATTCAATGGACACAATATCTGTAAAGAACACAGAAATAAATAATTTGGAAGACGATTTTTTGAAACTACAACCGACTGAATATCAGAAGGTAGAATTTGAAAAAGGAAGCTTTAGACATATTAGAGCACTCCAATAAGAAAACTAACATTGACAAACGAAAGGCGATAATAATGGCAAATATGGAAATCAATGAATTGACAGCAGTAATAAAATTGGTCCCAATTTTCACAGGAAAGAAAGATGAATTGACAAATTTCATAAAAAATTTAGAAATTGTAACACAGACTATACCAGTAGAAAAACAGAATTAATTTTTTAACTGCATATTCAATTCAAGGTTAGATTCAAAAGTACAGAATAGAATAAAGCAGATTTCAATACCAAGAACTATAGAAGAATAATTAAATGGCTTGAAGGGTGCATACAAATTAGTAAAAAATTCGAACAGCATTTTGAACGAATTGGTTTTGCCACTAAGATTGAAAATTTAGTATCCGAATTAAATGAGATACAAATATCTGAGGAAGGCAAATTGAATAGGATTCCTATTATATTCATCTACAACATTAGGATTTAAACCTGTTTCTTTCAGTCGGATCGGGAAGTGTGCGATCGTACTCAGACTATAAAAGGCTGACCAACAGCAATACTCATTGCAGTTTGTTCTCGGCTATTGTAAAGGTAACTAGTTAGTTAGCTAGGTTACTATATTAACAGATAGTAAGAAAGGTGGAGTTTTTTAAGTGTGTAAAATAATGTTAAATGTTTTATTGTTTTGTGACAAATAATTAAATTTTCAATAACAGTTTTATAACGTATTAAATGAGAAAACAATTAAATTCGTTTGTTTTTATTTATAAATTATTAATTTCTTGAACGACCCTGGACAGCGCTGAGCTATCCCAGCGTTGAGATAACAAATCGTTACAAGCTTTACAATAAAGTATTAGTTAAGTAGGTACCGTATAGCTGTCCGATATTAATGCAGTTATATGCGAAATATTTCGAAAAATTACACCATTTTCAAACGCCCGCATATAAATCGGAAGCTAGATTTTTGTACATTTGGATTGTTTACATATAAATCGGACTTCCAAAGGCCCTAAAAGGGCTAGGAAGCTAGATTTTTTACATTTGGATTGCTTGAGAATGTAGCTTTACAATAAGGTGTCACTTAAGCATAATAACTGCCCGATATAAATGCATTTTTGAACGCCATTTTTAGTCTTGATTTCAAAGGCCCTAAAAGACCTACACAGAAAGAAAAAAGCACTTCTAAATTTAAGTTTATTTTATTCAAATTTAGCCAGAATTGTACTTAAAAATTTAAGTACGATTCATACTCATTTGTACTTAGAACAAGTATAAATGGGATTGATTAAAAAAATCAAGCGGAGATTTTCTTAAAACAAGAATGAGATTCTTGAATTAAGTAAGAAAATCTTGTTTTAAGTACAAGTGTGAAGTTAAATCAAGTAGTTAACTCTTAATCTTCAAATTAAGAGTAAGATAACTTGAAATAAGAAAACAGTTCTTATATTGATCTCTAAGAGAAAAAGAGCGGTATAAAATTTACTCTTAGAGCTGCTCTCAAAGTAATTTTCTACTCGCGTTGTCGGTTAGTTACATGAATAGACACGCAATTTGCATCTGTCTGTTTTGTGTGTTCAATGGTGTACGTTGTTTAGTGTTACGTGTTTTGAGCTTTGTGCTTTGTGTATTTTAATTAAATAGTTAAAAAAAATAATATATGTGAAGTGGTTCCGGACGACACCCTCCTACTCCTTCTGCTCCAGGAGTTTAATCTCCCTAAAGTCTATGATTTTTTAAAAGGTAAGTGTTTTTTTATTTAGTACAAATGAAAAAATAATACATACCACGTTGTACTGTTATTCCATTAAATAATTTGTTGCAAATTCAACAATCTATTTATAAAACATAATATAAAAGGCCAAAAGAAAAAATGGCTTTAAGTGCTACCCTACTGTTTTATTTCAAATTAATTTTAGTTTGACGAATTTGTAAACAAATTCTCTTATTTAATAAATATTGTCGAAGACCACCGGATGGTTAATGTAAACACAAAGTTTCCACACAATTGAATTGGATTAATTGTATGATTTGACACAATGTGCCCACCAAAGATGCCTTTGTTTAAAAGTGCACAATCGGCATCTTTGTAGAAAATAAGTATGTATTGGTACAGCCAATACATTAATTTTAAGCTAGAATTAAGAATTTGAATTCATTAAAGAGTCAGAAACAATTGACACCTTCAAGAACAAAGTCAAAACGTTCTCGTTTTAAAAAGAAAAAATGCGTGCTTAAATCTAGTTCAAAATTCTTGAAACAAGCTCATTTTGGGATTAATTCTATCTCGTACATTCTTAAATCAATCCGATTATTGGATTATATCAAGTATGAAGTATGCTTAAATCAAGTTTAGAATTCTTGAAACAAGCTCATTTTAAGATTAATTCAATCTCGGCCGTACTTAGGGAGAGCTAAAATTATGATTTTTGGGCTTGATGATTCCGTACTTGAATCAAGTATTTTGTACGCGGTATAAGAAAATCCGTACTTATCCTACTATTGACACTGCTCCGGATTGATTTAAGTACGGATTACCCAATTTTTTTTATGAGTGTAGGAAGCTAGATTTTTATATATTTGGATTGCTTGGGAATGTAGCATTACAATAACTGTCCTCAAAGACCTAAGAAGCTAGATCTTTGTACATTTGGATTGCTTGAGAATGTAGCTTTGCAATAAGGTATAACTTAAGTAGGTAGCATAGTAACTGCCCGAGTTAAATGGAGTTATTATTACTCCATTTTTGAACGCCCGCATATAAATCGTAATTTTAAAGGATCTCAAACTATAAATGAAACAAAAATACCAATATGTGATGATTGTTTACAACATTTTCATCATAAAGACAAGTTGGAGATACCCCAGAAGAATTGCAATCAGAAAGTTTCCTATGTATGTTCCTATTTTTAAATAAGGAAAAGTAAGCAACAATGGAAAAAGGCTTTCAATTATGAATAGGATATATGAAACACTCAATACCTTAATTGGAAAATTAAACGACAAAAAAGTAAATGATAAATTTCCTTTAACAAGACTAGACGATGTTTTGGATAGACTGGGTAGAGCAAAATATTTTTCTACATTAGATATGAAAAGTTCATTCCATCAAATTGAGCTTGACCAAGTATCAAGACCTTTCACAGCTTTTTCAACTTCAACTGGTCATTACCAATACACCAGGTTACCTTTTGGATACTAATAGTTTCCAGAGATTTGTTAACCATAGCATTATTGGGATTATAGTCTGAAGCATTTTTGAAACATAATTGTAACATTACTGTGACAGCGAACTTGCAGCTTCTGTAGAAAGTTTTATAAAAGGGAGAGTAGATGTTGCAAGTAACTCACTCAACACGTTAGTCTTGTACGCAGTTTAACCCGATCAACATTCTAGGTGCGCGACAAAATCAACCATCCAGTATATTTGTATTACTACTTATTAAATACCTTTTATTTTATTGAGCCAGAAATGTAATTTGAATAAATGAATCAATATTTAAAACGAAATACCATATTACCATGTTTGGAAATTCAGTTCACTATTCTTGATATCTCACTCAATTTCCGAAAATTATAAAATTAGAAGAATTTTGTTTACATAAGTCCTTTTCAACAAAGTGGAACAAAAAGCTTTTTTATGGAACAACATAATTTTCATAGGAAGAAAGCACGCATACAAGTTTAGTTACTCTAACGTCTGAACAAGACATACTTTGTAAAGACATAATCTAGAAGTGAAAAGTGCTACAAGAATAAACACCCTAAACAAATAAAGTTATTTAATAATAAAAATATAATAAAATGTTTCATTGAAAAGATTTAGTGGACAGGAACGAAAGAAAATATATTTTTTAAACTACAAACACCCAATATTATTAATTGGCTGCCAACGTGGGGCACTATCACGCTTTAAGAAGAAGTATCGAAAGAATTCTAAGGGCCTCATCCCGATGGATCGAAGTACATCACCTAAACACCTAAGGAAAACAACAATATTACCAACAAGAGCGAGAGTAAAATGAGTCACAAACAAATTTTAATTAAAAGATTTAGTATTGCAATAGGAGAAAAAAACTAGTATCCGTTTTAAGTAGTACGAAATCGTATGTATATAAAATATAAAAAAGTATCCTTATAGAAAAGGAGAAAACAAATAAAATTTTATATATAAAAAGTTACTTATGCGAAAAAATAAAAAATTAAATTAAATGAACATAGAATCTGATTATTATTCCGAATCAGAAATAGAACAAGAATATTACGGTTATTATTCTTACGACTCAGGATTCAACTGCGACGAACACATAGAAACACAAGAGGGTCTTAGATTAAATTATTTAAGAATAAGCAGGAAGAGGAAATAAAAATAATGAAGAAAACTGAAGATGATAACGAAAACGATATACGAATACTAAAAGAAAATATAATAAAGGAAATAGAATTAATACATTCTGGAATAAATACAAGTCTACCATTCAGAACAGATATTAAAGCAGAAATTAGAACATCAGTGGAAACACCAATATGGAGCAAACAGTATCCATATCCATTTTCAGCAAATAGATTCGTGAATTCGGAAGTAAAAAGAATGCTTGTAGAAGAAATAATTAAACCTAGTAAAAGTCCATATAACTCACCAATATGAGTAGTTCCAAAAAAGGGATTAAATGAAGATGGTACACCAAAACAAAGATTGGTGAATGACTATAAAAAATTCAACGAAGTAACGATAGCAGATAAATATCCTATACCGGAAACTAACGTGATATCAAATTTGGGAAAAGCAAAATACTTCTCAACAATAGATCTGGAATCAGGATTCCATCAGATCATGATGAAAGAGGATCATATCGAAAAAACTGCATTCTCCATAAACAATGGAAAGTATGAATACATTAGAATGCCTTTTGGATTAATAAATGCACCTAGCATATTTCAGAGAGCAATGGACAATATATTGAGAGATTTCATCGGAAAATTTTGTCATGTATATATTGACGACATAATAGTGTTTTCTAAAACACTGAAAGAACATACAAAACATTTAAAAACTATTGTGGATACATTAAGATAAGCACATATGAAATTTTTTTTAGAGAAATCTAAATTTTATAAAAAGGAAGTTGAATTTTTAAGATATGTGATAACATATAAAACTATCACGACAGATCCGAAGAAAGTTGAAACAATAGATAAATTTCCAGAACCAATGACTGTAAGACAGCTAAGAAGTTTTCTTGGTTTGACGGGTTATTATAGAAAATTCATTAAAGATTACGCTTTAATTGCAAAACCCCTCACCAAATACTTACCAGGCGAGAACGGTAAACTTTCAACAAACATGTCAAAGAAAATTTCAGTAAAATTGGATGAAGACGGAAAAAACTCTTAATAGAACAAATTAAATTAACACAACCAGATTTTGATAAAAAATTTATATTGACAACGGACGCATCAAATGACGCAATAGGAGCTGTCCTTACTCAGGACAATAAACCTATAATTTTTGTTTCAAAAACTTTGAATTCGACTGAAAAGAATTATGCAACAAACGAAAAAGAGCTATATGCTATAGTTTGGGCATTAAAAACACTGAGAAATTATCTCTACGGTTCAAGAGATTTGGAGATTCACACAGATCACCAACCATTGACATTTGCATTGTCAACGAGAAATCCTAATACAAAGATGAAAAGATGGCACGCATTAATTGAGGAATACTCACCTAAAATGATATACAAACCTGGAAAAGCGAACGTAGTGGCGGATGCTTTGTCAAGACAATACTTGAATCATTTGATCGATACAGACGAAGAAGCTGACGATGAATCATCATCAGGAACTCAACATTCAGCAGAACGTAAAACATGGCCATGTTGTAGTGTACCACACATGTCTACCATACAAACACATAGTAGTGTAGTGTGCACATATAATTGTTGCACCAAAACCTTTTATATGCCACACACTTAGTTATTGATGCATTCTTGTGTAAGTGATCTTTTACTTATCGTAGTTTTGCTTTGGAGTTATTGACTTCCAATTTTTGCTAACGTAATGTGTTTTAAAATCAAACAAAGCGGTTGACCAAGAATTAGGTCAACAGCTTAACATTACAATTATGAGTGAAAGAGTTTGCAGCTAATTATGCTCCTCCATCATTTTTACATACTGCACAAGTATGCATGAGTACAATAATAATTGTAAGATAAATGTAAGTATAAGTAATGAGTAGAACATAAGTTAGTGAGTGATTTAGGAATCACTCAAGATTAGCTTTTAAGAATTTTAGTTATAAGAAATAAAATTCAAAATAAAATTTCAATTATTAATCTGAGTCAGAAGAAGACATAACAAACTTTTGTTTTTATTGAAAATTACAATCACATAACATTACATGGCGATCCTGCCAACTCCTGGATTGGAAAAAAAGAAGATCCTGCCAACACCGATTATTGGATTGAGAACATACATATTCTACACAACATATTCTAAAAAAAAAAAAATAATAAATTTAATAAACAAAACATTTGACTAGAAAGTGCATTGGCATGTCTGGCAAATGCTAAATTAAACAAATTTTTGAAGAATTTTGTGCAAATAATTTTAGAAATAAAATTATTTTTTTGAAGTGAAGTTTTTCTTTGTTTTATTGTCGATTAAATTTTTTTAGGTCAACAGCTTAACATTACAATTATGAGTGAAAGAGTTTGCAGCTAATTATGCTCCTCCTTCATTTTTACATACTGCACAAGTATATATGAGTACAATAATAATTGTAAGATAAATGTAAGTATAAGTAATGAGTAGAACATAAGTTAGTGCGTGATTTAGGAATCACTCAAGATTAGCTTTTAAGAATTTTAGTTATAAGAAATAAAATTCAAAATAAAATTTCAATTTTTAATCTGAGTCAGAAGAAGACATAACAAACTTTTGTTTTTATTGAAAATTACAATCACATAACATTACACTATTATCCATGGAACGGAAAGAGATAATATAATTATAATAAGTTAGAAGGGTTAAGAATTATTTTAATAATTAGTATATAAGCTGAAGTAAAATAAAATAATTCATTCAGAATTTTAGAAAAAGCAACATTGGTCTTTCGTTATTCAGAGTCAAACAAAAGTGCATTTTAATGCTCGGAAGAATCAGCAGAAGTGCTCAGATAATACTTAAATCCTACTTCTAACACTACAATATGTTAGCAATCGTACTAAATAAAAGTTATTCATTTTATGATAAACCTATTTATCTAGGATTTTCAATACTATAACTTTCAAAATGGAAGATGTATGACTTTCATTATGATTATATTATATCTAACTGTAAATCCAAAGCAATGCTCACGCGCTAGCTAATGGTATTTCGATGCAGGATCATATTTCTTCTGACAAATTGCACAACGTGGGAACGGAGTAATGAAGCATCAGCTAATTTATTCACTAAAAACATAGAAGAATTGTGTTGTAAAATTAGTCTTACTTGGGTAATCGACGGTAACGGTCGAAGAATAAATTTATTAGAAAATAATTGTTGCGTTTCATTTCTAGTGTAAAGTGGACTATTGGAGTCTCCTATACAATTAATTTGTTTGAGTTAATATAATAAAGGAAGTTAACTTTAATTTTATGGATGTAGTGTACCAACACACTTCGCTATACACCTACATAATAATAATATAAACAATGTAAAGTGCATTTGAGTGCAATGTGTCATGTTGCACATATGTTACACACAAAACACTCACATGCACTAAATATCACTCAAATGTAATAGCCAATAGGAAAATAGAATTATAATTAGACTAAGATAGATTATTAATTATAATAAGAGAGGGGATACTAAAATATAGTATATAAAGCCCGAAATTATATAAATAATACCAGACTTTGTTAAACCTTATACAAAGACTCGTCTTCTCATTGTAGTGTGTTTGACTAAGTCTTGTTCGTCTACCCTCTGTACATGAAATATAATACTCAAACATTCCTTTGTATGAGTTTTGTCCACACAGCGGTCTGCTTGCGTTATGTCCCAGTTGGCCAAATGGACGTAGACGACATTGTCTTTGACGATTTATGTAAGACATATTTGAAATTGTCCCCTGTCGCTGAAGTTGGCTTAACGATGGTGTGTAAGAAATCATCGTTAACGACAAGATTAGCGACAAAGACCTGAAAGTTTTCATCTTTTAAACCCTATTAAAGACAAGGTGAGCGACTACATCTTAAATATTGTCTTCTATAGACTATGTTAAAGACATCATTTAAGATAATGTATTCAACATTGTCTTCTATCAAACACACATTACGATAAGATGAGCGACGATGTCTTTAATGTTGTCATATCTCTAACTCTGTTGACGACTAGATGAGCGACGAATTCTAAAATGTTGTCTTTTGCCATCTTTAATGAAGACAAGGTAAATGACAATGTCTTGAATGTAGAAATAGAAAATGATATTGAAGTAGGTGAGGTTATTTTTAACAATAATGTTAAGAAGACAATGTTAGCTACAAAGCTAAAACATGTTTATTTGAAACATAATGTAGGAAGAAGACTAGGTGACGATATTCTCAAGATCCTTTCTGAAGAAGGTCTAAATGTACCAAGAAGTACCAAATCACTTTTGAATAGGAAGAAAAAGGGAATTGTAACTCCAACCGTAAATCCTGGAAATTATTTTCATTTTGGGTTAAAAACACAAATTTTAAAATTAAATGGATTACTGAATGACATCGACGAAATTCAATTGGATATTGGTATTGACGGACTACCACTTTTTAAAAGTAGTTCTATTGGACTGTGGCCAATTTTAGCAAGATCAATAAATTTAAATGTAAATTGTATATTTCCAATAGGAGTTTACTGTGGAAATGGTAAGCCGGTATCCATTAATTCTTTTTTGCACGACTTTATAATTGAGGTAAAAGATTTAATTTCTAATGGAATTTCTTACAATGAACGAAATGTATCTGTGACTATAAGGGCTTTCATTTGTGACGCCCCCGCTAGATCTTTTGTTACTGGTTGTGTCGGTCACAATGCATTGCATGGATGTAGCAGATGCTTGCAGGTTGGAAAAAGGGTAGATCATGTTACTGTGTATTCTGATGTCCAAGGGGAAAAAAGAACAGATGAAATGTTTAAAAATAGGACTTGCCCCGAACACCATTCTAGTGTGTTCCGAACTAATTCTTCGGATTTAGAAGAAGTTAATATTAATATGGTTACTCAATTTCCTGTTGAACCAATGCATTTAATAGATTTAGGTGTAATGAGGAAATTATTAAATGAGATATTAAAACAAATGCAATCCGTTAAAAAAACATCCATGACAAATACATTATTGTCAATAATGTTGGCTGCATCCCTAAAGAATTCGCTCGCAAACCTAGACCATTAGATGAGGTAAAACGATGGAAATCTACGGAATTTCGCCAAGTTTTGCTATATACTGGTATTGTAGTATTAAAAGATAACGTAAGTGACGATGTTTTCTACCATTTCCTACTTCTCCACTGTGCATATAGACTCCTTTGCTGTCCATATTCTTTTAAAAATAATTTACAATCATCCGAAACTTTGATACAAGATTTTGTGAAGTTTTTTCCTAACATATATGGACAAAAAAATCTTACATACAATGTTCACAATCTACTGCATATATGCGATTGCGTCAGAGAAATGGGGCTTCTTACAAATTTTTCTGCATACGACTTTGAAAATTATATGCAATCATTACATTTTACAACAACTAAGAAATAATTATCAAGACAAATCGATAATAATTGAAAATAAAAGTATAAGTTGTGATAAAAAGAAGGGAAAATTGTTAAAAATTAATGGTTCAGATTGCTATTTAAGCTATTGCTTTCCCAACAATTTTTGTTTACTCAAAGACCAGGCTATTAATCATATGGGAACAATAGTTAAAATAACACTTCTTCACGAAAATGCATTTTATGGTGTTGAGGTTAAAAATCCCCAAAATTTTTACACATTACCAGTACCATCAACTCAATTAGGAATTGGTCTAGTGGAAAATTTAGAAGGTTTTAATGAATTTGAAATAAATATTGAGGAAATAAAATGCAAAATGATGTATCTGCCATACAAAGAGAAATTTGTGCTTATACCAATATTACACAATTGTACATAATTACTTTTATTTAAATTTTGTCTTAATTTTTGTATTTTAGTTGCACCATCTTAAAAATGGAGGCTATTCAATTGGATATAGATTACTTGAAAAGAAAAGTAGATTCCATTATTTCATCGCAGGAAGAAATAACAAAAATTCTAGCGGAAAATAATGTCTTGCTCCGGAGAAATTTAGGCCTTTTTGAAGTCACCCAAACGGTTTTTCTGGTAGACTCAGAAGAGCCATAAGACGCATTATTTGTGGAAATTTAAAAAATATTGAGAAAATATTATCAAAAGATATAATAGTTTTATATAACTATGATGGCAGCAAGGACAAAAAGTCGCTTAAAAAATACGGAAACGTACTTAAGGCTTTATATGGTAAATATTTTTAAAAATTACAGCCATTTATTTAATGATATTTTACTTAACAACAAAAAAAATATTTTCCAAATATATTTTAAACAGAATCTACAAAGACGGAGGGACATACATATGAAGACTTTATAAAAGATCTACGGGTTGTTTTTCGTCGCATCAAAAACACCTATGTGGCAGATTATTCTTAAAAAAAAACTATAAGTCAATAAATATATAACAATAAACGTATAAAGAATTGTTTGTCACACTGTTTTTTTTTATTATTGTACGTCATAACAATTACTTTATTAAAGAAAAAAAAAAAATCTCTAAATAAGCTGCAATTGTTCGAATGTTTTCTCTTAATTTTTTTTAAACCTCTTAGAAAGAAAATCTAAAACTAATCTTTTATAGAACGTTTAAACAACTACAACTTATGTTATGCGATTGACATTCATATGTTATGTTATGAAAAGTTTTCATGTAATTACAGTAGGCAACATTGGATTAATCAAAGTATATGATTACTTTTTACAAAAGTTATCGATTTTGTTTGTTCGTCTCTGAGATAACGAGGTTGAAGAAGACCTTGGTTCTTTCCTTTTTAATTTCTGATCTTCAACGAGTTACTTCGGCCTTTAAAGAGATAATCATTTTATAAGTTCTTTCAAGAAATCTTATGAACAAAAGTTAAAATCTAATGAATAAAAGTTAACTTATTAAATGAAAGATTTATAAAAGAAAAATTAAAAGATTAAATAAAATAGAGTAAAGCTAATAAAATTAATTTTGAATAAGTAAATTATTGAAAATAAAAGTATTTACGTAAGCTAACATATAGCTGAAACATTAAACATCATTTACTTATTTTTAAGATAATATAATTTTAAAACCCAAGTTGAATTGGTAAGAATATTATTAAGATTATTTATTAATTGCATTCTACTTAACATAAACTAACTCTTATAGGGTTTTAATGTATATCATTATTTGTACAACAAGGTGTGTGCAGTTATTTTGTGCCTAACCATAAATTGGAAATAATTTTATACAATTTACTTACAATATTTGCTAATTGGAACGTGGTCATTAATTGCATAAAACTACCAAGTTTTGGAATTGATAGTGATTTGAAATTTTAAGCCAGTGACATAATTTTATAAAACTACTATGTAATAATTTTCCTGGCCCAGCTATATTATAATCAGCTAGCTGCTAAATGCCATTCAAATCTTAATTTATTTGCAATTGCCAAGAACCCACAAATTGAAATAAACCAGATAAAGAATTCAAATTTAATTTATCGATCAGCACCAAAAACATTTAAGGTGCACACAAATTAATAGGCAGCACCATGAGGAAGAAGTAAAAGCAAGAAGAAGAACCGCTAATATATAATTGAGTGATTCATGACGTCACAAACAAATGAAGAAATTGATGAGTATTGATAATGTTAAAGAGATTTAATAATGTTAACATAATATATATGTATTTTAACAGTTGCTTATAAAATTAACATACAAAATTTAATGTATAATATACAAGAAAAGCTTTTGTTTATTTATAAGAAAAGCTTCTAGTTATGGTAATCTAATTGTGCACAAAGTGAATTAATCTTTTTTTTTGACTAAAAAAAGAAATTTTATATGTACAAATAGATCATTATAATTATTGTTTATATATAATAATTATAAATAATTTTTCTAAAAATTATTACAATTGATATACATATATGACCAAAATTTTTAATGTAATGAAATTTTAGATTATAAACTTTTTATAAATTAAAACACTTTAGTTTAAATTAGAATTTGTATAATAATTTGTATAGCATGTTATATATTATATAAAGATTAGTATCGCAAGATACTAAAATGTTTGTATATTATTATATATCTCTTGAATTTCTTGCTAATGATTTTTAAATTATAGTGTTCCCGGTGATTTGAGCTCAAAACATCTGCGGCAAAATTGGATGTTCCACACAAATTGTTTCATGGGAAAGTATATCAGCAAAAAGTGAGTCATTATAATAATATACAATTTCATTATTTAATATATATATACATGCATTCGTTTTTATCAAAATATTTTAATATTAAGAAAGAAGAATTTATCTAAAAAAATTACCATTTATTTGATTAATAAATTTGTACCTATGAATTCAAATTTAATAAGTTATGCTTAATAATGTCGAAATTTGAATAGACATATTATTATTGGGAATGTTGACAAAATGGCAAAAATTGTAAAATTTAGAAGATATAAAAAGGGAAGATATATAAAACATCTTAACACTAATATATCTTGTGTGAAGAAGGGTGGGGATAAATTTTAAATAAAGTGTTGATATTGATATAAACATCATTCAATTTCATATAGTACTTTGCATAAATTATGTTTTTATTTTTTTTAGTAACGTAATGTAATTTTGATTTTTTTCGGCTTGTATTTTAATTAAGTCTTGGAAAGAATTTTTTTTTTCTGCTGTGTTGTACATTTAGTATGGTTAGGAACCTCCCCAAACCGACGAGCGTAGCCTTTTCAAGCTTTCCGAGCACCGACCATCACTAATGTAAAACTAAATGAGTATCCATTTTACTGATATTATATCATATCAAAATATAAAATTGCAACACAACACCTACAACAAAGATAAATCTAGAAAATATGATAAGGAAAATGATAAATAAAAAAATTCCAAATGTAATTTATTTCTGAGAAATTATAAATAATTAATAAAAAATTAAAATCTATGTTTTTGTATACATTTTTTAATATTGTTACCAGTATAAACATTGGCCACAAATTAGAGATAGTTGACGGTAGAACGTTAATGCGATCATTGATGACAATATTTACAGTATTGTCATCCATAATATCGTTGATGACAAAGTGAACGATATTGTCCTCCATACTATCATTAACGACAAAGTTGTGGACATTGTCGCTTATGTAATCGTTGACGACAAAGTAGACGATATTGATGCCTAAAAATCGTTGACGATAATATGGTGGAATTAATCTTCTATAATGTCGTCAGTGAATATATAGACGAAATTTTCATTCTTATTTCGTAAACGACAAACTGAGCGACATTGTCTCTCTTTTAGTCGTCCACGATTTTCGCGACATTTGTATGAAAATGTCGTTGACGATTTGTTCCGGCTGTCCTACATTTGTCTTCGAAGACTTTACATTGTCATGGACCCATCATTGAGGATGTCTTGAAGACATGGCCAACTGGGTAATTGTAATATAAATGTAAGTATAAGTAATGAGTAGAACATAAGTTAGTGAGTGATTTAGGAATCACTCAAGATTAGCTTTTAAGAATTTTAGTTATAAGAAATAAAATTCAAAATAAAATTTCAATTATTAATCTGAGTCAGAAGAAGACATAACAAACTTTCGTTTTTATTGAAAATTACAATCACATAACATTACATGGCGATCCTGCCAACTCCTGGATTGGAAAAAAAAGAAGATCCTGCCAACACCGATTATTGGATTGAGAACATACATATTCTACACAACATATTCTAAAAAAAAAAAAATAATAAATATAAATTTAATAAACAAAACATTTGACTAGAAAGTGCATTGACATGTCTGGCAAATGCTAAATTAAACAAATTTTTGAAGAATTTTGTGCAAATAATTTAAGAAATAAAAATATTTTTTTGAAGTGAAGTTTTTCTTTGTTTTATTGTCGATTCAATTTTTTTAGGTCAACAGCGTAACATTACAATTATGAGTGAAAGAGTTTGCAGCTAATTATGCTCCTCCTTCATTTTTACATACTGCACAAGTATGCATGAGTACAATAATAATTGTAAGATAAATGTAAGTATAAGTAATGAGTAGAACATAAGTTAGTGCGTGATTTAGGAATCACTCAAGATTAGCTTTTAAGAATTTTAGTTATAAGAAATAAAATTCAAAATAAAATTTCAATTATTAATCTGAGTCAGAAGAAGACATAACAAACTTTTATTTTTATTGAAAATTACAATCACATAACATTACACTATTATCCATGGAACGGAAAGAGAAAATATAATTATAATAAGTTAGAAGGGTTAAGAATTATTTTAATAATTAGTATATAAGCTGAAGTAAAATAAAATAATTCATTCAGAATTTTAGAAAAACCAACATTGGTCTTTCGTTATTCAGAGTCAAACAAAAGTGCATTTTAATGCTCGGAAGAATCAGCAGATAATACTTAAATCCTACTTCTAACACTACAATATGTTAGCAATCGTACTAAATAAAAGTTATTCATTTTATGATAAACCTATTTATCTAGGATTTTCAATACTATAACTTTCAAAATGGAAGATGTATGACTTTCATTATGATTATATTATAACCAACTGTAAATCCAAAGCAATGCTCACGCGCTAGCTAATGGTATTTCGATGCAGGATCATATTTCTTCTGATAAATTGCACAACGTGGGAACGGAGTAATACAGCATCAGCAAATTTATTCACTAAAAGCATAGAAGAATTGTATTGTAAAATTAGTCTTACTTGGGTAATCGACGGTAACGGTCGAAGAATAAATTTATTAGAAAATAATTGTTGCGTTTCATTTCTAGTGTAAAGTGGACTATTGGAGTCTACTATACAATTAATTTGTTTGAGTTAATATAATAAAGGAAGTTAACTTTAATTTTATGGATGTAGTGTACCAACACACTTCGCTATACACCTACATAATAATAATATAAACAATGTAAAGTGCATTTGAGTGCAATGTGTCATGTTGCACATATGTTACACACAAAACACTCACATGCACTAAATATCACTCGAATGTAATAGCCAATAGGAAAATAGAATTATAATTAGATTAAGATAGATTATTAATTAGAATAAGAGAGGGGATACTAAAATATAGTATATAAAGCCCGAAATTATATAATAAAACCAGACTTTGTTAAACATTATACAAAGACTCGTCTTCTCATTGTAGTGTGTTTGACTAAGTCTTGTTCGTCTACCCTCTGTAGATGAAATATAATGCTCAAACATTCCTTTGTTTGAGTTTTGTCCACACAGCGGTCTGCTTGCGTTATGTATTAATGCAACGCAAGCAGATTCCCACCAGTAATATTTAGATAGTGTGTGTGTGTGTGTACACACTCTTTAAGTTAGTTTTAAGAAACTTTTAAAATAAGAATGGAATTAATAAAGAAACTTTGACAGAGACAGTCGCACAAGCGGCTGTCCCTAAACAAAAGTAAAAATAAAAGACTTTGAATTTTTGAACATTACATGGCGATCCTGCCAAAATCAAAAACATTTCGGTTACAAACAATTAAAAGAACAAAGTGCTTGTGCTTTATATAATAATTTTCAAGTATTGAAAAAAAAAATAAATAAAATTAACAATTATTGCCAAATATCCGCGAAATTCGGAAATTGGCGCATTGAAGACCATAGGCACCTGGATGCCGGTCTAAGATAAAAATATTAAATAAAACATACCTTACATGGCGATCCTGCCCTTAAATCCTGGAAAGATCCTGCACTCAAATCAAATGAACCAGGCACCGAAAAGATTAACAATAGAAGAATACTTAGCCAGACAGAAACGGCGTAAGGAGCAAAAGCTGACGGCCATCCCAAAAATAGAGATCCTTGCGACAAACAAGAATAGAGGAAGACGAATAAAAAATTTGAAGAAAGAATTAAGCTATCTCCTTAGTATAGTAAAAGATGAAGCTAAATTTTTTTTAATAATAATATAAACAATGTTAAGTGCATTTGAGTGCAATGTTTCATGTTGCACATATGTTACACACAAAACACTCGCATGCACTAAATATCACTCAAATTCGGAAATTGGCGCATTGAAGACCATAGGCACCTGGATGCCGGTCTAAGATAAAAATATTAAATAAAACATACCTTACATGGATGTACAATTCTAGAACTTTCAAAATGGAAGATGTATGACTTTCATTATGATTATATTGTACCTAAATATAATGTAGTGTGCACATGAAGTACTTGAAATACAAATGTTCATGGTGCAACACTTGAACATGCGTGTTGTGTGTGAGGTCCCATTTTGCTTTTTGGGAAATTGAGTGGCGCGGCTGATCAAGAATTAGATCAACTGTTTGGCGTTAAAATTGAATTGTGTATTGAACAAAGGATTTAATCACTCAAAACATTTATTGAACAGTCAGCATATTTGACAATATGCTTTGTTCCAATACACCAATGTGTAGAATGTAAACAATGCAAATTGTTACATTGAGTAGAATCTAAGAACCAATAGAAAATAAGATATTGAGTAGATTTATGAATCACTAAAAAGTAGTGTTTAAGAATTTTAGTCTTAAGAAAAGAATTTTGAAAATAAAGAATTAATTATTAATCTGAAACCAAGAAGACAATATCATTACATGGCGATCCTGTCGACACCGATTCCTGGATTGAGAAATAATAAGATCATGCCGACACCGATTCCTGGATTGAGCAATAATAAGATCCTGCCTATACAACGGATTTTATAAGAAATAAAAAATATAAAATTTAATTTAAAATTTAAAAAAAAATATATATTTGACTAGAAAGTGCATTGGCATGTCTGGCAAATTCCCGTCAAATATTATTGTACACTGGAATAATTATTTTTAAAGAAAAAATACCTAATGAGGTTTATTATGAGTATCTTCTTTTACATTGTGCTTGTAGATTGTTGTCTACACAAAAAAATTTGCAACAAAATATTAAAGTGGCTCAAAAGATGTTAGATGAATTTGTTATAAATTTTTCTTTTGTATTTGGAGAAAATTCCATTTCCCATAACGTTCATAACATTTTACATTTATGTGACAGTGTGAACGAGTTTGGTATTCTACCAAATTTTTCAGCATATTACTTTGAAAATTATTTACAAATTTTAAAGAAATATGTAAAGCAACCCAATAAAATATTACAGCAAATTTTTAATAAAATCAAGAATGAAAAGGATAACAATATGAATCTAAATTATTTTAAAAATGATTATGTATTGAGTTCTAAAAGTCCTAATAATATATGTTACCTTAAATCCGAAATTCCATTTACAATAAAAGCCAGATAAATGAAAACAATAAACATTTATTTGTAAGTATACATTTTATTTAAATTTCATAAAAAATATTTTACTATTTCAATGATACATATTTTTCAGGTCGCAACAATAAAGGACCTTATAAGGAAAAATGTTGTTAAAAATATTGGATTAATCATTTCTGAGCAGCTATTGTATATCTACAATTTAGATGGAACACACGGAAAAAAACGATTGAAGGATTTTAAGAACTTATATGACTCAATAGAAGGTAATTGGCAAAAACTATTAAAAATATATTAAATTTTGTATATTATTTAATTAACTTAATAACATAGCATGTGAACTTATGAGTTTGCATTTTTATTTACATATTAATTAACTTATTAATTTAAATTAAATAAATAATTGATGAAATAATTCATTTAATTTACGTTCATTGCATTAACTTATAAATTGTAGCATAAACCTGTAGTGTACCACACATGTCTACCATACACACATATAGTAGTGTACCTCACATGTGCACTATGCACATACATTTGGGCAATCATAAATGAATGCAAGTATCGAACATAATTGAGTGGTGTCAAATATACAATGCATACTTGACACTGTATGACACATATAAAAATGCACTCAATTATGAGTGACTTATATTTGAGTAATATTAAATGATCTTGATACATTCTGATTGGCCAAATGAAATAAAGTAAAATAAAGTAAAACTATCCATGGAACCGAAAGAAAAAACCATATAATTGTAATAAGTTAGAAGGGTTAAGATTTATTTTCATAATTAGTATATAAGCTCTTGTAAAAATAAAGAGATTCATTCAGAATTCTAGATAAGCCAACACTGGTCTATTGTTATTCAGAATCAAACAAAAAGGGCATTTTAATGCTCGGAAGAATCGGCAGGAGTGCTCAGATAATACTCAAACTCGGGCGATCCTGCCCGACCGAACTTAACTACTGATCCTGCCTGACCAAATTAGAACAGATACAGATAAGACTTAAAAATACATACTATAACAAATGAGTTCCTTAGAGGAAATAAATAATATTTTTGAAAAATGGGAAAAACTCATCACTGAAGAATATATTCCCACGGCGACAACAATTTACAATCATCCAGAATACAAGGCAACTCCAATAAAAGCTGGACCTAAACCAATAACAATCGAAGAGTACAGGAACAGACAGAAGAAAACATCACAAGAAAAAGAAGTAAGACCGTTCTTCCCTAAGAAGAGAGGCGGCAAGAAGAGACGATACGAAGCAGCGCTTAAAGACCTTCAACGAGTAATCGACATCAGCCAAGGGGATCAAAAGAAAACTCTAATAAAACAACTGAAACAGATGAAGACAGAAGGATGGAAAACGTTTGGAAAAATATAAAATTATAAATATTACAATTAAATAAAATAAAAAAAAAAAATAATAAAAACCATAATTAAAACTCTAGAAAATGGTAGGTCCCATTTGGGGAAACAAGATAAAAAATAAAATGGTAGAGGAGAAAGAATATCACAACAGTCTTATAGAAATTAACAAACCTATAATACCAGAGTTTGGTATTACACTTATAATCATAGCAATAAAAAAATATATAGTATACAAAATAAATAGATATTTTAAAAATTATATTAACAAAAAAAGCAACAGAAATGCAATAACAGAAGTATAAAAAAAAAAAAAAAATTATATTTATATATGTGGGATGAGTTTATGCAACTAACCTAACGAGAGCAAGTAGTCAGTCTGTGTTCGATCGTTGCATATTGAAGACGTGTGTGTGACGCGTAAATTTCTTTTATATACTTCTTTTTTTAACTTTAATCTACTCTTATATATTGTCAACAAATAAATTAATAAACTATAAATTATTTGATTTAAAATTAAAAGTAGACTCCACAATTTGGGGGCTCAGCCAAGATTTTGTAAAATAGTGCGAACTGTATGTAATTCGGTGTTTTCGGGGAAAAGCTAGTTGAACTCAAAACTTAAATTTAAGAAGAAAAACACACTCGAACAAACGTATATATTGGAATAGTGTGAGTGTTGTGTATTGTGAGCTCTATCGGTTGCAAGCGGAGAAACGAAAAACAACAACAAGCTGAGAATCGATCGTGTATGTTGAGTGTTGTATGTGACGTGTATTACGTGCTTGTTGCTACAGGGCAAGGAAGAACACTCAGAAACAAAAAGACGTTAGGTTTGAAATACATATGTATATGAGAGAAAAGAGGAACACGGACATAAGACGAGAATAGTGATTAGTGTGAGTGTGTTGTATTTGGTTGCAACATCACAAAGTATATAATGGCAAGCTTGGGTATGTTTGACAAGGTTCGTGAGAACTTAAGACACACAACAAAACATAACATAGTGGCTTTACACAAATTTGTATTTGAGTACGAAGGCGATCGTTCAAATCGCCAACGTTTGAGAGAGTTTGAAGGTTTTTTGTACGACGAGAAAGACGAGGCGTATGGAAGGAAGGTTGCATACGTAAATGAAAACTTGACGTCAGCAGAACTAACTTCAATTTGCAATATTTTGTGTATAAATTACGACGACGGAGATTTGACACAACATATTTTTCGGCAATTGAAAAAAGGTGCTCTGCTCAACGCAATCAACGACGCAAGCTGCGATGAAGAAGAAGTTGCATGTGGTGGTGTTATGAAGTGTGTTGTAGAACATCATGAATGTGCAAAGCAGAACGAGAAAACAGATGTAAACGACGTTGACGACAGTTTTTTGTCTGTTGAAGACAATAATAGTGTGAATAGAATGACGACGCGAGCGATACGACCACAAGATTCGCAATGAGTTTTCGAGACATTGAGGATTCGATAAGGACGTTTGATGGCAAAGGAGACTTACCTATCGATGCCTGGGTGGAGGAATTCGAAGAGACAGCCGCTATAATGAATTGGGACGAATTCCAAATGTATGTTTTTGCCAAAAAGTCTTTAAGTGGCTTGGCAAAACTGGTTGTTCAAAGCGAGCGTGGCATAACGTCTTGGAGAAAACTTAAGGCAGCCTTGATCGGAGAGTTTCGTTCAACTATTAATAGTGCGCAGATCCATAAGCAGCTGTCCGAAAGGAAAATGAGAAAAGTCGAATCCGTTCAAGAATATTTTCTTCATATGAAAGAAAACGCGTCGCGCGGTAATATCGATGACGATTCGATTATACAATACGTTATTGACGGTATAAATGACTTAAATGTGAATAAATCGATTTTATACGGTGCTTGTGATATGAAGGACTTTAAGAGAAAATTGATATGCTATGAGAAATTTCGGTCGAAAGTGGAACAGAAACCAATTCGGGAAAGAACGGAAAATAAATTTAAGGACAATAGTGATGTGAATCAGTGTTTTAATTGCGGTTCGAAAGGACACAAATAGAAAGAGTGTACGGATAAAAAGAAGGGAACAAAATGTTTCCATTGCAATAAATTCGGCCATATTGCTAAAAACTGTCCTGACAAAACGGAGGACAATAAGGCTAATACTCGTATTTTGAAATCGCAAAATTTAGTAATGACGAAAAGTGTGAATATCGGCGGTCGCGAATACACATTATCGGTAATGACGAATTTCCCGTAATGAAAATAGACATTATGCCCGAGGAAATTAACATCAATGCTAGTGCTAGTCCAGTTGCTAAACAAACAGTTCTTGATATGGTGGAGAACTATCAGCCGGAAAAATGTAAGACTACCAGTGTTGAGATGACCATCGTTTTAAAGGATGAATCTCCTATATTCTCACGACCGAGACGATTACCTCTGTCAGAAAGAAAAGCAGTTGAGGACCAGGTCGACCAGTGGCTACAAGAAGGTGTAGTAGAGCCATCTGAATCAGAGTTTAGCAGTCCTATCGTTATGGTGAAAAAACGTGACGGCTCTTTACGTTTATGCGTGGATTATAGAAGAGTGAACAAAGTTATTGTGAAGGATTGATATCCATTGCCACTAATAGAAGATCAACTTGATCGACTCCAGAATGCCAAGGTGTTTAGTTCCATTGACCTTAAAAATGGGTTCTTCCATGTTAATGTCGCAGAAGCAAGCCGTAAGTATACTTCTTTCGTTACCCACAACGGGCAGTACCAATTCACGAAGGTACCATTTGGTCTGTCAAATTCGCCGGCAGTATTTCAAAGATTCGTAAATACAATTTTTCGTGACTTGACTCGTATGGGCATTGCCTTACCGTATGTCGATGATATTATTATTCCAGCCGAAAATGAGGACGAAGCTGTTAAGAATTTGGAAGAAGTGATAAAGCTTTGCGTGGACTATGGCCTCGAATTGAATATAAAGAAATGTAAATTTTTGGAGACGAGAATTGAGTTTTTAGGCCATGTTATCGAAAATCAACAGATTTCACCGTCGCCTGGTAAAGTCGAGGCTGTTTTAAGGTTCCCGATTCCGAAGAATATGAAGCAACTACAAAGCTTTCTAGGGTTAGCTGGATATTTTCGAAAATTTATACCCCAATTCTCCTTGATTGCAAAACCGTTAAGCGATCTGACGAAGTCTAATGCAAAATTCGAAATGAAGGATCCACAAATGACAGCCTTTAATGAATTAAAGAATATGTTGGTGAATAAGCCCGTCCTTAGCATTTTTAATCAGGACAGTAAGACCGAAGTCCACACAGATGCGTCAATTGAGGGTTATGGTGCAGTTTTAATGCAGGTATCAGCGAATGATGGAAAACTACATCCTGTGTACTATATGAGCAGAAAAACTACGGATGCTGAGCGAAAGTACTCGAGTTATGAGCTGGAAATATTGGCTGTTATCGAGGCGCTGAAGAAGTTTAGGGTGTACCTTCTTGGTATACATTTTAGGATCGTAACTGATTGTAACGCCTTTACAAAGACGCTGGAGAAAAAGGATCTATGTACGAGGGTCGCAAGGTGGGTTCTACTCCTTCAGGAATATGATTACGAGGTTGAACATCGCGTTGGAGCTCGAATGAAACATGTCGACTCATTGAGCAGATATCCCGTTATGATGATAGGTGAAGACTCCACACTGACGATGATTAAACAAGCCCAGCTGAAGGATGAAGAGCTACAAAGAATCTTTTCCATCCTCGAAGATAGGGAACATTATGACGGCTATTTTACGAAGGGTGATGTTTTGTACAAGTCGGTTGATGGTTATGAAGTCATCGTAGTTCCGAAAGGCATGCAAAGGGAAATTATTCGATTTGCTCACGAGAAAGGACATTTTGCGGTGAAAAAGGTGAAAGAGCTTATAAGGCGTGAGTATTATATTCCTAAACTGGAGGACAAAATTGAATATCATATTTCGAACTGTATACCGTGTATAATAAACAACAAGAAACGTGGAAAGCAGGAAGGTGAACTTCATCCCCTCAATAAGGTAGATGTACCTCTCCATACATATCACATAGATCACCTAGGACCTTTGGAGTCAACGTCCAAACAATATAAACATATACTAGCCGTAATAGACGCTTTCACAAAATTCAGCTGGTTGTATCCGACTAAATCCACTACTACAAACGAAGTGATAGCAAAATTGGAGGTTCAGAGTATGACCTGTGGTAATCCAGTGCAGATAATATCGGATAGGGGTACTGCGTTTTCTTCCGAAGACTTCAAGAATTATTGTCAAGCTCAGAATATAAGACATCATCTCATTACCACTGGTCTACCCCGAGCAAATGGGCAGGTAGGAAGACTCAATTCCGTAATAATCTCCGTTTTGTCGAAGTTAAGTGTATCTGATCCAACTAAGTGGTACAAGCATGTCGGGAAGGTACAACAGGTAATTAACTCTACATACTCAAGGAGTATCAACACGACGCCGTTTAACCTACTAATTGGTGTCCAAATGCGTACGTCTGAGCAGTGCCAGATAAAGAAGATGATTGAAGACGAAATCGTGTCCAAGTTCAACGACGAGAGAGATCAAACCAGGCAAAGTGCTAAGGAACAGATCGCGAAGATCCAGATGGAGAACCGTAAGACTTACAATTTGCGACGGAAAAAAGCTACACAGTATGAAATTGGGGACTTAGTGGCGATTAAAAGGACTCAGTTTGGTCCCGGTCTTAAATTGAAACCAAAATATTTGGGACCGTATGCAGTTACTGGCGTGAAACCGAACGACACGTACAACGTAGAGCGAGTTGGAGGTACTGATGGTCCGAGAACTACTACAACCTGTGCCGAGTATATGAAGCCATGGTGTTCCAGTATGAGTGATGACGAATTCGAGACGAATCCACATCAGGACGGCCGAATTGTGGGATGAGTTTATGAAACTAACCTAACGAGAGCAAGTAGTCAGTCTGTGTTCGATCGTTGCATATTGAAGACGTGTGTGTGACGCGTAAATTTCTTTTATATACTTCTTTTTTTTTAACTTTAATCTACTCTTATATATTGTCAACAAATAAATTAATAAACTATAAATTATTTGATTTAAAATTAAAAGTAGACTCCACATATATAAAATAAAATATAAATAAATAGTTATAAGTAAAATATATGTAAAGGATAAATTTTTTTTAATGGAAAAATTAAAGGATATCTGGACAAATTTAAAGAAGAGTCCCAATAGAAAATATACAAAAAAACAATTAATGACAAAATAAACGAGGTAGAAGATATAAAACATAATTTCCAGACCAGTTTAGAAAATAAGGAAGAAACTGAAAATACAATAGCAATTAAAATAGAGTTTAACAATTTATATAAAACAATTATAGAATTTTTGGACAAAGCCCAAATACAAGACAATAAAGAAACAATAATTGCAGCATTTAGTCTTGAAACGGCCTCCAAGGCACTCCCACTATTTGCAGGAAATTATAATGAATTAGAGTGTTTCATAGTGACTGGTGAGTTAATATATGGGGCATTTCACGTCAAGTGAACCAACTTTTGAAATCGATGTCTTCCGATCACGATGAAATTTGCACCAATGTTAGCTCTATTGGATAGTAATTCGGACACCATTTTTCAACAAGATCGGTCAAGAACTCTCTGAGTTATAGGAGGTCAAAATTTGACATTTTGGCCAAACAGGTGTTTTGTTTTATCCATATAACTTATTACCTGTTCTTAGCAAAATTTATCCCAAATAGTTTAGATAGCTATTTATGCAATCTTTCGAAAAAAAAATTAAAAAAATTTAATAAAATATTTTTGATTTTTTTTTTTAAATCAAAAATATTTTTGACTTTTTTTTCAAAATGGGCCCTTTTTATTTTTTTTTTTTTATTTTTATTAAGAAAGCTTAGGTCTTTTCCTAAGCGACCTATATGGTCGCTTAGTGGGATGCGAGTGGGATATCTATCAAAAAAAATATTTTGTAACTCAAGATTTAAAATTTTTGAATTTTTTTGCAAAATCAAAAACTTTGTTGACTTTTTTTAAAAAAATGGACCCATTTTTTTCATATTTGTGTGTAAGTGTTTCTAAAACCTTAAAAATAAAAACCACAACAACTGACCGATAATAGCCACTGGAGGGGTGCAATATGAGGCCGACCGCTATTAATTTTCCACCCCCAAAATTTGTCTGAGTTTTGTATCTTGCGGCTTTTTTAGTCAATCCTAGAGGTATGACGTTGAAGGAAATCAACTTAAATTACTTAAAAGATGATTCATCAGAAGATTTACACCATTACCGCGATTGCCTTAAATTGACTATGTGCCCTAATGCTACAACTTCTTGCCACTTAGGTGAATGTTCGAATTGCCCGGAAACCACATCCATCAAAGAAAATTTAATCAACTCTTTTGATCGAGAATGTATTGAGGAGTTAAAATTTGAATCTTGGCTTCAGACTGAAAGATGCACACTGAAAACCATAATTTTAAATGTGGATGATTTTGTGGAAGAACTGTGTAGAGGATTGCTAAATTTGAGAACCCATGACTTTTTAGTCAAAGAGCAGTGGTCATTCTTCAAGGACTTGAAAACACATTTGAAGTCTGGTGAATTCATTATTTCATTTGATTTCGCAGAGAACTATAAATATGTTCTTCAGGATTCCATACAAGCATTCCACTTCAATAACGACCAAGCAACTATATTCACAGTAGTTATTTACTACATGAAAGAAGAAAACCTGGAACACAAAAGTATGGCAATCATATCCGACGATTTAAAACATGACACCGTTGCAGTTTATGAGTACCAGAAGATAATACTAAATTATCTAAAATCAAAATTTACAGTAGAAAAGGTATACTACGTTTCGGACGGAGCTCGTCAACATTTTAAAAACAAAAGTAGCTTCGCAAATCTTACAGCTCATGAAAAAGATTTTGGAATGCCAGCTGAGTGGCATTTTCATCCTACTGCTCATGGTAAAGGAGCATATGATGGTATTGGAGCAAACCTCAAAAGAAATGCAGCGAAGTATGGCCTCCAGTGCTCTCATCAAGATCGCATCTTAGATGCGACTGCTTTATTCCATTGGGCAAAGAATTATTGTAAAGAAACTAAAATAGTTTTTAGTAGCAAAGAGGATCATGAGGAAACATTGAAAACACTAAAGAGCAGATTCGATGCTGCGGTAACAATCGATGGCACTGCTCAATACCATGCTTTCATACCGCTTGTCGATGGAAGACTCAAATTAAAAAAGTTTTCTGCATCTACTCAATGCGATTTCTTTCCAAAGCCAAAAAAGAAGTCAGCAGCGAAATCAGTAGCTGAATCTAATAACGCCAAGAAAGGATTGACAAAAAAAAAGCAGCTAATAAAGGTGACAAATAAGGAGGATAAAAGTATGGATATTTGAAAATTTAAAAACTTCATAAATTAAGTGTAAAAATAGTTATTATATAAATTGATCTATTGTGATTAAGATTAAATTTTACTAAATTATTCATCTTTTTATTATTATTATTATATATTAAATTAATTATTATTACAAATAAATAACAAAATTAAATTATTCAACATTTCCATAGAAAAAAAGTGATTTTTATTCCTGAGGTTAACATATTATGGGTATTACAGTATCGAGGCTATGAAATTTTAGTTGGGTATGTTACATACCATCGGAAAGGCTAATGTGTCTAGTTTCTCTGCGTAAGTTTAATTTTTAAGGTTTACACACAAATATGAAAAAAATTAAAATAGTGCAAATTTAAAAACCTTTGTCTTGAGTTACAAAACATTTATTTTGATAGATATCCCACTCGCATCCCACTAAGCGACCAAAAAGGTTTTAAAGGAAAAGACCTAAGCTTTCTTTTGAGAAAAAAAAATTAATAAAAAAAGAGTCCATTTTGGAAAAAAAAAAGTCAAAAAGGTTTTTGATTTTTCAAAAAAAAAGTAAAAAATTGTATGTCTTGAGTTACAAAAATTTTTTTTTATAGATATCCCACTCGCATCCCACTAAGCGACAAAAAGGGTGTTAAAGGAAAACACATAAGCTTTCTTCTGAGCAAAAAAAAGTCAACAAAGTTTTTGATTTTGCAAAAAAATTTAAAAATTTTAAATCTTGAGTTACAAAATATTTTTTTTGATAGATATCCCACTCGCATCCCACTAAGCGACCATATAGGTCGCTTAGGAAAAGACCTAAGCTTTCTTAAAAAAAATAAAAAAAAAAAATAAAAAGGGCTCATTTTGAAAAAAAAAGTCAAAAATATTTTTGATTTAAAAAAAAAAATCAAAAATATTTTATTAAATTTTTTTAATTTTTTTTTTTCGAAAGATTGCATAAATAGCTATCTAAACTATTTGGGACACATTTTGCTAAGAACAATAGGTAATAAGTTATATGGATAAAAAAACACCTGTTTGGCCAAAATGTCAAATTTTTTTTTTTTATAACTCAGAGAGTTCTTGACCGATCTTATTGAAAAATGGTGTCCGAATTACTATCCAATAGAACTAACATTGGTGCAAATTTCATCGCGATCGGAAGACATCGATTTCAAAAGTTGGTTCACTTGACGTGAAATGCCCCATATACAAAAGAAGAATTTAAAAACGCGTATACAAGAATAAATATTAAAATGTAAGTCCTCAACTAAACATATTAATATACAATGCCCCGACAAAAATAACAAATGACGGTTCTATTGAGGTAGAAAAATTATTTCCATAATTTTTCTCTTAAGGGTGAGGGTGTAGTGTACCACACATTTCTACCATACACACATATAGTAGTGTACCTCACATGTGCACTATGCACATACATTTGGGCAATCATAAATGAATGCAAGTATCGAACATAATTGAGTGGTGTCAAATATACAATGCATACTTGACACTGGTTTTAAAGGAACACATATAAAAATGCACTCAATTATGAGTGACTTATATTTGAGTAATATTAAATGATCTTGATACATTCTGATTGGCCAAATGAAATAAAGTAAAATAAAGTAAAACTATCCATGGAACCGAAAGAAAAAACCATATAATTGTAATAAGTTAGAATAAGTTAGAAGGGTTAAGATTTATTTTCATAATTAGTATATAAGCTCTTGTAAAAATAAAGAGATTCATTCAGAATTCTAGATAAGCCAACACTGGTCTATTGTTATTCAGAATCAAACAAAAAGGGCATTTTAATGCTCGGAAGAATCGGCAGGAGTGCTCAGATAATACTCAAACCATACTTTTTAACACTACAAACCATATGTCAACTATACCGACAGAATATTGAAATGCAAAAGAATTAATATCATATTACAGAAACGATAAAACAGTAAACACTCTGTGTGTTGTACTAATCGTTACTTCATTTTTATGTGATTCATGCGTTCAATGTTCTGTCCAACTGCTACATTCTCCACTTTAGGTAAAAATGCAATGTAAGCATTAATTTAGTATATAATCAATAAAATTTTAATAAATGCACACACTTTGCATTACCAACTCTGAGCTGTAATTTAGCTCGAGCAAAGTGATAAAATAAATAACTTCATCTTTTATTCAAACAATCCTATATGGCGATCCTGCCAGCCTTTTGGAGTGCTTGAAAAATAAAAAGCACCCAAAAGAGTATTAAAAAAAAGTCCTTTGGAGTGCATTTTCAAAAAGAAAGCACCTAAAGTAATCTTTTATTTACACCAGTCTTTTGGAGTGCTTAACAAACAAAAAAGAGCACCCAAAAGAAATCTTGTGGTTCCTGGCGGACAGCCAATTCTCCGCCAGAAGTCTGTACGGCCAAAAGTACAGAATGGGAACGCCTGGACCAAAGGCAATTACGCTTGAGGAGTATATGAAAAGAAAAAAGCCATCCTATATGTAAATATTCTTAATAAACTACCAATTACTTAATTGAAAACTATAACGTAGACTCCACATACATTACTACTAATGAGAAGATTATACATATAAATCTAATGTTGTTGGAAAGTGAAGATATGGAGACATACCACTATGTTTTAATAAACAAATATATCAAGGTAATTATGATAATATTTAGGTAATAGTAATTCTAATAAAATTAAAAAAAAATTAATCCATGTTTAGACTTCTATTAAATCAAATTTCATGATGCAATGGTAGTAAAATCAGACCAATTTACCGGAAAGAATAGCAAAAATTAAGGACATATAATGTGGGAAATGTATTTCAAAAAATACCTTTGGGAGAAAAATCATTTATTCCATTCTAATTTATGCAGATTTTGAGAGTATACTTCAGGATATCGATGTAAAGTAAAGACAATGAGATTAATTCTAATTTTATTAAAAAGCATATTCGTTATTTCAGAAGTCTGTTTTGATGCCTGTCTGCAGGCATCCAATTTATGTAATATTGGAATATTGTTTGCATAGTTTAAGCGTGGGATCTGCTGTATAAACAGGTAGAGGAGACATTGTTTGGTTATCATAATGGGCAAGTTTCATTGTGCTCATATGTACCAAAAAAGCTATCATTTTACTATCAACCGAACATTATGAATCTAATGTCGACATTTCAAACAAAAATAAGCCATATCAAATTTTTGATTATAACGAAAATAAATCTGGAGTCGATACAATGGATCAGATGCTAAGTGGCTACTCTTGCAAGCGTGGTACAAACCGTTAGCGACTAACTATGTTTTATAACATATTAGATATTGCTGATCTTGCGTCATTGATTGTGTATGACTCTTTTCAAACATCACGCAAATCAGATAAACGTTGCATGTTCCTTAACCTTTTGGCAAGCGAGTTGGTTACTCCCCATATGGAGAATAGGGCTATGAATAGCCATGTTAGCCGATGGCTTATAATGTTGTGATAAGTAATTTAAAAAGTATGAATAAAATAATATCCATTTCTAATTAGAACGTTATATTTGCAGGCACTATTGAATGAACAACCAATAACAAGCTCATCTGGATAACCAGCGAAGAAGCAACGAAAGGACTGTGCGTGGTGCAATCTTAACCCTGACAAAAAACGGCGCCAAACATTTTTGACGTGTAAAAAATGTAACAAGTTCATGTGCCTGGAACATGGCTCTATGAATAAAGTTTGTCTATGCCATGAATGCGCTGCTGCTTTCTAATTTAACTTAACTTCAAAAGCTATTAAAAATATATATCTCATTGCTAATTGATAAACATTTTATAAGCGATTTAATAAATAAGCTAAAATTTAACTTTTAATTAAAAAAAAAAAAATTAAGGCATCATCAAAACCTATCAGCAGTTATTCACACTGTAGTGTGTGTAATGTATTTTGCATATTGTTGAACCCACCTAATGTAAACAAACAAACATTTACAAAGTCAATAAATTCTAGGCTAAGCTGAATTATTAATCAAACACCAAACCTCGCTAATTGATTACATGGCGATCCTGCCAGGATCTTGGTACAATGAAGAAGGGAATTGGCCGACCTTAAAAGGCTGGTAAACACGTCGCCACCACCACCGTGGGACTTAGCCTCCAGGTATTGGAGAAGAATAGATGAAGTAGAAGAAATCATAAACACTTTGATTTAAATAAAATAAAAAAGAAAATTGTTTGCTTGGACGACAAAGTAAACAAACAAATCGCATTACTTCCTGAAATACACCATGGAGAACTGCTCTATGATTTGTGGTAAGATTTTAACATATTTGATTTAATATTTAAAACTAATTTCAAGTTCATTTTAGATTCCAATGACGTCGCTCATGAAATGGAAAGTTCTGCACTAACAACAGTTAACGGTAAATAAAGCATTAACATATGTATATATGTATAGTCTTATTTAGATCCTAATATTATTTATATAACAAATATGCAACAAATACAAAACAAACCGCCAGATAATCAGACAGGTATAAGAACATTATAAATGTCATAATTTCATTCATTTTACTTTATATTACATTAATTCTTTCAGATAGTAAAAAAAATATGTTGACGGAGATTTTAGGAGAAGTGCGCACGCTAAAACAACAAATCGGCAGACTAACAGAGGAAGTGATAACCGTAAGAAATGAAGTGCGTCAGTTAAAATTAATTTATTCTGAGGAAATTAAAACCAATTTAGTGCCACTTTTACCCCTAAAAACTGTAAAACAGTTGGAAGAATTACATAAACAAATAGAAGAGAACGTGGATATTGTAGCTCAATTGGTATGTATATAATTTTTTTATATAAACATACATATATACATATATTCATATCAAAATTTTTACAGAAATACGTTATTGGTAAGGTGGGTGGCGACAGCTCCAACTCCTTTGTCAGGAATGCAATTAAAAAAATGCTGAGCGATGATGTGGCTGCAAAATTGAGTTGGCGTGGAACGAACAGTAAGCCCAGTATTCAGGAATTCAATATAACGAAAATTATAACAAGTAAGTATTTTTTATAACATGATTTTACTGAATTCTAATTATTTTCTTTTTAAAGGTGTCTGCCATTCAAAATTTCCGAAAGCTGATGATGCAGGAATAAATAAGGTATTACAACATTTTGTTCATGCTGGTGACCGTCTCAGAAAGAGTGACAAAACCAAAAAGATTGATGAAAATTGACGATTTGGCTGAAAAATAACTTTATTTTTTAATAATTTTTCTATTGCATAATTATTTCCATTATTCATATGTATGTATTTATTTTCATAATTAAATTCAAATTTATATTTTATTTTTTTTTATTTAAAGTTGACAAAAAATGCCAATGCAATAAACAATATAAAACGAATAACAATACTTTTTATTTTTAGCATATTTTTAGGCATTTTAGGATCAATTAAAATCTCCTTTACGATCGTTCCAAGACTCTTCTATAATTCTTTTTATCGCATCGTAGAAGATTCATTAAGACGATTGTGTCAAGACTCTTTTTAACACATCGTAGACGATTCATAGATAAGAGTCGCGGCTGTGACACAGTTACTCCCGTTGCGTTGAACTTTCGTAAATGGAATACGATATCGTGGAAGATTAATTTAATCGCCAGCTCCAATCGCGGAAGATCATTTTTTGAAAGAAAATGCTAGCTGGGTATTAGCAATAATAATAACTCCTTTACATTAGCCGCGATTTGTAATTTGAGAATTCGTGCTAGTTTTAAAATTTTAAGAGGTTCCTTGTTTTTGTCAGCCTCTTGTTTTGTTTTTATTTAAAAAAATAAAAAATTGTAAGTTTAACAGAATTAAGTGCGTGAGTTGAATGCTTCAATTTTGTTGACAAAGCATTTCATTCATGATCCTAAAAAAATACATCCGACCTACATATGGGATTGTAAGTACAATGTAAGTAAGTTAGGAGTGTGTGGCATTGTAAAGATGACGATTCTTTTCTAAAATCAGTACATTTTTTGTATTGCCAGCAATTATAACGTTTCTAGTTTGTGAAATCAAAAGTATTTTTGAAAATAACAGTATTTGTGAAGTAACAATTATTGTGAAAAAAGTAAATGTTAAAAATTGAAGAAATCTTTTTAAAAACTAAACTAAAATTTATTTGTTTGTTTTAATATAAATTAAAAAAGAAAAAACAAAAATATTAAAAATGAGTTCAATCGCCCCTAACATGTATAAGTGTAATGTAAGTTAGGGAAACGGTGTAAACCGGACTTAAGTTTTTAAAAAAAAAAATATTTTCAATTTTGTATTTGTATAGTTCCCACTCAGCAATAATTTATTCTTCTGTAAAAAAGCAAAATATCATATTTCAATTCCAAAATATTGCAACATATTGGTTTTTATTGTTTCTGGCATAAACAACAGTTGCAACATGAAAATGTCGCAATCAAACAAATGTGCTGATCTAATGAATCTGTCGGCACACAAGCAGCGGCAACAAGTGTTTGGGATTTTTGCAAAAGAAAAAGGTTTTGGAAAATTAGTTTTTAAGTCAGTCATGTCTTAAGTGTGAAAAAGACGGTTTTTTTAAAGACAAGAAAAAAATGTAAAAACTAAAATATAAGTAAATATTAATCATAAGCAAATTTGTGTTAAACCAAAAGATTAATTAAAAATAAAATAATTAATAAAAAAATGTGTTAGCCAAATTATTTAATTTGTATGCAGTAAGGTATACAAGTACCGAAAATCGTATGTGGAACATGTTGAAAGTCATGCTCAACCTCAACATGTTCAAATGATGAATTCTAATCAAATGGTTCAACTTCAACCTCAACATGCTCATATGATGAATTCTAATCAAATGATGCATCCTAACCAAATGCAATGGCAACAAAATCAATATGGTATATATCCTCCAGGCACTTTTGTTCAATATCCATTTGTACATTACCAGATGAACAATCAACAAATGGACTCAATTTGGTCCAACATCGTATTATCCCATCCATCAATATGGAGAACCAATGATTCAAGTGCAGAATATGGACTATCAAACAAAACCCACAGCAGCAGAATCAAGATCAAAACCTTTACGTGAATAATTTAGAACAACAAATTGATGAAGAAAGTGAATTAGAAAACCTCACACAATATTCCAATAATGATATGGATATATCAGCTGAAAATGGTGGGGATGATAACGTAACCGAACATTTTGATGAAGATTATTATGTAATAAGTAATGCATTTAAAAATAATATTGTAACATATGGTATCCCCAATAAGAAAGAGGATATATTACTTGAAGGTTTTGTTAAGGACAAACTACCCATTTTTAAAAATAGAATTGAAAGTGGTTTAAGTAAACATATGATCATTAAATTGAATATTAGCATTATTTGTGAATATGTCACAGTTCCAAGAGAGAGATTCTGGTTGGACATTAATTAGGATAATTCAAGGTGAAATTAATATAAATAAATCGTCGCTTGTAAAAGGATCCAAGTGGATAAGCACACCACACAAATTGGCTAATCGACGTGCATGCATAAATATTGAGAATAATGATGATTATTGATTTAAATGGTGTATTATTGCTGCTATGGACACTAGCTGTATACAAAGTTGCCAGTGTGGCAGGGAAACTAATTCGCACCAGCCTAGATGGTGGCAACCTGCAAGACTGGCACGTGACAAGTAAACAAATTGTTTGAAAATATAAAAACAAACGATATAGTATATGGAAATAGTTTAAAACAAAAAGATAAAAACTTAAAATTTTTTGAAAAAGAAAACGGAAAACAGAAACAATAGAGATTAAAAAGCATAAAAGTAAAAAGAAAACAATAATACAAAACATTAAAGGAAAAATATAAAAAAAAACAATAGTACAATAAAATGATTGAGAACACCTACTAATAAAACCAATAAGAAAAAGGGTTGAAACACAAAAACAAAATAGAAAATACTATAAATCCAATATCTTAAAGCAACAAAAATAACAACCAAGCATTACCAAAACGCCAAAATTAAAATAAAACTCCGAACTGACGAGCAGAGCAACAGTCAAACATCAGCATCCGGCAATACAAGGCAACAACAACGCTTGAGCAACAACCATATCGGATAAGTATAAATAATAAAAACAAAATTATTTTTAATCATGATAAGTATTTGTAGTTGAATAAACACGAGAGGGTTGAAGTTAGGCAATAGTTTTTTTTAAGAAATATCCTTACATTTTTATCAGAAATTAATTTGTCGTGGTCCATCTAGGGTTATAGCTATGTATGTTCCTATATTTTTCGCTTGACAGGTGATAGGAGTAGATAAATAGCGCTATTTTTATTCTCTTCGCCCATTTTGTGTTGTGCCAATATTGCATTTCTAAAACCTAGCTAAAACTTAGGAGGACAAGTCGAATTTAAGAAAAGTTTAAAGTAAGATCCAATCTCATATTAATACACATTAGTATAGCTTTTAAGATAAGTTAATAAGAGACACTGATTAAATTGAAAAATGTTTTTGTAATGATGGAATAAGAGAAGAAGGAAAGGTAGGTATTTGGTCTTTCAAAAAGGAGAAGATTTAGGGGTGACTTCAAGGATACGCGAATAAGTTCACCATGGACAAAGTAGTACACTCAAGGCTACAAGTGGGAGGGACGCCAAGTGGACAAGCAACAGCCAAGTTCCACTACGGAAAAGAAAAGATCACGAAAACTGAAACTCGAGCCCCTTTTTATTGTTGTTTTTTTAAATTTTTGGTAGCACTGGCACAACTTAACGTCCAAAAGCGTATAGTTTACCTGCAACGAACACCCGCCCAAGCGCGCTGAGTTCTAGCCGCAATAAAAGACAAGTTGCCAGTGTGGCTGGGAAACCAATTCGCACCAGCCTTGATGGTGGCAACCTTCAAGATTGGTACGTGACAATTGTGCGATCCATTTTGCAAGTGGGCAAAAGAAAACGTTTACTGCACGTCAGGTAATGATGTCTAGACTAATGACAGCCGGAGTTGATTACCCTGAGTCGGCCTCCCTGAGCTAACTTAGGGTACTATATGAAAGGGATAATTCGTCCTAGTGAATCCCCATATGTTTCGCCAATTATGTTAGTAGTGGACTTCAGGGCTTTGAATCGAATTACATTGATAGACAACTACCCGTTGCCGATTATAAAGACTGTCTAGAGAACAATATTTATTTCTACATTGGATCTGGAGAACAGCTTCCACCAGGTACCAATGCATCAAGAGTCGATTAAATATACAGCGTTTGTTACACCGATGGGCCAATACGAATACTGTTACATGCCATTTGACCTGAAAAATTCGGGGTATGTATTTCAGCGTTTTATTAACCGTTTCCTAAGAGAGTTTATTGAATCGGGAAAGATTGTAGTTTACTTAGATGACATTAGAATTGCAACTGAAACATTCAAGGAGCACTTAGATATCCTCAGGAATGTGTTACGTACTTAAAGGGACGCCGAATTAAAAGTTAACACGAAGAAAAGTAAATTTGCATACGGTGAACTAGATTTTCTAGAAACATTCAAGGAGCACTTAGATATTCTTAGGAATGTGTTACGTACTTAAAGGGACGCCGAATTAAAAGTTAACACGAAGAAAAGTAATTTTGCATACGGTGAACTAGAATGAAAATGGCATACGACCGAGCAATGAACACATTGGAACCAATACATGAATTAAATGAAGCTTCATCGGACTCTTATGAATCGGTAGGAAAATTATGAATTTTTAGTACGATTCATACTCATTTGTACTTAGAACAAAAAATCATTATTAGAAAAAATCAAGCGGAGATTTTCTTGAAACAAGAATGAAATTCTTGAAATAAGTAAGAAAATCTTATTTTAAGTACAAGTGTAAAGTTAAATCAAGTAGTTAACTCTTAAACTTCAAATTAAGAGTAAGATAACTTGAAATAAGAAACAAATTCTTAATTGATCCCTAAGAGAAAAAGAGCGGTATAAAATTTACTCTCTGAACTGCTCTCAAAGTAATTTTCTACTAATTTTCGACATGAAATTTGCATCAGTCTGTTTTGAGCGTACAGTGGTATACTTTGTGGTTTCGTGTTTGTTTTTATTAAAGAAAAAAATTGTTTGTGTGAAGTGGTTCCGGACAAACACGACACCCTCCTACTCCAGCTGCTCCAGGAGTACAATCTGCCTAATGTTTATGATTTTTTTAAAAAACGTATTCATTATTACATCAGTCATCTTACTAATATGTGTTTTATAAATGATATTACAGTTAAAATTAAACTTTTGGCCAATATGGCGTATTTTAACCAAAAACAATCAGCATGAAATACCCACACAAAAGCAATCCCAGTAACTGAATGCTGGAGGAATAAGGCCACAAGCAAGAGATAGTCAGAGAATGCAAACATTAAATCCATGCAAGTATTTGATTGTTTCGTCATGGAAACAAATATGGAAATATGGTGATTGCAGAACTCGAGGATGCAAGGATATATCTCATTAAGCGTAAAGACTTTCCCCCATCCAGCTGTTAACTATCGTATATTACACTGCTGTAGTGTGTTTGACTAGTCGAAGGGACCAGTTTGTAGCATTCATGCAGTTGCAACAAAATTTGGTTACACAAGTAATGCAAATGGGCAGAACACAATGCAAAATTCCGAATTATGAATAATTTGACTCTTCCAAAGAGTCGTTCAGGAACTACATCCAACGATTTAAAAATTACACAGAAATGAAAGGAATTTCTAACAACAACGAATACTGCGCCAAACTTTTATTAAATTCGATGGTAGCAAAACTGTTCAACATGGTAAATGTATTAGCAGCACCAAAAACTCTCATTAAGGTTCAGTACGGTGAACTACTGCAACTTTTGGAAACGCATATCTCTCCAAAGAAGAATGTGCTGGTTACGCGGCACCAATTTTTGTCAAAGTACCAAACAGAAGGACTGTCCATTGCAGTATTTGTGGCGTCATTATGAGCTGAAATAAAGGATTGTGAGTTTGTGTCGGCATGCAAATGCAAAATATCAGTAGCTGATATTTTTTACGGGATGTTGTGAGAAAGGCAATTGTAGTGTATTTTACATTTGTTGCATTGAACTACAACCTTGTTATCATTGATGGAAAAGTCTCCATTTGCCCTTACGAAGGTAAGAACTGCAAATGCATAGAGTAGTCAAAGGCAAACTCTGCCGACTACAAAAACAACATTACCAAAGCACTACACTTTAAAACTGAGAATAAACATTACTGGCGATCATGGCACCTTAAACTTTACAAAAGAATCAAGATTTACTTTTGATTAACCAACCAAGTTATTACTCATTTAAAACCTCAATCATTACAAGGCGATCCAGCCAAACTATAAACCAAAGTGTGTAATAAATTTAACATAGATAATACCTGCGGCATATTTTATAATTTTTTTATGTCAAGGGAGGGCGTCCTCGTCCACCGCCTCATCCATCCGTTCAAAGAAGGTACCAACCAGTTCTTCAATGTCAGTTGGATCGGCGGCGTCAATGCAATCCATGCACTCTTCCGAGAGCATGGGTTTGACATCATCTGAGGGGGTATCACCTTTGTTGTCGCTACGGTAGACACGCAGGTTGATCGTACCAAAACCATAGTAGACCTTTCCTTGTGTCTTCCTTAGCGGCCCCAAAGTGTCCTTATTGAGGACAACGATCATCTTTCTAGAAGACCCCTCAGCGTCCGTAATCTTAACAACTTTCCAATCGTGAGTTGGAAGCTGTGAGTTACAGCAATGAAGGATCTCCAAGATCTCCTCCGGGCTGGATGGCTCAGCTGGAATTTTAGCTATGGATCTAGGCTTTCGGGTTATCTCACTAACCGATACCACCTCAAGCCTAGATCCCGACCATACCTCGCCCAATGATGCGACAACAGTCTTGAGTAGCAACGCTGAGCGTTCATCTACACAAGACATTAGTACCAACCATCATCATCGCATTGAGGAGGAGTGCCTGGGTTCTCTTGAGGTACTTGGGTAGAAATCCAAAGGTACCTCGCCGCTTAGGTCACTACCACCTATAGCTTTCTGTTTTTTACATTCAGCCAACCTGGGTGTACCAGATTGACCTCCTGCCTAGAACCCAAAAACATCAAAGTGGATTAACGTTAGATTATATTTATTTTTTAAATTAACTAAACTGATTATTAATTGGCATTTGATCTTCAAATAAAAAAGCCGCCCTAAAAGACAAACATAAATGATTAAATGTGGACTATGTCCAATGTGTTAAAATAAATTTATACTTAAGAAAAAAAGTGAAATAATTGTGTGAAATTAAATTTTCTTTCCTAAAGAACAAACGTATCAATGCTTACAACTCAATACATGTTCATATGCATGTATCATATTATGATATTTACTTATTTAAACATATCGATTAAGCCCTTCTTAGTATTATGATAAATTGATAGATTATTATAAATTTTATATTTCAACTTCTTTAGAAAACTTACGTCAAAAATAAATTTCTTCCTCCTCGGGCTTAGTTTGAACATTTGGACGATTTGATGTTGTTGTAGACGAGGAAGTTGCAGGATTTGAAGAGGATGACAATGATGATGTTGATGCTGCATTTGACATATGAGGTATTTTTGTTTGACCCGCTGCTGTATGTGAAATGATGCGGCTGGATGTGGGCGTAGTTGTTACTGCGGCATTTGCTGATCCCAGTGAATAACGTTGGCCATAAGTAAATGTTGCCGAAGAGTCGGTGCGTGTAACGCCCGCCGACGAGGGAGTTGGTGGTGAGGTTAGATTTGCCGTATTTTGGGGATGTTGTATAATGGCCGGAGAGCTGCCAGTTCGCGAATGTTGTGGGGCTAAAGGTGTTGAAGAGTTGACATTGGCTGTTACCCGTTTGTCGGCTAATTTAAGGGGAAACATTTGAGTTATGCCCGCAGAAGAGGCAGAGTTGTAATGGTTATTGGTGGTAAAACTATTGGATTTATCGACTTTATTAACCGCATTAGCATTAGCCGCTGCTGAAGATGAGGAATTGGATGAGCTTGATGAGAGTGATGACAGTTTCATGGGTATTTTTTGTTTAACCACATTTGCTTGGGTTTTTGGGGCATTAGTTGCACTTAGTAGATTAACCGGCGGCGTTTTTGATATTGTCGAAGCCGTGCGCCATTTATCCTTACGCCTATCCACCGTACTGGCCACATTAGCTGTCGTGGGTGTTGCGGATGTATTAGTAGCAGGTGTGCAACTATTTGTCATTGTTGCTAAATCATGCATATTTGACGCACTGTTAGAGTCATGCACATCATTGTCCACGTCATTGACATTATTTGCTGCTGTTGTTTGCAAGAGTTGTGTAGAAATATTAAGTGGTGTATTGGGCGAGATAAGTAGTCCTTGGCTTGATAATACTTCCATTTTTCTATACAACTGCTCTCGCTGCTGCTTGATATCTTCTTGCTGGGTGTTAATCTGCTCCTGCATTTTATCGAGCGACTCCTTCTTCTCATTCAATTCCTGTTCTTGCTGCTCTCGCTGGCGCATCCAAGCTATCTTTTCTTCCTGCAGTTTATCTTGTAAATTTCTCAATTCCTCCAACTGATCGTTGTGTGTGTATGAGGCGCGGGGACTTTCGCGGTAGAGCGCCAATTGCAGTTGTAGGGATTGTATGGTGGTCATTTGTTGTGAAATAATACAGAGTAGGGTGTGTAGATTGTGGGTAACTTGTAGTAAAGCTAAATTATTATCTTTGGTTACAGCTAGGCCGCCGCTGGCCGTTGAAATACCGATTATTTGATCACATATTTGAGAGTCTGTTTCCCCGCCGGCCGTAGCCAGTAGTGTGGATATTATTGAAGTGTTTTTGGTTTCTTTTTTAGTTTCTTCCAATTCCTGCAGACGTGGCGATAATACTTGTAACGTGCCCATTTTATCGGCTCTGCAGGGAAAGTTGTTTTTTGCTCGTTTCTCATCAAAACCGGCAAACGTTTCGGCCCGCTTTGGCAGGGTGGGAGAATTGTATGTATCACTGTGCTTTTCACCCACCGAACTAACCGATCTAGAGACCGGTTGCCCTGTGGCTGCCGTATAAACGGTAGATGCTAATTGTGTTATATCTTGAACGGTATTTAACACCTTCTTCCACAATTCGGCTGTATCACAATCGGCTCCTACTGACAGGTCTTTATAAGAGCCAAAGGTTGTTAGAAATTGAGCAGCACTCATGTTGCTGGCATTAGATATTTGTTGCAGCTGTTGTTGATCTTGTTGCTGTTGTTGTTCCGGGAAGAGTTTTTGATCTTTTTGTATAAGATTCAATTGCAAAAGAATCTTTTCTTCCAGTAAAATAGCCTGTTCTATATCCTTTTGTCTTATTTTCTCTATTATCTCCCGTTTATTAACCCCTATACGTAGTTTCTCCTCATGCGTCAAATCCTCCGATTCAATGACATCGGATGAGGGACAGTCGAGTACAGCTTGCCTGATGGATTGTATCCAGACATTCTTATCTTTAGGCGTTTGTACTTTTAGTTCGTACATTTCTGGAAATAAGGGATTCGATGAAATTATATAAATGCCTCTGGATTCGGTGCCTGCTTTTTCTCTAATCAAAAGTTTTTGCAGAGGCACTACTCCGGCCTTATGTTCGGGCGTGAAAAACATGTACTTGTTGTGGGCTGAATTTTCATTTAGGAAACACAAACAATCGGTCAACACCACCACTAAAACCAATTGCATTTTAGATCTTCCCTGCATTAAGGTGGCCAAGCCCTCAAACTTAAGTCTTCTTTTCGATTCCACTCCCACATCTGATTTACGGAATGGTTTGTTTTTGTAAATAGCAAATGATTTATTATCTATACGATTGTAGATATCAATCTGGCGTTCTCTGAGCTCCTTTTCGGCCACACAGGCATCCACATCCACCAAAAGCTCCTTAACCAAAGCCAAGGCATGCTGCAGTTTATCACATTCTAACTTATCTTCTCGGGCACTTTTCAGCAGCGGCTCTATTAGCAGAGGATACTTTGTTAAACGTTGCGTTACAAACAATATACACTCTGGTATGCCCTTCTTTTTTAGCAAAGCATTGGTCAGACAGTGCTTATACCACTCGGAGAACGTGGGATCCCGGCTGGTCATGCATGCTTTAAATTGTTCCAAAGCCGAACGATGATTAGCACAGAACTCCCCATAAGCCAGGCGCAAATGTTGGGCCTTCTCCAAGGAGAAAAACTCCAATAAGATGTCGGCTATTGAATCCACCACAAAGTGTTCTTTTTGCTTTAGCCTTAACTTTTTAAGGAAACCACAATGCAATTCCGTTAGCTCTTGCAGTCTAGGAAACATTTTATTGCAATTTAGGGCTGGGAAATAACGTTCCATACTTTCCACAAACACCTTCTGCATGACCAACAACGTTTGACAGTGATGCTTTTCAGTCATTATGAATTCATAAATATGTTCTTGTCGTTTGATTTGGGTGTCCTTAAGTGTCTTCAATATATCCTTTGGTATGCCGGGAGACCAAGAATCATGCTCTTTCAAGCATATACCCAAAGCAGGATCGGCCTTTAAGTCGTGAGCTTCTATGGGAGCATCATTCAGAAATTCTGACCTTATTAAAGGTGTATTATCATCATTGTAGTTGGAATTTTGTTCGGGACCATCATAAAAGTCTTGAGTCATTTCGCCTTTATCGGATTTTTTAGTTAAACCTCCCACAATACCAGCTGTACTGCCCTTCTTACCACCACTGCTGCCTCCTTTACACTCCAGCTGATGGTCCTTGAGCGTACCCAACGACAGACTGACACCACAAACATCACAGTTGGCCACTTGACCACCAATTGATTTCATTTTTGTTTTATCTTTTTTCTTGCGGAAAAACAAAGAACCACGTTTACGTCTCTTCTCTACGTTATCGTACACTTCTATTTTAGCATGTGCTCTCAGTAGACTTTGATTTTCATCTTCGCTGTCTGTTAGATGTCTGGCAATAGCCTTAATATCTTCCTTGGCTACAATAGAAGACGTGGAAATACTTTTTTGTAAAGGTATGCGACTAATTATCTCGGTGGCCAAACTTCTTTTAGCTGCAATACGTTCAAAATCTCTTGCAAGTTCTGCTTCATTCAAAGAGTGCGTTGAAATACCTGCAAATGAATGACATGAAAACAAATAAGAACAAATTATAAACATTTTTCACTCTTTCTTTTTTGTTTAAAATATTGCTAATTTACTTGATAATGATAATTTTCAAAGGCATTGATTAAAAAAAAAAAAATAAATACTGGTGACGATATAGTAGATAGTGAATATTTTGAGTGTAATATACTGGAACAGCATTGAGTTTTATTTGTATGACTCAATTTTGATTATACTACATTAGTATCATAGTTTTATCTTGAAGGGGTTGGTGCTTAAAATATTTATTAATCTTTGATTTTGATAATAATATAGAAGGAAAGCACGTATGAGTAGCAAAAAAAAACAAATATTACATTTGTATGTAAGAAAATATAATAATTTATCTACACCGCTAGAAAAATGCCAGCAAGCGATCACTTGTTCTCTAGAATTTTTAATAAATGTTTGATTTACCGATTTTCTTTAGAAAAGTTTTCATAGTTATCGATAACCATCGATTTTCTTTAGAAAATTGTTCAAAGTTATCGATAATTCATGTAGAAATTTTTTGATAAGTATCGATAACTATGGATTTTCTTTACAAAATGTTTGATAGTTATCGATAACTATCGATTTTCTTTAGCAAATTTGTCATAGTTATCGATAACTATCGATTTTTTTAGAATTTTTTTTTATAGTTTTTAACTTTCGATTTTATTTAGAAAATGTAAGATAGTTATCGCTAACTATCGATTTTAATGTTATTTTTTTACAAAATGTTTGATAGTTATCGACAACTAACGATGTTCTTTAAACATTTTTCAAACGTTTGTGAAAAGTAAAAATAATTCTTTTGTGAAATTATAATTAAACTATATTTAAAAAAAAAACAATAACTTACCACCCGTGCTATTCCTAGCCGAACGTCTTCTCTGCTCTGTAACCCTTATCGTTTCCTGTTCCTCACTATCCAAGCTCGACAGACTAACACTTTTATTCGTACAATCTCCACCAGCTGTTAGATCATCAATGCCAGTCCATGATTTACGTCGATCAGCATTTAATAAATACTGTTGTTGCTGCTGCGGTGACCACATAACAAAGTGGGCAGCCAGTGGTCCATAAGGACCAGAACCGGACGAACCCACCACACCATTACCAGTGGCCGAAAGATCGGGCAAAGATGCACTTAAAATGGCGGCATTTACAAGACCATAATTAGACAAACCATCGTTCATGTGAGATGAGGAATTTTTCATTTGCACCACACTTTCGCGTATATTCTGCAATTGACTGAGAGTGTCCTCGAAAATGTTATTGTATTTCGAGACATTGGCAGGACTATGAGGTGTAACATTTATGATGGGAATCATGTTATTGTCGTTTTTTGCTGCTGCCAGCTGAATATGAGAGTTGGAAGTATTGTTGTTGTTATTATTATTGTTCGAAGAAGATGACAAGATGCCGGAATGTCGAGAGGAATGTTGATTGTTGTTGGGTGGTGTATTGATAACAGGTATACAATAATTTTGACTTTCCACCGTATTGCAACGTGTTATATTATTTAGATTTGTTTTAGAACTATCCACAAGATTCTGAAATGTTGTAGTATCTAGGTTAGCAGTTGCAATAGTAGTTGTTGCAGTAGTAGATATGGAAGTTGTAGTGGTAGTATTTAAAGTAGCAGCAATTAAAGGTGTAATAGCATTTGGGGAAGAGTTGGAGTTTAAGAAATCCGTTACTTCATCATTGTCACTATCGTCTGCCGCTGCTGTTGTCGTATTAATGCTTTGTGCATCATTGTTGTCCATATTAAGTTATAGGAACAGCAAACAGTTTATATTATTATAAAACACAAAGCAAAATCTTTGTTTGTTCCTTAGTTATCTGTGCTAAAATGAAGAGATTTAAAATATATGTATTAATATTTTTGTTGTTAATAAAAATTTAATTATAAATAATCAGGGTTATTCCTGTTCTCACTTTCACCATTCACCTTATTTTTGAAAGCACAATTACAACAATAGAAAATTTGTATTTAATTAATATTCATTCGAAATTTAATACACATTGATAACTACCATTTTGCTTGTGAAACAATTTAGTAGTTATCGAATAAAAATTCCAATCAATGTACTTTGAAAATACAAAAATAAAATAATCATTTTGCAATATAAAAAGACTTTGCGCTTTGTGATTCTTTCTATATTCAATGAGTTTTAAAATGAAGTTTAAAACAAATTCATATAGAGGTTTTCGGGCAAATACAATAAGACATTTTGAAATTGTTCCTATATTAGAGATAGTTTCATTAGCATTAGGATTAATAATACAAACAAAGTTTTAGTTAAAATTAACTGCATTTAATTCAAACACGAATAAAATATATAAAAACTAAAATTATTCTTAAACAAAAATTTAAGAATATTTCACTGTCCAAATTCAACATTTTTGGAATTGAAAACAAACATTTTTTCAATCACTTAATAATAAATAATTGTCAAAAATAGTATGTATGTAAACTAAAAGTGTTCATCACAGATTATTACAGATATGCAACAAATGACAGTTGTCAAAAAGTTTTCAATGGCTGTGACAGAGCGAGAGAAAAAAAATACAATTTTCAATAGGCAACAAGTGTGAAATATATTTGTGCCTCTTTTCAAACCACAATCATTTTGACATTTTCTTTTGCCAGTTATCTATTGAAACCAGCTTATTCATATCTGTATAATTTGTGGTGTTCATCTACCAGAAATAAATGACTCATATCCCAAGTAAATATAAGCTGAAAATTATACTGTGAAATGTGAGCTCCCACAAATATTTAAATTTTTTTGAGTTCAATGAGCTCGCATTTAACAAGTGTTTACTTGAAATTATATTTGACTCCGATAATAACATACTGCAACTATTGATCTTTTGTTATTTTGAGACATTTTGTTATCATTAATATAAATTTTGAAGTGGTTTCAAAAAAAAAAAATATTAAAAAAACAATAAAGTGATTTTTTAAGGTCAAACATTTTTGTATGGAAAATTTAGTTTAAAAATGTATAGCACATATGAAATGTATTGCACAGTGGAACAAAATAATGAACACATGCGGGGAAACTATGTTTCCTTATTGCTCTGTCAAACTGCGCTCACTTTTTGACATTTATGATCAGTATACTCTGTATTATCATGATTTGACCAAATTATCCAAATTTACTTTGAAACGCAGTCATCGATTCGCGCAATTTCTACTACAGACCCTACAGACTCCATTACATCCAGAAAAATGCAACGCTTGCAGCGGTTTGCACGCTGGTGGCATCATCGGATGTTATTTCTTCAAAAAAGAAGCCGAAGCTCGAATAATTTCGTCAATTGAATTCAGTGGTTCGTTTTGAATATAATTTTAAGCGTCGCGAATAACTTTTATACTTTGTTCTATTTTTTCTTGGATGCTCATTTTAATTGTTGCGCTAAATTTCATGTTTTTGATGGGAAATAACGCCATGTGTTAAATGTATGTTGTGTAGCCATTTAAAAAAAAAAAAAAACTCAAATAAGAATTTTCTATTAAAAACAGGTAAAAAAAGTTTCAATTTGTTAAATTTGTAAATATTTGTGTTTTTTATAGCTAAGGATTTAATTTTTTACCACCAGGTAAACAAATTTAAAATGGGAAAAGCACAACAACTGGTCATATCCTTTTGTATCAGTTTTTTATTGCAAAAATGTGTTTTTTGTTTATTTTTTGTTTGGTACAAAAAATTATGATCGTCGCACAGTGCCGCCATTTGAGTTTTTTCGTTGCAAAAATCATGACTTTTGGACCAAATGAGATAATCAAAAAATTTGTAAGATAGATAATTGATCAGCCTATGTAATGAGTGTTTGAAAATGGTTCTACGCCATTCAGGCGCTTACTTATTTATGGGTTAGCAAAGTTCAAATTTGTGGAAAAATCAATTTTTAAAATTTTTTATTTTTCTTTTTAAAGGCTTTTAAGATTTAAAATTATTACAGAAAAGATTAAAAAAAATATTTTTTTTGAACAAAATGTTTTTGCTTGATTTTTCACGGTTATGTCACTTTGTCCCGGTCCACACTGTGAAACATTTGCTGCAAAACATTTTTAAATTCTCTTTTGAAACTGCATTCGTGTCCACACAGTGAAGAACGAATAAATGTGGATGACATACTCAACAAAAACTTCATGTACATGAAACAGGGTACCCTTTTCCATTCCTCTTTCCCCTTTCATCAACAAACTCAAATGTTTTGCAGCAAATATTTCACAGTATGGATGGGGACTTATGGGTTAGCAAAGTTGAAATTTGTGGAAAAATCAATTTTTAAAATTTTTTATTTTTCTTTTTAAAGGCTTTTATGATTTAAAATTATTACAGAAACGATTAAAAAAAAAATTTTTTTGATGTGACTTTTGGAACCATGTCTTTTTTCAAAATTTTACCTCTAGCAAAAAATGGGGCAAGAATAGGCAGCTGCATTAGGTAAAGGACTGACCAAAGAACTTATTTTGAAAATATGGCAAATATAGAAATGGATAGTTTTTTTTTATTTTCCATCAAAGTTGAGAAATATTGAAAAAATGGAATTTTTGTTCTACGGCCGCCACAACATTTCTATTATAATTAAATGTAAAATTATATTGAACTAAAAATTAATTTCACTGATAATACTTCATATTTTACAAACTCAAATATATAAAAGCGCTAAAGATCTTGATTAATTTATTTCACAATATTTAATCACATTTGGCGTAACGAATTTTCAAAAAGCTGCATTTCATTAAATGAAACCCAAACTTTTTTTGCAATTCAACATATTGCCCCAATTTGTTTTGATGAATTTGCATTGTTCTTAATAAACACCCGATAAGAATTTATGGCAAAAAAAAACATGCATTCTATATTGCAAACATAATTTCAAACCGGTTAAAATTGCTTTAAATTATTATGCTTAAATTTTGATTGTATACTCGTATTTCAAATATATTATGAATTTAAGGAATGTCCACGATGTAATAAGTAAGGTGAGAGCGTTTCGACAACAAACACAATATTTCTTGCTGACAAGAGAGCATAGGTTTTGTCAAAATTGAATTTGTCAAATAAAAAATAAACAAATTTTATTTTTGCATTTAACTAAAAAACGGCTGTTAAATTTAAATTATTTTTGAAAAAGAACAATAATAGTGCTTTATCAAAATTTCATTATATGAAATCTTTTTATTCACATTTTCATTCATGTTTTTTTGATTTAAATTTTTTTTTCTTTGAAAATAAAATTTATTATTTTTCAAAACAAATTCAGTTTGACAAAACACAAGTACTTTCAAAATAAATAAATAAAAATCAGCTGTGTTGTTGATTTCACCATATTTAGTGCATCCTGGGACTGTCGAAAGAATAATGATTCGAACAAATTTTTTATGAAGTTTATTCCAAAGAATTTTAAAAACTGAGTGTTTTTCATACAAAATTTGTCCACTCATTTTTCTTTCGACATCGTGGAACAAGAAGTTAGTTAATGTAAAACAAATAATCATAACTTACCAAAATAAATTTTTATTAAAGATTAATTTCGTATTTTATTTCCACATCACTACTTATTTTCAGTCTGGCTTGTGTTTGTAACAAATAAATTTATTGTTTCTACATAAAAAGCAACAACAACAACTTTCAAAATTTTTTGGTTTTTTATTGTTGCTCATTTTAACAATTAAGAACTTTTTTTTTTGTAAAAAAATTTAAGGGAGAGAATACGACTTTTGCCTTCAAAGCATAAATCTGAACTGTGGATTCGTTTGTAAGCAGACAACTCAAATCGGCTGTACAATGCGTTCACTACATACTTATTATGTATCTATGTATGTATATGTATTGTGTTATTACCCTGCAGTTCTGGCAACCATTTAGGATCAATTACCGACTAGAGCTTAATTCACTAATTTCATTTCATAAAACCATTCCCAACAAAACAAAATCTTTAGCTTTATTCAAAGGCTTTAATTTGAATATAATTCATTCATTGTTGAATTAATTCACATTTAAATTAATTCATTCAACCCTTGAATGGTTAAATCTTTGTTAATTCAAATCTAATAAAAATTTAATGAAAATATTTGCTCTTCATTCAAAATGAATTGAGAATAAAATTACTTAAGCGTTTTTGCAATAGATTTGAATTGAAGACAAATTGAATCATTCAATACATTTTTAAAGCAATTTTGTAATGGATTTGAATTAATGCAGGCACGGATCCAAGTCAATCATTTGGAGGGGAATATAAAGTCAAATTTATTTTACATTTTTCTTTTTTATATTAAAAATTTTCGGTTTTGAGGGGGGAAATCTCCTTTTTCACAACCCCCCCTGGATTTGGGCCTGATTAAAGATAATTTGAATGATTCAATTAGGAATTAATACTCTAAGCCTTAGAGTCTAAGGAGTGAATTCAATACATTTGAAGTACAAAGGAGTTAAGCCTATGAATTAGTTCATGAATGGAATGGTTAAGAAATACAATTTAAATTGATTTTAAAAATTTATTATATTTTAAAAATTTAATTCGAACCGTTACCGACTTGGCTATTGGATAATAGTTATTTAATCAAGTACGTGCCTAGGAGGAAGTAAATTGTATAGGTAAGGTTAGCTTTTAGAGGCATCCAGCAAAATCCGGCTCTTTCAGATACACGAAAAATATCATGTTCCGGTTCCCCAATCTAGACCTTTGCAGGACCCACGTACGTCATGATTCATGAATGAACGAATCCATCTTTCATAAATCCATCGTCAATAGATAGAACGCCAGTGAAAGTGTTCCACTAACTCCTCCTCGTTTTCATTCCTCCAGCGGTTAAGTTGACTTAGTGAAAATTTGGCATTGTAAGAGATTCGCCAATTGATGCAAAAATGTCTAAAATACAGCATAAATTTAAAGGATTCGCATAGTTTAAGTAATCCCTCTATTTTTGGTTTTCTGAGAGTAAACAAGTAAGAGAGCTATATTCGAATTTTATATACCCTTCACCAAATTATACTTCAAAATACAAATTTTAAATATTTTTAGGTAAACAAATTTTTTTTTCCAAAGTGTTTTTTTTAATTTTTTGGAAAAAAAATGTTTTCGAATTGTTATTTAAAATTTTAAAATTTTTTCTTTAAAATTTTTAAATTTTTTTTTTTGTTTTTTTATTTTTTTTTTTTGGTGAAAAAAAATTCGGGTAAAAAAATATTTTTTTTTAGATTTTGACCCATTGTTGGACTAACTTACTATGGTCCTATATACGTCGTTGCAAATGTTTTTGAAATATCTATCATTGGATATCCATATTGTCTATAATAATGACTTAGTTATCCAGACTATATAGATCACAAAAATCGAGGTTGTCCTGGTTTTTTCCTGAGATATGAGCCATTTGTGGACCGATTTTGTTGATTTAAAATAGGAAACTTCTCGAAAGCATGTCTGACAGAATTATTGCAGATTTGGATCCCGAAGATATCTGGGTTCTTCAGAAAATTGATTTCAACAGACAGATGGACATGGTTTAATAGACTCCTCTATCTATAAGGATCCAGAATATATATAATTTATAGCGTCGGGAAATTATTTTATGGAAATTACAAACGGAATAACAAACTTATATAAACTCTCCTCACTAAGGTCCGGGAAATTTTAAACCATCTTAAAGTTATATTCATGGCTGATCGCCATGAAATTTGCATGCGTGATTTATTTCTGTTGAATTTTATGTGGATACCAACATTTTTAAAATATTTATGCTCGTTAAATTGATTTTCGAAAGCGTTCCTTATATGGGAGCTATGACTAACCAACCGGTCCTCATAAAATTGGGTGACATGACTTCGTATAAATAAAACTTATTTTTAAAGCGAAATTTGTATATATAGCTTTATAAATTAAACATTTATGAACGATAAAAAGTCCTTTTTTTGGAGGACATTTGTATGGGGGCTAAGTGAAATAATGAACCGATTTCAAACAGTTTCAATAGGCTGTGTACTTGATCGGAAACAAATGCATGTGGCAAATTTCTACACAAGGTTTCCATGGACAGCCAGACAGATGGACGAAAGGATATAGTTTAACCTTCGCTTTCATGAAGACAGTTTTTTACGTGAACTCATGGTATCTACCTGGGTAGATAATGACTTTATACATTCAATTTGTGTTAGAATTTTTATTTATATACTAATTTTTTGTATCAAAGTATCTAATACATATTATAAGAAGTAATTTTACAGCCATAAAAAACAGTCTGAAGTCATCCAATTTTACAATAAAACTAAAGGAGGCGTTGATACGGGAAAAACATCAGTCTCAATATCCAACCAAAAGAGCAACAATACGTTGGCCTGTGGCGATTTTTTTCAATTCATTGGATTCTTCAGCCCTAGCAACTTAAAGTATATGACAAAAACAACACACAAAGTACGGAAATATATTACTCTGGACGTAGATTACTCTTGAACTCCTTGGGTACAAATCTTTGCATCGCACAAATAAATCTCGAACCGAAAATACGATGGTGTTTTTTAACAAGACAGCAATTGAATGTATTTAAGATAAGCTTTTGAATAATTTTTGATGATAGTATAAAGTAAAGCTAGTTAAGTAACAAAACCAATATAAATTATCATAAATTTGAATGTATCTACCACGGTATATATTCATAAACCCGTATACACAAAAATATAAAATATAAAAAAACTTCTATAATCTTACTTTAATTTTTTTTATTTGTTTGTTTTCTAAAAATTCGGCAAATTCTGATAACTGAGCTGAAAGCAATTTCAAAGTTGATAAAAACTGTGTAAGTTATTAACAACTGAATATCCAAATATCTACCTCGGTAGATACTATGAAAGCGAAGGTTAATCGACTCAGAAAGTGATTATTGACAGATACTGTATTAAAGTAATAATTTGTGATTTTCAAAACTGCTGGGTAACATTAAGTATTCAATACAATGTAGACATATTCGAAATATTAGTCTCACAGTTTGAGAAACTATCGCATGCATACAAACAGAGAACTGCAATAGTATATGAAGAACAAACTGCGAACACTGAAGTACATATGTATCCGTGACCAAAATCACAATAAATTAAAAAGAGAAAAAATGTATAATTGTTGTTTTGTATTTATATTGGTATATAAAATGTTTGTTTATTTTTTTCATCTCTTTTATTTATTTTTCTTAAGTCCTTGCTCATTTTTTTGCAAGATAATTCTGTATAGTATGTGTTAAAAAAATAAATTTCACACATATGATAAAAACCAAATCCAAGCAAGTCGTAATATCAATACAATACAGTTTCAAGAGGAACGGCTTTTTTGTTTTGAACACTCACACTTTTAAGAATAACAAAAATTAAAAATTTTTTGTTCTACATTTGTTCTACATAAGTTTTGTAAATGTTTTTGAAATGGGTCATATTTAGTGTTTATAAAAAACCGGTTTGTCGGTTAACCGAAAATTGACATTTTTTAGGAAACCGGTTTTTCGGTTAACCGACATCGAAAAAACCGGTTAAACCGGTTAACCGTCATATATATGTAGAAAACATTAAATGTCCAATAAAGTATACACAACTTTGAAATTTTTAGTTTTTAGTAGCCAGGAATAATGGTTAATATTAAATAACTATAAATATACAAAAGTGCAAAGTCCATTTTGTAAAAATTTCAAAATTATTATCTCCGTCAAATGGAATTGAGTATACATACACAGAAAAAACTATTTCTTAAACCGTTTCAATTCAAATATTTGTCACATATTGAACTGGTTTCAATTATTTCATAATTAAATCAAGTATTCATTTGCTCAAAAACAAAATTTCTTGATATTTTCTATTGAATTTTGAGTTTTGAATTTGATTATTTTGACAATTGAATATAAAATTTTCGTTATTGGTTGAATTTCAAATACAAAAATTATTGAATAGATAATTTTCGTAATTGAAAACACATTTTTGTTATTTATTATTTATTATATTAAAATAACAAAAATGTGTTTTCAATTACGAAAATTATCTATTCAATAATTTTTGTATTTGAAATTCAACCAATAACGAAAATTTTATATTCAATTGTCAAAATAATCAAATTCAAAACTCAAAATTCAATAGAAAATATCAAGAAATTTAGTTTTTGAGCAAATGAATACTTGATTTAATTATGAAATAATTGAAACCAGCTCAATATGGGATATATGTTTGAATTGAAATATAATTTTTTCTGTGTATGTTACTAAATATATAATACTTGTTTTAATTATTGTTTTTTTCATTAAATTTCAACCAAAAAATGTAAAATTAATTAAATATTTAATAATTTTGAAATTTATTATCACCTCGAATTTTCTATATAATACAGAAAATGTTACAAGTCCCAAAAAAGGACCTATAAGATGCAAACGCGCTTCTTCTTAGCTGTGATTATTTGTTATTATAAATCATACCAAATAACTAATAAAACTCCATTATCAGATTCCAAAACATGGATTTCAATATTTCTGAATAGGACTTTGTACACTAAGCTAACGAAATGATTAATAAAGTAAAAGTTTAAGAACAAAACACACGAATGAAGTCAAATTTATTGAAAGAAGGTATGTACATCAAATTCAATTTAACGTTTCGTAAAATCATCACAAAATTTATAATGAATCATTATTAAAATTTAGTTTAACTTCTAGAATTATGCGGAATTTAATTTTTAATAGTTTCAATATGTGCAATTTATTCTGAAAAAGTTTTTCAGTAAACTCATCATCCTCTACTATTTAGAATAATTGTAATTCTTAAAAATATTAATCTAAAGAGGTTTGTATTGTAAATCAGCAGTATAGGTTTCAAATCAGACCGAATGTTTGATATAATGTGTACACAATGAATATAAAAAATGCACAAAAACATTAGATTTATTAATTTAAGTCAAAATTTTAAAAACCGGTTAACCGAGTGATAAAAACCGGATAAACCGGTTAACCGAAAATCAACATTTTAAATTAACCGGTTCGCAAAAAACCGAGATTTCAAAGAAAAACCGGTTTTTCGGTTAACCGGTTATCCGGTTTATAAACACTAGTCATATTTCATAATTTTGTGTTCTTAGACTCTAAGACTTAGAGCGTAATTTATGTTAAGTGTTTTATTTTTCATAACATACGCTATTAGTGTTTTAGTATTGGAATTGATGACATTGTCATCTATTGCAAACTGAGTGACTAATACTTATATATAGACACATATATTTGATCCTTATAGTTTCTAGGTTGTACTGAATACCTAACTTTTTCTTTTACTTGGTTACACACACACATTTCCAAATATTTTTTTCCTGGTACTAGTGGATACTAGTTTTTCTTATCAAGTTGTATTTCGAAAATAATATTTGATATTGCATATAGTTAGCTTAGAGCCATTTTTAAGGATTACTGCCAAGAACTTTGGAACTGGGGTATTTAAAGGAAATGTTTTTGGTATAAGGAATCTTCATTTGAACGTTCCAGGGTACATTATTGTGAAATGTTTTTTTTAATTAAATAATTGAATCTAAAGTCCATTTGAATTTATATATTTTCCTGTTCCATATTACCATTAATAAATTTCAAGTTTCAAACACCAAAATCTGCCTCAATTGCATAGTTGGGGGTAGTGCACTAAATGTTGATTGAAATCATCACTCACTAAAATTGCAAAAAAATTAGTTTGCACTATTTTTTATCAGCTTTAGTGATAATGCTTATTTCTTAACTAGCACTAAAAAAAATAGTGATAGTGATAATTTTTTAACTATCACTAAACGAAGATTTAGTGCAAAAATCTGCACAACAATTAATTAGTGCAAAATTTTAACCTGCAATCAAAAAAAGGCTGCATTAAACATAATATCACTAAATTTTCAAAAATGAGTAGTCATGAAATTATTGAATCCAAATTCGAAAAATAAAAATTTTTAATATTTTTTGTTATTTTTAATGAAATATTAGTATTAAGTTTTAAACTAGTGTACAGGAATAAACTTAAACCATTTTGAACTTAATAATTTAGTGCACAATTTGAAGTTGCACTCAAATTAGTGCATACAAAAAAGTTGCAATAAACCAATGATTGCATTTTTTTAAATCAACTAATTTAATTTTGAGTGCAACATTTTTTAACACACTATCACTAATGTTTAGTGAGGCTCAGCACTAAATATGAACAAAATGATTGCACTAATTTTGCACTATCACTAAGTATTAGTGCAAACTGCAAAATTAGTGCACTACCCCCATCTATGCTCAATTGAAGACAATTATTATAGTTGATTTTATGTTTCTTAACAAAAACGATTTCAGTGTACTAGAGCACTGATTTTATTTTATTTACCATATCGAGGGCCTATATTCAAAACACTCTATCTTAAAAAACACAACTTTTCAGGAGAGCCAAAAAACTGTGTTTTTCGAGTATTAATTATTATTTTTAATAAATTATAAAATATTTCCATGGTAATTCAATTCAAAATCGGCATTCGCTATTTAGATAAATGATTGAAAAATGTAAAATTCATATTCAGCATGCATAAATTAGTAAGAAACATGAATTGCAAGAACAAATAATTCCAAACAAATATGTATTTGAAAATTAATTATTTGAAAAGATAGAGAGTTTTGCATTCGGTAAAAATTAATTGTATAAGATAGAGAAATAACAAAAATGCAAATAAAACAGCAAAAAAAATATGTTTGTTATGAGCAGGGCAACCAAAAATATGCTCTAAAAAAAGAGTTTTATGCGCATAAAATATGCACTTAAAAACGAAAAATATGCTCTTAAAATATAAAAAATATGCACTTAAAAATAGTTGGTTATTGTTTGATTTCAATGTTTTATTAAAAATAATATAAGAAGTAAATAAAAATTTGTTTAGTAATTAGTTGCATATTGTAGGGAGAGGATATTAAGAAATTCTCGAAATGTTTCTATTCTACATAAAGCTTTAAAATCTACTTTTTTATCATTTGAATTATGTTTCAAAATCGCTATAGGGAGCGTTTGTAATTTTTTGGTAAAAAGTTACAGTGGATTTTGGAGCATTTATCATATATGAAGATTAACATATAAATTTTACTTCCAAAATTTAATTCAAAAAGCCTTACAATAGTGAAATGATTTGTTTCTTTAAAACTGCGGAAAAATAAAAAAATCGTTTTTGCATTTTTATTATTGGAACTCAAAATACCGTGACATTTCCTATGTTTCTTCCTTTCTCATCAATTGATTGTTTTTTAATGATTTCCTAATATCTTTGTTACAATTTGTAACAAACATGATATTTTCGATATTTTTGAACGTGATATTTTCGATGGATCTTAATATTCTGAACATTTGCTGAAAAGTTGTTTAATTTTACATTAGTGGTAAACTGTCAATGCCCAACCATAACTGTCTCAAGCAACCTTACGTTTTTTTTAAATGTATCCAACAATTTGTTAAGAAGTTGCCCATTTTCTTTTCTTTTAATTTTTTATGTATTTTTTACTATTTGTTAAATTTTGATATTTGTGTGTGAATATTTTTAATTTAATTCAAATATATGGAAACTAAGATCCCTTAAGTCAATGAAAATTTAATGAAGATAAGTCGATTATGGGTACTATATTTTTTTTTTAAATAGCATAAGAAAATTATCATTGGACCTTAACAAAATTGTAAAATATAGAAATGAAAAATTACTATACAAGCAATAAAATTATATTTAGAAAACAAATTAAAGAAAATATGCAATAAAAACATGCTATAAAACGCAAAATATGCAAAAATATGCAGTAAAGAGCAAAATATAGATGAGGGCTGTTTTACTGAATATTTTACCATCAAAAAGTCATTTTCGTGACAATCAAATGTTTGAAATAGAGTGTTTTAAAAATAGGCCCTCGATATGTAATGTTTATGTACAATTCAATATGTTTACCTTAAAGGTCGCGATTCACTTTTAATTTAAAATACGATTTTTTCCTTGGCACTCCATTAAGGAAATTATTCCTCCTTAGTACTCTTTCCAAAGTTTTATCAGAAACTGGTCAGAGTTCGTTTTAAAATTTTGGAACTGACAGACGGTTTTTCTCTAAAATTGACAGTAGCTTTGGACGAACTTATCGTATCAAATTTTCAATAGATTTTTGTTTTGGTATAAGATTTACGGGAGTTTATATTACTGTAGAACATTAATTAAACATTTAAGATACATAATTAATGAATTAAACTTTATTTAGGGGAAAACAAGTTATTTTACAATTTGAACTTTTTTAGAATAAAAATAATTTATGTATTTTTTCCAATTATTTAAAAACGTTTGAAAGTTTTTTATTATTTAATGAAAACTAAATCTTATAAAATAACTAAAAATAAAAAACGAATTTAAATAAAAAATGGTCACATTTCTAGTGTTCAAAACATTTGCAACTTTTTAAGATATTAAATGAAAATACAAAAAAAAATTAGTATTTCGATACATAGCCATTATTTTTCATAACTTCCGAACATCTTTTAGGCATTGAGAAAATGAGCTTTTCAATATAGTAACTTCCACTGATTCTGCAATTCTAAGTCTGATGACATTACGGAATGATTTGTTGCCTATATTGCGTTTTGCAATAATCCTCATGTTCTCAATCGAGTTGAGATCGGGAGATAGAGGTGGCCACATCATAACTTTTATTTGATGCAACCAAGCTTTTACAAACTTCGTCGCATGTTTGGGATCATTATCATGTTGGAAAGTCCAAGAAAGTGGCATTTTCCATCCAACATATGGAAGCTTTACTGGGCTAAGAAGGTCTCTGTAGATTGTGGCCGTCATTGTGTCAGTAATACGGTGAATTAAACCTATCCTATGTCCCGAAAAACATCCCCAAACCATATTTCTGGGATTAAATTTTTCGCCTCGTGGTCGTCGAACATCAACTCTTTTGACTCATCAGACCAAAGTATATTTCTCCACTGTTGTGGGGTCTAATTCAAGTGAGCTCGAGCAAAGTTAATCCGAGCTCTTCGGTTTTTTTATGACACATATGGTTTTTTAGTACATCTGTAGCTCCTGAGACCATATTCTTGGAATATCAGTTTTTGCCTCTCTGGGAACAGCTTTGAGATATTTCGTAAAAATGTTCCTTATTTTTCGATCTTCTCGTAGTTTTAAAAAAAAAAAAAAAAACAAACTGCGAAGCGTTTTGCTTATCTGCAGATACACCCAGAGTCTCTGACGGGAATCGAACCCGCAACCCTCAGATTGATATTCCAGTACACTATCGTCTAGTCTATCAGGGCACTCTAAGTCCTTATGAACAGTATGGATATTGCCACTATTTAACTATACGACATATTTTTGATTCGTGAAAAGAATATTTTCTTTTGATAAATTGGGCTAAGCGCTTTAACTCATCACTACAAAACAACAACAAAAACTAACCATACGGTTTGATTTTTTTTTTTGGAAATTTAAGTATATGTATCTCTGTATATCAAATCTCTGTCCGAATATTCATTGAGGATATGTTTTGTAGTAGGAGGTAATCGGCTAGAATTGCAAATTAGTTGGAGAGATTTCGCAATTAAGTAGTTGTGGGTAAGATGTATATTGTCTATTCATAATCTGTTGTACAATCTGTTAATTTGTGCGGTAGTATTGGTTGGAAGAATTGCTGGATTATGGTCATGGTTAATTTCTTTATAAGGATGAATTTATTTCTGCCATTACCTTTTGCTTTTCAAAATAATTTTTGTTTTTAATTTTGTTACAGTTTTTTGCATTGTGGCACCTTAAATAGTAGTGGAAATAATATAGCGTTATTTGCAGCACAATCGTTGTGTTCATTCCCTTTAATTCCAACATACCATGGTATCCATAAAATTTTGATTTTGATTGTGTAATTTGAAGCGATTGGAAAATACTTTGAAAATCAATGGCTATTATGATTATTTAATAATTTCTTTTATTTAATTGCAAGCATTCATATATAGCTCAAGCTTAGATGTCAAACATTGATAATGATTTAATTATTCTCATTATCACGAAGGCTCTGTTATCGCGACGACTTAACTCTACATTGCTCTATATAACATTGTTCGATAATCGCGACAGTTTACGAAAAACAGGTAACAGGAAAAAAATGATAAGCCGACAACAACACTATATATGAACTACATAATGAAACTATACGAAAAAGCTACTGAAAATCTCCAATTTCTTTAAAAATGTAAATATATTAATAAAAACAATTCTAATTTTAAAAATTACATACAATTTTTCAATAAAATTTTGGGTTCTGTATAGTGTTTATAAAAAACCGACTTTTTAAAAAACCGGTTTGTCGGTTAACCGAAAATTGACATTTTTTAGGAAACCGGTTTTTCGGTTAACCGACATCGAAAAAACCGGTTAAACCGGTTAACCGTCATATATATGTAGAAAACATTAAATGTCCAATAAAGTATACACAACTTTGAAATTTTTAGTTTTTAGTAGCCAGGAATAATGGTTAATATTAAATAACTATAAATATACAAAAGTGCAAAGTCCATTTTGTAAAAATTTCAAAATTATTATCTCCGTCAAATGGAATTGAGTATACATACACAGAAAAAACTATTTCTTAAACCGTTTCAATTCAAATATTTGTCACATATTGAACTGGTTTCAATTATTTCATAATTAAATCAAGTATTCATTTGCTCAAAAACAAAATTTCTTGATATTTTCTATTGAATTTTGAGTTTTGAATTTGATTATTTTGACAATTGAATATAAAATTTTCGTTATTGGTTGAATTTCAAATACAAAAATTATTGAATAGATAATTTTCGTAATTGAAAACACATTTTTGTTATTTATTATTTATTATATTAAAATAACAAAAATGTGTTTTCAATTACGAAAATTATCTATTCAATAATTTTTGTATTTGAAATTCAACCAATAACGAAAATTTTATATTCAATTGTCAAAATAATCAAATTCAAAACTCAAAATTCAATAGAAAATATCAAGAAATTTAGTTTTTGAGCAAATGAATACTTGATTTAATTATGAAATAATTGAAACCAGCTCAATATGGGATATATGTTTGAATTGAAATATAATTTTTTCTGTGTATGTTACTAAATATATAATACTTGTTTTAATTATTGTTTTTTTCATTAAATTTCAACCAAAAAATGTAAAATTAATTAAATATTTAATAATTTTGAAATTTATTATCACCTCGAATTTTCTATATAATACAGAAAATGTTACAAGTCCCAAAAAAGGACCTATAAGATGCAAACGCGCTTCTTCTTAGCTGTGATTATTTGTTATTATAAATCATACCAAATAACTAATAAAACTCCATTATCAGATTCCAAAACATGGATTTCAATATTTCTGAATTGGACTTTGTACACTAAGCTAACGAAATGATTAATAAAGTAAAAGTTTAAGAACAAAACACACGAATGAAGTCAAATTTATTGAAAGAAGGTATGTACATCAAATTCAATTTAACGTTTCGTAAAATCATCACAAAATTTATAATGAATCATTATTAAAATTTAGTTTAACTTCTAGAATTATGCGGAATTTAATTTTTAATAGTTTCAATATGTGCAATTTATTCTGAAAAAGTTTTTCAGTAAACTGATCATCCTCTACTATTTAGAATAATTGTAATTCTTAAAAATATTAATCTAAAGAGGTTTGTATTGTAAATCAGCAGTATAGGTTTCAAATCAGACCGAATGTTTGATATAATGTGTACACAATGAATATAAAAAATGCACAAAAACATTAGATTTATTAATTTAAGTCAAAATTTTAAAAACCGGTTAACCGAGTGATAAAAACCGGATAAACCGGTTAACCGAAAATCAACATTTTAAATTAACCGGTTCGCAAAAAACCGAGATTTCAAAGAAAAACCGGTTTTTCGGTTAACCGGTTATCCGGTTTATAAACACTAGTTCTGTAGGTCTGGTTTTTGATTAGTCGCGAAAATCAAGCTTGCACTCTAATAGTAAATTTCTCATATATTTTAAAAATGTTCTGATCATTATGGGAATGGGATATATAATATGGTACTGTTTATTAACATTGTGAACCTTTACAAAATAATTATGAAAATATTAGGACATCTAAAATGGGCTACTATATTTTGATATCAAATTTTAATTAATAAAAATTAGGCTATTTTGTAGGGACCATGTCCCCTCAATATCAACAATTTTCAATTTTTTTTTCATAGATATTTGATTAAGTTAAGTTTTCAAAAAGTATAAATTCTTTATAATCTTCTAGAAATTTTTTTATTAACTTAAAGATGATAAAAACTACTTTATTCCCAAAAAACAAGCGAAAAATTAATTTTTTTAAATTCAAATGCATATAACATTGGACATATTATTTGACATATACATTTGTTTTTAGTACAATGAAAGAAAATGGCGGAAATCGGGAAATATTTGGACCCGCTGTTATCAAAAAACTGGAGTAGGGTGGGTAAAAATGCGAATATGTCCTATGCTATAAGAGTTAATTGATAGCTAAGATGATGTTTTTGTAGTGATCGACGAGGAGATACTATATATCGCACTTGATCAACAAGAGTGTATTAACTCAAAATTTTAAAATTTTCAGTAGATGATAAAAACTGTTTGTTGTTACATTTTAAGAGAATTTGAAAATCTGAATACATAATAGTACATATATAAATTCGATTTAAAAATATAATTACATTGTTTTTCTTTTAAATTTTTCCAATTATTGCAAAAAAATCTGTTTTTTGAGTTAATACCATTTTTCTGAAAAAATGTGAACAATTTTATTATAAAAAGAGTCATATTTCGAATTAAAATCATAAAGTAAAACAAGTTTTATCAACAAAACATTATCAACTCAAAATACAACCAAATATAAATAAAACAATTTGATTATTTTTAACTGGAATAAAGGCTCAACTCAAAATAATACCTTTTATATGAAAATATACGATGAATTTATATTTCAACTTTTGTATTAAATCAAAATAATACCTTTTTGTAGTATAAAAGTAGTCACTACATTATCACGAAAATGGTCTCAAATGTTGTTTTCGAGATGAAAGAGTAATCGGAATACGTCGAAATGTTTACAGTAGATAGATATTGATGTTGTTCGTTGATTTCTTGAAAAAAGTGAAATTTTCAAAATTTTGAGTTAATACCCTCTTGTTGATCAAGTGCGATATGTATACCCGAGGTGTCCTAATTTGGTAACCCCTGCCCGCGCCTTTGGTGGGCCCATGTGGTCCTAATTCAAAACTTTAACTCGACAACACTTCTTTTTTATTTTCTATACCACTATGCAGCGTCATCTAGCGTGTGTTTTAGGTAATAATAAATATCAAAAATTGATTTCTCGACCCCAAAAACTGTAAGATACCACAATTTTACAGGGTAATATACACATCTGCTCAAAATAATAGATACACCTAATTGGAAAAAATTTAAATGGCGGTAACATTGAAAATTTCCTCGCAAGCGTTAAGAATACATCATATTATTAAAATTTCTATCTGGCAATGTCATGTCAGTCAAAAATCTGGCAACTATTTGCTTTCATGTTGATTTTTAAAAACGAATTTATTTGAATTACAAAAAATTATTGCTCATAAAAATAGATACACATCAGTAATTTGTAATTTGTTTATATACAATTTTTTTTTGTGCAATTTTTTGTTCCTATTTACGTGAAACAGTAAGTATAATTTAAATTTTAGCAACAATTTTATAAAAAATAGGACTCTTTTGAAGAAAATGGGACGAAATCATCATTGTACCGAAGATGAGAAAAAAATTGTTCAAACGATGAGAAATCAAGGAAAATCATTACGGGAAATAGCAAAGAGCATAGGAAGATCTTTACATTTTGTCCAAAATGCTTTATCTAAAAAACAAAAAAGAGAAACTCGCGGTAGACCAAAGAAAACCAGGCCAGAAACAGATAGGCGGATCGTCCTTATGGTTAAAAAAGACCCTTTCATATCATCGAAAGCTATTTCTGCGGAGCTATGTAACGAAATCAGTTCACAAACAGTTCGTCGTCGTCTTTTACAAGCTAAATTGCCGGGAAGAATTGCCAGAAAAGTGCCACTAATGCGCCAAAAAAATATCAAGACAAGATTAGAATTTGCTAAAGAGCACTTACAATGGTCCGGGTGTGAAGGCGAAAAAAATGGAGAAATATTTTATGGAGCGACGAAACAAAAATAAATTTGTTTGGAAACGACTGCCAAAGAAATGTACGCCGACCAAAAGGAAAAGAATTCCACGTTAAATTTACAAAAAAGACGGTAAAACATGGCGGGGGAAACATAATGGTTTGGGGTTGCTTTTCATGGAATGGTGTTGGTCCGATATTCCGAATAGAAGATACCATGAATGCTAGTGGGTATAGAGACATATTGGAAAACGTAATGCTTCCATATGCATCGGAAAATATGCCATTAATATGGACATTCCAGCAGGACAACGACCCAAAACATAGTTCAAGATTAGTTAAAAACTGGTTCTTGGAGAATAACGTACCTGTTTTAAGCTGGCGCAGCCAATCCCCTGATTTAAACCCAATAGAAAACTTGTGGAGTGAATTAAAGATAAGGCTTTCGAAGGAAGTTTTCAAAAATAAAGACGATTTATGGGAGAAAACGCAAAAAATATGGTACGAGATTCCATTGGAGAAGTGTCAGAACTTGATATCCAGTATGCCCAGAAGAGTGGAGAAAGTTTTACAAAACAAAGGTGGATATACTGGATACTAGCTTTACTTTAATAATAAACTAATTTTTTTAAGATAAAATTTATTAGCTTTTGTTTAATAAGATTTTTTAAAAATGTATCTATTATTATGAGCACCAAATTTTTCGAAATTTAAGAAATTTAATTTACTTTATAATATTTATTATTAATTATGAAATATTTTGTTTTTGTTTTTTACTCTCCTTTTAACTAAAATAAAAATTGACTGAATTTTTTTTATAATTTTACAATATACCATTATTTTTTTTCGTTTTTAAAAAATAAATTTTGGTGTATCTATTATTTTGAGCAGATGTGTATATAAATAAGCGTTATTTTATAAAATTTTTAATGATTTTTTCTTGATAGGCAGCGATCCAAAATCACCAAATTCAAATGCGTTTAAAAAAAATCTAGTTCATTAACTTAACTATAATGTTAACTTTCATTTGCTTTTAGTTTCATCCCATTCCGATTCGGAAAGTTTTGTAGCACTGTGTTATAAGAACAGAAATGTAAAAATGTTTGCCTGCTCTTTCTTAACTCCCTGTCTATGCTTGACAAATACAATGGTTAAATTTCAATATTTTAGCAATCAGTATCGAATTTTAATTACTGGAAAACAAGTATTAAACAAACAAAAAAAGATGAAGCATTAAAATTCAATGTTTGTGTCATAGTATCTCAAACAAAAACTATTATAGATATAAATTAATTGTAATCAGCAAGCAGAATAAAATGTACATATGAGACAATCTGAAGAAGATGCAAACAACCCTCGTAAGCATTTTTTGGAAAACAACTCACCTGTTTCTTTTGTTTTATTCTACTTTAATTTTTGTTGTACTGAATATGTATAAATAAAATGACGATTGACTGACTGACTTCCCTTTTTTTGTGTGTCTTCAATTCTTTTCTTTTTTTGTTAATTTCTTAAATTGGCATTTGTTGCTTCCATTACACATACACCACAAACACAAACAAATGTCATGAGGAACACAAATGATGAGGAACTGCACAAACATACACACAATACGTTGTACATCAAATTCCAACCCACAAACTTTCAATTATTTTTTTTTCTTTCGTCAATGCACAAAAATGGTAACAAATAAAAATTATATAAAATAAACAAAAGTATAACTTCAAAAATTTATTACCAATATAATTATGTTGCTTTGCTTGCTTTGTCTATTCGGCTGTTTGCAAAAATATAAGTATATAAAACAAATAAAGGTGAAAATTTTGTTTTTTTCTTCGTTTTTGTTTTTTCAATTCATTAAAATTTCTCTATTCATTATGAGATTTTCTTTTTGTATAGAGTTTTTCACTTAATGCTTTTGCATTCTATATTTCAAGTGCTAAACACAGTCAAATTTTTAATTGTCTCAGTTTATTTGTTTATAAAAAGCTTGTCTTTCCGTAATCTAATTAAAAAATATAGATAATTAATCTGTTCTTTTTACACGGCTCACAATTTTTTCTTTACTTCATTCCGTTGTACAAACACACAAACAAACAACAAGTGCAAGTTGCTTTAAACAGTGTTGCCATCCTTAGAGATATTTCTTTAATTTAGAGATAATTTTTTAATATTTAAATAAAGCTTTTAGATATGATTTGCTTGCACTGCATTTACACATGCAAGTAAATTGATGAAAGTTGTGAATATGTCAAGGCGAATTTATAGAAGGTGACGACAGAACTACAACAAATACGATATGTACAAAAACAATAGGTACTTTGTTTTTATTAAAAGATAATTGAACTGTCAAAGTTCCCATTTGTTTGTCTTCACCAAGGCGAATTTATAGAAGGTGACGACAGAACTACAACAAATACAACATATACAAAAACAACAGGTACTTTGTTTTTGTAAAAAGATAAGTGAACTGTCAAAGTTGCCTGTGGTTGTTTTTGCTTTTGGGTTTGTTGTATTTTTCGCCACAACAAACACAAGTGAATTGACAGTTCACTTGTCTAAACAACTGAATAAAAAAAATAATCAGCTGTTCTTCTGTCGTCACCTTCTATAGATTCGCCTTGGTCTTCACCACAACAAACACAAGTGATTTGACAGTTCAATTGTCTAAACAACTGAAGAAAAAATAATCAGCAGTTCTTCTGAGGTTACCTTCAATAAATTCAGCTTGGAATACGTATTATTATCGAAAATGTCGAAAATACATAGAAATGTCTTAAAGTTGCTTGAGCCATAGAGAATTATACATAGAGACGAGACATTCCGATTTGTCAAACAAAAATACAACAAATCATATCTCATACAACAACAAAATATTTTTTATATGTGTAGTTTGACATTATCGCGTGCAATTTCTATAATCAGCTGTGCTCCCGATGACACCTTATTAAATGCACCTTGCCCTATGGCTTGATCGTTTACGCTTGCAAGTAAAAGTTCATTTTGTAAATGTTAGCGAAGGAGAATGATGTCGCCAAATAGCCACAAATATAAGAAAATTACAACTAATTTGATAAATAAACCTTTAAGTTCATTTGCGCCTTGAAACCCAATTTTTATTAATAACAATAAAGTGTTACCATGATATTAAAATACAAAAATTTCTGGGGAAAATGTTAGTGTTAACAATTTTTATAGATATTAGTATCAGTTTTATTTATAAAAAGTAATCAAATTGGTATTTTTACGAAAACGATAAGCATTAGTGGCCATTTGTACTGTTTTCTTTTACAAAAATACATAAAATAAGTTAAAAGTATAACTATTATTTAACCACCATCTAGTATATTTTTCTAAAACTATTTATTGACAACTCAGTTTGTCTTCATTTGTATGAAAATGTCGAAGCTTGTTTTTATATTTAAATATCTTCATATTCTAATCTTATTAACAAAATATTTTTTACATAAATAAGTAAAGCCCTCATCCAATTATCTACACTAAATTAAGTTTTAATACATATTTGTTTAATTTTATCATTTTGGTTTTTTGAAATTTGTTAATACCAATTGTTGTTTTTGTAGAACTAACACCACCTTGTATGAAATCTCCTTGCTAGATAGTGAGTTGCAGGTGGGTGCATGTGTGATTGGGTTAGAACAAAAGTGTGAATGTGTTTTTCGAACTGTTATTTGCATGTGTAAACGCTAGCTTACATTTTAAATAATATATTCATATAAGATTTCAGTTCTAAATCATGATAATTATCGTTATGTTCTTTTACTCAGTCAACTTTATCTTGACAACAAACATCATTAATGACAAATGTTTATTAAACCAATAAATAATGATTGCAATTGCCACAATTTACATTAGTTAAATTGAACCTTTTGAATTTTAGGAAAAAAATTTTTAGAAGAGAAAGAAAATAAATTATCTGGCAACACTACAAGCAGTGTAGGTAATTCTGTGATTTCTTCCACAAATTTAGATATTTGTGTTCATTGTCAATTCTAGCGATTCTTTTGGTATATGAAAACTAAAAAAACAAAAAATTAAGTTTTCATTTTTAATGTATTCTCAATGATTCGAAAGCATAATTAGATGAATTAGTAAAAACTAACAGCACGGCAAAATCATTTATTTTTTTATATATATATTGAAATTCACATGAGTGACGAATTAGTTTTTTTTATAGAGTTTGATATTATCACTATAAATCAGCAAATTAGTTGAGACCCCCGACTTGGGTAAATTTATTTAAACTCTATTTATTTTAATCTATTCATATAGTGAGATTATAATTTTTTGGAATATATGCAAAAAAGTCGATATTGACAAAAATGGTTTTTATAAATTTATCTCAAATTATAAGTGATATTTTTTTTTGATTTTACAACATTGTCAGAAAAATGCTCAAAAAATTTTTAACACAACCATGTGAACTTATGTTAAAATATATGGTCGTTAACGATATATTGAACATTTTTCTGACAACAATGTGATCTGACAACCGTGTATTAGAGCCTTTACGATTGATTTTGGTTATTTTCGGATATTTTTTAATATTTGTTTAAAAATGTGGTTATTTAGGTATTGAAAACCTTACATTTGGTCTGAATAAAATATATAATAATTAAAAATAAGTTGGTATTTGTATATACGTTTTAACTTCTAAAGATTTATATATATTGAATGGGCGATATGTCGAAAAAGATTCAATAATTTTCAAATATTTTGACAGATTAGTGATCAACACATCGAAATTATATAAATAATTGTATTAAAAAGTACGCGCGTGAAGAAATAAAGAAGTGCAAATCAACCGCACTCAACAAGATTTTTTTAAAAACACGTGCATACTGTATGTTGTTGTTGCAAAAAAACACGTGCGTACACAACCATAACAATAAATGTAAATAAAACCTGACAAAAATATAGGTAACTTCCAATATTTGCCACCACGACAACTTTGGACGAATTAAATTTTTTTAAACGGTAATCAACAGTAAAACACTTCAGGAACCTAATTTTGTATTGGTCACTTACGACATTTAACCAATTAATGTAATATTGAACAATGAAATTAGCGATATTGAAAAACTTCAGGAACCTAATTTTGTATTGGTCACTTACGACATTTAACCAATTAATGTAATATTGAACAATGAAATTAGCGATATTGAAAAAGATCAAAATTGCGTGAATGTATTGTTGCGATATAAAAGCTACAAATTAGGCGATGCCTGAATTTTGAAAACTGGAATCAATAGCCCTTAATAATACCTATCGAACACAACAACTGTCATTTTCGAAATATTAAGGGAATATGAGGTACCCCATAAGAAGTAAAATTTGCGTAAATTTCTTGTTGCGATATAAAAGCTACAAATTAGGCGGTGCCTGAATTTTGAAAACTGGAATCAATAGCCCTTAATAATACCTATCGAACACAACAACTGTCATTTTCGAAATATTAAAGGAATATGAGGTACCCCATAAGAAGTAAAATTTGCGTAAATTCCTTGATGCGATATAAAAGCTACAAATTAGGCGGTGCCTGAATTTTGAAAACTGGAATCAATAGCCCTTAATAATACCTATCGAACACAAAAACTGTCATTTTCGAAATATTAAGGGAATATGGGGTACCTCACAACAAACTTTGAAAATGATCAAAATTGCGTAAATGTATTGTTGCGATATAAAAGCTACAAATTAGGCGGTGCCTGAATTTTGAAAACTGGAATCAATAGCCCTTAATAGTAGTTACCGAAATCAGTAACTGTCATTTTCGAAATATTAAGGGAATATGAGGTACCCCATAAGAAGTAAAATTTGCGTAAATTTCTTGATGCGATATAAAAGCTACAAAATAGGCGGTGCCTAAATTTTGAAAACTGGAATCAATAGCCCTTACTAATACCTATCGAACACAACAACTGTCATTTTCGAAATATTAAGGGAATATGGGGTACCTCACAACAAACTTTGAAAATGATCAAAATTGCGTAAATGTATTGTTGCGATATAAAAGCTACAAATTAGGCGGTGCCTGAATTTTGAAAACTGGAATCAATAGCCCTTAATAATACCTATCGAACACAACAACTGTCATTTTCGAAATATTAAGGGAATATGAGGTACCCCATAAGAAGTAAAATTTGCGTAAATTTCTTGTTGCGATATAAAAGCTACAAATTAGGCGGTGCCTGAATTTTGAAAACTGGAATCAATAGCCCTTACTAATACCTATCGAACACAACAACTGTCATTTTCGAAATATTAAGGGAATATGGGGTACCTCACAACAAACTTTGAAAATGATCAAAATTGCGTAAATGTATTGTTGCGATATAAAAGCTACAAATTAGGCGGTGCCTGAATTTTGAAAACTGGAATCAATAGCCCTCAATAGTAGCTATCGAAATCAGTAACTGTCATTTTCGAATTAAGGGAATATGGGGTACCCCATAAGAAGTAAAATTTGCGTAAATTTCTTGATGCGATATAAAAGCTACAAATTAGGCGGTGCCTGAATTTTGAAAACTGGAATCAATAGCCCTTACTAATACCTATCCAACACAACAACTGTCATTTTCGAAATATTAAGGGAATATGGGGTACCTCACAACAAACTTTGAAAATGTTCAAAATTGCGTAAATGTATTGTTGCGATATAAAAGCTACAAATTAGGCGGTGCCTGAATTTTGAAAACTGGAATCAATAGCGCTTAATAATACCTATCGAACACAACAACTGTCATTTTCGAAATATTAAGGGAATATGAGGTACCCCACAAGAAGTAAAATTTGCGTAAATTTCTTGTTGCGATATAAAAGCTACAAATTAGGCGGTGCCTGAATTTTGAAAACTGGAATCAATAGCCTTACTAATACCTATCGAACACAGCAACTGTCATTTTCGAAATATTAAAGGAATATGAGGTACCCCATAAGAAGTAAAATTTGCGTAAATTTCTTGATGCGATATAAAAGCTACAAATTAGGCGGTGCCTAAATTTTGAAAACTGGAATCAATAGCCCTTACTAATACCTATCGAACACAACAACTGTCATTTTCGAAATATTAAGGGAATATGGGGTACCTCACAACAAACTTTGAAAATGATCAAAATTGCGTAAATGTATTGTTGCGATATAAAAGCTACAAATTAGGCGGTGCCTGAATTTTGAAAACTGGAATCAATAGCCCTTAATAGTAGTTATCGAACACAACAACTGTCATTTTCGAAATATTAAGGGAATATGAGGTACCCCATAAGAAGTAAAATTTGCGTAAATTTCTTGATGCGATATAAAAGCTACAAATTAGGCGGTGCCTGAATTTTGAAAACTGGAATCAATAGCCCTTAATAATAGTGAAGTGTAGATTTCCACACCACCGTTGAGGTACTACACACGGCGCGTTGCCAATTATTTTACATGGCTGGCTCCCCAATAGGCATAGACCATTAATTTTTGTATATCTACTTACTATTTACATCTATATAACTACTTCCAATTATTTTACATGGCTGGCTCCCCAATAGGCATAGACCATTAATTTTTGTATATCTACTTACTATTTACATCTATATAACTACTTCTAGTACTACTGAGTGACTATTTTATTGATGTAATGCCATGTCACTGAATTTTCATTAAGCCATTTTGTATATGCATGATAATTTTGTCAAAACTACCTTTTATTTAAAAATATTGTATTGTTAACTCATACATATATTTTGAAAATACTAATAATTATAAGACTACAAAAACTACTAATGGCTTTTTCGGCATTTTAATTAACATTTGTTTAGTATTTAGTTAAAATATTATTTGTACATATTTTGCATACTTTAAACTGAGTATTGTATATATTTTTAATATAATCCTTACAAACTGTGTAATTACATTGAGAACATTTAGTTTTGTTTCTTTTGGAATTCCCGCAATGACAACAAAATTTTGTACTATCGTCAGCGTATTTAATTATTTTAGATTTTATTTCATTTCTGAAAACGTCTAGAGGACGTAAATCTTCCAGTGATTGACCTTTTAAAAAGTTAATCATATATAAAATTACAAAAATCCCACAGCTTACACCATCTGTTTGCATACTTCTTTTAAGAACTTGTTTAAATTTCCAAGATTTATCCTTACAAGCATCCGAAATGAATTTATTATAATGATATTCACCAGTATTATCTATGAAAATAAATTCTTGTAATGCTAGATTTAAAATACAAAGATTGAAATGATTATTTTTTAAAATGGGTATAATATATTGAGGTTTATACAATGCTAGTCTGTTTACCTTTTTGTAGCAGATTTCGTTTATCTGGCATGGCATACTTAATACATTTTTAAAATTTTCCTTAATTACACCCAAAATTGCACAATCTAAAATAAAATTAGTTAATTGATGTCCATTTCTTAAACTTTGCCAATCCTGAAGGTCGAGTAAATTATAAAAACCAATTTCTAATTGATTAAGGGATGGATAAGTTTTATTGAATAATTGATTATACCTGAAAAGAAAATATTTAATTTCGAATTTATTACTGATTTTTATATCTTTTTCTGGCATAGCTTCACAATAGGTGTGTTCTTTATCAATTCGAGGAACTGGAGATAATTCATTTAAATCAATTGTTATTATATCTTGGACGTTTTCCGATTTTACTAAAAATTTTCTAGTTATTTTGGCATTTGCCAATTGTATTGGGTTTATTTCTTTTTGTTTTTTTGCATTTTTTTTTGCCCAGTCTTCCTGCGGATTCAATTCTTTTGAGGTTATTTTTAAACGTTTTCTCATATTTGGTTGTCCCCATTTCTCTTCTGGTACTATGAACTCAATTGGTTTGGGATAACTATGTTCTTTAGAGACACGAACAAGTTTTTTGTTTTCTTCCGTTTTATTTTTAAGTGTTGCATCATTATTTTCAATTTCGTTGAACATGTTATAGTGATATCGGATTTCTTTTAAAGTGGCGATATTATCGGTTCTGTCTGTTATTATAAATTCACCAGGGCGGACAGAGTCATCATCCAATAGTATATTTTTTTGTAAAAAGAAGCTAAACTCCACAGGAGCGTTGCTCACATGGTCTCCAGATGGATCTATTAATATTCCCATCACATTTGTCCAGATTGGTATAAATGGACAATATTTATTTAAAATAAAGAGACATATATTTTCATTATTATATTCGTTGATTTCACCCTTTATTGATGTTTCATTTATATCCATAATAACATCATTAAATATGTTTAAGAACATTTTTTTAAAGGGACTTCTGGAAGCAATTGATTCCAAATTACTTTCATCTTCATCTTCGATAATGTTTTCATTTACATATTCATCATCGTTACTTTCTATTATATTTTTTCGTAAAATATTGAAACTTTCATAATTTTTTCTTATAATTTTTTCTTGTATACAGAAGGACAACGAATATATGTTTGAACCAAAACTTGCAATCCTGAATAGTATTCAGATCAAATGACGAAGTATATTATTCTTTCCAAGGTTATTATTAAGATCCTTGCACATTATATGTATATAATGGGCTTTGCACCACTGTATTACAACCTTTGGCTTTGAATTTTTATTTCCACCTTTGTTGTGAGGTACCCCATATTCCCTTAATATTTCGAAAATGACAGTTGTTGTGTTCGATAGGTATTAGTAAGGGCTATTGATTCCAGTTTTCAAAATTCAGGCACCGCCTAATTTGTAGCTTTTATATCGCATCAAGAAATTTACGCAAATTTTACTTCTTATGGGGTACCTCATATTCCCTTAATATTTCGAAAATGACAGTTACTGATTTCGATAACTACTATTAAGGGCTATTGATTCCAGTTTTCAAAATTCAGGCACCGCCTAATTTGTAGCTTTTATATCGCAACAATACATTTACGCAATTTTGATCATTTTCAAAGTTTGTTGTGAGGTACCCCATATTCCCTTAATATTTCGAAAATGACAGTTTTTGTGTTCGATAGGTATTATTAAGGGCTATTGATTCCAGTTTTCAAAATTCAGGCACCGCCTAATTTGTAGCTTTTATATCGCATCAAGGAATTTACGCAAATTTTACTTCTTATGGGGTACCTCATATTCCTTTAATATTTCGAAAATGACAGTTGTTGTGTTCGATAGGTATTATTAAGGGCTATTGATTCCAGTTTTCAAAATTCAGGCACCGCCTAATTTGTAGCTTTTATATCGCAACAATACATTTACGCAAATTTTACTTCTTATGGGGTACCCCATATTCCCTTAATATTTCGAAAATGACAGTTACTGATTTCGATAACCACTATTAAGGGCTATTGATTCCAGTTTTCAAAATTCAGGCACCTCCTAATTTGTAGCTTTTATATCGCAACAATACATTTACGCAAATTTTACTTCTTATGGGGTACCCCATATTCCCTTAATATTTCGAAAATGACAGTTACTGATTTCGATAACTACTATTAAGGGCTATTGATTCCAGTTTTCAAAATTCAGGCACCGCCTAATTTGTAGCTTTTATATCGCAACAATACATTTACGCAAGTTTGATCATTTTCAAAGTTTGTTGTGAGGTACCCCATATTCCCTTAATATTTCGAAAATGACAGTTTTTGTGTTCGATAGGTATTATTAAGGGCTATTGATTCCAGTTTTCAAAATTCAGGCACCGCCTAATTTGTAGCTTTTATATCGCATCAAGGAATTTACGCAAATTTTACTTCTTATGGGGTACCTCATATTCCTTTAATATTTCGAAAATGACAGTTGTTGTGTTCGATAGGTATTATTAAGGGCTATTGATTCCAGTTTTCAAAATTCAGGCACCGCCTAATTTGTAGCTTTCATATCGCAACAATAAATTTACGCAAATTTTACTTCTTATGGGGTACCTCATATTCCCTTAATATTTCGAAAATGACAGTTACTGATTTTGATAGCTACTATTAAGGGCTATTGATTCCAGTTTTCAAAATTCAGGCACCGCCTAATTTGTAGCTTTTATATCGCAACAATAAATTTACGCAAATTTTACTTCTTATGGGGTACCTCATATTCCTTTAATATTTCGAAAATGACAGTTGTTGTTGTCGATAGGTATTATTAAGGGCTATTGATTCCAGTTTTCAAAATTCAGGCACCGCCTAATTTGTAGCTTTCATATCGCAACAATAAATTTACGCAAATTTTACTTCTTATGGGGTACCTCATATTCCCTTAATATTTCGAAAATGGCAGTTACTGATTTTGATAGCTACTATTAAGGGCTATTGATTCCAGTTTTCAAAATTCAGGCACCGCCTAATTTGTAGCTTTTATATCGCAACAATAAATTTACGCAAATTTTACTTCTTATGGGGTACCTCATATTCCCTTAATATTTCGAAAATGACAGTTACTGATTTCGATAACTACTATTTAGGTCTATTGATTCCAGTTTTCAAAATTCAGGCACCGCCTAATTTGTAGCTTTTATATCGCAACAAGTAATTTACGCAAATTTTACTTCTTATGGGGTACCTCATATTCCCTTAATATTTCGAAAATGACAGTTGGTGTGTTCGATAGGTATTATTAAGGGCTATTGATTCCAGTTTTCAAAATTCAGGCACCTCCTAATTTGTAGCTTTTATATCGCAACAATACATTTACGCAAATTTTACTTCTTATGGGGTACCTCATATTCCCTTAATATTTCGAAAATGACAGTTTTTGTGTTCGATAGGTATTATTAAGGGCTATTGATTCCAGTTTTCAAAATTCAGGCACCGCCTAATTTGTAGCTTTTATATCGCATCAAGGAATTTACGCAAATTTTACTTCTTATGGGGTACCCCATATTCCCTTAATATTTCGAAAATGACAGTTACTGATTTCGATAACTACTATTAAGGGCTATTGATTCCAGTTTTCAAAATTCAGGCACCGCCTAATTTGTAGCTTTTATATCGCAACAAGTAATTTTCGCAAATTTTACTTCTTATGGGGTATTTCTTATTTCGTTAATTTTTCGAAAATGACAGTTACTGATTTCGATAGCTATTATTAAGGGCTATTGATTCCACTTTTCAAATTTCAGGTACCGCTCGATTTGTAGCTTTTATATCGCAACAAGAAATTTACGCAATTTTGATCATTTTCAAAGTTTGTTGTGAGGTACCCCATATTCCTTTAATATTTAGAAAATGACAGTTGTTGTATTCTATAGCTATTATTATGGGCTATTGATTACAGTTTTTAAATTTTATACACTGGCCGATTTTTAGATTTTAAAGGACCAAAAGTTAAAAACACTATATAAAATATTGATTTTTTTTATTGTTAAATATTTCATTAATTAATTAAAGATCGAAAGTGACTAACAATAAATTAGGGTCCTGAGGTATTGTACTATTCATTGTCGTTAAAAAAAATAAATTTCGTCTATAACTATCGTGTTGGTAAAGCCTCAAACGTACCCATATATTTGTTATTTTTTATTTACATTTATTGTTATGTTTTTACACGCACGTGCTAACAATAAAAAAAAAAGTTGTTTACCATGCGGTTGATTTACAAAAACATGAAAAAGTATTGTTAAAAATCTTGTTTTGTTCACGGCGATTTAAAAAGTAACTTCTCATTTTCATGAAATCGATCTATTTACACCAAAGTTTTCTATACTACATATTCTTTGGCTGAGAAAAACATGTTGGCATACTTTCCCTTTCAATATTGAAATGGTAACACTCAACACATGTTCAAAACAACGCACACAGTTGCTTAAAAGGTATGTTCTGACACTACGTTTTTCATCAATTATGTCCACAGACGGACATGCGAAGAAAAAATTTTGCGAACTGTGACAGAAAAGAAACTACATATTTTCAGCTAGTATATTTTAACATAATTTTTATCAATATAACTTTAAATATAAAACAATTAATAGTTAAATTTAGCAGCAACAACAATGCAGGTATGTTTATTTTACCAGCGAATGTGTATGCTTTAAAAATCCTTTGTATAATAAAGGAAATGTCGTGAAAGGAATACTCCGCCACGCAAGCTGATTTTTTTTTGTACATGAAAAAAACTCTGGATAAGAGATGACTAATAATAAACTCAAATATGTTTTCCTCTTTAAATTTACAGTACTACACGCTGGCGATTGCCATCCTGCTGGCGTTGGGTAAGTGAAAAGTTTTATTGTTTTAGAACGAAGATTAATGATGTGTGTGATTTTAGTGTGTGGGACTCATTGCTTTTATGTACCCGGAGTGGCGCCGGTAGAATTTGTCAAAGGACAGAAAATAGATGTTAAGGCCGTAAAAATGACAAGCAGTCGTACTCAACTACCTTATCAGTACTATTCACTGCAATTTTGTTTGCCCAAAAATGGCACTTTAATCTACAAATCTGAAAACCTCGGTGAGGTCTTGAGGGGCGATCGTATTGTTAATACCCCCTATGAAGTACAAATGGCGGTTAATATCAATTGTAAATTGCTGTGCAACAAAAAGGACAATACCCCGTTGAATTGGGAGCAGCCGCAATCGGCCATGGTGGCCGAACGTATAAAACATGAGTATTTTGTGCATTTATTGGTAGATAACTTGCCGGTGGCAACGCGCATTGTCAATCTTAATAATCCCAATGAAGTGACGTATGAACATGGTTATCGGTTGGGTCAAGTTGATGGTGATAATGTGTATATAAACAATCATTTGAAATTCATTTTATCATATCACATGCACACAAAGTAAGTGGAGTTGATTCTGTGTTTTTCTGTTTAAAATATTTATAAATTTGTATTGTTTGTTTAGAGATAAATATCGTGTAGTGGGCTTTGAAGTAGAAACAGCTTCGGTTAATTACAAAGATATTAAATTTGAGGGAGACAATTGCAATTTCCCCGATAATGCCCGCCCTCAACTGGTTAATGCCAATTCAAATACTCAGCTGTACTTTACGTATTCCGTAGAATGGAAGGAGTCCAAAGTGAGTTGGGCCTCACGTTGGGACATCTATTTGGGCATGAAAGATGTACAAATACATTGGTTTAGTATCATCAATTCGTTGGTAGTGGTTTTCTTCTTATCGGGTAAGATTATTAAGCTGGTTTTAGTATTTTATTTATTAACTTTATTTTTTTTTAGGAATTTTAACTATGATTATGATACGAACTCTGCGTCGTGACATTGCTCGTTATAATACCGATGATAATATTGAAGATACTTTGGAAGAGACTGGTTGGAAATTGGTACATGGTGATGTATTCCGTCCACCAAAAAATACCCGCTTCTTTTCAGCTGTTATTGGCAGTGGCATACAAATATTTTTTATGGCTTTAATAACAATATGTAAGCAACTTGAATTGTCATATATGTATTTTGTTATAAAATCCTTTATTCCATTTTAGTCTTTGCAATGTTGGGCATGTTGTCACCTTCATCTCGTGGTGCTCTCATGACTTCTGGCATTTTTATGTATGTATTTATGGGCATCATTGCTGGTTACTTTGCCGCTCGTCTGTATAAAACCATGAAAGGACGTGAATGGAAAAAATCTGCATTTTTAACAGCAACTTTGTATCCCAGCATTGTTTTTGGGTGAGTAAAATTAAATCAAAATTCAGGCAATCAATAATTGATTTTTATTTGCAGAACTGGCTTTTTCTTGAACTTCTTTATATGGGACAAAGAATCAAGTGGTGCTGTGCCTTTTAAGACCATGATCTCATTAATTTTATTATGGTTTGGCATTTCAGTGCCTTTAGTTTATTTGGGCTACTATTTTGGTTATCGCAAGCAGCCATATCAGCATCCTGTACGCACAAATATGATACCAAGACAAGTACCAACACAGCATTGGTATATGAATGCAATTCTAAGGTAAGAAGCTCATAGTTTTAAGGAATTATTTCGAAGTTAACTAAATATTTTTTGGTTTTATTTTTCTTATTGCAGTACTCTAATGGCTGGTATTTTACCATTTGGTGCTGTATTTATAGAACTATTTTTTGTTTTCACTGCCATTTGGCAGAATCAATTTTACTACTTATTTGGTTTTCTATTTTTGGTATTTTGTATACTGGTAGTGAGCTGTGCCCAAATTTCCATAGTCATGACATACTTTCAATTGTGTGGCGAGGTAAGTTTGATTGATTTAGGTGCCCGATTTGGTGACATAAGACTGAACAACTGTTATACACATATTTTCCTATAGAAAAACTGTTATACAGAACTTTTTAATAGAAATACACAATTTTTATAGAAAAACTGTTATATACAATTTTCTCAATAGAAAAAAATCTTGTATAGCAGTTTTTTTTTTAGACTAACGTACAGTTACTATAAAAAAACTGTTGTACACATGTTTTTCTACAGAACAAAGTGTTATACACAATTGTTTCTGTAGAAAAAATAGTTATACACATTTTTTTTCTATAGATAGGACTGTTATAAACAATTTTTTTTATAGAAAAAACTGTTATACACACATTTTTCTATAGAAAAAATGTTATACAAACGTGCTTCTATAGAAAAAAAATTATTCGCAAATTGTTCTAAAGAAAATACCATTATACACAAATTTTTCTATAGAAAATAATTTTATACAAAATTGTTTCTAAGGAAAAAAAAGATATACACAGATTTTTCTATATAAAATATTGTTATACATAAATTTGTCTATAGAAAAAACGTTTATACACAAATATTTCTATAGAAAAAACTGTTATACTCACATTTGTCTATGAAAAAAATGTTATACACAAATGTTCTAAAGAAAAACGTGGTCTACACAAATTTTTCTATAGGAAAACCTGTTATACACATTTTTTTCTATAGGAAAACCTGTTATACGCAATTTTTTCTATAGTAAAACGGTTATACGAAATTTTTTTCTATAGAAAAATTGTTATTCACAGATTTTTCTATTGAAAACACTGTTATACTGTACATATATGTTATACGCAACATTTTTTAATTCCTAAAATGGCTTTTCGAACACTTAACGTTTACTATGTTGTAGTGTTGTAATATTACAGCAATTAAGAACACAAATCTCATTCGAATCTTATACAAAATTTTTTTTCTCCCAGGATTATCGTTGGTGGTGGCGTAGTTTTATAGTTTCAGGAGGTTCCGCTGTTTATGTGCTGTTTTATAGTATATTTTATTTCTTTACGAAACTTGAAATTACCGAATTTATACCCACACTATTGTACTTTGGATACACAAGTAAGTTATACAACAAAAGTTTTTCAGTGTTTTTCAAAAAGAAACCTTTATATAATATATCTCAACTATACTTTTCTCAAATATATTTGTTTACTCCCTCTAGGTCTTATGGTTTTAACATTTTGGCTCTTGACAGGCACAATTGGTTTCTTTGCCGCCTATAGTTTTATACGCAAAATCTATAGCGCTGTTAAAATTGATTGATTTCATTATTTCATTCATCATACAACCCGCCAACATCATCTAACTACTACACACTTCTTCGGTATTCTATGTAACCAAAAATTAACAACAAAAAAAATCAATCCAAATGCAATTGAATATTCATACATATATAAAATCGTGTATTTTATATCTCTTCTAAAATGTACGTTTTATCCCTTATTTTCTTTAATATTTAAACAAAAGAAATATTTTTATTATTTTTTTTTAATGATATTTTGAGTTGAGTTCTTAATTAAAACTCATTTAAATTTATACATACAACATATATTTTTAGGTAAACCAATTACTTTAATTAATTGTTTAACTATAGTTATTTTATTATTATTATTTAATATAATTTTACTATTCTAATATTTTTTCTTCCTATTCTTGCTATCCTGTTTGTTTTATTTATATAAAGAAAAAAAAAATAAGAAAATTCTCAATATTAAACTTAAGAGCTAAATTAACATTGAAATTGGCTTTTTGTCTTAGTTTGTAACACATTAATCATAGGTCATCTCTATATATGCTAAGTTAAGATGAAAAATGTAAAACAAACCAACAAAAAAGATGTATAAAAATAACAACAAATATATAAATTTGTAACATAATTGAAAGTGGTGGTTTTAATGTGTAAAAAAGATTTAATGAAAAATTCGGAAAAAATGCTTCTAAGTTATTTTAAGATCGATTAGACGGGCGGGTTACAAAAAGTTTATTTTTGATTCTATCACAAAGTCAAAGATCTAAAGTATTTCATATAACAAAACTTATATGTAATTTTATTAACTTTTCTTTTTTACAAACAGAACATAATTCAAAAGATATGTTTACAAATACATACAGTAAAAACAAATAAACTTAAAATTCAAATTCTCCTTTGCGAGGACATTTTTGACGCGTATGTCCCTCCTGGCGACACAAACCACATTTTCGGCCTTTTGGAGCGTTAGCTGCTGAAGAATCTTTTTTTATCATAAAAAAAGCAATTTAAAAATAATTACAAAAACAATAAACCAAATAACTTACTTGCTACTGGTTTAAAATTGCTGCTGGCTGATGCTGATGAACTGCTGCCCCAAGAACGTTGACTGTCATCTGCAATAGGTTTTTATACATATAAAATGTATGGTAGTTTAAAAAAATCTATAAGCTTTATAACTCATACCTTCAGGTTGATCGGCCCATTGAAAGAAACCACAAGATTTGTCACGATTAGCACAGGCATAAAATCCTCTTCCTTTGTTGGGGCCATCTTTTCGTACAGTCAAGCTATTGGCCGGTTTACTGCAATTACAATTAACCTGTTCGGCATTGTCGGGTACATCCGTGTCTCTAGAACCCCAACTACTAGTGCTATTTGCAGTATTAGCCCTACTATTACTACTAGAACCCCTAATGCTACTGCTGCTGGTGGTAGTAGTATCAAACCTAGATTGTTCAGCACTTTCGGTTTGATAGGCCCATTGAAAGAAACCGCAGGATTTGTCACGATTTGCACAAGCATAAAAATCTCGTCCCTTATTAGGACCTTCTTTTCGCACGGTTAAGCTACTGGCAGGTTTATTGCAATTACAATTAATTTGTTCATTATTATCTGGTATGTCCGCATCTCTAGAGCCCCAATTATTGCTAGTACTAGCAGTGCTTGGCCTACTACTGCCACTAGAACCCCAATTGCTGGTGCTAGCGTTGGTAGTGTCAGCTTCCCTATCCCTGCTAGAGCTGGTAGTGTTTGCCCTACTATTAGTACTAGAACCCCAATTGCTGGTGTGGTTGAAAGTGTTAGTATCAGCTCTGCTTTGTGTATTAGTTTGCTGGTTTTGTTCAATTTCATCTGACCACTGGAAAAACTTACAAGGATTACTCTTAGAACATACAAAAAACATTCTACCCTTATTAGGGCCATCCTTTTTAACCGATAACCTGAAAGACACACACACACAAAATATATTTCAAGAAACCCCATACAAATTATTTTCATACTCTTTAGCTGGCTGATGGCATCCTGTGCATTTAACATCAACGTTAGTTTCTTCTATATTCATGCGACTAGTTGAACCCCAGGAAAAATTATCTTCACTTGTTGTTGCTGAATTTTGTAATTTTGGTTTTTTAGCAGCTGGTCCAGTTTCAGAAAGTCTAGCATTTTTGGCAGCACTACCCCATACATAGGCATCTTCATCAGGGTCATTTTCATCCTGCAGCCACTCGCTAAAACTCGTATCTATAAGTGCATTGCCTCTAGTCGAAGCGGACGATAACGTTGTTGGGTTATTTAATGTACGAGTATTCTGTTCATTGGAGTTTTTATTTCCAGAACCCCATTGAAAATCAGCAAATAAATCATCATCGTCATCATTAAATGCAGCTGCTAAATCATCGCTTAATACGGTTTCTTGTCGTGTTTGCGATGTTGTTGTTGTTGTCGTAGTAGTTGGAATCGCTCGGCTGGACGGTATATTAGCTTCGGCCGATAGTAAAAGATCATCGAATCCATCATTACTATCGAAAAAGGCATCAATTGGCATGTCTTGCAATTCGGAGGCGGCAATTTCGTCGGCAGTTTGTTGAGGAGCTAGAAGAGAGGTAAATCTCAGCAATCATACATTTAGTATTGTGGACAGATCGGTTTGTGCCAGCCACAGCTTCAAAGTATTAACAAAATATTAAGTAGAAACCCACCATTTTCACCCTAATTGTTGTTTGTAAAATTTGAATTTCTTAAATTTTTTAAGAATATTTAAATTATAATTATTTTTTTTAGTAAATTACCTAAACTTCTGCCTATGTTATCGTACCCAATACTGGTTTATTGATATATATTAGATTAGAAGGGGTGTAAATTACTTAAACTTCTGCCAATTTGATAGTACCCAATATGAATCCTAACGCAGTACTTGGTCTAAGTAGAGTTGACAGGACTGGTAAATATATGCGAGAACTGGAGTAACAGGTTGAAGCGTAGAATCTTCATTGCGATCAAATATATTCTGTACATACCTCTGCATGTCTCGGGGTAATCTACAACTATTTGAAGTCGAATTTTCTATGACTCCCAGACATTCCCTGACCGGTGGAACCTTTAATTCTGATTATCAATCAACGAATACGATAAAACTTCTGCACATATCAGAGAGAACTTTTGCTTTAATATGACGCTTTGTTCCCTGATCGGTAGAACCTATTTTTTCTTATGAAGTGTTAGAACGTTTTTTGAAGGCAGCCAGTGACGTTGCGTAAGGCTGCATTTTGACTGCTTTGAATATTTCTCTACTGGTTATCAACATGCTTAATTGACCACTGAACAATCAATCGTTTTGTAAATAGCTTACGAGGTTTATAAATCCATATTTCAATTGGTGCTGGCGAAGACTTTGTTTATATTTCCCATGTTGCGTCAATATGACGTTGTGTTCCTTGAATATGGTGTTCGGCTGTTATTTGAAGACATCCTGTGACGGTCCTTAAGGCTGCATGTTGATAGCTTTGAATATTTCTCCACTGGGTATCACTCAACGAAGGTGACAACACTGGAGCAGCGTAGTTGACCACTGACCGACCAATCGTCTTGTATGTAGCTAGCAAGGTTTCTTTATCCATATACCAAGTACTGTCGGCAGGACCTTGGTCCAATTTCGCAATTTGTTCGTCATTGAAGTGTCATGTGCAGAGAAGGTAAAAAGGTTATCAAAAGTGATACCCAAGATCTTCGACCATGTCTAAATTGAATTTTACCTCCGTCGTCCAGGTGGTGAAGAGTGTTGAGTTCGTTGGTGATAACTGCAGGTTACGTGCAGTAAAAACATTTTGTATTTCGTTGAGATAACCATTCACCCTACCCCAAAGGTCATCAACGTTGTGGCCTCTCACCTCTAAACTCCAAGGACGACTGCCTGTCACTCAGATAAATCACTATTCAACTCTTCGTTTTGTTGGACATTGTAGTATGCAGGATCGTGGAAAAGTCTGGCGTGACTAACAGTTCAAGTGCAACTAGGATAGACCGTTCACAAGGCCTCTGCTGATTTAAGCCCTGTGCGATCCGAGTGACTATGACAGAAAATGCTGTCGATCGTACGGAATCCATGCTGGCGAGGAGCTGCTGGTAGTTGACTTCTCAACTGTGGGAGGAGAATAACTTCGAGTGTCTTCGTTACGGGTGACAGGAGAGAAATAGATTGCGAATTCCCCGGGTTTTAATGACGGGATAACTTGGCCCATTTTCCATTTCGTTGTCATCGTTTGTGAAAAATTAAGGTTACGTACAGATAAAATGTATACTAGATGCGGTATTAAAAGTCATTAAACCTGTTGTTTCGTCTTCGCGAAAGGCAGAGTCTTTCTGGGTCGCTCTGTTTAACAGTTTTGACAAGTAAGATCACTCGACAAATTTCCCATGCATCGGGCATGTGAAATTCCTGTTCTTGTTTACACCAACCATCTGTCTTTTAATTTGGATCAACCCTGGTTGAGACCTTATAAACTCATCGATACTGGTGGAGTACCATTTATAAGTCGACATATGAACTGGTGGAGTACCATTATCACTCTTGTTTTTAATGAAGATATCCGAATAGGGACTTACTGGAATCGAAGTGGGATAACCCGCAATTGTGAGAATACCAAAAAATATCCATAGATTTCTTTGTTCTCAGTTGACAGCTGACAAAATATGAAATAACCGTACAATTTTCAGCAAAAGAAAAAAAAATCGATTTCTGTGTAACTGTCCTAGACTACAGGTTCTCAGGCAAAAATGGCTAGAGGAAAGTTTCCATGATGAACTGGGGTATATAACTCAATATTATCTAGGGAATATATTAGGACTTATCAGGGGAATAGGCCGGCTCTTTTTAGGTAACGGGACTATGTGATTCCCATTCTATTTTTATATTCTGTGCTTCTTCTTTCTTATCTTTCTTTCGACTGGGGTTTTCACTTTAATTATTTTTATGGCACCTGACGACTTCTTTCTTTTTCTCTCCAATTTCATTTCATCTCTTCACTTTAAGTTCACACCGTGTTATATTTATTTAGGGTATCAGAATGGATCCTATGGGTCTCCGATTGGAAGTGTACTTCTATAATAAACACCTCTTAAAATCAATCTATCTACATACATTTTACATTTGAAAAATGTCTCTTTCGAAACGAATTCTGCATGTTTTTCATATTTAACAACAAAATTATTAGTTTTTTGGTTTAATTTAGCATTAAAAATTTCCAGGGAATTAAAAGTTTTTTATTTCTTCCCGGGAAATTAGGAAATCTAGTTTGGCTGTACTCTTCCTTTAAATGTGTTTTCCACTACAATACTTTGTATTAATACAAATCAAAATTTCAAAAATGTATATTAACAAACAGTTAAATTATAACTGGCCGTTACAGATAGTTTCTTATTCTTTTCAATTATGTCCCGTGTTATGAGACATTCAATCTTGTGAACATAATGCTTGATAAATGGTCAATATGGATATAAAAATGTTTGTATATGCAATATTACAAACCTTCTTTAAAAATAAGTTTTAAACTTACCTGCTGTAAAATAAGAACGTATACTTGAGCTTACAGTCTTTTTATTTTGATTTGTACTTGTAGTAGCTGCTTTTGTGGAAGGTTTACGTGTTTTCTTTGCTTTAGTTTCCGTTTCTCCGCCAGTATCATTTGATTTCTTTGTTTTAGTTGCCGTACTCTTGGGTCTATTGCTGCCCGTATTGTTGGTAGCGCCAGCCGCTGGCTGTGTTATACCATAATTAATGGGTATGGATGAAATGTCGGCGACAATGGCACCAACCCTCTTAACACTGTCCAGATTTATATTGAATATATTACGAAATTGTTCATCACAGCGCAGACAGATTTTATACCAACCGGAGGGAGCATTAAACATGGCCTTGTGATAGGGATTTGAGAATTTAAATTTTATCAATTTCATCTCCGTACCACATCTATTGCAGGTTTCATCTAAAACATTGGGCTCTTTACATTCATCCGGCCACCAAATGCAATTTTTGCAATCGGGGAAATTTAGACAACCTATAAGAAACCCGGTTTGATTCTTTTTGGATTTTAAAGCCATTGGGGCTATTGAACATTTGGGGCATTTGAATAGTTCCTGCAAACGATTCTGATTTTCTGCAGCACCATGGCGGCCATTTGAAGTGTTATTAGTGCTATTAGAGGAGTTGTTTTGCTGGGCTGGTGTCTCTATTATACGTTGGGACATTTTTTCATCCAAAGAGCTAATTTTATCCATAATTTGGCTGTATGCTTCTTTATATTTTAAAATTTGTTCACGCAATACGGACTTGGGCTCCTTTTCACCCAAACAAATTCTTTTTAGATCTTGCTCGAATTCAGCTCTTAACTTGGGCTTAGCCAAGGTCAATTCCATAGCATCGTAACCCTCGTATAGGCCCATGCCTATAACACCTGGCACTAGGCCGCCCTTGTCCACCACACCTATATAGCCTCTTTCTTTAATGGTGTTAATGTGTTCCGCATGAGTAGCATCTGTACCAATACCATGTTTTTCCATGAGTCCTATTAAATCAGCTTCGGTTAATAATGGCGGTGCGGTGGTATTTCCTTCAGGCATTGTTATTTCTGTCGGTTCAAATCGTTGGCCCTGTTCGTATTTATGAATTTGTTTGGCATTCCATTTATCGTAGATATAAACGTCTAGGTAGTTGCGTTCATAAATCACCAAACCCGTAGCGGAGAATTTTTCGCCTTCGATTGTTATTGTCACAATTGTCTCGGAGCCAACTGCATCTTTGCTAACGCAGGCCAAGAAATGACGACAAATTAATTCATAAACACGACCCTCGTTGCCATCTAAATCTGGGAATAAAAGTTTAAACAATTATGTTGGTATCAAATATAAAAAAATAAAACAAGTAAAAGTGCTATTCGGGTGTGCCGAATATCATATACTCTTCACCGATTGAAAATAATTTGTTGGGTGAAAATTAGATTTGACACACTTACTAGGCACCATTTTGGTGGGATGTATCGGAGGATGCGCCTGATCGGATTTATTGCCATTTCTAGGATTTGGACCCCATTCGGCCACACGTTGAGCAAATGAACCCCAAACTCCATGACCCGTGTGTTGTTCAACAAGGGATCTACAAAGTTTAAGCAATTTTTGAAACATTCTCTCAAAATTCTTATTACATACTTTAAATCAATTTCCTTAGAAAACATATTTGTTTCCGTGCGCGGATAGCTTATAATACCCTTGGTATACAATTTTTCGGCTATAGTCATAACTTCTTTGGCGGATAATTTCAATTTGCGTGAACCTAACTTTTCCAATTCCACCGTGTCCAAAGGTGTGGGCCGCCATTTGCTTTTAGGCTTCACCGTAACACTTTCCACGTTGGCTATGGGATTTGCTATAACAAGAAGATAATAGTCTTCACAGGCTTGTTTGTCGAAGAGTCGATTGCGAGCCCAAAGAAATTCAACCGTTAAATCCTCAATAGTATGAATAACTAAAAAATTAAGACGGGAATTCATCAAGTGACAAGAAGATTTTGATCACATTAAAACTTACCTTTAATCTTCCAAAACGGCTCCGAAACAAATGCTTCAATTTCCTTGTAGCGTTCTGCAACAAAACCCAATGTGGGTATTTGGCAACTGCCATAGGAAATCAATTTATTGGAAATTTTCTCTGGAAATAATCTTTGTAAACGCATCGTTTGTAAACGCGTTATAGCTGCACCAGTCCTTAAATCCAATTCCGAACGCACATCTACGGCATCACTTTGTCGTTTATCCGGCTGTGTTAGATTAAGTAAGGCTCTTTTAACCGACGTCCCAGTAATTTCTGAGAAAATCGCTCTATATACTGGTATATTAGGTTTTATGGCACGGCATACATCTATAATCTCAAAGCCAATATTCTCGCCTTCACGATCACAATCTGTCCATACAATTAAACCTTGACAACTGCGTACTTCACGTTCCAGAGTGCGCTTAATTGCTGCAAAATTTTCACTACAAGCTTTGCGTACGGGTGCATCGAACAGACTCTGAGGATCGACATTATTCCAATTACGATAAGAGCTCAGAAATTCGAATGTCAACAAATGACCAGACACCGAGGTCATGACCATTTTACTTTTTTTACCCAGCACTGTTGCTTCAAATTCATAAATTTTGTTATACACCGAGAGGCCTTCACGCTAATGAAATATTAATACTTTCGTTAAATTACTAATTCCAATATCAGTTTGTAATTGCAAACTTACTCTTCTAGCCGTTCCATTGGACAATTGACCAGCAATTGTCTTAGCAGCATCGTTTTTCTCCGCCACATTTAGGTATTTCATTTCAATGTTAATTTCCTTTTTAGCAAAGTGTCTTTTTGGCAAATAGAAATTGCAGCATTTTAATATCTTAAGCATTTATATTTACACAGGATTATAGCGCTAATTTTGCACAAAATTTAAAATATTTCCGCCAAACAAATATTTTTTTTTAGCTTACTTTCAGAGTTCTGCGCCGAACGTCTGTAAAACAGCTGAGTCTAGCCGCCGATCAATTTTAAAATCCAACGACTTTAAAAATAGTTTATCTTAAGTCGGTTTGAAAAAAACTAAAAACTGCAATAAATTTGTACTTTTGATATAACTTTTTTATTTCATAATTAGTTTTAGCCGACTGACAGAATTTGGTAACAAGAAGAAAAACATAAATCAAGTCTTATTGTTTAGCCCTCATGCCTCATGTTTCTCTACAGCGTTTGACAACAAAAATAGACGTTGAAAAACTGCGGCGTCAAAATCATCGTCTGAACTGGGTGATGCTCTATAAAAAAAATGCTGCCACATGTTTTGTTATAATCCCCAGTTATCCTTAAAATTATCTAATCTTTTCCTACCGAAAATTTATTATTCAAAAAAAATTTTATTATAAATTTTTTTTTTTTTTTTTTTTTTTAAATTTTGGCATTAAAAATTTTGAAATGAAAATTAAAGATTTTTTTTTTTAAATTTTATATACTTAAAACGTTATACTTTGCTTAAAACTATTTCGTCCCCTCAATAAAACAATAGTGTATAAGCATATTCACCATTATTTTTGTATTGCATAATATAGATTTTAATTAAGATTTAAGAATTATGCTAGCCTGTAAGAAATTGTAATTTCATTGGCGAATTAAATAAATAAAAAATAAGAATCTACATAACTGATTCTATATGTAGTCAAAATTTGGTGAAATTCTACTTCCACAAAGTGGTTCAAAAGATCAATTGAAATATTACTTTTGTTCTAGATGTCTACTAACACTAAACATTTTAAACTCAATTATTTCGAAATGGCAAAAAAAAAATGATGTTTTATTAAGGGGACGATTTATAATTTTTATTTTAAATTATAATTTGGTGAAGGATATACAAGATTCGGGATATAGAATATAGCTATCTTACTTGTTTCACTTGTTTTTGTTATTTTTTATTAAAAATATTTATAATTGTTTTTTTCTTTTATCAGCTGACTCAAATTTGAAATTTTATGACATACGACCCTAATTATATATCAATGTGCAGGAGAAATCGTGACTTCTTTTCAAAAATGTATACAATTTTTAAGAATTAAATAGACTTTTTTCAAAAATATTGTAATAAAAAATAGTAGCTGATTTTTTTAAATGTGAATATCTCGTTAACTATAAGAGATAAAATATAGTTGTAGCAATGTTTTTTGTAGCTCTCTTCTTGTAGATGCTACATATTTAAAAAGCTTTCAAATCGGATCGAGAACAAAAATTTGGCATCATTTTTAATTTTTCATATAACCGATTTTGGGGCTTGAGTCTTTGAAGTCCAAATTCAAAACTTAAACTCAGCTATAGTCGTGGAGAATTTTATTAAAATCGGATTATTGGTTTAGAAGTTTAATATTTATTTCCACTTTTTTTTTCATTTTCCCCACTGAGATGTTCAAAATGGAATATTTTCATGATTGAGTGCTTATTTACTTAAATTCACAAAATATTTTTTTACCAAAAGTTTTTTTCCTCAAGACTTTTATGACCAACATTTTTATACCACCAAAAAATAATTCTTTGAAAAATTTTTTTATATTTTTTAAAACTTGGTGAGGGTATATAGTTTAGGCACAGCCGATTATAACAATCTTACTTGTTTTCGTTCATTTTATTCTGTTAATTATAACCAAACATGTGTATTGTCACTTTATTATAATGAGAAGTTCTTTCTATATTTTATTTTAGTTTGCCGAAGCTGTAAAGCTTCATCCTCCAGTAAGAAACTTGCATCGTTGTCTGAAAAGGGGTAGGTTATGCATAAGTTATATACAGTTTATTTTTGAAAACAAAATAAAGGAAAAATCTTTATTGGATATGAAATTTATCAATGACTATTATATATTGACGCTTACCTTCAGTATGTATACGATCAGTTATGTAACTCCGGAACTGATTTAAACCAGTTAAATTTGAATATTGACATTTATAACTCTACGTCTCTGCACGATCCTTAATTGGCGTGCAACCTTGTGTAGAGATCTGAGCCAACAAAACCTAATACATTGTTCATTGCATCTCCATTATTTCATATGCCCAATTCCCACCCGCAATAAAACACAGTTAAGATTTATGTGAAATTTAATAGCAAATAATAATCTATATAGTTTTTTTTTTTATTTATTTTATGATCCTCATTTATATTGATATATTTTCAATATCATATTTATTTTTTACTTGTTGGTTGTTTGTTAAATTTTATTTGCTTTTTTTTAGTTTTACTCTTTTTTTGTTATAGTTTTTTTTATTAAATTTTTTGTAGTTGTTGTGAAAAGTTGTTTTTTTCTTCTTGTAATGTATATATTTTTTGTATCAATAAACATTGATTATTATTTTTATTTTTTGTTGGTTTTAATGTATTATTATTAATCGTAAATATATATTCAATTTAATATTAAAAAGTAAAATAATTCAACATAAAAACGCTTAACTAAACAATTTGATTAAAAATAATAATATAATAATAATAAAAAGATGAAAAAGGAAGTTAAAAAAGAAAAGAATACCATTAGCATAAAGTAAGAAATACAAAATAGATGTAAGATTGATTACTGGTGGTGGTGATGACTTTTTTTTTTTTTTAAAAAAACTATTTTGAAAATTTGTTATTTTTCTTTAAGTAAATTTAACAAATTTTAAAAATCTCATTGCTTTTTAGAGCTCAAAATGTCTAGTGTGAGAGAGAGAGAAGAGAGACAGAAAAACAGAAGTGGGAGAAGAGAGTTTAAAGATACAGCTATAATTAAGAAATTAACAAAAAAAATGTTTTACATTTATATATTTTGTTATGCATATTATTTTAAAATTTAAAATTCATCTTATGTTAGTGAATAATGAATCATTTTGTTTATTTTGTATGCTGTTCATTTATTCTTTTTCAATTTTAAATTTCAGTTTTTTATATTCAATTTTACTTCTATGTATGTATAATTTCTCATTTAGTTATACGTATAATAGTTATATTTAGATGTATGCATGTTTGTATATATAGAGTAGAATTCTGTCTGGTAGAAAAAGTTTGTTTATTAATAACAAACCTTATTGTAATTATGTTTTTTTTTTTGTATTCTGATTTCAATTTATAAGAGAAAGCGTTCTTAGCTTAGGATTAAAAAAGTATTTTAAGGATATTTTTTTGTTTGTTTTTCTCACATTCCTTTTTCTCTAGTATACAAAAAAGTACTTATTAATCTATAAAATATGTGCTATTTAATAACAACAATTATGTATTAACTTCATCATTATGCCATCAAATAATTCACAAACATTACGGACTGACTTCCTTCCACCTTTTACAACACTTTCTTTTATGTTTCATTTTCATTTTTTTTATAATAGTTTAATACAGGGGGAAGGAAGGGGGCGATTAGACTCTACATCTCAGACTCTGGTTACAGTTGGTATGGCTGCATGTATTTATGTTGTTGCTGCTGCTAAGGTTGCGTGTACTGTTGAATATTGAAAATCAACGACGCCACGAACGATCTTCGGATTCCTCATCTTCCTCTTCATCTTCTAGCCTCAGTTCGGGCAATGTATCGGTATTATTAGCATCTGTCTCATTACTAGCTGGGGTATATGTGGGTGATGGTAATCTACTAATGTTGGCGGGATAATATTTAGTCGCATCCGTTCCCGTTGTTTTACTCTCAACATTCGGTGTTGTTGTTTTATTGCCGGCGGCTGTTGCAGCAACAGTTGGTGTTTGAACCACCGGAGCCCAGACAATTTGTAAACGTTTATCTTTAAAGATTTTGCCACGCAAAATAGCCTGTTCGGCATTGATACGAGTGGCATATGATAATATTAGTTGAGGTTTCTCCAAATCCATATCATGTTTAGTGATTTCACCAAAATGCTAAATAAGAGAAAATAAGGCAGCAAACAAGGAAAAATATTGTCAAATGATAGTGTAAATTAATATGAAACGTTTATGTAGTGTAGGTTTTTAGGAAGTTAAGCAATTTAAAAATTATTTTTCGATTTCATTAAATATCCCCCAAGCATATTTTTAAAACCTATTTGTGTTTGCAAAAGTAAACGTTTGCATAGGAATTGTGGCTGAACCTTGCAAAAATATGCATATTTCGCACTTCCTGTATAATTTCTTTAAATAAAATATTAATTTTGAGTTGTTTATCCACCATGAGACAATTGGTCAATGCACAAGGTCTTAGCAGTCATATTGTCATAATGTCCTAATATATCAAGACTCGGCAGCTCTGCTTAACCGACTCTTATGCCATGTTTCCACGGCTAATCTGAATTACTTAATTCGCGTTTTGAATTACGATTGCGAATCAACCTGTTTACACGACAACATTCGTAATTCAGTTTGACATTTCTTTATTTCTTCTTCTTGTTTTTTTTCTTCTGTTTACATGTTTTGTTTTTTTATTTATTTTGTTTGTTTGGTGCGAATTTTAAATTTGTAATTTGGATAAAAAAGGTAAGTAAAACCATAAAATTGTAGCATTATTAATTAAACAAATATAATTTAATTATTATTTTCATTATTAGAAAAAAGAAAAAGTGCAAGCAAGTGGGACCAGGGCAGCGAGCGGGCTTTATTAGAGGTGTGGGCTGAAAGAATGGCAGAGCTGCTATTTCTACAAATGAATTTAACTTTAATCAGACTTTTTATTTCTTTTAATTTATTTATTTAATACAAAAATCTTTTTCTTTATTTTGTTTTGACATTTTTGTTTGGACAGCTGATTTTGATACATAAATAATCGATAAAAATTAGAGATGGCAGTCATTCGTTCGTAATTCATAAGGTAATTCAAACTGAATTACGTACGAACAAGGTAATTCGCACTTGAAATTTTGTATGGCGAATCATGTAATTCAGTTCGTAATTGGGGGTTGAATGACGAATGAGAGCGTGAATGACGAATAATGCCGTCGTGTGAACATGGTATTAGGCATTCGGCGCAGGTTTCTGCTGGTTGGTTACGATAACACAATAAACATAGCATACTGAGTAGTATTATTTTATGTCATTTTTTGCTTGAAAAGTCATAAAAACCATTGTGAAATATTAGGACATTATGACATGATAAGAGACCTTGTGAATTGACCAAATGAATATTGGTTGTAAACCCTAAAACTTATTTATGTTTAGGGTCCGTATGAAACTGAAAGACCATCTAGCTATGTCTTCTGAAGGGAAAAATATTTTGGCATGGTTTTTGTATAAACATTTTTGTTAAACATTTTGTAACTTTTTCCGAAGAATCTGACATCTGTCTAATCATTTTACTCAGGGAGAATACGATAAATAAATACTACCTGGAGCTGAGGAGCTGAAACTAGGTTATTATTCGACCTTTGCAATTCATTCCGTTTGATCTTAACAACCTTTAACCATTTGGGGCAGTAAAATAATTATTTTCACTGCGTATGAGTGCAACTGTAGCTCGTTAAGTAAGTTGAAAGTTACTAGTAGTATGTGTTTGCCTATCTTTATCTGTCATTACTACTTTTAGATCTTAATGAGGCTCCTCTAGAAGTCATAGCGTCACCGGGTTAATCGTGTTTTTTAATAATGTCTTTCTGAATTGTTATTGAGCTAATTTATTTTAAATTCTTAGTCGGACTTACCTTAAAATGGCCCAGCACAAAGTCAGCATCTTCACTCGAGAATCCGGTTACAACAATGGTTTTGGGACGACGATCTACGCGGGTAGAACCTTCGGGATATGAAGCTCTACCTCTAACGATTGGTCGACCACCGGACATATAATGTACCGGTTTACCCGCGCCCATTGGTGAGCCGATACCACTTGCACCGGAGGCAGCCGTACCGGGTACAATGCCTAAACTACGTTGTAGTTCTTCGAGACGTTTTTGTATGGCAGTTGTATCGTTGCCCTCCTGTTGTTGGGCAAATAATTCCAATTCGATGTCGAGTAGCTCTTTCTTTTGTTGTTCCTTTGATTTTTTCGCTGGTGGTGGCTGATTTTGATTTTGTATTTGAGCCTGTATTTGTTCTTGTTCGGCGGCAATTTCTTTGCGTAGCTTATCTATGGTCTCCTGCAGGACTTTAATGGTGGCTAAAGTTGGACCACGTTGTGGATCTGTGGGTTCACAACGTTCGACCAGTTCCAAGGCGGACTTCATTTGTTTCACATAACTCTGTAAGAGTTCCTGTTTGCGTTTGCGCAAACCATTGGCTAGTTGGGCTACAGCCTTGACTTGTTCTTCTTGCTTTTTACGGAAAACAGCACTGGGTACACCGCCGCCAGTGCGTGGTGGTATATTGTTTTTGAGACGTAAGGAGGTTGGGGGTACATGAGTTGCTGCCACTGTTGCTGTTGTGGTCGTTGAGCCACTGTTAGCAGTCGTAGTTGTGACGGTATCTTGGGTGTTTGTACCACTCATTGAACTACTGCTGGCAGTTGAGGTGCCCAATGTTTGCGTTTGACTAGTGTTGGCGGTTTTCGCGGAGTCGGCGGTGGGCGTTGGTACCGCTGGCACATTGTTCAGATGGTATTGACTATTTTTGCGACCTCCTGATTGCTGCATCATGGAAGAGTTACTTTCGCTGGCCATTGAGGGTTCTGCAGTGTGCCAGAATACTTTGATGAAACGATTATTAAGCACAGCCTCGGTACTGCGATATGCTACATTGGCCTCAGCATGTGTGGAAAATGTTACAATAGCGGCTTCCGGATCGCCGTCATAGGAAATTTGTATATTGACAATTTTACCGAATTTGGCAAAGTGATTGTTAAGGTGAGCGATTGTATTGAGACCTCTGGGAACTTTGCGCAGTTCCAGGGAACAATTTTGTAGACTGGGAACGCGTGGACCTAAACGACTGTGAGCTGGTATTTTTCTTTTTGTGGGTCCATCAGCTATGGCAACAGAATCTTCGAGTTCAAAGCGCCGTTTACTTTGTGCTTGCAAGGCAGCTGTAACGTCACCGCCAGCCGCAGCGGCAGCCCCGCCGCTAGCATCAACTACGGGTATGGGGATGAGTTCACGTTGCAAAGGTGTTGTAACGGCGGCAGGATTGAAAGGGAACGGCATCATTGGAGCAGCTGCACGGAAACCGGCTCCAGCAGCAGCGGCAGCAGCAGCTGTACGAGCATATTCGGCAGCTGCCAAAGGTCCTGCACCATTCGTAGGTTTTTCAGTTCCAGGCACTTGAGGAAATCCTACAGATCCGGCTGAGCCAGCCATCATGACAGCACCTGGACGTGCGGCACCTGTAAAGGGATTGATACCACCTGCAGCAGCTCCCGCCATCAAAGCTCCTGGAGTGCCACCAGACACAATTGCACCAGCAGGGGGTGCTGAGCGGGACCAAAGATCGGGCGCATCAGGATTGTATTCGCGCAGCGACATGCTTATTAGAGCCGAATTGTTAAGACCTTCAAAGACCACTGGATTGACACCATGATCCCAGGGGCAGGTTTCGCCTCTTACACAATAGCCCTTTTCGTCAAAGTCGCGACATCTCTGCCTTTTCTCGCCGTCATTATTGTGATGATGCCGGGCATCGGGAGAAGTCACAGCACCTGCAGCATTACCACCACCACCACCACGAGCTTGAGAGCGTCCGGCAGAAGGAGACCTTTTACCAGTTCTACCGCCTCGTTCCAGCGAAGGCGAGCGACTACGAGGCGATATAGGTGAACGATTTGTCGAACGATTACCGGGTCCACCAGGTCCTCCCATGCCACTACCAACACCACCTCCACTGCCACGGCGATCGCCACCACCAAATCTTGGCGATCTATCATCCGATGATCCTCCACCCATGTTATTCATCATCATACGACGTCTATCGCCGCCACCACCACCTCCACCACGTCTGCGATCATGTCTCGAATCTCCTCCACCGCCACCACCCATGGGTGGTGACTTGTTGCGGAATTGTCGTTGTGTTTTCTCACGTTCGTTGATGCGGCGATCACGGGATCGAGAACGTCTCGAAAAACGTTCGTTCGATCGTGAGCGAGAACGTGATCTTGATCGAGATCGCAAGGAGGCACGTCGTCTACGACTTTCGCGGGGTTGATTCTCTTTGTCGGCAGCATTAGTACGTGCGACAGGTGGACTAGCACTACGTGGATGATGTTGTTGTTGTTGTTGATGACGATCATTGCCAGCAGCACCACTGCCATACGAATGCGCTGCTTCATTGCGATTCGACGAATTGTGATGATGATGACCACCACCACCGGAAGAATGCTGTTGATGATGATATTGTGAAGTCGAGGAGGATTGATGATGTGCATTGGATGATGACGATGAGGTACGTTCTGTCGTAGTATCTTTGGTTTTACTCTGCAAATGAAATTAAAACGGAAGCATAAATAAATTAGAAACACAAATAATGAATTGAATTATATATCGTGGGCAGATCCGTTTAGGAAATTATGTTGTAATTTTAACGAAATATTTAACTTTATAGATTTCACATTAAATGTTGATGTTATAAAAAGAAATATTATTTTCAATTGAAACAACATTTAACTTAAGAAAAATTTTATAATATCCAAGGAAAATATCCAATAAATAACTAAATTTAAATAATCTGTAAAAATTCAATAATAAATATACTTTTATTAAGATATTAAAGAGGTCCGACTAAGTTAAAATTGAGAAAAATGTGTAATTCGCAACGTTTTCAAAACAGAATGGATATACGAAAATTCAAATCAGTTTTATTATCCTTATTTTATCTTATTAATTCCTTTAATGCCCGTAATTTCAATAAATATATGTATATCTATCAGTGCTTAGTTACTTACGGAGTAAAAATGTTTGGTCATTTTTACCCGTAGATATTGATTTGAAATTAATGTAAAGTTTCCTTTTAGGTAAATTTATCTACTGGGAAATTTACACCGTAGATATCTATTTGTTGAAATTACGGGCATAAGAGCTTAAAATTTCAATTTGTCATTCATTTTGCAAATGGTTAATTTTCCATCATTTTAAAAATTGTCAGGTTGTTTTGCATTCTAGATGACGATACGCATATTAAGAAATTAACTTATACAGTGAACATATTTAAAACAAGTAAGAAAGTATAGTCCGTCAAGCCTATATGACAGCTATGACTAATTGTGGACCAATCATCGTCTTATATAAAACTTATTTTTGCTGAATTTGGTTTGGATATCTATATAACTGAGATATTTATGAGAGCTTAACTATTTTCAGATAGGGCAATCGTATGGGGGCTAGGAGAAATAATGGACCGATTCTAACCAAATTCAATAGGCTTCGTCATTGGGGCAATAGAAGATCATGTACCAAATCGACTCAGAAAGTAATGCTGGGCAGATTGGTATATTTTAAGGTGGGTGTTGGAACAATATTTTTGCACGTTACAAACATCAGCACTAACCCAATATACCCTCCCACTATTATGGTGTAGGGTATAGAAACTCAAAACTGTTCTAATCTTGGATAATAAAAATGCGTGTGAATTTTCTTTTTCGTTCAACATCCGCTTTGCATGTTTCAAACCCTACATTCATACTCAGATTAGAAGGTGACTAAGCTACATGCACACAAACACACATATTTAGAACAATAACAGATAATCTATTATTTATATTTAATACAATGCACCAAAATAAAACAATGCATCAATATCCATCATCCCCCGCATTGTCATAATTATAGCTGTATTTTGACAATTACATTTATGTTCAACGTTTGCATGTGGTTTCAAACAAATGTGGTCTCAATAGGGAACTAGATATTTTGGAAAATACTCAAATGTAAGCTTTGTTCCAACACATTTCTAGTAAAACTGGTAAAATGTGTGAAAAAAAAATATATGTTCTCAAAAAAATTAAAACAATACATCTCACTTTATACAGATATAAATTAGCTGGTTTCAGTAAAGCCAGCCATACAAATTGGATTTGCGTGTGCGACAACGTACAAATTCTTGCAACATGTTCGATGTGTTTGTTGGTTTGTGCGCGTACATTTTGACTATTTATATACCCCTCACCATGAGTGGCAAAGGTATTCCGTTTGTAATTTCTACATTTTTCATTTGCAACCCCACAAAATATATATCGTCACCAAAAATGCAAAACAACGTATCATCAAAAAAAATCGAAATTGATTTTATTATTGATTACGATTCACTACATCATATTACATATTACATATGTGTACAAAATTTTATAAACTTTTACTATAAAAAATATCCAAGTTATAACCAAAATTGAAACTAAACTATCTTCAAGTACATGATATTCTTAAACAAAATAACGTATACGCTTTGAGTAATTAATTAATAAATAGTTTTTACCATATTTTAGGTAGTATCCTAATTTTTTTTAAATAAATTTGTTGCAATTGCATATTTTTTGCAGTCTTTATGGAAATTTAATGAAGTAGTTAAGGTAGGGTCACATATGACAAATATTTGACGAAAAAGACGTAACCACTAAATAAAATACATTTGAATTCTTTTATTTATTTCAAAACCTTATTTTACTTAGGATGATTCAAAACAAAAAATTTAGTTTAATTTTTTGAGCAAATATTTGCCATGTGTGACCCTACCTTTAGTAATTAAAATAAAAAAATCATAAAAAATTTAAAAATGTATATGTATAAATTATAATTCTAGTTTCAATGTAATTCAGATTTGAAAATTTTGTTTCAATAGTTTCAAGTAGTTTTCATTTTATACCGTTTTTTGCTTCTCCTATAAATTTATGAAAAGTGATTTTACGTTATTTTGCGAAGTCGATATAGCCATGTCCGTCTGTTTGTTGAAATCAACTTTCTGTAGCCCCCAAATAACTTACACATGATTCATACATCAATATATCGGGAATTCTTCCGGCTAATATTATACTAAGTCATTAATATAGACAATATGGATATCTAATAATAGATATTTCCATTGCAACGATGTATATAAGGCTATAGTAAGTTGGACCTATAATGGGTCAAAATCGGGAAAAATATTTTTTGATTCGAATTTTTTTTCATAAAAAATTTTTTGTTATAAATTCATTTTACAAAAAAAATGTTTAAAAAAAAATTTAAAAAAATTAGGAAAAAACTTTTTTAAAAAACAATTTCAAAAAAAAAAAAAATTTGTTTACTTAAAAATATTTATTTTAAAGTATAACTTGGTGAAGGGTATATAAGATTCGGCACAGCAGAGCCGAGAGCTCTCTTGTTTTATTTAAGTTTACTACGCAACGCAAACATATTTAGCAAGACGAATTCATTATAAGGAGAGAGCGATTGTACAACATTTAAAAAAACCACATGCATTTTGTTTATGCTAGCTGGAACTGTCAAAGTCTGCCTGCTGTTGTTGTTGCTTTTACGTTTTTTTACAATTCATAACAGAATTGATTAAAATTCTGAATGGTTGAATGTGATATGTTCACGTGTGTGCATAAATGGTATGACAATATAAAACAAACAGGAGAAAATGTCATTTGTCACGTATGTGACATTTGTAGTACCGAGAGAAGTCAATTGGTTACTTTATACATCCCAGGTAATCTAGTGTGAAGACAATTGTCACTCAAATGTCTCTAATTTTTTTTTTGTATTGCCATTTTTTTCGTGAGTAATTCGTACAAGCTGGTTTTATACAATTTATATTATTTTTGCTTAAGTATACTGTTTACAAGCAATCGGTTATTGGACTGTCTATGAGAATTCTTTAACTGACTATTTGAGGTCATTTAGCATCCGTACATGTTAAAATAACTAGTTATGTAGTTTTTGAGTCACATATAAAGTAATAATGAGGAATGTCATTTCAACTCAACTATATTCTATATGGAAGAGAAGTCAAATTAGTATTGCTTATCCTAAACAAGGACGAAATTATTTATAAGTGAATTTATTGATCCATACCACAGAATTTCATTCCGAACGAAAGTGGAATTAATTCCACATTTTGCTTCTTTAGAAAAAGTAAAACGAAATTTTGTTTGGAATGAAACCACTTTCAGTTTTCTACGTGGTATTGATTTTAACTTGTATTTGTTTTTCTAAAATTTTTAATAAATTTCTGTACCAAAAACTTCACTTTTGTTTATATAAAAAACGCTGCCAAATTAAAATCTGAAATACAAAATTAATAAATTACACTGAATCTGTAGAAGCTATTCGCCCATAGATAAATACATAGAACGGAAGGAGAGAGGAATGTCAATGACAAAAATTACTCTCTTTTCACACATACATATGGGCAATTCCACGAGAATGACTACCACGACTGAAAACCCAAAAGCCCTTGAAACTTTTTTTCAAGATGATTTGAATAGGAGAAAACACTAAAATATTACTATGTCTAAGTATTTAGAGCTTATTATAACGTTTTATTGGCAAAAATAATAGTTTAAACTGACTATATTGAATTTTTTAATTTAATTGACATGTTTTAGGCTAAAATTGCGGTTAAAACTAAGTTCCCCAATTAGCATATAGTATGAAATGAATTTGACTCTGATTGTTTATTTGCTATTATAAAATTGTTTATTGAAACCGAATGTATATTTTCTATTAATTTTTTTAGTTTTTGTATACACATATATTTACAGAATATAGAAAAATCTGTCACGTACGGCATGTCACGTACGTATTAAATTTTATTTATTATAAAATCATCCAAAGATTGTTTTTATTTAAATATGACGGAGTGTAAAGGAAAAATATTTTGTTTAGTGTAAGAAATTAAAAGAAAACATAACGCCTCTCACGAATCGAAAATTTTCGCATATTTCTACATGTACCATAAAATGACTTCCGTTTTATGTAACGTACGATATACTCTTATTTCGCTCGATATTTTGGACAACAATGTTTCGTAAGAACTTTTTATTATTTTATTTTAAAATGGAACATAAATAACATTAACTTAAAAGATCATATAGAATATATTTGCAAAAAGATTGTTTTTTTTAGGAGAATAAGAAGCAAAATATCGACAATAACTGCTATAAATATATATAATACAATAATCAAACCACATTTTGAATTCGGTTCAACAATATTATACACATGCTGCACAAATGCACAAATAGAGAGACTACAGAAACTACAAAATAAAGCTATGAGAACTATAATTAAATGCAATAGGTTTACACCAATTCAATTTATGCTAGAAACACTAAAATGGCTAAACATCAGACAAAGACTCCAACTAAATACATTAACTTTTATATATAAAATGAAGATAGGAAGTGCTCCAGGATATTTAACAGAGCAACTAACATATGTCAACGAAGTACAACCATACAATCTGCGAAATGCCAGCGATTTTAGGATACATAAAGCCACAAATAATGCCATGAAGAGATGCCTATTCTACAAAGGATTACAGTTATTCAACTTATTACCAAGTTATGTAAAAAATGAACGAAACATTAATATATTTAAAAGAAATTGTGTATTTTTTGTGAAAAATAATGTATATCAGAGAATTTAAAAATTAAAATAATTTTAATCAAATGTTATATAGTTATAAGATAAAGTATTTAAAATACTACTAAATAAATAAATAATAATAAAAAAATTCCAAATTATTTTTCAGATACTCTTATTTTTGCAAAATCTATTCCACTCTATAGGCGTACAAATGTCACGTACGATGATATGGAATTGCCCATATGTGTGATACAATAACAAAATATATGACAATACATTCTCATCAATTAGGTTTATGACAACAGACTTAGGTTTTTGCCTCTCAGTTACCTACCTAGTTATCATCCATGGCAGAATCAACCTACAACGTCAAACTCTGGATGTTATCACTTAATGTTTTCATTTGATTTGTGCGCGCTTTTAAAAATTGTTTGCGTTAAACTTTAATTTTTCACATTTTTATTTCGTTAAATAAATTTTTTCAGAAATAAACCTTTCAAATGGATTTTTTTCAACAAAACTGGAAATAATTTTATTTTTTTAGACATTTTATTTTGATATTTTTAATTTTCTTTTGTTTGACATTTTAGGGAAATTATAATTGAAAACATACTTTCTAATAATTGTACCTGGTTGATTCTGCCATGGTTGTCATCTGTTTTTGGCTTTATTAAAAGAATTTTATAATTTTTAAACGAAATTCTTTGAGCATTTGAAATTTTAGCATAAAAATACATATATGAAAAATAAACAAATTGTTGTGATTTATAAAAAACCAATTTGTAACACATTCGTTTGTTGGCGAATTGTTCATTTAGAAATTCGTCAATTAAAAAAAAACAGGCTGTAAATTTCTTCTAATTACTACCAGATCTATAACACCTGCGAGTACTTTGAGTGAATCATATTATAGTTCCAATCGTAGGTCTTTATACACTCATATTTTATCTTCAATTGTATGTTTATACAGTCTTCTATTGGTATCAATCGTAGGTCTTTGTACATGCATATTTTAGCGTCAACCGTAGGGTTATACAGTCATAGTTTTACTTTTTTATTTTTTACCACTAATGATAATTACTTAAGTATTTCCACATCAGCTGGTTTTAGGCTGTCAACTCAGAAATCACCTCTGCTACAACTAAAGTATTTGCTATATTGTCTAAAATATATAATTTAGATCTGGAAAAATACATTACTTAAGTCGTTTACTTAAAGTGTTTGTTTTATTTGTTTATCAAAGATGCTATTAAAATCTATATAAAAATGCATTCATATATGAAAAATTATCTTATTTTTGACGATTTATAAAACTTGAATTTATCTGAAGATTTTGTCGCTAATTCAAAATCTTAAACGAAACGTATTTTGTTTAAAGTTGTACGTAAGTAAACTTTTTAATGATAAAACTTATATAGCATCAATTTTTTTTTTATCTTGTGACAACTAATAAACATACTTATGGACTTCCCCGTATATTTCAAAATACACAAGACCACAACCGGCTTGCACTGAATTTATAATTAACCCAACTGAATAAGTTTAATACAGTTTTTAATGAATCCAAAAACACAAACAGTTTTCATTCAATTTTAATCCGACGAATTTTAACCATATTTTAAGGTTATGTTTGTACTTTTTAATTAATTAAAAGAAATGAGCTCATAATATATGCAGTGTAAAACACATGGTGGTAATATTATTGTAACAAAAACAAACGTATAAACAAAATAAAATGATATAATTTACTTACTTCATCAATGGGTGGTGTATTTATTTTATCCGCATATGTGCTACTTGTAGCAGCCGTATTATTATCTATCACTTTGGCGGTTACGCTATTGATTGTATCGCTATTATCATTTTGATTTATCACATTTGTAACATTTGACCCCGTCGTTATCGTATTCGCAGCCGCAGCAGCACCAGTGTTTGTATTGGAGGAGGTGTTGTTCATGTTAGACGAGTAGGAGGTTGATGATGACGATGTTGCCGCCGAGGAGGCAGCAATGGCGACGGCAGCATTATTAGCAATGGAGGCCACTTCGGCATCTTCGTTACCGGTCACAATTGTTTTTGGATTATTGGCAGTAGGCAGGGGAGTTTTCAAATATTCTTCAGTACTAATGGCTTCCAAGAGACGTTCAACGAATGGTTTTGTTTCTTCCACCAAAAATACATCCAACTGTTCGATCATAACACGCTTAAGCTCTTTTTCGGGTTTGTCTTTTTTCAATAGAGCCAACACATAACGGGCCAACGCCGAGGAATCCGCATCACATCTAAACACAAACAAATTTTCAGTAAATATAGTTTCATATCAATTCGTTAAGTCGAATATAATTACTTACAGTGGTTCAAGGATTTCCACCAGCCAGCTCTTTAAAGCTTCCGTATTATTTATCAGCATAGTTAGAATCTCTGTATGCGACGAAACGAGATTGCTGATTGATGTTGCTACTGTTGTTGTATGTATTTGTTTACCAAAGTAGGGGTTGGTCTTTAGTGATTGTTGTTCCGTTTCTTTATTTTTTTTTGCGCTAAATGACCTAAGTTGTTAGCTTCTTCTTAATCTTTCTATCTCTTAGTGTGTGGTATTATTTTTTTTACAACTAAAAAATAATAAAAATGCTTTACTTTCTCCAGTTATACTCTATATTCAGTAAACACGTTTTCTGTAAATGCATGGCAATAGGAATAATTTGTTTAATGTAAATATTTATTTCACTTATTTGTCAAAAATGTCACGAAAAAATAAAAATTCTAATTGTATATTTCTGCAAATTTCTCTGCGTGTGATTGACTGTGTGTTGTCTTTCTAATGTCATGTAGTAGTAGCTTTTTTTACTACATTATCTCAATTCGCTGCGTTACATGACGAAGTAACGAGAAGAAAAATTTTCTCGACTTTGCTACTCGTTACTGAATTAACAGTATTGGCGAAATTTTTTTTGCCAACTTTATTATACAAATTTCCACTATTTTTACACAATTTTCGTAAAAAAAACTATTACTACATGAAGTTTGTCAGTAAATTTGTTGAAATTTTACAATTTTAATAATTATTTTTTAATTTAAATGGTAAAATTTGTTAATTAACACCAGCACACTTACAATTCGTGTTGTTCAACGAATAAGGATGGATAACAAATCTAACGAGTTGTACTAAGAATGTAGCCAGACTAAAACAAATGAATTGTGCTCTCAATAAAAATTTTAAAAACTGCTCTAAAAGAGCAAATTTAAAAATATTTGTGTAATGCTTAAAGTTTTAATTAAATAGTTTTGATAATTTACTTTTCAAATGGTTATTTTTTAAGTTTAATTGTTAAATTAGATACTGATATAGTTTTTTTTACCACCTGGTAACCTTATGGCATCTCTGATTTCATCATATGATAGCTTGTCTTTTTTTACCACTCTGTGATGTTGGTTAGAGGGAGATAGTTATGGTAATATTACTTACGAGTATTGCCATACTTTAAATATTATGTAAAAACTGACACGTTACAATTTTCTTTTAAATAGAACCCCCAAAATCAAGTACGGTTACTTTACAACTGTTAGAAATTTAAAACCAATCCAATAAGCAGAATATTATGTACATTTTCTAACTGCATAAAATGTTTGTTTATGCTGATGCTAACTGAACAGTATATATGTAATCCAATTCAGTGTATATTTTCTAACTAGAGCTTGTGCCAAACGATAGCAACGTAAATTCAAAGTTTTAAATGTAAATTTAAAATTTCTCGACTTGATGAATTTTGACAATTCAAAAAAAAAATGATCAAGAGATTATGTTTGTCAAATATTTATATTCACCTCATATTTACTTTTCCACAAACTTTGTTATCCAAAGCATTTCTGATTATTTTTTTCTTCACTTGTTTAGAGGGGGGTTTCACAAGGGTTTTTCTTGTTGCGAATATTACAAGAAACGTACAAGCTACATAGTTGTTGTCCAAACTTTGACAGTATATTCACACATTTTAACATGTCCGACTTTAATTAAAAGTGAAACCGGTTAAATGCGCTTTATACAACAAACAATTGGCATTATTTTAAATAATCCAAACGTTTTGAGGTCTGGCCACACCGATCTTTATGAAATCATGTTTAAAGCAAATGTCAAAACATCTGTACAATAATAAGAAACTGTCAAAATACCAACAATAAAATTGTAAACATTCACATGCAGAGAAACAAGCCGAGCCAAAATTTTCGGCGGCGGCGGCTGACAGCTAGAATGTTTTTTTTCGGCGGCGGCGGACTAAATAAAACGGCGGCGGCTAATTTTTCGGCTTTACTTCTTTATTGAATGTTCCAATAAAAAAAAAATTTCTAATAACAAAATTTACCCTATTCATGAAATAATTTTAAATTTAAACAATAGCGGTATTCACAATGTAGAGCACTTGGCCAAAACCAAATTACATTAGAAATAGAAATGTTTGTCAATGTCTGCTTTTTTACTAGGCCAAGAGCTCCACATCATAGTTTATGAATAAGGCCAAGGCGTATTAATCAGGTGAGAGCGTCTCGGCAACAAATACAACAAAGACAATATTTCTTAGTTGTCAATCAATTTTGTTTTTTGTTTTTAAATTAAGTTTCAAAGTTGAAGGCTTGAGTAAATAAATAAAAATAAAAAAATAACATAAAGTATTGGTTGGTGTGTTTTTAGATATTTATACCCTACAGAACCATAGTGGGGAGGTTATATTGGGTTAGAGCTGATGTTCGTAACGTGCAAAAATATTGTCCCAACACCCAATTCAAAATGAATTTGAAATTTGCAATTTGCAAACTTGACAACAATTTCACTAAAAATAAAACTAACGGCACTTTTTAGTATGTATGTATTGCATTTTTTTCTTTTAACAAACAGTGTTACTCAAAGTAAATTAATAAAGTAGCGACAGTACTACAACAAATACAACATTTACAAAAACCACAAGCAATTTTGTTTTTGGTTTAAGGTCTGAGCTGTCAAAGTTGCCTGTTGTTGTTTTTGCTTTTGGGCTTGTTGTATTTTTCGCCACAACAACCACAAGTGAATTGACAGTTCAGACCAAAGTAAAAAAAATAGTCAGCTGTTCTACTGAGTCTACTTTATTAATTTACTTTGGTGTTACTTTTTTTGGTATGTACTAAATATTTACGGCGGCTTATTTCGAGCCGCTATGAGCCGACTAAAACGGCGGCGGCGGCAAAGTCCAAAATATAACCGGCGGCGGCGCGCCGTCGGCTCTGAGCCGGTCGGCTTGTTTCACTGTTCACATGTGCAACTTGTGAAATTATTTAAAATTTTACAATAATTACAAAAATAAATAATAAAGTAATATGTGCAGCATAGGTGAAGATGATTTTGGCGATGAGGGAGGAGTACACGCCATGATACCCGACATAAAAACATACAAAGTCACTAACTTAATAGAGGAACAACTTTGTAATAAATGTAAGAAACCAGGAGCTGGATATAAATTACCCTTTAGGCAGGCAGAATGCCGTGAGTGTTTCCTACTCTATGCTCGCCATAAATTTCGAGCTGCTCTGGGTTCATCGAAAGTATTGCCGAAAGATGCCAAAGTTGTATTGGTGTTTGATGGCAGTGCTGAGTCATTAGTGTTATTGGATATGCTGCATCACGCTCAGACACAAAACGCCTTTAAACGCTTGCATTGTAACGCCACCGTATTGTATATAGACGACTACCAGTTACTGGAACAGAGTAGTGAAAGGAAAGATGAGTATGTAAGATTTCTGGAAAAGATGCAAATATTTCTACAAGAATATATCCACTTTGAAAGCTATATTGTGCCTTTGGTGGAAGAACAGCAGGTTATAAGTTGCATGTTAAATTTTAAGACAATCAAAGATCAACAATATCATTTGCAACATGAGGACAAAAAGCAATCGTTTTTAAGTTCAATCAATTCCATAAAATCCTTAACATCCCGCCAAGATTTTGTTAAACATCATCGCAGCAAATTAATTGCAGCAGTAGCTAAACATTTTGAAAGTAAATTTGCCTTTATGGCTGATATTAGCTCAGACTTAGCCTCCGATTTATTAGCTGCTGTGGCTTTGGGCAGAGGTGGTAGTGCAGCATTAGACGTGGCCTTGGTTGATGATCGTTTGGGTGATGACATTAAACTTATAAGACCTTTAAAAGATTTAAATATCGCAGAGATAGAGTTATATTTAAAAGCCCAAGATTTACAATTATTGCAGACTAAACGTTATGGTGTGGAGGTTGGTTCAACGGCCAGTTTGCAAAATTTAACAAAATCTTTTGTAGACAATTTGCAGCAGAATTTCTCAGCCACAGTATCGACAGTTTTTCGAACGGGTGATAAAATTGCGGTTAATCAGGATGTGATACAACGTTTGGACGAACTTGATTTGAATAACGAAGATAATTTGAAGACGGATGATAAATGCTGCTCATTTTGTAAATCATTTTTAGATTATCAAGATTCTACTACCCTGTTAGCTATAGAGTTCTCACGACTTGTCTCCGAAAGTGGTTGTACTTTGGATAAATGCCCGGATTTGAACTCAAAGGCTACCGAAAATGTGGGAGGTTCAGTAGAGAAACCTTACTTGAAGAAATTATGTCACGCGTGTCGCAATATATGTATGGAATCGGCAAATGAAAGTTTATTGCTGTGAATAAAGCCATGTTTATCAATTTAAATGTTTCATTTTGTATATTTTAATAAAAATTTAATAGAAAAAATAATTGTTAAAAATGTTTTTTAATTTACAACCTAAAACATATTTACAATTTACTATTATCCAACAAATTTAGCACAGGACTTAAATGCCCATCTATTGGTGTAATATTTGAAGTAACACACAAATCATACATATCAAGATATGTTATTCGATGAATATTTTTAGTTTTTTTTTTAAATTCCATAACTGAACAAGATAATGGCAAAGTTTCCGTATGCTCTAAAGTATTTTTGGGGTAATAATCGTCACCTATAAATTGAAATACAAATATACGGAATTATTTCCCAAACATTATTTAAAAGGTTGTATGTACCTGGTAAAGTTCCCACTAAATAATCGGTACATCTATAATAAGCCAGCATTATTAGTGTACTACCTTTAAAGTTGCGCTCTTTAACAAATGCTTGTAATTTGGACCAGTCTAAAGCATTAGATAAGCGTGAGATTTCGTAAAATTGCATAGGAGCCAACCAAATTGTGCTATCTTTGTAGAGCTTAAGAGAGGCAGGTGGTGTCGCCCACTGAAAGTAGTAAATATTGTAAATGATTTTTTTAATAAAAGATCTCGAGTTCAATTTTTACACTTTCTATTGATATTTTTTAAAATAAGGATTGGACCAAAATTGACAGTGGAGTATAAATTTAGCATGAACGTGGAAGTCCTTAATAGCTACTTACCAATTCTTTTTCAACTTCTGTCGGCTCTAGTAATAGTTTCGGTTGATCCTCTAATGTCACCACATAAATGGCTGTATCATATTTCTTTCTAGCTGTGGGTGGACTACGCCAGACACTCCATTCATGTAAAGACCATAAATCTGGCACAACATCCATGTGTTTACATAAATTTAAAAATTCCATAGCATTATTATGTACCCTCTGTTGCCAATGTGAACGATCAAAATTGTGCTTAAAACTACCACTGATTTTATGCTTATTTTTCAAATCTTCACGATTCAAACATAACAATAGGCCAACTTCTTCAAAGGCTTCTCTAATAGCAGTTATACGTAAGGAGATATCACGGCCTAAGTTGTGACCATTAGTCATTAGGGGTGTGGGTCTGTTGGGTAAGTTTTGCAAACTCAGTTTGTTCAGATCTTCCTTGGAAATGCCAAACGTTTTAAAATATCCTAACCATTCGATATTTTCATCAGCCTTTGGATCAAACACGCCACCGGGGAAAACATAATGATCGGGAGCAAATGCTATGGCGGCAGAACGTTTGGCCAGTAAAAACTTTATTAATAAACATGTTATGAAAAGATTTTTTTTTAACTGAATACAAATTTAAACCATATTTACTTGATAATTGTAGCCATGTTCGTTACTGCTAGATTTAGCAGCTATTATTAAGGTGGCCGAAGGTCTATAGATCTTTTCCAACTCATCATCAGTCATTATTCAGTCTGCTTTAGTTTCTAACAAAAATCTAAGCTAAATTTGAACTTTGTTATCTTTTTTTTTAAATTCTAATCAGTCTCAGCTGTTCATTAAACATTTTACAACACTGTTGGATTGTTATCTTCCACAGCTGTTTGGGGAATTGGAGCATTTGGACTTTGGTGTACAAATTATACTTTACTGTTTTTGTAGAATAGTTGACAAGACATTTTCAATACAAAAAGTAAACAAGTTGTTAGAAAATAGTGAAAAATACTGATATTTGGGTATCATGGTCGAAACAGTTTTATTTTTTAATAGCAAATAAGAATTGTTCAGTGATAAGCTGCAGTTTGCTCGAAAATAGTTGTGTTATTGAACTTTCTCTTCAGTAAAAATTATCCAGTAACATTATTTTAGAGAGTCCAGTGATAAGCTGCAGTTTGTCCGACATTGACACAGTTTTGTTGTAAGAGAAAAAATAAACACAATTACGACGGCTGGCGGTACATTGTGGTTCCAATCCTAAATCTAGCTGGATAAAATTATACAAATTTGTGACTTCAGAATAAACCGATCTATGGGGGTTTTTTTAATAGAATCGGTTATGCCGAATCTTATATACCCTTCACCAAATTAAACTTAAAAAAAAAATATTTTAATATTTTTAAACAAAATTATTTTTTTTTATTTTTTATCGAATTTTGTTTTGCAGTTTTTTTTTCATTTTACAATTTTTTATTAATTTTTAAAAAAAATTAACAAAAAAATATTTTTTGTTTTTTTTTCCAATGTTTTTTTAATTTTTTTGGAAATTTTTTTTTCGAATTGTTATTAAAATTGTATTAAATTTTGTATAAAATTTTTTTTTTAAATTTTAAAAAAAATTTTTTTGTTTTTTAATTTTTTTTTTGTTAAAAAAAAAATTCAGGTTAAAAAATATTTTTTCCGATTTTGACCCATTGACCCATATACGTCGTTGCAAAGGTCTTTCAAATATCTATCATTAGATATATTAACCCTCCGACGGTTGAGGAGAAGTTGCCCTTATACGAAGTACAAAGTCCACAGGGACCTTGTACTTCTATTATATGAAAACACATTTTTTTTTTGTTTTGATTTATTCAGACCTGTCACAGAATTCCATTCCGATCGATAGTGGAATTACATATTTCCGTATTTTGCTTCTTCAGAAAAAGTTAAACGAAAATTTCTTTCGGAATGAAACCACTTTCAGTTTTCAAAGTGTAATTGATATTTCTTTATAATTATTGGTTTTTCTAAAAATTTTAATCAATTTCTATACCAAAAGCTTCCCTTTTGTTTTAATATAAAAAACGCTTTCAAATTTAAATCAGAAATATAGAATTATTAAATATTTTTGGAATTAATAAATTACACGGAATCTGAAGAACCTAAAACGAAATCGATCGGAATAAAAACTACGGAATTGAAACCAAACAAAATGTGTGACAGGCCTGATTATTATTTACTAATTATACATGTATAATGAATGTTAGAAAAATAATTTTCTTTTATATATTTTATTATTAATTTTTTATGAGTTTTATATTAACAAAGACTAAAAAACTATTGTTGAAATTTCAGTACAAGTACCTTTTCACACGTTCCCGTACTAAACACATTTAAATCTCAAAAAAAAGGTCACCAGGGACCTTTTCACTTTTTCACATTTAAACACATTTAAATCTCAATAGAAACTAAACTATTGGTCGGATCGCTTTGATTTTTTTTAAACGATTCTAGATAAAATTTCCTTGGAATACATGTGGGGGGGGGGCGGTTATACTTCCCATGTACCATTAAGGAGTAATTTCAGTTTGAAAATGAAAAAGGTCCCCAGGGACCGCCGGAGGGTTAATGACTTATATAAATAGGTCAAAAATTTGTAGACCGATTTTGCTCATTTCAAATAGGAAACTTCTTGAAAGCATGTCTGACAGAATTATTGAAGATTTGGATCACGAAGATATCTGGGATCGTCAGAAAATTAATTTCAACAGACAGACAGACGGTCATGGCTTAATCGACTCCGCTATCTATAAGGATCCAGAATATATGTATATACTTTATAGGGTCGGAAAATTATATTGTGGAAATTAAAAACGGAATGACAAACTTATATATACCCTTATCTCGAAGGTGAAGGGCATAAAAAGGGAAATAAATCTGTAACTTCTAAACCCTTAGTCCGATTTGAATATAATTTGAGGAGTTTAAGTTTTGAATTTTGATTGCATGGGCCCACCAGGTTTCCCCAAAGTATTTTATTTGATTTGAAAAATAAAATAAAATTCCATACAATTTTTTGAATTTAAATTAAATTTTAATTTTTAAATTTTGTTAAAAATGTTTAAAATTAATGAAAGTTATAAAAGCTTTCTTACTACTTTAAATAAATTCTGTTTCCGATGTTACGCTGTGAAACATTATAAATATTCTTTTAAAGGGCAACCTTATTTTGATTTTAGTTGGGCCACATTCAAATCTTTAGGCAATAATTCAAGTCTTTAATGACAAGAAGCTTTTAATTTCCTCTCCCAAAACAGAAGGCTGCTACTGAAAGAAATTACATTTGCGGAAACTCTATCTATAACAATTTTTGTTTCAATACATGTTCGGGGTTGTCATATAATCCAATCATTGTCGAAATCGGTTTTGAAAACGGCAATTTTTGTTTCTATACATGTTCGGGGTTGTCATAGAATCCAATCAGTGTCGGGTTTGAATCCAATCATGTTCGGGGTTGTCATAGAATCCAATCAGTGTCGGGTTTGAAAACGACAGAAAAGGTATATTGGTCTCGTGAAATCGAAAGTTATCGGATTTATATTCGATCTAGAATTAAATTTTTTATCGATTAAACATAAAATTACATTGGATTTCTTTCATAAGTCAAATATACCTTTTTTTTGTCGTTTTCAAAACCGATTCCGACAATGATTGGATTCTATGACAACCCCGATTATCAAAATTGTATCATTATACGGTAAGATAGAACACACTTATTTAACAACAAAAAAAATCTATATTAAAATGACAACAAGCGGTGAAAAAGTTAAGAGTCCCGTATGGCGAGAATCATCCAGTTTAATAATATGTGCCAAAAGTCCGGAAAAACTAAGTGAATACGATTATAGGGTAAATATATTACAAATAAAATAAATATGTAAATAAATTTCTATTTACAGTTTTCTTATCTCACAGATCTTAATTCTAAAACGTTCGGATCGCACAGCTTTAATTAAGGAACAAGGTGTTTTTCCCGGTGGTATTTATGATCCGTTCGATGAGAGCATAGAATGGTTAAAATATTTCGAAGAATTCGGTGTCACACAGCAGTCATTGAAAGAGCTGGTGATAATCGATGGCGAAACTGAGAGACCAAAAATCTTAGCACCCCAAGGCACTGGATGCTATGATCGATTTTTTAAAAATTCTAAAATATGGGCCAGGTGGGTAAAACTAATGCATGTTATTTTGTAAATTATAAAATTTTTATTTTAATTTCAGGGAAATTTCACTTCGCATAAATGCTATACGTGAAACTTTTGAGGAAGTTGGTGTATTCTTGTGTCGTAATCGGGAACAATTGCTCAACAATAGTATAACAGGCTTTTATATTGAAAAATATGATAAATTAAAGTGGCAAAAATTGGTTCATGAAGATCCCAAAGAATTTCTCAATATGTGTAAAGAACTTAATGTAGTGCCCGATTTATGGGGACTACATGAGTGGTGCGGTTGGGCCAGTCCAGCCATTATAAAAAGAGGTTATGAGACAGCGTTTTTTATAACATTCCTTAATGAAATACCCAAAGTGTTGTGTGAAGAAACGGAAGTCAAAGAATGTTTGGTAAGTTATGGGATTCAAAAAATCACTAATAAAATAAATTATAAACTAATGTTTCAATTGATACACAAATTTAATTTAATTTTAGTGGCTGCCTCCACCTACATTTTTACAAATGGTACGTGAAGCCAAACTCTCATTTTTACCGCCACAAGTTTATGAGTTATCACGCTTAGTTCCTTATAAATCTTTCGATTATCTCAAACAATTTTCATGGGATCGTAGGAAAAAAGGCATAACTATGTATCGTCCTATTGGTCACGTTTGTACGGATGGTGTTGTCTTTGTATTTCCAGGTTTAATTTAACATTTTTAACCTAAACCTTTTCTAATTAATTTAAATATTTTTTCATCTTTTAACAGGTGATGATTTCTATACGGGAGATCCATATCAAGCCACCGTTACTCGTAATATGGAGTGCACTAGAGCTGAATTTAGAGCTCGATCTAAATGTATAAATCGTATTGAAAATCCTGTTACTCCTAATGCTGTTTTATATTCCAACATTAAACCCTTTAATGGTCATTTGATGCCCGTGAGTTCTAGAGGCGATGAATTGAATAAACTCTAATTGTATTGTTTGGACAAAAGGTGGTGTAAATAAAGTTGATAATATGAACATATTGATATGTATTAAAATTTAATGTAATGGAATACGTTTTTTTTTTTTTACAAAATTTCGAATTTTTTATTGATTTGTAACTAATCTGAGGCTTTTTTAGTTTCTTTTGTGAAGAGATTTTGTAAAAAAAACGGTTTCCACTCAAATCAGTTTCATTTAACTTGAAATTTCAAAATTCATGTTTTCATTCAGCTGATTATTACCAATTACAAATCAGCGGGTAAGTATTAGGGTATTAATTCGAATAATGATCGTTCGATTAATCGAATAATTTTCGAAAAAAGGTTCTTAATACGTTTATAGTGTACTTGAATTCAGGATCATTTCCAACTAGCTCACATTTTTTAAAGCATACCACAAAAACGGAAACTAAAGGGTTTGCTAGACAATTGTTGTGTAGATTGTTTGGGAGGGAATCTAATCGGAATATTTCTGATAAAAATTAGTTCATGGACTTTGTTTTCAAATGTTTTTTAACATTATCAATACTTGAATTGTTAACTATAACGTTATTTTTTGTTTTTCTTTAACAATAAAATATTAAAAAACCTACATAAAAACTTCATTCTTTACTTTTTTAAAAAAATTTAAATTATTCGAATAATTCGATTAATTTTAAACGTGTGATCGAATTCATCGAAAAAGTTAAAATCCCTTATTCGAATTATTCGAACAAGAGAAAAATCGGATAATTTGAATACCAACCAATGCAATGTCCATGCAATTTGAAATTTTTAATCTGTACCTGCAGAAAAAACCTTCTTAAATGTCAAATCGCGTATTTTTATACCCTTCAGCTTCGTGAGAAGAGTATATATAAGTTTGTCATTCCGTTTGTAATTTCCACAATATAATTTTCCGACCCTATAAAGTATATATATTCCGGATCCTTATAGATAGCGGAGTCGATTAAGCCATGTCCGTCTGTCTGTCCGTCTGTCTGTTGAAATCAATTTTCTGAAGGCCCCAGATATCTCCGGGATCCAAATCTTCAACAATTCTGTCAGACATACTTTCGAGAATTTTGCTATTTAAAATCAGCAAAATCCGTCCATAAATAACGGAGATATGAGCAAAAATCCGAGACAACCTCTGAAAATTTCATCAAAAAACACAATGTATTGCATGCTTTGACAAAAAAGGAACAAAACGTATGTTTGGATGTGCATGCTTTGCGTATTTTGTTTTTTTTTGTGTTTTGCTTCTTTTGGCGTTGTTGTTGTTTTTTATACAACTAAACGTATGTTTGGTTGTGTGTTGGTTTTTTTGCTTTGCGTATGTGGTTTTGTTTTGACAAAAAAGCAACAAAACGTATGTTTGGATGTGCATGCTTTGTGTATTTTGTTTTTTTTTGTGTTTTGTTTCTTTTGGCGTTGTTGTTGTTTTTTATACAATTAAACGTATGTTTAGATGTGTGTTGGTTTCATTGCCTTGCGTATTTTGTTTATTTTTTTGGTGTTTTGTTTCGTTTGGCGTTGTTGTTGTTTTTTGTGTTCTTGATAAATTTAGGATGCTGTACGCTGAAAGTGGGCATGTACATTAGAGTGCTCCAAGATTGTATGGACGAAAAAAACTTTCTAGGTACCGGCCGTCCCCCCCTCTAGAATTGTTCTATGTATTGTAGAAACACGTTGTGTAAAATATTAGGATGATAGGATAACGTTAACTGGTGGCGCAACGACGCTGAAGTTTTGAGGTGCATTTACAAGGGGAAAATATGCAATTTTTTCAGTTTTTGTAAAAATTTGCCATTAAATAATGACTTTTACAATTTAATTTAAAAGAATCGAAATGTGTACGTAATTGTCGTTATAATAAGATATAAAAGACAAAAATTGGTGAAAAAATGTTAAAGTTATTAAAAAATCGCCAGGCCATTAACGTGTCTCAGGCCACTAGAACAAGAAATTTATGAACAAAATTAACATATTTTGAGAAATATTAAAATAAAAGCCCATTTTTACTTAAAATATATCCATATTTACTTGTATATGAGTTTTTGTCCTCGTAGGATACCGTTAACATATTCGCAGGTATGACCAAAAAAATTAAATTTTTTTAACTGCAGTTTCAAAACTCCAATTTCAAATTTTTAAAAATTTTGTTAAACAAATTTCAGAATTTTTTGATCATCACATGGGGATTTATTGACAACATAATAGGGAATAAAAATGTGAAAAAAGTATGCCAATACCTCCCATAGTTTTTCCGTACCTGCGATATAAATTTTGCGATTTTCGAGAAAAACTAATTTTTTGGCCATATTTTGGGGAATGACCAGAATTTCCTTACTGTAATGATTTTTAAGTAAAAGCTATTCGGAATAATATAGTCCAGGTAATTTTAAATATAGTCTGAAAGTTTTACTAAAATCGGAAAACCTTAACCCTTAAATCGTGAAGGTCAAAGGTCAATTTTTTCAATATTTGGAATTTCTCATGGAAAGATATCGAAATATTATATATTTTTGGGCCGATTTTGATGAAACTTAAGAAAAATATAAAATGAAGTCTAGTATTCACAATAACAGTACAAAAATGGAAATTAACCCTTTAAAAGCACTTGGGGTCCAAATGACCCTCAACTTTTAAAATCACGAAAAACACAGTCATTTTGGCCTAAAGTACTCTTAAGGGTTAATTTCCATTTTTGTACTGTTATTGTGAATACTAGACTCCATTTTATATTTTTCGTAAGTTTCATCAAAATCGGCCCAAAAATATATAATATTTCGCTATCTTTCCACGAGAAATTCCAAATATTGAAAAAATTGACCTTTGACCTTCACGATTTAAGGGTTAAAGTTTTCCGATTTTAGTAAAACTTTCAGACTATATTTAAAATTACCTGGACTATATTATTCTGAATAGCTTTTACTTAAAAATCATTACAGTAAGGAAATTCTGGTCATTCCCCAAAATATGGCCAAAAAATTAGTTTTTCTCGAAAATCGCAAAATTTATATCGCAGGTACGGAAAAACTATGGGAGGTATTGACATACTTTTTTCACATTTTTATTCCCTATTATGTTGTCAATAAATCCCCATGTGATGATCAAAAAATTCTGAAATTTGTTTAACAAAATTTTTAAAAATTTGAAATTGGAGTTTTGAAACTGCAGTTAAAAAAATTTAATTTTTTTGGTCATACCTGCGAATATGTTAACGGTATCCTACGAGGACAAAAACTCATATACAAGTAAATATGGATATATTTTAAGTAAAAATGGGCTTTTATTTTAATATTTCTCAAAATATGTTAATTTTGTTCATAAATTTCTTGTTCTAGTGGCCTGAGACACGTTAATGGCCTGGCGATTTTTTAATAACTTTAACATTTTTTCACCAATTTTTGTCTTTTATATCTTATTATAACGACAATTACGTACACATTTCGATTCTTTTAAATTAAATTGTAAAAGTCATTATTTAATGGCAAAATTTTTACAAAAACTGAAAAAATTGCATATTTTTCCCTTGTAAATGCACCTCAAAACTTCAGCGTCGTTGCGCCACCAGTTAACGTTATCCTGTCATCCTAATATTTTACACAATGTGTTTCTACAATACATAGAACAATTCTAGAGGGGGGGACGGTCAAAATTCACAATTTTATTTTTTTGGAGCACTCTAATGTACATACAGTCAGCGTCTAAAGAAAGTGTACAACTTGTTTTTACATTTAAAACATTTTATTTACATATTAAAAAACTATTTGTTCTCCAGTTCTAGTATATTTAACAAAACATTTAATTGTTCTCTTGCAATATATAAACAAAAAACTAAACTAGTTCAACTGCAACAAAAACAGTAACAACAAAATCAAAAATACTCCATTTTTAACGCGTCAAAAGAAAGTGTACAGTTTAGGGAAATTAGAAGAAAAAACGTGTTTAGTATTTTATTTGACATCTTTTGGGTTTTAAAACAGTTTCAAGCCTCCTTGGCATTGTTTCTACCAATTTTGATGTCACCGATGTTGGGATGTTGAACCACTCTTCCTGCAGGATTTCGTGTAGAAAGTCATTGCTGGTAATATTTCATTTTCTGATCTGTCTGTCCAAATGCTACCACAGATGTTCAATGGGATTAATGTTCGGTGACTGTGGGGGTTGTTCCAGTTGTTTCGGTGTATAATACAACAACCATTCTTTAACAAGTTAAGAAGTATGCTTCGGATAGTTGTCCTGTTGGAAGATCCAGGTTCGGTCTAGATTTAGTTTTCTGATGATGGGTTCCATATTTTCTATAAGAATGTTTAGGTAATTGGTTTTGCTCATCCAACTATCAATAAATATGAGTTTTCCCATGCCACTTGCCGCCATAAACCCCCACACCATCACCTAACCACCACCATGCTTTACGGTGGATAGTACATTTTTTGGTCGAACTCTTGATTTTTGCTTCTCCAAATTTTACTCCTTTTTTTACTTCCGAAAATCTCAAACTTGCTTTCGTCCGTAAACAGCACATTATTCCAAAACTATTTTCTTGGTTTTTATACCTGGTTGCGAATTCTCGAAGTCGCTCTTTATTTCGTTTGGAAATGTGGGGTTATTCTCTCGGAACTCCACCATATAGAGCATTTGGGTGTAGCGCTCGGCGAACCGTACTGTTACTAACTCTCACTCCAGACGAATCTGTTAATTCTTCGCATAATTTTACTTCACTTACTGTGAATACTTTCTTCACTGCTCTCACAATCGATCGTATTTCAAGGTTGTTAAGGCGTTTTGGTGTTCCGGCACGTAGCTGATCTTCTAAAATTCTAAATTTTTTTGTTTGTCTATAATTTTTTTTACAGTATTATGGCTTCTTCCTATTATAGAGGAGATTTCACGTGACGATTTGCCTTCATTTTTAAATTTTATGACTTACTTTCTTGTTTCAATTGCAGTTTGTTTTCCCATTTTGGTTTTAAAGTTCTCGCGATCAAACAAGAAAAGCTACTATCTTAAAATCTCATGAGACTAGCAGCAAGATCCACAAAAAATTATAATCTAGGCAAAAATAAAGAATAACAATATATTTTTTTATGTAGCTAGAAAAATCTTATTGCAATTCTAAATGTGTACACTTTTTTCTGACGCGTTAAATATGGAGTATTTTTGGTTTTGTTGTTACTGTTTTTGTTGCAGTTGAAATAGTTTAGTTTTTTGTTTATATATTGCAAGAGAAAATATAAGATTCGGCATAGCCGAATATAGCACTCTTACTTGTTTTTAATAAAATTTAACAATTTCGTCGTATTTTCATTATTAACCACTCAGTTTTTACTAAAGTAAAAATATTTATATATAAAAAAATCAATTTTTGTTCAGAAATATGAGTGATCACAGATCGAGCTCCTTTTCTTGATTAAACGCTTATTGGTCAACTTATTAGCGAATTTAGATATTTTGAGTTTTTATAGAAAAAATCTATTTTTGGCCAGAAATAAGAGTGATCACAGATCGAGCTCCTTTTCTTGATTAAACACTTATAGGCCATGGTAGGCGTTCATATTGTTCAGGTTACGATGATTTTCGTCAAACAACCCGAAAGTGAACAACAGAGCGTAATAGAGCGTAAAAATACACACAATTCATTCAGTTTCTTGATGTTGTTGTGGATATTTTATTTTTTACCCAAAAGAGCACACAAATTAAATGCCTATTTTTGCCTACCAATGCTTATAGGCCAAGTTATTAGCGAATTTAGATATTGTGAGTTTTTATATATGATAGGAAACACACAACTTAATTAAAACATTTTCGTTTCCTGTCATTTTAACACGCAGAGAAAAAATTATTACAAAATCAATTCATACTCACTTAATGCATGGCAATGTCAATGATTTTAATTATTGTGGTCTTCGAATTAATTTTAATGTGTAAAAAATATACAATATATTAATTTATTGTGTGTTAAAAAACTCCACAAATGAACAATATCTCTTTATCTTTTTATAAAGTGATGTTCATTTAATTTACATTCTTCTTCTGACAAGGGTAGAAGAAAAAGAACCCACAATAACCTGCTTTAAAACTCACCACACTTTAAAGTCATGCTGTTAAATATTTGAATTAAAAAAAGATTCGTCTTTTATTTTTAAATGGTTTACAAAAACCACAAATCAGACACAAATTTATCCCATTAAGGACGCATTAAAATCACTTTGGTATACTTTTGTTGCTTCTCCCTGGACCAGCCACTCGTTGAAGTGAAACAAACACGGCTGGCGGGTATGGTGCGTACAGATTTGGTTGTTGATGCCTTCAATGCCACCACCTGTTTTTTTTTTGGGTGAGACATTAAACGCTTAAAATACTTGTACAATGGTATTTTAAAATTGTCTAAAGTAGCAAGTACTCTTACTCTACATGTAGGATGAAAGTACCAGTCAGTCAGTCACCCCTTGATGTAATCAAACATTTCCATGGGGGGCTTTTATAGAGAACAAAAGGACAAACTGTTTTTATGTTTCGATGGCTTTGCTTTAATAAGGACGACCATGGTGTTCGTGCTATTTGTACAAATATCTCATAAATTGTATAGCTTGTATTGAAAAGTGTATGATGTGTAAAGTAGAAGGAAAAGGTGGATGGATGGGGGGGCATAGAAGACAAATGGAGTATGGTGTTCATGAAAACAATGCCAATTCAATCAGTATGCTTCCGTTTTGTTAATTTTTGAGGTTATGTTGTTAAAACTATTTGTACGAGTTGTGTGTGCGAGCGATTGAGTATTTAGTCAATTTATTTTATACAAATTATAAACAATTAAGTAATTATTGCACTTGGAAATAAATACGGAAAGAGTTTAAGTTTAATTTTTGCTGGTTTACATTTAAAATAAATGAACTCTAAAATAACAAATAGTAAGAATACTTTATTTTAAATTCTTTTAATTGTGCTACTTTTGCCTTCAATGAAATTTCAAGCAGTTGTCATTTATTTAGCGGATTATATTAATTATATTGTCCCATATTTGGAACTTTTTAGAGGTTATATTTAATAAAATTTAACTATAACGCATAATTTGGCGCGTTAAATGTTTATCTTTTAGGAACAAGCATAATTTTTTGACCTTTTTCAAACGATAGAAAATATTTTTATAGTTAACTAAGGGATTAGAAACATTCCATGAGGTCATTATATAATAAAATATAAAAATGTCTTATTAACATAATTAGATTACATTTTTACAGTGGGTGACCGGCTGGCTGGTCGTAATGTAAATTTATCTTAAGGTTTATATTGAAGAAATGGTGATTTTTAAAATTATTTATCTTTATAGTGTCAGCGGAAAATTGTGCCATGAAGACCGTGTCAAAAGATTATATTCAGTCACAAGTTATTTGTATATCTTTAGCTAAAATAAAATAATAGACATCTTTCTTTTAAGATTTTCTATAGAAATTTGTCTACTTAGATTCTACAAAGTAAAAGGTTTATTTAAGCCCTACGAAAGGGTTAACTGTCAAATGAACTGCCATACACCACTCAATTTTTGACAGTTATGATCAGTATATTCTGGCAAATCATCATGAATAGATTGACGCTTTAACGAAGCTACCGAATTATGTAAATTTACTTTGAAAATCAGTCATCGATTCAAGCAACTTATAGACGACTGTGTCGACGCACAGTGGTGCCATTTGAGTTTTTTCGTTGCAAAAATCATAACTTTTGAACCAAATGAGATAATCAAAAAATTTAAAAGGACTATGATAGATAATTGATTAGCCCTAAATGAGTGTTTGAAAATGGTTCTATGCCTTTCAGTTGCCTACTTAAGGGTTAGCAAAGTTGAAATTTGTGGAAAAATCAATTTTATGGGAAGTAAAATAAAGTAAAATAAAGCTTTTATGATTTAAAATTATTCCAGAAAAGATTAAAAAATTGTTTTATTTTTGGTTGGTTTTTCACGGTTAATGTCATTTTTGGAAACATGTCTTTTTTCAAAATTTTACCTCTAGCAAAAAATGGGGCAAGGACGGGCAGCTGAAGTTTTTGCATTAGGTAAAGGAATAATCAAAGAACTTATTTTGAAAATATGGCAAATAAATGAAATTATAGTTTTTTTCTTATTTTCCATCAAAGTTTTGAAATATTGAAAAAATGGATAGTTGGTAAATATTGATTTACCTGGACAAATACAAAGAAAATAGTACAATATTTTTTATTCTTTTCTTAATAAATAGATCTATCAATAGAATCAAAAATAATGACGATCCGTTATATAGTTTTCAATATATTGTATCTGAAAGCGGTCCAAATTACCTATAAATGGTCTGTTTTCTTGAAAACTGAAAATCAGTCAACTTTGAAGGGCTATATCTTCTGAACCAAATCGAAATCGTTGGAAAATTTACTGTAAAATAGGTTTATTCAATATTTTTTAGGGACACATGAAATTTTTGATTTTTGCAACCTCACTTGTTCTACGGGCGCCACTGTGCGATGGCCCATTTTTGACGGGTTTGTTAAAAAACTGATTTATTTCCCTCTTTTTTTTCTATACCACTGGTGACATCATCGGGCCTTATTTCTTTAAAAATGAAGCCGGAGCCGCGTTACGTTCAGTGGAGATCGTTACCTCACCATGTTGATGTTTTTTTGTTTGAAAATATGGATGACATTGATCCGGGCGAGATGTGGTTTTAACAGGATGGCTCTACGTGCCAAAAGGCGACCTCAACCATCGATTTATTTAAATCAAAATTTGGCGATAACTTGATTTCGAGATTTGACACCTTTCGATTATTTCCTGTGGGACAACGTGAAGTCACTGGTTTGTGCTGATAAACCAGCAACAATTTACGATTTGGAGGACAACATTGTTCGAGTTATTCGTTTCTCAGCGGATTTAGAAATAATTAATGGCCATTCGAATGAAAAAAACATCTTCAAATTCGGAAAATGTATGTTACAATCGGGTTTTTACCCGTAATTCAAGATTTTGGACGTGTTTTGCTAATTTCAAAAACAAATTCTTAATATACTCGATAACACCTACCAGAAAAATAGTATCAAATCTCAGGAGTTTTTGTTAAGTAAGCTGAAACATATTTAAATACTTTCGTCTCCACGATCTCAATATTGTTTTCAGACTAGGATTACGGCGGATAATAAATGGTTGAAGAGGACTGATAACAAAACTCCAACTCGTATATTTACGGATGGTCAAGCCGTTAATGAAAACCCTGAGAAGCGACAGTTTTAAATGTAAGAAATACTTACTAAAATTGCTGATATCATGAGATTTATGTGTCCCAACCATCAGGGTTTAAGAACGAACTTAAAGAATGGACAATAAATGAATATATATGAAACTGGCAGAACACTACAGTCGGCAGAAAGAACGACATTCAATCGGAAAACCTAAACCATGAGAATACAAAGAAGAAGCTGGAGACTTATCTGGCTCGGTGGCTCCAATTATACGATCTGTAGAGCAGGTGAAGAGGATAATGAAATGCTTTAACATTTCTTGTATCAATATCTTGTATTTAGTCTAATAGGAGACGAACACTTTCATAGACGAACACTTTCATCTACGGAATTCAAATTGGAAATCGATGATAAACTACATATATCGAGATGACTAAGTAATTCAGAATCCCAGAATTCCAATGGATGGCCAAGCAACACAGCGACAGTAACATATGCTTAATTCTTGCCATCTCCCCGAAACCGGCTCAATTGTGCTGGAGAAGGCAGATTTCAAACTGTTCTTCGGCATTATGAACGCTAAGGTGAAGCTATTCAAATCTGTGATTTCAGGAAGTGATGTTGAAGATGAAGTTGAAGCCGCAATCAATTTGTTCACAAAAAATAAGATTCCGAAACCTCCAAAAAAACTGCCTGATGGCAAAAATTGAGTAAATGAATTGATGATGATGTGTATGCAAAATTATTTTGACATGATGTAAATTTCAATTTAATTGGCAGCATAACAAAAATTAGCAGATATTCTAAATTATCAGATGATAATTCGATTTATTTGAAGTAACAATTCATTCATAATATTTTGTTTAAGTTTATACTTTTAGGTACTCTAACTCTATATTTAACTCTATTTTCTCGCAAACATAAAAGTCAATTGAAGGCAATTTGTTAAACATGAGTGGAAAATGTTTCCAACAATATGTTGGAAACATTACACCAAATATCGAAATGCGATAAATGATGAAAATAATAATGTGAACTCAATGTACGACAACGATTTGTTTCTTTTTTTAGATATAATTTTATATTGTATTTTTTTTATATTTGTTGTTATTGTTGAGAGGGTGTAACGAACACTTAATAAATTGAACGTACTAAAGGATGTCAGGAAAAAGAAATCAAAAGGAATGAAAAATCAAATCATGTTAGAAACTAAATATGAACATAAGTACAAGAACAATTGCAAATAAGGTGACCAGGCTGTAGGAGTTTATTATAAATAATAATAGTACCCTTCACCATTAATAGTAAGGGTGCATATAAGTTTGTCATTCCGTGTGTCTGTTAAAATCAACATTCCGAAGACCCGAAATAACTTACAATCATGATTGATACATCAATATATACACAGAGAAAACAGATTCGTGATAGCAACCGAATTTGTTGCCAATCGAATGATTCGGTTGCACACATATAATTTTTCGGTTCCATCAACAGAAAGTCAGTTGATAAAGAAGAATTTCGGTTGAAGCAACCAAAATTTTGTTACCGCTTCTAAAAAATTGTAGCTACAACTGTAACGGTTACTAAGGTAGAATCATTCGATTGGCAACAAATTCGGTTGCTATCACGAATCTGTTTTCTCTGTGTAGGGTATATCTCGATAACTAATTCATTTATATAGACAATATGAATATCAAATTGAAAGCATTTCACAGATCTATAACATCATAGAAACTCGGACCGTAAATAGGCCAAAATCGGGAAAAATATTTTTTTGGTAAATTATTTTTCTCTAAAATTATTTAAGATCCCACATTACTTATAAATGGTCTTCCAATAGGCACTTATGAACTTTAACAGTTGATAGCAGCTGTATTGTTGAAGCTACATCTGTCGAATTGGCTGTCATTTATCCACGTTTGTTTTGCAAATCACCATGGGCAGATGTAGCGTTCAAAAACACGTGCAAATATTGAAATTGTGTTTCCTCCCCATTTTACGGAGGCCCATTTCTGGACGAATGGGTACATCAACAAACAAAATTGTCGAATTTGGGACAATACCAAACCACACAAAAGAGAGTCCAATCCATCCCTAAAAAGTGAATTTTGGGTTAACAGCTCCATCGGTCCCTATATCTTTGAGTACGTTGAGCGCTATAGTTTGAAGATTATCGACTTCTTTTGGCCTGAATTGGATGATATTTATATTAACGACATGTGTTTCAACAGGACGGTGCTATGTGCCACAAAGTTCATGTCACATTGGACACTCTTTATGAGCGATTTGAGGGCATGGTTATTTCCGTGGAGGTGATCTGAACTGGTCACGGATATAGTGTGATTTGTGACCCCGTTATATTTTTTCTTGGGCGCACAGTGTCGAAATTTTTTGGAATTAATTCTGGAATTTCTAAACGGCTTATCCGTTCAGGATAAAATTTGACGTGGGCGTAGACAAGGAGTATTCGAGTTTAAGTTATTAAAATGGGCTATACAAATGCTTGAGGGGCGGCGCTATGGGGGCTAAAATTAGGGTAGCTTCGACATGTAAAATTTTTAAACACGTGCCATTTTTTTGTTTCTCATCCATTCCCAAAGATTTTACATTTTGGGAAAGCGCTTGGCTAGGTCTTGGAAAAACATGCTTGAGTGTACTATTTAAATCTTAAAATTTCCGAGTTATAGGCATTTGAGAACTGAAATTTAAAATAAGAATCAAATAAATATTTGATAATTTATAGAAAAATAAAAGTAAAAATCATGCATTTAAGGGTTACAAATTTTGCCAAGGTAAAGTGGTGTATTTTTGAATCTAATTGAGATATTGACTTGAAATTTTGTAAAGCCAAAAATTAACTTATCTAAACAAAAAAGATTAGTTTGAAACAAATGTGGATCAAATTGTTCCTAATATTTGCAATCCTATTGAAATTTTGATACAAATTTTAGTTTTAGAAACTCAATAAATATGTAAAATGTAATAAAATCTTTATTTATTAACAAAACTCAATGAAATTTTCAAAGTTTTTTGCACTTGTCATTCTAAATAACAAAATTTAAAAAAAACTTGTCAAAAGATAAAAGGGAATCCCGCAATTCCTAAAAATATAAGCGAGAATCCCAAAACTGGTATTTTTACAATTTTGCCCATAGGGTCCACATTTCCTTCGGGGCTGGGAAAATACTTTGGGGATAAATAGGGAACACAAAAAGGTTTCCAAAACTACTTTCCATTTTCTGATCACAGCATTGGGATTTTAGAACATGTGGCCCAAAGTTTAAATTTTGACAAAAAATAGGTAAAATTCCGAAGGGCGTAGAGGCGATACGTTCAAAAAATAGGACATGTTTTTTATACCAAAATGTTCTCCTTCGAGATACCTACAGAAAAACATGAAATTTGAGTATGTTCTTAAAGAAAGTTTTTTTTAATAAAAACAGCAAAATTTTTTTTTTAATTTCTAAATTTAAAATCGTTTATTTTTGGATTCATTATTGATATTGCTCTGAAATCTTTTATATATTATTGGTAATATACTTGTTTAACTAACAAAAAAAATTAAATTTTCAAATGCCTATAACTCGGAAATTTTAAGAGATGAATAGTACAAGACCTAGCCGAGCGCTTTCCAATAATGTAAAAATCTTTGAAATCTGATGGGAAGCACAAAAATGACACGTGTTTAAAAATGTCGAAGGTACCCTACTTTGGACCCCCGTAGCGTTGCCCCTGAAGCATTTGTAGGGTCCATTTTTTGTCTACGCCCATGTCAAATTTTATCTTGAACGAATAAGCCGTTTAGAAATGCCAGATTTAATTCCAAACTATTTTTTTTCCCCACTGTGCAGCAATTTTTTTTCCCCACTGGAAAATAACATAAGCATATTTTATTCTAAATATTCGTCGAATTTCGATAGTGTTGGAATTTTGCAAGAAATGGCCACCCTAAATATTGGCCAATATTTTCTATATGTTGCTTGTTACTGCTCCAACTACAAGTGCGAACAAATGAATTGCTGGAATTTATTGTGGTAATTTCGCATTAGCAGCAATTTAAGACATTCGGTTGTAAGGAAACATTTTTTTTTACAACCAGAAAAAAATAAGCACTTCAAATGATGCCCAAGGGATGGAGAAGCAGCCCAAAACTAACTAACAAACACCTACTCATATCAAGACATTGTACTATTCAATGGAAGTTCAGGGTAAAGTGGGAATTTCTCAAGCCATAAGGAATTGAATTTGGTGACATTATGTTCATAGAGATGAAAGCCTGAGGTTATTAATAATATTTGTTATTTTGACGAACAATTTTATTGTAGATTTTATTAACAGGTTTTTATTGACATTTTATTTTGTTGTAGTTAATAAATACCATAAATTTTAGCTTGTGTCCAACGAGAAAAAGCAAAAATGTTATTATTTCAACTGGACATGTTGTCAGGAGTAAACATTTTTTATTATTCGTGTCACTTACTTTACAAAGGACGAACCTTTAGTTAACTTGTTTCCAACTGATAACTGTGGATAGGATTATTTATTTTCTTATTTTCATATTTTTTTTTGTTTGGGATTTTTCGTGTGTCTTTGACAATAATCACTATAATTGGTTGTCATTGCAATGAAGTCAGCGTGTGCTGCTGTTTTGTAATGATACAGGTACGTGCTAGGAATTCTGGGTGAAACGTGTATTCTATTAGGATTTTCAATTTTCTTTTAAGGGTAACAAGGAAAGGAAAGATGATGGCAAGACAGCAATTCATTTTAAGAATAATTATCATAGCAATTAATTATACTCATCTTAAATTTAGTTACCTTATGTACTGTGGAAATTGGAAAGTTCCTGCTGTTTGCCCGCTCTGAAATAAAGAAACATTAAATCATTTTGTGTGTGAACATTTAAAGCTAAATGTTAACACTGTTTCCTTTTAAAGGATGCTTTTTATAGAGGCGAAGAACTTTTAATTAAAATAAAACAATCAATTTATTGTTAGGGACATTTGGCGAACGAATAATTTCATGAATAGGACCTGTTAACATGCTATTTGAAGACATTCGAATATTTTCTATGGGAATATGTAAAGTATCAGGTCTATACAATCGAGAACTTGATTTAACATATATTATCTTATTTTTTATTAAGTACTGTTTGGCACCTATGGGAGATATTGTTACGAAATTTCACATGGTTTGAGCTGAGGTACGCATTATATGAAAAAACGTACAAATTTGTCAAAGGGGTCAATGTTTGTGGAACTTCTAAGGAGTAAATAAAGGATTTTTATATAAGTATTTGATACTGTTGAAAACATATGACTTGAAGATTGATATATTGGTAAAGTTTAATAATTTTATACATTATTGGGACTTCATTTACCTTAAAAACTAAAAAATATAATATGGTGATTTTCCTCGAATAAAAATATAAAATTTGACTTAATGTAAAATTTTAATAGTTAAAGATATCATAAAAAAAAGATTGGAACAAATATAGACTCAAATATCCTTAAATCAATGCCATTAGAATTTTTGAAATTTTTTATTTTCAAATACCGAAATTCCTAAAACGAAGAAAATGTGTTACAAAAACTGAGTTTTTTCAGAAAAGTGCCTACTGTGACGTTATTTACCGTGTAATAGTAAAAACACTTAGCAAGTATTTAAGAAACATATGGGGTTATACAAATATGCAGCTTTTTCGAGGATTCGTGCTTTGCCTTTTTAGAATTTTTTACTCAAACCGATTTTTTTTGTTTAAAATTGGCCAAGTTTGGATAGCTCTGGGGGGTGATATGTCCTCTTAAGTGAGCCAAATTTTTCTTTACACGCTTTCTCATTAAGTTATCATACCGGATCATATAAAAAAAGAAATTTTTTTTTTAAAAAAAAACATATATGGGCTTTTTTGGGAAAAAACGTTAAAAATACCCTTTTACAAGTTCCAACTTTGGATGCGTATAACTTTTTATAGGAAACAGATAACTGTTAGCAAGTTGTCTTTATTTTATTTAGAATTTTATTGCCAATATATCTGATATTTTAAAAATAAATTTTGACCCTCCATAGGCCCACCATATCTAAAATACCATAAAAATATCGAGCAAAATTAAAAAAAAATAAATAAATCAATAAACTTGAATATCTTCAATCTGTTTGCTTAATAAAGCATCCTCTTTTAATACAACTTCTTTCGTCTCCTTTACGAATTCCAGTTTTGGTGGTCGACAAAAACTTGTAGATTGTTTAGTTCTATAACACCAAATCAGTCTTCCTGAGACACCAACAAGTCACAAAGGAATTACCGTGGTTGCTAAAAGAGATGAATCTGCGTAGCGGGATGAATTTTGTTCATGAAAAGATTGCTTGAATTGAGCTTGGGCCGTGGTGCTATCAAACCCATAACTTAAAATTAACTCTGCTGAGATGTAGTTGCAATTGTTGCTATTCATTACTGATGAAATAACATATTTCTGCAATTCAACTAACCTTGTTGCAGTGTGTATTAAGAGCTGTAGAGGAACTTTAGCTATGTTTTCACTTACGCCATTTGGTCTACAGCTTTGTGTTCCTGCCAATATTCTCATATATGACACCAATTTATCGGAGTTCCTTTGCTTAATTTCCAGTCTTATGTTGCAATATTGCCTCTTTGTGAAATTATTTTTTAAGAAAAAATGCTAGAGCTTCTTCATCGGAGAGAGAAATGAGGCACTTATCATTATTCAAACACAATTTTCGTATTTTAGATGGTCTCGTGGGAGTTTCCATATTTTGTTTGGTGTTTTCGAGTTGATTTACTTTTGTTCAGCTTCCTAGCACTAATGGGGGTCAGTGCGTAGCCCCTCAAAGTGGTTCACCTCGGGTCTAATTTTTTTAAAAAAAATCGCCAAAATTTATGATCTGACTGAGCTTAAATTTTAAATATAAATAGTCCTTGAGAAGATCTACAAATAATACGCTTATGGAAACAACACTGGTTACCATATTTAGTTTGAATTCTGTAGTTATTACCTTCTGATTACATGTTTATTATCTTTTGGTGTTTGGCTAGGGCTGCTTAAAATATCACTTGTATTTCAATCCAAATGTCAGCATGATCCGGCACCCAGATTAACTCCGGATAACTAACGTTATTTACATGAGTTTATAGGTGATTCTCGGAAGTTGAATTTATATGGCAGATATGGCCAATTATCGACCGATATTCATTTAATCCAGTAGTATAATTTTTTAATACACTTTACTGATCTATGTGTAACTTTGGTTCGATATCGATATTTATGTATGTGTTTTTCGGAAGTGTCCTTATATGGGAGCTATGGTCAATTATGGACCCACCTTCATACGAGTACAACGATTTTTTAATATATCAAGATTATTAATCGCAAATTTCAACCTGATAAATATATTTATAATAGATGTATGAGTATAAGACATCGTATTAAAAAGAGTGACAAATGGTCCTCCTTCTACCCTACTGTCGTAATATATCCAAATATTATCAGCCATACGAAACTATCACTTGGCTAGCAATCTTTGGCCAGTTTGATACGGCTCGTTCCGAAGATCCCACTTTCGTGGAAAAGATTTTATTAATAAGTAGTATTTTTATACTCTTCACCTTCGTGGGAAGGTATATATAAGTTTGTCATTCCGTTTGTAATTTCCACAATATAATTTTCCGACCCTATAAGGTATATATATTCTGGATCCTTATAGATAGCGGAGTCGATTAAACCATGTCCGTATGTCTGTTGAAATCAATGAAGACATCAGATATCTTCGGGATCCAAATCTTCAATAATTATGTTAGACATGCTTTCGAGCAGTTTCCTATTTATAATCAGCAAAATCGGTCCAGGACAACCTCTATTTTTGACCAATATCTGGATTACTAAATCAGTAACAAACATAAACAATATGGATATCTAATGATAGATATTTCAAAGACCTTTGCAACGACGTATATAAGACCATAGGAAGTTGGACCTACAATGGGTCAAAATCGGAAAAAATATATTTAACCCGAATTCTTTTTTTCACCAAAAAATAAAATTTAAATTTTTTTTTTTTTAAATTTAAATTTTTTTTTAAATTTAAAAATTGTTTTTCTTTAAATTTGGAGAAATGATGAGAAATGATATTCGGCACAGCCGAATATAGCTCTCTTACTTGTTTTACTTTAAACTATTTGATTTTTCTTTTTGGATACAGTGTATTCTATAAAATTTTAATTAAATTATAATTTGTTTACTGTATACAAGGTATAGAGATGTTTTATTAGTCTGTCACCTCCTTTGTCGCACACTTAAATCTATTTAAACATTCGTAAATCATCCCCTTAACATTCAATTTCCACAAAAAAACTAAGATCCTTTTATTTTCCAAAAAAAGAACAACTACCAGTAAATTATGTTGTACTTAAAATATAAAGGAAACCAAGACTTTAAACATCCTGCCTACGTTCGCACCTTTTTTCATACACAAAAATTTTGAAAATGCTAATTTTTGGTTGTTACTCTTTGGTATGTGCCTCTTTGTCTGTCTGTGATTTAATGTTGCTTCTTTTTTCCATCTTCTTCTGGGTATTGCTTCTTCGCCACTTTAAGAGGATTTTCTTTATGGCAAATGATATCATCTTCGTAGTCATTGTCATCATCATAATTCATGTCTTTTTGCTTTTTAGTTCATGATTCTGCTGCCATCCCATAAATTCTGTTCTTGCAATTGTTGTCCTCAAGTTTTCTAATTTATTTTATTCTTTCACTCTTTTAATTTATTGTTTTATTGTGTCCTAAGCAAAGATCATAATATAGATTTTAAATATGTGTAATTGGTATTTATTCCCAAGAAAATTTTAAAGTAGATGGGGTAAATTTTTAAATACATATTTTCTTTACAAAGATACATATTTAAATAAATTATATATCAACTTATAATTGTGAGACACTTTCGAAATTTTGGTATATAGTTTAATACCAAAATTTCAAGTTAAGTCCTTGAAATGAAAATGTGTGAAACGCATCGCTTAAAACCGTTTATTGAAGATTATAAAATAATATTTGGAAGCTTCTTGCGGGCGAACGCTAATTTGGTTTTTTTTTCGATATATCCAAAATCCCAGAACGCCGATTTGGGAAAAATTTTCCACGCATATTTATACGCCCACTTAGCAAATATATCTGCTATGTTAGTAGTAACGAGGAAATTTGCCAAGATATTATAATTGAAGCCAATCGTCAATGAAATTTCAACGGCGGAAACAAGGAAATCCAGTTACAGATTTCTCCAATTTATTTTCCACCGACGCATTAGGTCTCATTTACACAGTCCATCCAATAAACGATGAGTGTTTCTATTTACATTTGCTATTAGTCAACTTTAGTGGCCCCACATCATTCCAAGATTTGTGAACTATAACTGGTGAATTGTGTGACACTTATAGAGAAGCGTGTCAACGCTTGTGATTGCTAGAGAATGACACTAATTGGGAATACACCCTCGGCTGCCAATCTCCGATGCACGATGCATTTAATCAAGTATTGCTACGCGAATAACAATATGATTGCGATGCCTTGAGGAAATCAGTTCGAACAAACGTTCCATTGTTGAATCGACAACAAAAATATGCGTACAACACTCTTATGAAAGTTGAGAAAGTTGGAACTGGATGGATTTTTTTTGGACTTGAAAAACTGCTTTGAATGCATTGATTTTGGCAACGATACACTCGCAGAATGATATTGAACTTGCTTCATCGACCGAAGGCGGTCGAACTGCTCATTCGGCACTCAAGTTGCCATTGAATATGCAATTCAATGAAAATCCAACATGCAACATTTCCAAGAACAGTACGATGTCCAAAGTTTTGCATCAAAGCAAACTGATCGTTTGGGATCAGTTTGGAGGCATTAGACAAAACGTTGCAAGGTTTACGAAATAATCTAATCCGGTTTAGTTAGTGCGATGAATTTGTTGGCAGGTGATTTTCGCCAAACATTGCCAGCCGATGAACTTAATGCATGTTTGAAGTCGTCCGTTTTGTGGAAACACGCCAAGACACTCAAATTGACTGTGGAAATGCAAGTCGAGCTACAGAACGTTCGATCTGGGGAAGTATGGGGACATTGGCAATGGCAACATTTCCCGGTTGACATTTCGACCGGCTGCATTCAATTTCCCCATCGCTTTCTGCAGAACACTTCTAAAAGTTGTTTAGAAACATTGCACAAAATTACAAAAATCTGGAATGGTTGAGCGAACATGCGAAAAATATTGATTGTTGACGTATTGAATTTTAAGATTCAAAGTGAAATTGTTGTCGAATTGATGACGTACAAATCGGTGGATTCCGTCACTTCCCAAGATGATGTTGTCAACTATCCAAAAAAGTTTTTAAACTCGTTGGGATTAAACAGCTTGCAACATCACATTCTCCAACTGAAAGTCGGATCGGAAATCATAATGTTAACAAACATAAACCAATAACGGCTTTGTACAATACTTAAAGGAAAGCACAAAGGAGAAGACATTAGCAATTTCTTTCTCTTAACTATTTTTACACATTGAAATATTTTCCAACTTCTGACTGCACTCAACACTGTTGAAATAGTCATATATACCTCTACATGATATATTCATTAAATAAAACTCTGTTAAGTCAGCTTTAAGTCTTCCATCTGACTCAAAGCACGATAATATTAGTCACGACAACATTATACAAAGTATAGCCCGGTCAGTCATGAATATGACAGACTATACGTTCATTATACCAAAATATCAACTAGAGATGACTGCACTGACACTATCCTCCTTGATAAGGATCTTGGTATTTTTGTATATCCCCAAATACACCACAGCTGTACAGTTTTCAAAGATGAAATTAACATCATTCTTACAGTTTCAAAGCTAATCTGAGAGCCTGATCTGAAAATAACGAAACATTTTTGTTGACAAATATCAAAATACGATGCACGACGATCTGCATTCATTATGTATTAAAGCATAGACAAACAAGTTGGAGTTAATATGTGTTTTCTAGGTATGTAGACATTTAAAAAAATTAACTAGCTGATGAATGTTCCAGAAAAGTATCGTATCCCATTATTTGTGTTATTCAATAACATCAATGATTGTACTCTCATTGAGACGGTCCTTGATTATCTCTTGCTGCATATCCAAAATCATATAATACTCATTAACTTGGAAAAGACTCCGGACTCTCCCGATCCTATAAACCAGAATATTATGTAAACATACGTTCTGCTCGAGATCTACCGTGAACCCTCTAGTTAGCAAATTAGAAAATACGAGAGCGTGCCAATAAGACCGTGACTTTTTTAATTTCTCCCCTCTTAACTGAAAGGGAAGCACTGCTACTGTCAACAGACATCTGTCAGTTGACAGCTGACAAAATTTGAACAAGCTGCGTCATTTAGTTCCAGTTTGACAGCCATTGATAGTAGACTACCTTCACTGTTTGGCAGTGATATTCAAGACATCCATTTTAGGTAAGATTTTTTTTAATTTCAAGTTTTCAATAGAAAAAAAGTTTCAGAGTTCCGTTGAGTCGAGTTTAATTTGTTTTACTGTAGCGTTACCATCTTTTCTATTTCTAGAAACAAAAAAGAAAATCCTCCCCAATTCACCCCCGGAAAATTTTGACCCAAACAAATTGTTCGTAATGAAATTTGGCTTTCAAAAAAGCAAAAAGACATGACCGTATTTTTAATTTTATATGTGGAAATATAAGTACTGGAAACGACAAAGTTGTAGACATTTATGTATGAATTTTAGAAAGTCGATAAAGTCTGGGAGCCGTTGCTTTGGATTTTCGGTCATTTTAACCCCAAGTCCCATTTAAGGGTTAATTTCCATTTTTGTTCTATTATTAAAAATACTAGACTTCATGTTATATTCCTTTTAAGTTTCATCAAAATCGACCCAAAAATAAATAACATTCCGCTATCTTTAAATTAGAAATTTCAAATATTGAAAAATTTGACCTTTGACCTTCACGACTTAAGGTTTAAAGTTTTCCAATTTTAATAAAACTTTCAGAGTCTATTTAGAATTATTTGGGCTATAATATTCTGAATAGGTTTTACTTAAAATTCACAACAGTAATGAAATAGAGCACATTCGCCAAAAAATGGCCATATAATTGGTTTTTCTCGAAAATTTCAAAATTTAAATCCCAGGTACGGAAAAACTATTGGAGATATTTTCATAATTTTTATTCCCTATTATGTTCTAAATAAATCCCAATGAAATGATCAAAAAATTCTGAAATTTGTTTAACAAAATTTTTAAAAATTTGAAAATGGAGTTTTGAAACTGTAGTTAAATTTTTTTTATTTTTTTGGCCATATCTGCGAATAGGTTACGGTATCCTACGAAGATAAAAACTCATATACAAGTAAATATGTACATATTTTAAGTAAAAATGAGCTTTTATTTTAATATTTATCAAAATATGTTAATTTTGTTCCTACATTTCTGGTTCTAGTTGCCTGAGACACGTTAATGGCCTGGCGAATTTTTAATAACTTTAAAATTTTTTGACAAATTTCGGGTTTTTATGGCTCATTAGAACGACAATTACGTACACATTTCTATTTCTTTTAAATTAAATTGCAAAAGTAATTTTTTAATGGCAAAATTTTTACAAAAACTGAAAAAATGCATTTTTTCCCCTTGTAGATGCATCTCAAAATTTCAGAGGGCTTGCGGCAAAAATGTACCAAAACGTAGGGAAACTGAGTTTACAAAATCATTGAATTATCTTTACCCGTTTTTAAAATTCTGACTTTAGTCCCTCTAGATGACTCAAATCTGACACTGTGCAGTGGTTTAAAAAAGTTTTTTTTTGGAAATAATTCGGTATATCGGGAACTATTGGAAATATTGTTACGAAATTTCACATGGAGCTAAGGTGTTTTCAAAGTTGGTCAACTCGGGTCTCAATTTTTTTTTAAAAAAATGACAAAATTCCATTTATGTTCCGAATGAGCTGAAATTTAAAGTATAAATCTAATGGTTCACCATAAGATTTATTCTACATAGTATTTTCAAATCAAATGTAAATCAAACATACCCCACAATTTTGTTCTAATTTGGACAGGACAGTTACCCTCTTATACATATTTTCTTTGCATTACACTATAGTTCAAAGTATCACTTTTTCCGTGCTAAATTCAAATTTCGAAGTTGTTATTATTCATTATTTTTTGTTGTCAATCTGTTACCAAAACTCCAATGCAATCAAATTCGCAATTGGTTTTTGTAAAATACAAAATACTGCTTGACAGCACGCCTTCAAAGTCAAAGTTTCGATACATTTTTAAAAAATTGTGAATAGTATCAATATTGTATTGTAACTTTTAACCAGTGATGCCAGGAGATTTTTTCAGAAATCCCTACGCTTATGAAAAAAATTCCTTTTTTTCCCTACACTCACTTTTGATTTTCCCTACATTTTTCCCTACACTACTTTTTTCTTTTTTGAACAGCTAAGTTCACAGAAAAAACTAAATTTCGTATCCAAACACAAAATTTATAAAATCAAACAAATATTTTACTGAAATAGGACCTATCACAAAATTCACAAAATCAAGCACTACATTTCGAAATATTTTTATTGAAAAAAAATATTTTTTTTCTTATTAAAATATTGTTACTATTAATAAAATATAATATTTGAATATCCTCCAAATATCAAACAATTTTTTTCATAAAACAATAAAAACAAATAATTGGTTTTGAGTACAAATTCAAACAATTTTATATTTAAATCAATAAAAATATTCATAAAAAATTCAATTAAAAATTAGTAAAACTTTTATAGAAAATACTGTTGTAAACAACATTTTCTATAGAAAATACTGTTATAAACAACATTTTCTATAGAAAATACTGTTGTAAACAACATTTTCTATAGAAAATACTGTTGTAAACAACATTTTCTATAGAAAATACTGTTGTAAACAACATTTTCTATAGAAAATACTGTTGTAAACAACATTTTCTATAGAAAATACTGTTGTAAGCAACATTTTCTATAGAAAATACTGTTATAAACAACATTTTCTATAGAAAATACTGTTATAAACAACATTTTCTATAGAAAATACTGTTATAAACAACATTTTCTATAGAAAATACTGTTGTAAACAACATTTTCAATAGAAAATACTGTTATAAATAATGTTTTCTATAGAAAATACTGCTGAAAATAATATTTTCTATAGAAAATACACAATATTTTGAATAATACAATGTTTTTAAAATAAAATAATTTTATAGACATTTTTAATAGAAAATATCCAGGAATGAATACGTGAGATGTCAGCAAAACTTGCGCACTTTCCATATAACGGGAATCCAATAACACTGAATATTCTTCACCTACGAGAATATAGAGAAAAATTCATTATGAACTGTATTTATTAGCATATTTCTATTATTAATTGATAATCAAGCGTACTTACCATTTATTAAGTATTATCGCAAGAAGAATAGCCGGAATAGGCACCCAATCATCTGGAAATCTGAAATTGCACCGGAACGCTTAACAGTGTTGCCAACTATTGTAATATCATACTTACCGAACGTTAAGCATGAACTCCAATATTATCGACGTCCTTCAGTTCAACAATACCCGGTCTGGACAATGCAGACCACAAAATGGACAAACATTTAAACCCATTTATATAAAAATGTTATATTTTTTTAATATTTATTTTTCCAACTGTCTGTCAAATTACATAAATTTGTTTTTGTTTCATTGTAAACAAAAAAAAATATAGTCATTTAAAAAAAATATTCGATTCTATTAAAATGTTTCTTAAAACCAAATAAAATATTTGTAAAGAAAAAAAGTTGTTTGTGTAGAAGTGTTGCCTATGGTTTAACAAATTATAAAAATGTTTCGTAATATAAAAACGTTCTTGATTTGCAGTACAATAAATAAAGAAAATCTAAGAATAAATATGCGTTTTTGATTATTTAATAAGTTGTCAGCATTGTTAAAAACAAAATTTAAAATCAATAAATATATTAATAAAACCAAATAAAAATAATACTAAAATATAAATTTTATTTCAAACAAGCGTTTGTTTGGAAATATTTCATTCATAATTTTTTCTGTGTTGTGTTCAATTAAAAAAAAGGCTTAATCGGATTTTGAAATTGGCCACATCATTGGTTTTTCCAGGACTTGCTTGCCAAAAAGAGAATCCATTATTCGGGTTTTTGTTTTTGAAAGATTTTTTGGTGCATTTGGATATTAGCACACAAGCCTTGTATCTGCATTTAAAGTCGTAATTTTTGACCGGCTCCAGCCATCCCATTAGCTTCTCGTTTCTCAACCAACTTGAGCAGTATTTCTTTAATTTGTTTCCATCATTATAAGAAGACGAATCGTAAATTTTTTCTAAAATTTTTTGTTTTAATTTATAATGACATTTATTTCTTAAAAACTTACTTATTAAAATCGATGAAACCTGCGAAGATGGAGTACGTATGTATGTAAAAAAATGCACAAAACCAAACATGTGTTTACTTCAAAAGAAAATTTATTTGTAGAATCTACTCTTGTAGCTAGTTCTTTAAGGAAATGTCAAATACCGTAAAAAGGAGAATCCAAGGCGTATTAACAAGGTGAGTGAGTGAGTTAATACGCCTTGAGATAATCACTTCATATTATACCAGATTTACGAGTTTCTAATGATATGCTTAAACAAATTTTGTTTTTTTTTAATTTTATATTTGGAAAATACATAATACATATGTAGTTTTAAATTGTCATTGCAAAAAATCCCTACAATTCGACAAAAGTAAAAAATCTCTCCCTTTTTCCCTACATGTGAAATTTTGGGAAAAAATCCCTACAAAAAGGGAAAATTCCCTACACTTGGCATCACTGCTTTTAACCGTTAATTGTGGAAAATGTGTGCATAATTTAAATAATGTTTAAAATGGAAAACAATGAGACGTCTAAGTACTTAATTTTTCTTTCCTAAATATTTGGAAACTATTTCCCTTTATATTAAAAATTACAATTTTTAAACATAACCTTAAAGTAATTTCTTTTGATTACAAAACTTTAACTTTATAGAAGCTTTTAAAAAAATGTTAACGTTTGTTAAACTTGAGATAAAAAGAAATAAATATATTGAAATGTTGTGAATTCATTTCACTTTATTTCATACTGCGCATTTTTGCGCTTTTTGAGTAATTTAATTTTTTCTAGGTTACTGTGCTATAAAAAAAATGAACTTTTTGAAATTTGGCTAAAAGAACGCCCAAAAGACACAAAGTATGATGCTATTATTAAATATATTGTGAAGAAAATTAGTGCTCCTGTTATTCCTAAGGGCTGTAAGAAATTATTGGATGAAGAAGTCCGTCATTTTGTCTACAATTACTTAAAAGTAAAATGTCAAAAATGCAGAAGAAAGGAAGATAATTTTCGAAATGAAAACACTATATGGCTTAATGGTTATATATGCTTTGAGATTAGTATCTTTGTTTACCAATGACATCCACAGTACACAAGGTATTAATACATTCGATGCAGATGATATAAGACACAGACGTAGAAATAGGATCGTTTTAAAAATTGAACATACCCTAATACATATCCTAATATGGGGACTCCAGGCCGCACCCCTGGTGAGCTCATGCGGTCAAAATTTAAACTCGTCAACACTTCTTCTTTGCGCATGTCAAATCTTTTTTTCAATACCACTGTGCGAAGTTTTATCTGATACTTCAATTAATATATATTGAATCAAATGTGTTTACAAAATGAATTACTGATTCAACTAATTTGACTGAAAACTAATATGAAATAAATTTTTTCTAATCAAAAGCAATGAATTTACTTTATTTTTCTCCTGATGGGTTAATGGTCGACAAAGGGTTAATTTTTTCTTAAATTTGTTGAAAATATAAGTATTTCTACCTATGGTCCAATTTTGGTATCAAACAGTAGAATACTTTATTAGTTATTAATTTCGCACGGAAAAAGTGATACTTTGAACTATAGTGCATTAGCTAGTTACACTAATTAGTATTTCAACGCTGTTCGTTTTTATCTCTCGCGAAATGATGCCATCAAATAATGTTCAAGGCAAGCAAGTATTAATTTTGACAAATGTTGAAATAAATTTTTATTTATTTACTCAATTACATTTAGATTTTATACTAAAAGTACTTTGTTATTGTAAGCGTATAAAAAAATATAGTATATGAAATAAATATTTGTTATATAGTTTGTAAATATCAAAATATTTATGTACACATATTTAAAATACATATTTTTATGAGCAGGTGTTATTCCATCAGAGAGTTGGAATACCGGTAAATATTTATATTTTTCTAAAATGTTTTCAAACATTTAAAAATATTAAACTTGTATATAAGTATAAAACTTTACTAGGTGAAAATGATAAATATTAAATAATGACATGGTTTTCATAGGGGGAGAGGTGGTAAATGATGAGAATGACAGAAAGAGAGCGAAAGATTTACTCCCCATTGTACTTCATAAACTCATTGTTTGTAAAAGGAGGAGCACAAGTGTTAAACTGAAGGGGCGTTATCTTTATGATTTTATGAATTATGTGTGCGCGCTTTACCATCAGACTACTTACTATCTATCTGTTCCCCCTTCCAACCACCCGTTTAATGCTTGGTCATTGCCAAAATGAGTGCAAAGAATTTATTTTTTGTTACAATTAAAGTCTAGATTGCTGGAGTTGTCGCCGCCGTCATTGTTTGTTGAGTTTCCCTCTGTGTTGGTGTAACTTCACACCTAAATAATGATTGTAGTGTTGTTTTCCTATATACATCTCTAGTATATATATTTTCCATAAGACTTGCGCAAATTGAAATCTAAGTTGTATTCCAAAAATAAATTCACAAAAAACTCATATACATACATCCATACATATCTACAAATGAATATTGCTGGAATTTAATGTCCTAAAGAGTAGTAGTGTTTTTATGATTCAAGTACAAGAATTTTTTAAAATGACAATTTTTCAAATTTATTGAAACAAAACTGACCTTGGACTAAATTTGTTTTTTTTTGTAGTTTTCAGAAATTTACAAAAATCTAAATATTTAATAACACTCTCTCTTAGTAGATAAAGTTGACAGCTAAGGGATTTTTAAAGTTCAAATATTTAATAGTTTTTCTTAATTAATTATACATATTGCATAATATGCAAAAAAGTCTATGTGTTTTTTAACAACTTTACAGGAGAGTCGAAAAACATTTTAGTTCTACAAATGTGCATAATATCCATGTGATAACTGCGGAATCAGTAGAGATATTAAGAAATATATTGTCTATTGAATAAAGGAAACTTTTTCTAAAAAATATATAGAGGCTTTTTTCCAATAATTTATATTTTTTGAAATGAAATCTTTTAAAAGAGAAATTAAATGATTTGGTCCTTCAAGTATAAACAGAAGTTTGTATGTTACGAAATTCAGAGGCAACCTTTAGTGGATACCGACACTTGAGTCTGGTTTAGCGATCCCTTTGCGTTAGCAGTAAATGAAGTACATATAATGAAAAGACAAGGAGTTGAAGTGAATCAAAGCGAATTTATACAGATTCTCTGATGAAAGAGTAGATTCGTCTAAGACTTATCCTTGATAGCTCATCTAAGCATGATAGGAATGGTATTCCGAAGATGCGTTCCCTCAGGTTTATCAGAGCCGGGCAATGGCTGAATAGGTGTGACACCGTCTCATCCTCTTCTTCATTACCATCTGTGGCCAGGGACCCATATAAGCGTTATCTTAGAATGTCTCGCTATATCATTAAGGGGTACCCGGCATTCCTCGGTTAACCTAGATGTCGTAAAGACACACGCTATTCCGTTAACGGCAGCCTTGCTATCAGTAAATATACATATATCACCAGATATTTGATAAAACCTCAGCCAGTTGGATGCACGTTTAATGGCCGTAACTTCCGCCTGAAGAGCCGTACAAAAGTTAGGTAGCCTGAAATAGGATTTAATCCCATAGTTCTTAATAAAGAAACCACCACCGACCCTATTGCCCCGCTTTGAGCCATCAGTCCGCGCTGCCATGAATCCCTATTCGGGATCTTAATATGGAAATGCCTGTCGAAAAATGATTTTGCGATGCAGTAATCGAATTACTATGTAAGTACCCATAGTAGTTCAGTATCTTAGAGTGCCCATGATCTTTGCCAGACCACGAACATCCAGCATTCAGTCTCACTGCAGAGTTGAGAGCCATTTGTATCACCATCAAATCAACTGGTAACCAGTTTAGGATAGTAAAAATGCTTTAGAGGGGGTAGTCCTTATAGCGTATCGCAATAGTCCTGAGAACTCGTTCGACAGCCTTACGGTGAGTAGCATTATCCAAGGCTTGCCACCACACCAACACTCCATAGAACAAGATGGGTTTAACAACTGCTTTGAAGATCCAATTGATACCCTTCGGCATAATACCCCAGTTTGTACCAATTGCCTTCTTACAGGAGTTGATGGCTACATAAGCCTTGTTAATCCTGTTTTGAATATTCAAATTCCAGGACAGTCTTTTATCTAGAATGATGCCAAGACACTTCGCATTATCCCTAATCTCAAGACTGATTCCATTCAGTCTAGGTGGTCTGAAGTCATCGATCTTATACCTCCTAGTGAAGAGAACCAATTCCGTTTTTTGTGGGTTCACACTAAGACCACTTGAAATACTCCACTCACTCAGTGTACTTAATCCTGATTCCATACAACTAGATATTGTATCCAGAAATTTACCAGATATAAAAACTGCGACATCGTCAGCATATGCGACTGTCTTGATCCTTCTGTTGTCCATCCTGATCAACAGGGAATTCATAGCCAAATTCCACAGAAGTGGTGATAATACATCCCCTGTGGGGTTCCACGATTGGCCACTTTTAAAACACTTACACCAACTAAAGTAGCACAAATGACTCTGTAACCGAGTATCTTTTCGACTAGTCGGCGAACACATAAATCAATTCCCAGTTCATCCATCGCAGATAGGATGGTATGGGGCCTGACATTGTTAAAAGCTCCTTCAATATCGAGAAAGGCAACAAGTGAATGTATTAGCGACTCTTCAATGGAGCCAACTAGCGAATGTAGAGCTGTTTCCACAGATCTGCCTTTGGTGTAGGCATGTTGGGATTTAGAGATGAGTTCCGACGGAATGGTCATTCTCAGATATACGTCAATCACCCTTTCTAGTGTGAGTCGCCTTACCACCTTTAGGAATGAAGACTACTCTACATCTCGTCCACCATGTAGGGATATAAGTCCATCTAATACACGCTGTGTATATGCTAATGAGCCATGGTACAACTATTTCTTCGTTCTTTTGAAGATCAGCAGGAATAATGCCATCCGGCCCAGGAGATTTAAACGGGTCGAAGCTTTTGATTGCTCATTGGATTCTATCCCTGTTTATCGGAACAGAGTTATCACCCGAAACAACAGAATCGGCAGCCCCATTCACAGTCTCATCATCGACTGGGAGGCAACCTGGAAAATGAGTATCTAATAGGACCTCAAGTGTTTCTTTACTATTCAGAGTCCATCTACCACATGGTTTCTGGATATAGCTTGGTACAACCGGTGAAGTTGATAGAATTTTACGTAATCGGTTAGTCTCAGAGGATCCTTCCACGCAGCTACAGAAGTCCCTCCAGGATTTCCTTTTCGCATTCCTCGTAATGTTCTTAAAGTGATTCACTGAGGACTTATATTCCGGCCAGTTACCCAGCCTCTTTGCCTCGTTGAACAATTTACGACACGTCCTTCTTGCGTGTGCAATCTCAGGATTCCACCAGGGAGGCTTATTCCTACCCCTGCAGATATTCGGCTTACAGGCCAAATTAGTAGCTGATTGGAACGCTTCTGTAAGTGACTCAACTGCTACCTCAATATCGTCCCTATTTTCAATAGTGGGCGGGTTTGGTAGAGACCGAGAGAGTACATCACTCTGCAACTCCCAATTGGTTCTCCTATTTAGAATGGTGTTATCACTCCTATAAGTTACACTAATATTGAAATCAATATATAGATGATCAGAAAAAGAGCAGTCGCCGGAGACAGCGCAATTATTAATCATACTGTGGTGCTCAGCACTCACAAGTGTTAAGTCTAGTACCTCACTTCTGTTTGAAACAATGAAGGTAGGTTCTGAACCTCTATTAACTACTTCCAAACTACTATTAAGTATGAAACTGAAAAGACTCTCACCTCTTGTGTTGGTGTCGCTGCTACCCCATACAATGTGGTGCGAATTAGCGTCAGCACAAATAACCAAAGGTATCCTGGACTCATTAGCCTTTTTCACAGCACTACGGACAGCAACGTTTGGTGGATGCTCCCCGTGGTCATGCGCCATATAGCTGGATATCAACCATAACAAACAGCCTTCATTAGTTTCCCATGAAAGAGCTACTGTATCTTCATTGCTGTAATCAGACAGAATGAAGATTTTCAAAGAGCTTTTAGCCAGTATACAGGATCTAATTTTACCTGCGCCTTTAGCGAAGTAGAGCTTATAGCCCTTCAGACATAGTCCACAGATGCGATCCTGATGGATCCAAGGTTCCTGGACCATGACTAGCTCCTCCCCGTTCTGAGCAATTCGGAGGAGCAGTGCAGCTGATGCTGCTTTAGAGTGGTGAAGGTTTATCTGTGTCACCCTCACTCCATTGCTCCATTTTTACAATAGTGACGTCGGCGTCCTCCTGGTCAGAATTCAGGAGGGCGTAATCGTCCACCACCTCATCCATCCGTTCAAAGAATGTACCAACTAGTTCGGAGACTGAGTTGGTATCTTCAGTGTCGGTTGGATCAGTGGCGTCATTGCAATCCATGCCCTCTTCCGAGAGCATGGGCTTGACATCACCTGAGGAGGTATCGCCTTTGTTGTCGCTACGGTAGACACGCAGGATGATCGTACCAAATCCATAGTACACCTTCCCTTGGCCTTCCTTAGCGGCCCCAAAGAGTCCTTATTCAGGACAACGATCGCCTTTCTTGAAGACCCCTCAGCGTCCGTAACCTTAACAACTTTCCAGTCTTGAGTTGGAAGCTGTAACATATCTGTGGGCATTATTAACATTGAATAAAAGCTTTCAGTTGATCATTGATCGTGAGTATGGCAACGCTGAATGTTTGCTGCGCCTCGTATATTCGAATTCGAAATATACGAGTTTTGACAGTTAAAGAACATTTAATTTTATGTAACAACGTTTGGATGTCAGTAGTCGATATGATAATAAAATTATCAAATATTTGCATTACAAATATAAACAATTATATCAAATACCTCTTATAGTTTTCACGTACTGCGATTTAAATTTTGAGAAAATTTCGGGAAAAACTCTTTTTCTGCCATATTTCTTTATTATTATGGATTTTAAATAAAACCTATTCAGAAAAATATATGTAGTACCGATAAATCTAAACGTTACGTTAACTATTAAATAGTAGGGTGATCGGTCTGGTTTTGAATAACCGGTTAAAACCGTTTATTTTGGTTAAGTTGGTTTCGGTTTTTTTTGAAAAGCTCACATTTCGAACATCGAAGAACCGGATTTTATCCTCGAATAGCTGGTTTTTTCTAAAAGTGTTTTTTTATGAGTTTTAGTGCATTAAAAACTTTAACATTAAAAAATTCCATATACTCCAAAGCATTTAATCTACATATGTTTTATTCCTAAGAGATTATTTTAGCATTCACAAGGGGTTACAATTTAAAGACATTAACGATCTTCGGGTCAAATTTGACCCAAATAGAAAATATATTATGTTTTTTGTCAATTTTTTTTTTTTTTAACCTAACGTAGTTTTTGACATTTGAAATTAAATAAAAGTCATAAAATATCAAAAATATCAACCAATCACTTTTTGAAAAAAATCAAAATGGGTCAAAGACCTTATGAAGGAAAAGAAAATAGCTTTGGTATCTAACCGTGGAATATCAGTTTTCATACAAGTATAATGTTCAGCAGGTATGATGAAAAGAGACAGATATATGTATATAATTGTGAGTAACAAAAATTCAAGATTTTTGCTCCAGGTCAAATATGACCCAAAGACCTTAAGTGTTTTCTAATAATCTAACGTAGTTGTTGTTGACATTTGAAATAAAAATTAAACTCATAAAATATTGTTACGTTTTAACCTTTTCAAATCGTTGGTTTATTTCCTTTAAATAAACCGGATACTTTTGATTGCAAATAAAAGCCGTTTAGTAGTTTAAAAATTGTAACAACTCTTTATTTATTTAAAATGTACAACAACCACAGAATTAAATGTCACTCAATATTTTGTATACACGTTTATAAATTCTCAGAAATACAGACACACTTTATAATGTACACGAATTCACTTGAAAACAAGTAAGAAAGTATGGTCGGTCAAGCCCGACCATATAATACCCTACACCAAGTAAATTAGTAAAAATATTTTTCTTTTAAAATTTCAATAATTTATATTTTTGAGTGATTTTCGGAAGTGGGCCTTATATGGGGGCTATGACCAATTATTGACCGATCACCATGAAATTAGGTCGTGTGATTTATGTCTATATTAAAGTTAACTATGTTGAATTTTGTGTGTATACCAACATTTTTAAGCGATTTATGCACGTTAAAGTGATTTTCGGAAGCGGGTCTATATGGGAGCTATGACTAATTATGAACCGATCGTAACAAAATTTGGTGACATGAATTTTGTATATATAAAACTTATTTGGAGTGAAATTTGTGTAGATACATAGATAAATTAAACATTTATGACCGATAAAGTCCAATTTCGAGGGGACATTTGTATGGGGGCTAGGTGAAATAATGTACCGATTTCAGCCAGTTTCAATAGGTTTGGTCCTTGGGCCGAAAAAGTAATATGTACCAAATTTGATCGAAATATCTTCAAAATTGCGACCTGTACTCTGCGCACAAGGTTTACATGGACAGCCAACCAGACGGACGGACGGACATCGTTTAATCGACTTAGAAAGTGATTCTAAGTCGATCGGTATACTTTAAGTTAGGGTGTTAGACTAATATTTTTGGGCGTTACAAACATCTGCACAAACGCATAATACCCTCCCCACTATGGTGGTGTAGGGTATAAATACAATACACTTTAAGGCACTCAGTTGATGTTTATTCGAAAAGCGTCTCTGATAAACTCACTCACGACTACAACCTCTGCCACTATTTATAAGACTGCCATCTGCTCTCTAGATTGCTCTTTAACTGTCTAGAGCTTTCTAATACATACGCCATCTGTGGTGTACTTTCTACAATGTTCTTTAACTGAATATTCGAATTCGAATATACGGTCGTAGCAAACAGCGTTGCCATACTTATGATAAATGGTCAACTGAAAGCTTTTATTCAATGTTAATAATGCCCACAGATATGTTACAGTTTTTATTATTATTATTTTTAAATCAGCCGTTAAAATCGTTATATTTGAATTCAAGTACAATTTCGTAACAACTTTTACAAAAAATTAAATTTTAATTTCAAAATGGTTAAAATTTGACCCGAAGACCTTGTGAAGGTTAAAAAGTTAATCAAAATTAGAAATAAAGGCTTATTTTTTTGTTATTAGAATACATACAGTGCTGTGCAATATAATAGGCTATTGTATATCAAATATTTTCTCTTCGATTCAACACTCTTAAAAAAACATTCTCTTAGGAATTTTTGGTACCGTTATTTTTGAAATTGTCAATACTAAAAATAATGGGTATTTTTAAGAAGTTTTTTTCTTTCCTTTATGCGCTTTCGTAAACATTTTAAGAAAAGTTAAAATATAATTTGTGCAAAATAATAGACTTATTTTAAAGGATTATAGTTTTTGTTTTAATTTACCTTATAATTTGGGTAAATTTTCTGAAAATAATTAAATGTAAGGTAAATGAAATATTATTGTTGAAAAAATGTTATAAAATAATATTATTTTTACGAAAAGATGGGTCGTAATGTACATTGCACTCCTGAAGAAAGGCGAATAGTGAAAAAATTACGTGACCAAGGAAAAACACTTGATTTTATTGAGGAATTGCTTGGAAGGTCTCATCATTTCGTCAGAAACGCGATCAAGTGGAATTCATCAAAAGAAACACGTGGTAGACCTCGCAAAACAACCGCTACCACGGATTCACGGATAGCTATTCTGGTGAAGAAGGAGCCATTTCTATCTTCAAAAGCCGTTTCTGAAGAAATAGGTAACATAATTAGTGCTTCAACAGTCCGAAGAAGACTTTTAGAGAAAGGTTTGCCAAGTAGAATCGCCAGGAAGGTACAATTTTTAAGCTCAAAAAACAAAGCAGCTCGAAAAAAATTTGCCACTAAATTTAAAAATAGTGTAGTTGATGATTTTAAGAACATTTTATGGAGCGACGAGACAAAAATTAACTTGTTCGGATCAGATAGTCGCAGAAATGTTAGAAGACCAAATGGAAAGGAACTAGATGATCGTTATACAAAAAAGACTGTAAAACACGGCGGAGGAAGTATAATGGTGTGGGATGCATTTTCTTGGCATGGTGTTGGCCCTCTTTATCAGATAACAGAAATAATGAACAAAGAAATGTACCGTGATATTTTGAAGGATATTATGCTACCCTATGCGGAGAACAATATGCCACCAGAATGGACTTTCCAACAGGACAATGATCCTAAGCACTCCTCAAAATTAGTTAAATCTTGGCTGAGTGCTAATAATGTATCTGATTTAGAATGGCCTTCACAGTCACTGGATCTCAATCCTATTGAGAACCTTTGGGTTGAACTGAAGAGAGGCCTAGATGGGAAGACATTTCGGAATAAAAATCAACTTTGGGAAGAGGTTAAAAAGAAATGGGAGGCAATTTCCATAGAAAATTTTCAAAAATTGATAGAATCAATGCCCAGAAGAGTTCAGTGCGTTTTAAACAACAATGGCGGTCATTCAGGTTATTGAATTAACTTGGCATATTATTATAATATTCAATATTAGTAGAAAATTTAATTTGTTTTAGTCTATAATAAAAAAAAAATATTTGTTTAAGAAATTTTGAATAAGTCTATTTTTTTGAATCATAGGAAAATGATTTTTTTTAATTTTTTTTTTTTAAATAAAGTCATAAAAAACAAAAACATTTGCTCTTGGTGTATCTTTTAGTACAGTTCTTAAATAAATAAAAAATTAATTTAAATATCATTCGTAATGGAAAATATTTACCAAATAAGAATAAGTCTATTATTTTGCACAGCACTGTATATATGTATGTACATGTTTATTCTTTATCATAATTACATAAATGATTTCTTTTGTTATGTTTTTTCATGAATTATTTTTGTTTTAATAACTATTATTTTAACAAATAAAACTTTTTTTCTTCTATTTCTAAGCGTTTAAATATTTAAATATTTTTTTATTACCGGTTAACTGGTTGTTATTAAAAACCCGAAACCGGTTTATATTAAATTGCAAGAAAGAAGAAACCGAAAACCGGTTTCTAAAAAAATCTCGTAGAATCGATCACCCTATTAAATAGTGAATGTCAAAGGTAATTTTTTGGAATAGATATAGATGTTACCTTCTGAAACCAACATAGATAAAAGCTAGGCAGAGCAAGAATTTCTAGATTCCATTGCATTTTTTCGTATCCGCGGTAGGATATCATCTGGTCTTGATGATTTATATGGAGACAAACTATGAATCCTCCATGTAATTCTGTCCTGGAAGAGTATTTCTGTGGAGTATTTCACCATCAGCCACCTCCTTACACCCTAGGAAATGGTTATTGAAAAGAATATCCAGAGATGTTGATTAAAATTATGATCAAGAATCATACAACCTTTTAATATAGATCAGAATGGACATAGAGCGGAAACTCTCCTATCAAAGACCTAACTCAGTTGTCAGAAATGAATGTATTAGTTTGAGTTTTTTTCTAGTTTCCGCTCTATGTATCTCTATGCCTCTGGCCAGATCATTAAAGAGTTCTTAGTATTCTTAATGCACGCACATGATTGTGGTAACCATAATATGGTTAATTTACGATTCACATGATTTTATCAACCATATATGTATATGGTTACAGTAAACAAATACATATATGTTTGTGGCAACCATATTTATGATGAATAATTTTATCATAATATGTTGTTCTCAGATTATGATAAGCCTTAAGCCGAGAGCAACATAATATGATAAGTCTTTCATCATATGAATGGTTGTCACAAACATATATTTGTTTACTGTAACCATATATATGGTTGATACAATCATGTGAATCGTAAATTAACCATATTATGGTTGCCACAATCATGTAAATGGTTACTGTGACTATAATAAGTTAAAAAACTTGTAACAATCTTGAAATGGTTACAGTAACCATGCCCAACCATATTTTTTCTCTGCGTGTGGAGAGAGAGTAACCGTTTGTTTCGACTCTTCTTTAAAGTTAAAATATTAATTTGTATTAGATTTATTTTTTTAATATTGAATTGGTACAGAATATATTCTATAATAACTCAAATAAACATCAAACAATTTCAATTCCATTGAAATAAAAAAATATTAATTTCAGTTCATAATTAAAAAAATACCTCCATACTCAATTTGTATTAAGTTTAAATCTATTAAAAAATGACAGTTAAATAAAAATGTCCCTTAAAAACTTAATGAAAAAAAAACTTCAAAGAAAGTATTAAAAATTCTCATTTAGATTAAAAAAAAATAAATAAATTATTAAACATAGCAACTTGTACTCCAAAGATGCTGTTAAACCATAGAAATATTATCAGTTCAATTCAAAAGAAATTTAATTTTTTTTAAATCCTTAGAGTACTTTCTTTTTAGAGTGAGCAAGACTTTTTTAACATTTTACTAAAATGACTTGTCAATTTTCTTTTAACATTTTCTTTTTTTCTGACATGCTTGAACATGAACATAAACTTTATGCCATGAAAATTATATTACAACATTGTAACAATATTCCTTTTACTGTTTTTTTTCTTTTTAACTCGTATCAATAAACGTCCTTTATTATTACAATATTTTTGTACAAATTTTTTTCTTCTTCTAAGAGTATTTTTTATAATGCAGTGAAATATTAAAGGGAAAAAGCTTGAGAGAGTTTTAGAGCAAGAGGGAGAGTTGAGGATAAAAAGGATAGTATTTATGGCTGGTATGAAAGGAAGGATACTTGTACATATGTTTGCTAGATATTTATCTAAATCTATTAATATTCATATTCCACGCACAAAAGACACGTTTCTTTGTAACAAATTTCTTACAAGCTCCTTCTTTTGTTGTTGTTGTTTTTGTTCACTCATAGAGTCCTTTGAGGAAAAAATAAAAATAAAGAAAATCCTGTGTAACGATACACTGCCTATAAAATGATTACATGTGTATGAGTTTCGTTGGCATGAACAAACCAAAATGTTAAATCAAGTGTTAAAGACAAATGCCCTCATATTTGTATTTTTTTTGTATTCAAACTTTATAAATGTCTTCTTCATAATAAACCCATAATCTTAGACAATCTTTTAAACTAACTACCGCTATATTGTACGACATTAAGTGGTTAGATTCGTAAATGTCTACAGTTGAAAATGGGTTCATAATAATAACTTGATATCTTAAATTGTTTCTAATTTATACAATATCCATTTGTGTTATCTGGGTTGGCCGAAGCCCCCAGATGCTATCAATATATCAAATACAAAAGCCCACGAAGATTTCCGAAATCTCCAGATAACTTCCGAATAAATATAGTTAGAGAATTTTGTTATTTATCGGGCTATAAATGGCTTAGATAAAGCAAAACCCCACGAATATCCAAATGTGTCTAAACAAGTAAATTTTGGAAGCTGCCAGATATCTCATTGAACTAAAAACACTATTATCTATCAGAAATACTTTCTGAGTTGTCTGTCCTGAAAGAATAATTTGAATCAGCTTACCCCCATTAACACGTTATGTGTTAACTAATAGCTAAACTGACAGTTTTCATACAAAAATAATTTTAACCGACAGTATAACTATTATTAACCACCTAACAAGACTTCATGTTAATGGCGGTTATTAGAAATATTAATTAAATAAATAAGAAATGATTAAATAAATAAAAAATAAATGAAATACTTGACTTTTGATTAATTTTTTTTTTTGCCAAATATCAGTGTCAACTGCGGTTCCTAATTTCACGGACTTTTGAAATTCCCAGGAGGAAATTAAAAAAGCTCTTCATTCCCGGGAATTTTTTAATACTAAATTAAACAAAAACCAATAAAAATTTTTAGTTTTATTCGGTATAAATCAATAAATTCTATTGTTTTATTAAAAAACTTACGAACTCTATGCAGTGGGTCAGAATAGAATTTCTAAACGGCTGGTCCGATTGGAATAAAATTTGACGTGGACGTAGCCAAGGAGAATTGTTATTAAAATGGGACCTACAAATTTTCCAGGGTCGGCGCTATGGGGGCTCAAAGTAGGGTGCCTTTAGCATGTAAAATTTTTAAACACGTGGTATTTTTTGTTTCCCATCCGATTTCAAAGATTTTTATATTTTTGTTCGGCTGGGCCTTCAAAAAAGATGCTTGCGTGTGCTATTTATCTCTTATAATTTCCAAGCTGTAGGCATTTCCGGTCCGCTTTTTTAAAAATATAGGGCGTACTATTGGACCGAATGTAGTCAATTCTGTTTGTTAGTTAGGCAGCTAAATTATAAATAATATACAAAGGATTTCAGAGCAATATCAATTATGAATCCAAAAATTAACGATTTTCAATTTAAAAATTCAAACAATAGCTGTTTTTTGGGTGAAAATGTGACTTAACTCTTTTTTTATTAAAAAAAACTTTCTTTAAGAACATACTCAAATTTTATGTTTTTCTGTAAGGAGAACATTTTGGTATAAAAAATGTGTAATATTTTTCGAATATTTCGGTCTTACGCCCTTCGGAAATTGACCTATTTTTTATCAAAATTTCAACATTGGGCCACATGTTCTAAAATCCCAAAGCTGGAATCAGAAAACGGAAATCAGCTTTGGAAACCTTGATATATTCCCTATTTATTCCCAAAGCATTTTCCCAGCCCCGAAGAAAATGTGGATCCTATGGGCAAAATTGTAAAAAATCCCATTTTTGGGATTTTCGCTCCAATTTTTAGGAATTGCGGGATTCCATTTGACCTTTTGACAAATTTTTTGAAAATTTCATTTAGTTTTGTTAATAAATAAAGATTTTATAACATTTTACATATTTATTAAGTTCCTAAAACTAAAATTTGTATCAATATTTTAATAGGATTGCAAATATTAGGACCAATTTGATCCATATTTATTCCGAACTAATTTTTTTGTTTAGATAAGTTAATTTTTGGTCTTACAAACATCTTTGGTCAAGTCAACATCTCAATTAGATTCAAAAATATGCCACTTTTAAAATATTTCGCAAATCAGATTATTATTTACTCTAAATAGAATATCCTTGGAAGTTGGAATATAAAAAATAATCCCAGGAATTCCCGGGAAAATGGGGTTTTTGGGGAAACTTTAAATATGGGTGTAGTATGACTTAAAAATGTAGGATTGTTCTTAAATTTTTTAGATATTATCTTGAAACATTTGTACAACATAAATTTTTTCAAAGTATTGGCCATCTTTCTGGCAATATATGGATTCCGAGCCAGAAGAACTGCTCTGTTTTAATTGCAAAGAACGAATCAAGCCATTATCGTATACTCTGTTCTGAAGTGAAGCGTATCCCAGAGAGAGCTTTCTGCAACGATCGAAATAAATTGTAGTTGGACGGGGCAAGGTCTGGACTAGGGATGCCAAACGGGACTGGGTTTTACAAATCCCGGGATTCGGGATTTTAGAAATGTAAATCCCGGGATCCCGGGATTTTTCGGGATCCCGGGTTTTTCGGGATTTCGGGATTTTTCGGGACTTCGGGATTTTAGTTAAACGTCAAAAACATCAAATTCAACAATAAAAACTATTATTTCATTAATATATTTAAGTAAAAACATAACAAATCAAAAACTAATGCGTTAAATTAAAATAAAATGGTCCATGATTTCCCCTAGCTCCATACAATTGTCCCCCGGAGTACTGTTTGAGCAGTCATAAATATCTTGATTATGCGGCAATCCTTATAAAATTTTGCACAAAATAAGTTGTAAGTACTCTGAAAATATACTGTAAAGTACTGCGGAAATCGGGCTACATTTGCCCCTAGAAAATAACTTGAACATAAATTTCGTAAAAGTGTAAATTGTGTAAAAGCCTGTTAATGCAAGGGAGACGTGCTGCTCTCCGATTCAAATGAAAAAATCTGGCTGCGTTTGGATTTGAAGCCAGATTAGTATTATAAAAAATATGCTGAAATTTAGCTTTCTAAGTATTTTGGGTGCTTCAATAATCTTCCTAAAATATCAAAAATCTCATAATATATCGGGATTTGTTAATCCCGAAAAATTCCGGGATTCTTTTTCACAAATCCCGGGATTCGGGATTGGCATCCCTAGTCTGGACTATAAAGCGGATGAGGCAAAACTTCTCAACCACTTCATTCTAAATGCTTTTTAACAGGTTATCTTAATGCCATAGATACTTGACTGTGGTGTCGATTCGGCTGGTTGGCCGGGCTTCACAAACGATCTCTTACGCTTCGGGTTATCGTAATGGATACATTTTTCATTGCAAGTAATGGTTTTGTGCAAAAATGATTTTCTTTTATAGAGGTCTCCCTTCATTTGGATGAATCCTACTGCTCGCAAACGTTTTGAAATTGTTGATTGAGTTACTCCCAATAATTTTGCAAGCTCATATTCATGGAGTAATACCTCCAATTCTTGGTCTTCAAACTTTTTTGGCTGGCCTGGGTGATATTTGTTTTCGGTGTCACTTCTGAACCGAACAAACCATTTCTCACACCTTGAAATCGATGAAACACATTCACCATAAGCATTGGTGAGCAAACGGTGTGCTTCAGTCACCCTTTTTTCAAATTAAAAAAGTAAAGCTTTTCTGACACAAAATTTGACATTTTCGAAGCAAAAAAAAATTTGTTGTTTACACTATAATGTTCAATAGCTAAGGATCGAAAATTGTAAGTGCTTGTGAATGCCAACGTTCCTATTGCTCTTCCCATTAAAATTTATTAACTTCCCAATTAACCCTCGTAAAATAATTGTATCCATATTTTGTTTAAGTATTTAACCCCTTTATTTATAACTCGTAAATATAGAAAATTTATTCATCCTGTTTAAATTCCAAAAAAGAATATGTTTTCCCTATGTTTTGGTTTTTATTGTGACTTTATTATGTACTTATATTCTAATAGACTTCTTAGCATTTATTTCGTTAAATTTATAGACTCCTTAAAACCGTTAAAGATTTTATTATTCGCTGTAGTTGTAAAGAAATTATGAGCCAAAATATGACAATAAATTCGAAAAAGGCAATTTAAATAGAAATTAATAGAAAATATTTTTGGAAATTCTCGTAAATAGATGGAAATCTTTTCAACGACTCTATTTCTAATAGTAATACGTACGTTCTTGGGGAATTGTATTTAACGGGGGTTTGTAGTTGATTAAAAATCGTTTTTATACGCTAGAAAGTTAATAAAATAAATTGGTGTGTGAAAAGCGTGAAATCAATATGACAAATTGTTCAATAATTGGCTGGGGGAAGTGAGTTTAAGGATAATGTGTATTTGGAAATTCATGTTTAGATTCCCATATTTCATAATACAACTTAAAATATCTAGAAAATAAGAATTTACGCATAGTTGCTACATAGTCAGGTTTATATTTTTATATTATCCAATTGATTTTCACTGCTTTACAAAAAGAAACCCAGTAAAAACTTGGTGATTACTTGCAATTACTAAATAACATACTGTTACGAAATTGTACTTGAATTCAAATATAACGATTTTAAGGGCTGATTTAAAAGTAGCATAATGCTTTCCAATAACAGTGCTGTAATAGCAAACTGTAACATATCTGTGGGCATTATTAAATAAAAGCTTTCAGTTGACCATTGATCGTAAGTTGGCAACGCTGTATTCAAATTCGAATATTCAGTTAAAGAACATTGTAGAATATTTGAATAAACTTCAACTGAGTGCCTTAAAGTGTGCTGTATTTTTCAAGTTCTGAGAATTTATAAACGTGTATAAAAAAACATTGAGTGACTATTTAATTCTGTTGTTGTACATTTTAAATAAATAAAGAGTTGTTACAATTTTCAAACTACTAAACGGCTTTTATTTGCAATCAAAAGTATCCGGTTTATTTAAAGGAAATAAACAAACGTTTTAAAAAGGTTAAAACGTAACAATACTTTTGCTTATTACATACCATTTGCATTACTTAGAGGTAGTCTAATAATGACTTATTTATTACCCAATATGTATTTATCATAGAGCCATTATACTAGTTAATAGTGCACTACTTTGAACCATAATTCCACATTTTAGTATTATATAAGACGTTTTATGTCTTAGAATTAAAATTACTAAAAGGACATTAAATTCCTTTTTCGTCAGTGCCCCACATTCATAACAGAACAGCAGGGGTAATATATGAATGGAAAATTGATTCAAGATGAATTTATAGGAACCTAATTCGAATCGAATGTGACTTAAATTATTAGGGTGACAAAATAAGACCGATCCTTCCTATTTTCTTCAATTATTTTTCGAATGTGTTCCGATAACGGGTTCAGTAAATTCAGTACTAAAATTTTTGGATCGACATGGCTGTAAAGTTGACACTGTCAATGATAATGTTCATGCCACTATATGGGACATTCTACAAGGCTTTCCAGTCCATCTGTCGAAATGGACATTGGAATGCAAATTTAACAGCGACTTTACTTCAGCAATAACGCATTGTGAAGAGTTTAGAGCTGGCTTCAAAGGCCATTCATAGGATCAACACTCCAAATAATCCTCTAATGCTACTGTTATCCGGGCTTCACATACGATCACTTACTCTTCGGCTTATCGTAATGGATGCATTTATTATCGCAAGTAATAATTCAAGGTCTCTCGGCTTCAATTAGTGTGGTACCCAATTTCCCTTCTTTTGGATGAATTCTGCTGCTCGCAAACGTTTTGAATTTGCAGATTTAGTAGCTCCCAATGATTTTGTAAGATCTTATTGAGTTTTACATCAATCTTCATGGTGTAATGCCTCCAAATTTTGGTCTTCAAAGTTGTTTGGCTGGCCTGGGAGATCTTTGTCTAAATGTCGTGTCAAAATCACCACTTCTGAACCGAACCAAACAATTGCTTCCCATCGGAAAGCGATATATAAGGGAATGTCAGAACAAATGTTCAAGTCCTTCTGGACACTACCTTACGAGTTCCACTAGATGTGTCATGCGTGGATATACCACTTTGCTGTAGGATTGAAAAGTTGGCAAATATGAGATGGGTCACTGTTTATTACCTTATTGCTTTGACTAGGAGTTATAGTCTCATATCTGGACAGAGTCTCGTTGCGGATATGATAACTAGGTGGAGATCGTTGAACACATATTATGCGACCATCCCAATTCAGCTAGGAAACAAATGATCTTCATGGGATCATCTATATTCAATGACCTTTCTATTTTAGTCGACATCTATATAACTGTTTCTCGTGGTACCCCAATAGATTAATAAATCTTAGAGCAAGTTATGATATGAGCATATGATGAGTCAATCTAGGATAAAAGGATTTTGGGTTGGAGAAATCTACTATTTTTAACGTTCAATTTAATGTTAACGTCATTAGTTTATACTAATCATGTCCATATATAAATTTTCCTCAAACTAAAACACATTGCAATACACAGTGGGGCAGAATCACAATTTTGTGCAAATAAATATGGCATTTCTAAACGGCTGGTCCGATCGGGATAAAAGGTACCCATAGCGTCGCCCCTGGATCAGTTGTAGAGCCCATTTTAATAATTTAAACTCGAATACTCCTTGTCTACACTCACGTCAAATTTTATCCCGATCGGTCCAGACGTTTCGAAATATCAGATTTATTTTCAAAAAATTTTGATTCTGCTCCACTGTGCAATATAATTAATGATATTGACTTCGTCATCTCGAAAAGTTTATTTTAGATACAAAATAATGTTATTTTTTCAAGTGCGTAGTTCTTAATACCGAAAAGTACTTCTGTAATACAAGTAGCTCATTAGGCTAATGAGAGTTTACGGGGTGTGAAGCATTCACACTTCCTTTAATTTCTAAATAATCTATTGAGATTCAATATTGTTGAACAAATGTTTTAATGATAATGAATTTTTGCAAGAAACTGAAGACTGTTTTTTTTGGGAATACTTGCCATATGTAGGTTTATTAATCATTCAACAAAAGCTTTATGTAAGCAAGTAAATCTATCATACTCTTGGCCATTTACATGTATGTTTAAAATTACTAAACTTTCTTAAAATGACTAAGGAATTTCATAAACTTCATGCCTGTAGTTACTCTTTGGAAATCTTTTTAAAAGTTATTTAAAATATTTAAAAACTGACTTTGTTTAGTTTATGTATTTACATACATATTTTTATCAAAAAATCCTTTTGTTTTATTTTTCGCTCATCCTTTTTAGACTCCCTTTTATAAATTGACTTTAGATTTTTGCATGTGTGTTTCTTTGTAAATGTTGTATAAGATTTGTTGGCCAAGATAATTTAAATTCTATATATGGTTGTTGAACATCCCTCATAAAACTTCCTTCTTTGTTCCTAGCACATGTCCGTATGAGGACTTACAAACGTAACGTAAGTATGTTTAGCTGTATGTAAATACTTTTAGTATTTAGATACTGGTAACACCCTTTTAATATTTGTTAACACGTACGTGATATCCATCCATGGCTATCGTTATCCATATTTGTTACCAGATATTATTTTATATTCTTTTATTTTTTTGTCTTTTTTCACTTGTGTGAACATCTAATAGAACTTGCCTTGTTGACCTTTGGTTACGAATATTGTTATTCATAAAAAATGGTCAGTAAAGGAGCAGAGACGTCTGTTAAAATTTTAAACAGGAATTGGTTGGCCATCAAAATGAAAATGTGTATTTAGTCATCAGTTAAATCTAGAAGGCCATATATATAGAGAGGCTCACATGACTTTTAATAAAAGAAAAAGAGACTAAATGTTGCTTTTGTAGGGTATATGTGTATACCAGAGTCAAATCCATTGCTCCTATACTTATTGGTCCACTGTATCATCACTGTATGTAGCTCCAGTTAAGTTTCCAACGTACAACTGAGTTGTGTTCATTTTAAAGCTTAGAATACTCTCCAATAGCTCACAGTTGACACAGTTCGTCGATCCCATGAATATCATTCGTTTTCTGGGAAACGGGGGGCAGTGGAATACGAATTATTAAATGTTCTCCTCCTAGTTCTCAGCTCCCCAGTTGCGATAAATATTATTGTATTCAACACATGTTGTTGTTGTAATAGCTCTGCTGTTCCCTGGGGAAAAACTTCCGGTTGATACAGCTGTCGTTGAGTTGACAATCTTTGACCGAGTAAGACTCGGCTCGGTCCGGAACAAAGATACAATTGTCATGGAAATGTCAAGACCTAGTCGCTGTACATGCTGCTAAATGCGTCCAGTCGCATAGTCAAAAACTATAACGATCTAGAATGCCATATATTCCGATGAACCTTACTATTCTGAAACCATTTTATTTCATATTTACCAACTCCTCATAATGATATTTATAAGAAATTTATGCTTCTTTAAGTGATTTTCGAAAGTGAACTTTATATGGAGGCTATGGTCAAATATGGCCCGATCCACAAAAAATTTGGTGTTATGATTTTTTTAAGCTCGAAACTTATTTTTTCTGAATTTTGTGTGGATACTGCAATTTTGTAGGCATTTACAGACCATAAAACCATATTTCAGGAAGAAATTTGTATGGGGGCTAGGAGAAATCATGGATCGATTCATATAATTTTTACCAGAGTTAGTCCTTTTAACATAAAAATAACGTGTGTAAAATTTGATGGTATTATCTGCAATATATTTGCACAAATAACAAAAACTATTTTAAAATTATCATGTTTTTTTAGGTTGTCTCACATTTTGGTTCATAACTCGGGTTAAACTGAACCGATTTTGCTGATTTTCAATACCAAACTGCTTAGGAGAACAATAAACATTTTTCTTGCAAGTTTGTATGTCTATTTTAGACGTGTTTTACACAGACAGACGGACAGACAGACAGACGGACATAGCTCAATCGATTTAGAATTTCATAAGGATCAATAATATATATACTTTGTTGGGTCTCAGATGAATATTTCTCAATGTTACACACGGAATGACAAACTTATATATCCCTCATTCACCACTTATGGTGGTGGAGGGTATAAAAACATTGAGTGACTATTTAATTCTGTTGTTGTTGTACATTTTAAATAAATAAAGAGTTGTTACAATTTTCAAACTACTAAACGGTTTTTATTAGCAATCAAAAGTATCCGGTTTATTTAAAGGAAATAAACCAACGCTTTGAAAAGGTTAAAACGTAACAATATTTTTTAGATTGATCAGTTTTAGGCCTAAGAGTTCAATCTTGAAACAACTGTCATATTTGACAAATCTAATTAAATGTTCACATACATTCAATTTAGTTAAATTAGGATGTATCTTTGCTGTGATTTGATTTGATATCTTTCAAACAATATTCTAAATTGATCACAAGATCAATCGATATTCCAAAATTTGAACCTATTGGACTAGTTGTTTTGAAGTTTTATGTATATCATTAAAAATGTACGCCTCTGTCTTTTCCTGTAGTCTCCTGCTTCATTTGTTCAGACTCGTATGTGTGGAAAAACATAAAAAATCCGTAACATAAATTGTATAAATGAGCAAACATAACCACACTTATGCTGCTAATAATATTTGAACTAAATCAAACATAATGATAACACAAGTAAGAGCAAATACCAGGCTGCAGTAGCAGCAACAGCAATGATGATGGTCAGTCAGTCAGACAGACAGTCAATGAACACGCTTGTCATTTATACAATCAAAAATTTCTCCACCCCCTTGTATAAATCATCACATGACAATATAAAAGTGTGTCTTATATGTTTTTTTTTTGAAAAACATAAAAAATTTCATGCTCACATTTGACCCCTTTTTTAATAGACATCATCCCAATGGTAGCAGATTTTTCTGTAATAAATTTTTATCTCGCAACACTTTCTGTAAAGGGCAATTTGTTTAACAATGTGTAATGTTTGGCCATTCATAATATTTAATTTAATATTTTTCTTCCTTTTTATTTTGGTCATCTTTTGTGGTTGACCATAGAATCTTGCTACCATAATTTAGAGTTATTACGTCTCGTATCTTCTCTTTATACATGGGGTGGATTTTTTATAAATGAATGTAGTTAGTGGAGAGATGATATTCTTTGCTACAAGCTTATCTCTGCTTAAACAGTGTATGTGGTCAGTAAAATGCATTAATGTTTGAATAAAACTCTTTGATAGAAATCTTTATTAAATGTTGTTAGAAACTACATACATACATATATAAAATTTGGTAAACATATATATAAAAAGATGTGTAACATTTTATGCATTTTCGCAAAACTAAATTTGTTTTTCTATGAAAAATAGAAACATAAAACTGTAAAAATAGCGTTAGGCACAATTCGTCTCTAATAACGACAACTATTAGCAGTATAGCTTTTATATATAAGTAACTTAAGCTGATAATGACGAATTGGTCTGTGCTAGATCACCGCAATTTTCATGATGCACGATCATTTGGGGACTCTAACCCATATTAATGTAACATTTCGTAAGTTTTTCTTAAACCATTACTCACAACGAATACTATATTGTACAATTCCAAATAATACAAATCTGACATGAAATGATTTATAAGATTTTCTTTAATGCTCAGATGAAATTTAATCCCTTATGAACCAAGACTGTAAATCAGTGATGTTCAAAAATAAAAATGAAGATGTATTGGTGAGAGAGCTACCCAGCAAACATAACGTCAAACATTTAAAATAAGAACAAAATAATGAAAGTTTAGATTTAGAATTTTTGTCACATATAACCAATTTATTTAATGAATGTAATTTAAATTTTAAGGAAAAGAAAAAATATGCATTATACGGCCTAAATTCTATTTAATTTTGTATTTATTTCTGACTTTGTTATTTTGTGTTCAATTGCAATTGAAACGCTTGTGTTTGCTATGCTTCGTCCAAAAACAACCAACAACAATGCTTAGTAAATGTCTGAAAAAAAATGACGATAGTCCGTCGCATGTGTTTTCATCGAGAGCTAAACGATGAATGAACAAAAGTTTTTAAAAGAGCGTAACAAATGTGTGTAAATTTTTCAAACAATTGTTGTATGGCGTGAACATGACTGCTGTAAATCATTGAAAAAGTTTATTTTTTTATTAAATATTAAAAATAAGGACTTCAGAGAGTTATTTACAAAATTTTAACTTTGTGGAGGACCTGCAAGGAACCGAAAGGGTCAGCATCAGCCAAAAGATAAAAAAACGCATAGAATTTTGTTTAAATTTTATTAATATATTGATTAGTTTTGTAAATTTTTTAATATTTTCTACTTGCTGACCCGACAGACGTTTCACAGTGGGGGATCTGAAAAAAAAGTGGAAATAAACCTGTAACTTCCAAACGAATAGCCCGATTTTAATAAAATTAGTTAATAATTAGTTTTGAATTTGGGCTTATAACACGAAGGAGGAGGCCGAGCCACAATTCCCCAAAGTGGCGCAGCTCGGGTATATCAAAAATTAAAAATGATGCCAAATTTTTGTTTGCGATCCGATTTGAAAGATTTATATATATACTAGTTGACCGCCCCGGCTTCGCCCGGTAGTATTTACTAATGTTAGTTCTTCAAGTTTCTCCAACCCACCCACCTGCCTGTTCTTATTTATTTGCAAATAAAATATCTAAATTTGTACCGCATACTTTAGGGAGCTTTTTTATTACAGTTGACTGGACTCCAAAAAAAAAATTCCGAGTCTTACGCGGAATTTTGGAGTTTTTTCTTTACAAACCATCTCCCGAAAATTTCGAATCGAATAAAAAAAAATCAGCCAAATCGCTCCAGCCGTTCTCACGTGATGCCATTACATATATGGATCATTTCATTTTTATATATATAGATGGAATCTACTAAACGAGATCTACAAAACATTACTTTAGCCATATATTATCTCTTATAGTTTACGAGTTATTCGCATTTGAAAAGTAAAATTTTATTTTATTTACCCACCTTAGTCTGGTAATAACGGATCCAATTCTTTCCCAATTTTCTTGGAATATAATTGTTTGAATTAAAAAGACATGTATTAATAATAGTAAAAAAAGAATTGTTTAAAAACCTCTACTGAGTCAAAAGTTATGTGCATTCAAACTTAAAAAAATAAAAAAGTAGTTTTTTCGCTATTTTTTGAAAAGAGGACAAAATTTCCTACACGTTGATATATAATATGTACATCTTTTCTTTTCCGCTAGTCAAATTAATGGCTTCCAAATACATAACTCGCAGTAATTAGCTTCATCTTGTAGTTGTCTCGCATGTTTGGTAATGCAGATTATCGGCAATGCAGTGGACAAAAATATATTACAAAACAGCAATTTTCTATAAATTTTCAGTTTGTTGTTGACTTTATATCTATAAATTTGACTAGCGGAAAAGAAAAGATATACATATTATATATCAACGTGTAGGAAATTATGTCCTGTTTTCAAAAATATACAAAATTTTTAAGAATTAGAAAATATATAAAAGACTTTTGTCAAAAATATGGGAATAAAAAATTATAGCTGATTTTTTTTGAAAATTTTAATTTTTAAAATGCAATAAATATTTGGTTTATGAATCGTTTTTAATGAAATTTTACACTTATATAGACACTTTCGATACAAATCCAAAAGTGAAAAAGATATTTGTGAATTGTTAATGACAATCCCACAATTCCCAGAAGCTACTATAACTCTATAATCTTTGGATATTTCAGGGATTGTTTACTGGACATTGTGTTCTTATATACCTCTAGTATGCTCAGGGTGCCACCTTCTGCGTAGATTCTATGAGTTGCATGTATTCTATGACTGCTCCAAGCTTGGGTCTCACCTTTGCTCGCTCTTCAAGCTCAAAGTCAAGATAATCATGTATGCTATGGAAATGGAACTGTTCATATAAGATACACTGACCATCAAAACATACATGCAAAAATGAGAAATTATCTTTCAGAGTAGGGTAGGTTAAAGAACACATCCAACTTTGGCTGATTATAAGATTATTGTCTTATCGATACGCCTAAGAAGGAAGCACTGCATTCAGGTGATTCAGTAAGACAGATAAAGGGTCAGTTTAGATCCAAAAACATTATCAACCAAACCAACCAACCTTGAGAAGGCTGCAGAAGGTGTTTCGGTCAGATCTCAAAAAGTCCTCTACTAATTCTGTCAACTTAGAGAAGGTTTCAACTTTTTCGGTGAAAAAGCTTACATGTGGCAGAAGAAATAGACTCAACTTAGGCAAAATGCCAGGAAGAGCAATATGATGCTTTAGCCGATACATCAATGTGAATAACCCAAATCGTCAAACTTAATAAAGGAATTAGGCACAGGATGTGCTATGCTATAAATTCTCTACTTCCTGGATGCATGTTTCATCCAGGATCCTTGAATTAATACAGGGGTAATTAAAGGACTTAATAGCGAATAATGGTATTAATTTGTAGCTATAATCTCTGATGACTGATGTGGTTTTCTCACAGATCTACCGCAAGTTTCCTGTTCTCTTGTAGGATAATATCCTTGATTTATCAGCCAACATTTTGCATTTTCACTTGCTAACTTTTAAATCCTTGAAAATAAAGTTAAATAAGTTAATTTTCAGCAACCTCAGCGAAATGGAAGTGTACTCTGGTATCGTTACGCTTAATATAAAATCCCTGATAACTAATATTTTTTAAACAAAACTACTTTTTAGAACCTACTTATTAATTCTTTATATGCTAACAAATTTGGCATAATTTTCCTACATAACAGACCCTTCTTAAATCTTGTAAATCTAACCATGGAGACCTAATAAATTCATTCATTCAAACATAAATGTTGAGTTAATGGTCAATTCCTGTAATGAACGAAAAATCCCCAGAGTGATATTGTAGTTGTGGTTAAATGAATTAATTGTTAATTTCCTCATTTTATAATAAAATTGTTGGAATTGTATGTATTTGAACTGGTATTGTCTTTTAGGTTTTTGGCCAAAATAGTAGACATAACAATTCATTTGATAAAGACGCAAACACACATCGAATAAAAGTCTTTATAGAGATGGTTGCTAAACGCATTAAAAGATTAACACACTAAGATACATTGACATGTGGGGTAATACGATGGTAAAACATGGCAAAAACATCAACATTAACAACGACAACGACAAAATGAAACAATGAATAGCAAATTATTATGACCAAGTTAAAGTACGAAAACGAAAACAAAATGACTTAATGACCCTCATTATTGGTAACAATGAAAACAATAGCAGCAAATAGTAATGAACACACAGGCTGAGGAAAAGACGTAAGAGGGGGCAAAAAATGCGGTAATAAAAGTAAATAAATAAATGTGAAAATAAGTTAGACCAGAAATGTGGGGTGTTTGATGGATGGGGAGATGGGGGAAATGTTGGTCTCCAGTTTATGTACATAAATGTAATTGACCTAAACTGTAACAGGTAAATATGTAGTAGCAAAAAAGTGGTAAATAGTTGTTATTAGAGAAATATCGTCGCACAAAAAACGAATAAAATGAAAATATCAGCATCCTAAGAGAAACAATGTAAAACGAAGTGCTGTTCGCAAACTTCGCAGCCTATCCATTCATGTCTATTGGCTCCGATTGTATATCCATACTGATGGTAAAACAACTTTGTGATTGGGAAGTTGACTATCTGACAACGGGTTTTAAACTGTCACTGTGGAGCCTGGTACACCCTGGAACAAAGGTAGAGTCATTCCAATACCCATACTTGGAAAAGCCGATACTGAGGGATAATTTTACAGGCCGATAACGCTGTTGTCACCTTTCGCAATAAATCTTGAGGCTCTTCACCTCCCCAAGCTGAACCGTAAACTTTTAGCAGTTCGACATTGGCATGGATTCCGTGAAATGCACCACAGAATTAACCGGATCTTATACCTGCAGAGGGACCAGAGAAAGGACGATCATTGTGTCGTTAAACTGAGCGAATGCCTTCTACTCTGTCAGCCACGGCACACTCTTTCCTGCAGTCCACTATGCACAACAACTTGAATAGATGGATCGTAAAGTATCTGAGTGGACGCCAGTCGTTCATGGAGTTTAGACATTCACTTCGTTCAGTGGATTTAAGGAATAAGTCTTTAGAAGTAGAACAATTCCTTGGGCTGGACCTCGATTCAGAATCCAGGAAACATTAGCTGGAGAAGTAAAATGGGAAATAGTGTCTCTTTCGTAACATATTGCGGTCCACAATGCACAACCACTTGAATAGATGGATCGTAAATTATCTGAGTGGACGCCAGTCCTTCATGAAGTTTAGACATTCACTTCGTTCAGTGGACTCTTTAGAAGTAGAACAATTCCTTGGTCTGGACCTCGATTCACAACCACCAGAAACACTTGTCGAAGACGTAAAGTAGGGAATCGTTTCTCTTATATTATCGGCTACGATAAAGATATCGTAGCCGAAATAAGTAGTTGTTGAACATCGACTATTACCTTGTTGTCTCAGTTGTCAAAATAAACAATATTACACATGGACGACTCAAATCTACATCGGAGAGAGAACAATGGATTTGTAAAAAAAAATTCTATTGTTATCTCCGACATCTACACAGAGAAAACTGATTAGTGATAGCAACCGAATTTGTTGCCAATCGAATGATTCTACGTTAGCGACCGAATTTTACAGTTGTGACTACAAAATTTTGGAAATGGTAACAAAATTTTGGTTGCTTCGACCGAAATTCTCCTTTATTAACTAACTTTCTGTTGATAGAATGGAAAAATTTTATGTGTGCAACCGAATCATTCGATTGGCAACGAATTCGGTTGCTATCACTAATCTGTTTTTTCTGTGTATGGATTTCTGAATGGTTATTTTTGTTGTTGTTCTAACAACTAAAACGATACAATTTTATAATTCGGCTGTTTTGCATCGAGGTCAAGGCAAAGGTAGTGTGTAGCTACTACCAAATCGGTTAATAAATTTATTGGATGAAGTAATGTTGTAATGACTGGGTAGTTGAATAGGGCTGTCCTGGCCTCAAGCTGGGTCAGGACATTCTATGAGGAATCAGTATGTATTACGAATATTGCTTCAGCCCGACCTCAGTTGTGTCAGAAATACTCTTGTTTCCGAGACTGGTTCTTGTTTGTGTCTGCTACGGGCGTCACTATGAATGGCGTTCAATGCTGAGATCTCTGAATTAATATATTCTGCACATATCTCTTTATGTCCCCCTCGTATGCACGAAGGTCCATTCTGACAAGCATCGGGAAGGACTCCAATTATAACATCTTGAATGGAACTGTTTCGTCATGGAAAACAATAATTGTGAAAGCTGTTAAGTATGACAGAAAAAAGTCGAAGTGGATTCGCAATTTAGGAGGTAATAGGCCCATTTTCGCCCAAATGATCACTCCAACAATGTCCGTGTAATAGATCTGTCGATTGAATAGCGTTTGCCTATCTATCTTAACTTTATTGTTTTTGAAAACACAATATGCAACACCAGGCTTTATGAAATGTATTGGAGCTTACGGGAGTGTCACACAAAATTATAAACCTGATCCAGACAATGCACCAAGTAGTAAATTGTCGTATAAACTACGATACAAAGTGTGGTATAGGTTCTCTCCTATTTTGTATTATACAATATCCAGAGCATAACTAGAACCATAGATAAATACGCATAGAAACTCTCCTCTCAAACACCTAACTCTGACCTAAAAAACTATTTGAAAACTAAAAAAAAACACTCGTACATGTGATTTTTTTGAGTAATTTTATTGTTTTAGTTTTTTTTTCTAGTTTCCGCTCTATGTAGGTATATTTCTCTATGACTAGAACTATTCATAAGTAATTTTGCTATAGAAATTTTCATATACTGCCCAAATATGAATAAACAATTCCTTTATCAGCCTAATTATGAATAAAAATTCTCCGGGAGTTTTTTCCCTTTTCTCATTTTTCCTATTCAAATTCAATGGGAAAAAACTCCCGGGGAATTTTTATTCATAATTGGGCTGATAAAGTACAGAATGGATGGGCAAGACTAACGTCAATGCAGGCTAACCCTGTATTTGATAATTTAGAAAGACAGCTGACGAAACGTTTTCCCAGAAATCCAGTATGTACGTACTGCTTCTTCTTTATCCTGATAATATAGTCCATTATATCTAATGCAGCTAGTTGCTCTTTATATATCTGAACCCATTTGATATCCTTAAAGCCAGCCTTATCCAAAATTCCTAGATGTAGACACCATTACCAACTCGTTCTCCCATTTTGGAGTATCTCCATTTAATCTACAAGAATATAGTTTTGTATTGTAAAGAGCGACTTTGTCGGAGTAGCAGGGATTCTGTTATCAGGATTGTCACTCTTCTTAATAATACTAATTCAAAGAGAGTACAGTTTGAGGCCCAGGCTAGTGTTTTCCACCATACTCTCTGTCTGGCTTCTTTCAATATTCAGAAAGGCTGCCAATTTGAAATTTCCAAACTCAAGTTATTTCTAAATATATCATAAAAGCGACATTCCCATTATGTAAGCATGTTGAGAGGTGGAAAAAAAGTTTTTAGTCGTTGACATTCATGTTTGGGTGTTCCTTTCCAACGAAGGAAGATAAACGTATTGGTCTAAGATTCTTTGCATTGGTACGCGATGTTTTCCTTCCCTTTGGAATGAATGTAAGATTGCATTTCATCCATCAGTCGGGTATTTTCGACCATGATAGACTTTTATAATATATTCAATCTACTTTATTCTGTAGATTGTCCGGAACATCGTGGAAAGATATCAGGATCAGGCATCAAAACTCTCGTAACAGATAGTTGGGGTCTACCTGAAGTGTTATTCAACGACAAATTGCCCGGAAATTGTAAGTTTTACAGGATCTTTTACAGTCGACGGTCTCGGAGAAACTTTCGACAACACTTCACTTAATAATATCAGTATATAAACAATTGCGTTCAGAACTACACAATTCTATATCAGAGAGACATAAGCATTTAACTTTCTATTGCTATTTCAGACATCTATGCGGAGGTGCTAATTAACTTGTGTTTTTTGTTGTTGTAACAACTACAGCTATACTGTATCTAGGTCAAGGCCAAGGAAGTGTAATGCTTCTACCTGCGTAAATTTTACTTAGACTATCTTTCTAGGGTTAAGGCATTGTTTTGAGTATTTCTCTAGTTGGTATTATTCAACAAAGGTGATCACATTAGAACATCATAATTGACTAATGACAGACCAATCATCTTGTTGGTATCTAATAAGGTTTCTTTATCGATGTCTTAATAATGCCTAGTGCTTTGAACTCATGGCTTAACTCTACAGAGTTTTGAGTGCTTGTCACTATAATCCATGATCAATCAGCCTGTATGATTGCCCCACTGGACAATCGACACTTCGAGTTTTTGCATGTACTTAACTTCCAGCTCGCAAAGATATTTTAACATCAGCATGAATATATCATCACTGTCAATGGATCAGGCACAGATCCAACTTGACCTTTTCTTATATTAAAACATTTCGGTTTGGGTGGGGGATTTCCTTTCTCCCTGGATCCAAGCCTGCATTGGATAGTTTACCTGCATAAGTTACTTCTGCAACTTCAGTTGACGTATAAAACTGTGGTGTGTCCGAGACGAGAAAGTTTAAAAGTTTGCGAACAATAGTCCATTTCGCCATGTCTCAATAAAAAGCCATCAAATCGTAGACAAGCTCTGCTCTCTCTTCAACTCTATTATTCTAATTCATCGGTCTGAAGAAAGACCGAACTTTAGACAACTACTTGTCAACTCCTGAACTATTGTTGCAGTTCTTCCAATGATCTATTAAATTTTTCAGTTGTCTCCATTTACTATAGTTGTCTCCATTTACTATAGCGGTGTCAGTTTCACGAAACTTTCTCATAGTTTCATGTACATTGGAGGGTGTTGGATTAACATTAATGATGCGATCGGTAAATTTATTGTGGTGGACAAATTATTTAGTTTTCTCAATTTGATTTAAGGCCTTATTCATAATCAATATTTAAATTTATTATAGGTTTGTAAATCAAATTTTGTATGGAAATTATATTTTATAAATCTTTTATTAAAATAAAAATTGATTATGAATAAGGCGGTTAGTCTTTATATAATATACATAGATGTACATATGTAGTTTAGTTTATATGCGAACAGATTTTGATTTTATTTGAATGATATAGATATATAAAATTCAAAACATATGGTGAATGTGTTTCATCGGTTTCAACGTGCGAGAGATGTTTTGTTCGGTTCAGAAGTCGAGATTTTGGCACGGAAGATAAATATCGCACATGCCAGTCAAAAAAGTTTCAAAACGTTTGCGATCAGCAGGGGAATTGGGTATCATACGAATTGAAAGACAATCATTTTTGCACCGAATCATTACTTTCTATAAAAATTGGATACATTACGATAACCCGAAGCGTAAGAGATCGTATGTGAAGTCCGACAACCAACCGAATCGACACCAAATATCGATGGCGCTAAGGTAATGCTCTGTATTTGGTGGGACCAAAAGGGTCCTATCTATTATGAGCTGCTGAAATCTGACTAGACCTTCCTGCAACTGATTCGTTTGTAGCGAGCATTGACCAACAAATTCCCAGAATATGCGGCCAGACATGAAACTGTACATTTCTTAGATGTGTAAAGCTTTCTGATTCATGCTTAACTTTTTCCTGAAGGACAATCTAGGAAAGGAGGCTTTGAGACAATTTCTCTATCATCATAAACTTCAAAACTTACAGAAACGTCCAACATAAATAATACTCTAGCATCATGTACCTTTAAGCTTTAAAGTGAATCATATACAAATAAATTACAACAAATTCTAGCTTCAATTATAAATCATTTCCCAATCAGTTGTGTCTCTACCCCTTTTTGTTGCAACATAAATCAATAAATCTTCATTCCAAGATGTTTCTTAACCTTTTGGGACTTTTATTAGTTAAATAAATCATAAGAAACAATTTAAACCTCAAAAGTTTTACAGTTTAAAATACGAGAGAAAAAAACAGCAACCTTTAAACCCCTGTAATCATATCAAATCGTGTGTATTAAAATGTATCCGAGTGTATGAGTTGGATGCTGTATTGGATCCCAGCAGTTCTAGGAGACAGTCCCGAACTAGTGATTTTACCCATCATTTAGGGTGGGAGCTAGTTACTTCATTTTAACACTGGCATGTCCTAAGCAGGGGGTCAATTGGCCCTTTTTGATTACCTAGCTGGTCCAAAGTAGGTTACGTATTGGATTCACATACTGGTTACATAGCGTCAGTTACCTTACTAGCGTTGTAACTGGTTACTTGATCAGCTACGTGACTAGTTATTTTAACACAGGGTCAATTGACCCTTTTTGATTACAATGAGACTGTCTGATAGCTGATCGAAAGTAGTAAACGCTTCTGGTGGGTAAAATAAAGTGCAGTACAAAAAAAAGTGACTTCACCATAGGTTACTAGGAGACACTAAAGTGACTATTGACTTCATGCTATGTCATATGGTATATCAGTACACTTAAGCAAAAATAAAAATAAACTGTATGAGAATTATATCAACACAATTTGTATAAAACCAGTTTGTACGAATTACTCACAAAATGTTTGAAGTGACTACACTCCAGATTACTTAGCGACACTTAAGTGACAGTTGTCTTCACGCTAGATTACTTGGGATGTGTAAAGTAACCAATTGTCTTATCTCTGTACTACAAAGAGCACATACGTGTCTAATGACCAAAATGTATAAATTGAAGTCAGCCAAGTGAAACGATTTTTGTGACAATTACTGTCTTTAAGGGATACATTGACTACTTGCTTAACTGCTGGGATGTAATTTTATTTTTTTCAACTCATACATGTGTAAAATTCTATTGTTACTCCTTTAATATGATTTGATTTCTTTATGGATTTTGAAAAATATAAAATTTTTTTACTTTATTTCCGCACGAATTAAAATTTTGTCACTTTAGTTCTGGGCACCAGCAGCAGTGAAGTTCCTTTAAGTAACAATATTAGAATGTTTTTAGTGTGTGAATTTTTCACACTTTTCATATCTGAATTCAATCACCGACACGTGCCATTGAGGGCATATTATTTTGTATTTTCATTTTTTTATAATTTCTTTCCTTCTTTTTTTTGTTTTTCTGCAGCAGAATCTCTGCGTAAAAATCTAATAAAAATTTTGTTACAATTTTTTACGCTCAATATGTTTTTAAAACAACTTTGTTAAAGCAGTTTTTTTTTTTGTTCATCTTGTTATTTATGACAGGAAAAACTTTAAAATTGTTTAACAATGAAATTTAAATGATGATTTAAGGGACAATTGAAGTTTTATATTATTTAACTCTCAAAAAGTTATGATTGGGTGGGCGGGTGTTCAAGGGGTCAGTGTTTTAAAGATAGGGTTTAAGTTTTAGAGTTTATCAAAAGTTAAATGCAAAGTATTTTCTATTTAAAAATATAAATCAAGACCGAGTGTTGTATGAGTTTCTTTTAAATGTTGGGAATTATCAGGACGTCATATTAATAAGGAGTTTTATTTGGGAGAGCTTACCCCCTGTCTATACCTGATAAATTTTTATCACGATAAACGTCAAAATGGCTGTCAAGATTATTGCTTCGTTATGACAAAATTGTTAGTGCTTTTGCTCAGACAACTTTGTCTTGACAACAAACGTCATTAATTGTTATGATAAATATTTGTCAAGTATAGACAGGGGTTACAGTTTCAATTAAGATTTTATTATGTAGAATATATAATTATATTTATTTAATTTCAAACATTTTGTTTTATTTTTATTATAAAACTTAAATATTGATTGCAAAAAATTAAATAAAATTAATGCCATCATCAGCAGTAATGAGGCCATTCACCCTTTTAGAAAATGAAAACTAACATGAAAACAAAAAAAGAAAAAAATTAAAACGATCGTATTGAAATCCAATCTCTACGAAAACCAACAATTTGATTTAAATTTTGCACACGTCGCTTTTTTATAATTTCGATTTTTTATTTTCATTTTTTATACCTGTGAGAAGGGTATATATACGTTTGTCATTCCGTTTGTAATTTCCACTATATAATTTTCCGACCCTATAAAGTATATATATTCTGGATCCTTATAGATAGCGGAGTCGATTAAGCCATGTCCGTCTGTCTGTCTGTCTGTTGAAATAAATTTTCTGAAGACCCCAGATATCTTCGGGATCCAAATCTTCAATAATTCTGTCAGACATACTTTCGAGAAGTTTGCTATTTAAAATCAGCAAAATCAGTCCACAAATGGCAGAGATATGAGCAAAAAACCAGAACAACCTCGATTTTTGACATATTTTTGACCTACATACATATATCTGGATTACTAAGTCATTAATATATACAATATGGATATCTAATGATCTATCTAATGATAGATATTTCAAAGACCTTTGAATGTTGGACCTACAATGGGTCAAAATCGGAAAAAATATTTTTTAACCCGAATTTTTTTTTCACCAAAAAAACAAAATTTTGTTTTCTAAATTACAAAATAATAATAATTATAATTTTAAAAATTTGTAAATAATTCGAAATAAAAATTTTCCAAAAAATGAAAAAATAACTTTGGAAAATAAATTTTGTTTACCTAAAAATATTTAAAATTTTTATTTTGCAGTATAATTTGGTGAAGGGTATATAAGATTCGGCACAGCCGAATATAGCTCTCTTACTTTTTTTTAATTTTAAATTTTTTTCTATAACAACGTGTGTCTTTTCTATAACCTGATTAATGTAGTGGTCATTATATGTAATAATGTAAAGAAATTAAATAAATAAATAATTATATGAAAACAAAAGGCAATCATTTGAAATCTGCTGATTAATGCAAAAATTATCTTTACTTTTTTTGTTTTGTTGGTTATTGTTTTTCATTACAATTTCCATTTAGCAACCAGGTTTTTTGTTTTATTTTATTTTGGTTAACAGCCATACTGAAGTATAAACTAAACAATTGTTATTTTTTTTTAAAAACACACTTTCAATTATTTTAATTAAATTATCATATTTGTATTAAAATTGTGTATAATGAATTGTTAATTAAATTGTTTTTATGCTCGAAAAGTGAAATATTTTAATTGAAAATTGCGTATGCAATGCACACACTTGTTTAATTTATGTATTTTTGTATGGATGTGTGTGTGCAGTTGGATGAGTATCTGTGATTTTATGTGTGTATGTGCAATGTATGCGTTGTAGTCCTTCGTATGTATACGCTTTTGTAAATATTAGTTCGCCACGAAGGACCAACCTTTGCTGCAGTATAAATGATTGTGTTAACTAGCCAGGCCAATACCCATGAAGAACATACTTGAGTCCGCCAGTATCGGTCTCTGAAATAAGGTCCTGAAAGAAAAACAATATACATTTTCCACCATACACTTCAGACGCCCGAACCAATTCAGTTTGTCGCAATATTAAAGGCATTTAGTGTTTTGTAGTCCTTTTTTGACAGACCCGTAAACTCGTACATAAGTGAGATTGATGGTTTTAAAAGGAGTCACAAGTGACCAGCTCTGAATCGGTGATGGCAGTACTCTGCATCATTATGCTAAACTGTTGAATCTTTTATATAATGACTACTGCAGAATATGTGACAACAAGAAGACGGTATCTAGTGGCCGGCTTAGGTGAAAGCTTCGTTCATGTTGATGGATCTATTCGAGAAAGGAAATAGCTTTAACTGGTCAATATCTATGAATTCACAACATTGAATAGTGAAAATTTCATACAATGACTACTGCAGAATATATAACAATAAAATAAGGAAAACGGTACGGTTAATGACCGGCTTTGGTGGACGAATTTCGGGAATAAAAGTCTGAGAAATGAACGCATTTATTCGGGAGACAAAGTCGTTTGAACTCTATGGACAGTATGTACAAAGTATTAACACACAAAATATTTTTATATTTCAGCTCTTTCAGAGTTTTACAATGAAACTGGTATTGTATCGGGCAACTGTCTGGATAACCTAAACTAAAATAGCCTTGTTTATATTCATTCAGCTATCCTCCCTCCTATTTCCTAAAGGTTGGCCACTCGCACTTTAATTAATACACTAGTAAATGGATGTTTTCCAATACTCATGCATACCAAACAATATTCTCTTTCTCGTTTCCTTAAACAAACGACAAACAAATATCCAGCCACTTTCTGCAAAACGGGAAAATATAGACAAACTTATTAATTATTGCAAAAATATTCCTCCTCCAAAATATTGTTCTGGTACTACTGGTATGTGCCGTAATATGTTTGGAATTGTTACTGTGATGAGGTAGTTAAGTGCATGGGTTCATATTCATAAGCCAGAGTTGAGTGGTTGAGTATGAAATGGTTCATTTATAAACAATATGAGAGGTACTTTTTTGAAAAGTGGGAACAATTTTATATTTCTTATTTAGTATCAAGATTGGTTTGAACTCCCATGTCTAGAGCAAAACGCGACTACTGGATTTGAAGAAGCCATTGTCAAATTGGATTCCGATTTAAGCATTGACCAACTCGACGATAAATGGTTTCTTATGTTTAACAGCAATCTATTCTAGATTTTATTATATTTGAACGTATTACAAGAGAGACCAAAGAAAGATAATTTGGAATTGGGAATTCAAATTGCAACTTTTCCCCCTGATTAAATAAGTCCTTTCTGATAAATTCCGCAACATCGAATGATCAACTAAACATCGCTAGTTCAGAACTAAGATGGGCTAAGGAAGATAATTGCAATGCTTTACCTTTTCCAGACAACGCACAGTGGGGGATCTGAAAAAAAGTGTAAATAAAGACAAATTTATAGAGTTAAAATCAACAACAAACTGAAAATTTATAGAAAATTGCTGTTTTGTACTATATTTTTGTCCACTGCATTGCCCATAACCTGCATTACCAATCATGCGAGACAACTACAAGATGAAGCTAATTACTGCTAGTTATGTATTTGGAAGCCATTAATTTGACTAGCGGAAAAGAAAAGATATACATACATATTATATATCAACGTGTAGGAAATTATGTCCTCTTTTCAAAAATATACAAAAATGTTAAGAATTAAAAAAATTATAAAAGACTTTTTTCAAAAATATGGTAATAAAAAATTATAGTTGATTTTTTTGGAAAATTTTAATTTTTAAAATGCAATAACAGTTTTTTTTATGAATCGTTTTTAATGAAATTTTACACTTATATAGAAACTTTCGATATAAATCCAAAAATGAAAAAGATATTTGTGAATTGTTAATGACAATCCCACAATTCCCAAAAAATGTTCCAAAAATCTCAAAATTGGGATTATTTAGATTTTTTGAATTCTTGAAGGCACCAAGCTTGGGGCTATGAAATCCCTTTCACAATATTGAAGAACATATTGGGACATACAAAACAGGTTTTAATATTTTGAAAGCAGCTATGCGATTTGAGAAAATGTTGTCTAAATTTGAAATTTATATAAAAAATAGGTCTATTTCGGAAGGCTCTGGACCACGCAATAATACGAATTTTAATATTATTTTGCTTTTATAATATTTCCCGAATTGTTGTCTTTCAGAAAAATATAAATACACTATTTATATTTTTCTTATTTTTTGTATAATTTAAAATTAATGTAAGTACTTTTTTCGAAAAAAAAACTGGCGAATAAACGACTTTTTTATTTTTTTTAAGTTTGAATGCACATAACTTTTGACTTAGTAGAGGTTTTTAAACAACTCTTTCTTATTATTGTTAATACATGTCTTGTTAATTCAAAATATTATATTTCAAGAAAATCGGGAAAGAATTGGATCCGTTATTAGGAAAAAATCAGACCAAGGTGGGTAAATAAAATAGAATTTTACTTTTCAAATGCGAATAATTATATGGCTAAAGCATGTTTTTTGTAGATCTCGTCTAGTAGATTCCATATGTATAAAAATCTTTCAAATCGGATTGCAAACCATTTTAATTTTTGATATACCCGAGGTGCCCCAATTTGGGATATTGTGGCTCGGCCCCTTGGTGTTATAAGCCCAAATTCTAAACTTAAACTTATCAACACCTCCTCTATAGCCATGGGGAATTTTATTAAAATCGGGCTATTCGTTTAGAAGTTACAGATTTATTTCAACTTTTTTTCTCAAATTCCCCACTGTGCAACGTAGGATAAATTTTGTCCCTCATTTGTTCAATTTGCTAAACCGAAACAGTAAACTGAAATGATCTAAAGATATTTTATCATAACAAAGTACGAGTACCTTCTTTTTCAAAATGTACCCAAGATGTATCCCCACTATGTAGCTCCATTTCCGTAATTGTTACATTTTTGTAAACATATTCATTCTTTATTCCAAAAGCCCCTGCAAAAGTTGGCTTCACATTGATGCTTCTTTTTTTTTGTGTGTGTTCATAAATTTTTAGTGCCTTTCAAAAATCAAAAGCGTAAAATCGAAAATGTTTTTGGTAGTTTCCTTATTTTGTTGTCTTAACGGAGAAAATTGCTTAATTTCCTTATGACTTTCATTATCCTTGTACGTATTGTTTTACTCATGTTATTGTTGTTTAAGTCCTCATACTTCAGTTGTGTTTTTGTGGCAATTACCACGCATATCAATTCATTTATGTTGCAAGAATGTATGTATGTGCAAATGGTAGCTAGCTGTCTGTGTTTAAATGGTAGGAAGTCTTCATAATTTATGCGTATCCAATGAATGCGTATCGTTAAATGTTAAATCTCAACTATACGGGTACAAATGTGGTTGTTTGTGGATGGTGTGTCGTATAGTCCTATCATGTCTTCATCTCTTTATTGTCATTAAATTAACTGTCTATTTTCTGGTGTTTCCTGCTATGGAATGGTGTGTTATTGTTCCAATTTTTGGTCATAATTCATTTAAATATTTTTTTTTCGTTTTGGTTTTCTTAGAATTTAACTTAAGTTTCCATTAAGTTTTGAGCCAATTAGTTTAAAAGGTCAGAATAGCCAATTATTTATTAACATATTCTTGGATTAATGGAAAAAATTGTCTTGAATATGTACATATATTTGTTCTGCTAAGATTTTTTTTAGTTCATATTCTAAATCAATACAACAATAGAATTAAGTGGATTTTCTTTTTATATTCTGTAATACATTTTGGAATTTATTAGTTAATTATAAATGCGAGTACACTACGAGTTCCTTATGAATATAGTGAAATCCTTATACAAATGAGGAGCCGCAAAACAAAAGGTACTTTTTCGAATTTTTTTGCAAATTGATTTGTTGGTATTTTTATAATATTTGGGTTGAAATATTCTAGATAAAACAATTTCTAAAAATTTTTAAATTTTCAAAAAAGTACCCTTTGTTCTGCAGCTCCTCAAATATAGGATTAACATGATAAAAAACAAAATCTGAATCAATACGAATTCAAGCTTTCCGAGTCTCCCGCAAAAACAATCTAGTATTTCCAAAAAATGTGATCTCTGAGACAGTCTTGATCATCATATCTTAGTATGTGCATCTATAGAGAGAGATAGACTTATAGAAGGTATTTATTTGGCCAATTCTTTTTCCTCTTCGTTTGATAATTTTTCATGAAAATTCACACTAACTTGAAATTATGATGCCAAACAGATAGAAAGAAAGGAGCAGTTGAGTAAATTTGAAACCAGGTCAATGACTTTTTGAATTTACCTCCTCTTAACTGAAGGGAACCACTGTCAGTTGACTCCTGTCAAAATTTGAACAAGTTGTGTCATTTAGTTTGTGTTTAACAGCTTTTGATAGCAGACTACTTCGTGACTTGTGTTTAAAATCGAAAAAAAAGTGAATCGTGTGCTCTTTTATCACAAAAAAAACATCACTCAAAGCAAGGTTAAGCCTGATAAATGGGAACTCTGCGCCAATTTCTATGGTAAAAAAGTGGTTTACTGAATTTCTTTGTGGCCTTACAAACACGAAAGTTTTGAACGCCAAGTTGTGGCATCTACACCTGAAATAATTGAAAAATTCACGATATGATGTTAGACGATCGAAAGTGCGAGAGATTGCGGAAGCCATATGCCTCTCACATGGCTCAATGGTTTCAATTTTGAATGATCCCTTGGGTATGATAAAGCTTTCCTAAAGATGGTTGCCGCTTTTGCTCACAATCGGGTGCACAAAAGGATACACACATGTGCAGTTTCCATGAAAGAAATCCACCCTATTCTACGGATTTAGCCCCGAGTGACTATTTCTTGTTTCCAAACCTGAAGCTATGTCTACAACGATGAAATCATCTTAAAAAAATACCTATTTTGATGACCACGACGTCAAATACTGTCCATTTAAATGTCTCTATTGAAGGATCTGTACAAATTTAACTCAAAATATTCAAATAAGATCCAAAGTACTTAGCAGTAATCCTTAAAAACAATTGCTATCATAAGAAATAATGACGTTATTTTCTCTTGTACGATGAATCTTGAAAATTCGTATACTTTTTGCCACAAGATTGTCCACGTGGTTGTCAATGTTTTGAGATTAAGTTCAGGTATTGAATGAGTAAATTTCCGTCCTTCGTGAGAAGGGTATATATAAGTTTGTCATTCCGTTTGTAATTTCTACATTTTTCATTTCCGACCCTATAAAGTATATATATTCTGGATCCTTATAGATAGCGGAGTCGATTAAACCATGTCCGTCTGTCTGTCTGTCTGTCTGTCTGTCTGTCTGTCTGTCTGTCTGTCTGTCTGTCTGTCTGTCTGTCTGTCTGTCTGTCTGTCTGTCTGTCTGTCTGTCTGTCTGTCTGTCTGTCTGTCTGTCTGTCTGTCTGTCTGTCTGTCTGTCTGTCTGTCTGTCTGTCTGTCTGTCTGTCTGTCTGTCTGTCTGTCTGTCTGTCTGTCTGTCTGTCTGTCTGTCTGTCTGTCTGTCTGTCTGTCTGTCTGTCTGTCTGTCTGTCTGTCTGTCTGTCTGTCTGTCTGTCTGTCTGTCTGTCTGTCTGTCTGTCTGTCTGTCTGTCCGTCTGTCTGTCTGTCTGTTGAAATCAGTTTTCTGAAGACCCCAGATATCTTCGGGATCCAAATCTTCAATAATTCTGTCAGACATGCTTTCGAGAATTTTGCTATTTAAAATCAGCAAAATCGGTCCACAAATGGCTGAGATATGAGGAAAAAACCAAGACAACCTCGAATTTTGACCTATTTTTTAGCTATATCTGGATTACTAAGACATTAATATAGACAATATGGATATCTAATGATAGATATTTCAAAGACATTTGCAACGACGTATATAAGACCATAGTAAGTTGGACCTACAATGGGTCAAAATCGGGAACAAAATTTTGAACCCGAATTTAAAAAAAAAAAAAAAATTGAAGAAACAAAAAAAATATTTTTAAATTTAAAAAAAAAAATTTTTAAAATTTAAAAAAAAAAAAATTTTAAATAACAATCGAAAAATTTTTTTTTCCAAAAAATTCAAAAAACAACTGGAAAAAAAATTAAATTTTGTTTACCTAAAAATATTTAAAATTTTGAAGTATAATTTGGTGAAGGGTATATAAGATTCGGCACAGCCGAATATAGCACTCTTACTTGTTAAATAAGCAATTGGTTATAGAAAAAATAACTGCAAAAAAATAGGTCCCGTAATAACAATTAAAAATAACTCAAAAAAATTTTAGTCTATGATAACCATTATGAAAAATTTTAATTTTTTTAGGTCTTTGATAACCATTATGAAAGATTTTTATTTTTTTTGGTCTTCAATAATCATAATGAAAGATTTTTATTTATTTCGGTCTCTGATAACCATTATGAAAGATTTTTATTTTTTTGGTCTTCAATAACCATTATGAATGATTTTTATTTTTTTGGTCTTTGATAACCATTATAAAAAAATTTTATTTTTTTGGTCTTCGATAGACTACAGCCATTACAAATATTTATACCCTACACCACCATAGTGATATAGCGTATAGTGCCCCAAGGACGAAGTCTATTGAATTTGGTTAAAATCGGTCTATTATTTCTCCTAGCCCCCAAACGATTGTCCTATCTGAAAATAGATAATCCCTCATAAATATCTTAGTTATATAGATATCCAAACCAAATTCAGCACAAATAAGTTTTATATAAGCCGAACTCTCACTACTAAATTTTGTGACGCTATGACTAATTATGGACCAATAATTAGTCATAGCTCCCATATAAGGCCCACTTCCGAAAAGCATTTTAACGAGTATAGATTTCTTAAAAATGTTGGTATTCAAATAAAATTTAGCACAAATAACTTTCATATATACAGAAGACATGTCACTTAATTTTATGCCGATTGGTCCATAATTAGTCATAGCTATCACATATTGCACATTTTAAAAGAAAACTGTTTATAATCATAAATATTCTTGATTCTTATGAAATTATGGAACAATTTATCTTTCTCTGTCTATTTTAAAATACAAGAAAACCAGGTCCATGCGACCAAAAAACTTTGTTGGTACTCATAATGTTTACGGAAGACCAAAAAAAAATAAAAACCTTTAATAATAGTTATCAAAGACCTAAAAAATAAAAATATTTTATAATGGTTATTGAAGACCAAAAAATATAAAAATCTTTTATAATGGTTATTAAAGACCTAAAAAAATAAAAATCTTTCATAATGGTTATTGAAGACCAAATGAAATAAAAATCGTTTATAATGGTTACCAAAGACCAAAATAATATTGGTTAATTTTAACTGTTATTCAGGGACCATTTTTCAAAAATTCTTGATAAACAATTATTTCAGGATTTTTTCCAATATTGGTTATAACAGTTATGTCCCTGATTTTGACTAATGATAATTGTCAAATATTCCTATTTAAGTATATAAAGTAGATTGAGTAAATTATCTTTATGCAGTTTAATTAAGAAATGCTTGTTAATGTTGAAATTCTTTTGGGATATTGAAAGAGTTTTCAATTGCGACCTAGTTGAGAAAGGGGTGTTATTACCTCTATTTAGCTATTGATTTTTATATATAAAAACAAATAAATATTTCATTTGGAATATTGAAATTCAAATACTTGAATTCAATAGATATTTCTAATATTAGATCAAGCAAATTAAGCGCTTGACCTTATTCGTGCTAATAAAAGAATGGCAAGTATTTAAAGCTTGTTTACTTCGTTTTTCTTCACAACTTTAAATGTAACAAGGGATTTAACATTAAACACCTTTTCCTAACAAAAAATAAAATAAACTCTAACTATAAACACCCATCCCATCCCACAATTCCATAAAATAGATTTAGACGTGTTTGGCATTCAGAGCAATTGTCACAATTAAATGTGACAACTACACAAATTCACATGTGTAAATACATATATATGTATGTGTATGTATATGTAAGTATGTGTATGTAGGTATGTATAAATTTAGAAAAAACAACTAAAGTATAGACAACAATAAAAAACACAAAAATAAAAGAAGCCCAATCAAAATAATAAAAAAAATCGAAATGGGGACAATGGACGTGAACTACGAGTAAAATAATCTTAACTGGACTGACTGGTCTAGTGTCAGCGTGTGTGTGATGAGTATTGATTAGATGGATAAAATTCGAAAAAAAACACACACCCACAACTCAATAATATTCGTGCAAAAACAATTGAATGCACTTCGTATAATTCGCTTGGAAGTGTAAATGACAAGCGGTTCACATAAAATTTGGAATAAACGTGAGACATAAATAAATCAATATTCATAACAAGTTCCAACAAGTAAGAGAGCTATATTCGGCTGTACCGAATCTTATATACCCTTCACCAAATTATACTTAAAAATATTTTTTTTAAATACTTTTATTTAACAAAATTAAACATTTTTTAATTTTTTTTTAAATTTTTTCCAAATTGTTTTTAAATTTTTTTTTTAATTTTTAAAAAATTTTTTTTTTGAAAAATAATTTATGAGAAAAAAAATCGGGTTAAAAAATATTTTTCCCTATTTTGACCCATTGTAGGTCCAATTTACTATAGCCTTAACTACATCGTTTTTAATGACTTAGTTATCCAGATATACATATGTAGAACAAAAATAGGCCAAAAATCGAGATTGTCCCGGTTTTTGCGTATACTATCTCAGCCATTTATGGACCGATTTTGTTGATTTTAAATAGCAACAGAGCCGAAAGAATTCCCGATATATTGATGTATAAATCATGTATTTAACTTATTTGGGGGCTACGGAATGTTGATTTCAACATACAGACGGACAGACGTACAGACGGACATGGCTAGATCGACTTCGCTATCTATAACGATCCTGAATATATATACTTTATGGGGTCGCACATGAAAAATGTAGAAATTACAAACTTATACATATGTATATACCATTGCCACTCATGGCTAAGGGTATAAAAATAGTAGTGATACAACGATTTTTAATTCAATCCAAAATTACATCCCCTAGTTTAAAAGGTAGCCATTAATTGGTCGCTTTGTGTTACCTGGCAATGTTGGATGGGTTCATTGTCACAGACTGATTTGATTTAAAGATATCAATCCCTGTAGTGCGATTCACTAACTTTTATAACGATAATCGTATCGTTAAAATATAACGATAAAAATTTATCGAATTTGCTATTCAGTAACATTTTTAACGACATTCGCTGTCGGTTGAAGTCAGCTGTTACTTAAAGCAGTTTTTTTTTCGTTATGTTAGCGACAATAATTTAAGTTATGTTTATTTAATCGATAAAGTTTATTTGCAATTTTCATCTTCATCTTTTGTAGCTGGAACTATCGTAAAAATAATGGAAACACAATTTTGTTTACTTAACTTATTAATATTTACAATAAAATATAAAAAAATAAGCTGAAAAATAGGGGAATTTCAAGATTATACTACTAATTATTCACCTGGAAGAAGTACTTATTTTTGTTCGCGATGTCCCAAAAGTAATCCTTTACATTTTGGAAGGAAATAAGTTGTTTTGTTAGTAGAATTATTCATAAAATTATGTATTTACTAAAAAAAATAAATAAAAAAAAGTAAGTCGCAGCCAAGTGTCGAACCAATAACCTCCCGATTGCTAGTCAACGTTGTACTCACTACACCACTGGTTAATTATTTTATTGTGTGTCAAATAATGGTTTTCTACTTTTCACTTATTTTGATATTTTGTAGATAGAGATGTCATATCTTAAACAATCGTTAAAAATAAATTACTGAATCACACTATTGTTACTGCAAGCGATTATTTATGTCGATAAACATTACGATTGTCGGTTCGTTAAAAGTTAGTGAATCGCACTACTGAACCAATTATTACTCCTGATATATATGTACGTTAATATAATGTAACATTGTATTGGATAATTCCGAAAGACTGCAAAAAGAAAGATGTCTTAGAAACCGAGTATGTTGATCTCATAGTGCATGACAGAAGTCGTTGTAAATTCGTTTACCATGAGGGCCGAATTTACAGTGCCCGCAGATAGTCGTTATCATGTTGCAATTCGGAAGAAATGTATTGATTAATGCTTACAAAAACGTTAATGATTGTATCTTCTGGGGTTTATAAAAACCGACTTCGATGAGCATAGTGTTCATGCATGGCAGGTCTACGGTCAGTCGCAAAGGTGTATATAAAAACTGTTACGTTTTAACCTTTTTAAAACGTTTGGTTTATTTCCTTTAAATAAACCGGATACTTTTGATTACAAATAAAAGCCGTTTAGTAGTTTGAAAATTGTAACAACTCTTTATTTATTTAAAATGTACAACAACAGAATTAAATAGTCACTCAATGTTTTTTTAAACACGTTTATAAATTCACAGAAATACAGACACACTTTATAATGTACTCGAATTCACTTGAAAAATACAGCACACTTTAAGGCACTCAGTTGATGTTTATTCGAAAAGCGTCTCTGATAAACTCACTAACGACTGCAACCTCTGCCACTATTTATAACACTGCCATCTGTACTTAGATTGCTCTTTAACTGTCAAAGCTGGTATATTCTAGAGCTTTCTAATACATACGCCATCTGTGGTGTACTTTCTACAATGTTCTTTAACTGAATATTCGAATTCGAATATACGGTCGAAGCAAATAGCATTGCCATACTTACGATCAATGGTCAACCGAAAGCTTTTCTTCAATGTTAATAATGCCCACAGATATGTTACAGTTTGAGAGGCAATGCTATTTGAAAGCATTATGCAACTTTTAAATCAGCCGTTAAAATCGTTATATTTGAATTCAAGTACAATTTCGTAACAATACTAATACAATATATATAAATATTAGTATATTGTTGTTAATAAGTCCCAAATAGTTCATGTGGATTTTAATATAAGGAAAACATGAACAGGGGAGGCTAGAATCGAAGTCCTGGTCTACTTATACTTTGCTCCCCGGTAACAAAACATAATTAGATGAGGTCTAAATTCTTACTTCGTACTAATACCGTAGTATTTAATCCAACGGCAACGAGTCGTAAAGAGCGACTGTTATCAGGATTGCCATTATTCCTAATACTCTCTCAAATAGAAAACAGTTAGAGACCACCAGATAGAGAATAGTATCAATTTCATGGCTATGACTTTACTGAAGACATACATTGGCCCTTGATGTCCTTACCAGAGGTTATGGTCAGGAATTATAGCCAGATATTCTGCGCTGTCAGGACACAACGACATTACGAGTTATAATACTCTCAATCCACAGCCTCTAGCAGTATATGATCAGTTCATGGAACTGGTAGACTGTAGATTCTGCTATCTGGGCATTCCTCACAGAATAATGAAGGCAAAAGCAGCGTTTGGACTAAACTGCATCTTTTTATAAGTGATGTTTTATCCGTGCATGTCTTTATCAATTGATAGCTGCGCTACATTTTACGAATTTGGTGGCCACTACTCTACTGCATATCAAATGCCAAATTATACCGAAGCTGTAATGTAATACCATTAGTTGTTTAGATACGCGAAATGAAGTCAATGCCATATGCAGAGAAGCAATTTGAGGCTGGATACGAAGCCTCAAATTACATCCTGGAAATTTATCATGAAATAGAGTTAAATTCAGTTCCGTACCATAACTCTTAAACAATAAATATCCAGATTTCACATGAACCGCTCAATTGTTCTTCAACGTCTTTATGTTTGTTTTTGTTTGCTGTGGTTAAAACACCAATCGAATTTGTTACGTATTTAATGAAACGTAACAAAATGTGATGACGACAAGTGACCTGGACACACAAGACACTGCGTGCATAAATAACCCAGAAACCAAATACAAAAACTTTTCCACTCTCTAACTTACAAGTACTTACACACATGTGAGGAAAGACAGTCACTTGAGGCATTTGCTAAAATAAAAAAATAGAAACGAAAAGAAATTTCACCCCCTCCCAGTGGTCATCAAATACACTCTCCAACTACATTCACATATAATGAACCAAATTGTTGTACCCTTCCATAAAAAAAACACAAATCCTTAAAATCAAAATACAAAAAAATAAAAATGAAACGAATAAGGAAGAATGAATAAATGACTTAAACATTTGAAAAGATAATAAAGACGCTACACGTAGCACGTTGATTGTGATTACCACTGTCCACATACTCGAACAATGTTGCAACATAAATACATGTATCGATGATGTTGATGATGGTGACAATGATGATGAGTCTGAATCTACTTATTCTCAGTAGTACAAAGTACTACTCTTTTTATATTGAAAGTGGTAGGGGGTTGTTTTTTGTAACCTTCTGTCTCCACCACTCTTCAAAAGCATTGTCCTTATACTCATCATCATCATCATTATTATCGACATCTTTTTAACCATTCATTCCTTCTCTGTCATTGTCACTATGTCTGTCTGTCTGTCTCTCGGTTCGTTTGTGAAGTGTGGAGTGGAGTGTGTTAAACATTTCGTGCCTTTAGCTTTGTTTCCTTTAATTTAATCACACATAAATACTTTTTATGAGTCGCTGTGAGCTACTTTGTCAATCTGTTGTAAAGTACTTTTCTATTCGAATACTCGAGGGGAAACAATATTTAAGTACTGCTTTTTATGCAGACAGCCTGCCTATTTCTCTGAAATAAAATGTTCACATTTGTAATATTGGCAATATATTGCCAATAGTTATGGTTTTATTAGATTTTATTAAAATTATGAAGACTCAAGGATAATTTTCATAAATATAAAGGTATTATAATGTATTTTAGTCAAATAGTTTCCAAAGTTCAGAATCTTTGAGGTGAGATATGTATTTGTTTGAAAAATTCCTGTCTTTGTATATAGACGACCGAACTTATATTATTACTAGCTGACCCGGTGCGCTTCGCCACCCCAAGTAGAAGAAATAAATAGTACTATTAAGTCTCCCGCTCACTCGGGTCCATATAATCTTTATTTCATGTTTCTAAATTCATTGGTGAAGAAATTACTAAAAGTACCATTCGAATAAAGAAATAGTACCAAAAAGTCTACCCCTAGAATCCTAACTCACTTAGGACCATATATGTTTAATTTCATGTTTCTAAGTCCATTGTTATAGAAATTTCAAAAAAGTACCATTAGATTAATGAAAAAGTATCATGATTTTTCACTCACTTAGGACCATATATACTTGTAGTTTCCTACTCACTTGGTTCCATATAAGCTTTATTTCATGTTTCTAGGTTCATTGGTGAAGAAATTACAAAAAATACCATTAGAATAAAGAAAAAGTATCAAAAACTCTCCCTCTAGAATTCTCACTCACTTGGGAACATATATGCTTAATTTCATGTTTCTAAGTCCATTATTATAGAAAATTAAAAAAGTGCCGTTATAATAAAGAAAAGTACCATGAAGCAAGGTACTGAATTTTCACTCACTTATACGCTTAATTTCTTATACATTATTATAGAAAATTCAAAAAGTACCATTAGAATATAGCAAAAGTACCAAAAAGCAGCCACTTGTGGATTCCCAGGGTCCATGTAAGCTTTATTTCATGTTTCTAGGTTCATTGGTGAAGAAATTACAAAAAGTACCATTCGAATAAAGAAAAAGTACCAAAAAGTCTCCCTCTAGAATTCTCACTCACTTAGGACTATATATGCTTAATTTCATGTTTCTAACACCATTGTAATAGAAAATTCAAAAAGTACCATTAGAAGAATGAAAAAGTACCTATAGTTCAGTTCTCACATTTTGGTACCTAAATATAATCCATTATTTCTAACACTCACTTCACTTAGATATATATCAGCTAACTTTAATGTCGATAAGTGAAATAATTTAAAATATTAAAAAGGTACCATTAGGAGAAAAGTACCAATACCCCTTTTCCTCCTTGAACACCCCTCAAGTTTGAAATTTAAAAATATTCCATTTTTCCAAAAGTTGTTTATGCTACAGACATGTCTCAATCGATTAAAATCTGTGTTAATGTGCCCAATAATAAATATGTTTTAAAAAAAGTACCAAACTGTTTACCCGGATTTGGCCTAAAATACACCATTGCACTCGAGTTCCAAATAACAACCTGTTAGTTAATTTTTGTATGAATAAAGGAACCAATGTTAAAAAAATTATCAAAATTGGCTTAATATTTCAAATATAATGTATTTTCCCTATTTTATCCCCATTTTGGTACTTTTTTTTATCTCCATTGCGGTGGTAAAATATTATTAAAATAATTTTCTGTATCGTGGTGGGAGCTCATAGTAAAATATTCGATTGTCTATGTCAAATTATAGAAAAACATATTTTATGAAAAAGTACCAAAAATAAACACAATTTTTATCCCTTAAGGGTTTGAATTTCCAAAAAGTACCAAACTTGTATTTTTAATTTTTTGATAAGTAAAGAATACGATTTAAATTTTGTTTCTATGTTTATTGGTTTAAATGATACATAGGGTGCCAAAAAAGTATCAAAATACAGTTTTTATCCGTTTTCTCCCCTAAAAGGTTCGAATTTCGAAAAAGTACGAAACACCTGTCAGCTTATTTTTTAAATGGAGTAACATGCAATTTCAAGTTTTTTTGTATCTTTATTAGTTTTGAAGATATAATATTACCGGATTTACCCGTTTTTACCCTTTTTTACCCCCTAAACGTTCGAATTTCTAAAAACCCTTCTTAGTGGATCGTTTTGGGGAGGGAGGAACCCACAGTTAAAATTTCATGATTCTAGCTTCAGTCGTTTGGGCTGTGGGATGATGAATCAGTCAGTCAGTAACGTTACTCTTTTATATATGTATATAGATTTTCATTATGTTGACTTTTACCAGTAAATACTGCATTACATTTCATTTGTTCTGTATAACATTTTTGCAGCGATATTGTGTCTTTAGCATAACGAAATTTTGTGAATTGAGAGGTTGGCGTCACTAAAAAGTTTGTCAAATGACGTAAACTTTCTGAAGGGAAAACTTCCATTTTTGAAATATAACCAAGAAATTTTTAAGTATACTTTTCTTTAAACGATATGAGCAGGGCTTCGAATTAATTAATTCATGTTCACTAAAATCTTAAAATGCAAGCCCTTCATTCCATATATCGAGCCCTTAGCGCCAAATTATCGTAAGCGACATTTTTAATTTTTTTTTTTTAAATTAAAATTGTATGAACCGACTGATGTTTTAGCGTTCTCAGAATATCAAAATTGTTAATAACTTCAAAAATATAGGGGGTAAGATTTTTTTTATATTTTACAGTAAGCGAACACACAGTGGTATAGAAAAACTAGTTAGAGTGCTATATTCGGCTGTGCCGAATCTTATATACCCTTCACCAAATTATATTTAAAAATTTTAAATATTTTTAGGTAAACAAAATTTAATTTTTTTTCCAGTTGTTTTTTTCATTTTTTTTCGATTGTTATTTTAAATTTTTTTTTTTTTAATTTAAAATTTTTTTTTTTAAATTTTAAAATTTTTTTTTTGTTTTTTTAATTTTTTTTGTGAAAAAAAAAATTATGGTTAAAATTTTTTTCCGATTTTGACCCATTGTAGGTCCAACTTACTATGGTCTTATATACGTCGTTGAAAATGTCTTTGAAATATCTATCATTAGATATCCATATTGTCTATATTAATGTCTTAGTAATGCAGATATAGGTCAAAAATCGAGGTTGTCTTGGTTTTTTCCTCATATCTCAGCCATTTGTGGACCGATTTTGCTGATTTTAAATAGCAAACTTCTCGAAAGCATGTCTAATAGAATTATTGAAGATTTGGATCCCGAAGATATCCGGGATCTTCAGAAAATTGATTTCAACAGACAGACGGGCAGACAGACATGGCTTAATCGACTCCGCTATCCATAAGGATCCAGAATATATATACTTTATAGGGTCGGAAATGAAAAATGTAGAAATTACAAACGGAATGATAAACTTATATGTACCCTTCTCACGAAGGTGAAGGGTATAAAAAGAGGGAAATAAGTCTGTAACTTCTAAATGGTTAGATTGGTTTGAATGAAATTTCACATGCGCAAAGAAGAAGTGTTTTCGAGTTTAAGTTTTGAACATGGACCTCATGCGCCCACCGGGGGCGCTACCAAGGGCCCTGAAAGTAGGATACCTCTTGTATGTTACATTTTTAAAACGATATTATTTCTTGGTTTGAGTTCCGATTTCAATAAAATTATATATGTAGAATCTTCTCATCGAGCACTATAAAAAATAGCTATAAATTATTTCTTATAGCTTAGGAGATATTCGCATTTGAAAATTAAATTTTCAAAATTTTTACCCACCCTACTCCAGTTTTTTGATAACAGCGTATCCAAATATTTCCCTATTTTCTCCAGTTTTCTTTTATTGTACTAACAACACATGTATGTGTCAAATAGAAAAATAATTGTTTAAAAATAATGACTAAGTCCAAAGTTATATGCATTTGAATTTAAAAATTTTTAAAAAAGCGATTTTTTGCTAATTTTTTGGGGAAAAATTACTTTTTTTCTTTTTAAGTTATCGCAAAAAAATTCTAAGAGGATGTATAAGGAATTTCTACTTTCTGAAAGCTAAGCTTTCATAAAATATTTTAAAGGAAAACAAATTTCAAAATTTGTTGTTACCGAGGGTTACAAAACTTTAGGGCAAAAATTCTCAAATCGCATATTCGATATCAAAAGATAGTAACCGATTTTAGGTGGCTAAATATGTTTCTAATGGTTTTGTAAAGCGTCCCGATAACCTCGACCCTGGTATGGATATTATAGCCAAAAAACTAAAAATTCCCATTTTTGTAATATTTCAACACTTTTTTAGGAATTGCGGGATTACTGATAATAAATTTCAAAATTCGTTTTTATTTTTCAATTTCAAATAGAAAAATCTACATAACTGTGAAATTTCATTAAAAACTAAATAAAAATTTAATTTCAATTCGAAAAATTTGTATCTATGCAAAAATTCAATAAAAAACATTTTTTGTCATATTTTTCAATAAAGTATTCCATGAATTTTTAATTGTCAAAAGTTATAAATATTTTTGAAAAATAGACAAATAGCTTGAACGAAATTATATTATATCGCATCATAACATTTTTAATTCTTTGTATAAATTCCAAAATAATCAAAAAAAACCTTCTGGCGCTAAGGGCTCGATATACATTCTCAACATCTAATTATTTAACTTCATTTAAAGACTTTTATTTAAATAGAATTGATTCATCCTTGAATTAATTCATAAAAGAATTCATTCAACCTTTGAATGATTTAATATTTGGTAATTCAAATCTAATACAAATTGAATTAAAATAAGTTTTCTTCATTCAGTTTTTGTTTACAAAATGAATTGAATCTGTGCAGAATCTTGAATACCCACCATCAATACGCAGTTTTGGCTTTCTATGTGTACCTGAATCAGTTATGGTCCGAACTGTAAAGAATTTGATAAACTGAATAAGTTATTAAAACTTTAAATGACTTATGAAATTTATGTAAATTATTTGTTGACAATAAAATATTTTTTCGATATAGGGGTTATATTGGGGATAGGGTCAATTATGGACCGATCCTTACAAAAGTTGGTAGAAAGATTTAGGTTCATATAAAACTTGTCTATGTCCAATTTCATTATGATATTAATTATTATAAGACAATTATGAATGTTCAAGTCATTTTCTACAGGGGACCCTGTATGGGGACTAGAAACAAATGTTGCCCGATTTTCGCCATAGTTTAAAGTATAATTTCAGAGTACTTAGAGCTAATTTGTGCAATTTGTATGGGTGCTGGATGAAATCATGGACCGATATTGCTAATTTTCAATATCAAACTTTATCAACAGAGTATTTGTGGAAAATTTCAGCCAGCTAGCTCCTTTCATTTTCAACAGACAGACCGACAGACGGAGGGACATGGCTAGATCGTCTAAAAATCTTATGAGGACCTTGGGTACAGGACCCAGAATACATATACTTTTCTAGATTTGAACTATGTTTAAATTCGCTTTTTATTTGTAGCTCTACTATCATATTTCCAGGAAATTGCATTATCAATTTGAAATCATCAGTATACACTTCTTATATCAACAATGTTGATAAAACTGTGTTATTTACATTGTTTATAAGTATGACAACATTAACTGTACTACTTTAAAAGCTCTAGGTGATAATTGTGGAAACCGAAGCTTATGGTGGATGTGATCCATCGGTATCAACATTCAGAAGTGTTAATTTTGACACAGAAGACAAAGATCGTCCAGGCCAGGCAAAAAAGTTTGAAGACTTATGGTGTTTTCTTTTCTGACACAAAATGTTGCCTATATATTGTGTACCATTTATTAAATGTTACCCATACCCTCATAATGTGTTGCATTTTTAACGATCACAATAGAACAAAATCATTACCATTTATGCAATTTTCTTTTATATAGTTTCTAAATATTATAAAACTATACTTTTTGCTTACATAAAAAGTGGTGCATTTCTAACCCTATGATAAAATTGAGGGTGAAACATATTCAGGGTTTTAGGGTAACATTATTAGAAAAGAACACGACCAAACTACATTTTTTTCAGAAAAGTACACAAAGAAGGGTAAAAGGCAGAATAAATGCATAATTTATGCTAGAAAAGAAAACACCATTAGAATTGGGGATATTGCTCCATGAAGATTGTTGTCAAACTCATCAAGAGCTTGCAAAATCATTGGGAGCTACTCAATCAGTAATATCAAAACGTTTGCTAGCAGTATGATTCATCCAAAAGCAGGATAATTGGGCACCATACGAATTGAAGGTAAAAGAAAATCATTTTTCCACATTCATTACTTGCGATGAAAAATGAATTCATTACGATAACCCGAAGCATAAGAGATGGTATGTGATGCCAGGTCAACGAGCCGATTCTACACCAAATGACGCTAAGATAATTATCTGAATTTGGTGAGCCAAAAGGGTCCTATTTATTATGAGCTGTTCAATTTTGACAATACCATCTCATGGAACCTGTACCGAACACAACATATTCGTTTGAAGCAAGCATTGAACGAAAAACGTCCAGAATATGGGGCCAGACATGAAACCGTAATATACAATTCTTGTAACATCAAACAAAAGAAAATATGAAAAAAATCAAAATCAAAGTTTGACGATATAGGGGTAAATATTGAAAACTCTTCCTAGTGATTCAACCTTCTACATATAAGCGTAGCTAGACTTTTACTCTGGGGTGGGCAAGTACTTCCCAAATAGTAAAAATAAACAATTTTTTTTATAAAAAAAAATAATTTTTTATTAAAACAAAACTAAAATCATAGAGAAACATAGAGCGGAAACTAGAAAAAAATTCAAACAAAAAAATTACTCAAAATAATTTATCATATCAAAGTTTAATTGTTTTTCGCTGAATATGTGTTTAAACTAGTACTAGTGCTTCAGCTTTCATAGAATCAGAAACAATTTGCCAAACATGTTTGTAATTAATAATGAATTCATCGGCGCCATCCAAAACTAATTTAAAGAAATTGTTAACAGCTTTTGGTAATGGAATGTTTTGGAATCGGTATTCGATATTACAAATTATGCTATCTATTACTGGATTATATATATTTAACTTGCAGTAATCAACTGAAGGAATAGAATCCAGCAAATCCAGATTTTAGCTTTTACCTAATGTTGATTCTATATAAAAATCTTCAAGATCACTTTTAATTACAGCGTAATTTTTAATTACTGACTTACAATTTTCATAACTACAACTCCATCTAGTTGTGCAAAGGCTATTTATTTTATACTGTTTAATTTGAAGAGCTTGGCTTAGGCTTTTTAAATCATTATTATTTTCTGATTTCGAAATGCATAAAGCCTCTATGCTAAGAATGTTTGCGCTGATGATACATATGTGTGAACACGAATCCACAATAACTAAGTTTAGCCTGTCGGATAAACAATGAACCAAAATGGCTTGCGGATTTGACTCCTTTATTTTAGTTTGTAAACCGTTTTTAAGACCAAACATTACATATGCTCCGTTGTACGATTGGCATTGGACTATTTGTTTAACTTTTTGGGTACCATAAACCCCATGATTAATGTTCTAGGGCACTGGAATCTCTTAACGGAACAATCTACAAATCCAAAAAAATCTTTCTGCGACTTTCCAAATTTTTATTTGGGGTGGGTAGATGCGAGTCTGGGGTGGTTTTGAACAATTATTGTATAATGGGCTATTGTTATAAGAAGTTGGACAATGTTTCTTTACTTACTTATAGTAAAAACGTGTGTGTTATTTGATGCACTATAAAAAGATTAAAAACATATGAAACAGTGTTTAATAAGTTTGGATATTTTAGTCATTTAATTTTTCAGAAATATAAAATTGTCCTGGAAATTGGAGAAGATCCTATATAAATGTTTTGTTTGGTTTATTGCATACTGGTAAAATATGGATATGAGATAAATATGGATTCGGAAAACAAATTTATTAGTTGAGGCTCGTATACATTTTATTGAGTGACTTGAACGTTATGGTTTGTAGTCTTTATTTCTAGACTCTTGATCATCTTCAGAAAACTTTCGAAGTGGTAATATTTCAAAATGACTAACTGATTCAACATGTTATGCACTTTGGAAGGCCAGTGTGTTTTTCAATGATATGTCGAAATATTCTAACCTGGAGATATTCTGGGTCGGGTCACTCTGATGTTCCTGGGAATATTATCGCGGACGAACTAACCAAAGTAGGCTCACGTTTGTAATGTGACAAGATCGATCATTTGGTTGGTGTTCCCCTTTCATGCTGTAAGTCATTCTTCATAAACCGTGAACTTTATGATCCTGCTCAGAGCAGATTGTTTACTTTGAATATTTGCTCTATACGAGGCTATCACGTAATCGACTACGGATTTCACAGCTGTTCTTACAGAGCACTGATAAATTGCTGAGCATGCAAGGAGATTAATATTCTTTCCAATTACTTCCGTAGATGTTGTTATGATGACCTTTTATGCATTACCTGGCGGATCTATCGATGGTGGATATTAGAAAGATTGAATCGTTGTTAGGCATAGAATTCATCCTTCGGGGTATCACAAAGGGACCAATTCCAGAACCCAAGTGAGCTGGTGTAACTGGCTGCATTTATAACCTGACCTAAATGCCTAAAATTAATATTAGGAAATTTTATTCTTTACTGGGTTAAACATAATTTTGTCACAGAATTTGATGTGAATATTTTTTAAGACATTTTAATAACAAACAAAAGAAAAAAACAAATAAGATTGCTTTATTCTGCTACACCGAATGTTATATACCCTTTACTTACTATAATTTTAAAAAATTGTTTGTGCAAAAGCAGTTTCTCAGCAATCGTTGGAAAGGTCTTGAAATATCTCTCACTTGATAAATGTATATATAGTACATACATATATAGAACTTTGTATCCTAGATATATCCAACAATCAATTTAGTTGAGGTTTTCTAAACATAACTCGGCCATTTATGAGTCGATTTTGATGATTTTTAATACCAATTTATATACAGAAATACGATTTGGGTTCGTCGTTGTTGTCGCAGCAGTGATTGCTGAGTTGACAGCTCTTGGCCGAGTGAACTCGGGTCATAGGGTAACATAGAGACGAGACAAAATTGTCAAAAACATAAGTCTGTTGTCAAAAACCTATCTCTTGCAACAACAAAATACATGCTAGTCAATGTATTTTGTTGTTGTATCAAACATATGATTTGTTGTATTTTCGTTTGACAAATCGGAGTGTCTCGTCTCTATGTATAATTCTCTATGACTCGGGTCATTACGGTGCGTATAACCGGCTGTCGTGGGAATGGGGTTCGTATCTGGCGACTTCGGAAAGTTTATTTCAACCGACATATGGCCATCGTTATATCATACTTTCCTTTTTATAAGGAGCCAGAATAATAGGGTTTCGAATGAATATTGTAAAAATTATAAACCGAATGACAAACTTCTGCATAAACTTATCACTTCTGGTGAAGGGTATAATAATTAAGACCGTCATTGTTTATATTTCTCCAATTCTTAGAATTTAAAGAAAAAAACCACAATAAACATTTTGTGTGAATTCAACTACAATTTAAGTATATTCAGAGCTGTAAATTTCTAAACATAATTTTGTTAATATTTCAAAGTGTATAAATTGTTTGGACAGAGACATAAAAAACCACTTGAAAATACATTGTAGCCAAGTTATGCACAAAGCAGGAAGTGTAGAATTTCTCAGTTGTAGTTTTGTCTTTATGAACCGCAACGACAATAATTGAGAATTAAATGTTGTTGCCCAATTTGAAGTGTATGTGTGTGTATTCTGAATAAGATTCTACGAGGGTCATGACGAGAAGACATTGCATTAGAAAATGCATATATTGTGTCCCTAAAGATCATTAAAGTCTGAGCCAATGAAGTGATCTGAATTGATATGGACAAAATTGGTATAAATGTAAAATATAATAAATATAAATTTATTTTATGAACCATGACACAACAATATAAGGTATACTCATTAGAAAATAAATTCTCAATTATACAATTCTTGTAAGGTCAAACAAAAGAAAATATGAAAAAATATGAAAAAAATCAAAATCAAAGTTTTACGTTATAGGAGTAAATATTGAAAACTTTTCCTAGTAATTCTACCTTCTACAATTATTGTATCATGGTATGAACTACAAAATGTGTTAAAAACTTTTGGCAAATCCCTAGTGAAATCTTTAACTATATTGTGAGAATTATATAAATATTTTTGTAACTTTGTGAGTATAAATAAATATTTGTGCTATTGAAAAAAAATTAAAGCAAAAAATAAAATATTTCTTATACATATTACAGTCATCATGGTTTAAATATTTTAAAGAAAATATTTATATATTCTTCCATCTTTTAACTTTATCAAGAACACTTCATACTCGTTATGAAATTGTTCAATTACCAAGTAATTAACTTTAAGATAGTTGATGTTAAATTCTTTTCTTCTGATTAAAGCCACGTTTACAACTGTTTGAAATACAGAGTAAAATCTTTACAAAATTATATGTCAAGTTAATGAAATTTCTGTGTTTTAAAAATAGAACCACCATCCAAAGGAAAAATCCACAATCTGAGCAAATAATTTGACAGTTCAGTAAGTCTGAAATACATACCCTTTCTTATATTACGATTATCCAATATGATTCCCCTACTCTGTCTCAAATTTACCACCTGTCCACTTCATTTCTGTAAAATCTATATGCTGAAAAAATCATGATTATTTCCACAAATACATAAAAATAATTTGTTCTTATAAGAAAAATATATTTTGTAACTAAAGAAATATTTGTTTTTATACCCTTCACCATGAGTGGCAAGGGTATATATAAGTTTGTCATTCCGTTTGTAATTTCTACATTTTTCATTTGCGACCCTATAAAGTATATATATTCTGGAACCTTATAGATATCGGAGTCGATTAAGCCATGTCCGTCTGTCTGTTAGTTGAAATCAATTTTCTGAAGACCCCAGATATCTTCGGGATCCAAATCTTCAATAATTCTGTCAGACATGCTTTCGAAAAGTTAGCTATTTAAAATCAGCAAAATCCGTCCATAAATAACGGAGATATGAGCAAAAAACCGGGACAACCTCGATTTTTGATCTATATCTGGATTACTAAGTCATTAATAGGGGGCGGATTTTCATGCATTTATTATTGGAAAATATGCGCCTAAAATATGCTTCAAAAAAATCAAAATATGACCTAAAAATTTAAAAAATATGCACTTATATTTTTGTGCAGAAACATAAAATAATTAAGTATGGATTTCGAAATGTCTTAAAAATACACAACACTGTTGCCAGCAGTTAGAACTCTTTAAATTATACCAGGTATTAAACAATTACAGTTCTAAAACTATTTTTAACATTACTTTTCTTCTAAAAAACGATGGATATTTATATTAATTTTTGGTATAAATACTTGTTTAAACTTTAAAGCCTTTAGAATCATCAATATTTTGATCGTGCTGTAAAGTAGCATCCAACCTTAATATTTATCTCGTCAATTGGTTAATTTATACATCCCATGTAATCTAGCATAAAGACAATTGTCACTTAAGTGTCTATATGTAATCTATAGTGTAAGGACTTTAAACGTTAATTGTGTAATGTATTTGTCTCTAAGTTATCCAAAATCACTAGTTTACGACAGTCTCGTAGAACTGCTTGGACATGACTGTCAGGAGCGGTTACTGTGTAGGTGAAGTTACAAAATCTTTTGATAACGAAATCTCTTATAAATCGAATGTGCAATGAAAACAAATATGAATGTTTTCGACACATTTAATGAATTTTTGATACTTAAAAAAACTAAACTTTTTTGAATAAAAGTGTTTTGAAATGATAATTTTCAATTACTGATAGAGAAATGAAAAACTTAATACCAGTTTCTCGATGTCGAAAGAAGTTAGTCGATAAAATTTACTGTTATTTCTATAACAAATTCGACAAAAAAATTTTTGTCGAAACAATGTATTGCCCATTAACGACAAAAACTTATATTTTTATTAAAAATTGGCATAATATGCATATAAATATGCATTTTGAAGTAAAATATAACAAAATATGCATTATCAATAAAATATGCAAAAATATGCACTAACAAATCGATGCCATTTTGCAGCAAAATGTGCGATTCGGATAGATAATTAGTCTACATTGTATTTGGACGTTCGAGAAAAAACATGCATTTGCATATAAATCCGCCCCCTAGTCATTAATATAGACAATATGGATATCCAATGATAGATATTTCAAAGTCCATTGCAACGATGTAGATAAGGCTATAGTAAGTTGGACCTACAATGGGTCAAAATCGAGATAAATATTTTTTAACCCGAATTTTTTTTTTATCAAAAAAATTTTTTTGTCATACATTTTTTTTACAAAAAAAAAATTTAAAAACTAAAAAAAAAACTTTTTTTCAAAAAAATTAAAAACCAATCTCAAAAAAAAAAAATTTGAAAAACAATTAATTAAAAAAAAAAAATTAAATTTTGTTTACCTAAAAATATTTAAAAAAAAATTTTTTATTTTAAAGTATAATTTGGTGAAGGGTATATAAGATTCGGCACAGCCGAATATAGCTCTCTTACTTGTTTTATTTAGAACTGGATGTTTTTTTGTTTTGAATTGTAATTCATTTTGTTACATATTAGACATAAAATAAATGACAGAAACAATTTTTGGATTTACTTTATTAGTTTTATTTTTATTCCATAATAAGTGCACAAAATGGAAAAATGTACTCATTTGAGTTCCCCACTGTATATGTATATGACATAAATAAATACACAAAGATCGGAAACTCTCCTGTCAAAGACCTAACTCAGTTGTCAAAAACCTAAGTAATGAGGTATTTGTGTGATTATTTTGATTAAATTTTTTGTTTGAGTTTTTTTTCTAGTTTCCGCTCTATGTCTATTTTTAAAAATAATTAATAGAAATAATCACACATACAAGTGTTGTTTTTGTTTTCACAATTTTGTGAAAACAACTGAGTTAGGTCTTTACAAGGAGAGTTTCCGAACTATGTGTAGTTATCTATGATATGATGTTAACTCCTAAAATAAAATCATAGAAAAATATACATAGAGCGGAAACTCTGCTGTCAAAGACCTAACTCAGTTGTCATAAACCTGAGTGGTGAGAATGTATTGGATTGATGTGTAAAAAAATGTTAAATGTGATTTCCTTTTATATAGAACTTATTTGTGGAAAGATTTGTGTAGACACCTATATAAATCAGATGTTTCTTACAGAAACATTTTATTTCGGGAGGACATTTGAATGGGAGCTAGGTGAAATAATAGACCAGTTTCAATAGGATTCGTCTTTGGGACAAACTTTATCGAAATATCTCCAAAATCGAGAGCTGTACTTTGCGCATATGGTTTACATGGACAGTTAGCCAGTCAGACTGACCGACACACAGTGGGGCAGAATAAAATTTTTTTGGAAATAAATCTGGCATTTCTAAACGGCTGGTTCGATAGGGATAAAATTAGAATTGGGCGTAGCCAAGGAGTATTCGAGTTTAAGTTATTAAAATGGGGCCTACAAATAATCCAGGGGCGGCGCTATGGGGGATCAAAGTAGTGTACCTTCGACATGTAAAATTTTTAAACACGTGCCATTTTTTTGTTTCCCATCCGATTTCAAAGAATTTTATATTTTTGATGCTTGCGTGTGCTATTTATCTCTTATTCTAGTTATAGGCATTTCAAAATTGAAATTTTAAAATTTTGCCATACCTTGGTCCGCTTTTTTAAAAATATAGGGCGCAATTTTGGACCGAATGGACAAAAGATTTCAGAGCAATATCAATTACGAATCCAAAAATAACAGATTTTCAATTTAAAAATTCAAAAAATAGTATATTTTTGCTGTTTTTTGGACAAAAAGGTGACATAACTCTTTTTTTATTAAAAAACAACTTTCTTTAAGAACATATAACAATTTTATGTTTTTCTATAAAGTTTCTTTACGGAGAAAATTTTGGTATAAAAAACATGTGCTATTTTTCGAACATGTCGGCCCTACGCTCTTTGGAAATTGACCTATTTTTTATCAAAATTTCAACTTTGGGCAACATGTTCTAAAATCCCAAAGCTGGGATCAGAAAACGGAAAGCAGTTTTGGAAACTCTGATGTGTTCCCTATTTATCCCTAAAGTATTTTCCCAGCCCCGAAGGAAATGTGGACCCTATAGACAAAATTGTAAAAAATATCATTTTTGGGATTTTCGCTCCAATTTTTAGGAATTGCGGGATTCCCTTTGACCTTTTGTCAAGTTTATTTACACCTTGTTATTTAGAATGAGAGACTTAAAAAACGCTGAAAATTTCATTGAGTTTTCCTAATAAATAAAGATTTTATTACATATTCTAAAACTAAAATTTATATCAAAATTTTAATAGGATTGCAAATATTAAGAACAATTTGATCCATATTTTTTCCGAGCTATATTTTTTTGTTTAGATAAGTTCATTTTTGGTCTTACAAAAAAAATTTCAAGTCAATATCTCAATTAGATTCAAAAATATGCCACTTTAAAACTCGGTCCTTCAAAAATATTGCACTTTTTCATACTAAATTTTTTTTTTATAAATTTTCTTAATATTTTATTCAACACAAATCATTGGTTCTGACTCAATCACATTAAGAAAATTTATAAAAAATTTTAGTATGAAAAAGTGCAATATTTTTGAAGGATGGAGCATCTAGCCGAGCGCTTTCCAAAAATATAAAATTCTTTGAAATCGGATGGGAAACAAAAAAATGGCACGTGTTTAAAAATTTTACATGTCGAAGGTACCCTACTTTGAGCCCCCATAGCGCCGCCCCTGGATTATTTGTAGGACCCATTTTAATAACTTAAACTCGAATACTCCTTGGCTACACCCAACTCAAATTTTATCCCGATCGCACCAGCCTTTTAGAAATGCCAGATTTATTTCTAAAAAATGTCGATTCTGCCCCACTGTGCGACATCGTTTAATCGAATAGAAACTAATATTTTTGGTCTAACATTTTTGTGCGTTACAAACATCAGCTGAAACCCAATATATACAAAATATTTATTAATTGATGTTATTTATAATTAAAATATTCCAATACCCTTCTTTCCATAACCTTTTGGATAGATTTTTAAATTAAACAGATCAGACAGAGCCTTTAGCTGTTATCGTTAACCTAAAATCCGCAAACAAATTACCGCCAAGCGGTATGGAAACTACTAACATTGTTCTGATTAATTTATATTCTAGTTTACTAAATACTTGCTATGAGTTCAACAGATGTCCCTTTCAAATATTTTAGTTTTAAATACATAAAAGTTCTTTAAAAATGAGTCATCAAATTAAAAATTTTACTGAAAATTGTGTGATAATAATGATTGAACACGAACTAATACACAACTTTAAGAATAAAAGGAAATCATTTTATTACATTTGCTAGCCATTAAATTATCGGCACATACAAAGTAAAAAGGAAGAAAAGAGTGATTTAATTTATTATGACAATCGTTAAAATACTGACTGAATCGAACAAACGATGCTCCAAAACGAAGTCATAAAACAGGGATGACCAGTTACGTTTAACTTTTCTTCGTTTTGGTCGACATGCAGTCAAAACTAAACGGATTCAAATAAATTTAAGGATATTAGGAACATATATGTACTAATATACCAGCATCCTTATGCTTTGAGTTAAAGAGAGAGAAAGAGAGAGAGAACGAACTGTAAAAGGAATTTTTATTATGTGTATTGGTCATTACGGAAATTATGTTAAGCGCCAATGTGTTGTTGCTTTTCTTTTTTCTCTGTTAAATTTGTTAAAAAATGTGGAAGAAAAGAAACTGTAATAAAAAAGAAACAGAAGACTCATATCAAATCATCAATAAATGGCTCATAAGATACATTACAAACGGATGTATCTAAATATACGGAAGCAATCGCCTTTGGGATGATTTGAATTGTTGTGCACGGGAGTGTAATGAAAGTATCTGCTATTTTTTTAACAAAAATAAGTTTCGTGTATGGCTGGTGTATTTGTGGCAGTGATGGACATTCATTCCTTCAGTTGTTCATTGTTGTCCATCAATAAAAAACACACATTCAGTAGATACAAACTTAAGATATGATTATTTTAGTTTTTTTTTTGTTCTAGAATCTACCCCCTCCCTTCCTTGTTCTTGTATGTACTTTTTGTAGTAGTAAGTCCATTGGGTATAAAGATTTGTTTGTAGTTTTTTTTAGGTTTATAATACAGGGTGTTTTAGTTGTTGAGGTTTTTAGCAAATGTCTATATATCGGCTCATAAATGGCTGAGATTAATTTTTCGAAGCCTCCAGATAACGTATTGTTATGAAATTGTACTTGAATTCAAATATAACGATTTTAACGGCTGATTTAAAAGTTGCATAATACTTTCAAATAGCAGTGCCTCTCAAACTGTAACATATCCGCGGGCATTATTACCATTGAATAAAAGCTTTCACTTGATCATTGATCGTAAGTATGGCAACGCTGAATGTTTGCTGCGACTCGTATATTCGAATTCGAATATTCAGTTTTGACAGTTAAAGAACATTGTAGAAAGTTCACCACAGATGGCGTATGTATTAGAAAGCTCTAGGCTTCCAATATACGAGCTTTGACAGTTAAAGAACAATCTAGAGTGCAGATGGCAGTGTTATAAATAGTGGCAGAGGTTGCAGTCTTAGTCAGTTTATCAGAGAACTCCAGAATGCTATTCGAATAAACATCTACTGAGTGCCTTAAAGTGTGTCTGTATTTCTGCGAATTTATAAACGTGTATAAAATACATTCTTTGTTAAAAGAATCATTAAATTCAGTTCATAAAGAGGGGCAAACAGCGTTTGCTGCAGGGTCCAGAATGCGCAACATAGCTAATCTGTTGATAATGCCTAATGCCGTGTGACCACTACCAAGTTTTCTTGCGGAAGTTGCTTCCAGAAGTGACTTCCAGGATTTTTTGTCGTGTAAACAAGTATTAGAAGTCGACTTCCAGAAGTCACGGCTTTCCGCAGCAATTATGTGGAAACACGTGTTTGTTGCTTGCTGGAAGTAACTTGAGTGACTTGTTTGGAACAAACACATTTGGAAAGTAAAAAACAATAAAGTTATCCTGAATTACGGGACATGTCCTCAAAAGACTATAACAATAAAAAAAAACAAAACGCTTTACATGCAATAGCCAATGATATAGACGCGCCCGAAGAAGAGGTCAAAAGGATATTGCACAATCTCCGAACGCAGTTTTGCCAAAAAGTAAACAAAGAAAATAAACTCTACTGCAAGCTGTACTCACATTGTGTGGAAACACGTCTGCAATTTATTGCAGCAAGTTCATCGTAATAACTTCTAAAAACTACTTCTGAAAGCAGACTTTAGCTAGTTTCGATTTGAGTGGAAACATTCCAGCAAATACTTGCAGAAGGACTTGCTAGTGAACACACATCTTAAGAATCATCGGTATCCAATGACCATCCATACGTGGTGTAAGCCGCACCCTACACGAGGTGTCTTCGTTTTTTAAGCAGAACATGGCGGACCTAGAGCGGACGCTCGATAAAAGCCTGTAATTCTAATGTAATCCACAACGTGTCCATGGAATGAACTGTACAACGTTAATGTGTCTCCTAACGGTGGCCTCCAGAAAAGGGCATTGTTCGGTTGTATTTTTGCCCATCAGCAACAAGGGGCTGTGTTGTATGATGTTCTGTTGAAATATCTCATGATCCTAACACTCAAATCGAAGAAAAGCTTGATACCTTGGTGTTGGGGGACTCTTGTCCCGAATAAATTTGGAATCCGCCAATACCGATGACACGGAGCACCACGCTGCACAAAAATTACTAAAGATCTATATGGATAAAGGCATGAACATCCTGAAAACCGAATACTCGTAAAAGAGTAGCTAGTGCAACTTCAGATGGTGTAAATCCTACCAAAACCATAGACACATTTAAATCTCCTGTACCTTTGTACAGAGATGTGGTTCATATTGTCAGTGAAATTCCATTAGACTTTCCGAGGACAATATGGCCTGATGGAAATATTTGTAGGATATTTTCCCGAAGCGCCTGAAACCCCTACCAGCAGGACTTTCTTATCTTATTGAAGTCATTCTGGCCTAATGGCAAATTACGTCCTCCAAACTGAAGGAAAAGGAGCGTATGACCTACCGAAGAGGAGAAAAGTGAGTGACAAACCATGACAGACAGTGTCTAGACCAACCTTCTTGTTCTGGTACAATCACCAAACCCGACAAGCAAAAGTATAACGTACCCAATTCAACGGATTCGGTTCGTCAAGACCAAGTGGACAACATTGTCCACAAAATGTCCTCTGTTGAGCTCACAAGTTCGAAAAAAGGTATGAATTCTCCAGCGAACAAGAAAAAGGCCACGAAAGGGCTTTAGTGCATTCACAGAAGAAGCAGCACTCCATATCACCAACCTATCTTTTGATGAATCCAATACACCGTTTTCAGTTTGGTTATAAACCTGGTAAATCGAAGGTGACTGCCATTCATCATGTGACGACGATTATCGAGAAGGCCTTATCGCTATGTGCGTTTATTGACATTCAGGAGCCTTCGGCAATACGTCATATGGTGTTATTGATCTAGCACTGTATAGAAAAGGGATTTCGTACATTATAAGGAAATGGAATTTGGAATTGCTGTCATCGAGGTTTATTCAGTTAGACTTAGGAGGATCATCGAGAACCAGACAAGAAACTAGGGGATGTCCACAAGGTGGATGATCTGTTTTCCCCCATTAATATAGCTTTACTGGAAGAACTTAACAACTTAATATTCTGTACATATGGTTACGCCGACGACTTAGTAATATCTGTTACTGGGTGGTATGACGTAACGATATCGGGCAGGATGCAGACTGCTCAGAATATAACCACCAAATTGAGCTTGGAAAAGGGTTAACCATCCACCCAGCCAAGAGAATCCTTGTACAATTTACCAAACGGAGAGTTATTAGACTCATAGAGCGTACATTGAATGGCTCATCTATAGGGTTTTCTAAAGAGTTAAAATATCTAGGGGTTACACTTGATAGGAGCCTCACTTTTAGGTAAGACGTGGGAGTTGAAACCGAAGATGATTTAATGGTATTTTATTACAGTTTAATAAAACATTGCCGCCTTTGGATGGTGGAATAAAGTGGAACAGATTATTAGTTGATAAGGTCTATCGCCTTATCTGTATTTCTATTACTGGGTTTTATATGTAGATCGTCTCCGCTATCTACATAAAGGAATCCACTCATGATGAAGGATACTCAAATCCAGATGTGTAAGGATAGGTGCCACGACCACAAATCCAATCCCGCCCATTTTCAGCCAAACTCCGTAGTGATAAGAAATGATTTATGCTAAAAATTTAGATACTTTTACGATTATAGTTCTCCAGATATTCTATAATAACCACCAGAAATTTCAAAATAAAAAGTAGCTTACTGGTCCTTCCAGATATAGAGAAACATAATCTGAATTTCAAGAGGATCGGTCCAGTAGTTTAGGCTACAATAAGTCACAGACAAACAAAACTATAAATAAATAAACAGGCTTACATTAATTTTTATATAATAGTAGATTCTTAATTTTGTTCCAATGTAACATTTATTTTTATAACACCCTCTTCTTTAAATGCCCAATAGCCCAAAATCTATAAACCATATAATGGTTTCACTGGTCAAATTGTTGTCTTGTTTTTTTTATTTATTTTATGGCAAAATACCATGAACAATTTTTTTCTTTCATTCCTTTATGTTGTTTTCTTTCATTTATAATAAACAAAACAAAATTGAATTGGAAGTTAAATTGTCATTGTACTGTTAATAATTTGTGTGTGTGTTTTTGTCCTTGAAAATAACCACCACAGCAGAGAAGCAAAGTTATAATTTCAAAATTGAATAAAGTTTTAAAAAGTTTGAAATTCCTAAAGGAAGCTTTTAGGGAAACCCTTTAAACAATTAACTTTTTATATTTAAAAACGCAAGTAAATCAAAATTTAATGAAAGTAGATATTAAAAGCATTCTTGTAGCTAAAATATCGTATACCGAAATTATTAAAAAATTACCTCTATAAATATTTTAAAATTATGAAAATACAAATTTTGGTTTTCTATAATTGAGTTAATTAATATCTACAGAAGTAAAATCAGAATACAATACAAACTTTTTCTATTTATTTTGAATATTTTATTATTAATTTAAAACAGATCGAAATTTCCGTTATCGAAATGTAAACCAAACATTCAAATTTGAAGCCAACCTTGTTATTTCTTTCATTCCTTTATTTTTTTTTGAACTCTTAAAATACGTATGTATATGAATACTACAACTAAAAATCTAAACATAAACAAATATTATAAAAATAAAAAAACGGAAATTTAAATTATTTCTCTTAATTCCATAAACATTTACCGCTAAATTCTTGTTAATACGATTTTTATAAAGTAGATTGTTTGTAAACAAAATATTGAAAAAAACAAAACGAAAAACAAAATAAACATATAGAAATATTATGAGACATTAAGACAAGCTTCATTGATAGTGGTCAATTCAAAACATAAACATTGTATACATTATGAATCCATTACAATAAAACAAAATTAATGTCCCTCCAGAATATGCACTCAAGGCTGCCAGATTATGAAGACTGATTTCCTCATGGAGGGTAAATTGAATAGGGTTAAGCATTCGGTGGGTAGACAAATAGTTAAAAATAGAACACATTTGATACTGTTTGTGCTTTGTTACTGAAAGTCATGGAGGAACTTTTGTAGCGGCGCTGAAAGATCCAGTAGATGGACCGCTAGTGGACTTGAGGCACTTTAAGTGCTCATGGACTCATTTCCCAGGAAGTCTGTCATTAACTTCGGCATACGAATCCCAACCGCATAGTCGGAGAACATCCTAAATTGAGATTAACGAGGATAAGGTATATTGGGCCATACGGAGCTTTGATCCATATTAATCTTTAGGCCCCGATGGTATTATACCGGCTGACCTGCAAAATAACGCAGAGCTAATCACACCCAGGATGATACCAATTTATCACGCCTGTCTCACATGGTCTTACATACCCAATAGTTGGACCGAATGTAATGTGACCTTCACCCCAAAGAGAGGTAAGGCTTCAAACAATAAGGCAATGAAAGATCAGTTGAGACGGCACTTCACTCACTAGTAGGGTACATCGAAAGATCCATCGAATTAAGTTCCAGACTCTTGGCCTTTCTGAATATAGAAGGAGCCTCCAATAATGTAAAATCTGCAACCATAATATTAGCCCAATGTTCCCTAGGACTTGATCAATCCATAGTTACTTTCATTAGGTACCTTCTGAATTATAGGATCATTCGCTGTAAAATTGGAACGACTCTGCCAAAAGAGGCACTATCGCCTATGCGGATGATGTAGCGGTGTCAGTTTCAGAGATTCATCTGGGCATAATATCGCAACGACTGGAGACGGTAGTCGAAATACTTTATCGATGGAGCATCGAACTTGTACTGTTCTCAATGAAGACTAAGATCCATAATTTCACCGATAAGTGTTTATACAACATCAAATACACTCCAGGAATTCCGGGTATACTTAAATTAGATGGCGTGACATTTAACAGTTGTTCTCACTTGGGTACCTGGTCACAGGGATAACGAAAGCAGTTGTATTGCTGATAACAGGACGGAAATAGGATTCTCGATGTTGTAAGATGAAATAGACTTCCTCTGAATGATGCTTATTATGAACTTGCCCAAACAAGGAGGGACTTTGCACTTTCCGTACCCATGCTGCAAGACTTGGCCTGGCTCACTACGACTTCTGCGAGAGTTCTCAAAATGCGGAGGAGGAAGAGACCATCTTACACTTCTTTTTCAATTGTTCGGCACTTGGTGATCTGCCTGCCATGCTTTTGGCGAAAGATCCTTTAGCAATCTCTTCGAACTACCTAGGAAGGAATTAAGGTGCATAAACGCCTTTATTAGGATAATCAGGTAGCTAATAAGCTTGCAAGTGACACCTCATAGTGAGCCGTAACTGTCGCATGATGGTCTGCGCTATTTGAATTCTCTCCTCTAACTCTTCTATATTTTCTATAGCTATCTCTACTCTCACTTAACTTACAGCTTTCCCTCGTCATTTACTTCTCTCTCTTCACTCCTTTATTATCTCTTCCTCAGGTAACACAAAGGGAACAATCAATGGACCCACGTGATCTGTACAATACGAAAGTCTACCTTTGATTAGAGGAGAGGAGGAGAGGATTATTTGGTTCATCGATCATTAAGGCATTAAGGAAAATAGGAAGTCGCTTAAAAACACAAAATTAAAATTCCTAAATATTAAGAGAAAACATTCTACATCTGGCAACATCAGTTACACCGCAAAGCACAGTGGCTACAAACTCAATGTCTACAAGACGACATCATACAATTTTTAAAGTGGCTGTTACATGATACATGCGAGAGTGATGGAAATAAACAATAAAATCTGTTGCCAGAATAAATAAACATTCAAACATTTAATTCATCCATTGATCCATTCGTTACTATGGTGGTCGTACTTTGTATTTGTTTATTATTTTTTGTCTTTGATTGTTGGGTGGCCAAATTAATCTTCTGTTCAGTTTATTTTGTTCATAAATTGTCATAAAACACCAGTAGTCGTATTGATTTGTCTGTAAAATGTTTATTGTCTTAAAAGAATTTGACATTGCAACTGCATTTGAATGATTATCAGTTTTTATAAAGTTTATTTGTGAAATCAAAGTTTTAATTAATTTTAAAGGGAAATTTTTTTGAAAGAAAAATATGTCCAATATTTGTTTTGTTCGACAAAAAACAGCCTAAATTAAAGAAATATGAATCAACTGATTTCAGTAATATCCCAACAGTTCTAGTAGACTGTCCCGAACTAGTGATTTTACTTATTATTTAGGATTACTAGTGATTTTAACACGTACATACATGTCATAACCACTATGTCAATTGACTCTTTTAAGTTACAAAGTAGTCAGAGGTGTGGTAATCCTGATAACATTATTTAATGGGTTATCAGTAGAATTAATGGCTATTGAACACGGCCTTTAGGCTCAACGCATGGAATTATAGATCCTATGTACATTCTTGCATAATAGGAAGTATTGCAAATATTCCTGATTATATTGATCAGGAATATTTGGACGCCTAGAACCTTTTCCCTGTGGAACTTCGGTTTCTCAATCTCGTCCAGTATGGAGCCTGTTGATGGTCCCTACCTTGGTTCAATGAGGCTATCCATCTATACGGATGGGTCTAAAAAAGGGGATATAGTGGGCGGAGGTGTCCACATTCTTGTATTTGGGAAAATAATGTCCTTTAGACTCCCAAATGGATGTAGTATTCTTCGGGCCGAGGTATCGGCTATTAGAAGATCGGCCAGCTGGCTCAGATATTACAGGATATCTGATGCAGACAGTAAAGCTGCAATCAAATCCCTGATAGGTGTTTATACAACATCCAATTCAGTCCAGGAATGTCGGGCATCCTTAAATGAGATGGGGAGACATTCAACAGTTGTACTCACTATTGCTGATAACTTGGCAGGAATAGGAGCTTCGATGTGGGAAGATGAAATAGACTTCTATGTGGCATTCCGCTGTAATCAGCGGCTAAATAATGCATATTACGAACTTGCCGAAACAAGGTGGGATTATATGGCCTGCGTTGGACTGTAAACGCACGTCGTATCTACTTCGCTTACAACGAATATGACTTAGCAATTTGGGGGCGATGATCACCGGGCATTGCAATTTCGGTACCCATGCTGCAAGACTTGGGCTGCCTCATCATGACTTCTGCAGAAGTTGTCAGAATGAGGAGGAGAAAGGGACCATCTTATACTTCATTTGTAATTGTCCTGCACTGGGTGATCAACGTGCCAGGCTTTTAGGTGACCAATTATTTAGTTATCTGGGAAGGTCTCTATGCCTTTATTAGAGAAAGCAGGTGGTTGATAAGACCGAACATGCAAATTGCACCTCATAGTGACCCAGCAATTGTCCCATTATGGTCTGTGTTAGTTGAATTATTAAATTATTCTCTCCTCTAACTCTTGTAACTTCTATCTATATCTTATCTTGCTAACTCTACTCTCTCTCAACCTATAGATTTCTCTTTTAGCATACTTCTTTTTCTTCGTTCCTTTACAACAATCAATGGTGAACTGTACGAGACGAAAGGCTTTGGTCGGCTACCTGTATACCTAAACTACTTCTGGTTGGTAAAATATCAACTTTCTGAATTGCAGTACAAAATAAAGTGACTACACTCTAGGTTACTTAGAGACACTAAAGTGACAAATAACTTCACGCTAGGTTATAGAATAGTTTATTGTAGTATTTGCTTCAACAAAAACTAGTGAATTTGGCAGCTTCAACATTCAAACAACTACGAGTATAATCAGCTGATCGGTTCAACACCCCAGTTAAATCCATTCGCCTTGCCACCACCATTGACAACTTGTTTTAGAATGTCATAATAACCTAATGGTTCGATATTACAACTGTCATTTATTGCATATCTGTACTAATCTGTGCAAAAAAAATCGGTCAATCAATATGACATTGTCTATTTTTCACTGCCTTCCACAGACTTTATTCTGTTTTCTTATTAGGGTCCAAGTTTGGTAAATAGTTTCTAAGATTTGAGGCGTCATTATTCTTCAATGTAACACTGTAAATATTTAAAACCAGGGAATTTAGAACCTCTTTAGTGTATCTTGTAAAATTTATGAAAACGGACTTAGCATGTTTGCACATTAAGCTAACTATATGTAAATTTGTATTTGAAATCAATTTGTGAATTTGAGTTTTGAAGTAATTTCATAAAACTTTAATTTTTAATAAATTAAAACAAATTACAATTTCAAGAAACATTTTCTATTGCAAAGAATACGAGGTAATTATTCTTCATGCATAAACTGGAGCTGTATCTATTGTTGTGGGCGGTATACCTGGCGTCCATTGTTTTTATGCTGTTCGATTTTTATCACAGTTTTTACGAAAATATCCAGAAGAAATATGTATTTTATTTGCTAACCAATGCTACGCTCATATTGCGTGTGATCGGTGTCTTCTGGTTCATTATCATTTTACATGCCTGCGTCCCGTTTTTTATACTTTTTGTCGTCGTCTACTCTAACTTGGAAACTCATCATTTGAAAGGTGTTCCCCTGATGTTCGTTTGGCTGCCTTTGGTGATACAAATTGTGATCGCGTTCCTTTTGTTTTATCTACGAATGAGTGGCAATTCGGAAGATAAGGGCTTTTATAGTGGCATTCATGCTCATTTGGGTATTTTGGTTGTGGTCGTGTACTTTTGGAACTTGTGTCATATTGTAAAAGAAATTGCCTGGTGTGGACTGTGTTCAATGGCTTATATGTTGATGTTTTTGATTATTACTTTAACACCGCATTTTCAGGGGTTAAGCAAGTCGTTGTTAATGATGCAACTGAACGAGAATGAGCCAATAGAGACTTTAACCACTTTAAGTGTTGAATGTGGACCAGTTGCGCCTGGTCATCGTCGTGAACTATAATAAAAATATTTTTTTTTACAGTTTGGAATTTTAAGTTGTTTATTGTTGTTTAAACCAATCGTTAAGTTAATTAATTTCTTTAATTTTTATTTAAATAAAATAGATTTGTTGTAAAATTATTTAGAACCTTTATCATCACTTGATTGAAAATGATGTTTGGAGATTATTTGAAGGCATTCTGGAACTGTTCAAAAGAATATGTTAGAAATATTAGAAAAGTGAAACAGATGTATTGTGTAGTTAAAGATCTAATATGAAGCACGTTAAATAGTTTAGCTATTCGTTCACTAAAACAGCTGGGATATCGATTTCAACCGGCTTTTAATTATCCTTGTATGGATCGACAATTAATCAAGACTTCAGTATATATACAATCGAATGAGGACGATGGGATGATGTTACTTCCATAGTGTCGAAAATCCATTGGGATATGTCGAGGAAATAGTTCATGTATTATATTCTTCAGCTTGGGGTGAATAGGCGAGGGATATGCTATCAGAAATTGTGTGGTCTATAACTATAATTGATCTGTTGTAAGTAAGAAAAGCTTTCACCCCTTTAAATCTTCAGGTATTGATGATATCATTCCAGCGGATTTTCAGGAGAATATTGATACTCTTGCACTTATCTCATGTCCCATTTAATATGGACAGCTTACAATATAGTATTCACGCCCAAAGGAGTGTAAAAATCTCATACCAAGGCTACATAAGGTCTATCAGTATCTCATCCTTTCTACATAAAATATTGAAAAGGACTAATCGACTTAAATATTAGATCATTCTTTAGACACAAAATGCAGATCTACCGAAACCACGGTGAACTCAATAGTTAGCCACGTAGACAAATCTCTGAACAATAAGGAGTACATTTTGATGGCTTTTCTTGATATAGAAGGTGTCTTCAACAATACTAAAGCGGAATCGATTATTAACGCTATAAGACAACTGGATATTAATCCTGCGGTCATCGCATTTGTTGGAAGACATTTTAAAGTACATTTGCTTTGAATTTACCCTAGGCACCTAGAAGTATTTCGTGGTATACCACAAGTCGGTTTGCTGTATTACACAAGGTGTAATCTCACCACTGCTCTGGAACCTTACTATCAACACTCTGCTAAAAAGCCATGGAGAAAACATGACTATTGCATATACAGATGATGTGGCAGTGGTTAAACGATAATTAATTTGGAACTAGAATACACAATCCAGGACCACTAAAGCGGCAACTGGCCTAAACTGGGCCATCAACCCTAGGAACCAAAATAATTAAATTAGAACTTGTGTACACAATCCAGGACCACTAAAGCGGCAACTGCACTATACTGCTGCAAAAAAGCAATTGACCTAAACTGGGGCATTAACCGTAGAAACCAATTATATTCTACATGACAGCGGTTTGGTGGCTAGAGTTGGAAAAGAAAATTCACCAAAACGGAAGGTGGCAATTGTTTTAACAGATGCACTTAGGACTACTTCATCTAAGTCACTGTTCACTATTCTTAACTGGTTACCACCAGAAACAACACAATGTGAACAAATGCCACGAAAGCAAGGAAACATGGAATATTATGGTCATTATAATTTTTTAGTTACCGTCAATATGAATCATACCGTTGATTACACGATGCTGAACTGGTTTTGGGTTCAGATTTTATGACGATTATACCGAATTGAGCCAATTATGACAATGGCCTCCAACTTTTGGAAAATGACAAATGAAAATCACACGACAAGACCTCACATCTAAAAAGTCTGGCCCAATATGGGTTGTAGTTAGAGCACACCATTTACGAAAAATCTGTCTAGTGAGCCCAGAAGGCTAAGAACTTCATGCAAAGATTTCTGTAGAAGCTGTATTGTCGAAAAAGAAAAGAAGGTATTTGGTATTTGGATGTATTGATTTTATCATGCCGTTTGAAATATTGGTCGTAGATCCAAAAAGTATATATATTCTGGGTCCTCATAAGATTCTAAGGCGATCTAGCTATGTTTGTAAATCTGACTGTCTTTTAAAAAATTGATAATGCCCAAATTAAAGAATCCAAGGTCTATTAATAAGGTCTGTGCAACTCTACAACAATTCAAAAACAAAAAGAAAAACAGGCATTTTGTTTGTGTAAAACTATACTGAACTTGTCAAAAACATTACCAAAACAAACATACATAATATAATTTTATTTTCAACAAAAAAAAAATAAATGTATGTATATTACATTTATTTTTTTAGATATATAAAATTCACGAACTATTGAAGAGAAGTAACGCATTTTTTATTAATTTTTTTATGATTTTAATTTATTTTTTCCGTTTTCAATTTGTTCACGACACTTTTTATTATTTGTTTAAGTTTTTAATTTATTTTTTCAGTTTTCAATTTTGTCACGAAACGTTAGAAAAGTAAACAAATTTGAAAAAAATACAATGGCGCTCTAAAATTGTAAACAAATTTTGACAAACACAGTATGTAAACACAAAGGGACAAAAAATTATCAGCTGTTTAGTTGCACAGACCTTATTAATAGACCTTGAAAGAATCTAGCTGGCTCCTTTTATTTGGGCTCCTTAATACTATCTGTTGATAAGGTTTTTTTGGTATTGAAAATGGGCAAATCGTCCAGAATTTCGCTCCTGATAAAATTTTATTCAATTTAGTTCTTAGTACTCTGAAATTATACTGTATAGTTTGGTTGAAATCGGGCAACATTTGCACCTAGTCTCCATAAAAGTTAAGATCCACGCCTTCATTAAAACAGTATGACTGCTTAGGGCGGCAGGCAATGAAACCAAACATGATATGGAAATTTACCTAATCAGATTGTTTAAAGAAATATTGCTCACCATTTAATTAAACTGTGAATTAATTAACCCTCTAACCCGCAAGAGTGCATCAAGAAATGCATTCTGACTTTAAGTTTTTGTTCTGTCAGCTGTTTTGCTTCACCATGAGTGGCAAGGCTATGTATAAGTTTGTCAATCTGTTTGTAATTTCTACATTTTTCATTGCGACCCCACAAAGTATATATATTCTGGATCGTTATAGATAGCGGAGTCGATATAGCCATGTCCGTCTGTCCGTCTGTGTGTTGAAATCAACTTTCCGAAGCCCCCAAATAACTTACATACACGATTCATACATCGATATCTCCGAAATTCTTCCGGCTCGGTTGCTATTTAAAATCGAGAATCGGTCCACAAATGGCTGAGATATATGGAAAAAACCAGGACAACCTCGATTTTTTTACCTATTTTTGACCCATATCTGGATTACTAAATCATTAATATAGACCAAAGTATATTTATACAAGTACATGCAACTCTACAACAAATCAACAATAAAAGAAACAACATTCATTTTGTTTGTGTAAAAACTTGTGAGATTGTCAAAAACTGTTGACAATTTTTCCACAAATTTCACTCACGTTGCCCATTTAATCGGGTCTTTTCGCACATAGAATAAGTCCTCACTGCCACTGGTACATTTTTTTTTACATAATGAATAAAAACACATTTTTAAATTATTATTCTTGCTTTTATTATAGAAATTTTTTAAAAAATTATTGTTTTTGATTAATATTTTCAAATACAAAAAAAAAATTAAAAATGTAAACAAACATAGAAAGAAAAACAAAAAAGTAAAAAAATTTGACAATCACACAAGTATTTACAAAGGAACAAAAAATGAACAGCTGATCACTTGCATGTACTTGTATAAATATACTTTGATATAGACTTAATATAGACAATATGGATATCTAATGATAGATATTTCAAAGACCTGTGCAACGACGTATATAAGACCTACAATGGGTGAAAATCGGAAAAAAATGTTTAAACCGAATTTTTTTCACCAACAAATTTTTTTCACTAAATATTAAAAAATTTAAATTTTTTTTTAAATTAAAAAGAAATAATTTTTTAAAATTTAAAATAAAAATAAAAAACAGTTTCGAAAAAACAACTGGAAACAAAATTAAAATTTAGTTTACCTAAAAATCAAGGTGTATTAAATAAGGTGAAGTTACGAGCCCAGCTGATTATTGTTTATTTATTTATGATGTGTTTGAAAGTGTCAAAAAGTTGTTTACTGTTTGTTGTTGACATTCACAATATTTGAATTGAAAATAATAAAAAAACTAAAAATTGTTTTAAAATTTTTTTTCAAAGCTTTGCAGTAAACAAAATAAGCAATATTGGAAATTTGTTGGTGAAAATGCATCAAATTTTTTAGAAATTGTCTCCCATTTTAGTCCATGAGATTTGTTTTCCTGCTGATTTTCAATACCAAATTCCTTGGAAGAATTTGGTTGTGTATTTTGGACGTGCGAGGGTTTTACACAGACAGACGGACATAGCTAAATGGATAGCTGGATAGTTCCACTGGAATCACCAAACTTTTTATTCCCGTTCGACGTTTTTAATATTGAATCTTCCAAAACAAATACCGTGTTAGAGCTAACTACCAATAAATGATACTTTATTTGTTTGTTTTTTATATTTTTCATATAAAAAACTACCAGTAATTCCTTTATTTTTTTATTTGTTTGTTTTCTATATTTTTCATATGCCATATTACTTTTGACATTCTCAGTCTCTTGACAACTAAGAAATATTGTCTTTGTTGTATTTGTTGTCGAGACGCTCTCACCTGATTAATACGCCTTGCTAAAAATATTTAAAATTTTTCTTTTAAAGTATAATTTGGTGAAGGGTATACAAGATTCGGCACATCCGAATATAGCCCTCTTACTTGTTTTTCTTAAATCAAAGTTTTACTTAGTTTTACTCACCCGATCTATTCGAAATATTTTTTATTAGTTCATTAGTTTTTCAATAAAATCGTATCATATTAATGTTTTTTACACCTAAATCGTCAACAATGCCCTGAGGCACTATTCACCTTTTTGCACCTGGTTCCTAAACTTAATTTGCAAATTAGTTTCTGATGGCTGTTCTGAGTTTATTGTGTCAAAATTACCCTAAACTTTTACGACAATATTTTTTTTTTGCTTTTTAAAGTTTGCGGGTTAGAGGGTTAAGGTCACTTTTTCACGGACTTTAAACGACTTCTAGAGTTCTTTAAACCATAATGTGGTTGATATTTTTATAATTAACAAACCATGGATTAGTTAATTAGATCCACAGACACACTTACTCAAATCGGGCTCACAGCAATTCTTTATATTATTTTGATTATGCCTCAAATCCTTGTTTCAACTGCTTTGACCAGAGGACTTTTAATGAATTTTAAGAAATTATAAACTGTTTAAATTTTCATTAATTTTATTTATTGTTATCTCTTCTTAAATCTAAACAAATACACAAACATAGATAGCGTGATTGTGTATCTTGTAAACTTAAATTTTAATATTTTATATACATTCTTACATATAAATACATACATACATAGTTTTGTAATAATAACTATTATTTTTTATTAAATTTTGTTATATTAATTAAACAATATAGTATTGATTACATTGACGATTGTAGTTGGGCTTTCATTGTTTAATTTTTATCAAGACTTAAAAATTTAAGCTCATTTTTTTAGTATTTTAACAAAATTTACAAATTTCTTTAAAGCAGATTTATTTACTTTAAGATTTTAATAAATTAATAATACGAGAAATATTAAATAATAATCAATTAATAGAAATTATATTTTAAGTTAAACTTAACACAACCATTTAATAAAGATGTATAAGAATTATAAATATAAAATAAGCATTTGAAAGAGAATTTATAAAGGAGTGAATTCAAAAGACTTTACATCAGTGGTCGGCATTTATAGCCACCAGTGGCCAAACATTATCAGTTATTTACCTGTAAACAAATTATAGCAGTTACTTCCACATAATAAATTTTCTTTAAAATTAATTTAAAACGAAAAACTTATAATAAATTGAAATAATTCTTTTAAATTTAAATTAGTTACACGTCATTTTAATAATTTAATCATTACAATATATTGTTTTTTCCATAATTAGTATTTGTTATTAATAATTTTACATTGCATTTTATGATTATGATTAAATATTTATTATTGTTATTATTTTCACTTCATTTAATAATTCAATTATGCTTGTGTTTCTAAAACTAATCAACAATTAAGCGTGTTTTATTTGTTTTTGTTTTTATTTTTATTATTGGATTTTATTAATTTTTTATAAATATTTATATGTAAATTGTCATTTAATACATTGTATACCGGGGTGGTTTGAAATTCAAACACATGTAATTTGTTTTCAATTTATGCGATAGTGAATTTAAATTAATAGGGGTTTTAATAAAATCATAAATTTAAAGGGAAATATTTGAATTTATTTTCCAAATATGAAAGAGTTGCAGTTTTTCGTCAAATATTCAATATTAAAAGATTTATTAGTAACATCGTATAAAGATGAAATCGTATCGTAGAATTCTATTAATCAGTTATGGAAAAGTTGATACAATAGGACTGTATAACAGTATTTTGTATAGAATATCTTATGTTTAACAGTATTTTCTATATAAAAACAGTAATATCTATAGAAAATCTTGGGAATACCAGTATTTTCTATACAAAATCTTGGGTATAACAGTATTTTCAGTAGAAATGCTTGTGTATAACAATATTTTCTATATAAAATGTTGGGTATAAAAATACTTTCTGTAACAAATCTTGTGTATAACAGTATTTTCTTATAGAAAATTTTGGGTATAACTGTGTTTTCTATGGAAAATATTGCGTACTACAATAGAAAATCTTGTATATAACAATATTTTCTATATAAAAACTTTCTTATAACTGTATTGTCTATAGAAAATCTTGTGTATAACAGTATTTTCTAATAGAAAATCTTGGGTATAACAGTATTTTCTATGCAAAATCTTGTGTATAACAGTATTTTCTATAGAAAATCTTGTGTATATCAGTATTTTCTATAGAAAATCTTGGGTATAATAGTATTTTCTATAGACAATTTTGTGTATAGCAATATATTCTATAGAAAATCTCATGTATAACAGTATTATCTATAGAAAATCTTATGTATAACAGTATTTTCTGTAAGAAATCATGTGTATAACAATATTTTCTATAGAAAATCTTATGTATAACAGTATTTTCTTATAGAAAATCTTGGGTTTAACAGTATTTTCTATGTAATATCTTCTGTATAACAGTTAGAGTGTTTCTTATAGAAAATTTTGTGCATAACAGTATTTTCTTATAGAAAATCTTGGGTATAACAGTATTTTCTATGGAAAATATTGTGTATAACCGTATTTTCTATAGGAAATTTTGTGAATAACATTATTTTCTGTAGAAAATCTTGGGTATAACAGTATTTTCTATAGACAATTTTTTGTATAACAATATTTTCTATAGAAAATCGTATGTATAATGGTATTACCTATAGAAAATCTTGTGTATAACAGTATTTTCTATAGAAAATCTTGGGTATAACAGTATTTTCTGTAACAAATCTTGTGCATAACAATATTTTCTATAGAAAATCTTATGTATAACAGTATTACCTATAGAAAATCTTGGGTATAATAGTATTTTCTGTAACAAATCTTGTGTATAACAGTATTTTCTTATAGAAAATCTTGGGTTTAACAGTATTTTCTATGTAATATCTTCTGTATAACAATTATAGTGTCCAAAAAACCGCCAAATTTAAAAAACCGAAGAGGTGTGTTTTTGAAAAAATCGGTTTTGATTTTTATCTTTAAAAAAACCGATTATCCGGTTTCGGTTTTTGTCTTCAAAAAAACCGGGTAACCGGTTTATATTAAATTTTTATTAAATATACGCCAATTTAAAAATTTTTGAATTCTTTAGGCAATAATTTTATACATTTTACGAAATATTGTCAAATGCTACAATTTTCTATAAAATTGATCAATGTTTTTAAAAATGGTATCAAAGTTTTCCAAAAATATGTTTAAATGAGCTTTTGAAAATATATTTCATTAAAACCGGTTAACAGTCTTACTAAAACCGGTTTTTCAAAAAACCGAAACCAGTCGAGTTTACAAAGATGAAAAAACCGGTTGACCGTTTTTCGGTTTTGGATACTCTAATAACAGAACTATCTATAGAAAATCTTTTATATAACATTTTTGTGTATTGGAAATCTGTGTATTTTCTATAGAACATTTAATATACTTAAAAATGAGAGATTTTTTAAAATTTTTAGGTCATATTTTCAAACATTTGCGCAATATAAATTTATTCAAAGTATTGGGCCATTGTAAGCTATGACCTTTTCCCATCTCTCTGGCAACAATTAGATTCCGAGCCAAATCATCTGCTCATATTTTGTAGCCATGAACGAATCAAGCCCATGGTAGATACTCTGTTCCAAAGTGAAGCGTATCCTAGATAGAGCGATCTACTCCGATCGAAAAAAATAGTAGTCGAAATGGGCAAGGTCTGGACTATAAAGCGGTTGAGGGAAAACAGATATTGCAACATGTTGCCAAGAGTTGTCATTATGGATTATTACGGTGTTTTTTTCGGTTAATGATCGCTTCAAACGAATTAATTAATTAATAATCTGTCCAGATTTCAGCAGCTCATAATATATAGGACCCTTTTGGTCCCATCAACTACAGAGCATTACCTTAGCGCCATGGATATTTGGCTTTGGTATCGATTCGGCTGGTTTACTGGGGTTCACATACGATCTCTTACGCTTCGGGTTATCATAATGGTTTCACTTTTTTGGCTGGTCTGGACGATCTTTGTCTTCTATGTCAAAATCACCAATTCTGAACCAAATAAACCATCTCACGCACGTTCAAACCGACGGAACACATTCACCAAAAGCTTTGGTGGGCAATCGGTGTGCTTCAGCGGCACTTTTTTTTCAAATTAAAGAAGTAAAGCAAAACTTCCCGCATATGACGTTTGGTGGCACAAAGTTCGACATTTTCGAAGCAAAAAAAAAAAATCAAAATGACATATTAGTTATTAAAAACAAAAACCGCGTTCAAATCCCGCACTTTTAAGTCATACGCCCAATATAACAGTATTTTGTGTATAACGAATAGAGATTACTACGAAGTTTGCTAATCAAGATTAGAATCGATATTTTGCTTGTTATTATGTTCGTTTGAGTACATTCGCAGAAAATAATGTTTGTTAAGTATTACAAGGAATATTTGGTGCATTTTCTTCTTAATATAGGCAACAGTTAAATATAAAATGCAAAAAAGGAAATATTGTCACCCTGTAAGTAGAAAATCATGCGACATTTTACCTTTTCATGGTTAATATTTCTAGAAAATAACATGTTCACAGAGTTGCATTTTTTAGAAAAGAACTTAAAATAACTCAATTTAAGACAACATTTAAGCCAAAAGAAAAATATTGAAATTGGAATCCCTATAATTAAATAAATTTTATATATTAATTCCTTGTTTAATTGTTTTTTAATATACAAATTCACTTATGAATATAGATTGGGAATTTTAATATAAATTAAAACAAATTTATTTAAATCTAATATAATATATTATGTACATTTTAATAAATGTTTAGTTCTTAAAACTATTAGTATACTTCGGTTTTTTGTTTTACCCTTTTACAAATTGCAAATTAATTACGCTTAAAAAGTGAACAGAATTAAAATGGTAGACGAACCACCAATTTTGAAATATAAATATTAAAAATATATTTGTTGTTGCTTAAATTTTTAAAAATTTCCTTTAACTCATTTATTTTTGAAAATCGACTTAAGCTACGTTTCCGCATACACCGTAATCGGCACCGAAAACGAAATTCCATACATTTGCACCGAAAAAAAGTTCGTTTCAGAAATCGGCAACGAAAATTGGGAAAGAAACGGCACCGATCAGTAACGAAAAACCTGTCATTTGGGGCCGGAACGAAAACAACTTCAAGTACATAGGTTGTTATCGGTGCTGTAGGAACGAAATTATTTTTATATTTCAAATTTAAAGAAAATCAAAATGAATAAAAAAATAAATTTTCTTTATTGGAAGAGGAAAAAATAATAGATTTTGTCAAAAATAATGAAATTCTATTTAATGTGCGACATCCAAAATTAAAAAATAATTTCGTTTCTCTTCTATGCCACAACGCACCCAACTGAAACGAAAACAATTTAGAAACGAGACGGTGACGAACACCAACGTTTTTCAGTTTCAGTTTTCGTTATCGGCGCCGAATGTCTACGACGCATCGTAGACATTCGTCGCGACGTTTATACAAATTATCCAAACAGGAAAAAAATCACAATAACTAGTCAGATTACAACAGAGAATTAAAGTGTATTACATGTTATTTTAATCCATCTCTTTATGCCGACCACTTCCTAGACCATAAACAAATATATTAATCGAACTTTGCATATAAGGACAAATAATAACAACCAACTTGCACACTTTCGATTATGAAATCGGCATCGACAGTTTCTCATTCATTTCTCGGATACAACATTAAAGAACGAGCTGCTAGAGGCAGGCTTCTCAGACTTTTAGATTTATTCCTAAAGTTGGCTTTCCTGCGAATATTTTAAAATATTCGTTGGAATTTTAGAGGGAAAAAACTTTTTGTAATTGGATCCCAAATAGTCGGAATTAGATTCAGGCTGGCCAGACTTGAGATTTTATCCCAAAAGTTCGGGAGAAACAATTTCGTTTATAGCGGGGATTTTGGATTGGGGGTGTTGGATTGGAAAAACATTTCCAAATGGTCGAAATTAATGTTGTTGGTCAATTTCAATTTCGTCAGATATATGTATTTGATTTATGGCCGTAATAGATATCAATGGTGCAAAATACCCAGCAGATAAATATACCTAAAAGATAACTTCACATTAATTTCAAATCAATATCTACGGGTAAAAATTATCAAATTTTTTTACTCCATTAGTAACTAAGCACTAATAGATATCTATTTGTTGAAATTATGGGAATTAATGGTGCATTTTCTGAATTTTAATTTTAAATACAAATTCTATTCACTGTACATTTTATTGAATACTAAAAAAACCTAATCTTCCCGTTTGTTATTTCAAACTTAAAGAATATTTTAAAACAAACCCTTTTATTTAGGTTTAAGTTCAATTTACTTACTTTAACAAACATTTTCTATAGTATTTCAACTTAATTATACCCTACACCACCATAGTGGGGAGGGTATTATGCGTTTGTGCAGATGTTTGTAACGCCCAAAAATATTAGTCTAACACCCACCTTAAAGTATACCGATCGACTTAGAATCACTTTCTGAGTCGATGGTTGGCTGGCTGGCTGGCTGGCTGTCCATGTAAACCTTGTGCGCAGAGTACAGGTCGCAATTTTGAAGATATTTCGATCAAATTTGGTACATATTACTTTTTCGGCCCAAGGACCAAGCCTATTGAAACTGGCTGAAATCGGTCCATTATTTCACCTAGCCCCCATACAAATGTCCCCTCGAAATTGGACTTTATCGATCATAAATGTTTAATTTATCTATGTATCAACACAAATTTCGCTCCAAATAAGTTTTATATATACAAAATTCATGTCACCAAATTTTGTTACGATCGGTCCATAATTAGTCATAGTTCCCATATAGACCCGCTTCCGAAAATCACTTTAACGTGCATAAATCGCTTAAAAATGTTGGTATACACACAAAATTCAACATAAATAACTTTCATATAGACATAAATAATTGATCATAGCTCCCATATAAGGCCCCTTCGAAAAATCACTCAAAAATATAAATTATTGATATTTTAAAAGAAAAATATTTTTACTCATTTACTTGGTGTAGGGTATTATATGGTCGGGCTTGACCGACCATACTTTCTTACTTGTTTTTAAATTAACTTAGTTTATTGTCAATAGTTATATTAAACTAAAAAAGCAATAAATAATTTGTCAAAAATCATTATAATTTAAATGCAATTAAAAACAAGTAAGCGGTTTATGATATTATTTCTGAAATAATTTAGACTTAAATTTTGTTTCAGAGATTTGCAATTTTTTATCAACTCAATCCTAGTGTTACTAGCGGTGAACTCTATTCTCAATATCTTTGAATCTAAGGGTAGGAAGATATTTGTCTATGCGGACGACTTTGTGATTCTGATCAAGTGAAAGTTTCTTTCGACAATCAACGAAATCATGCAAGTACTTATTTAGGGACCTTCCTTGAAAACAAATTATCATGGTAAAAGAATACTCAGGAATTCTATTGGTAAGAATTAGAGACTACGGCCAGGCATAGCAAACTGGTTTGGTGGGAGGCAATGAGAAAAAGTAGTTATAGGAAGATACTCAGTAAAGTTTAGAGACGTGCTTCCATTGGCATAACTAGTGCCATCGGTAGTACATCTCAGGCAGCATTGGATATAATCCTTACTGGGATTTCAGACTATCATTATAAAAATCATTATAATTTAAATTTGAACAGCTGTTTGAAGGAGGTGAAGTTTTCACTGTTGGGTCCAAAATGGAATCTGGCACTGGAGCCGGTGTTTATGTAGTAAATTAGAATTATATACACTACCAGACGAATGCAGCATCTTCCAGGCAAAGATCTTAGCGATCTAAAAAGTCACGGATTTGATAAGGGCACACACCACAAAGGGGTTTGTAGTGACAATTTATGTAGATACTCAGACATCACTGATTGCGTTATTTGAACTATACACAATTAGATTGTGTTGGGTACCAGGGCACTGTACAGGTAAAAGAGATACTACATGAACTGGCCAGACAGGATTCGGATCTGGACTATATTAATAGGGACTGGGAGGTTAAACCTCCTATATGCACCTATATGAAAAAGTCGCAGGTCTTTAGTAGGAGTGATAACCGGGCACTGCTCAATTGGAGCCTTCATTGCTAAAAGGGATGTGGGCGCACAGGTCTTCTGTAGGTTGTGCGAGGATATTGAGGAAACTAGAAACAGTGGGGCATATTCTTTGTAACTGTCCTAGATTACAGGATCTCAGACAAAATTGGCTAGGAATCTATTAGGATTTATCAGAGGAATAGGCTAGCTATTTTATGTAACGGGACCCTGATAATCCCAGTCTATTTTTATTTCGTGTCCTTTTCTTTGGACTGGATTTTCACTTCATTTCTCTCTATATATCACCCGAATTCTTTCTTTTTCTCTCACATCTAGTTCATACCTAGTTATATTGCTAAAGAGTATCACAATGGATCCTATGAGTCTCTGAGTGGAAGTGTACTTCTAAATTCTATACGATTAATTATAATTAATTATTATAAGGCAATTATGAATGTTCTAATCATTTTCTGAGGGGGACCTTGTATTGAGACTACATTACAGTATAATTTCAGTGTACTTAGAACTAATTTGTGCAATATTTTATCAGGATATTGGACCGATATTGCCCATTATCAATATCAAATATAGTTCAGCCAGCTAGCTCTTTTCGTTTGGGCCTTATTGTGTTTTCAACACAAGACAGACGGACGGACGGACATAGCTAGATGGTCTTAGAATTTCATAATGACCCAGAATCTCGATATGTTAAAATATACCCCAACTATTTTTGATGGTGGGTATAAAAATACATTTTTATTAAATGGCATTATTTGGAATTACTTTATTTTTAATGAAAGTTTGAAAATTTGATTTGATTACAACGCTGTGTTTTTGCCTGAATTATAAATTAAAAAAATTTAGTTTTTGTTGGGAATATCGAGCACGTTTTGTGTGAATCCAACCAACAATAGCCCTTTACATTACGCCTATTCTTTGATGCAATTAAAATGTTATTATCTCCCACATGTCAGTGATTAGCAATATTAAAATGAATCATACAATGTTGTATTATCAATTAAATATTTTTTTAGTTTATTTCTATTTAAAATCTAACACATGTCAGACAATAAAATAATACGTTTAAATATAAAATTTCATACATTTCAGATTAGTGACTGTGAACTGACGTCCATGTAATGCGATTCTTTTAGAGCGCTTGCATTTCCAATGACGAACTTTGGTTAGATGTCAGGGTCTCGATTAGAATTTTAAAATCAAATATATACACACCTTTCTTTATATAAATTGTCTATATTTAAAATTATATTGCACTATTTCCATTTATTATAAAATAAAATGCAGTTTCTAATTATAATAAAATCAAATTTACTTATGCATGCAAATTTTGACCATCTCAATATTTAAATAATAAATATAAGATAATGAGGAATTCTTTTTCTAAAAACTATGAATTAAAAATATAAAAATATGCTGACCAAATTCATTGTGAATCATAAAATGCAGTTAATATTTATTTCTCTATATTAATTGTGTCCAGGGGAAATGGTGTAAAAGAAATTTCTTTTTTAAAAAAGAAACTTTTTTTCTAATCATTAAACTATTGCAAAAAAATGTAAATCTATTACAAAGTATCTTCACTATAGACAGACAGAAATATTACCGATAAGAATGGGTCAAATTAACTATAAATCATCGCCATATTTGTAATATATAACGGGAACGTACTGAATTAATAGGTCAACAACATTTCTCAAGGTAATTGCAAAAAAATAAAAATACAAAACTAGCAGCTAACACCCTGAAAAACGAGAGAAAAGAAACTAAAACAAAATGAAACGATTAAAGAAAAAGTCTTGAAATAAATAATTAATGGCTAGAAAAAAAGAATTGCAATGAGAAATTGAGAATTACAATGAGATCAAGGTAAGTTTTGACTCAAACTACGAAAAAAAACTTTCCGTAAATAAAGAGTTATGGAAAATATGTTTAAATTAAATAATATTAATAGTTTTATTATTTAAGGTAGGTTTAAATTATAGCACAATTAAATGCTTTAAATAGAAGAGCAATAATATAATAAATAAACTAAACCAGAGCTTCCCAACTTTTATACCAAAATACACTCTTTCGTTTCAAAATCTTTCGTATATCCCTAGAATATAAAAAATGTCCATCATTTAATACAATCCTAGAAACTACACAGAGAAAACAGATTCGTGATAGCAATCGAATTTGTTGCCAATCGAATGATTCGGTTGCACAAATAGAATTTTTCGGTACTATCAACAGAAAGTCAGTTGATAAAGAAGTATTTCGGTTGAAGCAACCAAACTTTTATTACCCCTGCTACAATTTCGTAGCCACAACTGTAATATGCTATCGAATCTGTTTGGATATGGATAATAACACCTTCCTGACAGTAAGTTCTAGAACAAGTGAAATCAAAATAACTTTGGATTCTTCAATGACAGAATTTTAGCGAGTGAATGGCTAAAAGCGGGACAATTCCGTCCACTATCAAAGTTTGGAAGGGGTGTGCACTTCCTCTCGTAGACCATAAGGTGATTGCCTTCAAGAGTCAGATTCAGAGAAAAAAAGTATGCCATGCCTTAAAAAGGGGAAATAAAGAAAAGAAAGAAGAAAGGTAGTATCTTAGAGATAGTGAGAGTAGTTACAGATTCGAATTCTCCGTAGAATATCCTTTATATAGCCAACATATACTATTCCAGGATTGGTTGGTGGTCACGGCTGGGGGTCGATTCTGGTTCTGTGAAACGGTGAAATGAAAAGTTTTTTCATATTTTCATAGAGTTTCTGATTCTGGTTTAGTGAAAAAATTATAAATAAATTCAAATGTTTTCATATGAAAAGAACAATTGGAATGAAACAAATTGTTTTCACAATTTCACAGTAGTATGATTCTCGTTCTCTGTAGCAGTGTAAAGAAGTGTCAAAAAGTTTTCATTTATGAAATACTTTTACACTTTCATTTTAACGGTGCAAAAATGGAGAAAATATCAAGAGGCAAGCGCGCAAGCGAAAACCAAAAAGAATATTTAATCAATTATTTGGAGGAAAATCTGGACATTGCCAACGATAAGTAATAATTTAAAAAATTAACAACAATTATTTTCTAAAAAGATGTATTTACAGATTTGTAACTGCGGATGGTGCTAGGCATAGAGAAGAAAAGTGGAAGAATCTAGCGGTGAGTCTTAACGCTCTTGGTGGTACCCAAAAAGACGGTCCAAAATGGAAAAAGTATTGGAGTGATTTGAAGTAAGTATATTTTTTGCACATTTGCGTTTAAATTAATAAAATTTTTAAATAAACATTAGGCTCAACACTCGTTCTAAATACTCAGAAATAAAAAAAAACTGAACAAAGAAGTGGGATTAACGGTATAAGTCGCCTAAAAGCACTTTCGTCTCTAGAAGAGCGTGTCATAAAAATCACCACTGTGGAAGCGGTAGATGGAGATGGAACTCCGGAAGTAGGATTCGAAAATTCTTTTTTGGAAGGTAGAAGTTGTGAAGAAGCGGAAATTATTGTGGCCGACGAAACTATTGAAAGCACTGCAAATACTTTCACGCTTGCTTCTAACTCTACGGAAGCAAGCAAATCAAATGCTGCAAGTGTTTTAACCACTGCCAACACTGCAACTGCGGAACCAACCCGTACAATGCGTTCTCGGAAAAGAAAGCAGCAATATGAGTCCCTTCCATTAGATAAATTTTTTAAAATGGACGAAAAAAAGATAGATGAGTTAAAAATTGCAAACAATTTGAAAAGCGAGCAAATAGCAATATTAAAAGAACAAGTGGAAGCAACAAGAATTCAAACGGAAGCAATTAAGTCCAATACGCAGGTTAAAGAAAATCTCGTAGTAACGCTACAACTGCTTATTAACATATTAGTTGAAAAAAACTCAAAATAATACAAACATAAGCTATTTTTTAAATAGTTTTTTACACAAATGGATTAGTTGTTTCAGTTAAATTTTGTTTATGTTGTTTATATGTATTTTTATGTTTATTATTTTTATATATATTATAGTGTTAATGTTTTTAATAGTTTATAGACAAATGAATTAGTTGTTTCAGTTAATGTTTTTTATGTTTTTTTATTAGTATTGATTTTGTATAAATAAAAATAAAAATTGAAATACAATACATAAATTTAAAAAATTGTTGTACAGTGTAATTTAGTTTTAGTTTTCGATGCTAGTAGTAGTAGTAGTAGAAAATACATTTTGCACAATTTGCAAACGTTGTCTTCTTGCAACTGTTTCGTAAAGTTCTTCTAGGAAGTTGCTAGCACGAGACCGACGCCATACAAACGCGTCATGTGCAGTTCCACCAAATTGAGCATTTGCGGCAAGAATGCGATAATCGGCATCGCAAATAATCATTACATTTTTTGAATGTCCACCCTTTCGGCAATAGTACACGTGTTCTATTTCATTTTTTGGAGCAGAAATTTTAATGTGCGTGCCGTCTATTAGTCCAATTACTCCAGGGAATTGAAACTTCTCCATAAATTTCAATTTAATCGACGGGAACTCATCACGCTTTGGAAATTTGATGTACTTATGTGCTATTTTATTTACTGCTGTAGCAACCGCACACACACATCTACTTACCGACGTTTGAGACAACGCAGATAAACTATCTTGCCCCACACTTCTTTGGAAGCTACCACTTGCAAAAAAACGTAGAGCACTTAATACCATTATCTGACTTGAAATAGAATGTTTGCGGCTCGAATTTGGCAAAAATGGAATTAATTCGTTGATTAATTCCAAGCACAATACTTTTGGAATCCGATATAAATCCACAAAGTGCTCCTCAGTCGTCACCTCGAATGGATTTTGGCCATCGCGTAATGTGCGCCTCAAAACTCTCAATGTATTCCTATAAAATGTGATAATATACACAACATTACTGACGTAGAACTTTAATAAAGTTTTCTTACCTTTGCTCATCCCGAATTTCTTGCGATAATTCAATTAAAACCAATAATCCTGCCATTTTTTAGATTTATTATTTTTCGTTTTATATTTGAATAGTTTGACACTTAATAAGAAGTCAAAATAGATATGATATAAATAGATATAAAAGTATCACGTCTATAATGGAATGAAACACTTTTTCATTAAAGGAACGGGAATCGCAATTTGTGTAATTGTGAAATGATAATATGAAAAGTTCTTATGAAAATGAAAATGAAAAGTTTTTTTTCATTTCACCGTTTCACAGAACCAGAATCGACCCCCTGGTCACGGAATCTTTCAAAGATTAGCCTGTAGTAGTTACATATAGGAGGTCTTACTCCCCGGTCCCGGTCCCAGATCCGAGCCATGTCTGGCCAGTTTATCTGCTACCTGTATTGATAACTCTTCAAGAGCTTTCCTGCAGTCCTCCACTATGCTAGAATGTATTACATGACATTTCAAAGCCTTAAGTGACGCCTGACATTCTACATAAATTGTCTCTAAAGGGCAACTCCGTGAATTCCTGGAAGACTTTGTATTCGTCAATTCATCAGAAAGTCTGTATGACAGTCGGCCATATAAACCCCGGCTCCTGTTAATGTTAGTAAATAAAGTTAGTTAAAAATCTACACAGAAAACAAATTGGTTGGAAAACGGAAACGATTACGACAGTTACTAAAAATTACTAAAAATTCATAAATTCAACAGATTTTCTGTATTTATAGCTCCGGTAGATCTCCTTTGCAATTAAGATATAAAGGGTAAGTGTGCATTTATGTATCATTGTTTAGTTATGTATTTCAACAGATATTTAGCTTGTAAACAGAATGAAAAATGGTTAACAAATAGTCTTCTTATATCAAGAAACATGGACCGGACTGAATTATTAAATACTATCTAAAAATTCTTCACAACCTCTTTCTGGCATTTCCAATATTTTTCGAGGAAATATCTTTTGAAATATCTACAGTTACACTGCCCGAAGATCGTTACCACGCCACAATTGAAATAAGCTGTAATATTTATTGCGTTAAAAATGTTACAAAGAAGAAAAAAACCTTTTGCTTCCAAAGTTTGAACTATGTTGACTTTAATAACCTTTTATACAATATTATTTAATTGTCTTCATCAATTATTCATTGGGTGCCCCGATAGACCAGTCGATAGTGTGCTGGACTATTAATCTGAGGGTTGCGGGTTCGATTCACGTCAGAGACTCTGGGTGTATTTGCAGACAAGCAAAATGCTTCGCAGTTTGTGTTTGTTTTTAAAAAAAAAAAATCGCAAATCATACAAAATGATTAAATTTGTTCATAAAACCATGTACCAATATATGGATGAATGTATTCTAGAGTTGGGTTGTTCATGAACGAACAAGTTCAATTGAACAATTCAGTCAAATGAACAATGTGAAGTTGTTCCATCATCTTGTTCTTTATTGTTCTTTTTATTCACTTTATTCCTTTTCGTCATCTGTCATTATATGAAACTTATATTTTGAATACACTTTTAAATGGGATTTACATATGTTGTTTGAATTTTATATAATTCCTTCTTCTTTCCTTTATTATTAATATCAAATTCTTTTTCCAAAAGCAGAAGTGACCTGTTCGTTTTGTTCACTGCAAAAACATTAAGACAGGAATTGTTCATTCACTTAGTTCAGTTAAACACCACAGAATAGAAGTGACCAACTGAACAAAAAGAACGAACTTGTTCATTTATTTGTTTTGAACAAAAACGACCAATCAGTAAAAAGAACGATTATGGCCAACTCTAATGTATTCCACGTTCTCAGACTGGTTCACCATGGAACTACCAAGAACTATCTTCCTTAAAAGATTTAAAAAATAAGTATTACAAAAATACAATAGATCTGGCTAAGCACTCTATTATAAAAAATATTCTGTTCTTCGTGCTGAATATAATTTGTTGATTGCTAAATTGATATGAAACGTAATTTTAAACACAATCCGAGGTCGTTCTTTACTTTTGTTAACACAAAAAGGAAGACTTGTCAACACGGTTTTCGCAAAGGATCTTCATTCTACAATTAACAACTTTGGTTAATGAAGGATTCACTATTGGTCAACATACTGATGCCATTCAATAAAGCCTTTGACAAATATAATCATAAACTTCTGCTAAAAAAATGGATACAATGGGTTTCGACAATACTTATTTAAGCTGGTTAAAGTTATATGTCTGCTTTTACACAGGGCAAGTTTTCTTGCCGCAAGTCTGTGTTTATAGCAGAGAGAGTCAAGAAGAAAGAAGCCAGTTTGCAAAAATTTTAAAAGTATTCTTAATTTCTAGTTAAATCTTTTAATAAATAAGTATAAAAGTTGTATATATTTCAAATAGATCAAATTAAGTTGTTTTTAGTAAACATCTTAATTTGTAAGCTTTAAAACAATGTAACTTTTGTTAAAATCGGTTTAGTATTTACAAAGTTATGTTGTTTTATATGCACTTGCTTGTATTAAAACTTTTTGTATTCAATTATATACTTTGTTTAAAAAAAAATATTTCAAATATTAACAAAGCCACCCTGGATTTGTATAATTGAAATTCGAATAAAATTCAAATTCACAAAATTTCCAACGAACATTTTTCACATTTTTTAGCTCTGAAAGGATGTAACATTTTCTTGAATTTTAAAAAAAAACAAAATATTTTCAAGGAAAATATGAATTTTTGTATATATGTATAAATAACATTTTCTATCTTTATTGCGTTAAGATTCAATATTTTTTTCAGAGTGATGAATAAAGCCTATAGTCTTCGTTTATATCCACTTATTTCCATATCTTAATTCACTATTTGGTCCATTATATCATTGAGAAATCTTTGAGAGACTCTCTGGAAATACCAAAATATAAAACAATATTTTCTCTGGCTAACGTGGAAAATTTCGATATTCCTTAAGATGTTATAAAAATTCCGTTATATTGGAATTAATATTTGCTTATTTTTAAAGTCCGGCTTATGATTTTATGCTTATTTGATGATTTAAACATATTGAGACTCCCGAAAAGAAAATTGTTTTCTTATATTTTTTTTGTGAAATTTTATTTTTTTGTTTTTTTAAATAATTGTCAAATTTTTTTCTATCAAATTGAAAAGAAAAAAATAATTTATTGAATAAAAAAAAATATTGCTACAGATTTTAAAGCAAGATTGCGATAAATGGTGGATTTCTGTCTTTGTTTAAAACTTCAAGAGTCCAATGAAATAAGAATTTACATTTTGAAGTTGTTGGTGCTTAAAATTGATTGAACAAAAGCTTTCAATAGATTGAAATTACAGTGAGCCTCAAAATTGAGTAAACACCACAAATTATTTGATTGTTTTTTAAGATAATGAAAATCCTAAAATTTATCCATCGATTAAAATTAAAAAGTTTCGGTTTTTTGGAGATTGGGCTGAATAATAGATTCGGTTCTGAAAAATAAAGATTTATGTATGATTTTCATGATCTTAAAAAAATCCATAAATTCTCTGGTGTTTACTCACTTTTGAGGCTATGTTGGGGGCTTAATTCATTATGAATTAAAACCCAAAAGTTTGAGGACTTAGTTCGTAGCGCCTTACGAGGTCAGTACATATCTAAATATCTACCGTTTTATCAAAAACGAGTCTTCATACTGACAAGAGTCTGTATAATAATCAAGTTTTTAAAGAATATTTTTGTGATTTTGAAATACTAAAGATCAAGATAAAGAAATCGATGCAGATGGTGGATTTTAAGCTAAATTATCATTTTAAAAATGGTCTCTATGGAAAATATTTTTCTGAAACCTCAAGACACTACAATGAAACATGCTTTTTATCGAATTAAAATCCTTAGAAGTTGCAATGCTGCAGGTATTTTCTATTCTGGGATATATAAACTAGACGTTAGTGGGCTGGCCTATCAATCAGAGGGTTGCGGGTTCGATTCCCACTAGAAATTCTGGGTATATCTGCAGACAAACAAAGCACCTCGCTTTGTTTAAAAAAAGTATCGAACACCGTCTTTGTTAAAAAGTACTTTTTCGTTATAAAATTTTTCTAAATTAACGTCATATAAGTAGATTGAAAATGTTGTGTTTGGTTAATAAATTGTACTTTAATATATGACAGATCCAAGGTAATTAGAAGCACTATTCAATGATAGCCACATTGCTCAGATAAGTTATTAATTATAGAAAATATTTACTATGGGATTAACCGAGGAAGGCTTCATTTTACGATTTCCAAGAAATTATAAACGGCAATAAGAAAAGGGTTAAAAATATTCTAACTTATACCTGTTCTCTAATCATTACCTGAGCCCTTGACGTTTTATATAAAATGTGATCTTAGGTAGAAACAGCATTCAGTTGCATTTTAAACTTTAAGCGATATACAACCTTTCAATGGTGTGGTTCCGAACATGAAGTTTTTGATCACTTTGAAACTCACCACAAGACATTTTTGCGAGAGCCCAAAGGAAATCTGTACTACGATTTCAGTTTTGAAGATTTGCAGCAAGAAGCTTTTGTACTCTAATCACCCAATGGCTTATACTGGTTTAGAAAAAATCAACAACTCCAACCTAGTACCGATGGCATACACTTTGGTGTCTTCCCTACACGCAGAGAAAAAATATAGTTGGGCATGGTTACTGTAACCATTTCAATATTGTTACAAGTTTTTTAACTATATTATAGTCACAGTAACCATTTACATGATTGTGGTAACCATAATATGGTTAACTTACGATTCACATGATTGTCTCAACCATATATATGATGAAGGACGAGTGAAGGCCATTGTGAATATTGGGGTCCATACCAGAGCGAGCAAGATCAGATGAAGAAACCGGACGAATTTATTCTTAGATTTGATTTGGAATTGATTAAAGAAACTATGTCATTACAACGTTTGCGTTTGCATTTTGGCGATATTGATGATATGAGGATAAATTGTGCCCGGGACCCCATAATATAGAGTGGGCGGAAGAAGATGCGGATCTTAATCGTTTCTGTGTTGAACAGTTTACTTGTGCTGTGTGTTTTGAATTCATACAACGTGATGCTAGATTTTGTGAAAACAAACATTTCATTTGTCTCAATAGTTTTGAGGAAATGCAGCGGCGCAAGAAACTGAAATGTCCCACTTGTCGTTGTCAGTTTTTGTACGACTGTGTTATGTTTGGCTTCTTTTGCAGCAACTGCATATTGCTTGCCATGCCAAGAACTTTTTGGGGAAATTGTCTGCTTTCGGGTCCTAAACTTTTCTACAATATTCCCTCGAGCATCAGCAACTGACCCGAAAGCTGAGAAAAATTTTCCACAACATACGTTTCATCATCCATTATCCAGCAGATATATTTTTTTTATAAAATTTTACTTCAATTTCCGTGCTCTGTCTTTGACCTCTAAATTTTTAGCAGACTTCCTGTCAGGAACTTTTGAGCCTTGAATGTTTTTAAACCTGCATTGACTTTAACTTTTCGTACCAAATAGTCCGAGTGCTGAGCTAACCGGACTGCTTTCCTACCGGAGGTCTTGAGAATTTTTGAAAATGCTTTCTATTTTTTTGGCTTTAGAAACATCATGTGGGCCATTTCTTCTACCTGAACCAGATTTTATATCAACGGACAAGTTCTCCCGGTACTGTTTAATAATATTGGAATCAGCTTGACGGCAGATCTTTGATTGTTTGACCAACTTTTTGTAGGACCAAGTTTGGTTTTGTTGAAAATATTTAATAATTTCACACATTTTAATCAGATTAACAACAAATGAACTAATTGACATTAAACATAATAACTGACATATTTTTCAAAGGTAAATTGATAAAAAAAAAATCAAATAATACTTGGGTTAAAAGTTTTAAGGAAAAACGTGTGTTAAGGTTTTTTCGTTCTCACTCCTTATATAATACAAGCAAGGTAAATAAATACGCACAATTGATGAAATTGTCCAACGTGATAATTTCAAACAAAACAAGTAAGAGAGCTATATTCGGCTGTGCCGAATCTTAATACAAATTATACTTCAAAATACAAATTTTAAATATGGGGTCTTCAGAAATTTGATTTCAACAGACAGACGGACAGAAAGACAGACAGATGGACATGGCTTAATCGACTCCGCTATCTATAAGGATCCATAATATATATACTTTTTAGGGTTGGAAAATTATATTGTGGAAATTGCAAACCAGAATGACAAACTTATATATGTACAGGCAAATCCCGGTATAACGAACGATATGTTGTCAGTCTCATTCCTTAAATTGAAAAATTCGTTATATCGAGATTTTTTTTTTAATTTTGGAAAACTTTTTCTATATTGGAATTTAACTAAACTAGGTTGGATGAGCGGTGTAACATTAGGAGGCATGAATGTCGTCCAAATTTGTATATCTTTAGTAGTTTTTACTAATTGTTCTTCTGGAGGATGGCTTGGTGCATTATACACGATTAATAAAAATAAAGCCTTCATTGTAAGGGATTTCGATTCGGAAAATGAAAATTAAACTCAGGGACAAGCATTTTAAAAAAACAGATTTTGAAGATTCTAGATTCCACTTAATTTGTGTAAAGATAATTTACAGGAAACACTTAGTCACGATAAAATGCTTTTTTTTTCTTCAAAATACATGTTGAGAATTTTGTTATTCCATATTTCATTTATTCATCTAAATTTTTAGTTTTTCTTTCAATGAAATTCTTCTACGGTTTCCCATATTTAATTCACGTGAATTATACCCTGATTCACAATATCGAATGAAAGATTTCGTTCGCATTCTAAGCTAAAGAAACCTGATTTTGGATTCCTTAACTTCATATTTATGTGAAGGAATCGGATTTCTTTCAATTAGAATGCGAACGAAATCTTTCATTCGATATTGTGAAAACAAGCAATTAAAACCACTATAGTAAAATTTACAGCACCTATTACACTCTGCTACAAAATGACTCTCCTACGAAATGTATATCAAGAAAAATTGCGTAAGTTTTTATAAAAAGTTTCGTTTTATTTTTTTTCGTAATTTTTCATATTCAACAATAGTTAATTTAATTTTTGTCTATGAAAACCTATTCTTTTTTGCAGTGTTTTAAAGACAACTTTATATGGGAAAAAATGAGATATTAATTGTTAAAATCGGTTTATTTTTGGAAAAGTTATTAAACTTTTTTGAAAAAAGTTCGAAAAAATTTACCTTGTAAATTCAAAATTTTACAAATATTTTTTTTTCTTCTGTTGCTCTGGGAGTTGAATAACTTTTAGAATATCCATCCGATTTGAATAACTAAAACCATGTTTTGTTAAGAACTAAATTTCCTATATACATATGTTGGTATAAATTTGTATAAACTTGCATATCAAAATAAGCAATGAAAAGCGACTAAAATCAAAAATGTTGATAAATTTTGTTTTTCTTTTAGATATTCTTAAGAAAAACAATACTTATAACTTAAAAATGCACGTCGTTTTAAAGCGTAATCAGTTTTCTTTCCAAACCCGTTAAAAAATTTAAAGTCGGACAAAAACTGACTAAGCTACTGGTCGATAAGTCGACGAACATCACTGAAAACGGTTTTTTCAGAATAACTTCTGAATTTGAAGGTTTTTTGACAGAATTTGTAATGTACTCAGCAAGACCTATAACCCACGCTAGGCCGTTTTCCAAGTTTTTTTCCATCGTAGCACCGTATTATTAGCCATTGAAAAATTATTAACCATTGAAAACGGCACTGTAACGAATTAGTTTCTTATTTTTACATTATTTACTACTTTTGTTTTTTATATTTTCTGTTCGCGTACGATTTCCGAAATATTCGCTATATAAGGTTGTGAATGCTAAAAATTTGGTCGTTTATTTGATTTTGTTTGTTTTTTCTCATCATGCGTTATATCGAGCATACAATTTTTGAATCGTTCGTTATATAAGGTGGTCAATGTTACGAATTCGACCGTGCGTTAAATCGGATTTTCGTTAAAGTGAGATTCGTTATACCGGGATTTGCCTGTATACCCTTCTCACGAAGGTGAATGATATAAAAACCTAGTTTAAGAACTGTTCCTAAGAATGTTTATTTGCTGCGTAAAGCTTGTCTAGAACTACTTAGTTCCGAGGGTGATAATTTCAAACAAAAATCATTGCTTAAAGAACTGGTTGCAGAATCCTTCCAAATAACATCAAATTAAATTTACCCAATTTAGGGTTTCAGATTAAGGCAGAAATTTAAATTTTAAAGTGAAACAAGTTTGTATGGCTAAACTGATGTCTAGTCAAGATGGAATTAGACAAATAAATATCAAATATAAATTTGTTGGCCGAATATTAGGCAAGGTTCGATTTCGGCCTTGTGAGAGATGATGAGATGGTGACAGTAATTTGTAATATATAAATAATTCTTCATATTTCGGTCTACATAAGCTCTAATGACTGTAATTTTAATGCCAATATAATCAAAATTTGTCTTGAAACATTTAAAATTATTCCTCGAAAAATTCACTCAGTTTTTTTAAAACTTCTTGACTCCATGAAAAAAAAACTTTCAGTTGCACAACAACAATTAATTGTTTTTAATTGCATAATAATATTTTATTTTAAATAAAATTAATTAATAGTTAATAATAATCATAATAAAAAAGACGTTGAACTTAGAAAATAAATTATGTTATTGTATATGAAAATAAAATAAAAAAAAACAAAACATTAAAATTATGAATAAATTTCATTAAATCTCTAATTTTCTAAACTTAAAGCTCTCAGTATACTTATTATTATGCAACTTAACTCAGTTTACCGCCGTCGCCGCCACAGCTGCTGCGGCCGCTGGCTGGGAAGGCTGAAGCTGCTGTTGTTGCTGCAATGGTGCAGCAGCATGAGGATGCGGCACATGAAGATGATGTTGCGCCAAATGTTGATGATAACGCGAGGCTGCTGCTGATGCCGAAGAAGAAGAAGATGATGACCACTGATGGGCAGCACTATGTGCCGGATGATGATGGTGGTGGTGGTGCGAATGCGAAGAATGATGGTGATGACTGGCGGCTGCTGCTAATTGACGTCAGAGATAGAATTCCGGTGAACTTTGATTTTCTGAATTCAATTGGTGGGCAGGTCCGCCACTACCGCCTCCAGCACTACCATTTAGGGTTATAACGCTGGAGGGTGTCCCTGTGACAGGACCGTTTTGTGAAGAGGAACTACCACCGCGTAAACGCTGCTTCAATTGATCGCGTTCCTGGCAAACACGCGTATATTCCTGTTTTAAACGATGCAGATCATGATTCAATTGACGATTGGTTTTCTCCAATTCATGGCGCTGTAGCAGTCTTTTCGAGCGACAGTTCTGGGCATAACCGCGATTCTTGAGAGTTCGTCTTTTTTGTTTCAGCCGCACAACCTCTTCTCGGGGACAACCATGCAGACGCTTATTCAATTCCCTTACCGTTAGCGTGGTCAGTAGGTCGTCGTCTATGCAATCGTCTAAGCCCAGATTACTGGATGTGGAATATTGACCGGAACAAGTGCGCGGGGAGTTTGTGGAAGATCTTGTTGAACAGACAGAATGTGGCCGATTGTTGGGATGATTGCTGACATGATTGGGATTGGAGTGTATTATGGAGGAGGTGTTATTAACCTGGCCATTCGTTATGATGCCATTGTGATACGGTGAGGAGTGCATATTGATGGGCGTCAAATGCTCTATTGTCTGGAAATGATGATGATGGTGCGTTTGTATAAGATGGTTATGATGATTAGCCGCTGCCACAGACTGCATATATTCTCTATGTCTTTCCCATTCCTCATCTTGTGAGGGACCCGCCAAAGGCCTCAGGTCCAAAGGTTGGGGATCTGATCGCATTGAATTTGGCAGCCACATCATTTCTTGTGTCAAACCGGCACTGGGCGGTGGAGGTCGATGGTGTGTTGCATAATGGGAACTAGGAACTCCAGCATACACCTGGGCACAAGTGCTGCCCGTGGGCGATCCTATAACGGGTGGAGTTTCTGGTGGTGTAGAGGGCACTCCGCCGGGTACTGAAGTATTCACCAATATCGCCTGGCCCGCCATGGGTCCATGAGTGTAGATTTCGGGTGGAGGTGACAGTGGTTGCAGTCTTCTTTCGTCCATGTGTGACCAGTTGGGCGGGAAAGATCTCAATTTTATGAGCGGCTCTACCGCAGTTTCGTCTTCTTCTGCGGGCACAGCCGTGGGTTCGGTGGTCCAGGTTATTTTTGCTGCCGCTATAGGACTGTGATCTTCACGTTTAACACCAACAGCCGAGGTGCCATCCTCCAAATGTTCTAGTACAAACTCTTGTACATACTGATCAGCGAGGTTCGGATCCTCCATTTTCATTGAAGGATAATAAAGGTGGGTTATGGTAGCCAGCGATAAAAATCAAATTAAACTCGTTTATAAATTGTTTTAATTTTGTTAACGAATTTCCGTTTTGAAACACTTTCACATCAAAATTCTTTCATAAATTGTACCACTTGTTTTAAAATAATTGTATCGATTGAATTTATTTTAATTTAAGAAAAGTAATAGTTTTCATTACTTAATTTTTAAGAAAATATATTTTAATTTTAGGTATTTTGTAATTGAAATTCTATCCAAATTTTTTTTGTTTCAATTAATTTGTTTAACACTTTTATTATTTTGAAAACACAGCGTTTTTTTGTAGTTATTTGCAATTTGTTTTTTGTTGTGACCGTTAAATATTTTTATTTCATTTCCGAGTGTTAGAATTTGTATGTTTTATTACAGTTATTTTTATCGCAACCGTCTTTAAAGAGTTGGCGGTAACGACTAACGGTGTTTTTTCAATTTAAAATGGGTGTCCGTCTGTCTGCTTGAGAATGGCCGAGTCAAGCACTTTTTCCCAGGTATATATTGGTCATATCGCTGAGCTTCGCGTTTTCTCGTTTTTTATTTGCAACATGTGTGTTGTTCTTGTAGTCGTCGTTTATTTTATTTTTGTTTTTTTTTTACATACAATTTTCTATTTCGTTCGTATTGTTTCACAACCGTTTTTTGACACGCGTCGTTGTCAGTTCTTATTGGAATTGAATTCTTTGGCAGTCTAGCAGTCTGCTAATGTTGTTGGTTTTTTCATTCTGAACAACAACACAATACTCTTACATTACACCACTACAAGTGCACGAATATTTGAGCATGTCCCAACATCCGCTTTGTGAATTTCTTTGAAGCAACAGTGGGTCAGCCACCACCCTTCTGTAGCTAAAAACCGGTGTTTTGCTATCGATGCTCTCCCCAAGTTCGTTTGAGAGTTTGTTTCGGCATGTTTTGTTTTTATTTGTCAAAGCTTTTGCAAAGGGTGAATAAAATTCTCTTTCTGGTTTATAGTGAGTGCCGTTTGTTGAAATGAAAAAGCTTTTAGGTTAAATGGCACAGTGGTAAGAATGAATTGTTAGTTGAGCACAGTGGTGCACGAACTTTATTAAATTATTGTTTCACTTAAGGGGATTAAAACTATACAATAAAAATATTCGTGGATACTACATTCTTGCCAAGGACAAATAATTGTGCTACTTCTATCGTGTAAGTTCATAAATCCATTGGTGAAGGCGGTTTAGTATGTGGGTCGTGTTATGAGAATCCCGACCGATAGACCTCCATGTACGACATTAACCTTTATGTGCATTTGTAGCATTTTTGCAGATTTTTTTTTTCAGACAGCAGCAGCAGTCTGAAAATCCAAAAATATTAGGCCTTGGAGCATGGCCTGACTATTGAAATGGCACTCGGTAGTTCTCCTGTTCCAAATGAAATTCGCAATTTCATTTGGAATTTTCTCAATTTAAAATGGAAATTCTCAATTTCATTTGGAATTTTCTCAATATCATGTATAATGTTCTCATAGTTTTCCCTACAAATAAATATTAGCTACAAATGTTGACTTCCCACCGCCAACGTAAGTTTACATTCCCGAGCACGTAATTGTTAAAGTTGTCTCCTTGATGGTTTTGATTTAATGCTGCCGTATATAACATATCTATATATTCTCCTCATTCATATGATGGTTCTTCCAGACAAAACTCGGGTGAGACTCAAAATAAGAGTCAGTCATAAAGAGAGAATATATTGGTGCCTTTGTTTTAATGTATAGGCAAATCCCGGTATAACGAACGATATGTTGTCAGACCCATTCGTTAAATTGAAAAATTCGTTATATCGAGATGATTTTTTTTTTTAATTTTGGACAACTTTTTCTATTTTGAAATTTAACTAAACCTATGTCGTTTTGATCCATAGGTTGGATGAGCGGTGTGACATTAGGAGGCAAGAATATCGTTCAAATTTGTATATCTTTAGTAGTTTTTACTAATTGTTCTTCTGGAGGATGGCTTGGTGTATTTTCCACGATTAATAAAACCTTCATTGTAAGGGATTTCGATTCTGAAAATGATTCAACCTGTAGAAAATTAAACTCGGACAAACATTAAAAAAAAACAGATTTTGAAGATTCTACTTAATTTGTGTAAAGATAATTTACAGAAGAAACTTAGTCACGATAAAATGTTTGCTTTTATTTTCTTCAAAATTCATGTTGAGAATTTTGTTATTCCATATTTCATTCATTCATCTAAATTTTTAGTTTTTCGTTCAATGAAATTCTTCTACGGTTTTTCATATTTAATTCACGTGAATTATAGCCTGTTTCACAATATCGAATGAAAGATTTCGTTCGCATTCTAAGCGGAAGAAATCTGATTTTGGATTCCTTAAATTCATGTTAATGTGATCAGTTTTCTTTTGCTTAGAATGCGAACCAAATCTTTCATTCGATATTGTGAAAACAAGCAATTAAAACCACTATAGAAAAAAAGACAGCACCTATTATTAAAGAAAATAACCATTGAAAACGGTACTATAACGACTTATTTTCTTATTTTTACATTCATTACTACTTTTGTTTTTTATACTTTCTGTTCGTTATATTGAGCGTACAATTTTCTAAATATTCGCTATATAAGGTTGTCAATGTTAAAAATTTTTTTTTTTTTTTTTCTCATCATGCGTTATATCGAGCATACAATTTTTGAAACGTTCGTTATATAAGGTGGTCAATGTTACGAATTTGACCGTGCGTTAAATCGGATTTTCGTTAAAGTGAGATTCGTTATACCGAGATTTGCCTGTAATTGGATTTTATTATTTAAAAACTCAATACAACAAAGGTTTGATTTTGTCATTCCATTTGTAGCACATCTGGATATTGGTTCATATATACAAAAGTATATGTATATATTCTGGGTACTTATACAATTCTAAGCTATGCCCGTCTATTCGTGAAGGCACGATAGGTCCTAGAAGGAATGACCTATAGTGCTGAAGGCAATATCGGTCCAACAAGAAGACCTAGAAAACCTACGTTTAAAATGAGAAAAACATTTCCAAACCAAAAAAAGGTATCATTTGTTTCATTTATGTTGTGGTTAGCAATATAAAAGGACATAAAAGTGAAATCGCATATCTGTACTGTGTATTATTGATCAATATCATAATTCCATGTTTGGGAGAACCTTAGTTTCTTGGTGTGGATGGTAATCTGAGGTAATTTATATGTAGCCTGTTACCATCATAATTCACCAACGAATCGTATTGTAAGTCGCCCACAAGGTATTTTATCCATGCCAAAAGTATGGCTGACAAACCAACATTGGCGCCGATTAACCCCGAGAAACTCACTGTTTTGACAGCTGTTTGGTGTGTTATGGTGGATCTACGTTTCGTCCATGGTTACGAAACGGAACAAAAACACGTCCATATTGCGATTGGACAACGCCAAATACTTCTAATATGTTCTCACATGATTACGTTTGTGGTCAATTGTTAGCAAACGCTGCTCCCATATTGCGGAAAGCATTCTCATACCCTAGTGATCATTCAAAATTGATATCACTGAGCCATATGGAATGCCTATGGCTTCCACAATCCCTCGCACTTTCAATCTCCGGGAGGCCTACACCATATCAGGATTTTTTCGGGTTTAGAGACCTCAAATGGTCTTCCAGAAGGTTAAAATTTATGGTTTGAGTATTTTTTTTTTCGCAAAAAATAATTCACTATATTCCATTTTCTCCTCAAGTCAAGCGGTAGTCTGCTATCAATAGCTGTGAAACACCATCTTTATGGATGTCAAACACAAATAAATTTTGACAGGAGTCAATTGATAGAAGCCTAGAAGAAGGCAACAAATTTAAAAAGGCATGGTCTTATTGACCCGCCTTCGTATTTTCTAATTGTGATGGTAGAAAGACTTTTTGATAACTCGATAGTTCACGGTTGAAGGTTTATAGGGAATAGATGAACCTTTTATCAAAGTGGCTACTTGGTCAGGAGAGTTCAGAGAATTTTCCAAGCTAATGAGTATTAGATGAGTTTGGATATTCAGTAAGTGATAATAAATGACTCGTTCCGTTTCATTGAGAGTACAATCATTGACATTATTTAGTAACACAAAAGCCGATCCGTTTCTGGAACATTCATTAGCTAGTTATTGTAATTTTTTCAAATGTCTCCATATTTAGGAGCACATATAAACTGCATCGTGTTTTGATATTGTCCACGAAAATGCAAATGGTCATCATTTTCAGATCAAGCTCCCAGATTTGCTTCAAAACTGTAGGAATGGTGTTGATTTCCTCATGAAAAACTGTACAGGTATGGTATTTCCTTTATTGGTATGAACATGTCGATCTCCTTATCTAGGAGAATAGTGTCAGTGCAGTCATCTCTAGTTGATATTTTGGTATAAAATGGTTTTACCCGCCTATACTTCGTTTCCACCTGACTCCTTGTGACTTGAAGCTGACTTAACCGAGTTGGATTTATCAAGTGGAAAATACATTAGCAAATTATAACTACTCTAGAGATGAGAATTGTCACGTGTTTTGTACTCCTTTGTTATGGCTTCATGTTAAACGATGCACAGTGGTTTAGAAATATTTTGTTTGGAAATAATTCGGTATCTGGGGAACTATTGGAGATATTGTTACGAAATTTCACATGGTTTGAGCTGAGGTGTTTTTGAGTTCATTTACATTTGTTCAGTTTCTTAGCGCTGAACAAAAATCCATTTATGATTCGAATGAGCTGAAATTTTAAATATATATACATATATAGCCCTTGAGATTGAAGAGATATTCAAATTTATTGATTTATTTTTCAATTTTGCTCGATCTTTTTATGTTTTTTTATATATGGGAACTATTGGAGTTTCCAAGATATCGAATTATTTCCAAAAAAATGTTTCTAAACCACTGTGCGATGCAATCATAGACTTAAAGTTGTTTATCATAAAGACATTTAAAAGTATCCGAACTGTTCATTAATGTAACTAGCGGTATCTTATATCATTTATTGCAATATTAATGATTTTCAGCTTCAGAATATAGCGGATGTTAAACCGAAATATTACCTTATCCGAAAACTCAAAACATCTCAGGTATTATTTTTGACTCTAAGCTATCATTTTAACTTAGCTGCTCTCGGATTTATAGAGATCTCCTGTATACTCTTTTTCCTATACAAACTTTGAAACGTAACTTCCAGAGATAATTTATACAAATTTGTACGCGAACACAACTATTGTCATCAGAAAACTTAGTAAGGCCTAAAAATGTATTCTAATTAAAAGGAAAGTTTGATTTATTTTCAAATACCATTTCTCAATTGGATGAGCTGGAACAATAAAAAAAATTACACTTTTCTAGGATTTTCGGTTTGTATTGTATTTGTTCAAAAGAAACATTACGAAATATTCATATAACAAGAAAGTTCTTAAAATGTCTAAACTTTCATTTTAGTTGGGTGCGTAAACCACTTTTTATTGAATTGGGGATCAGAAATTTGAAAGATTATCGATTCCTATCTGTTTAGGAATATACATAATGGCTCTTCAAGTTATGAGACAAAAAAATGGAGTTTAATAATATTATGTCTACTATGTTAACGTTCAAAGCCTAACAGTTGGTATAGTAGACCTTATATGGGGTCTATGGTCAAATATGGACCGATCCAAAAAAATATGGTATTGCTATTCCTTTTTGCTCGAAACTCATGTTTGCTGAATATTATATGGATATGTATATTCTATAGCCATTTATGTACCATAAAGCCATATCCCGGGAAGAAATTTGTATGGGGGCTAGGAGAAATCATAAACTGATTCTTACAATTTTCAATTGAGTTTATGCTTTTATCATATGAATAACGAGTGAAATATTACATGGTATTCTCTGCAATGTACCAAAATGATAAAAAAATGTGAAAAATAACAATTTTGTTTGAGGTTGTCTTATATTTAGGTCCATAACTCTTGTTCTACTAATTCGATTTTGCTAATTTTCAATACCAAACAGCTTATAAAATTAAATTTTATTAATTTCGCTTATGTATTTTGGACGTGAGAGTGTTTTATAGAGACAGACAGATATACAGTGGTGGCCACCAATTTAAGACAAATACTTGAATTTTTTTCATCAACTGAATTTTAAGTGCAATAGAGCCAAAATAAAAGGACCTCTAAGGGTATGAAATTTATTGTTAATGTTTCTAGTTACTGAAAAATGTTTGGAAAAATCGGTAAAACATATATGGACAAAGTTATGTGGAAATACGTTGACCCATCTCAGCGAACATCCGCTGTTAATAACATGATATGACCGAAACTAATGGAACTAAAAATACGAAATTTGGTCCGAATATTTTATAATAATAAAATATAATGATATAAATGTGAGAAAATATGTTTATTTAAAAAAAAAAATTTTGGTCAAGTTGTAGAAAAATTTTATGTGTTCATGGTGAATATGTATGAATTGACACAGTCGAATAAAACACACTTGTGTGTTAAAACAGTCCTCATGCATACATATTTGTGGAAATATTTGAAAAAATAATTGACAATTACATGGAATTTAGCAAACAATTTTTGTCTTAAATTCCTGACCACCACTGTAGGTCAATCGACTTAGATTTGCATATGGATCAATAATAACTTAGCTCTCAAATGAATATTTATCAACGTTACACAAGGAATGAGGTATCAAAAGCATTCCGAAATATTACTCGTTTGAAAAACAGTATAAAATGAAAATACAATATGGAATTGAACTAAAGTCTGCCTACATGATGTTGGACACATGATAACATTCAATTATTTCTGAAATTGGTAATACATTAAAAAGTTTCTGCTAGTTTCGGCATAGTCTAAATATTAACCTCGGTTCGGTTTCAGATCAGACTCTATAAATTTACAATTTCATTGAAATTAAGGTTTTTTATTTAAATAAAAGTCCCACTGTGTACTTAATAAATTCTATCTCTTCTTTAAAAATTATATTTCGGAAAAGCTTTTTTCTCAAATTCCTTTAAAAGTCTCTTTTTACACACACACTTGCTTAACCTTCGCTTTACCAATACCCACCCGGGTGACCACATCGATTTTATTGGTTTAATATTTTTTTTTAATTTTGTTTCGATTTAAATGAAATTTGTACTCACTGAACAAATTCTAGAGTTCTATAAAATTTAATAGAACCATTTTAAACTTTTTATAATGTTTTTTCAATTTTTTAAAATTTCGTTCGTCGCATATATTTATAGAAGTGTAGTGTCACCCGGGTGGGTATTGGTAAACCATGTATATAAAAAACCTTTGGTAAAGCGAAGGTTAACTTGTAACATTAGAATCCCATACCGAGAGAGAGCGAGAGTGTTTTATAACATATGTATGTTACTGTAGTGGTAGTTTAACGGTATATACGAGTACATACAATGTAATTCGTATTTTCCCATATAGTTGTTGTTGTTATAATTGTCAAAGCAATTCAAGCAGTTAAATGTAGAAGAGGGCGTTTATTTTGAATTGCCGGCTATAAAACGTATGAAATGAGTTTGTGTGCCTGTTAAGGTTTATAATTTGTAACAGCTCCGCCCATTTGTTGTTGGTTTTATATATTATTGTTGTTGTTGTTGTATTTATTACCGCAATACACAAAAACTCGTACATCCCCACAAAATTTATGCTAAAGCTAAAGAACTCATACAATCTCTCATTCAAACACAAGTTGGAATTAAAGACCGAAGTCCCATTGACTTCTTTAACGAATTCTTGTCTAGCTGTATGTGTGTTTTTGTTGTTAACTTGCAGTAGTAGTTGAAAATCCCGGCAACATCCCTCTTTTTATATGGAAAAGGCTTAAAATTTCAATTGTATTAAATTGTACATCATATTCCGTTCACTTTAATTCCTCTATTGTTTGGATTTCTGTTGAGTTCAAGTATGTGGGGTACATTTTTTTCAGATCTATTTTTTGGTTGGACATTTTTATGCGCAAAATCTATTGGAATTCTTTTAAAGAAGAATTTGGTTTTATTTTATTAAGAAAAAACAACACATTTGTAATGGGTGCCTATTTTCCATATTCAGTCGGGTTTGTATATTTTTGTTCTTGTTAAAATGTGGTTCATATTGCTAGTGGAAAGAAATATCAGACAGTTTTTGTATGACACTGATAAATTTGATGGAGTTGATAAATTAATTTTATATTTAAACATAAATTATAGGTACATTGTATAAATAATTACAGTTTTGGTTTTTGATGGTGCTGAAAATCTACTACATAAAAATGTTTGTTTTATTAACTTGTTGTGTTGAATATGTAAAGAATATAGTGTGGAATTTGTTAGCATTATTTACCGAAGGTGTTTAAGATATATTAATTAAATTCTTATCAGTCACATCTTAAAAAAATACAAAATTTACTGGCAAAACTACTAAAACTACCTAAATATAATTACATGTTTTAATAGTCTAAATTTCACTGCTTTTTAAAATCTCTGTTTCTTTTAATCGAGTTATTAAAAATTTAAATACAAAATACATAAAAAATTCAGTATTAAAATGATATTTTTAAATCAACAAACGTAGTAAATAATAATACGAGTACCATTATACTCCAAAATTATATTTAAGATGTATTTAAAACTTTGTTTTAAATAAAATTTCAAAATACATATTTGTACAAAAATTATTTGAGGATTAATTTGAAATATTCACTAAATAATTAATTCGAAACATTTATGGAAACATTTAATGCAACACTATTTGAAATTTTATTAATCCTCCGTTAGTCGCAATCATTTTCAATCCAGACTAAGGACTGATATCGTAAAATTCTTAACACACGTTTTTTATTAAAAATTTTAAGCCAAGTATTATTTGATTTTTGTTTTGATCAAGTTACCTTTGTAAAGCATGTCAGTTATTATGTTTAATGTCAATTATGTTCATTTGTTGTTAATCTGATTAAAATGAGTGACCAGAAAAAAGTGCGTACTAAAATTTTTAAATATTTTCAACAAAACCCAACTTGGTCCTACAAAAAGTTGGCCAAACAATCAAAGGTCTGTTATCAAACTTTTTCCAATGTTATTAAACAGTACCGGGAGAACTTGTCCGTTGATTTAAAACCTGGTAGAAAGCATTTTCAAAAATTCTAAAGACCTCTGGTAGGAAAGCAGTCCGTGTAGGTCAGTAATCGAACTATTTGGTACGAAAAGTTAAAGGCAATGCAGGTTTAAAAGCATACAAGGCTTAAAAAGTTCCTGACAGGAACTCTGCTAACAATTTAGAGGCCAAAGACAGAGCATGGAAATTGAAGTCAAATTTTATACAAAAAATATACCTGCTGCATAATGGATACATTTTTCGCAGCTTCTGCGTCAATTTTTATACCCTACACCTCCATAGTGGGGAGGGTATAATGCGTTTGTGCAGATGTTTGTAACGCCCAAAAATATTAGTCTAACACCCACCTTAAACTTTATTGGTCATAAATGTTTAATTTATATATGTATCTACACAAATTCCGCTCCAAATAAGTTTTATATATACGAAATTTATGTCACCAAATTTTGTTAGTATCGGTCCATAATTCGTCATAGCTCCCATATAGAATTTTGAGTGTTTGGCAAACACTCAAAATTCAACATAAATAACTTTCGTATAGACATAAATCACACGACCTAATTTCATGGTGATCGGTCCATAATTGGTCATAGCTCCCATATAAGGTCCACTTCCAAAAATCACTCAAAAATATAAATTATTGAAATTTTAAAAGAAAAATGTTTTTGCACTTTTACTTAGTGTAGGGTATTATATGGTCGGGCTTGACCGATCATACTTTCTTACTTGTTTTATGTTGCAGATGCTCGATGGAATGTTGACGAAAAGTTTAGGACCCAAAAGCAGACAAAATTTCCCAAAAAGTTCTTGGTATGGTAAGCAATATGCAGTTGCGGCAAAAAAACCAAACATTTGTTACAAAAGGCTCTATAAATACCGAAATTTACATCAAGGAATGTTTGGAAAAGAGGATGCTTCCATTCTTAAGACTTCTTCACTATGGTAAGAATGGTCTTGAGTGGTACAAGAACAATAATGTGGTATTTGTACCAAGAGAGGCAATTCCTCCAAACTGCCTGGAGCTAAGGCCAGGGGAGAGATATTGGGCTCTTGTTAAAAGAGAATTAATGAGAACAAAAAAAGGTGTTCAAAAGTCCTGTTCGAACAAAGTGACATAAAGCACTATAAAAACCATAATGGAAGGGTTTTCGAAAAAGGTTCATAATGTCATCATTAGTGATATAACAATAAAAATATTTATTTTTTTGTAAATTGTAACAATAATTTCAGTCAAATAAAAAAAGATTCAAAACTGTAAGTTTAGTGGTTTCATTTTTATTAACATATAAAATTTTTCGATCTCAGTCCTTGGCAGAAGCTTAACATGGCACACCCATATCTTGTTCAGAGGACCAGTAGCTTCGGAATATTCTAGTAGGCCTAAATATATAAAAAATTTATATAAACATCATAAAACATTAAAGGGTGTTCCTTACAAGAAATCTCGTGTTTCGGATAGTTCAAAATCTTCTTTTTAGCAAAAATCAATTTAATCACAATCTTTACTTACCATTCTAACAAAATCAATCGAAAAACTGCTTTGAAACTGCTCTAAAATATATTAGAAATCTCTTTTTAATATTATAAAAAAAGACTTAGGACCATTATTACAACTTGACTTTAACTTCCAAATAGTAAAAGTTAACTTTATCGCACCTTTTTCTATTGCTTAAAGTTAACTTTTACTATTTGAAACTTAAAGGCAAGTTGTAATAATGGCCCTTAGAAATTATCAAAAATAAAGTTGAATTATTTGTTTTACTTTTCCTGATCAGTGGTACCAAACTTCAAAGAAAATAAAGTTTTGTTTATAAATAGTCGGTTTTTATTACAATTGATTACAAAAAGAAGTTTAATTTGAAAATATTCAATGTTAAACATTTGCGACACCGGTGTCCCATATGCGTCCCTTGTTTATGATCGATCCATCGATCTTCCACCAATCAAATATGGATAAATAAGTATTGATATCGACATCAAATTTAACACAAATATGTTTTATATACACAAAATCATGATACGTCAATGGCGAGCGCTATACATATGTCGATGGTTATCATCTTCTTTTGGCCTGAATTCATTCGCGATTTGAGGGCATGGTCATCTTATGTGTAGGTGATGTGAACAGGCCACCGAAATCGTTTGATTCAGTGGTTAGCGAATAACCCATGCCATCAGCCTGATTTATGCGCCAGCATTGGCTTAGATAGGGGGGTGCTGGGGTGGTCAGATTGGATTTGTAGATTGTTCCATTATGAGATTCCTGTGCCCTAGAACATAAATCATGGGGTTTTTGGAACCCAAAAAATTAAAAAATATTCCAATGACAATCGTACAACGGAGCAAATGTAATGGTTGGTTTTTACAAGCTAAAATAAAGGAGTCAAATTTTGGTTCATTGTTTATCCGACAGGCTAAACTTAGTTATTGTGGATTCGTGTTCACACATATCATCATCGCAAACATTCTTAGCATAGAGGCTTTATGCATTCACTTTTCGAAACCAGAAAATAATAATGATTTAAAAAGCCTAAGCCAATCTCTTCAAATTAAACAGTATAAAATAAACAGCCTTTGCACAACTAGATGAAGTTGTAGAAATGAAAATTGTAAGTCAGTAATTAAAAATTACGCTGTAATTAAAAGTGTTCTTGAGATTTTTATATAGAATCAACATTAGGTAAAAGCTAAAATCTGGATTTGCCGGATTCTATTCCTTCAGTTGATTATTGGAAGTTAAATATATAAATTTTATGAAATAAATTAGCAGTTTTAAATATTGAAAATTAAGTAGTTATGTCAGCAAACTGAATTTTTGTTATATTTTAGTTTTGTTTTAATAAAAAATTATTTTTTTTTTATAAAAAAAATTGTTTATTTTTACTATTTGGAAGGGCACTTGCCCACCCCAGAATAATAGTCTGCTTTTACACAGGGCAAGTTTTCTTGCGCAAGTCTAGAGTTTATAGGAGAGAGAAGTAAGAAGAAAGAAGAGGGGTACACACTTGCTTGTACTGGCAAGTCTCTTCAATTCTCTTTTGTTTTCTCATTTTCACTATGGCGTCTATTAGGTTTTGACATACAAAATTGAACACAAACTTGCTGTGTGTAAACAGTCGAGCAAGTTTAAAAGGGAATCGAAGAGACTTGCTTCAAGTAAACTTGCTGTGTGTAAAAGCAGACATAGTCTAGCTACGCTTATGTGCGCCAGATTCATGGAAAATTTAAAAATTTGCTCGATGTTATGGCCCTAATTTTGTAAATCACTTCACAAAGTGATATTTATATGGAAAGCAAAAACAAAATTTTAAAAATTTGTTTTAGTTTTATATACAAATTCTTAACAGAACAAACGCACCAAAATTCAAGCGTTGATTTTTTGCCTATCATAATTTGAAAATTTTTCAAATTTTTGAAATTTTGTTTTTGCTTTCCATATAAATATCACTTTGGTGACGTGATTTACAAAATTAGGGCCTATATTTATTTAAACAGCGTTTATATAAAGAAATCAGGTTAGTTCAAGAGCTGGGATGTGGTTTAAATAGCATCTCGTGGATAAATATGTGTATGTTGAATTTCAGTTTTACCACCTTTACTAAAAAAGGTTTCATGTTCATAAAGTAGCATTAGTTTACCACAATGTTGATGATAGTTCAGATCATAAATATATCGAGCCCTTAGCGCCAAATTATCGTAAGCGACAAAACACAAATTTTACAGGAGAAGGTTTTTTTGATTATTTTGAAATTTATACAGAGAATTAAAAATGTTATGATGCGATATAATATAATTTCGTTCAAGCTATTTGTCTATTTTTCAAAAATATTTATAACTTTTGACAATTAAAAATTCATGGAATACTTTATTGAAAAATATGACAAAAAATGTTTTTTATTGAATTTTTGCATAGATAAAAATTTTTCGAATTGAAATCAAATTGTTATTTATGAATAGTTTTTAATGAAATTTCACAGTTATGTAAAATTGTCTATTTAAAATGGAAAAAAAAAGAATTTTGAAATTTATTATCAGCAATCCCGCAATTCCCAAAATATTGTTGAAAAATCCCAAAAATGGAAATTTTTAGTTTTTTGGCTATAATATCCATACCAGGGTCTGAGTTATCGGAACCCTTTACAAAAGCATATTGGGCCATCTAAAATCGGTTACTATATTTTGATATTGAATATGCGATTTGAGAATTTTTGCACTAAATTTTAATTTTAAATTTTTTTCAATTAAAATATTTTATGAAAACGTAGCTTTCAGAAAGATAAATTCCTTATACATCCTTTTAGAATTTTTTTCCGATAACTTAAAAGGAAAAAAAATTCCTTTTTCCCAAAAAATTAGCGAAAAATTAACAATTTAGTTATTAACAATTTTGATATTCTGAGAACGCTAAAACATCAGTCGGTCCGAAAAATTTTAATTTTTGCAATAAAATTTTTTTTTTTAAAATGTCGCTTACGTTAATTTGGCGCTAAGGGCTCGATATGCTTAAGAGTTTATACATTACAATGCAATAGACTAAACCGTACGTTTCACGAACACTAATCGTGGAAATCGTTTCTTTGAACATGGAACTATTAATTAATGACGACACCAACCACAAATATATATTCTATAGAATGAATTGATAACAGTCTTTATTGGAATGTTTCCAAATATTGATTAGAAGGTTCCTTGTCTCTCATCGGAAGCAACTATTCAAAAACAATATGTTTGGATCATAATATGATTACTTAGGATCATAGTCATAGATCATAATATGTTTTGACTAAAATATTTTTTTTCTAAAAATAGTTAAAAAACAAAAAAAAAACAGAAGAATAACTTTAGGTTTTCGGGTTTGAATCAGAAAAAACGCGGTTTCGTTTATAACCGAATTCCAAGCTGTAGTTTTAACTCTTACCCCCATTAACACGAAGTCTGGTTATGCCTTAACTAATAGTTATACAGTCGGTTAAAATTATTTTTGTATGAAAACTGGCCGTATAACTACTAGTTAAAATCTAACCAGACTTCGTATTACTGGGCGTTAGACTTCTATAAAAATTAAACTTGAAAATAGTTTATGAAGTGGTTTAGATGATTTAATATTTTTAGGCCCTAATTTTGTAAATCACGTCACAGTGATATTTATATGGAAAGCAAAAACAAAATTTCAAACATTTTTTTTCAAGTTTTTGAAATTTGTGACGTGATTTACAAAATTAGGGCCTTATTATTTATTCTACCCTTTCTATGTCATGATTTTTATTAAAAGTGATTTCCATTTGTTTCCTTATAATTAGGGGGCGGATTTTCATGCATTTATTATTGGAAAATGTACGCCTAAAATATGCTTCACAAAATTCAAAATATAACCTAAAAATTTAAAAAATATGTACTTATATTATTGTGTAGAATCATAAAATAATTAACTATGGATCGCTCAATACCCAAAAACTACATAACAGAGTTCCCAGCAGTTAGGATTCTTTTGATTATATTAACAACAAAATTATAATTGGTCTTCTGAGAAAACGATGGATATGTTAATTTTATGATATGTCCATTTTAAAATCATTAAAATATTGAAATTGCTGTAAAGTAGCATCCGACCTTAATTTTCAGTTCGTATTAAATGAATATGAAGTGCCGTTTCATGAGTATGTGGAGTTACAAAATCTTTCGGTGACGAAATCTCTTACAAATCGAAATTACAATGAAATCTAATATGAACGATTTTGATACAATTAATGAATTTTTGATACTTAAAATATTCATTATCAATAAAATATGCCCTAACATACCGATGCCATTTTATAGCAAAATGTGTGATTCGGATAGATAATTATATTGCGAAACTTTAAACTACAGATTTTATACTAATATATGTATGTATGTATGTATTCACAAAATTATGTATTGACAAGTATGTATATTTTAGACAGTATTACATTAAAATGTAAATATGTATTTGACACGTATGAAGAGGATTGTCACTTTAGTATCTCTAAATAAACTAAAGTGAAGTCACTTTAAACATTATTGTACTGCACTTTAAAAAGTAATTATTTACCCACCAAAATTAAAATATATTGGAGAGTCCATTGTTACTTAGTGTTCCTTTGTAATCTGAAATTTAGTCTGTGTAATTTTTTTATTTTCAATTCTCTGTACGGATATGCTATTTTACTCACTGTAAAGTATATATTGCTGGTTGAATTATTATTCACGAAATTCTGGGATACCAAAACAATTCAATGTTTATTTTGAAAAAATTTAAACGATTCATTTAATCACAGTTTGCTACCAGTAATTTGGGTGAAATACTACTAGGTGGTATCACCGTTATATCATCTGTCAACATTTCCAATAAATTAAAGACTGTAAACAATTTAAAGCTAAAGAACTCCTGCAAAAAAAAAACGTTCATTCCCTTGCTAAAAGCGGTAGTAAACAAACCGCAATACATTTGCAAATCAAATCAAATGTAATGAATGAATGAGTAAAAACAAAAACCAGATAAAAAGGAAGAAACCTCAGATACTTTACAACAACAATAAATGAAATACCACCTACAAAGAAACCCACATAACGGAACAAATGGAGCATAAACACACACAAACACTCACATACACAATACAATCAATTTTGATAGTGTTCTACAGATGAAGGTACTACATACACAGATACATACACTGGTTAGTAAAAACATAGATACATTCGTACATACATTTGTACATAGAAAACATAATTCGATTGTGTTCAATTTAATTTTTACAAGCTTCAATTGAGCCGTATTAAACGGAAATACACAAACAAATAAATACTACACAGAAATACACATGTGCATTAGGGTAGGCCTTAATTTGCAACTTTTCGAATTATTTTCCAAAAAAAAAATTAAATGTTGATAAAAATTCTAATTAAAAATAATTTTTGTATTCTATTTATCCATAGATGTTTAAATATAAAAACCATAGGGAAGTGCACATAGAGCAGAAACTAGAAAAAAGTCAAACAAAAAATTACTTAAAACAATCGCACTTACGAGTGTGTTTTTTATACCCTTCAGCTTCGTGAGAAGGGTATATATAAGTTTGTCATTCCGTTTGTAATTTCTACATTTTTCATTTCCGACCCTATAAAGTATATATATTCTGGATCCTTATAGATAGCGGAGTCGATTAAGCCATGTCCGTCTGTCTGTCTGTCTGTCTGTCCGTCTGTCTGTCTGTCTGTCTGTTGAAATCAATTTTCTGAAGGCCCCAGATATCTCCGGGATCCAAATCTTCAACAATTCTGTCAGACATACTTTCGAGAATTTTGCTATTTAAAATCAGCAAAATCCGTCCATAAATAACGGAGATATGAGCAAAAATCCGAGACAACCTCTGAAAATTTCATCAAAAAACACAATGTATTGCATGCTTTGACAAAAAAACAACAAAACGTATGTTTGGATGTGCAAGTTTTGTGTATTTTGTTTTTTATACCCTTCAGCTTCGTGAGAAGGGTATATATTAGGGTGGCCCCGTTTGTATGGAGAAAAAATAAGGTATCGATGTTCCCGCCTAAAATGAAAATTTGATTCATTCTAAGACTACGTTTTGAAATTTTTTCGTCCTGGGGTCAATATTTGGCGAGCTGGATCAAAGGATAAAAAGGTCCTTTTTTGAGGTTTTTTACATTTTTTCCATATTTCTTCCAAAGGAAGTATATGTAAATTTGGTATCATATGAAAGGTCTTTGAGAGACGCATTGAATTAGTTAAAAGAAATTTAAAAAAAAAAATTTTAATTAAAAAATTTTAAAAATTTTCGACAAAATTTTAGTTTTTTTTAATTTTTTCATAGAATTTATTCAAATACATAGATGAAATTTCTTGATCATAAACATCATGTAATTTCACCGAAATGGTTTTTCTCGTTTTTTAAAATTCAATCCAGTTCAATGTTTATTCAAATTTGTTTAAACCTAATTTCATCCCTATCTGACAATCTCTGTACTCAATTCATAGTATATGTATGGGCATCAAAATAACTCAAATTTTATAAGCTTTCCATCGATGTATAAATTCTTATACTTTTCTTTTGTTACACTACGAATATTTAAATTTAAGCTAAAACATTTACTATACATCGCGCTATAATGATTATTTTAATGTTATTCCTTTGGAATGTTGTTGTTAATTTTAAGTAACATGTGAAAAACTGCTTAACAGATAGGGATGAAATTGGGTTTAAACAAATTTGAATAAACATTGAACTGGACTGAATTTTAAAAAACTAGAAAAACCATTTCGGTGAAATTACATGATGTTTATGATCAAGAAATTTCATCTATGTATTTGAATAAATTCTATGAAAAAATTAAAAAAAACTAAAATTTTGTCGAAAATTTTTAAAATTTTTTAATTAAAATTTTTTTTTTTTAAATTTCTTTTAACCAATTGAATGCGTCTCTCAAAGACCTTTCATATGATACCAAATTTACATATACTTCCTTTGGAAGAAATATGGAAAAAATGTAAAAAACCTCAAAAAAGGACCTTTTTATCCTTCGATCCAGCTCGCCAAATATTGACCCCAGGACGAAAAAAATTCAAAACGTAGTCTTAGAATGAATCAAATTTTCATTTTAGGTGGGAACATCCGCAACTTAAATTTTGGGGCCACCCTAGTATATATAAGTTTGTCATTCCGTTTGTAATTTCTACATTTTTCATTTCCGACCCTATAAAGTATATATATTCTGGATCCTTATAGATAGCGGAGTCGATTAAGCCATGTCTGTCTGTCTGTCTGTCTGTCTGTCTGTCTGTCTGTCTGTCTGTCTGTCTGTCTGTCTGTCTGTCTGTCTGTCTGTCTGTCTGTCTGTCTGTCTGTCTGTCTGTCTGTCTGTCTGTCTGTCTGTCTGTCTGTCTGTCTGTCTGTCTGTCTGTCTGTCTGTCTGTCTGTCTGTCTGTCTGTCTGTCTGTCTGTCTGTCTGTCTGTCTGTCTGTCTGTCTGTCTGTCTGTCTGTCTGTCTGTCTGTCTGTCTGTCTGTCTGTCTGTCTGTCTGTCTGTCTGTCTGTCTGTCTGTCTGTCTGTCTGTCTGTCTGTCTGTCTGTCTGTCTGTCTGTCCGTCTGTCTGTCTGTCTGTTGAAATCAGTTTTCTGAAGACCCCAGATATCTTCGGGATCCAAATCTTCAATAATTCTGTCAGACATGCTTTCGAGAATTTTGCTATTTAAAATCAGCAAAATCGGTCCACAAATGGCTGAGATATGAGGAAAAAACCAAGACAACCTCGATTTTTGACCTATTTTTTTTTACCTATATCTGGATTACTAAGACATTAATATAGACAATATGGATATCTAATGATAGATATTTCAAAGACATTTGCAACGACGTATATAAGACCATAGAAAGTTGGACCTACAATGGGTCAAAATCGGGAAAAAAATTTTGAACCAGATTTTTTTTTTTTTTTTTAAAAAAAAATTTTAAAATTTAAAAAAAAAAATTTTTTAAATTTAAAAAAAAAAAAAATTTAAATTTAAAAAAAAAAAAATTTAAATTTAAAAAAAAAAATTTAAATAACAAACAAAAAAAAATTTTTTTTTTCCAAAAAATTTAAAAAACAACTGTAACAAAAATTAAATTTTGTTTACCTAAAAATATTTAAAATTTTGAAGTATAATTTGGTGAAGGGTATTTAAGATTCGGCACAGCCGAATATAGCACTATTACTTGTTTTTGTGTTTTGTTTCTTTTGGCGTTGTTGTTGTTTTTTATACAACTAAACGGTTGTTTGGTTGTGTGTTGGTTTTTTTTTTACAAAAAAGCAACAAAACGTAGGCTTGGATGTGCAGGCTTTGCGTATTTTGTTTTTTTTTGTGTTTTGTTTCTTTTGGCGTTGTTGTTGTTTTTTATACAATTAAACGTATGTTTGGATGTGTGTTGGTTTCATTGGCTTGCGTATTTTGTTTTTTCTTTTGGTGTTTTGTTTCGTTTGGCATTGTTGTTGTTTTTTGTGTTCTTGATAAATTTAGGATGCTGTACGCTGAAAGTGGGCAATGTACATACATATATACTAATTATAAAAAATAATAATGCATCCACAACAAAGGTGAAGGGTATATAAGATTCGGCATAGCCGAATATAGCACTCTTACTTGTTTTTGTTTTCACATAGTGTTTTTTACTAAAAGGGGAGTCAGACGGCATGTATTGCTTGTGTTTTGTGCCATGTATTGGGACATTTTTCCATATGTAAACATGTACATACCGTGTGATCCATATGAAACTTTGTGTATATAAAATACATGTGTATTACTCGTGACATTTTTTGCAATTAGAGCATGTTCTATTTTCGTGTGTATAACAGTGTTGTATTTTGAAATACAACACTGTGTGAGTGCAAAATAAAAAAACAAAACAAAAAATAGTAAAGAAAAATCATAACAAAATAAATTTCATTGCATTAAATATATGTATTGTGATTTAAAAATGTTTTCAATAAATATATTGTTAAAAACAACAAACATATAAACTAATAGAGGTTATGTCACGTGCAATTACATATGTACGTTTGATCGTGGAAATTATGAATCGTATGTATAACGTGAATTTTGACATACACATGTAATTCCATATGTATCGAATACATGTCCCAATACACAAGCAATACATGCCGTCTGACCCCCCTATAATAGATTCACACCACTTAGGTTTTTGACAACTGAGTTAGGTCTTTGTCAGTAGACGTTCTGATATATGTGTATTTATCTATGACTAGCTGACCCGGTGCGCTTCGCCACCCCAATTAGAAGAAAGAAATAGTACTATTAAGTCTCCCGCTCACTCGGGTCCATATAATCTTTATTTCATGTTTCTAAATTCATTGGTGAAGAAATTACTAAAAGTACCATTCGAATAAAGAAATAGTACCAAAAAGTCTACCCCTAGAATCCTAACTCACTTAGGACCATATATGTTTAATTTCATGTTTCTAAGTCCATTGTTATAGAAATCTCAAAAAAGTACCATTAGAATATAGAAAAAGTACCAGAAAGTCCACACTTGTGGTTTCCCACTCACTCGGTTCCATATAAGCTTTATTTCAGGTTTCAAGGTTCATTGATGAAGAAATTACAAAAAGTACCATTAGAATAAACAAAAAGTACCAAAAAGTCTCCCCCTAGAATTCTCACTCACTTGGGACCATGTATGCTTAATTTCATGTTTCTAAGTCCATTATTATAGAAAATTAAAAAAGTACCGTTATAACAAAAAAAGTACCATGAAGTATCCGCTTGAATTTTCAGTCAACTAGGACCATATACGCTTAATTTCATATCCATTATTAATTTGATATCCATTATTAATTTCATATCCATTATTATAGAAAATTCAAAAAGTACCATTAGAATATAGAAAGAGTACCAAAAAGCAGCCACTCGGGCCCATGTAAGCTTTATTTCATGTTTCTAGGTTCATTGGTGAAGAAATTTCAAAAAGTACCATTCGAATAAAGAAATAATTTTTGTATGAATCCAGGAATCTATGTTAAAAAAATTATCAAAATTGGCTTAATAACTTGCAATAAAATGTATTTTCCCGATTTTATCCCTTTTTGGTACCTTTTTTATCTCCATTGCGGTGGTAAAATATTATTAAAATCATTTTCTGTATCGTGGTGGGAGCTGATAGTAAAATAGTCGAATGTCTATGTCAAATTATAGAAAAACATATTTTATGAAAAAGTACCAAAATAAACACAATTTTTATCCCGAATTTCCAAAAAGTACCAAACTTATATTTTTTTATGTTTTTATAAGTAAAGAATACGATTTAAATTTTGTTTCTATGTTTATTGGTTTAAAAGATACATAGGGTGCCAAAAAAGTACCAAAATACAGTTTTCTCCCCTAAAGGTTCGAATTGTATCTTTATTAGTTTTGAAGATATAAGATTACCGGATTTACCCGTTTTTACCCTGTTTTACCCCCTAAACGTTCGAATTTCCAAAAATCCCTTCTTAGTGGATCGTTTTGGGGAGGAACCCACAGTTAAAATTTCATGATTCTAGCTTCAGTCGTTTGGGCTGTGGGGTGATGAATCAGTTAGTCATTCAGTCAGTCAGTAACGTTACTCTTTTATATATATAGATAAAAACTTTCGGACATCAATAACCAATTATAATACAAAAATTTATATTTAAACAAATTTAAAAAAAAATTTCGATTCCAATAGGTAGCTTGGCTACCGATTTGAAATTGGCGGATTTCGAGGAAATTTTGTTTTTTTTTCACAAAATGTTTAAAGTTATATTTAATAAATACATTTCGTAGCCAATTTTCTAATATTTAATTATACCCTACACCAACGCAGTATATTGCGTTTGATATTTTAAATAATAAATAAACCTAAATATCTCTTGAACTAGAGATAACTAATGTATGCATGTTTAGATCTTCTCATTTTGATCATAAATAGATTTTTGTCGATTTTTTTTTAAAATGTGAAACCCAAGGTGGCGTTTAATTTTGTCAATTAAGCGTAAACTGCTTTATTTACAACCTTGGTATCTTTGGTAACCCCACTGAAATTTTCCGGCAAAAATTTTCGTAGAATATTGTAATCCTTAAATATCATTTTTGAAAGGACTTTTTTTGATTTTCTAGAAAAAAGGGTAAAATTGACCCCTAAAGAGAGAAGCTAGAGGGTTAAGATCATCCACAAAAATTATCCCCATAAAATTCCACAATATAACTCTGACAATAAGAATTCTCTCAGATATTAACTTACAATATTTTTTCCATTTAGTGTAATGACTAAAGTTTATTCTACAAAACTGATCTACTCAACATATTTTCAGAATTATATGGTCGCTATTCTGTTCCAATCAAAAGGTTTAAATTTGTTGGACAGTGTATTTCTTTATACCCTACACCAACATAATATATTGCATTTATGCTGATGTTTGTAACGCACAAAAATATTAGTCCAACTCCCACCACCGATCGACTCAGAATCACTTTTTTTTGCATTAAGACTAAACTGGCAACTAGCTTTATTTTGATTTCTTGCGAAAACAATAAAGCAAGTTGTTTTTATTTTTTTGTTTTTTCTTTACTCACTTACACACTACAATTTGTGTCGGCAAGAAACCAACGAATTGTAGTAAGGAAATGTAAGGAAAAAAAAAACAGTGTTTATTGTTGGTGTTTTGTTTAAGCTTTGATATTTTTACAAATAAAGCTTGAGTGTCTGTAATTCTCAAACACTCTATAGTTTTATTTGTATAATATCTTTAGTTTTTCTAAAGCACAACAATAGATTTCAGTGAACACATGTCACATGTGGACATTTATGACTATTGCAAATTCCAAAACATAATTTAATGATGCAAATATAATAAGGAGAAACCAATTCAATAAACCATATATTATTTACAAAAATAAATTAAGCGCCTATGCTTTTCAAAGCAGGTCCTTTATGCTTAAAATAGTACAGTCGTATGATATGGAAGGTCAATTAACGTAATTTTAATTTATTCGAGTCTGATCAGCGTTGCCGCTTTGGTCCAATTGGACCAAAATTGGTAGTTTGAAGTTAACAAATTGACTTTTGGTAGTTTGGTTGGTTTGTTCCGATATTTGTCGTATTTTGGGAGGCTACGATATTTCTGAATACATAAGTATTTTTAAGAACAAAATAATTAAAATAATAACGAAAAAACTACTTATGTTAAGCCAAAATAATAAAACTACATATTTGCAAAATATGAAGATAGCATTTTTTTAAATATTTAGATTAGTCAGGTAAATGTGTATTTATTTAGTATTGTTAAGTTCAAAAAATGCCAAAGGGCTCTCAAAACTTTTATTTTCTAATAATATGTGTTAAACACTGCTTCAATATTTCTGTTTCATCTGACACTTTAAATGTCCAATTATGGAAATTAGGACATGTAATTTATTTCTATATGAAACTTATTTGTGTTGAATTTTTTCGGGATACCAACACTTTTAGGAGTTTTATGCTCGTTTAAGTAATTTTCGGAAAAGGGCCTTATATGAAAGCTATGATCAATTATGAATATAATTTTTTGGTGTACGGAAGGACATCGTTAAATCGACTCAAAAATAAAATCTCGAAAACTGAACGATTTTAACATATTTATGATTGTAGTGTTATTTACTTTCTTCCTCTGGGTAATTTTATAGCAGCAATAATATAATTATATAGTTAACTATTAATTTTGAAACGAATCCATATAGCATTTCTCAAATATTTTAAATTTGGTAGGTTTTGGTAGTTTTTAATTAGAAATTTTTAGATATGACATAATTATGATTGTAGTGTAATTAAATAATATTCATCCTCAGGGATGATATTATTGCTATAGCAGCAATAATATAATTTTAATTTAACTATTAACTAAAATATTTAAAATTTGGTAGGTTTTGGTATGTTTTGGTAGTTTTTAATCTGAAATTTGGTAGGAAAAATATTTTATGAGTGGCAACGCTGAGTCTGATAGACATATCTATTTAATATTCTATAAACAGTTTTATAATTGACCATAAGCCCCATATAATGCCCATTTCTAAAACTTATTTTAAGGAGCATAAAACTCCTAAAAGTATTGGTATGCCGACAAAATTCAACACAAATAAGTTTAATGGCGATCGGTACATAATTGGTAATAGCTGCCCACTTCTGAAAATCACTCACGAAAATAAATTATTGAAATTTTAAAAGAAAAATGTTTTTGCTCACTATTATATACTTCTTTTAACATGACTACACACAATTTAAATAATATGTGTTATCATTTTGAAATATTTAAAATGTGTAAATTAAATATATAATACGTTAAAAGTTTTAGTATTGCAAGGCCTTTGGCATTTTTTGAACTGAACACTACTAAATACGTACACATTTACTTGAATAAACTAAAAATTAAAGATAATTCTGTCTTCATATTTTATAAATAATTTTATTATTTTGGATTAACATAGTTTTTTTTGTTAATTTGTTCTTAAAAATACATATTAAAAAAACCTACCAAAGTGCGACAAAAATCGGAACAAACCAACCAAACTACCAAAAGTCAATTTGTTAACTTAAAACTACCAATTTTGGTCCAATTGGACCAAAGCGGCAACGCTGTTTACAGTTGTCTTCCTCTGTGTTGAAATTCGTTTACTTACCAAAATAAATGTATATTTGAATACGATTTCATTATTTGCAATTTTTAAAGACCACATGATGTCATATGATTGTGAAAATATTATTTTAGCATTAAATTTCAGCACCCTTCTAACATTAACTAGTCATATCCTTTTGATCTTGAGCTCTTATACACTCAGTTTTAGGCACACCACCACAGTTATTTGATTTCCTTTTCATAGAGAATATCCGCAAGATTTTAGATTGGTAAAGAAATAAATAAAAATTCTTAAAATTTCTTTCGTTAATTCTGTTATCCTTTGCAGATTTCATATCCTTGAATTTATTAGTATTAACAGTAAATTACTGTATTGTAACATTGTTATAGTTTTTAGCAATTTTTTATAATTATTTTTTTCAAAATTTTAAAAATCAAGTCAATTTTCCTTAGACTTGCATTTTTTTTTGCTCGCACAATTTTAGCACTGTTTTACTAAAAATTTTATAATTATCCTTACGTAAATAAATATTGGACAAAATGTCATATAATAATTGCCTATGATCAATAAGAATATAAAAACAGCAGATGTGGACAATTGGATACCTTTTTGAGCAAAATCAGTGCTGTTGGAAACCACATTGTATAGCGTTGCATTTTTTATGCTCGCTACTGTACACTTTAAAATTTGTTTACGGATCCATCCATATAAAGCCCACTTCCGAAAATTATTCTCGAAAAAATTTGCATTTAAATATTTGTGGATTATTGGACATTTTAATATTTAAACATTTTTGGAAAATATTGCTATTTTGACTTAAAAATAGAAATTTCAAATAAAATGTGCTACCTGCAAACGTTATTCTCAAATTTTCAGCATTTGGTTTTTAGATGACAGAGAACCATTTAAGACCTTGCAAAATAAGGGCCATACTAATGTGCATATATGTATATGAGAATATGTATGCGAGAGGGATGAATATATTGGTACAATTTGTTATTATTTTATTGGTACAATTAAAACTTGAAAAGTGCAATAGCTTAAGATTTCATAGCGGAAAACAAATTTATTTTCGTTGATGTAGGTATTTCGATCTATTTCTTGAAACAAGTCATAAACCAGAAATGTCAATGAAATGTAGTCTGAAAAAGTACCACTTTTCATTTACATTAGTACATCTCATCTCTTATGTAAATCATTATAAAAATGTATGTGATATTGGAAATACACAATTTTTATGTGGCGTCTCGCCTATAGATTTTTACTAGCTTTTTATACTCGTTTTTATTGTGGTGCGGTTTCTCTATTTCTTTATTTTTCCACAAAAGCCCTTATTTTTCTTCTTTCATTTAAATAAATCTTAACATTAGACATGTTTTTTTTTTATCATGTTCTCCAAATACTTTCTTCCAAATAACTCCTTTACACAACCACCTACAATAATCTTGTACCACCCGTATTTTGCTCCAAATCAATACTCTACTTAGACTATTCCACCTTCAAATACAATATAGGCAGTCGTTGTTTCTTGTTGTTATATTTAACAAGTATTTGGCCAAATTTTTCCAAAACCAATAAAGAAACTATACATCTTGTTGGGGCTACGACTACGACTACAAATTCAAAATGTAGAATGTATTTCGTTTGACAATTTTCGAACTTCTATTTTTATTGTGTGAAAAAAATCGTAGAGTATTAATATTTTATCGATTGGTGTCATTGTATTGTTTTAAGATATTGAATTAACTTTCTTTACACGATTTTTTTTGGTTTTTTACCTCAATTTACACGATTATTTTTTAAATATTTTAAGCTAAAATATTTATCTATAATATATTTGTCAAAGATGCAAAAAAATTGCAATATTATATTGTGTAAACCATGTTGCACTGACAATAAAAAATATTAGTGAATGGCTTGAATTAGGCTGAATATTGGGAAATCATTTTTTAAAAATTATCCAAATATTGAAAGAGCCCTCGTATTCCGGAGATACATTTCACAGGGCTATTTATAGGGACTATAAGGAAAGACTTAAACAATAAATCTGCATAAGTTTTAATTACAAATTATATATCCAAATCTCTACGAATTGATGTTATCTCAAATTTGTCAACTATCGAACCAGAAACCCATGAATAATTATCTAGTGAGGAAAGTGATATGTCGCTGTCCAAAAGATACGATCAGTAGTGGAAGACAGTTATAAAGAATTGATTGATAGTTATGACTGTTACATTAGGGTGGCCCTTAATAAACAAAAGTTGGATTTTGGCCACTCTCACCCCCCAGTTTGGTGAACATTAGTAAAAAAATCATTATGCAAAAATTTTAGGTAAATCGGTTGGGGTTAAGATGTACCGCAAGCCCTCTGAAGTTTTGAGATGAATTTACAAGGGGAAAAATTCCATTTTTTCAGTTTTTGTAAAAATTTTGCCATTCAAAAATTACTTTTGCAATTTAATTTAAAAGAATAGAAATGTGTACGTAATTGTCGTTCTAATGAGACATAAAAAACAGAAATTGGTCAAAAAATGTTAAAGTTATTAAAAATTCGGCAGGACATTACGTGTCTCAGGCAACTAGAACAAGAAATGTAGGAACAAAATTAACATATTTTGATAAATATTAACATAAAAGCTAATTTTTACTTAAAATATATCCATATTTACGTGTATATGAGTTTTTGTCTTCGTAGGATATCGTTAACCTATTCGCAGGTATGTCCAAAAAAATCAAATTTTTTTAACGGCAGTTTCAAAACTCCATTTTCAAATTTTTAAAAATTTTGTTAAAAAAATTTCAGAATTTTTTTTATCATCTCATTGGAATTTATTGAGAATACAATAGGAAATAAAAATATGAAAAAATTATGAAAATATCTCTTATAGTTTTTCCGTACCTGCGATTTAAATTTTGAAATTTTCGAGAAAAACCAATTATTTAGCCATTTTTTGGCGAATGAGCTCTATTTTCTTAGTTTTATAAATATTAAGTAAAACTTATTCATAATATTATAGTCCAGACAATTCTAAATGTACTCTGAAAGTTCTACTAAAATTGGAAAACGTTAAACCTTAAATCGTGAAGGTCAAAGGAATTTCTCTTGGAAAGATAGCGAAATGTTATATATTTTTGGGCCGATTTTGATGAAACTTAACAAAAATATAACACAATGCCTAGTATTTACAAAAACAGCAGAAAAATTAATATTAACACTATATAGCACTTGGGGTTAAAATGAACCTAAACATCTAAAACCATTAAAAAAAATTATAATTTTAAATGTTTGGGGTCACTTTAACCCCAAGTGCCATTAAGGGTTAATTTCAATTCTTGTACTGTTATTATAAATAGTAGAGTTTATGTTATATTTTTCCTAATTTTCATCAAAATCGGCCAGCAATTATACTGCTGGATTTTGTGAGTATATATGGTCCACTTTCGAGAATCGCGATAATACATCATCGTGTATCTTAGTATAGCATGTTGTCTCAGCTTTTCACATTAATACCAAATTCACATTAAAATTCCAAGTTTTTTAAAATTAATTCTGATGCTAATTTTAATAATATTTTCCTCTGTGCTATACCATTTTAAAACTTTTTCACGATATACGACATTTAAGGTATTTATAAAATGAAAGCGAATTAATGATTCCTAAATACTTAGTATCGTACGACTATATTGGCCCCATGTTTTCATTTCCATATCATTTCAGAGTTTGGATATGCAGCGCTTGAAAACTGGCTATATATTACTATAGTATGTTTTATAATAATTTCATTCGTATCCTTTGCCCGTACACCCTCATATATAAATGAATTTAAAAACTGAAATCATGAACATTCAAGGACGCAAAAAACATTTGGATTTAATACGAGTCTAAATAGAGAGTATTAGTTGGTGGTTTATATGAATGTATGTATTGGTTTATATGCATCTAACAATACAAATACAATCCGTAAGAACCCAGCAATTCTGGGTGACTGTCCGGAACTAGTGATTTTACCAATAATTTAGTTTTTATTGACCCTTTTAGATTACAAAGATACTGTATGCTAGCTGGTCCAAAGTAGTCAAACCATTGGATTGAGATACTGGTTACATAGATTCAGTTCCTTACTTGTTACCTAACTGGTTACTTAATCAGCTACATAACTAATTAGTTTAACATGTACGGGTGCTAAGAGGAATGAATTGCTTACTTTATACATCCCAGGTAATCTAGCGTGAAGTCAATTGTCACTTAAGTGTCTCTAAGTAATCTATAGTGTAGTCACTTTAACCGTTTATTTTGCACTGCACTTTTCAAACTAGTTATTTTACCGAACAGGAGGAGAGTTGTCAGATAAAGGTTTGTTTACAAGCAATCGGTTATTGGGTCAATAAGCAACCGTACATGTTAAAATAACTAGTTAAGTAGCTGATCAGTTAGGTAACAAGTAAGATAATTGACAATATGTCACCGGTATGTGAATCCAATGCATTGACTACTTTGGACCAGCTATCAGATAGCCTCAATGTAATTAGAAATGGTCAATTGACCCATGATTAAGACATGCACTTGTTAACATAACTAGTCACGTAATTAGTTGTCATCCTAAGTGATAGGTTAAATCACTGGTTCGGGACAGTCACCAAGAGCTGCTGGGTAATACTTGTAAAACTGCTGGGTATATATGCATGTATAATCTGTCTGTGTGTATTTGTATTTGTTATTATTAGTAAATCTCTTAAATTTTCTATAGTTTTTGCAAATCTCTTGTCATTTCCATCAAATATTTGTATCTAGATGTTCTACTTAAGTTTTTATAGATTTTGTAGTCAAAACATTCGTTATGGTTCGTTCTTTTATTTTGGTTTCTTATAAATTGATACAACAACAACAGCAACAACATTAGCAGCAATAATAATAACAACAAAAATAAAATAATAAGAAATTCCCTCGACACTACTTATGAGGTCAGTCAGATATTTGTGGTTTCTTCATTAACTATTTATTTATTCGTTCATTGTTATTGTTGTTATTATTGGTTATTTTGTTTTTGATTTCGTTACTTTTGTTGTTGTTGTTCTTTCGTTTGTTTATATTTTAGTTTAATTTGATCCGAATTTGGTAAAATTTTGTTGAATGTTTATTCCAATTCATTTAAGTTTTTCATCGAATTACATCTACTTAATTTAATGTGGTTCTTTTGTATTACTTACTTCGTTTATAGAAGTTGTAGAAAATTTAATTTATTTAGTTTGACATTAAATAAAATAAATATTTGGTAGAAAATCATTAAAAATAATTTACAATTTTTTATGTCGTTGATATTTAATTATGTAAAAGGGATTTTAAAGTGGCCACGATTAAATTCGTTTACCATCATTAAATACAGTAAATTTGCAGATTTAAACAATAATAAAATGTTGTATGTTGAAATATAATCAAAATTTTAAAGCCAAATTGTAAATATTCAAGTTATTGAAATTTCGCTGGACCACTTTACCATGCTTTTACTTATCGGATTCATTAATTCTCACTAGAATGGCCCTTGTTTACAATTTTTCGATTTTTAAATGTCACAAGGTGTAAATTTTTGTAAACGATCTTCATGCGTCGATCGTATCATTTTAAGTATGCCAAGGTCGATGAATGATTGGTCCATCGTGCCACTTGTATGTTTAACTCCATCAAAAGTGTGGAATTTGTGAAATAAAATGGAATAAAAAAATCTAAATAATTTAATGTTCCTAAAATTTGTTTTCTAAGGCTTTTACTCCATTTTTATACCCTTCATCTTCGTGAGAAGGGTATATATAAGTTTGTCATTCCGTTTGTAATTTCTACATTTTTCATTTCCGACCTATAATGTATATATATTCTGGATCCTTATAGATAGCGGAGTCGATTAAGCCATGTCCGTCTGTCTGTCTGTTGAAATCAATTTTCTGAAGACCCCAGATATCTTCGGGATCCAAATCTTCAATAATTCCGTCAGACATGCTTTCGAGAAGTTTGCTATTTAAAATCAGCAACATCGGTCCACAAATGGCTGAGATATGAACCAGGACAACCTCGATTCTTGACCTATTTTTGACCTATATCTGTATTACTATTAATAAAAATACATAGAGGAAATATACATAGAGCGGAAACTAGAAAAAAAAACTCAAACAATAAAATCACTCAAAAAAGTTACACATACGAGTGTTGTTTTTGTTATCACATATTTTTTCTTACTAATACATTCGCACCACTTAGGTTTTTGAAACCGAGTTAGGTCTTATACAGCAGAGTTTCCGCTCTATGTATATTACTCTATGTAAAATTATTTAAAATTTTTATTTTGAAGTATAATTTGGTGAAGGGTATATAAGATTCGGCACATCCGAATATAGCTCTCTTACTTGTTTTACATAATATTGTAGGAAAAGTATTCAAAGATTAATTTCTTTCGAGAACACCTAGCTATTTAATTAGTTTTCCCCCACTTTGAGATGTGGAGAGATGTGAAAAAAATTCTTTTTAAAGATTATATTGGCTCGCATACGTACATACTCCAACACCACCATTGTTCATCGCCTACTCTTTTTATACCTTTGTCATGACAATTTTGATATTGAAAATCAGTAAAATCGGCGTATAATAAGATATTAATATATACTCACGACTACATCGATTTTTTACCCAATATTTATAAAAATTTTTGGAACCATATAACGGATAGAACTAAAAACACAAATCTACAGAAATACTTTCTGTGTTCAAAGTATCATTCCAGTCGCGAAGTTGTGAAATTAAAATTATTTATTACCAACACCTATGTACATTAGAGTGGCCCTTAATAAACGAAAGTTGGATTTTGGCCATTCACACCCCCCAGTTTGGTGAACATTAGTAAAAAAATCATCCTGAAAAAATTGTAGGTAAATCGGTTGGGGATAAGACGTGCCGCAAGCCCTCTGAAGTTTTGAGATGCATTTACAAGGGGAAAAATTAATTTTTTAAAATTTTGTTAAACAAATTTCAGAATTTTTTGATCATCTCATTGGGATTTATTAAGAATATAATAGGGAATAAAAATTATAAAAATATCTCTTATAGTTTTTCCGTACCTGCGATTTAAATTTTGAAATTTTCGAGAAAAACGAATTATTTGTCAATTTTTTGGCGAATGAGCTCTATTTCCTTACTCTTATGAATTTTAATCAAAACTTATCCAGAATATTATAGTCCAGATAATTCTAAATATACTCTGAAACTTTTACTAAAATCGGAAAACGCTTACCCTTAAATCGTGAAGGTCAAAGGTCAAATTTTTCAATATTTCGAATTTCTCTTGGAAAGATTTCGAAATGTTGTATATTTTTGGGCCGATTTTGATGAAATTTAACAAAAATATTTAAAAATTTATTTTTAAATATTCATTGACAATGTATATATCAAATGAAAGGTATTTTAAAGCTATTTCTTAGATATTTGGATCGAATTTTTTTCAGAAAATCTAAAAAATATCTGTCAAAATTTAGGTAGTTTATTTTATAGCCAAGTCAAATAAAGCGTAACGGTTTGTGGAGCTTCTGAGTTTTATATATAAGTATTTGATATTGGTGAAAAACTTAGGACTTGAAGATTGATATTTTAGTGAAATGAAATAGTTTTATACATTTTTCGGATATAATATGCTGATTTTCCATGAAGAAAAATATGAAATTTCAACTAATTTTAACGCTTAACCCTTTCGGGACTACTGAGATAATACGTCCCAGCAATATTCGAACTTTCGTATTTTCTTTATTTTCAATGCAATTTCTTATATAATTAACACTTATACCGTGATTAAGAGTTCATTATAATATTTGAATAAAACATAGCGGTACATGCCAACGTATTCATGCGGCTTGATACTGAATTTCATAACATGTTGAAATTGGAGCAATTTGGAATAGAGGGAATTAAATATGTAACTTCTAAACGCTTAGTCCAATTTGAATGAAATTTGACATGCGCAAAGAGGTACCTGTGTATCAAGGTTAATTTATTATAAAAAGTAAGAACAAATTAATCAAAAAATGAAAAACCACCCCATCCCAAGGTTTTTTGTGTAGTGAAGTGGTTAGTTTACTAACCACCGTGGCGGTTGGCATTAAAAATAACTATGATACAAATTTTTGTTTCGTATAAATTTGTTTGAAATCGAATATTTTTGAACGGTACCGTGAAATAACTCCCAAATGAAATAACTCCCCACGAAAAGATGAAATAACACCCAACAAATTTGTCATACAACTTAGGACTGATTTCATTATGAAACAACTCCTAACGCATAGGGAGTTATTTCATAATTTTTTGTTGGGAGTTATTTCATAATGCAATAACTCCCAATGAAATTTTTGTTGGGTTTTATTTCATTTTATTTTGGCAATTAGCAGTTATTTCACTGTATTGGGAGTTATTTCATTTTGTTGGGTTCTACTTTACAAAAGCAGAACCCATAAATGTCACTCAGAAAAGTTTTTTGTATTGCCGGACTTCGGACGGTCGCTAAGGTTTTCTCCTCTGGGGTGTATCAAAAACTGGCTGGGTTTTCACCTCTGGGGTGTATCAAAAACCGGCTTCGCTCAGAAAAGATTCTTTTTGTCAGGTTGCAACGATTTCTTAACCTTTCTGCAATGAAAGAAATCTTTTCTGAGCGAAGCCAGATTTTGATAAATCCCGGAGGAGAAAAACCTTAGCTTCCGGCCGAAGGCCTGCAATCACAAAAAACTTTTCTGAGCGAAGGCAGTTTTTGATACACCGCAGAGGAGAAAACCTTAGCGCCCAGCCGAAGGCCGGAAATGCAAAACAAATTTTCTGAGTGAAGCCAGTTTTTGACACATCCCAGAGGAGTAAAACTTTGCGCAACTCCATAGGCAATGCAAAAAATGTTTGGTAAGCGAAGAATAATTTCATTTTAGAAGTTCATTTTTTTAGATCACATAAATAAATTGCTTCGGATTGGAAATTATTTCATTTCTATTGGGATTTATTTCATTGGGAGTTATTTCGCTTTTTTGGGAGTAATATTTTTAAAATTATGAAACCGCCGATTATTTGGAGTAAAATGAAATTTACCCTTTGGTAGTTATTTCATTTTTCAAGTTTGGGATTTTTTTCAATTTTGATGGGAATTATTTCATTGGGAGTTATTTCATTTGGGTGCTATTTCACGGTATCTTTTTGAACAAATTTTCTGACAAAACAACCTAAACATCAAAGTAACACTGAATTCGATGATCAATAAACACTCTGTGCTTTTTTTATTGAATGCGTGAAAGTCTCTTAAAAAAACTTATTTTTACAATATTTTCAAATTAATATATTTATCTAACCAGAGCACCCAAAGTTTTGCAAAAAATCATAAACGATGACTTCAAAAAATATAATTGTTTAGCAAAATGGCAATAGATGCCAGTAAACTATATTTTAAAGACTATAGAAAATGTGGTTAGTAAACTAACCACCAAACCGCAAAAAGTTAAAGAATCTCCTCGTCGAGCACTATATATCTATCAATTATCTCTTACAGCTTAGGAGACATTCGTATTTGAAAATTAAATTTTCAACATTCGAAAAATGTACAAAGATAATATGTTTTTTTGATGTTTTATTTATTTTCTAATTTCGAATCACCCATCAAGAACACTGATTGGGATTATATGTCCCAGGATAAAAGGACGATTTCAGGATTTTTGAATATGTTGTGCATAATATTTTTTCCCGAAATGGTTAAAGATATTCTAACAAAATTTGAAACGTATATAGATCCACATGTTCTTAAATTAATACCATTATAATTTTTGCCATATAAAAAATGCATATTGTCCCGAAGAAAATTTGTTTCTACAAAAGAAAAAATATAGGGAAAAAGTTCGATGTCAACATTAGTTAGATTACATAACCGCATAATTGAAAATTGGCATCATCACTAAAAATTATTTTGTTGAAAAATGAGTTGCTTCCATTCAGGTTTTTCAATTCACAAACCTTCCATGCGTCCAAAACGTTTATTGGTTAAAATATCCCAAGTTTATACTAAATAACTGTCAAATGATGACCTTTCTAACCTCAGATTTTCCAAACCTTTACATATGGGAAGTCTAATAGAAAGAAGGATTAATGAAATCGAAACTTGTTAAAGTTATGTAAAAGTGCTCTAAAAGCTACAGATATAATAAGTGAGAAAAGTAAATACATACTGATTCTTGTGACCTTTGACCGCCAAATCTTTAAAAATTTGATTACAAAGATTAAAACCTTAAAATCTGTTCTTCATATTATTGTGTAAGAAATAATAAAATATTATTCAAATTATGTCTATAACAATCAAAACACAAAATACAACAAATGAAATCTATGAAAACCCAAGAGATATTAGAAAAATAATACTAAATGAACATAAATTACGACATGTGCAGCATTAAATCATTTAAAACAAAAATACAACTGATTTGTTTGACACACACCAAAACAACATACGTTCTTTGTTGTTGGTGCTCCTGCAAATTCACTTCCTAAAGAACTTCCAGTCTGTCTAGTAAAACTTATTAAACTGACCCTTATTTAAAAAAGAATTCACTCATATCATACTCTTACAAAAGAATATAAAAAACTTCAGTTTTTTTTTCATACGAACAAAACTAGAAAAAAAAGTCCATAAATATTTTTGCAATAAATTTTTTAATCTTGTCTTCTTAATCGCCAAATGGCGTTTTTTATTACGATCAAAAACATTTAGAATCCCCCTAATCACCCTACCAACCAACCATCCAACCAACAATGAAAGAAAGGCAATCAGAATCAATTTTTATTGTCAATATCTGTTGGAGAATTACAGCCAAAAGATATATGGTTTAAATGTATTTATGAATGAGTGTTTGTATGTATGACCAACCGGAAGATGAAATGGCCAGTTATGTATGAGAGAGTGTGTTTTTTTGGATATTTTTTTATATTTGGAACAATTTAGTGGCCCACAAAAGTATGCCATAAAAAATAAAAACAATAATGTGTCATATGTATGTATGTATGAGTAAAAGATGGTCGTCTGTGTTGTCTATTTTATATTTCCGTTCCAATCCAACGCCATACGTTTATTAAGTTTATTTGTGTGTATTTGCCTTTGTTTTTTAACTTCTTCTATACAAAGGGGGCGATTACAACAATTCAATAAAAAAATTTGTTACGGTCTAAAAAACTTTTTCTTTTTCAAGACTTGTGCATTTCCTTTCTGACCAGACAATAAGTTGTACTTCATTCAAATACGAAAATTTATGCTCTCCAAACTTTAATGCCAATTGTTTGGAATTTTATTGATTTGTGGGGCAACCTTCTCTTGCATATTTTGGGAATATTCAAATTGTTGCTTTAATTTAGGAGAATATTTTAGTTAGGAGTTATTTAAAAAGCCTATGCATAAGTCTGTACGATTATCCATATTCATTATGATAATATTTCATTTGATTTTTTTTAATACGTATCAAATATATAGAATCACAATCTTTTCGAGTTCTATAACAGTTCAACAAAAATATAGTAGAAAACTAATTATTTATTTACTAGCGTCTACTGTCTGTCTATGTTAGCAAACCATCCGCTTCCAGATCGAAGTTCGAAAATCTGGCTCCGTAAGTATTTGAGGCTTGATTAGTATTATAAATCTTTGCTTCAGTATGAACTGCCATCTAATGTTTACTAGTATTGGAAATGTTCAATACAAAAAGTAAATAAAATTTCGGAAAATAGTAAAACCAGCAGACGAACGAACAGTCTAATACATAAAAGTTCTTGGGATATTATAAAATTGTTTTATTTTCAAAATCGGAGGACAATCGTTTTTCGGAACATGGAGGTTGCGTAATCAAATGACGCCATTATTAGTCAACAGCATTCTCAATATCAACCCAAAGATCATTTCTTAAAGTAAAGATCTAAAACAGATTTTGCATTCGTAGAATCTCTGACAATTGTTTAAAATTAGAGTTTTTCTTTTCCCGCACTTTTTCATTTCCCGGGAAATCGGGATTAATTATGAAATTTCCCAGGATCCTGGAAATTCTCGTCTAGAACAAATTATTCAATTTTAAGAATTTAGACCTCTTAAAAAATCTAAAAATGTCTTTGCTTTTAAAATGTAATTGGATAGAAATAGAAAATCCAATAAAAATTTTATATAAAGAAATAAACTGACTCGATTTCTAATTTTGGTTATATACAAACTTTTCACAATTTGTCATTTGTATCGGAATGGCATCAATTACCATTAGATTTTGTTCTAACTTCGTTATATTCCAATTATTTCTGTTAATTCGCAAAAAATAAATATTAAATCAAAAAAATGTTTATTTACTCTTTGTAAAAAAACATAATACTAAAATAATTCCACTTTCGATCGGAATAGAATTCTGTGACTGTAGTGAACATTCACGAGTTTTTGGAATAATTTGAATAATGAACTTCTTGTTGGTCTATTTGTGTTAAATATTTCGTGTTGTATGAATCTTCTGCATTTCTTTTGGAGCTTTAAGCTTCTTTAGAGAAAGTCAAGTTCAAAAAACATCATATAAAACTAAGGAAAATAATTCCCGGTAATTTTCGGAAAATTTCCCGGGATTTAAAATTTTGCGGAATTTCCGGGATTTCCCGTTCCAGAAATTCCCGTAAAAAACTCTATCTACAATGTCAAAATGTAAGCATAATGGGATTTTGGTTATATACGTGCCTGCCTTAAGAACAAACTAAGGAAATTAAGTGGATAAGGATTCTAAACTATACCAATGAAGGCCAAACACACTGGAAACATTCCCACTCGCTGAGGATTCACTATGGATCAGCAACATTGGTCTTGTGAACACACATAGTGAGTTATTCTGTTATAAACTAACCTAACTATTTACCGGCGCCCATATTAATATAATGTCTGCTGACATCACGTAAGTGACCTTCCTTGAATCGAGGAGTGAGGGTATAGGTTAGAAGAGGACCACACCGAGTTCTATCTGCATTCACAAGACCGAATATAATGATCCACAGAGATAGATATTTTCTCATGCAGTAACCCTCCATTTTAGTGCCGATTATACATCTCTTACTCTGGTCATATTTTTTTTTTAAAAAAAGAGAAGTAGCGTAGTTTAGGTTCCATGGGCAGCCACTCGTTAAGCAGCTTGGGTCTATTCAAAAATGATCCCATTGTGATACCCAAGCGGTAAACAGCAGGGTATTTATAATACCTCCATTGTCTCCGAGTTAAACCAACCAGATTCCCTCTGATGATGGAGTAGATTCTTCTATGATTTATCCTTGATAGCTCATCCAAGCATGATAGTAATGGGATTCCGAGGATGCGTTCCCTCAGGTTTGGCAGAGTCGGGCATTGGTAGAAGAGATGAGACACAGTCTCCTCCTCTTCTTCATTATGACAGTTTCTTCATGTAGTCGTTGTACCGTAACCCGAACCTTCTAAATAGCATTTGTGCCATTTATACAGTGTCCTGTAATAAAGGAGACAATTAGTTTTATTTGCTCACGTCGGAATTCCATAAGTAGCTTCGTCCTGCTGGCATCAAGTCGACCTCATTATAGCACAGGAGGGTTCATTGATCCACATGTTTTGTGTAGTCTACTATAGTTTCTGCTGTACAGCCATCTTGCATTTAACAAGGAAAGGAGAAGTATTACTCAGGCAATTAATGCCTATGTATTAATTGTGTTACTTTCTTTGGATAGATTATACAAGGAAAGGTGGTGAAAGTAGGAGAAAAGCTTTTATTTGACAAGGAATTGTGCAACATCAGTAGCATGAGGCCATAAATCCAATGGAACTAGCGATTGCTTAAACATTAAATATGTAGGGGCCCCGACATCAGGCTGGGCATAATTCGGTAACGACACGGGCATTCTGTTCTCAGATGTGTCAGAACTCTCATTTCATGCGGCAGACTCTTCTAGGCATCCGCTATAGGCAGTGAACGTACTGCAAGTAAGACATTCATATGGTATCCTACGACTACGGAACTGATGCCGTCGGGAACCTCCAGCTATATTTTCCTATTTGTGCGTTATTGCGCTGTTGAGAAGATAAAACGGCTATCTAAAATGAAACCAGTTTCGGATGGTACACTCTAGGAATCAGTATGCTTCGACTGTAATGCCTAAGTTAAGTTTTATTTCCTTCGTTCAGGTGGTGAAGATTTTGATAATGGCCTCGTTGGTGATAACTGATGATTACTTTCAGTGAAAGAATTGAGGATTTCATTGAGATAACAATTAACATACCTTAAAGCTCATCATCGGTTGTGGAAAAACTTGGGTACCACTACACGGTGATTACATATCCGAAGGCTTATTACCTTTACTACTGACAGAAAAATAAGCTACTCCTCTATAAAAGTATACTCTTATTCTTTTGAGATTTGGATGCTCATCCTTTTCTGTGATGCTTTTGTATAGATGACGGTGAAACTGTCTAAAGGCGTTGACTTGATTGACATAAGTCGTCTATGCACCGGTATTTTTATGGATCTGCTCAGACGATATGGTTTACTTTAATTACATACTCGAAGTAGCCGCTATATTACTGGCACAAGTCAGCGGCTGTTAGAGGTTGTGATAGCTGTGTTGATACGGTTGAGATTGATTATATCTCTTAATGATTTCTAATGGAATGACCTCCACGAGGACGAGGAGGAGTCTGAAAAACATGTACTCTATCTTTCACCTGGACAAGGGCCGAATCATTGGGCAGTGCTTTTCTGCAGTACCTGATTATCTTTATTGTGCGGATATTTGAAAGATGGAGTCAATAATGATGAAATGTTTCATGAGAGCCATTTTCAGATAAAAGTCTCTGTGATGATAGTTAATGCTGATGTTTTGACGTTTAACAAGTTTGTGTTCCCGTTTAAAACCCTCCATAAAATCCAGCTGGATAATTTATGTAAAATATTTTATGTTTCGGAACATGTTCGGATCTATAGGACCTGTTTAACTAGTTTCTAGAAAGCTCTATAGAACATTATTTTATTATGGAATATAAAGTGATTTGAGAATAATTTCTAAACATTTTCCTGGAATTTATTTGTATTCCTCATTAGTATATTCATCATCGTTTGCAAAATATTGTTCACTGGAAACCCTTTAAATTTTATTTCCTAAAAAATATATTCAATATCATTTTATCTTCCTTTTTTTGTATTTTTCGAGCTGAGGAAATATTTATGAGTTGTTGGCATCTGCAATGATCTTAACTTTATGCAGTTAAATTATTGTTTGTTACGCACCCAATTTAACATAATTTCGAATTTAAACAACAATAATAAAAAAACATCATCTCGTAGTGGTTGTCGTATCTATTCCTATTATCCTCAAGCAGACTAATGTGGGAGACACCTACTAAATTATTATTTTTTGCATAGAGAAACAATAAAATCAATATGTTCGCATATACGGTTGACCATATTAAATACAGACAACAATCTGCTATTCTTAAATACGAGTATAATATAATACATATTTACAAACCATAACAAATTGAATGTTTTGTTGGTCAAACTTATTTTTTTAGATCCTTTTTTATTTAAGAATATTAAGCAGATTATTATTTTCATAATCTTTAATAACTGGAATTTGTTTTTTATTTATTTATCCAGCAAATGCCATGAAATCTCTTTCCCTGTATAATTTCCTTTTTAAGTGGTAGTGTGTTGATAATTTTCATTTCCTTTGCAGGGAAATTTATACAAATTCAAATTGAATTTAATTTAAGGGTGTTTGTCTACATTTGGGGTGACTTTGTTTGGTTTCACTTTCACAGTTTTCTGTTTGAGTTCTTCTGTATTGTTGCCTTTTTAAATCTGTAATTACATTTTGACCTGTCAAATGTCATTTGAAAGTTACAGGTTTATTTAAACTTTATTTGTTGTCCTAAACGCCCACAAAAGTGTTAGTTTACAGATAAAGTTAATTTACATTTAATTGGTCTATAAACAGTTCTTGGAATGTTGGCTATTTTAAATTTAATGAGAAGATTTTCTAAATGGTAGTGGAAGGAGAAGGGAAGATTATTTAGATTGTATGAGGATATGGTGGCATGAACTTGTTGATAGTTATTTACATATAAGGTTTAAAAACTGTTTAAATGACTGATAATTAAATTCCTTTGAGACGAGCCGTCTGTGTAGCATCTTTTCATCTTCGATAGTTGTCTTAAGTTATATTCAGAAATCTTTCGGCTGCTGAACTACTAGCGCACCATGAACCCCAAAGGTCTTGATAAACACAGATTTTCCTGTCAATATCCCTCTCTGGCTAGATTATACTGTGGAACTCTCAGGTGGGCATATGGAGATCCAAGTACCTACGAATATGGAAAGACTGAAGTGGAACCTGAGGTACTTTGATCCGTATTGATCACCGGACTTGATTATACCCTGGCTAACTCGGATATATTCCTCCTGCCTTTAGTAGTCCTACATACCAGAGTCCTGGACCAAGTGTACAGTTGTCTTCATCCCTAAGAGTGCAAGAGTTCTCACATTAGACCGAAGGAGATTAGGTCCATTAGTCTGACGTGTTTTCTCTTGAAAACCATAACAATTATTTTTATCTGAGATCGTTATTAGATCCAGGCCAACTTTCTGCCTTCCAACACGCCTAAATGAAGCACAGATCAGTTGGAAGTTCACTGTATTCACTAGTGGGATTCGTAGGAAATCACTTGATTAGCAGAGAATATGCATTATTGGCCTTTCTGTATAATGAAGAGCCTTTTTTTAATCATGTGCAAACGAAGTTAATTACTACCAAACGAGGCACTTCGCATAGAGAAGTTTCGCTGCCATTATTTTGGAACTTTGCCATCAATTATTTGCTTAAGGAACTTGATTCCATGATGTTGTAATGGATGTATCTGGAAAACTTCTGGAGAATCTCTCACAATAACAACAAACGCTTCTGGAGAAAGTAAAAGATACCAACTTACCTACTATCGCGTATGAAAGGGGTGGAACAGAGGCTTTCAGACAACTCGAAGTTTTTAGAAGACTATCGTTGAAACACCCAAGTGAAATCATCATGGGCCATGGAATGAAAAATGGCTATTCGACGTGGTAATCAAGCCAATATTAATATATGGTACAGTCGTTTGGTGTATAGCACTTGGAAAATCCTCCTACAGCGATATTATTAAAGGGATCCTGCGGAATTCCTCACGGATAATCACTAATAGACGTCGTTGAGCTCTTTTTTGTTATGATATACTCTGCGTCTAGGCTCAATATTCCAGTGGCACTGCGATTATCGCTGTGAATGTTGACTATTGCCCATCTAAACTCTTCCTCAATAGATGACGTTTTGCGATCGATTTCAGATATATGCAATAGGATCCAAGGCTGGGATGGGTAAAGGCTTCTACATTCCCAATTTTGGAAAGATGCTGCACTATTTTACTGACTCAAACACTTATTTTATAAAAATACAGAATATGCGGTGCGAATATTTCAGTTTTTATCGATTGCAAACCAGCGATTCAATCTGTCTCTGATATTTACAATACATCTAGAGCAAGTATTCCGCTTTCATGCTGAAAGTCGTCTATATAGCTGTAATTTTGTGGGTCTACTCAAATAAGATGATCTACTCTGACTACAGACTTGGTATAGAGGATTATATGGCCTCTAGACGACTGTCGTAAGTCTCGATGTGGCTTTTACGGGACCGACTACGGTGCTGTGTTTATAGGGCACTGTTCGATGGATATGGAAGAATGCATTGCTCCTTCTATCGGGGATGAATATTCGAAAGTTGGACTCATTTTTTCGTAAATAGCATTGGGTGTGAACATTTCCTGGTGTGTTGTGATGGATTCATGTACGAAATTTTGTGGCACAATTAATTTCTTATCCATTTTTAGTCAACAATCATCTTCATTCCTCTCAATGTTCGTGAAATATAACTGGACATTGTTCCTCTCAAAAAACTAAAAATAAACCTCAAGATAAACACTTTTCCTGAGATCATTAAAATGACCTTATCATTAAATTTACAAGTCTTAATATAAACTGGCGTCTATTATTTCTCCATTATCATCAACATGTTTGCCAACATGTACTGCCAACAAAAAGAAGGCGTTTGTAGATGTCAACATGTCATCGTCATGTCATGCCAGTTCTACATTTCATCATTATTAAACAGTGATTTTTTTTTCCACAGTTATTTTCTAAACCAACCCTTGTTTGTAAGACACTAACGTTCCCTGAGCACCTGACTATTGTTTGCCAAAACACTGCGAATCTTAAAAAACAGCCAGAGAGTATGATGGATGAGGAGAGAAAGGGAAAGATTGACATAAATCGTGGTTTATCACAAATTATTTTGTTGTAAATCACTAAAACATACAAGAAAAAAAAAATGACAAATCGATTTTTTTTTTGATTCCCTGTAAAAATATATGATGTGATGGATGAAGAATGTGTGGTACATTAATTCATCATGCTGGTTGGTGGTACAACATGATTTCTACAAATACTTGTGACAACGGCACATCTACACAAGTATCGTCGCATCCTTGCACATCATGATGCACACTCACGAGTGTGGAAGAGAGTGAGTGAGCCAGAGTTTTAAGGAATGATATCATTTTGAAATTGTGTAATAAGATATCAAACTGACATTGTATAGGTTTCCAAAAGAGGCTCAATAACTAATTTGATTATAAGTATCTCGGAATTTTCACATAAATTGATGACCATTATCTTCGATATTAAATAGGATGGATAGCTCTTTCTTGTTTTAGCGCCATATTAAATTATCACTTTATTTAATAAATCCAGCATAATATCTTAAATATTTTAGTCCGGGTGATTAGAGGCTCTAGTTGTATCTATAAATGGCGACTATTTATAAAATATATCGTAATGATATTTAATCGCTTTAGTGCAGTAGAATAATATTAAGTTATCATTTAGAAAAGAACTGATTAAAAGCAGATTTAATAAAGACCTCTCCTGAATTGATTACAGTACACGTTGGTCAGCTATATAAGGAATACTGACGGAAATTGAAAAATCCAGATGTATTCCGTTGGATATAGGATAAATCCGAATTTGTTCCTGTCCTGATAAAATAATAATATGAATGATTTTGAATACATATTAGTATCAAAAACGGTTGAGTGTTCCATCTTTCAGATTTAAGAACATTAGCCCTAAATTCAAAATTTCAATAAAAAACATTTTAAATTTGAAAGGGTCTAGGGAAACACCATTAATATATTTTAGGTATTATCTATTTTAAAGATATCCTTGTAAATATACCTTTCAGAATCAACACATCAGATTATATATACAGGCATTGGTAAAAACATAACCAAATCATGGAATCAAATCACGGAAGATCATGGAAAGAAGAGCAGCTACAACAGCTACGGAACGCGAAACACAACTTCGGGAAAACAGAAAGATAACGCGAATCACATCTTAAGGAAAATCGTCAAAGGGCATCTACGTCTTCGGGTTATTGCAATGGATCCAAATAATCGGTTAAAATTGATTTTCTTTTACAGCGTTCATGCATCAATCCTATTAAAATTTTGATACAAATTTTAGTTTCAGAAACTCAATAAATGTGTAATATGTAATAAAATCGTTATTTATTAACAAAACTAAATGAAATTTTCAACGTTCTTTAAAATCGTCATTCTACATAACAAAGTGTAAAAAAAATTATCAAAAGGTCAAAGGGAATCCCGCAATTCCTAAAAATTGGAGCGAAAATCCAAAAAAAAATTATTTTTTTACATTTTTGCCCATAGGATCCACATTTCCTTCGAGGCTGGGAAAATACTTTGGGGATAAATAGGGAACATATCAAGGTTTCCAGAGGTGCTTTCGGTTTTCTAATCCCAGCTTTGGGATTTTAAAACATGTAGCCCAATATTGAAATTTTGATAAAAAATAGGTCAATTTATATCAAAATGTTTTCCCTAAAGATACCTTACAGCAAAACATAAAATTGTTATATGTTCTTAAAGAAAGTTTTTTTTTTAATAAAAAAAGAGTTAAGTCACCTTTTCGCTCAAAAAACAGCATAAATTTAATATTTTTGGAAATTTTAAATCATTTATAATCTTTTGTATATTACTGGTAGCTGGTTTAGCTATCTCACTAACAAAAAAAATCGACTCCATTCTGTCCAAAAGTACTCCCTATATTTTTAAAAAAGTGGAACCGGTTATATTAATGCCTATAACTTGGAAATTGTAAGATATAAATAGCACACGCATGTTTTTTCAAGACCTGGCCGAACGCTTTCCAAAAATATAAAAATCTTTGAAATCGGATGGGAATCAAAAAAATGGCACGTGTTTAAACATTTTACATGTCGAAGGTACCCTACTTTGAGTGCCTATAGCGCCGCCTCTGGAGCATTTGTAGGTCCCATTTTAATAACTTAAACTCGAAATCTCCTTGGCTGCTCCCATGTCAAATTTTTTTCTGATGGGACCAGCCGTTTAGCAATGCCAAATTTATTTTCGATTTTGCCCCACTGTGCACTATAATGTTCAATAACTATTGTTCAAAATCTATTGTCACACATCTAATATTAAAAAAAATAATAATCTTCCTTATAACTTAAATTAAATTTGTATCATGTTTTGTGGTTTTGAAGCCTATATTTTATCGAATTCAAAATGTAATTCTTTTAAAGGTCTGCTTTAAATCAGAGCGCTGTCTGCCTCTGACTCTGTGTAGGAATATGCGACAAGTGTCATTTTATTGTATATCTTTCTGTAGTTTCCCAGTTCATTTTTTGTCATTTACAAATACTTGTTGTTGATATTGTCTTCATGTAATGTACTCGTATTCATGCTGTTCTTTAGCTTAATCTACTCCATGGAATGGGTGAATAAATGCATGAAAGTATGAATGGTATAGGATAGATGAAAGAATTGAAGAGCAAAGACAACAAAACACAACTTGTCTAGTTTAATCAAAGGTTTAAGGATTTCGAATATATTATTATTCAATCTTTTTTTGTTTTGTTTCATTTTGAGTTGCTGTAATAAAGGGTCTTTCATTAAGCGTTTACTATCTTTAAATTTAAAAAAAAAAAATGTGTGTGAGGTGGCACCAACAGGCCTATCGATGTCATTATGTATGGTATCATTTCGACATTGCTGGGTGGGGTGCATCCGAAATGTAAAATTGTTCATGACTCTGACACATAAATCGGGATGAATTTGACTGATTGCATGGATTGCTTTGAGGGGCAACAAGAAAAAGTCTAACGGGGTAAAGTCGTATGATTTCCGTGGCCAATTCACTTCACATCCACTTGAGATTACCATGCCCTCAAATAGCTCGTGCAGAATGTCCAATGTGGCATGAGACCATTGTTGGTGTCCATATCATACAATCGTTGTCCGAAACGTGAAATTGATGGTGATTTGGCAAAAAAAAAAAAACTGAATGCCAATTCGACAGATATAGCTTCAACAATATGGCCGCTATCAACTGTCAAAGTTCGAAGTCCTTATTGGAAGACCCTTTATATTAAAGCCTCCAGTTGCAACGTTGAAATATTTAATTCACTTTTTTGTTTTCAAAAACTAAAGCAAATGGATTTCTAAATATTTTGTAAGACTTTGAAAGATTGATAGAATTTAAGACTTTAAAATATAAATTATTTTCTATGTTAACTAACAGGTCCATTATCTGTTAGAGATATGGAAAACCATACCGCTTTGGCATTAGCTACAACATAATAAAGCAATAATAATGAACTTCTAGGTTAATTTGTCAAGTTTTCTTTATTCACCTTCAAACAAAGAGCACTATAGTGTTGAATTTCACTTTTTCAATTCTCTAACCAACCTATTAAATTCACGATTTTAAACCACATTATTTAACTCTTTCAAAAAACTTTAAACCGTTGTTTCCTTCATTTACATGCGAAATATTTATTGTTAAACAAATATTTACTTTGTACTTTGCGAAGTAAATACGAAAAAAGTGAGCAAAATTGTTATTTTCTTTCCATCTAGTAATTTAAACAATCAGAAAAGCACTCAACTTTATTAAACATAAATTCCAATATTGAAGGGTTAAAGGTGGATACGATGTTTATTTAAGCCCAATTAAAATACAAATCGTGTTTAACAACTAAAAACATACAAAAAAAAAACAACAACAACGTGAAAGAAAAACAATAAAAAAGGGATCAAAATTTACAAGGAAATGAAAAATATACACACACACCTCCATACATATATAAATATTAATGTAAATGTTTGTAGGTGTGTGTGTATAAGGCATTGTTTGCATGTATTGAGATTACAAGGATACAACCCAACGAACAGGAGAGCAACAATTAAACAGATTTAATCACATATTTAAATATGATATTTGCATTTAATAATTCGAATAGAGCTTCTCCTTATCATCCACTTGGTCAGAAACTCATCGTCATGGGAAGAGATAATCTCAGATTCCCCTTCATTTTTGATATAGGTTGGCTGTTTTTCTGGGTTTCGTCCTCTATATTTGTCTCGTTCTCGGGACATTTCCTCTTCGTCGGGTGTGGCGTCTTCTTAATTTTAAAGCAAATGGCCATGCAGACAAAAGAGGCTTCGTATTTCTTCTCTTTAAGGTAAGACATAGAGCTTTTGTCTAAACTGGACATGATCAGAGAAAAAGTCTTCGTGTTCTTCTCGGTGAACGATTTTAGGAATGCCTTCCTTTTCTAAAGAAGTTTGTTGTTGTCAGGGATGGAATGTTTACTTTTATCACAATGGCAAGTTTGCCTCTCTGCCTCATAGTTTTTTTTCTTCTTGGACCAGCACTCAGGTGATGACCCATACTCACGCAAAACATTGTGTTAGAACTACGAAAATAGGTTATGGGAGGGAGGAAGGAGGGAGTCTTGATTGTGGACATTCGATTTGACATTCCTACATTGAAAATGGAAACACTTCAGCGGGAACTTTGTTCCACATACATGCAGAACGGCTAAAGAACGAATTTTCCATGTAGTGTGTTGTGCGTTCCACTGGCCAATCGACCACAAAGGTATGTGTTCTTGATAAAAAACGTAAAAATTTTCGGGTATCAGGAACGAGCACACATTGCGACGGTGCTCCAGCGAATCGATAGAGTTGGATACCCAACTGTCACCAATAATCACCTTCACCCTCTCCTGTATGCGGTCAAGAAGCTCTAAAATAGACTTTGAAGCAACGGCCCATACATGGGTGGTGTATATAGTGACGATATCAAATGGAGTGAAGTAATTCTTACACCGTTTCAGAAATCCGAGACAGTTGAATGCTTCTTTCGATACTTGAAAAATGTGTTTAGACCAGCGGACATCATATTGTATTCTCATGCCCAAATTTTTTTTTTTTTTTGGAATTTTGGAACGCATACCCTCTATTTTTATATATATATATAAAACTATAGTTAAATATGAAATTTTGTCTTTCTATCATGATTGCAACCCGTGCAATTTTTTGGGACACTCTGATGTACACCAACCATTAATAGAGATGAAGCGACATGGTGCGTCTTTCGTTTTTGTATCAACATGCCAAACTTAGTCTTGCGAGCGTTGAAAGCGACCCTATTTGCACGATCCCATTCAGAGATTGTAAGAAGGTCCCGATTAAGGGAATCATGCATATTTCGCCTTATTGCCAAAATCACCGACATGCTTGATATGTAACTGAAAGAATATGAATGGCAAATGTTGCTGTCATATGCAAAATAATAGATAGGGTTGGAAGTTTTAAGTTTTTAGTTAGTCATTTAGAAAACTAAGAAATAGAGTAGGAGAAAGAAATGAGCATTGCAGTACCCCTGAATTTATCTCTAACTCGATTGATGAGATCCCATCTATAACAACTCGTATAGAAGTTAATACCGACACCAAAAGCAATAAGTTTTGATAAAAGTGCACCGTGCCACACGCTATCGGACGCCTTGGAAATATCTAGAGCCACCACTTTACTTTCACCAAAACGTTGAATGGAACGACATCATTTTTCCGATTGGAAGGACAGCAAGTCTCCCGTAGAGCTTCCTCTACGGAAGCCATACTGCCTACCGTTAAGTAAATTGTTGGACTCCAAATATTTAACCAGATTGTAGTTTCCCATACTTTCCATAACTTTTGAAAGTGCAGAACAAATTGCTATTGGACGGTAATTTTCAGTGGTATTTATTAGCCTCTCCCTTTTTAGGAATCGGCGTGACATTAGCAACCTTCCAAAATACTGGAAATATCCCGGCACGGTATGAAGTGCTGAAAATGTTAGCTAATGGACGAGCTAATGTCGAAGAGCACTACTTCAAGACCAGCGATGGAATGCCATCAGGAGTCTTATTTACGTTGAGATCCGAGAACCTTTTACAGCACAAACTCCAAAAGAATATATATTTGGCATAGTCACTAATACTCTTTCGAGTTCGGGCAGTGGTTGATCACATCTGGCAAGTGAGAATTACATGCGAATAATTCAGCTAGCTTTACCGACCGGGTCAGTGAATGTTTGGTTATCCTTTAAAATAGTCGGAATTGTGGAACTAGCATTATCCTTTACTACCCCTGGGAGCTGTAAGACTTTAGTACGAAGGCGTTGCTCGTAATCAGTTTCAGCGTTTTGGCTATTGCGCCAAGTTCTTAATGCTTCCTCTTTTAATCTGATTGTTATTTTGCAAGTCTGATTAAACCAAGATTTTTGTCTAGGTCGAATCGAAGATTTCTTTGATGGAATGAAAGTCTTCATTCGCAACATGATTACTTTCTCAACCATTTTTGCCATTGCATTGACGTTATTTTCTAGGAAACAAAGTTTCCAATTAAAATCCCGAAAGAAATCGTTGAGCTCAGCCCAACGAGCCTTTTCATAGAATCAGCCGCCGCACAGTCGTTTAGGAACTTTATATTTTGGAAATAAATCGGTAGCTCGTGAACAATTAAATTTCACATATTCAGTCCTGATGTGTTTTTGAGTTGATTTGTTTTTATATGGGCTGGTAGAAGTAATGGGGCTAGTGTGCGTCCCCCAAAGATTCTCATATCTACAAAATTAAAAAAAAATTAATTAAAATTCAGTTCTTATCCGAATGTCCAGAAATTTTACATATATGTACTAGAGCATTAACATTTAAAAAAAAAATATTTCCGAACGAATTTTGATAAGGCAATTTTGTCATTTGCACATGTTTTGTAAAACGCTAAATCCTTCCATGGTGATTTTGCAAGACAAACTGAATAAATGACAGCCAATTGGACAGATGTAGCTTCAACAATATGCCGCTATCAACTGTCAAAGTTCGGAATTCCCTATTGAAATACTCTTTAGAAGTATTGGGATTTGGGAAACGAAAGTATATGTTTATTGATCGGTTCAATGATAATTTCTTACTTCATTCTTCTACCACTTCCGGTATTATGATGATGCAGTTAGTGTTAACGAATTCAGTTTGAATTTTGTTATATCTTTCAAATACAGTAAAACCAGGAATCTAAAAAATTACCTCATCTAGGTCAACATAAGCTCTCTTCGATCTTTACATTGACGACCTAACTGACTAAATGACTTTTACATTTGAATAACTTGAACTGATTTTATTCTGAAGTAAAATTCATCATTGGGTTTCGCCAGCAGCAGCGAGAAAAGTTTTCATTAAACTCTCTAGCTAAATTCAAATAATAATGAATACGATGCTCATTTATGGTTACGACGAAAGACAAATAAATAATAAAAAAAATAATACAAGAATTATCTAACAAACAAATGAACCCTAATAGACAATGATGAGGATTTCCCTTCCTGCTGTTGATGAGGAGACTTCGACGATGGGGGTAGAAATATAAAAGATTAAAACCAACAAGAACATTACCGCCAACAAACAATCAAATGCTGGCAAATAAATAATAGATGTATGGAATATTAGAAAATGCTAGAATTGTTTATAAATACTCATTCACATACTACATACAAATAAGCAAACTTAAACAATTGTTAACAACATTCAAATGCAGATAATCAGAGGATTAAAAGGAAAGAAAACAAAAATAAATAATAAAAAAAAACTGTCACCCTCTCTTCAATGCCACTAAACAGAACCGTTATTTACGTTATAATTCCTGCGTTATTTTGTTTACATTGAATTGTTATCGATTACAATTGATTGTCGTCGTCGTCAATGTGCGGTAAATATTTACTCAATCTCTCACATTCATACGCAGATAAGATGCGGAATTAGTGAAACGACCTCAATTGATGCGGATTATTATGATTGAATTTCAATTGATTTTTAAAATCCCGCATTTCATCGTCAACATTGTCATCAATCAATGGATACATGGAAGATGATGAAGACAGAAAGTACTTACGAGAAGATTTGCTGGATTTAGTATGATGTTTCTGCTTGTGTATATTTTGTTATTTGCGTAAGTATGTTTGACAAATTATTGAGATACATACATATGTTTATCCTGTTTAATGAATCTGAATTTTCATATTAATTTCAAAATGTATCATACAAAGTTCAGGGTTTACTTAGGAATGTTTAGTTTATCAGGGAAACATTTACTTATTTGTAAACATTCCTCGTATCTAAGCTTGAACCTGCAAATCGATTTAAATCCCGTATGATGGAGGTTTCGAAAGGAATAAATTTTATAATGGAATGTAGATAGCAACTTTTTCATTCTTCCCCTGGTCTGAAAAGCTTAATTTTAAACTTTGTTGGAACAATTAACAGTCAACCTACCAGTGTTATTATTAGTTCCAAAGTCCGCGTGACGAAGGTTTCGAATGAAATATACTTTATGATAGATATGTGGATAATCTGATTAAAATGAGTGACGAGAAAAAAGTGCGTACCAAAATTATTAAATATTTTCAATAAAAAACCCAACTTGGTCCTACAAAAAGTTGGCCAAACACAAAAGTCTGCCGTCAAACTGTTTCCAATGTTATTAAAGAGATTGGGAGAACTTGTCTGTTAATAGAAAACCTGGTACAGGTAAAAGGAATGGTCCTCATGATGTTTCTAATAAATAGAAAGCATTTTCAAAAGAGCTCCCAACACATTCGGTAGGAAAGCAGACTGGTTAAGTCAGTACTCGGACTATTTGGTGCGAAAAGTTAAATCCAAGACTCAAAAAGTTCCAGACAGGAACGCTGCTAAAAATGTAGAGGCCAAAGACAGAACACGGAAATTGAAGTCAAATTTCATACAAAAACTATACCTGCTACTTAATGGATGACAGAACGTATGTTCTAGAAATTTATCGCTTTCAGGGTAAATATTTTTATGTTGCTGAAGCTCGAGGGAAGGTTTTGGTATGCAGTTGCGGCAAAAGAAGCAAAACATTTGTTAAAAAGGGCTCTGTAAATACCGAAATTTACATCAAGGAATGTTTACAAAAAATTATGATTCCATTCATAAGACTTATTAATGTGTCCACTTATTTTTGGCCTGATTTGGCATCCTGTCACTCTGGATATTGGTCTCTTGTTAAAAGAGAATTGAAGAGCAAACAAAAGGTGTCCAAAAGTGTGGTAGATTTTTAACTGAGATGGACTACTTGTTCGAACAAAGTGACAGAAAGCTCACTAAAACCTTATTGGAAGGGTTTCCGGAAAAGGTTCATAAATTCATCACTATTAATTAGAACTATAAAAATAATATACGAAGTAAGGAAGTCGCAAAATTATAACTGAAATATTTAGACTTTAATAATTTTTGATGCGTGCACACTAGGGTGGCCCTTAATAAACGAAAGTTGGATTTTGGCCATTCTCACCCCCCAGTTTGGTGAACATTAGTAAAAAAATCATCCTGAAAAAATTTTAGGTAACTCGGTTGGGGTTAAGACGTGCCGCAAGCCCTCTGAAGTTTTGAGATGCATTTACAAGGGGAAAAAATTCATTTTTTTCAGTTTTTGTAAAAATTTTGCCATTAAAAAATTACTTTTGTAATTCAATTTAAAAGAATCGAAATGTGTACGTAATTGTCGTTCTAATGAGACATAAAAAACAGAAATCGGTTAAAAAATTTTAAAGTTATTAAAAATTCGCCAAGCCATTAACGTGTCTCAGGCCACTAGAACAAGAAATGTTGGAACAAAATTAACATATTTTGAGAAATATTAAAATAAAAGCTCATTTTTACTTAAAATATGTCCATATTTACTTGTATATGAGTTTTTGTCTTCGTAGGATACCGTTAACCTATTCTTAGGTATGAACAAAAAAAATTAATTTTTTTAACGGCAGTTTCAAAACTCCATTTTCAAATTTTTAAAAATTTTGTTAAACAAATTTCAGAATTTTTTGATCATCTCATTGGGATTTATTAAGAGTATAATAGGGAATTAAATCGTGAAAAAATTATGAAAATATCTCTTATAGTTTTTCCGTACCTGCGATTTAAATTTTGAAATTTTCGAGAAAAACCAATTATTTGGCAATTTTTAGGCCAATGAGCTCTATTTTCTTACTCTTATGAATTTTAAGCAAAACTTAATTAGAATATTATAGTCCAGATAATTCTAAATATACTCTGAAACTTTTACTAAAATCAAAAAACGTTAACCCTTAAATCGTGAAGGTCAAAGGTCAAATTTTTCAATATTTGGAATTTCTCTTGGAAAGATTTTGAAATGTTCGAAATGTTGTATATTTTTGGGCCGATTTTGATGAAATTTAACAAAAATATAACACAAAGCCTAGTATTTACAAAAGCAGCAGAAAAATTAAAATTAACCCTATATAGCACTTGGTGTTAAAATGACCCCAAACTTCTAAAACCATAAAAAATTATGATTTTAAAAGTTTGGTGTCATTTTAACCCCAAGTGCCATTAAGCGTTAATTTCCATTCTTGTGCTGTTATTATAAACCCTAGAGTTTATGTTAATTTTTGTTAAATTTCATCAAAATCGGCCCAAAAATATACAACATTTCGATCATTTCGAAATCTTTCCAAGAGAAATTCCAAATATTGAAAAATTTTACCTTTGACCTTCACGATTTAAGGGTTAACGTCTTCCGATTTTAGTAGAAGTTTCAGAGTATATTTTGAATTATCTGGACTATAATATTCTGAATAGGTTTTACTTAAAATTCATAAGAGTAAGGAAATAGAGCTCATTGGCCTAAAAATTGCCAAATAATTGGTTTTTCTCGAAAATTTCAAAATTTAAATCGCAGGTACGGAAAAACTATAAGAGATATTTTCATAATTTTTTCACATTTTTATTCCCTATTATACTCTTAATAAATCCCAATGAGATGATCAAAAAATTCTGAAATTTGTTTAACAAAATTTTTAAAAATTTGAAAATGGAGTTTTGAAACTGCCGTTAAAAAAATTAAATTTTTTTGTTCATACCTAAGAATAGGTTAACGGTATCCTACGAAGACAAAAACTCATATACAAGTAAATATGGACATATTTTAAGTAAAAATGAGCTTTTATTTTAATATTTCTCAAAATATGTTAATTTTGTTCCTACATTTCATGTTCTAGTGGCCTGAGACACGTTAATGGCCTGGCGAATTTTTAATAACTTTAACATTTTTTGACCGATTTCGGTTTTTTATGTCTCATTAGAACGACAATTACGTACACATTTCGATTCTTTTAAATTAAATTACAAAAGTAATTTTTTAATGGCAAAATTTTTACAAAAACTGAAAAAAATGCATTTTTTCCCCTTGTAAATGCATCTCAAAACTTCAGAGGGCTTGCGGCACGTCTTAACCCCAACCGATTTACCTAAAATTTTTTCAGGATGATTTTTTTGCTAATGTTCACCAAACTGGAGGGTGAGAATGGCCAAAATCCAACTTTCGTTTATTAAGGGCCACCCTAGTGCACACAGCATTGGATCTCTGCACGAGCGATTTTAGAGCATGGATATCTCACGTGGAAATGTTTTGAACTAACCACCGACATCGTGCGATTTGACATTGTTAGACTTTTTCTTGTGGGGGTTTCTTAAGTCTATGCCAAAAAGCCATAAACCACAGCCAACATAATTCATGTCATTAGTCAAATTCAGCCTAATTTATGCACTAGAGTTATGTGAAATTGGATAGATAAAACAGAGACGATCGTTAAATTCAAAAGTTCATCTCTCAAGAGACTGGTTGAATTAAATAATAGGCTTGCAGAACTGTTATCCCATCTATTTCACATGAAACTTTCCAATACTGCGGTTGGTAGGGCATGTAAAGGGAATAACGTAATATTCCTACGACAGCCGGTTCTATGCAAAGGAATGACCCGATTTACTAGACATTTTTCATCAGCGGACCTATTGGACCATATAAGAAAGATAAATCCCGTACCACGGTTCTGCACAGTTTGCCAGAACCGATTGCACTACATGTCCAGACAATTAAGGAACTTTTTCATGAATGCGAGTGGTTTGGTGTAACAAAACACATCGACATCATCATAATACGACAAGCTGCCACCCTCCCCAACGCAAAATAACTATGATAACCCGATTTATGCGTCAAAATAACATCGTGGCTGATAAGTTCCAGGAGCTAAAACTAACGAGCGATCTGCATACATATTTCAAACGAATACAAGGTTCTTTGAAAATAACTCAAAAATAGAACTGGAGATCTATAACGACAATGTCCCGCCTAACGAATGACGATGTCATTGGAGGAGTTATATCAGTTTCAACATCATACAGTTGAAGTCAACCCCAAGACACGGAAAGACCTTCATATATACAAGAATGACATAGATAGTTATGTGCAGGATCCTTTGGATCGGAGTTTGTAAACGGTATATTTCAACGACATTCTTAGAGATTGCACCAATACCGTAGTCGCAGAATACCGTATGAATGTCGTATTTGGAAGTTTGCCACCAACTATTGTAGACACAGAGAAGAACCTGAAGAGTAGTTTTAACACAACTCAGATCGAGATGGAATAACAGGCTAAATGCTTTCTGGATCGCATAGACCGTGCCGCCCCCAATTTATTCCCAGCATGTGGCCAGGGCTTTATTACTTTATTACATTTCCCATAAATTTAACTTATTAGATTTCTTGACCTGGTCTTCCATGCTAAACTCACGGATTATAAAATTGTATAGATTTAGCAGTTGCAATAGCACTCAAAATGTTCTTGTGTCCAGAGTCATTAAAGCAGACTAATCTTATGTGATAGACAGACACAGGTTCTTATTCCAATTGGCATGGGTTAGAACAAAGTATGTATAACAATTAGTTCGACTCTCTATATTTGGCAATTTAGTTGCAAGTCTCGCTAAAATGGAATCAGTGTATAGCGGCAATAAGTTTGGATTGAATCTCCGTTCAATATAATCTAGCTAAATAACTGGGAGAGAATAACTTTAACATAAACACGGAATCATAATTTAATCTAGCATATTACCAGCTACTTCGTTAGCATATATTTTGATATTAAAATAAAAGTATATCAATGTACAATTAAAAACTGTGTTACTTATGTAGCATGAAACATCTTAACTTATCAAATTATTTGATTAGCATAAAACTTTTGTACATAATTTTCAAAATATTTAATCGTCCTATTCCATCTGATTCCTATTTATTTGAATTTAGCTAGGTCGATTATTATAGCGTATTCAAAAAGTACCATTAGAATAATGAAAAAATATAATAAAGTCCCCACTTGTAGATTTCCTTTCGCTTAGAGAATACAACAAGTACTATTCGAATAAAGAAAATGTAGCAAAAGTCTCCCCCTTGAATTCTCACTCATGACCATAAAGCTTAATTTCATGTTTCTAGGTCAATTTCTATAGAAAATTCAGAAATTATCATTAGAACAAAAAAAAAGTACTATAAAGTACTACTAAAAAAAGTCACACTTTTAATCACTCAGTTCCATATATGTTAAATTTCATATATTTAATTATATTATTGTAAAAAATTGAAAAATTAACGTTAAAATAAAGCAAAAATTACATAATGTCACTACTTGTAGATTCGGGTCCATAAAAACTTAGCATAATGTTTCTAAGTTCATTGGTGATTAAAATAAAAAAGTACCACTTTGAATTCTCACACACATAGAACCATACATGCTTAATTTTATGTTTATAGGTCCATTATTATAGAAAATTCAAAAAGTACAGTTCTCACATTTTGGTACCTAAATATTATCCCCTATTTCTAACACTAACATCACTCAGATACATATCAGCTAACTTCAATGTCGATAAATGAAATAATTTAAAATATTAAAAAAGTATCATTAGGAGAAAAGTACCAATTTCCCTTTTCCTCCTTGAACACCCCTCAAGTTTGAAATTTAAAAATATATCATTTTGCCAAATTTGTGTATGCTACAGACATATATCAAACGATTAAAATCTGTGTTAATGTGCACAAGAAAAACTATGTTTTAAAAAAAATTTACCAAACTCTTTACCCGGATTTGGCCCAATATAAACCTTGACACTCGCGAGTTCCAAATAACAACCTGTTAGTTAATTTTTGTATGAATCCAGGAACCAATGTTAAACAAATTATCAAAATTGGCTTAATAATTTCAAATAAAATGTATTTTCCCGATTTTATCCCCTTTTTGGTACCTTTTTTATCCCCATTTCTGTATCGTTGTGGGAGCTTAAAAACATATTTTATGAAAAGGTACCAAAAATAAACACAATTTTTATCCCTTAAGAGTTCGAATTTCCAAAAAGTACCAAACTTATATTTTTTTATTTTTTGATAAGTAAAGAATACGATTTAAATTTAGTTTCTATGTTTATTGGTTTAAAAGATACATAGGGTGCCAAAAAAGTACCAATATACAGTTTTTACCCGTTTCCTCCCCTAAAAGGTTCGAATTTCGAAAAAGTACGAAACACCTGTCGGCTTTTTTTTAAATGGAGTAACATGCAATTTTAAGTTTTTTTGTATCTTTATTAGTTTTGAAGACATAATGTTACCGAATTTACCCGTTTTTACCCTTTTTATCCCTAAACGTTCGAATTTCCAAAAATCCCTTCTCTGTGGGATGATGAATCAGTCAGTCAGTAACGTTACTCTTTTATATATACACAGAGAAAACAAATTCGTGATAGCAACCGAATTTGTTGCCAATCGAATGATTCGGTTGCACATATAGAATTTTTCAGTTCTAACAACAGAAAGTCAGTTGATAAAGAAGACTTTCAGTTGAGGCAACCAAACTTTAGCTACCCCTTCCAAAATATTGTAGCCACAACTGTAAAATTCGGTCACTAAGATAGAATCATTCGATTGGCAACAAATTCGGTTGCAAGCACGAATCTGTTTTCTCTGTGTATAGATAAGAGATGAAATATTTCCATGTTCAACTCATCCAACCGAAACAACGAATTCAAAGTTTCTCGTTAACTTTTTTCGACCAATATTCTGAGAGCTCAGCTTTCACATGGTCGAATTTCTGTCACCAGGCGATACCAGTTCATAATAAATTGTTTAACTTATCAGAAGTTCACAAAACCAATTTTTTCTGTGAAAATTTTGTTTTATAAGTCCTACATTTTTACTAAATAATTCTGTTAAAATTTAACGGATTATAGCAATCTAAAAGTATGCTAAATATAAATTCAATTATTCCATCACTATGTAGTTACAGTTAATTTATTTTAATACAGCCCTAAAAGTATGCTATATTTTCTATACATTCATTTATTACTACTCTTTGTAGATTTAATCAGTAAATGTACATTAAAATACATAATGAACAATAAATATACCGAATAAAATTTACAATTTTTTAATAATGTTAAGTAATTTCAATATACATATATTTCCACAATACGTTTCAAACAAACCAATAAATAATGGCCATCGATTAATTAATGGTCGACAAATTGTTACATTTAAACAAAAACGAAATTGTAATGGAATATCTATAAAAGAAATACTTCTTTAATTTATTAACAAAAGAAAAAAGACTGCAAAACTACAAATGATATGATTGTAAAACAAATTTGAAGAAAAGCAAACAATGTCGCCAAATTGGAAATTCCCCCCAAAAAAAGGGACAATGAATGAAACATTGTGTTGTAAAGTTATTTATCTTTGACCAAAGAGGATACTGGCACACACGAATATATTGAAATGTAAAGAAAAGAATTGATTCTTGGACAAACTAAGTTTTATTTTAGAAAAACATTTTTACTAATCTGGAGGCCGAAATCTGACAAATAAATAATGTGGCCTCAAAGTAAACACACTGGCACACATAACAGTACAAATAGAGACAACAGGCAGACATGGATACTATTCTCAGACATAAAATACATACATTGGGCAGCTGGAGTTCTTAAACTTTAGCAATTTGAATCACATAATCTAATACAAACATTAAAATCCACATTCTCTGTGCAAATTTTCGAAATTATTTATCTATTCATGTCTCAAACAATTTTACATAACCTCTCCAAAACATATAAGGGATAATGTTTGCGAACCCCTGCTTTAGAAACTTTAAAAGAGCATATAAGGGTTAGTTTCTGGACCGTTTAAAAAAGTCCATATATTTAGTTTAGAAAATCAATGAAGAACATTGTAAGTAACACAACATCCTTTCAATAAATAAAATATTGTTTTGACATTACAAATGCTGTTTGTTTTCTCTTGTATCCATTTGTTAGCTTTGTTTGTTTGTTTCCACACCCCATGCCTGGTTGTACTTATGTGTTGACTTCTCTCTTGTGTTCTTTTTCATTCCCCTAAATCAAGGTGTGAAGAAGTCAAATGACATTCTTCTGGTCTAATAAAACACCATTTTTTTGTGTTTGCCAGCCCAAAATCTAAGCTCTTTAGTGTTGTTGTTGGTTGCAATAATACATCTGAGGATACTGTATGCTGCACGAAGTTTATTTTGATATATTAGAGCCATTAATCACAAGTTATCGTTAACAATTGCGTTGATCTGATCATTGAATAATTTTATAACATAAAATACATAGTTGTGTCTTTATTCTTGGTTGATTGTTTGCGTATTTATTTAGTTGATGTCAAAATGGGAAACATGGTTCATAGAAGTTTATTTAGTAATCATGGCCATTTAGTAAATGAGCATTTAAAGGAACTCCCTTGATGAAAATGTCTTAATTTGAGGGAAGTGAGAAGAATGGTTGGTGTTTAAAACAATAAAAGGTAGTTAGTAGTGGTTATATTATTTGGATTTATGGCAAAGCTTTTGATATCATTATAAAAATTTTAGATTTTTTGTGAAAATTAAAATAGAAATCTTTTTTTTTTTGTTAAGAATTAGTGTGTTGAATTCCCAATAATTGATAAATTCACTGAAATTTATTGTTGGGGGATAAGCTAGTTCCTATGCGCATTTCAATGGATGCTTAGGCCAGATCATGAGGAAACCTTTTCCCAAAAGGTAAAAATATCAAAGCTTAAACAAAACACCAACAATAAACAGTGAGTTTATATTTTCTTACATTCCCTACTACAAATGAAATCGAATAAAATTATTCAATATATAGGGTCTTCCAATAGGATTTTCCGACTTTGACCGTTGATAGCGGCCATATTGTTGAAGCAACATTTGCCAAATTGGCTGTTATTTCTTCAGTTTGTTTTGCCAAAATATGAGTGTTCTGCTCGGGCAACGGCCCATTTCAGCAAACGAAAGTGTCGAACTTTGAACGATACCAATCCACATCAGATCCAAGGGCATCCAATGGTGTGGATTTTGGACTGCCGGCGTCATCCGCCCATATTTCTTCGAGAACGACTTGCAACAACTGGAGAGGTATTACTCTGCTTAACACCGCACAGTGGGGAAGAATCAAACTTTTTTGGAAATAAATCTGGCATTTCCAAACGGCTCATCTAATCGGGATAAAATTTGACATCGGCGTTGCTAGGGAGTATTCGAATTTAAGTTATTAAAATGGGCCCTTCAAATGATATGGAGGCTGTTCAAACACGTTTTTTTGTTTCCCATCCGATTTCAAAGTTTTTTTTTAGTTTTGGAAAGCGTTTGGTGTGCTCTTTATCTCTTATAATTTCCGAGTTATAGGCAATTCAAAAATGAAATTTTAAAATTAGCCATACCTTGGTCTGTCCTTTTAAAAATTGGACCGAATTTTTTTTGTTGGTTAGACAACTAAATTATGAATAACATACAAAAGATTGCAGAGCAATATCAATTATGGATCCAAAAATAAACGATTTTCAATTTAAATATTCAAAAAATAGTGGATTTTTGCTGTTTTTTGGTCGAAAAGGTGACTTAACTCTTTTTATTAGAAATAAACTTTCTTTAAGAACATATAACAATTTTATATATTTCTGTAAAGCATCTTTACGAAGAATATGTTGGTATAAAAAAATTTCCTATTTTTCGAGTATGTCGCCCCTACGACCTTCGGAATGTGGCCTATTTTTTATCAAAATTTAAAATTTGGGCCACATGTTCTAAAATCCCACAGCTGGGATCAAAAAACGGGAAGCAGTTTTAGAAGTCCTGATGTGTTCTTTATTTATCCCCAAAGTATTTTCCCAGCCCAGAAGGAAAGGTGGCCACCATGGGCAAAATTGTAAAAAATACAATTTTTGGTATTCTTGCTCCAATTTTTAGGAATTGCGGGATTGCCTGTGATCTTTTGACAAGTCAAGACCTAACCAAGCGCTTTACAAAAATATAAAAATCTTTGAAATCGGTGGGAAACAAAAAAATGCACGTCTTTAAAAATTTTATATATCGAAGGTACCCTACTTTGAGCACCCATAGGGCCGCCTTTGGATCAGTTGTAGGGCCCATTTTAATAACTTAAACTCGAATACTCCTTGGCTACGCTCAAGTCAATTTTATTTTATCCCAATCGGACCAGCCATTTAGAAATGCCAGATTTATTTCCAAAAAACTTTGATTCTGCCCCACTGTGCACCGTATACAAGATACTAGCAATCATAATACAGGGAAGGCTTCAAATTAAAATAGAGGTCATTCTATGTGATGAACAGGCAGGTTTCCGGACAAACTGGAGCTGCGTAAACCAGGCCAATACTTTACGCATTATAATAGAACAATCTCTAGATTGGCGAACTCCCCTGTACCTACTGTTCGCAGATTTCAAGAAAGCCATCAGTCGGACTGAAATATGGAAAGCATTGAGAAGAAAAGGAGTACCCCAGAAAATAACTCGAATCATCAGAGCGATGTACGAGGATGCAGAACTATCAGTTCTTCACAACGGGAATATAAGTCAACCATTTCACACAAACGCTGGAGTAAAACAAGGATGTCCCCTATCGCCTGGATGACATCATGAGCGAAGTCTGTTCAGAGAGAAGAGGAATAACATGGAGCCTCTCACGCCAACTCGAGGATTTGGATTATGCAGATGATATTTGTCTACTCTCGCATAAGATCTCCAACATGCAAGCAAAGATGGATGATTTGGAAAGATTAGCTCGCAATGTTGGACTTGAGATAAATATCAAGAAAACCAAAGCTATCAGAATCAACAATGTTAGCTCCGATAACATCATGATACAAGGTCAACAAATTGAATATGTAGAAAGCTTCTGCTATCTAGGCAGTACAGTATCAAAGAATGGTGGCGCTGAAACAGAGGTAAGTAATAGGCTCAATATTGCGAGAGCGACATTCGTAATACTACAACCAGTATGAATAAACTCACAAATATCCAGACGAACCAAGCTTAGAAAATTCAACGCATGTGTGAAGTCTACTCTGTTGTACGGAAGTGAAACTTAGTATCGAACACCATCATGCAAAAACTACAGGTATTCATCAACAAGTGCCTCAGAATCATATGCAGAATATGCTGGCCTAACAACATCTGCAACACGGATCTCTGGAACCTTACCAGGGAGGAATCCATACTAACACAAATAAAACGTAGGAAATAGAGGTGGATCGGCCATACTATCAGAAAGAATCCTGACAGTATAACAAGAATGGCACTGGAGTGGAACCCTCAAGGTTCTAGAAGCCCAATAACTAGGACAGTACAATCTTACATGGGAAGACGCGAAAACAACTCCAACAAATCGTGTAAGATGGAGATGCTTTGTGGAAGCCATATGCTCCCAAGAGGAGTAATGGAGAGAAAAAAAAACACACATCGTTACACTAGAATACGAAGCAAATGGGAGAATCCATATCAAAACGGATAGAAAACTGCTATTTTCGGATTTGATTTCGATTTTAATGAATTTTACCACACATATTACTGTTCCAAAGGGTTCCTCAAATCTATGACTGTTTCAACTTAAATTTGAGGACTGTTTCATTGGAAAACCATTCCATTTCAAAAAATATTGCGATTTGAAATTTGAAAAATTTGTTAAAATTGACCTTTAACCTTTTGGAAGTAAACTATTTTATTCACACCATTTGAAGGACTATATCTTTGTCCTAAAAATGGATTCAAAAATGCAGGTCTTTGAGTAGTTTCAAAGTTATAAGCAATTATGTGTATATAATTTTATACAATTTTAACAAATTTTTCCATTTTCATATCGCGATATTTTTACATTGGAATGAGTTTCCATTGAAAAAGTCACTGATATGTGAAACATATTGGATATATTAAAATCGGAGATAGTAAATCCTACTGCTGTCCGCTTTGACATGGATCTTTCCAAATGTATTGTTTGACAAACTCTGCTCTAAATGATTCAACCTTTACAAGATAATATAAAGGCCAACAACTATAATTATGAAACCCACTGTACTTATTTACAAACTTTTACGAAACTTTAATTTTAAAAGTTATTAAAATTCGAATGTTATCCTTGGCTTTTCTTCCAAAACTATTAGCGTAAACATTTATTTTCACATAAAATGGGTAAGTTTCTTTAAGAAAAATCTCAGCAAATACATCCAATTCAATATTTTAACTCCTTTAGAACTTAACATACTCCAGAAATACAATATTGAGGACATAGAAAATCCTTTGCCAGAAGAGGCTTTCGAGTTACTGCCCTGTCAAAAGAAATTCAAATTGAAACCCGAAGATGAGATCAGTTTGGATAGTATCTTCTCGGCTTTATTAGATCGCATTGAACCCACACAAAAACACTTAGGAAAACTTAAATTTGAGGTGCCAGCCAAGGATTTGCTAAATGAAAAACAGGCCATTATCTTTGAGGAACAATTGTATATATCGAAATTAAAAGACAACAGTTGCAAGTTAAATGAAGAAACAAAAATATTTCTAGAAAGTGAATTGGAGGAATTGGGGGAATTTAAATTGAGAGTAGAAGAAAGTTATGATGGTTATGTGGTCCTTGCGAAGAGTAAAATGCTAAAGGGAAAAGGAAAATATGAGTGTGGTCATTGGGTTAAAGGCAAATATGATGACAAATTAAATTTGATATGTGAGAAAAGAAGTGAATATGATTTTGTGGATAATGCCAGGATAGTAAGTATATAATTAAAGAAATAATAAAAAAAGATTTTAAATAACAATAACTTTCCTTTTATTTAAGGAAAAGACCTTAGATGTCCGTTTAATTGAGGAGAAATTGATAACAAAACGTGAGACAAAAATCAACAATGACAACCAACGTTTCAAGGCGGTTATTAATGTCAAGGGTAGGGATGATGTTTTCATTTTAGATGGCGGTGTGTTGCTGCTTATGCGTTATTTAATTGTTAATAATTTTCGTGGTGATTTTCATTATTTTTCCATGAATTTAATAGGTAAAATAGAGGTAACATTTAAGTAATGAAAACCAATCATTATTAATTGAAATTTTCTATTTTTAGGAAAAATTATACGCTGCCAATTGACCATACGTGAGGAGCGTAAACAATTGAAAATGTTTCATCGTACTTTCAAGAATGCTGTGCACGTTATCAATACCCAGTATTTCAATAATTATCCCCAAGAAGTATCGGAAACATTTTACACCGTCCATGGCAAAATGATTCTACATTATTGGCATAATTTCAATTATCTTATACATGAAACTAAGGGGATTATAATCAAACAAGAACCAATTGTACCCAAATTGGAATTAATGTGGCGCAGTCAAAATCAGTTATTGGATCAATATCGTTTGAAAAAGAAACTGACCTATGAAAATGCCATGGAATATTTTGAAAAACATCCTGAACTGTCGGATTTCTTGCATGACTATGTTTTGAATGTCTTGAAATACAAACCACGCAATATATTGGAATTTACAGTGAGGTTCTTTCAAAAATTCAAGAAACCTTTACAAAGGGGTTAAATTTTTGTTTATTTTGATGGCAATACTTTTGAGTTTCCATAGAAGCTCTCGTAGAAAACCTGGCAACCATTTATTTATGTTTTGTTGACTCTGTCAAAATAACTTTTTTCATTGACGTCGTGTTGCAAAAGCGGAAACCGATAATTCTGTTTATATTTTGAATAAAATTTTCAATTTGCTCCTGAATTTAAATTGTATATTTTTCTAAATAAATTTATTTAGCTGTAAATATTATCTAAATATTGTAGTTAAAATGTCTTCGTATAATCCTAATGAAATGGTAAGTTCAAAGAATATATGTATCTATTTATGTAAGCTTCAATATTTAAATTAACTCACAGATTAATGTAGAACTTTAAACAAATTTGTAAATAAAAATCAATTCAATTTGGTGTTTAGTATTATAATATCCAAAACACAACAAATTCGTTAGTTTCAAGACCAGTCCTTGGACAACGCCATGTGAAAGTCACTATCGTATTAAGAGTTAGAACTGTTCCCAATCTTCAAGGGACCAACTAAAGGACCAGTTCTGTGTAGGTTCTCTTCCAGGCTAAATATAAGCAACTTATTTGCATATATTCCTTTCCTAAGATGGATTAGGTTAAAATGAAAATTAATTAATCGAATAGACGGGGTTGTCATAGAATCCAATCATGGTCGGAATCGGTTTTGAAACGATGTAAAATGTACTTATGAAATCCAATGTAATTTTTTGTTTAATCGACAAAGAATTTAATTCTAGATCGAATATAAAACCAATAACTTTCGATTTCACAAGACCAATGTAGTTTTTCAGTCGTTTTCAAAACCGATTCCGACAATGATTGGATTCTATGACAACCCCGAAAGTGTTACATACTTTTGCTTAGGCTGAATAAAACTGTTTTCAAATATTAACGGAATCATAAGAATATACACAAAATATATAAACTTTTATCCAACTAGTTCTAGAACGCATGCATATAGCCAGTACTCGTTCTAGTTTGAAGTTGCAGAACTGGTTCTAAAGAAGCTTTGTGGATCTAGCACACATTCGTAAAAACTACATCATCTTCAATTGTGTTTCAGAAATTTCTAATTGTATTTTAGAAACTTAAATTTTTTCAGAAATTTCCAATTGTCGGGGTTGTCATAGAATCCAATCATTGTCTGAGTCGGTTTTGAAAACGACAAAAAAGGTACAATTGTCTTATGAAATCCAATGTAATTTTTTCTTTAATCGATAAAGACTTTTTCTGTCGTTTTCAAAACCGATTCCGACAATGATTGGATTCTATGACAACCCCGTGTATTTCAGAATTTTTTAATTGAATATCAGAAATTTCTAAAAACATTTGGGAAATTCTTTAATACAATAAGAAACTTTTTAAGTTAAAATTAAAAATTCTGAAATATAAATGGAAACAACTCTTTATTTATTCAAATTTACACAATAGAATCTAAATAGTCACATGTGTTTTTATACAAATACACTAGAGTGTCCCTTAGAATTAAATTTTTTGAAATGTTGAAACGGTACCCGCTGAAAACTTTCGTAATGACCTAAAATACCACCAAAAAATGTTTTAGCTTGTCCTAAGAAGGGCAACCCGTGCCGACTTTCGATTTAGTTTTGAGGTGCATTTACAAGGGGGTTCCTCTTGTATTTTTTCAATGTTTTTTAAAATGTTTGCCATTAAATAATTACTTTTGCAATTTAATTTAAAAGAATCGAAATGTGTACGTAATTGTCGTTCTAATAAGATATAAAAGACAAAAATTGGTTAAAAAATGTTAAAGTTATTAAAAAATCGCCAGGCCATTAACGTGTCTCAGGCCACTAGAACAAGAAATGTAGGAACTAAATTAACATATTTTGAGAAATATTAAAACAAAAGTTTATTCTTACTTAAAATAAATCCATATTTACTTGTAAATGAGTTTTTATCTCCATAGGATGCAGTTAACCTATTCGCAGGTATATCCAAGGCATATTTAACCAGGTGGCAGCGTAACGCCAGCTGACTATTTTTTGCTCTACTCGTGTTTTGCCTTGTGAAATGTCAAAAGCTTGTTTACAAAATTTTTTAAATTTGTTATAAGATTAAAAAGATTATTTTATATTTAAAAAAGAGAGTATTTGTCACCGAGTTATGTGTATAAAATATTTAAAAGTGTTAAAAAAAACAATTTCATTTATAAAAGTGCGTTTTTGTGAATTTTTTTTTGACGCTTTACACGGTTTTGCACAAACAAAAATGATTATTGTTCTTGTATTGTTGTAATTGTTGTAGTTACGCTGCCACCTTGTTAATACATCTTGGGTATATCCAAAAAAAATATTTTTTTTAACGTCAGTTTCAAATTTCAAATTTTTAAAAATTTTGTTAAACAAATTTCAGAATTTTTTGATCATCACATGGGAATTTGTTGTAAACATAATAAGGAATAAAAATGTGAAAAAAGTATGTAAATACCACCTATAGTTTGTTCGTACCTGCGATATAAATTTTCGATTTTCGAGAAAAACTATTTTTTTGGCCATATTTTGGCGAATGAGCCCAATTTCCTTACTGTTAATAAATTTAAGTAAAATCTGTTCAGAATATTATATTCCAGGTAATTTTAAATATAGTTTGAAAGTTTTCCTAAAAGCGGAAAACGTTAACCCTTAAATTGTGAAGGTCAAAGGTCAAATGTTTCAATATTTGGAATTTTTAATGGAAAGATAGCGAAATATTATATATTTTTGGGCCGATTTTGATGAAACTTAAGAAAAATATAAAATGAAGTCAAGTATTTACAATAACATTAGGTGCATTAACAGCATAACAGCACAAAACTGCAAATTAACCCTTAAGAACAATTGGGATCAAAATGACTGTGTTTTTCGTGATTTTAAAAGTTCAGAGTCATTTGGACCCCAAGTACTCTTAAGGATTATTTTTCATTTTTGTGCTGTTATGCTTTAAATGCACCTCAAAACTAAATCGAAAGTCGGCACGGGTTGCCCTTCTTAGAACAAGCTAAAATTTTTTTTGGTGGTAGTATATTTTATTACGAAAGTTTTCAGCGGGTACCGTTTCAACATTTCAAAAAATTTAATTCTAAGGATTACTCTAAAATACACGTTTATAATTCACAATAATACACACATTTAAATTACACTTTATAATGTACAAGGCAGTTGATGTTAACAGCGCCTATGATAAACTAACCACCGACTGCAACCTCTACCACTATTTATACACAGCGTCATCTTCCTTCCAGTAGCTTCATGAATGATCTTAACGGACAAAACTAGAATGTTCGAATTCTAGAGCTTTTAGCAGCTTCCATGTTAATGCAGCTTAAATATTTAGTGTTGTCATACTTACAAACACTGCTAATAACTGCGTGCTATAAACATTGTTGATAAGTAGAAGCTTCTACTGATGGACATGTTTATAAACATGATGAATGTTGCAAGCATACGTTACAGACCGATAAATTCAAATTGATAGTGTAATTTCGTAACAATATGCTTTAATGGATTTTTAATTCTTGTGCTGGCTGCATTAGATGCAAAGCCTTTGGAAAAAGATTCGTTTCCCAATATTGCCGCGGTACGCATAAAATATGTGTACATACACTTACGATCAAGAAAATAGAAGTACCACAAGGAATTTTTTTTTGAAATGGCGTACAACGTCTTTAAAAATTTTAAACTGAAAATTTTGTTTATACCCATAATCGGTCAAGCCTGTAAATTTTTTGTGAGGTAATCTTTTTGTAAAAATAATGATAACTTCGGAAATAAAGGCTCTTATATATGACAATATGTATTTTTTTATTAACATTGAAATAGCAGTGCTGGATTATTGAATTCATTTTTTTTAAAGAAGTCAAATATTTTTTAAGATAAAGTTGTATTGTATTTTTAATGTTAAGTATAGTTCTTTTTTATATAATTCCTATTTTAGTGATTCGCGCAATACATTGCACCATTGCTTAGTGAAAATTAATTTTAAAATTAAAAAAATAAAGAAAATCTTTATATCAAACGCTATTGAATGGAAAGAAAAAAATAGAAAATAGGGACTGCAAACGGAAAACTGCACCTCAGGGCGATCGAAATATCGTCAGAATCGTCAAATGCAATCCATTTAATCTGTCAAGCAAATAAAAACCAAATGAAATTTAGAAGTTATTGATATGACAGTAAGACCCCTTTCACACTAGGCAATTTAGTTGCGCAAGTCTCTTGCCCAACAACAAAACAACATGCTAAATTTTCTTCTCCTTAACCCGACATTACCTCTGGCATCAACAAACACAAGAGACTTGCGCAACTAAATTGCCTAGTGTGAAAGGGGTCTAAGGAGATGATTTCTAGAAGCAAACTTCACAGAACGAAGTCTAAGGAAAAAGCCACTATTAACAAAAATACATAGTGGTACTCGTTTGGAGTACGCTGAATGCCGTCTGGTTTGCAAGCAAATATCGTAATATTTTGTGAGCTGTCGGGTCTAAACTGGTTTTATTTGGATGTTCAGGCTGTAGTCAGTATATTCGACGTCCACTCTCTTCTGTATGTTAAACTCAGTACACTATGAAAAAAGTTAAAATATTTAAAAATTTCTGGTACTGCTATTATCTTGTTCGCAACTGTATGTTTGTGTATATTTATAGTTAATTTGTGTATTTATACAAAAAAAAAAATGGAATTACTTTTCGAATATTTTTATTATTATTCCAAAAAAAAAATATTTAAGTTTTCATACGGGTTCCAAAAAGTTCTTTTGGTACTAATAAGTGATCTAAAGAACTATTCTAAAATTAATGTATAAATAGTGTCAACGAATTAGTTCCTTAAAAACTCTACAGAAGTAGTTTAGAATAAAAATTGCGTTCTAACGCAATTCGGTAACGGTAGCCAAACTAATGAGAAACTGTTAACGGTTTCCCAAAGTCAAACCTAATGACAGCAGGCTAGAAATTGAGTTTATAAAACGATTCGATGAAACAAAAAAACTGAAAAGTAAATTTATTCCAATTACCCTCATTTTTATACCCTTCACCTTCAGGATCCAAATCTTCAATAATTCTGTCAGACATGCTTTCGAGAAGTTTCCTATTTAAAATGGCTGAGATATGAGGAAAAAACCAGGACAACCTCGATTTTTGACCTATATCTGTCATTATATAGACAATATGGATATCTAATGATAGAAATAGGATATAGGATTAACAATAGATCTATATATCAAATAAAGAAAGACGTGTTTAAAAATCATGACTTAGTCCAAAGTTACATGCATTTGAATTTAAAAAAATTAAAAAAGTCAATTTTTCGCAAATTTTTGGGGAAAAAAGTACTTTTATTCTTTTTAAGTTATCTAAAAAATTTCTAAAAGGATGTATAATGAATTTGTACTTTTTGAAAAGCTAACTTTACGTTAAATATTTTAAATGAAAGAAAAATGTATACTTTTTGATACCTAGGGGACCAGGTCCATTCAAAAAATGCCTATTTTTTATGTAAAATTCAACTTTAGGGCAAAAATTCTCAAATCGCATACTCGATATCAAAATATAGTAACCTAATTTAGATGGCCCAATATGTTCTTAATCATTTTGTAAAGGGTTCCGATAATAGGGACCATACACAACACCATATAATTGTGCAATCAAGTGCTTGTGCCAGCTGATTGACCGTGTATGAGCTTGTGGTGTGATTATACGAGCTGCTGGTGCTTTATTAAAAATAGTTTGCTATTTTTTGGATTGTATCAGCATGATTGAATCGTGTGTTGTAAAATTAGCTCATAAAATTAAAATCGTCATGGCATAAACATCAAAAAAATAAAAAATTTAAATATGAATGCCAAAGAAAAAATATTTTGGGGAGCATTTCTCGAAAGTAAACAATGCCTAGCCTATAGAATGTTAAAAGTACGGAATGGTAGAACAATTAAAACAGGTAGACCAATAAGCAGATAGAGAAAAAGTGGTAAAAAGAACAAATTTCGAACAAATAACAAGTTTTTCGACCAAAAAAGTGAAAAATCTGCTGCAGGAACAGATGATGTTTTTGAGTCTTCGTTGTGGTATTACGATAAACTAAATTTTTGGAAGATCAGGAATGTAATGGAATGGAAAATGTACCATCATCACTTTCTGCGCTGATTGTCAATTCTTTTAGAAGTTTAGTATGTTCTAGTTCCCCATTGTTTTCTATCCATTTCTTTATCCAAATACGATTTTTTTGCTCATTTTTTATTTTAGGATAATAGCAACAATAAGTGCACCACAAATTTTATCATTATTCATTATAAACGTTTCCACACAATTTAAAAAAAAAATTAATTTTGTACCAGCATGCTGGTGTATTGTGTGCTTCAAGCTTAATTGCACAATCACTTGATTGCTCAATAACGATGGTGTTGTGTATGGGCCCTATAACCCCGCCCGTGGTATAGATATTATAGCCAAAAACCGAAAAAATACCATTTTTGGAATTTTTCAATACTATTTTGGGAATTGCGGGATTCCTGATTATAAATTTCAAAATTTATAAATCAAAAATATTTTTCCATTTTCAATAAAAAAAATCTATATAAGTGTAAAATTTCATTAAAAAATATTCATAAATCAAAATTTTATTCCAATTTGAAAAATTTGTATCTATGCAAAAACTAAATAAAAAGCATTTTTTGTCATATTTTTCAAAAAAGTATTCCATGAATTTTTTAATTGTCAAAAGTTATATACATTTTTTAAAAGTAGACAAAATCCTCTATCCATTGATATATAACATGTCTACTTTGTGTTTTTTACGTGTCAAATAAATTAGGGAAAACTTAACAACTCGCAGATAATTTACCTATATACATCTATTGTTAATCCTATAAAAGAAAAATGGATAAAATCGGGAATATTTGGAACCGCGGTCACCAAAAAACTGGAGTAGGGTGGGTAAAAATGTTGAAAATTAAATTTTTAAATGCGAATATCTCCTAGCTACGACGAGGTTTTATGTAGTGCTCGACGAGGAGATTCTATATGTGTAATTTTATATCGGAACACAGACGAAGAAATAGGATCATTTTAAAAATTGAACATACCCGAGGTGTCCTACTTTAGGAACCCCTGGACCCACTCCTGGTGGGCTCATGAGGTCCAAATTCAAAACTTAAACTCGACTACACTTCCTCTTTGCACATGTGAAATTTCATTCAAGGGTTTAGAAGTTACAGATTTATTTCCCTCTTTTTTTATTCTCATACTACTGTGCGACGTATATAAGACCATAGTAAGTTGGACCTACAATGGGTCAAAATCGGAAAAAATATATTTAACCCGATTTTTTTCTTCTTTTTTTTAAAAAAAATTAAAAAAACCAAACATTTTTTTCAAAAATGAAAAAAAATTTAAAATTTGCATTTTTAAGTATAATTTGGTGAAGGGTATATAAGATTCGGCACAGCCGAATATAGCTCTCTTACTTGCTAATTGATAAGTTGTTCTTTTATCTCTAGGAAGAAATGCATCCAGCTGAAGGAGGAGATTTTGAAATTCCCCACAAAGAGGATTCTAAACAAGAAAATATTGCGGTAAGTTTATATTCAAAAATTTAACATCACAGATAAAGAAAAATCATCCACATGTGTTCAGTTAAGCTGTTTTGAAAACGAATTCACAACTTGACTAAATCACTAAAGAGAGGTTTTTATGTCCTACTAATACGAATTCTCCAAAATACAACGGCTGAAATCTTAAAACCTTTACTAAATCAATAACAAGAGACTGAATTTCTTATTTTCTTCAAAGAAACTCATATTTTAAAATTCCATCTTAAATTAAACGTTTCACATAATATTTTTTCTTCTAATAACACTTTAAATGTGCAGAGTTTCAAAGGCACAAATCCTCTCTTATATGAATTTATCTCTCTTTATATATTTAGATGGCTATTGATCCCCATGCTGATGACTTCAATAATCCACCTTGCTATTTACCACAACCAGAAGATCAAATGCCCAAAAAGGATAATTTACAGCCAATGGGTCCCATAGGACCTTGGGCTACCGGTAAAGTTGATTGGAGTCCTATGGCGGGTTTAACTGGCACAAGACCAGTAGTAGATCGTTATTCTATAACAAGATTCAGTCCCAACGAATGGAGAGCCAAAAATTTGGAGACCGTGAAAAACACAAATCAAGTGTTTGATAGAACTATTAAGTAAGTTTTAAAATTAAATTAATTAAAGATAAATAAAATTAAAAAACCCTGGCAAAAATTACAGAAATCAATACAGTTGCAACACCTCCTTGATGCGTATTAACGCCCTAGTAGATAAGACACAAACGGAGACCACTGAAAATATGCGCCAACGAGCTCAACTGATTGGTAAATGGAAGATTACCTTGGAGGCGGCCATAAAAGCTATGCAAGATGAAATAAGTACTTTGGAGGAGGAGAGAGTAAGACTTAAGAAATCTTTAGTTATATTGGGGGTACCCGAATCCATAGTCAAGGAATGCATAGATAAGCGTTGTGGCAGACCAGACACTGAATTGGTAAGGGATGTACCGGAAGAGGAGTTAATCAATGAATTGGCTTTAATAGCGGAAATTAGACAGCAACTAAAGAAAACTTTAGAAGACTTTGAGCAGCAGCAAGTGGAAAATCGTACGGCACGTCAACGTTTGGAATATGATTGGAGCGATAAAAAGGAAGCCTATGAAATAGATGCTTTAAATGTGGGTCTTAATAATCGCTCTAAAACGATAATGTTTAGGCCAGGCGCAGTACGACAACCGGCAGAGTAGGTTTTATAGTTTAATGAAGTTCTTAAAATATTTATAATTATAAAAAAATTAAGGCAAGCCTCGGAGCATTATTGGGAGCATTTCAGCAAGGAGACTCTGGAGGAATGTGAAAAATGTCGTCAAAAGTCTTTCAAATTAAGGCAGACTTTAAATGCCATTTTAATGAATGCTGCTCGTGATATACGAGGTCAAGCCGATGTGGTGGAAAAAGCCTTTGTAGCGCGCATTAACTGCACCCAAGAGAATTTGCAACGTTTTGAAAATGATCTAAGACAGGTTATTAGGTTTAAGTATTAAATTATTTTGTTAAAACAATATCTTCTCTTGTTTTTAGTGTCTCCAAAATCTAGCCGATACTGAGACTCGCATTGACAAGCTACATCGGGCCATACGCAATTTTGATGCCGGCATGAAAGTGGCCCAAACCCGCATGGACAATCGTAGTTTTCGCCCGAATGTGGAAAATTGCCGGGATTCGGCCCAGCAGAATCTTATAGATGAAGTGGCCACCATACAAAGCGGTGTCAGTGCCATGCTGCAGGAACTGGATGAGGCTGAAAATGTTAAAAATCAACTTATGCAATTACGCAGCACTTTGGAACGTGAAATCATGTTGAAACGTCGCACTTTATGGTTGGATCGTGAGCGCTGTATGCTTTTGAGATCTCACTATCCTTCTGCAAGTGCTTTGAGTGGTTTTGCTAGTGTTTAATAAAAATTTAAAGCAATGCGACTACAAAAATGGCTTAATTTGTATTTTATTTAAAAAAGATATATGTATATTTTCTTAATAATCTAAGTAGAAAAATCTTTAATCAGTTCTATTGTCAATTATCGTAGTACTGGGTTTTTCCTTTAAATTGGCTCATCGAAAACATAGCCCAGTTGTTCTAGATCTTTTTGCATGTCCTTGTGTTTAGTGAGACCATCGAACCATAAATCACTAGGATAGTCCTCATGAATGCCACCATATCTGTAAAGAAAAAGAGGTAGAGTTAAGTAATATAAATTAGGATATATTTTCTATAAAAAGCACTTTGAATGTCTTAACCCCAGGTCTCCACGTAGCAATATTTATTGCTATGCTCAAGCAAAAACGTCGCACAGTGGCGCCATTTGAGTTTTTTCGTTGCAAAATCATAACTTTTGAACCAAATAAGATAATCAAAAAATTTAAAAAGCATATGATATATAATTGATCAGTCTATGAAATGAGTGTTTGAAAATGGTTCTACGCCTTCCAGATGCCTACATATGGGTTACCAAAGTTGAAATTTGTAGAAAAATCAATTTGAAAATAAAAATATCATATTTTTTAAAATTTTTTAATTTTTTATATTTCTTTTTAAAGGCTTTTATGATTTAAAATTATTTTAGAAAAGATTAAAAAAAACGTTTTTTTGAAAAAAATCACGGTCATATGACATTTTTGGAACCATGTCTTTCTCAAAATTTTAACTCTAACAAAAAATGGGGCAATGGCGGGCAGCTAGGTAAAGGAATAATCAAAGAAGAATTTTGAAAATATGGCAATTAGAAACTGATAGTTTTTTTTTTATTTTCCATCAAAGCTGAGAAATATTGAAAAAATGGATAGTTGGTAAATATTGATTTACCAGGACAAATACAAAGCAAACAGTAAAATTTTTGTTTATTCTTTTCTTAATAAATATATCTATCATTAGAATTAAAAATAATGAAGATCCGTTACATAGTTTTAAATATATTGTATCTGAAAATGGACTGTTTTTTTGAAAATCAGCCAACTTTGAAGGGCTATATCTTCTGAACCAAAAATCTGATTTTAATAAGAGTAGCATATTTGAAATGGTTGGACAATTTACTGTAATGAAATTTTTAATTTTTTCAACCTCACTTGTTCTACAGGCGCTACTGTGCGTTGGTAGAACAACAGCACAGCGATTGCTTTAGGTGGAGAAAACGTATAAATGCTTCGTTATAAATACAAAATGTTCAACGTTATATGTTGTGTGAAAAACAGAGGAGTATTTTGCTTATATTTTGTGTGTGGATTTTTTATACTAATTTGCACATCTCAAATTTTATGGACGCAATCAAATTTGACAATTGCGGTAATAAATATTGCTACGTGGAGACCTAGGAAAAGATCTTAAAATCATTAAAAAATATTTTGGGGGATAATCCATAATTCGAATAGAAATGATATGTTTACGTTCTCGATTCGAATCAGATTTTCGAATTATTTCAATTTGAGCATATTTTTAATTAAAAAATTCCAAATTCTAGATTTATTTAAATAGAATTCATTCAATGTTGAATTAATTCGCAATGGAATAGAATATATTTATCTATTGAATGATTAAATTTTTGTTAATTCAAATCTAATACAAATTCATTGTAGAATTAGCAAGGTACAATTATTAGAAAGTATGCTCTCAATTATACATTCCCTATAACGTCAAACAAAAGAAAATTAAAAAATATAAAAAGGAAATGCCAAAAAAAAATAATTGAATTTAAATTTTTGTTACGAAAAAATTCAATTTCAACCATAAATTCATTAATAATTGAAGAAAAACTATATTTTATTAAATAAATGTGTACTAATTTCAATTAAAACGTTAAAAATGTATAAAATATCGCGGTAACAAATTGAAAAAGGTAAGTAATTAAACACATAGTTTGACGTTTTAGGGTTGAATAATGAAAACTCTCTCTAATAATTGTACCTGGTAACTGATTGTACCATGATACAAATTGAATTTAAAAAAATTTTCTTCATTCATTTACAAAATTAATGGAAAACAAATAAGAGAGCTATATTCGGCTGTGCCGAATCTTTTATACCCTTCACCAAATTAAACTTCAAAATACAAATTTTAAATACTTTTTGGGTAAACAAATTTTTTATTTTTTTTTAAAGTTGTTTTTTTCATTTTTGGAAAAATTTTTCGAATTGTTATTTTAATTTTTTAAATTTAAATTTTTCAAAAAAAATTTAGTTTTTCTATTTTTTTTTTGTGAAAAAAATGCGGTTTAAAAAATATTTTTTCCGATTTTGACCCATTGTAGGTCAAACTTACTAACTTATATATTTGCGAAGGTCTTTGAAATATCTATCATTAGATATCCATATTGTCTATATTAATGACTTAGTAATCCAGATATAGGACAAAAACCGAGGTTGTCCTGGTTTTTTTCCTCATATCTCAGCCATTTGTGAACCGATTTTGCTGATTTTAAATAGAAAACTTCTCGAAAGAATTATTATAGAATTTTTGAAGATTGGGATCCCGGGATTTCCAGAATATATGTATATACTTTATAGGGTCGGAAATGTAGAAATTACAAACGGAATGACAAACTTATATATACCCTTCTCACGAAGGTGAAGGGTATAACAAGTAAGAGTATTATATTCGGTTGTTCCAAATCATGTATACAATTATGGACAGATCCTCACAAAAGTTGGTAGAAAGATTTAGGTTAATTTGAAACTTGTTTATGTCCAATTTCATCACGATATTAATTATTATAAGATGGACATAGCTAGATCGCCTTAGAATCTTATGAGGACCCAGAATGTATCTTTTTTGATATTGAATATAAAAATTGACTTGAGCCTATTTTGTAATTGATATGAATTGACGAAATTTTGAATCATTCAACATATTTTATTAAGCTATGATTTTGAATTAAAGAAAACTTGAATGATTCAATAAGGAATTAATTCTATAAATAAAGAATTCTTAAGGGAATGAAATCAATATGCTTTCAGTACTATAGAATTAAGAAAACGAATTAATTCGTGCTGAATCGTTTAATGGAATTTGTTAAAAGGATACATTCAATTTGAGTTTGAAAATACACAGAGAAAACAGATTCGTGATAGCAACCGAATTTGTTACCAATCGAATAATTCGGTTGCACACATAGAATTTTTCAGTTCTAACAACAGAATGTCAGTTGATAAAGAAGAATTTCAGTTGAGTCAACCAACCTTTAGTTACTCCTTCCAAAATATTGCAGCCACAACTGTAAAATTCGGTCACTAAGACAGAATCATTCGATTGGCAACAAATTTGGTTGCTATCACGAATTAGTGCCCCACTTTACATAAAACCCGATATCAAAATTTCCCTACTTACCTCTTTGGTAAATATTCGGGACTAATGTGTTTATGCAGCGATGACATATCCGAACCATGTATAAATAAACCTTCTCTCATGGAAGCATCCAAAAAAGGTTTGAATATATTAAAAGCCATATTGAAAAGCCAATTTTGGTTGACTATATGTAAAGCTGTGGTACGTATGGGCATTGAAGTCTGAAACCGTTAAATGTTTAAAATTAATATTTCAAATACTTGTAATAAGTAAAAAAAAAGTACTTACCACCATTATGGCTATCATTTTCTGAGCCACACTGGGGCTCAAATGCAGCACATGATTTAAGGTGAAATCTTTCAAATCGAATATACCCACACCACCCACAACCTGGCCAATGGGTTCCATGGAACCCAACTCTAAAAGACACACCGAAGCACGAAATATATCATCAATATTAACTTCACTGGTCTTCCACAGGCCAAAGCGATAGATTAAGATACGGTGGCCGTTTTGATCTCTGTACGGTGTAACGGTTAAAATATTCGCTTCACCTATAAATTTCAATTCCGCGGGTCGTACTTTTTCATAGTACGATTTGTTTTGTTCGCGGAACTTGTAGTAATGGCACATCTATACAGAAATTACAGTAGATTTTTAAAAAAAAAATGTTTTAGTTTGTTTTATTATTTAACTTACCAATTTATAACTGGCCTCAATTTTCCAATAGCGGGCCCTGAGAAATTTTATTAAGTACTCATCATCAGTTCGATGTGGCTGGCAGCGATCATGTTCTTGTATATAATTACGAAATTCGGCAATCATTTGAGTTTTAGTCAGTTCACATTCACCATTTTGTATGGCCACTTTTTTGATGTCCTCTGGCAATTCAGCATCTAAATGGAGTTTATATTCTATGGAGGGCATTTTATTAACTGGAAATAAAAGAGAATTTTTTTTATTTAATATTATTTAAATTACACAGTTTAAAATTTAAATTTCAATTAAATGCATGATGTTGATTTTGATTTCAAAAACTTAATAAAGGAAATTTTTATCTTCTTTTCGTTTTTATACCCTTCATCTTCGTGAGAAGTGTATATATAAGTTTGTCATTCCGTTTGTAATTTCTACATTTTTCATTTCCGACCCTATAAATATATATATTCTGGATTCTTATAGATAGCGGAGTCGATTAAGCCATGTCCGTCCGTCAGTCTGTTGAAATCAAGACTGAAGACCTCAGATATCTTCGGGATCCAAATCTTCAATAATTCTGTCAGACATGCTTTCGAGAAGTTTGCTATTTAAAATTAGCAAAATCGGTCCACAAATAGGTGATATATAAAAACAGGACAATCTCGGGTTTTGACCTATTTTTGACCTATATCTGGATTACTAAGTCATTAATATAGACAATATGATCTAATGATATTTCAATGACCTTTGCAATGGCATGTATAAAACCATAGTAAGTAAATCGGAAAAAATATTTTTTAACCCGAATTTATTTCGCTAAATATTAAAAAAAAAATTAAAAAACAAAAAAAAAATGTTTCTAAATTTAAAAAAAAACGATTCCAAATTTTTTTTTTCCAAAAAAATGAAAAAAACTGCAAAAAAAATAAATTTTGTTTACCTAAAAATATTTAAAATTTTTATTTTGAAGTATAATTTGGTGAAGGGTATACATATAAGATTCGGCACAGCCAAATATAGCTTTCTTACTTGTTTATTTTAACAAAACTAGAAACCCTACAGACTAAGGTGGTTAAAACTAGAAAGAATGTTTTTTGATTCTACGAACAATATTTCTATACAACGGAATGAAATAATCAATATACCCCACATCTATTTGGTGGGGGTATTAAAGTGTTTATTTTAAAATGCAAATATATTTTAAACAATAGATTTGTATAGACCAACATCCGATCTTTTAAACCGGTTAAGAAACCTTGGGACATAGTTACGCCTTCCCCGATAGGTATATACTTCTGCTACATACATAATGTTTCATTCAATAGGGCATTCCGTTTAGAAATCTTAGATTCATTTCTTTTTGTCTAAATATTGTAACGTTTTAACCTTTTCAAAACGTTTGTTTATTTCCTTTAAATAAAACGGATACTTTTGATTGAAAATAAAAGCCGCTTAGTAGTTTGAAAATTGTAACAACTCTTTATTTATTTAAAATGTACAGCAACCACAGAATTATATAGTCACTCAATGTTTTTTTATACACGTTTATAAATTCGCAGAAATACAGGCACACTTTATAATGTACACGAATTCACTTGAAAAATACAACACACTTTAAGGCACTCAGTTGATGTTTATTCGAAAAGCGTCTCTGATGAACTCACTAACGACTGCAACCTCTGCCACTATTTATAACACTGCCATCTGCTCTCTAGATTGCTCTTTAACTGTCTATAGCTGTCTAATACATACGCCATCTGTGGTGTACTTTCTACAATGTTCTTTAACTGAATATTCGAATTCGAATAAACAGCGTTGCCAACTTACGATCAATGGTCAACTGAAAGCTTTTATTCAATGTTAATAATGCCCACAGATATGTTACAGTTTGCTCTTACAGCACTGCTATTTGAAAGCATTATGTTACTTTTAAATCATCCGTTAAAATCGTTATATTTGAATTCAAGTACAATTTCGTAACAATATCCTCTACTCTGTGCAACTTGTGTTTGAATATGACATCTCTTTAAAAAATTAGGTTAACAATTTTTCTACAGCTGTTTCACGTTTTTAATAGTTTTAAAATACTTATATTTCCAACCGTTTTTTTCCTATCGACCCACATTGCACAGTGTTTTAGAAACGTTTTTGTTTTTTTTTGGAAATAATTCGCTATCTCGGGAACTATTGGAAATGTTATTACGAAATTTTACATGGCTTGAGCTGAGGTGTTTTCGAGTTGATTTCCGTACGTACATATGTTCAGCTTCCTAGAGCTAATGGGGACCAGTGCTTAGCCCTTCAAATTTGGTCACCTAGGGTCTAAATTTTTTTAAAAAATGGCAAAAAATCCATTTATATTCCGAATGAGCTGAAACTTGTCCCAGTCCTTGAGAAGATCTACAAAAAAATTATTACATACGTAGGTTATCTCTATTAGTTGAAGAGATATTCAGGTTTATTGATTTATTTATTTTTTTAATTTTCGTCGATCTTTTTATGTTTTTTTAGATATGGTGGGCCTACGGAGGGTCAAAATTTATTTATAAAATATCAGCTATATTGGCAATAAAATTCTAAATAAAATAAAATCAACTTGCTAGCAGTTATTTTGTCTCTATAAAAAGTTATACGCATCCAAATTTGGAACTTGTAAACAGGACTATATTCGGGACTATATTCAATATTCTATGATCCGAAAAGGTAACTTAATGCATAAGCGAGCAAAGTAAAATTTGGCTCACTTAAGGGGACATAACAACACCCCAGAACTATCCAAATTTGGCCGATTAAAAAAAATCGGTTTGAGTAAAAAATTCTAAAACAGCTCCATATTTGTATAACCCTATATGTTTCTGAAATACTTACAAAGATTTTTTACTATCACACGGTAAATAACGTCACAATAGGCAGTTTTTGGAAAACATGCAATATATGAAAAAACGTACAAATTTTTCAAAGGGGGCAAGGTTTGTGGAACTTCAGAGGAGTAAAGACCTTTTATATAAGTATTTGGTATTGGTGGAAACCTTAGGACTTGTAGATTGATATTTTAATAAAATTAGATAATTTTATGAATTTTTTTGACATTTTTTATTTCTAAATACCGAAATTCCTAAAACGGGGAAAATAAGTTCCAAAAACTGAGTTTTTTTAGAAAAGTGCCGACTGTGACGTTATTTACCATATGATAGTAAACAAACTTTGTAAGTATTTAAGAAACATATGGGGTTATACAAATCTGCATCGCTTTGGAGGATCAGTGCTTTGCCTTTTTAGAATATTTTACTCAAACCTAATTTTTTTTTTAAAAAATTGCCCAAATTTGGCTAGGCCTGGTGGGGACTAGGTTCCCTTAAGGGGGCCAAATTTTACTTTACACGCTTTTGCATTAAATTCTCATTCCGGATCATGTAAAAATTGTATATAGTCCCGAAGAATTTTTTTTACAAAAGAAAAAAATATATGGTATTTTTTTGGAAAAACCGTAAAAAATACGGACCTTTTTACTAGTTCCAACTTTGGATGCGTGTAACATTTTATTGGGATGAGATAACTGTCAGCAAGTTTTATTTATTATATTTAGAATTTTATCACCAATATAGCTGATATTTTAAAAATAAATTTGGACCCTCCGTTGGACTGCCATATCTAAAAAACCAAAAAAAGATCGAGCAAAATTAAAAAAAATAAATCAATAAACCTAAATATCTCTTTAACTACTAGAGATAACCTACACATACCCTTACATTTTTAATAGATCTTCTCTAGGACTATTTATATTTTAAGCTTCAGCGCATTCACTTCATAAATGGATTTTTGGCGATTCTTTAAAAAAAATTGGGGCCCGAGGTGACAAAATTTGAGGGGCCCTGCACTGGCCCCCAATAGAGCTAGATAGCTGAACAAATGCAGATCAACTCGAAAATAGCTCAGCTCTATCAATTTGAAATTTCGTAACAATATATGAAATAGTTCCACTGTGCATTAATTCAAATTTTATATTTTTGTTTATGGAAAATCCCTATATTAATTTTTTTTAGTTTCTTTTTTGATTAATTTTACTAAAATATCAATCTTTGAGTCCTAAGGTTTTCACCAATATCTAATACTTATATAAAAAGCCTTTATTTGCTCCTCAGAAGTTCCACAAACCTTGCCCCCTTTGACAAATTTGTACGTTTTTTTCATATTGTTTCGTTTTAACCTTTTTAAAACGTTGGTTTATTTCCTTTAAATAAACCGGATACTTTTGATTGCAAATAATATCCGTTTAGTAGTTTCAAATTGTAACAACTCTTTATTTATTCAAAGGTACAACAACAACATAATTAAATAAAAACACTGAGTGACTAATTCAGTGTTTTTACACACGTTTATAAATTCGCAGAAATACAAACACACTTTATAATGTACAAGACAGTTGATGTTAACTCTAACAGCGCTTATAATAAACTTACTGACGACTGCAACCTCTGCCACTATTTATACACACGCCATCTTTCGTGAACCTTCTGCAATTATCTTAACGGACAACTACTATATTCGAATTCTAGAGCTTTTGAAGTTAATATTAGCAGCTTTAGTGTTGTCATATGTATAAACAATGCTAATCAATCACATGCTTTCAACATTGTTGAGAAGTATATTCGTCGACTGATGTAAAAGTTTATAAACACCATGAATGTTGCTGGCAGTTGCTACAGAGCGTTAAATTCAAATCGCTAATGCAAATTGCTAACAATTGGTAACATTTCATGGAAAATGTGTTACACCAAACTTTCTTTAGTTTCTAAAACACTGTGCACTGTAACAAATATAATTTCTGACCAATAAAAAAAAACCACAGAAAACAACAGTGTGCAAAAATGTCAGCAAGGTTATCCAGTTTGTAAATTGTTTTGAATATTTACAGACAGCCAGTATTAACATCGAATAGCATGTAACTCAGCATGACATTGACATTGATTGTTAAAATGTAGTTATGTTATCTCTTAACATCAACTGCTTACAAAATATGTACATATATGTTTCAATAATGTAACAAACGGTTAATTTTGATTAAGTTGCCAATTTCGCCATAGACTTGGAACTTTTAAACAATCCAAAATTTTCGCGTATTTTACTTTAGAAAATAAATTTTATTAAGCTGTTTTGTAATAAATTTGAATTTAAGAATATATGACACCAAAGATCCCAGAGGTAGAGCATGCGGAGGCTCGGCAATTTTAATAAAAGCTCGAATAAAACACTACTTAATGTGTGATTTTTGCGAAGATTATCTTCAAGCTACTACAATCTGTCTTGAAGATTTTCATCGAAACTTAGTGATTTCATCGATATACTCACCCCCAAGATTCTCAATTACAGAAAGTCAATATAATAGATTTTTTAAATCACTAGGCCCCCGTTTCCTGGCTGCTGGCGATTATAATGCTAAGCACACATTCTGGGGATCACGACTGATTACCCCTAAAGGTCGTGTTTTGTTCGACTCAATCTCTAAAATGGGTTTGCATGTGCTTTCGAGCGGCCAACCTACTTACTGGCCTACTGACCCACGAAAAATACCGGATGTTATTGATTTTAGCGTAATGAAAAATATCCCTAGAGAAATGATTCAAATTGAATCCTCGTTGGAACTATCTTCAGATCACTCACCCACTATTATTACTTTATTGAGCCCCCTAGAAATTGTATCCCCGACTGGTAATTTAGCGATGGCAGGCACAAGAATAAATTGGCTCAAATATAAAAAATACCTCAGTACACATACCGCTAAGAACACCAGAAAACATCGATCACTCTCTTATCAATTTCGATAAAAATCTCAGAATGGCTGCTCAACATGCTACCCAAACACCCCGACAACTCAGATATAATAGAATTAATTCTGCAGATGTCGAACGGCTCTTAAATGAAAAAAGAAGATTTCGAAGAGAGTGGCAATTGCACAGATCCCCCCAACTAAAATCGAAGCTTAAAGATTGTATAAAAAGACTTAAAAAGCTCTTGGAATTTCGAAAAATGGAATCATTGAATAAATATTTAGAAAGCCTGGACGCAACCCCGCAATCGGATTACTCATTATGGCGAGCAACAAAAAATCTTAAAAGACCCGTTATATGTAAGTCCCCCTTGCGAAATTCAAGTGGTGGTTGGGCAAGAAATGATACTGAAAAAGGGAATCTGTTTGTTAATCATTTAAAAAAAGTATTTACACCGAACACATCAAACGAAGCAATTGAGTTGCCACCTGTTGCACCCTATTTTGGAGCAGCCGTACCCCTACGTTTTGAGATTCGAGAGATCGAAAATGCTATTGCTGATTTAAATCCCAAAAAAGCGCCTGGTATGGATAAGATCAGCAACAAGATGCTTATGGAGCTACCCCGGATAGCAATAAAAATAATTCTTTTTATTTTTAATGCTATATTACGACTTGAATATTATCCTCCAGAATGGAAGGTTTCACTGGTTACCATGATACCCAAGCCGGGAAAAGATCACACACAAGTAGAATCATACAGACCCATCAGCCTATTGTCTAATATATCAAAGCTATTTGAGAAGATACTTATGAACAAGTTGTACCCGATGTTAACTGAAAACAATTGTATTCCAAATCATCAATTTGGATTTAGAAGAAAACACAGTACTATCGAACAAACCCATAGACTTGTAAATATGGTGAGAAAAGCGTTTGAAGAAAAGAAATACTGTTCTGCACTCTTCATCGACATCTCTCAAGCGTTTGATAAGGTATGGCATGCTGGATTAATATACAAATTGAGTAAAAATTTACCGGCAAACACACATAAGCTGTTGGAAAGCTATTTAACTGGTCCAACATTTAAGGTTAAAGAGGGAAACTTTTTAAGTACTGCACAACCCATTGAAGCTGGAGTCCCCCAAGGCAGTATCCTGGGACCTTTTTTATATTTGATGTATTCGTCTGATATGCCAACTAACAATCGCACTCATACATCAACATTTGCTGATGATACTGCTATTCTAAGCATTCATGAAAACCCTCAAGAAGCGTCTCGTCACTTACAAAACCACATATTTGAATTAGAAAAATTGTTAAAACAATGGAAAATTAAAGTCAACGAGCAAAAATGTACACACATTACATTTACATTGCGTAGAGAATCATGCCCCCCTATTCATATCAATAACCAAACAATAATTCAACAATCGGAAGTGAAATACCTCGGAATACATCTCGATCGTCGCCTTACATGGAAAAGTCATATAGATGCAAAGTTGACTCAAATGAAATTGAAATCAATTCAAATTAATTGGCTTATTGGCAGAAACTCCACGCTTAGTTTAGATTGTAAACTTCTACTTTATAACATGATCATAAAACCGATATGGTGTTATGGCATACAGTTATGGGGCACGGCCTCAGCGTCAAATGTAGAAAAGATCCAAAGTCGCCAAAACAAGTTTCTAAGAATGATCACAGTTGCCCCCTGGTATATCAAAAACGCCGATATACACAGAGATCTAACGTGCCCATTGTAAAAACTGAAATCTCGAAAAACGTACAAAAATATTTAAAAAAAACTTGAAGTTCACCCAAACCCGCTGGCCCGCAACATATTAGATAACCGTGGCCACACTCGATTAAGAAGAAGGGACACAGCAGACCTAATCTAGAAGGAAGAATGCCAATTTAACCAAAACAAAAACAACCATGAACACAAAATTTTTTCGTCCGGCACTGGCTGGACTAATTAAATAATAATATTAGATATAAGATTTGAACCACTTATTGTTAGTTCATTAAATAATGAAGATACAATAAATAAATGATGAAGAAAAAAAAAAAAAAAAAAAAACTTTGAATGATTCAATAAGGAATTAATTCTATAAAGAATGACTTCTCAAAATAGTGTTACGAAATTGTACTTGAATTCAAATATAACGATTTTATGGGCTGATTTAAAAGTAGCATAATGCTACTAAATAACAGTGCTGTAATGGCAGACTGTAACATATCTGTGGGCATTGTTAAATAAAAGCTTTTAGTTGATTTGATCGTAAGTTGGCAACGCTGTATTCGAATATTCAGTTAAGGAACATTGTAGAAAGTACACCACAGATGGCGTATGATCTAGAATATTCTAACTTTGACAGTTAAAGAGCTTTCTAGATGGTAATGCAGTGTTATAAATAGTGGCAGAGGTTGCAGTCGTGAGTGAGTTTATCAGAGACGCTTTTCGAATAAACATCATCTAAGTGCCTTAAAGTGTGTTGTGTTTTTCAAGTAAATTCGTGTACATTATAAATCAGACATCGGCAAAGAGCCACCTTAAGAGCTCTCTGGATTTATTTTCTTTCACACGTACGTAATTGGCAAAAAAAATTACAAGAAATCATTCTTACAAACCTTTGTATCAGTGCACTGAAAGCCAGAGAGCGGTACTCAAAAAACGCAAAGTGGTGTTAGTGTGCAAAGGCAATTTTACTCTCTGCCGATGTCTGTTATAAATTGTGTCTGTAATTCTGAGAATTTATAAATCTGTATAAAAAAACATTGAGTGGCTATTTAATTCTGTGGTTGTTGTACATTTTAAATAAATAAAGAGTTGTTACAATTTTTAAACTACTAAACGGCTTTTATTTGCAATCAAAAGTATCCGGTTTATTTAAAGGAAATAAACCAGCGTTTTAAAAAGGTTAAAACGTAACAATAGTTAAACAAAGGAATCAATTCGTAATGAATTATTGAATAGAAAGGTTAAGGGAAAAAATTAAATTAAGAATTAATTCTTTCGAACCTCTGATTTGAATTCTCATGTTATCACAAAACCTAATTAAATTATAAAGAGGTCAATGGTATATAAAAACAAACTAAATTAAGTTTAAAATGAGGCATTAAAAGATAAGGATCTGTAATAAATGTTTAATAAACTGAAACAAATTGCGTTTATCTAATATAATATGAAAAATAATAACCACAAAACAATTGTTATTATTAAAGTTTTCATTAAAAATTAGTTTATTTACATTAATATCCGTGGAACCTTCCTATATTTTAAACACTTGGTTAATTCACAAGATCTCCTATTATGTCATATTGTCCTAATATTTCACAATGGTTTGAAAATGTTGTTATTGCCTTTCAAGCAAAAAATTTCCTAAAAAAATACTACTCTGTATGTTTATTGTGTTATCGTAACCAACCAGCAGAGACCTGCGCCTCCGACCACCTAAGAGTCAGTTAAACCGAGCCGCCGACTCATGAAATATTAGGACATTATGACATACGAGACCTCGTGAATATATTTTGTTTGCATTATTTCGGTAGCCAATATTTATTTGTATTCAGGGAAGTTATATTTTTCACAATTTAACAATTTCAGTTCGTTGTAAAGTATTTTTTAATTAATTACACATAATTACCATAAGACAGAGTATTTTTAAGCACTAATCTAAAATTATGTAGTTTATTTTTATATAGTGAATAACAATTTGTAAACACTCTTTTTTAATACTAAATGCTTTTATGATATTTTGTTTTGTTTATGGACGTTTTTATAACGCTCTGCTTTGTATTCAAAGTTCTACTAATCGCACCGGATTTTGTTGTGATTCTAGTTCAACATTGGTATTTTGTATATTAATCATAATCTACTAAATAATATTTTTATATTCTATGAAACATTTGAACACAAACAAATCAATTTACCAGTGGGAGGCAAAAGAAGAGGATCATTAGTAAATATAATCCGATTTCTCCCGTCGCACAGTAGCACATAATTTGAGAAGACGGCCAAAAGTAACTTTTTATGGTCAGCGATTTTAAAGTTATGTTGTAAGTAAATACCAGTGAACCTCGGGAGCCAAAACATTACAACTCTACATCAAACAATATTACAGCGAACAGAGTATCCCAAAATGGACTATCTCAGTATTTTGCTAAAATAAAAACTATTCTTAGGAAATAAAAATCTTGCACACTTCTGTAGTCCGAACCCTCCTCTACCCAATTGGATATCCGCAAAATTTATGAATACGAAAGTTAAAAAAAATGTATTTTGAAGTTTCATTAAAATCGGTCCAAAATACTGAATAAATATTAAAAATTTTGACCTTCACGATTTAAAGGTTAACGTTCTCCGATTTTAGTAAAACTTTCAGACCATATTTAAATATTTAATATAATATTGTGAATACGTTTTACATAAACAGTAAGGAAATTGGGCTCATTCGCCACAATATGGACAAAAAATTAGTTTTTCTTGAAAATTGGAAAATTTAAATCGCAGGTACGGGAAAACTGTAAGATGTATTGACATAATTTTTTCATATTTGTATTCCCTATTTTGATCTTAATAAATTCTATAGTGATGATCAACAAATTCTGAAATTAGTTTAACAAAATTTTTTAAAATTTGAAAATGGAGATTCGAAACAGTCGTAAAAAAAATATTTTTTTTGGCCATAACTGCGAATAGGTTAACGGTAGCCTACGAAGACAAAAACTCACACACAAGTAAATACGGATATATTTTAAATAAAAATTAGCATTTATTTTAATTTTTCTCGAAATATGTATGTTAATTTTTTTCCTAAATTTTTTGTTCAAGTGGCCTGAGACACGTTAATGGTCTGGCAAATTTGTAATAACTTTAACATTTTTTAACCAAATTTTGTCATTTATATCTCATTACAACGATAATTACGTACACATTTTGATTATTTTGCATTCAATTCCAAAAGTATTTATTTAGTTGCAAAATTTTTACAAAAACTGAACAAATAGCATTTTTTCCGAATTTTGGCAATAATACATTTTTTGGGTCATTTTGACCCAAAGGTCTTCAAGGAAAATATATAAGTTTTATTTTAAGAAAAAACAGGAACCATTTTGTCAAAAAAGTTTTTGATTTCGGAAAAAAAAATATTAAAATTTTTTTTTAAATATTTTTTTTCGAAAGATTGAAGAAATAGGTATCTAAACTATTTGGAACAAAATGTCAAATTTTGTTCCAAATAGTTTAGATAGCCCTCTAACTCCGAGAGTTCTTGACCGATCTTATTGAAAAATCTTGGTATAAATTTCATCCCGATCGGAAGAATCGATTTTAAAAGTAGGTTCACTTGAGGTGAACTCCCCCATATACAGAAGACATGTCACGTAATTTTATAATGATCGGTCCATTATTAGTCATGGCTCCCATATAAGGTCAACTTTTTTAACTTAAAAATAGCGTATTTGTTCATTTACAGTGTAGGCTATTATATGGCCGGACTTGACCATACTTTCTTGCTTGTTATACCCTTCATCTTCGTGAAGTTTGTCATTTCGTTTGTAAATTCCACAATGTACTTTTCCGACCCTATGTCTGTCCCGATGTCCGTCTGTCTGTTGAAATCAATTTTCTGAAGACCACAGATATCTTCGGGATCCAAATCTTCAATAATTCTGTCAGGCATGCTTTCGAGAAGTTTCCTATTTAAAATCAGCAAAATCGGCCCACAAATGGCTGAGATATGAGGAAAAAAAGCAGGAAAACCTAGATTTTTGACCTATATCTGGATTACTAAGACATTAATATAGACAATATGGATATCTAATGATAGATATTTCAAAGACCTTTGCAACGACGTATATAAGACCACAGTAAGTTTGACCTACAATGGGTCGAAATCGGAAAAAATATTTTTTAACCCGAATTTTTTTTTTTCACCAAAAAAAAAAATTAAAAAAAAAAATTTAGATTTAAAAAAAAAAAATTAAATAGCAATTCGAAAAATAATTTTTTCCAAAAAATTAAAAAACAACTTTGGAAAAAAAAAATTTTGTTTACCTAAAAATATTTAATATTTTTATTTTGAAGTATAATTTGGTGAAGGGAATATAAGATTCGTCACAGCCGAATATAGCTCTCTTACTTGTTTTGTTATAATTTTAGTTGTTTTTTTATTATTCCCTTTTATTTTTATCTATATCTGGATTAATAAGTCAGTAATATAGACAATATGGATATCTAATGATATTTCAAAGTGGGTGGGGAAAAATATTTTTTAAACCGAATTTTTTTTCAGAAATTCTTTTTTCAAAAAATTTTTTTTTTAAATTAAAAAAAAATTGGAAAAAAAATTTTCAACAAAAATTAAAAAAAAATTACAAAAAAAATTTAAATTTTGTTTACCTAAAAATATTTAAAAAAATTATTTTAAAGCATAATTTGGTGAAGGGTATATAAGATTCGGCACAGCCGAATATGAAACCGATCGGTTTTTATTTTTTTCGATTTTAGGCTAATTGATTAAATATTAAGATGTTATAGAAACAAAATCTGTTGATAATATATAAAAATACCTTGTATATTTTTGATAACAGACTAGCAGAAAAGCAAAAAAAAAACACATTAATGCATAGTAAATATCTATTAAATTCTAAAGCCTAGCCCACATTCCACCAACATTGCACCATTCTTTCAGAAGTCTCTTATATTTTATTTACTTATTGGTGATGTCTTAATTAATCGTATTAACAACTACATACCGTAAAGTCTAAAAATATTTAATCTTTAATAAACACCTTAAAGATTTTACAATATGTAATCAAATCAAAAACAAATGTTTATTGTTTCTTAATCATGATCAATGATCATGAAGTGATATTTTGTGAATATGAAAATTTATTTGAAAGGAAATTAAATCTTGGTAGCATACTTTTAATTGTTTTATTATTATTTAATTGTTTATTTATAAACAATTGAAATATTTTAATCGTATGCCTTAATTTATGAATAATAAAAAACATTTATTATTAAAATATAATTCGCCATTGTTTTGTCAATCACTGTATGTGCATTTGTATTGAATTTAGAATGGGATTTAGAATTTATTTCATACTCTTGTTTTGCATTTGATAAGTTAACAATAATAAGTATTCAAATATTTATGGGCAAAAAAATAAACACAAATAATTTTGTCAATACATATTATGAGTAATTTTATTTATTTTGTTGTTAAGCTTGCTGTAATCAGGTTATTATTTTAGTGAATCGATTGTTATTGTTTTGCGCATTTTGAAAAGTTTTAAATTTTTGATAAAAATCTCAATTTGAACCCTCAAACTTTTTTCTTTGTGTCCTTATCAATATAAAAATTAGCTATTTATAAAATAAATCATTCACTATCGGATAGTGCCTAATCGAAGAGCCCTAAATAGATTAAAAAATGATTTGGAAAATCTTTCCATCCAATCACAGAAAATAATCGCATAAAGTCATGATTTTTTTCAAATTTACAAAGTCGATCTTAACTCAAGATCTTATTAATTGAATGATCGAATTCGGTTTTTTATTATGACAAAATTTATTATAATGTTTTATTGCTAGAGCGTCTGTACTATTGACATTAATTGTTTAACTACATCAACCAATTAGTAAACATTTAAAAATAATAATAAAAAAATCAATTTATTTTTAGCTACAATTAATTAATTATTTAAATAATTTGTTAACTACTGCTATTATTTATCAATTGTTGCAACAATTAGACATTTAAGGGCTAATTTCCTATATTTATCTCCATGTCTTTTCAATATTAATTGAATTTAATAGATTTATTTAGTGTCATTATTTAGAATACAAAAAGCTAATAATATTTATTAAACAATTGTTTAGTTAATATTGATTTAAAACTATTTTCTTTACCAATTAGCTGGATGCTTATAACTTATACTTATTTTAAGCAAATATTTGAAATGCGTTTTTTTAAATAGAAATTTTGAAATTAGTTAAAAACAAAAATTCGTAATCATTGTTTATTTTAACATTACAATATAAAACTGAATATGGCGAAAATGGAAATTTTTCTAAACAATTTCGACTTTGAACTTTTTATGTACTAACTTTAACCCATAAAAGGGAAATGGCTAAAGCAACACCTGTTTTATTTAATCAATATGTTTTATTATATTATTTGAAAACAGAAATAAATAAGTTGTTTGTTTAAAAATTACATCATAAACCAGAGGAGTTATAACTGTCTGCTGAAATTACTAGTCTTTAAAGGGTTAATCTTAATTACTCACATTTGCATATGACCCTTGTACTCTAACTTGATTGCACGTGTAGCCGTCTAACACATTCTAAAAGCTAACTTCCATTATTTGATTAACTATTTAATTGATTTAACAGCGCCATTAAAATGTCTCAGTTATATCTATCACATGTGATGGATATGAAACAATGTTTCTTATTTACTTGTATCTGCCTGTATAAATTAGTAATTGTAGGTAAATAATATTTTAATAGTTTTAATTTGTTTAATAATTTGTAGTGTTTAATTAATTTTAAAGCGTGTCTAGAAAAATATGTTTGTTAACCTCAGATGTTTATATTTTAAAACACCTGTTTATAATTTTAGTGACAGAAAAAGTATTAGATTAGGTAATTAATCAATCAATTCTATATATTGAAATGAGTATTTTTTACAGCATATAATTCTAGCAGTTAATAGTTTAAAGAGTTGTTCAAAAAATTGTCTCATAGAATGCAAAAAACATTAATATTTCAATATTTTTTTTTGTAAAACATACTTCATGAAGTTGGAACCAATATTTTAAATATTATTTTCAACTCCGGACAAAGTAATTTCATTTCAAATTTTGAACACTTCAAAGTAAATTCAAAATTTCCACAATTTCCAAACTACGTAAGTAGTGAAATGATAACTCTTTCTAATTTTTGTGATAACATGATAACATAAAACAAAAGTACACACAACTGACAGTATTTTGCTTTAGTTGGGGAGCATCCTGACACGTCATAATAATTTCTTCCTGGAATATGGCTCTGTACATAAATACATATAAAATAGACGTAACAAACTGAGATTCGAGCTAAAAGAACTCGCAATACCATATTTATACCCTACACCACCATAGTGGGGAGGGTATTATGCGTTTGTGCAGATGTGTGTAACGCCCAAAAATCTTAGTCTAACACCCACCTTAAAGTATACCGATCGACTTAGAATCACTTTCTGAGTCGATTACACGATGTCCGTCCGTCCGTCTGGCTGGCTGGCTGTTCATGTAAACCTTGTGCGCAGAGTACAGGTCGCAATTTTGAAGATATTTCTATAAAATTTGGTATATATAATTTCTTCGGCCCAAGGACGAAGCCTATTGAATTCCATTATTTCACCTAGTCCCCATACAAATGTCCTCCCGAAATTGTACTTTATCGGTCATAAATGTTTAATTTATACATGTATCTATACAAAATTCGCTCCAAATAAGTTTTATATATACAAAATTCATGTCACCAAATTTTACGATCGGTCCATAATTAGTCATAGCTCCCATATAGACCCGCTTCCGAAAATCACTTTAACGTGCATAAATCACTTAAAAATGTTGGTATACTCACATTCAACATAGTAAACTTTCATATAGACATAAATCACACGACCTAATTTCATGGTGATCGGTCCATAATTGGTCATAGCCCCCATATAAGGCCCACTTCCGAAAATCAGTCAAAAATATAAATTATTGAAATTTTAAAAGAAACATGTTTTTGCTCTTTTACTTAGTGTAGGGTATTATATGGTCGGGCTTGACTGACCATACTTTCTTACTTGGTTTTTTTTTGGATCGGTCCATATTTGACCAAAAAAATAACCATTTTTACTTCTTCACTTGTGATACATATGGGAAATCAACCTTTTTTGTTTTCTATGTTTAAAAAACTCAAAGGAAAGGGAACCAAAGACTCGTTTTTTTTTATTCACCCAGATTCACAAATTTCGATAATACAATTGTTGACAAAACAATGGAAACTTTTCCAAAATTTAAAATATTTTTTTAAAATAAAATTTTTTTTTAGTATTTTACTTGTATAGTTTTATTTATATAAATTAACTAAAAAACAAACAACATAATTAATTATATTCTGAAAAAAGTGAATTAAAAATATTCATTATTTCGCTACTGACAAAACAATGGAAACTTTTAAGAAGTGTAAAACAAAAATAATATTTAAAAGAACGATGTAAAAAGCATCCTGTTATTTTATTTTTAAATTCTGGTAATTTGTCACAATTTCTTTTTCTAAGTTTTTCGCATAATTGCTTTTTTTCAAAGTTAACGAAAATGGCTAAAGTTAAGATTTGTGAAGACTTAAAAAATAAAATAAGTAACGATTTTAAAGCTGGTTTAAAACAAAAAAGTATCTGTGACAAATATTCAATAAATAAATCAGCAGTTTCAAAAATTATAAAGAAATTTCGTGAGACCGGTTCTGTAAAAACTCAACATTTAGGTGGAAGACCTCGTAAGACTACTCCTAGACAAGATAATTTAATAGCGAGAGAGTTCAAGAAATTCCCAAAAATAACTCCTCGAGAGGTTGTTAATAGCCTAAAATTAGAATTAAGTACCCGAACAGTCGGATGCGGTTATAAGGGAATGGCAAAATATTTCAAAGGAGACCATTGACTCTTTATTTGGTTCAGTGCATCGTCGATGTGTAGCAGTTATAAAAAATAAGGGATACCCAACAAAATATTGAGTTATTGCAAAGTTTAGACCATATTTGTTAAAATAATACCTAAGTTTCCATTGTTTTGTCAATGCCGTAATAAAGAAACCTTTTAATTTTGTTTTCTCATTTTTAGAATTTAATTATTTATGTCCTTTGTTTTTTGTTAAATTAAGTTAATAAAAGTATACAAATAAAATACTACAAAAATGTTAAAATTTTTTAAAAAATTATTTCAGATTTTAGGCCACTAATGAAATATTTGGAAAAGTTTCCATTGTTTTGTCAACCACTGTATATGCTACCTATTTATTGCAATGGTCCAATAACCCATTTTCGATGGGAAAACCTGGTAAATTCCTCATAACTCCACGATTTGTAAATGGATTTCTCTGATTTTAAATACCAACATTTTCATGTTTCGTACATACTCAGACGGACAAATATTTTTATATTGTTACGAAACTGTACTTGAATTCAAATATAACGGTTCTAACAGCTGGTTTAAAGTTGCATAATGTTTCTCAACCTTTCTTTTTCATGTTAACATATCTGTGGATATTATTAACATAAAAAATACTGTTTCGTAAAATACTATAAATTAGACTTGTAATAGAAAATGTTATAAAAGTTACAAAACTAATCATTATATTAATAAAATTTAAACAAAAATCTATGAGGTTTTTATCTTTTGGCTGATGCTGACCCAACGGTAGCAGGTCCTTTTCGGATCCTTGCAGATTCCTTTAGGTTCCTTGCAGGTCCTCCACAAAGATAAAATTTTGTAAATAACTTCCTGAAGTCCTTATTTTAAATATTTCATAAAAAATAAAACTTTTTCAACGATTTAAAGTCTTGGTCCACAAAGGGTTAAGATCATTGTAGAAATAGAGCTTTCAAGAAGCATCTAGATGGTAATGCAGTGTATATAAATTGGCCGTGAGAACACCAACCAGTCAGTCTAATTTGAAGCATCGCGATGCATCGTTAAGTAAAGACAAGTTTGCTGTACATTATAAAGTGTAATTTAAGTGAATGCATTATAAACATTAAAAGCATACCCCATATTGGGGTATTCACATAGTCTGCTATTAATAGTTGTTGTTGTGTTTTAAACAAAAAATATTATTTTATGACATAACAATAAACTTAGTTCAAATAGTGTTATTAGTTTAGAACTTCTTTGTTTGCAACACAACAAAAATTTGTTTAAACTATCAAAATATATTAGGACATTATGACAATATGACCAAATAGTAGACCGTGTGAATACCTCAATATATTTGAATAAATATAGAGTTGTTACAAATTTTAAACTGCTTTTATTGGCAATCTAAAGTATCCGGTTTATTTAAAGGAAATAAACCATCATTTTTAAAAGATAAAAACGTAACAATATGTATAAGAATCAAGAATATTTTGACTTCTTTGGATTTGGATTAGTATTCTCATAATTTCACATGGAATGGAGAACTAATATGTTTCTAATTTTTAATCTTTCTGGTTTTTAAGTCTCAGAGAATCTCAAGTTCTAACTTTTACAAAAATCCAAAATATGTACTATCAGATGAATTTACATCAATTATGCAAAATTGTTTAATATACATAGCATTGAAAGCGATTATGCTTAATCTGTGGGGATCTACATTCACTTGCTTATTCAAAATTATTTTAGAAAAATCTGCAACGATTTTTGATCAGACATTTAGCATAACCCTTACTATATTTTTTCGCCCATAACGGTTGTACCTTTTGTTAATAACTAAAGTTAGATTTGAATGCCACTAATAAGGAATAGGGTGAAACATTATGTTTGAAAATAAAATTACTATTTTAAATATAATAAAATAAACATTCTGGTGTAGTCTAAAGGCGTGTTATTCATAAACTATTTTTAAATTTACATTCAATATTTTGTATGGAAATTTTGTTTTATAAAGCTTTGATAAATTTAAAAACTTTTTATGAATATGGGGGTAAGGGTTTAGACTACTGAACTGTAGCCGAACAACTTGGATTCAGGTCTCAGTGAATAAATTAAAATAAAAGTACTTAGAATAGAATAGCAGAAATGAATTTCAAAAAAGTACCAAAATATGTTTTCTGATGTACTGGATTTTTTTGTGTTGTTGGAAGAAATTTTATCTTTTTTTAATTTTTAATTTGTACAAATGTCCGATTTTTAAGCACTCTTCTTTTCACCGTGTGAAAATAATTTTCGAAAATTTTCATATTAATTATCAGTAAAAAGTGAAATTAGAAAATAATAATTTTATTGAAATAATTAATTTTAATAAAAAAGTACCAAAAAAGGATACCATTTTCCCCCTTGAAATTCGAATTTCAAAAAAGTACCAATAAGATTTCTACTCTCTATTGTTCCGAGTCCGATGAATTAAAAGTTTAATTTCTATGTTTATTGTATGTTTATTAATTAAGGAGATATAAAGGTTAAAAAAAGGTTCTAGTGGTGCTATTTTTACCAGTTTTGGTCACCAAGAATATCGACTTTTTAAAAAGTGCCTGTCGGCTCTTTTTTTTGTTTAAATGCGGACACATTTAAAATTTTTTTTTCTTTCTATGTTTATTTGTTTTTTTATTTGTTTTATCCATTATTAAACGATGCATTTACCTTTTCAAAACAGTATTCGCCCAATAACTCAATTTTGGATTTGTTGTTACTTGACTGGTTTTTGAAATAAACGATTCAATTCTTAAAAATGCTGAAATTTACTAGTAAATTTACATATTTGGTATGAATTCATGTTATGGGAAAACTGAAATTTCAGAATATAGTTTCTATTGCAGTATTACTTATAAATTAATAAACTTAAATACATATACCCTCATTGAGGACGAGTAGATGGTGTATATATTATAAACCGAGGTGAAAAATAGTGAGGGTATCGCCCATATACCTGCTAGGGTACCTTGTGATTGTAATTCAACTCATCATCTCCGATGTGCCATAATTGGTTCACATGCTACCAAATTATTTCACTTTATGACAATCGATCCATAAATGTTCATAGCTCCACTTCCAAAAATCGCTTTAACAAGCATAAATCTTATGAAATTGTTGGAATCCAAATAAAATTTAACAAAAATAAGTTTTATATAGAAGGAAATCACGCCACCTAATTTAATGACGATCGGTCCATAGTTGGTCATAACTCCCATATAAGGCCCACGTCCAATAGTTTCAAAAAGATGCTCGATGTTGATTTATGATGTCCGTAGAATATGTAAATCTACATATTCAATTTTGGCATATATTTCTTGAGATTCTATATTAAATCTTTGCATAATTTCTCTCATCCGAAATTGGCTTAAATCCAATATATAGCCGTAATTTTTGTGTGTTCAACGGTACATTCACCTTAAACTTTCTTTCCTGGAATATTATATCTTTATTTTTACTAACAACTTCTTGCAAGAACTTGTTGGTCGGTCGATTATTAAAAATGCATGTATATCATTTAAATCACTTATGCTGGAGTAGTTAATTTTCGGTATTTTTTGTTACAATTTTCATTTTAATTGTTTCTTAGTTACGTAGTTTTGCATTGCAACTAACGATATATAATTACTATTCTAATGCACAATCTACATAAATATGTAGTTAGTTTCAAAGATATTCCGAATCTTTTTTAATAAATCAATTTTATTGACATTTCGACGGCGATTGACAATATTTATTTAATTATCCATTGCTCTCTCGAGGTTATAACAATAAACGAGCATTAACCCGTTTATTAAAAAATTAATTATATAGGAAATTATTGAATAATTAATAATAGTAATTAATTACAACACTTTTTTAAACACAATTTTATTAAATTATTTACCTTTTTTGTAATGAAAATTTCTGAATTTGTTTGTTATTTTTTTAATTATATTTTTTGCCAAACAAATTTAAATTCTTAAGTAAAGTTTACAGCAGCTTTAAAACAAATTTACAATAAATATTTAAATGTGTTTATTTGGTTTTTTTTTCTTCAATTAAAATTTCGCACCCAAAGAGAATAAATACAATCAACAAGTGTGACTTGACTTTGCTAAAACAAAGATCAACTTAAACTGACTGCATACAATATTCTGTAATTCGATTTTTATTAAAAACAAAATGTTCTAAACCCAGAACAAAACAAACAACAGCTAAACACAAACCAAACTCAGATGCTGGAGAAGAGTTGTTGGGTGATTAAAATGGACTTGAAGTCGAAACAAAAACATTTATTCATTCATTCATTAAACATCGAGATAAAGTACAATGCAGTATGTGTGACCGAAAGAGAGCATTAGTGGGAATGAGAGCAAATTGTATGCAGTTGTTAATTATTGATATTATTTTTTTTTGTATTGTTTTTGTTTGCTCTCTACTAAAACTGCATTCATTAATCAAATAGACAGTGGGATGAAATAGACATATTTTTGAAAGAAACTAAACAGTTCTTGGTGGTTGATCAGACTGACATGAAATTAGATTCTGTTGTAGAATATATGCTGTTGGGTCCATAATTATTCATAGCTTCCATATAAAGCCCACTACCGAATACCATTTTTACATGCATAACTCTTTGATAAGTACTGATATCGAGTTGAAATTTAACTCGAAAAGATTTTACTAGCTGACCCGATTTGCTTCGCCAACCCAATCGCAATTGAAAATTATTTAATAAAGGAAATTGTATGTAGTTTTTAAGGATATATCCTACGTTCGGTACGCTATAATTCGGTACATTTTCACACCACTACGGACCTCAAAATCACCGTGGTTTAGATACTTTTTTTGGAAATAATTTCATATGGTTTGAGCTGAGGTGTTTTCGAGTTAATTTACGTTTGTTCAGTGTGTAACCCCTCAAAGTTGGTCACCTTAAGTTTAAATTTTTTAAAAAAATCGCCAAAAATACATTTATGATCCGAAAGAGCTGAAATTTTAAATATAAATAGTAATTGAGATCTACAAAAAATACTCTTACAATTGTAGGTTATCTCTAAAGTTTAGAAACAGTGTGACGATGAACCTTCAGATATTTTGCTATTTTTTTATTTTTTTTTGAAAGTCCATTCATTTTTTTTGAAAAGTCCATTCATTTTTTGACCGAAATAACAGTTGAAAAATAATGATTTGGAAAAGATAATATCTGACAAATTTTTAAAAGCTAATGTGATTAAAAGAACAAGTAAAAGAGCTATATTCGGCTGTACCGAATATTATATACCTTTCAGCAAATTATACTTCAAAATAAAAATTTTAAATATTTTTAGGTAAACAAAAATTTTTTTAACATTTTTTAAATTTAAAATTTTTTTTATGTAAATATTTTAATAGAGTTAAATTAAAGAAAATTTCGTCCAATATAAAAAATACGTAAAATGTTTTGTTGGTTTGTGTGCCAATTTAATTTGATTTGGAATTTTTCCATACAAAAAATAAAAAACAAGTAACAAAGTATGGTCGGTCGGTCAAGCCCGACCATATAATACCCTACACCAAGTAAATGAGTAAAAATATTTTTTTTTTAAAATATCAATAATTTATATTCGTGAGTGATTTTCGGAAGTGGGCTATGACCAATTATGGACCGACCACCATAAAATTAGGTCGTGTGATTTATGTCTATAGGAAAGTTATTTATGTTGAATTTTGTGTATATACCAAAATTTTTAAGTGATTTAAACACGTTAAAGTGATTTTCGGAAGCGGGTCTATATGGGAGCTATGATTAATTATGGACCGATCGTAACACAATTTGGTGACATGAATTTTGTATATATAAAACTTATTTGGAGCGAAATTTGTGTAGATACATATATAAATTAAACATTTATGACCGATAAAGTCCAATTTCAAGAGGACATTTGTATGGGGGCTAGGTGAAATAATGGACCGATTTCAGCCAGTTTCAATAGGCTTCGTCCTTTGGCCGAAAAAATTACATGTACCAAAGGTTTACATGGACAGTACAAGGTTTACATGGACAGCCAGCCAACCAACCAACCAGCCAGCGACGGACGGACGGATCGACAAGTGATTCTAAGTCGATCGGTATACTTTAAGGTGAGTGTTAGACCAATATTTTTGGGCGTTATACACATCTGCACAAACGCATAATACCCTCCCCACTATGGTGGTGTAGGGTATAAATATATATTGGAAAATATTGGGAGCCCAAATAACTGCACATCTTTTGAGGCCAAGAACGAATCAAGCCAATATCGGATACTCTGTTCCAAAGTGAAGTGTATTGCATATAGAACGTTCTGCTTCAATCGAAATCGGACGGGGCAACGTTTGGACTATAAAGCGGATGAAGCAAAACTTCCCAACCACTTTATTTTATGTGGCTTTTAACAGGTACTGTAGCATTTCAAACGTCTTTCAACGTATCTCAGCTTCAATTCGTATTTCCTTGCTTTTGTATGTATCCTGCTTAATGCAAACGTTTTGTAATTGCTGACTCAGTAGTTCCAAATGATTTCGCAAGCATTTGTTGAGTTGGAAACTATCATTATTGAATAACAAAGTATGGTCGGTCGGCCTCCAATTCTTGGGTATTTTAGTCACGGATTATTATTCAGAGCCGATTGATCATTAAGAAATAACTGGTTAAGTATACGAACTCTTTTCTGAATAAATATTTGCTCACGGGAAATACATACATATCAGTTCCACTAATTGTTAAAATTTTTAGATTTAGAAAATCCAAAAAGCGGGAATTACGAATCCCGAGCGGGACGCGGGATTTCATGACTAAAAGCGGGACAATCCCTCGAAAATCGGCACATTTGGCAACCCTAATTTCTACTATTATGTACATATATAAGTTAAATAATTAAATATATTAAAAAAGTACCATTAGAAGAAGACGTACCAATTTTCCTTTTCTCTCTTGAACATCCATCAAGTTTGAAATTTCAAAGTAATTCATAATTTATTTTCAAACCTTTCCGCTTTGCTCCACTGTCAAAACACTAGACAAATCTTTAAACGCAGCTTCAACAGCAACAAAATGTTTTCTTCTTTTTTTTGCCGCAGTAGCGACTGAGTGATCTTAATCGATGTATTCAGTTTCTATAAACATTGGAAATGAGTTTTGTTTTTGGTACATTAACTGAATCATCTCTAGTGATGAGCTAAACGTTGATAAGGTTGTAATGGAAATTTTTAATATTTCAGTACCCCTACACCATAAATTAGTATATACATACATATATATGTTTGTAGTCTTAGTGGACTGGGTTATTTGAAATTCTCATATTCTATTAAAACCACATTTAGGTCAATAATTTACTTAGTTATGTATATACTTAATATGTATTAGCTAAATTAGGAAATACCCAAATACCTATCAGCAGGTACCTACTAGTACTAGACAAATAGCAATAAACCGTAAAACAGTGGGACTGTTAGAAATCTAAATAATGTATCCTAAAATAAGTTTGTTTATAAAACATAGTTATGTTAAATCCGTTTTTTTTTATATGGATACGAAATATTGGCCGTTGAAAAGCGTCAGAAGAGAAATATTTAAACTCTCGAAAATAGGAGTGTTCAAGGAGTCATAAATGTCATTGGTCAAACAAACCAAAACTCAACCACCTATGACATGGAGACATTTCAAAATCTGCCATCAACATAGCAAATAAATCAACAAGGTCGTAAGAGTCTTGATAAACCAAGAAATAGACTTTTCATGGACAAATGGAATTCTAACACCACCAAACCGAATATTTTGAATCACGAGTTGATATGTATATTTATTGTATATATTGGAAACCTAAGTGACAAAACTGGTCGGGCGGCATCATCAGACCGTATTTTTAAAAAGATGAAAAATGAAACGACGTTTCCAAACATTGATAACCGAATTTTTGTGACCACAATTGGCTAATCTTGACATCATTGATGGCTCCACGAGTCACACGACCGGCCAAACAATTCGGATGTTGCGAAATTTTAGTTTAGAAATGACCTGGTCGTGTAATTTCTAGAACTGGAGATGTCAATGTCTTGGAGAAGAGAAGCGTTTTTACAAAGTCGGCTTAAAAATTTGTGAAAAGAGCGGATGTCTTCAGACGTACTATTGGTGAAAATTTGCCCGACATCATATTCATATTCTCATTTCTACTTTACATTGGTATCAATAAAAATGAATTTGTCCAAAAAAATAGCTTTTAAGCCAATTCGCTTCATAACAAATTTGCACGCCCTTTATATATCTCAACATGAATGCAATTAAGTCCTTCTTGAAGACAACAGGTTTCTTAGGCTGTGCCGAATCTTATATACCCTTCACCAAATTATACTTAAACAAAATTTATTTTCTTGTTCCAAAGTTTTTTTTTTTTAATTTTTTGGAACATATTTTTATTCGATTTGTTTTAAGTTTTATAAATTTTAAAATTTTTTTATTAAATTTAAAATTTTTTTTTAAATTTAAAATATTTTTTTTTTAGTTTTTTTAAATTTTTTGTTTTGGTGAAAAAAAAATTCGGGTTAAAAAATATTTTTTCCTATTTTGACCCATTGTAGGTCCAACTTACTCTGGTCTTATATACGTCGTTGCAAATGTCTTTGAAATATCTATCATTAGATATCCATATTGTCTATATTAATGTATTAGTAATCCAGATATAGATCAAAAATCGAGGTTGTCCTGGTTTTTTCCTCATATCTCAGCCATTTGTGCACAGAGTTAAATGATTTTAAATAGGAAACTTCTCGAAAGCATGTTGAAGATTTGGATCCCGAAGATATCTGTGGTCTTCAGAAAATTGATTTCAACAGACGTAATAGACTCCGCTATCTATAAGAATCCAGAATATATATACTTTATAGGGTCGGAAATGGAAAATGTAGAAATTACAAACGGAATGACAAACTTATATAGTGATAGGTATAAGGGTATGAAGGGTATAAAAATAATAGGAATACTGTCCATCGTGAAACCTAAGATAGTGACATAATTTACAGTGTAGTAAATATATCATCGATTCTTCATAATTATTACCGTGGAATATATTCCAGGATAAGTAACATCCTATTTAATATCTGCTTCATTTCGTGCTAATGATTCTTTATTACCTTGAATATTATTGTGACCTGTGTACAGATTTAACATGTGTTCTTCCTAAGAACCTCTAGCTCCCTATGTCAACGGTAGGGACATACTTATAGCTGCCTTATTCCTTGTTTATATTAGCCTCTTATTTATGAATTGAACCGTTTTATATACTACGAAAATTTCGACTTGAATGACGCTTCATGCTTCCATTTATCTGAACCTGTATCTATTTTTTTCTCATAGAAGACTCCACTCATTCTCTATCTTTGAACAGATTTCTCAGATTCATATTCTCTCATTGGTATGATCGCAATATTCTATTTATCGCAAACGATTTGAGATGCCAACTAGACTGTCCTAATTTCACCACTATAAAAATTGCACTGAGTTGACCTATTTGTCTAATCTAATATATATCCTTAAAAAATATTGCCTCATGTAAAGGGATATTAATTTAAAGGTGTTTTTAAGTTTTAAATAACGCTTTAGGAGGTCCATTCGAAAGATCCAATTTTCGATCACTCTTTCCAGCATTTCTACCGGTATCTCGCGAATTACGTGAGTAAAGTTGACATCAAAGTATTGAATCGTAGCTGGTTAAAGAAAAAATCCAGAGGTGTGATATCACACGATCTAAATTAGGTGCTCACTAGAGTTTTTTCCGCACTTTTTCATTTCCCGGGATCCCGGGAATTCCCGCCTAGAGCAAATTATTAAATTTTAATAAGGTAGACTTAGTTAAACAGCTTATAAAAATTTTATTCTTGGGTTTTAAAATATAATTGGTAATAAATATAAAAATCCATTAACCATTTAATATAAAGAGATGAACTGTCACCCATTTGTATCGGAATGGCATCAATTCCCACTAGATTTTGTTCTACCTTCATTAGATTCCAATTAATTCGCAAAAATTTAAAAGAATTTAAGATGTTAATTAAAACATGAAGAAACCCCAATAATATTAAACGGAATTCAAAAATTGTAATTTTACTTTTTGTGAAAAAGCTAAATACTAAAATAATTCCACTTTCGATCGGAATAGAAGACCTGAGTGTTTGGAATACTTTGAATAATGAACTTGTTATTGGTCTATTTGGGTTAAATCTTTTTTGCTGTATGAATCTTTTGCATTTATTTTCGAGCTTTAAGCATCTTTTAGAGAAAGTCTAGTTAAAAAACATCACCTAAAACTACGGAAAATAATTCCCGGGAATTCTCGCACAATTTCCCCGGATTTCGGGATTGAAAATTTTGCGGAATTCCCGGGATTTCACGTCCCGGGAATTCCCGTGAAAAACTCTAGTGCTCACCCAAATGATCGATGATGCAAACCATATGTTACTCGAAGTGCACGGAAAGATCAGTTGGATATACCCTTCATTTGTTTGTGCATTTTGTTTGGATACTGCTAGTCCATAAGTATTTATGTACCATGATCCGGGAACAAATTTTTATGGGGTCTAGCCAAAATCAAGGACCGATTCTTACCTTAACAGATTCTTCTTAACAGACTTGATACTTTTATCGTAGGAGTAATGTGTGCATAATTGTATAATCTGAAAAATATTTGGAAAAACATAAATATTTTTGTAGATTACCTCACATTTATTACTGGTTCTACTAGACCGATTTTGACCATTTTCAATACCAAACATTTCTGATCAACAAGATTATCGTACTTTTAACGGACAGACGGTCAAATCTGCAACGTCTTAGAATTTTATAAGCAAGCGGAATTGTTTCAGTATTTATGAATCATAAATTACAAACGGAATAACTAACATATTACTCATAAAGTCTATGGAGTAGGGTGCTTAATGTCCATTAAAATTATATAGAGAAAAAAAGGAAAAACATTTTTGCTACATACTTTATCAAGTGGCGAATTCAAATAAATACAAGCGAATTCAATTATTTTTTATATGTGTAGTTTGACATTTATGCGTACTACATCAATAATCATTTGTGCTCCCGATGACACCTTATTAAATGCACCTTGATACTTTATCAAGGCGAATTGATTTAACAGGTGTGTTCAACCGATCAGCTGGTTATGGTTATTTGGATGCTGAAGCTGTCAAATCCACTAATGCTTGTTGCGGTGAATACTGCAAATGTTTTACTTGTTGTAGAATTCGGCATTTTCAGCAAAATCGTTTTTTATTTCCGTCTATCTGTCTGTTGAAATCAACTTTCCGAAACCCCCAAATAACCTACATACACGATTCATACATGAATATATCCGGCTCGGTTGCTATTTAAAATCGAAAAAATCGGTCCACAAATGACTGAGATACAGTGGTTGACTTTTCCAAATATTTCATTAATGTCCTAAAATCTGAAATAATTTTTTAAAAACTTTTAACATTTTTGTAGTATTTTATTTATATACTTTTATTAACTTAATTTAACAAAAAACAAAGGACATAATTAAATAAATTCTAAAAATGAGAAAACAAAATTAAAAGATTTCTTTATTACGGCATTGACAAAACAATGGAAACTTAGGTATTATTTTAACAAATATGGTCTAACTTTGCAATAACTCAATATTTTGTTGGGTATCCCTTAGTTTTTATAACTGCTACACATCGACGATGCATTGAACCAATTAAAGAGTCAAAGGTATCCTTTGAAATATTTTGCCATTCCCTTATAACCGCCTCCAATAAATCTTCCTTCCTGATGTAATTTTGGGTCCTTATTTTACGATCTACAATTTCCCATAGATTCTCTATGGGATTGAGATGTGGCGATTGGGCAGGCCACTTCAAAACACGTACCTCGTTGGATTGTAGCCACACAGTTACAACCCTAGAGGTGTGTTTCGGGTCGTTGTCGTGTTGGAATCTCCAAACTAGGGGCCTCTTAAATTTTATTTGGATTCGTCGGAAAAGAGGACAGTATTCCATTTCTGTATCGACCAGTTTAAATGAACCCAGGCAAATTGTAGACGAGCAGAACAGTTCTTTTTAGAAATGAGTGGTTTTTTCACAGGACGATAGCAACCAAGACCAGTCTCATTTCCCCTGAGACTAACTGTTCGGGTACTTATTTCTAATTTTAGGCTATTAACAACCTCTCGAGGAGTTATTTTTGGGAATTTCTTGAACTCTCTCGCTATTAAATTATCTTGTCTAGGAGTAGTCTTACGAGGTCTTCCACCTAAATATTGAGTTTTTACTTATCTTAACTTTAGCCATTTTCGTTAACTTTGAAAAAAAGCAATTATGCGAAAAACTTAGAAAACGAAATTGTGAAAAATTACCAGAATTTAAAAATAAAATAACTATAAACAGGATGCTTTTTACATCGTTCTTTCTTGCAGAAGTTTAAAAGTTTCCATTTTTTTGTCAGTAGCGAAATAGTGAATATTTTTGGGCTACATATGGAATATTTGGAAAAGTTTCCATTGTTTTGTCAACCACTGTATAAGGAAAAATCCAGGACAACCTCGATTTTTGACCTATATATGGATTACTAAGTCATTAATATAGACAATATGGATATCTAAAGATAGATATTTTAAAGACCTTTGCAACTACGTATATAAGACCATAGTAAAAAAATCGGAAAAAAAAAGTTTTGTTTTTCGATAAATATTAAAATTAAAATTTTAAAAAATAATTTTTTTAAAATTTAAAAACAACAATTCGAAAAAAAAAATTTCCAAAAAATGAAAAAAACAACTTTGGAAAAAAAATAAATATTGTTTACCTAAAAATATTTAAAATTTGTATTTTTAAGTATAATTTGGTGAAGGATATATAAGATTCGGCACAGCCGAATATAGCTCTCTTACTTGTTTTTATTTATGACATTCTCGAAATAATGTACATATGTATCTTCAAACTTATCAATATACATGCAGTATCTATAGCGCCAGTTTTAAGAGAAATATTCTCTCTAACTATCCAGTGCATAAACCAGTCTATCTTACATTTCATTGCGCCTGCATTTACTGTTTGTAGATCATTGTGAACACTATTAATTACTTACAATGAGTACGAGTAACGATGATTTTTACGACAATTTCAAAAATTTCATCAGTAGCTGGCACCATTGTCTTAATGACGTCATATCAAAAGGTCAATTTAAAGATGTAAATGTGAAGTATAATGCACATACATGCGAATAACAAAATTTATTAGTCATTTTTGATATACTACAAATGCACATATGCACGACTGCAATTAAATAGTCTAGAGTGTAAAGTACACGTTTACTTTATCCAGTTCTACATTGACAAGTGTTAGTGTTCTTAAATTGGGGCGGAATTGTGTTTACATTATTGTTTACAACTATTGTTTAAGCTTTGACAGTCCGTTAATACACTGCACGAAATAAGTTTACATGAACATAAATTCAGTTGTAATTCAGCTCTGGGTGGAGAAAGAGCTCGCACGTCATTGTCATTATCGCTTAAGGCCGTCCCTTTTTCGCTACCTTCGAGAGTTTTGCGGCTCACTCTCGCATTGGATAATGTTTGGCGTCGTCTAACTGTACCGTTTTTAGTTTTCATAACCTAACTTTTTAATACATGATTTAAAGTTCCAGCTTCCTATATGAAGATATAGGTCGGCTGGGAACTAAAACCAACGTGCCATAACCTGGCATAACCTCCGCAACCTTTGGCAGACCTCTTCTTCTGTTGCTTTGTGGATTCCAATCTAGGGCTTGGCGGCTTATTTCATCTGAATCCTTCCGAAGAGTGTGCCCTATCCATTTCCACTTTCTTATAATAATTTCGATAGGCTCAATGTTGAATTTTCTATATAATTCGTCGTTGGTTATGACGTTTGACCACCAGATATTCAAAATGTAACGAAAGCAGCGGTTTGTAATAGTCAGCCACATTTCGCAACTATAAAGCAGTTGAAAGAACGCACTATTTGCTTTACCAATCCTATGTTCGATGTCTGAGTTTGCGCTATCTTCTAATGAAACAATGCTTCCCAGGTAACAGAATAGAACTCAACCTGTTCCTGATCGATGACAAAAGGGTTGTTGTGTGCAGTTCTTATTTTCATCGCCTTTGCTTCCCCGTGATAATTTTAAGACCAACATTTCAATTTTCGATTGCATTTCCGAATATTTAGTGAACAGAAAGCAGATTTCGTCAGTGTAGTCTTATTCCTCTAAATGACTGGCTAAGTTCCATTGGATACCGCGTCGATTAGTTACTGTCTTACACCCGATTTCGAAAGTAATGGTTCTGAGAGCCGGTTGCTGTGTAAGACTCTACATTGAAAGTTAACATATTGAGCTCTTATGTGTGGAATACCAGTGATTTTTAAGAGAACCCACATTTCCAATCTACAAAAGTGAGATACAGATTACTTTGCCATTCTTCTTGTCGCAGTTTACTTGTTCAGCAATAATTCTTGAATAATAACAAGGAACAAGCGGTTTCTATTGTTGTCGATGGTTTCCATAAAGTACATCCTCCATCGTATTAATTGTTCATCTGACAAAAGCGACTTTTCATTGTTCTTTGATGTTTTCAAAGCTCGTCATTCTTCGATTAAGGATTAAGTTTGGGAACTCCTTTCTTCCCTTGGCGTCTTGTCGCAGTATTTGATCACATGTTTGTAAGCGATTTTCTGTCTTGCAGATCAGATCCAATATCGGCACTACGTTTTACAGTCGTTATTTGATATCGAACGCCTTGAAACTCTTATTAATAAATTAATGCAAATATTACATACACATTTCTCCCAGTGTATAATTGTATTGTCTGGTCGTATTTAAATAATTCATTTCCTTGTTCATTTCAATAATGATGCACTTTTCGTAGCGTTATTTTCCATTCAATATTCCTTTATTCCAAACTGGATTTGTTTTGTAGTTATTTTTTCCCTATTTTCAATAAGTAATAAAGTGTTGTTGTTTTTATCGTTCATCATAAAGCCGGTTCAGTAAATTCATTATTTTAACCAAGGTCAGTTTGCATTTGTGCATTTTGTTGCTGCTGTAGAAGGCATGTCATCACATCATCGTCGTCATGATCATCAGCAACATGAACTATCAACAAAGGTTCATTAACCGAAAACAATCATTAAAGTTCCGAATGGTTGTTGTGGGTTTGTTCACATAAATAAATGTCTGTTTAATTGCAGAATCATTTGAAAATTCAATATTTGTTAGTTATTTCTGTTCTATGAGTAAGTATACATATGCTTAATGAGATGTTTGAAAATTTTAGTGTTAAAAATCAAATTGAATGAACATTAAACCAGCTCAAGAAAAAAAATAATCCGTTTAAACAAAAATTGCTTTAAAATTTGATAAAAATAGTTGACATCTAAAATTTATTGATTTTCCTCCTGGTTCAACATTTCAGATATAAATCTGGCGATTCTAACTGGCTGATCCGATTAACATGATGTTTGACATAGGCATAGCTGGGGTTGTGGAAGTATTCGAGTTTATTTTTTGATGATGGACCCCAAACCCAACGGGAAAAAAGATCCAGTAAATAAGCTTTCCTAAGGTCTTATTTTGCAGACATAATCGTTTAAATTTTAGACCTTCCCAACTCGCTTCTGTTAGAGGTCTGCTAGAAGACATACTAAGGATGATTCTCAGTATTGAATTTTTTGTTGTATACTTTTTTTATTCAATCACTTGTTATTAGAAGGCACAGTGGAATGATTATCCGACCTTAAAGAATGTGTAAACAGGTCTTTTAGAAGGCCTACAAAGTGAAGCCCCAGCAATTTTTCCCGCAGAGTCATATGTGCTACGTTAGGTGGCATTAGTGTCTCAAAAGTGGCTAATCGTGGAACAAAGCTGGGAGGTGTACTACTGCTCGAAATGGATAGCAGAAGGATCAAAACAGTCGCATATGCTGACGACGTTGCGGTATTAACATCTAGTAAATTTCTGGGTACTTGATATTGTATGGAATCTGCATTGCACTGAGTGGAGTGTTTCGAGTGGACTTTGTGTGAACCACCAAAATACGGAACTGGTTCTCTTCAGTAGGAGGTACAAGATTGATGACTTAAGACCACCTAGACTGAATGGAATCAGCCTTTATATCAGGGATAATGCAAAGTACATAGACATCATTCTAGATAACCAAAGATTTTCCCCAATGTTATTGAAGGCTGTGCTTAACAGACCATGAACTGCCTAAGAATATGTTTTTGGAATGCAAACGGCATACTCCAACACAAAAACGAACTCGAATATTTTTTAAGAAACCAACAAATTGATGTAATGCTGGTTTCTGAAACTCATTTGACGTCCAGAAGTTCATTTCGAATAAATGGATATGTAATATATGACACCAAAGATCCCAGAGGTAGAGCATGCGGAGGCTCGGCAATTTTAATAAAAACTCGAATCAAACACTACTTAATGTGTGATTTTTGCGAAGATTATCTTCAAGCTACTACAATCTGTCTTGAAGATTTTCGTAGAAACTTAGTGATTTCATCGATATACTCACCCCCTAGATTTTCAATTACAGAAAGTCAATATAATATATTTTTTAAATCACTAGGCCCCCGTTTCCTGGTTGCTGGCGATTATAATGCTAAACACACATTCTGGGGATCACGACTGGTTACCCCTAAAGGTCGTGTTTTGTTCAATACAATTTCTAAAATGGATTTGAATGTGCTTTGAGCGGCCAACCTACTTACTGGCCTACTGACCCACGAAAAATACCGGATGTTATAGATTTTAGAGTGATGAAAAATATCCCTGTTGTATATGTATATGTCATACCATTAACATAATATAAGAACATGGCAATCTTGTAATAGTAACTAGTAATCAGTATTTGCATATTGTTATATATTACCATCACTATAATAAATTAATAAAATGGCATTCTTAGCCACACACAACATGGTGTCAGAAGTGGGATCTAAAGAGTAAAGAATTTAACAAGCCTATAAAATAAAAGTTTTTACAGTAAACATATAAAATAATATTTACAACAAGCCTTAAGAAAAATGCAGGAAGGTGAGCAAATTTTGGCAGCTCCCTCCAAAATGCAACGAATAGAAGGAGGACAATTTTTTGCAACAACGTTGCAGCCTATCAATTTAAAGTCTCCAAACTTGGCAAAGGAGTGGAAGCTATGGTACACCCAATTTAAAATATTTATGACTGCTTCAAATTTGGAAACACAAGCAGATCGTCGTAAAGTAGCCTTATTACTTCATCATCTAGGCAGCGATTGCCTTGAGATTTTTAACTCCTTTAACGAGAATGTTGATACTATTACCTACTCAACATTGGTGGAAAAATTTGAAAGCTTTTTTATACCAAAAGTAAATATAGCAATGGAGCGCCACAAATTTTTCATTTGCAAACAACAACCAAATCAAGCAATTGATGAATATGTCACAATTTTGAAAAACTTAAGTTTAAACTGCGAATTTGGTGGATTGCGGGAAGATCTCGTCAGGGACATTTTTACCTGCGGCTTGTCGCCAAAAAATGGAAATATCCGAGAGAGGTTATTGGCAGAGGGTGGTATTCCCTTGGATAGGGCTATTGCTATTGCTAAATCCATAGCTATGGCTAAAGAAAATGCTTTGAAACTGGAGGACATCCAAGATGACGAACCAGTCGTTAATATGGTACGCAGAAAAACGTTTAAGTCTGCAAATTACAACAAACAACAGGTTGCACATTGTGGTCGATGTGGTCTAGTCCATAAAAACAAATGCCCGGCCGAAGGCGTCAAATGTCACTATTGTGGGAAAAGCGGTCATTTTGCAAAAATGTGCTTCATGAAAAAACGATATGTCAAAAACGTCAATATCGACGAAGATGGCGACTATGATAATGATGAAGAAGAAGAGGATTTATTTATTGGCGCTCTTTCTAAAACAACAAAATCAACAGTAGCAGAATGGAATATAGAGGTGGGAATTGAAAACAACAAAATGGTATGTCAAATCGATACTGGAGCTCAAGCTAATATCATTTCAACACACTCTATAAATAAGTTAAATACTAAGAACTTATTAAAGAAAACTAAAGTTAATATTTTTACATTTAGTGGAGAAAAGTTGTCAGTTTTAGGAAGTGTAAATTTGAAAGTTGTTCATGAGAATCAAACATATATTCTAAAATTTTATGTAGTAGATATCCAATGCAAAAATATAATAGGTCTTCAGTCAGCAATTGAAATGAATTTAGTTAAAAATTTGAATATTTTGTCCGTAAATAAAATTTTTGAAAAGTATTCTGATGTGTTTGGAGGCCTTGGTCTTTTACGTGGCGAATGTAATTTGAGAGTAAAGAAGGATGTCTCTCCTGTAATTGATCCACCACGAAAGATTCCATTTAGATTGTATGATCCACTAAAAATGGAATTGAACAGAATGGAAAATTTGAATGTGATAAAAAAGGTTAGTGAACCAACTGAATGGGTAAATTCAATTGTACTTGTTTCGAAACCTAACGGAAATTTAAGACTCTGCTTGGACCCTAGAAATTTAAATAAGGCCATTTTAAGGCCACATTTTCCTTTTCCAAATATTGAAGACTGTAAAGCCAAACTAAATGGTTCGAAGTATTTCACTGCTCTTGATGCTAACAGTGGGTTCTGGATGGTTCCATTGAATGAACAGTCCTCAAAGTTATGTACATTTAATACGCCTTTTGGGCGTTATCGGTTTTTGAGATTACCATTCGGAATTAATTCTGCACCTGAAATTTTTCATGCAGAAATGGTAAAATTATTTGGCGATATTCCGGGGCTGATAATTTATATTGATGATTTTTTGATTTATTCGTCTACAAAAGAGGAACATTTTAGAATTTTGGAATTGGTTTTTCAAAGGGCAAAGGATGTGGGAATACGATTTAATAGGTCTAAATGCAAAATTTTTCAAACGGAGATAAAATTTCTAGGTCATATTTTTAGTAATTTTGGAATTAAACCGGATGCAGATAAAATAAAATCTATTGTTGAAATGCCTAAACCGGAAAATGTGAAGGAATTGCAAAGATTTTTGGGGATGGTGAATTATTTAGGCGCGTTTATAGAAAATTTAGCGTTAAAAAATAAAAATTTAAGAGAACTTTTGAGGAATGATATTCAATGGCATTGGTCGGAGAGACATGAGTTAGAGTTTCAGAATCTTAAATCGGAAATAACAAAATCGCCAGTATTAACATATTTCGACCCAAATAAAGAGTTGACGTTGTCCGTTGACGCTTCAAAATTTGCACTTGGTGCTACAATTATGCATAATAAACATCCAATAGCATATGCATCAGTTTCATTGACAGAATCACAACAAAACTATGCTCAAATTGAGAAGGAATTATTTGCAATTCTGTTTGGTTGTACTAGGTTTCATCAATTCGTATATGGGTCAAAGGTTTTGGTTGAAACTGACCATAAACCTTTGGTTAGTTTATTTGACAAGCCACTGTACAAAATTCCAGCTAGACTTCAAAGATTTATGTTACGGTTACAGTTATACAATTTGTCCGTAGCTTACAAACCAGGAAAAGAGCTGCAAATAGCTGATACTCTATCAAGAGCGCCCTTATCAGAGACAATATTAACTGAAATGGATGAGGAAACTTCTCTTCATTGCAATTTTGTGGCTTCGTGCTTAGAAACACCTTTTACAAGAATGGACATTCTTAGAGAACACACAGGAGAAGATGAAACGTTTAAGAAGATTATTGCGTATGTAGAAAACGGGTGGCCAAATAATAAAAAGAATGTTGAACCATTGGTGATGCCATATTTTAGGATAAAGGAAGATATTTCAGTTTTGGATGGCGTTTTACTAAAGAATCATCAAATTTTAATTCCAGAAAGCTTACGTAGATCAGTTCTGTCAAAAATACATGAGGGACACATGGGAATACAGAGATGCAAAGACCTAGCTCGACAGTCAGTATATTGGCCCAATTTATACAATGACATTGAGAATGTAGTTTCAAACTGTGAGGTGTGTATGCGTTACCAAAACTCGAAAACAAAATCGGAAATAGTTCCTCATGAAATTGTGGATATGCCCTGGTTTAAGCTAGGATGTGATTTATTCGAGTTCAACAAGAAAACATATTTACTTGTGGTTGATTATTACTCTAAGTACATTGAAATAGAATTACTTAATTCAGGGTACAATAGTTCCCAAGTTATACTTAAATTAAAATCGATTTTTTCTAGACACGGAATTCCTTTTATATTAATAACAGATAATGGCCCACCTTATAATTCTAGGGACTTTAAAGACTTCTGCCATAATTGGGGAATTGAGCACAAAACATCTAGTCCTTATTTGGCAAGGTCCAATGGGTTAGCAGAACGTTCTGTTCAGACAATCAAGAAAATGTTATTAAAATCTCAAGAAAGTCATTCAGACCCTTATGTGGCATTGCTTCAATATAGAACAACACCAAAAGATAATCTACCAAGTCCAGCAGAGCTCTTAATGTCAAGGTCCTTAAGAACAAAAATACCATCTATTTTAAAAAATTTAGAACCAAATGTTATTAATAAGAACGAATATACTAAAAAGTTGAATTCAAACATTCAGAAATATTCAGATTATTACAACCAATCTGCTAGAAGAGTTGAACCTTTACAGGAGGGAGATAATGTTATGTTTAAAAGAACTCCAACAAGTTGTTGGTTTCAAGGACAAATTATAGATTCATGTAAAGAACCAAGGTCATTTATAGTAAAAGATTCTAATGGTTCTCTTTACAGAAGAAGTCAAGATCATATAAAGAAAAGATCAGAAAATAAAATAATAGAAAATCCAGTTAATCAAGAATACCAAACAAACAGTCAGACAAGTGTTGAATTACCATCAGTTAATAATGATTCCAAGGAATATATAACAAGAAAAGGTCGAATTGTAAAACAGCCTAAGAAACTTAATTTATAAATTATTTTTATTAACATTTATACTTATATTATATTTATTGTAAATCATTATTTTATATTACACTATTTTGACTTAAGAAGGGAGATGTTGTATATGTATATGTCATACCATTAACATAATATAAGAACATGGCAATCTTGTAATAGTAACTAGTAATCAGTATTTGCATATTGTTATATATTACCATCACTATAATAAATTAATAAAATGGCATTCTTAGCCACACACAACAATCCCTAGATAAATGATTCAAATTGAATACTCGCTGGAACTATCTTCAGATCACTCACCCACTATTGTTACTTTATTGAGCCCCCTAGAAATTGTATCCCCGACTGGTAATTTAGCGATGGCAGGCACAAGAATAAATTGGCTCAAATATAAAAAATACCTCAGTACACATTGCTCGGAAAACATACCGCTAAGAACACCAGAAAACATCGATCACTCTCTTATCAATTTCGATAAAAATCTCAAACTGGCTGCTCAACATGCTACCCAAACCCCCCGACAAATCAGATATAATAGAATTAATTCTACAGATGTCGAACGGCTCTTAAATGAAAAAGAAGATTTCGCAGAGAGTGGCAATTGCACAGATCCCCCCAACTAAAATCGAAGCTTAAAGATTGTATAAAAAGACTTAAAAAGCTCTTGGAATTTCGAAAAATGGAATCATTGAATAAATATTTAGAAAGCCTGGACGCAACCCCGCAATCGGATTACTCATTATGGCGAGCAACAAAAAGTCTTAAAAGACCCGTTATATGTAAGTCCCCCTTGCGAAATTCAAGTGGTGGTTGGGCAAGAAATGATACTGAAAAAGGGAATCTGTTTGTTAATCATTTAAAAAAAGTATTTACACCGAACACATCAAACGAAGAAATTGAGTTGCCACCTGTTGCACCCCATTTTGGAGCAGCCGTACCCGTACTACCTTTTTGAGATTCGAGAGATCGAAAATGCTGTTGTTGATTTGAATCCCAAGAAAGCGCCTGGTATGGACAAGATCAGCAACAAGATGCTTATGGATTTTTTTATTTTTAATGCTATATTACGACTTGAATATTATCCTCCAGAATGGAAGGTTTCACTGGTTACCATGATACCCAAGCCGGGAAAAGATCACACAAAAGTAGAATCATACAGACCCATCAGCCTATTGTCTAATATATCAAAGCTATTTGAGAAGATACTTATGAACAAGTTGTACCCGATGTTAACTGAAAACAATTGTATTCCGAATCATCAATTTGGATTTAGAAGAAAACACAGTACTATCGAACAAACCCATAGACTTGTAAATATGGTGAGAAAAGCGTTTGAAGAAAAGAAATACTGTTCCGCACTCTTCATCGACATATCTCAAGCGTTTGATAAGGTATGGCATGCTGGATTAATATGCAAACTGTGTCAAAATTTACCCGCAAACACACATAAGCTGTTGGAAAGCTATTTAACTGGTCGAACTTTTAATGTTAAAGAGGGAAACTTTTTAAGTACTGCACAACCCATTGAAGCTGGAGTCCCCCAAGGCAGTATCCTGGGACCTTTTTTATATTTGATATATTCGTCTGATATGCCAACTAACAATAGCACTCATACATCAACATTTGCTGATGATACTGCTATTCTAAGCATTCATGAAAACCCTCAACAAGCGGCACGTTACTTACAAAACCACATATTTGAATTAGAAAAATGGTTAAAACAATGGAAAATTAAAGTCAACGAGCAATAATGTACACACATAACATTTACATTGCGTAGAGAATCATGCCCCCCTATTCATATCAATAACCAAACAATAATTCAACAATCGGAAGTGAAATACCTCGGAATACATCTCGATCGTCGCCTTACATGGAAAAGTCATATAGATGCAAAGTTGACTCAAATGAAATTGAAATCAATTCAAATTAATTGGCTTATTGGCAGAAACTCCACGCTTAGTTTAGATTGTAAACTTCTACTTTATAACATGATCATAAAACCGATATGGTGTTATGGCATACAGTTATGGGGCACGGCCTCAGCGTCAAATGTAGAAAAGATACAAAGACGCCAAAACAAGTTTCTAAGAATGATCACAGTTGCCCCCTGGTATATCAAAAACGCGAATATACACAAAGATCTAAACGTGCCCATTGTAAAAACTGAAATCTCGAAAAACGTACAAAAATATTTAAAAAAAACTTGAAGTTCACCCAAACCCGCTGGCCCGCAACATATTAGATAACCGTGGCCACACTCGATTAAGAAGGAGGGACACAGCAGACCTAATCTAGAAGGAAGAATGCCAATTTAACCAAAACAACTATGAACACAAAATTTTTTCGTCCGGCACTGGCTGGACTAATAAATAATGAAGATACAATAAATAAATGATGAAAAAAAAAATTCTAGATAAAAGATTATGCTGTAACCAGAACATGCCTTGGATAATGCTTCTCACCGGAAGGCCGTTGAATGAGTTCTAAGGAATATTGCATTACTGATTACAGGCGCTGTAAAGTCTACTTCTTCTAAAGCACTTCTTACTATTTTAAAGTGGTTACCAGTTGATTTGATGGTGATACAAATGGGTAGTTACTTGTGTAAATAATGATTATTGAAATCGAATTTCAAACTAATTACGATGCTTATAAGAAATTCATGTATGTTAATTTGTTTTTTGAAAGTGGTCCTTCTGGGGGTTATGAGCAATTATGGGCCGATCTTCATAAAATTTAGTACGAGTGTGTGTGTATTAGAACACATAGTGACAATTTAAATTGTTGTTGTTGTACATTTTAAGTAAATAAAGAGTTGTTACAATTTTTAAACTACTAAACGGCTTTTATTTGCAATCAAAAGTATCCGGTTTATTTAAAGGAAATAAACCAACGTTTTGAAAAGGTGAAAAAAACCAATATATTGTTACGAAATTGTATTTGAATTCAAATATAACGGTTTCTAATTGCTGGTTTCAAGTTGCATCATGTTTCTCAACATTTCTATTTCTATAGAATTCTAATTATGGACAATATCGTTTACCGTCCGATTAACAGCTGTGGAAGATACAACTTTGAATAATAACTTTGAGTTGATCATTGTAGAAATCGAATTTTCACGAAGCTACTGAAGGAAAATGACGCTATGTACAAATAGTGGCAGAGGTTGCAGTCGGTGTTTTAGTTTATCACAGGCGCTGTTAGAGTTAACATCAACTGAATATAAAATGTAATTTAAGTGTGTTGTGAATTATAAACGTGTGTTTCTATAAAAACACAGAGTGACTATTTAAACTGGTGTTGAGTACAGTTGAATAAAGAGTTGTTACAAATTTTAAACTAAACTGATTTTATTTCCAATGAAAAGTATCCGGTTTATTTAAAGGAAATAAACCAAATGAAAGGTAAAAACATTACAATATATTCTGGATCCATATAATATTGGATTTCAATAAAAATTATATAATTTTCTGAATGACCACGTAAATATTTAAAAATTTAACTACATATAAATATTTTCAAAAAATTCCAAACCCTGCCAAAATGGAAACTTGCAACAGGGTGATTTAAATTTAAATAAAATCAAAAACAGCTGTAGCCTAAACAAAAACATGACAGCTGATTGTGTTTACATATTTTTTGTTATTGTTGTATTTTTTATCTTCGGCTGCTTTGTTTTGCTTCCACATTTGCAATCTCTTTTGGTTTTATTATTATTGAATTTACTTGTTTACTACGCTTTATATCAACAAAATATATTAAAATACTACAATAGATTAGACGACAATTAAAAACTATGCGCATAATTAAATTAAAGACAATCAATTAACAAGTAATTAAACTACAATCAAGTGGGTGAAAAAAATAACAGCAACCAAAAGGAAAATAACAGAACAATACAACTTTTGGAGAATGTCAAAGGGGTGAAAGTTATTTTTGGTCCATAGAAGTTTTTATTTATAGAAATATTTAGATGTGTTGAGATTTTAATTAAAAATAATAAAAAACACATACATATACACAACAGACAGACATCATCACCTGAACACATTAAACACAAGCAGCTGTTTATTGTTTTTATTGTTGTTGGTAGTGATACGTTAGTAGTTTTATTTATTTCTGTTGGTTGGTCATTTTTGTTTTCGTTAGTTTTGCATATTTTAGCTCTGCCAGAGATTCAAACACAACAATCGGGTTTGTAGGGTGAACTTCATAATAAGTTGAATAAAAGTGAAATTTTTATCTTTTTATTATTTTTCTGCAACTGCTGTATCTTCTTTATTGTTTATTTTTCTTTTCAACACAAACAAGTTTTTGTTTTCTTCACCAAATGCACCCAGTTGTAGAAACCGAAACGGCAGTAATAATAAAACCGCAAATAAAATAGAAAAGAAACAAGTAAATTTTCTTCAAAATATTTCTGTTGCATAAAAACAAATCAGAACTAATAAAAATAATAAGAAATTGAAGGAAATAGAAGAAAATCTTATTGGAATATGGAATGTGCGGAAGCATTAGAAAATTATGCCACCAACAACACCATGTATAAGAAACAGAAAATAAGTGATGATAGTGGTGTCTCTGAAATAGATGATACGATCAATGATTCAAACGAGGAGGAAGAAAAGCCAGAAAATGTTAAAGTGCATGAATCAGAAGAAGAATCCTTGTGGTGGACCATACCGGATCTGGTTTTGCTGAAAATTCTGTCATTGCTCAACATTAAAGATGTGGCCAGTGTGACTGCCACTTGCAGTCGTTGGTACGAATTGGCCAACGATGACTTAATGTGGAAACGTCGCTTTCAGGAACATTTTCGCACTGACCCCACCATACCTCTGAAACCTGGTATGTATGATCAACATACATGTGTGTATACGAATGTGTCAAGGTTATTACAAGTATTGTTTCACAATTTTCAACAGGTGCTTCTTGTTGGAAAAATGAATATGTGCGTTTGACATCCCGCATACCATTTGTTCAGTCCCAGTGTCTAACTGGACACGTTCATCAAGTTTTGCATGTTAGTTTTTCGCATAATGGTGAAATGTTTGCTACCTGTTCCAAGGATGGTAATGTTATTGTGAGTACCATTTAAACGAATATTCATACATATACCTATAAACAGGAAGAAAGTATGTACATAAATAACAATTTATTTTAATCAATACAAAGTGCACAAAGTAGTAAAATTGAGGTAGGACCTTTACAATGCTGATTGCTTGTGTGTTTTAAAAATGGCATTGTGTAGGCACATTCATATTTGGTTTATATAAACAGTACTTGTGAACTTAGAAATTGAAGTATTTTTTTCATATCCTCCAAGTCTCGCAATTTCGTCAGAATCGATAAATCTCATTAAATTGCTTATTAGAATTGTACATAGAAAGAAGTATTTATAAACTACCTTAAAATATAAAAAAAATATAGAGTGTATTAATGATTCTCTTTTGTTAAACTAATAAAATTAGTTATTATTCAATACATTTAGAAATGTTTATTGTGCTGTAGTTTATTATGTATTGTAAGAGAATTAATTGCGTTCCAATAAATAAATGATTTACTTCCTAAATCATTTGAATGTAGGTACTTAACCTTCAGGGTTAATTTATTGAAAAATATAATATATAGCTAAATTATTTAACTACTTAATTGCTTACGTTGGCGCCGATCGTATTAAACAATATCATATTATATAATACAACTTGCGATTTTACTTCTGCGGTTTTTGAAAAAAATACTATTCTTGGTAATTATTTGCTTCATATGCCTATACTAGGGTTTCTACACAGGAAACATTTTCCGGGAAGTTAAAGTTACAATATAATATTCGTTGCGATTGCCAAATTTGTTGCTAATTTAATTATTCTATTATATCCATCGATTTTTTTGGTTCTTGCAACACATATTCAGTTGGCAAAGAAGCATTACCGTTGAAATATTCGAATATTTTTTCACTCACCTCAAGTCACAGTAGAAAAATTCGGTTATTAACCCTCCGTTACTCGCAACTGATCTGTTTAATACAGGCAAACTTTTTTTTATTGTTAATTTTTTTAAACACCATAAATTTTAAGCAATTTTTTGGTATTACTCTTTTAAATACACTGCATTTAATATTGTTTTTATGTTTTCGAAATAAAAAGTGAAGAGATTATTTTCAAATGCAACTTTTTTTATTGATATCAATTTGATACATTGCGACTATTCTCGATTGAAAATGATTGCGACTAACGGAGGGTTTATAATGAATCAAATTTAAATTGTATATTCTTAAAGGAATTACTAACGTGCCACATTTCAACTTTTAAGGATATTCATATTTAGAGAAAATAACATTAGTTGTGGTTTAAATTTGTTTATCTACTATCTAATTTGAAAATTTTCACTTTCGCAACTAACTACGCATGTTTTATATTTTCGCGTACTTTCCAGTAAAAATTATCCAGTAACTTTAATTTAGAGAGTAAAAATACATTTACTCTCAATCTAAAAAATATCAAAAAAAAGTACGCGAACAACAATTTGTAAAAATAAGTTGTATGTTATTATAAATCAATTTAAACATTTTTTTTGTGTTATTTTACTTTTTTCTTTACAAGACTTGTAAATTGTGTTAATTTTAAACTTTTTTGTTTTGTTTACATTTGCAACAATATGTTTTAAACATATTTTTATGTTGATATTTTTTACTAAACAGAAAATGTCCAGTAAAAAATATGATGACGAATTGTCACTTTTAAGACCCTCTTGCTCTCTCGTTATAAGTTTTTACGAAGTAAACGAACGGAATCTCGTAACTTCCAGCGATAATTTGTACAAATTATTACAAATTATCAAATTAGAAACCCTTAAGAAAGCTGGACCAACATTGTACAACAAAATATTTATTTTATAATTCTTTTAAAACACTGGTAAAATTTTAAGACAATTTATTAGAATAAAATTTACTGGTTTAATTTAATATTAAAAAAATTCCGATATATTAGGAACCCTAGTTGAGACGAATCTTTTAAAATTTTGTTTAGTTCACCTAAAAGAATCATAACAAGAATAGTCCTAGTTAAGAAGATAGAAGTGAGGCGACAATTAAATACCGGTCTGAAGGACAGAAATTAAGTAGCCAGCCTATTCCGATGATAAATTCTAGAAGCATGCTACATCATATCTAGCTATATCCCCTAGTTGGTAGTGAAATCTATCCCCTAGTCATTTTTGTGTGATCTCTGTAATCTCGGACAGTTACGTAAAATGTATTCTAACTATTTCTAGCTCATTAATATCCTTGCACTGTCACATTTAATGACGAAAGCTGCAATTATCACTCCTACTAGAGACATGAGACTTCCCTATCAAACCAAATTAGTATTTTGTTAGCTTCTGCATCCAATGAGGTTGCGTTGAACACCCTGTAATCCATTATAATGTTCCAGGACAAAATCAGATCATTTTCTACCTCATTACCCTGTATGTTGTTGTTGTAGCAGCATAAACAATTTTACAATATTCAATCATTGGGTTCTGCATGTTGTTCCAGTCCATGGAATTGTGCTACTTCGATTGGATGAGTCCATAAATCCATAGGACGTAGTGTAGTAGGGTTGGATAGACAGCTGAATACGTGGAGGGTGTCATGAGGACCCTGACTACATGCTGTGCATAATTTGAGGGCGGCATGGTCTATTAAGCCTGTTGCTCCATCCTGATTTTAGTTATGCCAGAACGACTCTTGTTTTACGCGGCAAAATGTTCTCGGCGTCTGCTATCGGCGGTATCCTTCTACCGCGGAATTGATGGCGTCTCTATGAATGTCGGTCAAATCTGTCGATCAAATTGTGGATTTCGTTGAGATAACCATTTACCAAACCGAAAAGCTCATCAACGTTGTGACCTGTCGCTAAGATGGTGCAGTCGTCCGCATAGGTGATTACCTCCACACTATGGGGGGCACTGGGAGTTTAGAGAAATATAAGTTAACATGAGTGGGGACAGTACCCCGCCCTGAGGGACTTCTTGTTTAACTGTACAGGGTTTTGAGCATTTGTCTCTGATCTCCACGAACGCCACTCAGGTAGTTCACTATCCATCTGTTCGAGTTGTTGGGTATTGTGGACTGCAGGATGTCCTGGAAGAGTGTGGCGTGACTGACAGTGTCGAAGGCCTTCGATAGGTCAAGTGCCACTATGATCAGCCTCTGCTGATTTAAGCCCTGTGAGTTCTAAGTGACTATGTCGGATAATGCTGTGGTGGTGGTGTGCATCTTACGGAATCCATGCTGGTATTAACGAGTATTTTCGCTACAGGTGACAGGAGGTAAACCGGCCTGTGCGATTGTACCTCGCTCGCGATCCTAGGGTCGTCAGGGTTGGTACTTCGGATGTCATCACGCTTATCTGCGAGTCCCGCTGCTTCTGCTGGGAAATGCGGTCACATTACGGACATTCATCCAAGCGAGCGGCTGCTACGGTGACGGTCTTGCGAAACTTCCTCTCTGCTTTGTATACGTTGGAGGGAATCGATACACCATTGAGTATGTTGATGTAAGTTCGGCGTTCAGAGACGATGAAATCCTTGGATCTATCCAGACAAACGATTATGGGTAAATAGTCTGATCCTACAGAAATAAGTGCAAGCCAGGTAGTACAGTTAATCAGACCAGGACTCGCTATGGTGATATCAGGCGAACTAGCACAATTACCCATAATCCGTGTAGGGGCATCATCATTTAGTGTACAGAAGTTGGATTGGTCAATATGTTCCGCCAGCCAGATTTCCGGGTACCGCTCCTTGCTTTCTCTTCCTTCGTTCTGGTATTATAAATGTCTCGTGAAGGGTCAACTTATTTACGGCGACCTGCCGTACCAGGTCATTAGCACCATGTGGGCGACGTTCTATCGATCGACTCTGTTGAATCCCCTTGTCCTCATTGGTAGGAGGTGATCCTTCTGTCTTCTGACTGTTAGTAGATATCACGGTGCTATCTAACTCCTCGTCAGACAGCTGAGCCATCCCCCCGAACCTTTCAGTGGTACAAGTTTCGCCACGAGAGTCTCTCGACAATCCAAGAAGGCCTTCCACATGCTCCATTATCCTGGCATAAACGTCTATTAGTGTAAGACCATCTAAAGTACTATCCATATCTCCCACCTCGGATCCTCTATCGTCCCTGAAGGCCATAGCGTCCACCTTTGCTACCACTTCTTTAGTACCCTTGTACATACTGTCTTCCCCACTACTTCCCTAATTTCAGTTTTATTCTTGGTTTTGTCAATTATGTATGTTTCCACGAAATATTTTGCTTTACACAATTTCCAAAAGAGGGAAATTGTTTTTTCTATCATTTTAATTTTGCAAATTCAATATTTTTCTTTTTGTCCTTCAAATAGACGCATGATTATTTTCTTCTTGTATAATTCGGAAAAGTTTTTTTTACTTTGCATCTGACTTTAAACTTATTGCAGATTTGGAATTCCGGTCACCCATGTAGCGAAAAATATTCGCATAATATGAAACAATTCAGTTGGAAATATACACAATACTCACAATTTAATCAAAGCGATACGTTGCTCTTAGTATCCGGAGTACATTTTGGTTCACCGCACAGTACATCCGGAGAAATAGCAGTATTCACAGTCGGTGGCAAAGGTTAGATTTAACAAAAAACTATAGTGACGGAATAAATAATATATATTTTTCCTTTAACAGATGGTTCCCACTTGCGTTGTCGTGTCTTAAATCGGCCTTATGATATATTTGGTACCTGGTTTAGTGATCAGTATTTAATATCGGGTGATTTGCACTGGTTGGCCCATTTGGTAAGCACTTCGGTGTTATGGCTAAATAAGGCGAATCAGGAAGTGGACTCCGAGCATGTGCCCATTATGAATCAATTGTATAAGTTTTACAATCGCAATGCCAGTTCAGTGAGAGCCATAATGATGGCCAAATGTCCCTGGTTGGATGAGTCAAATGATCCATTGGCTGAACAGAATCTCGTTAATGAGGCAACAGATGAGGTATTATATTTTTCTTCATCCAGTTTAAAGATATTTTAAATACATTTTTTCTTTTTGAATTGTAAAGAATCAAGATGTAGAAATGCAACAAGATGCTTTACAAAATGATACTGTGGGAAATCCTCTATCCCATATGGCCACTCTAGGGCATTCCCCATCTAGCCCTAACTCTTTGGATAACTCTTTACCGTCTACTTCTTCAAGTCGTTCTACTTTACAAAATGATGATATCTCTATACATTTCGCTGAAGAATATAGACGTTTATTCCATGGAGATGTTAGTCCTGATGATTCCGGCAATGAAGATGAAGAAGAAGATGAAGCTATGGAGGCGGCTGAGGAATACGATGATATGGAGAATTCTATACCAAAATATTTAATATTTTCGACAGGCTCCAAAACCTATACACCACATCAGATTGGTATTAAACGTATAAAGCATGTTACTTTTCCCAAAAAACTTGATCCAGGTCCTTCACTTAAAGAAAGAATTGCGGCTAAAAAGGCAGAAAAGAAAGTAAGCAAAATATATTTTCACCATTATAAAGTATTAAATATATTTTTTCTCTTTCTTTATCATAACCTTTAGAATCCATTAAGAGACCCAGATCCCGATTGGTGGAATTATGAGGCTGTGGCAGATCGTTTTGATAAAGTCGATAAAGTCATTGATTTGCATGGCCATATTATAGGCATGGCTTTAAGTCCAGATCACAGGTTAATTTTATTATTGTCTGCTTAAAATTTGTTGTTTATAAAAATTCTTTATTAGATACCTTTATGTCAACACCCGTCCTTGGCCAGAAAACTATATCATATCAAATGCTTTGGAGCCACCACCAATTGCCCAAGAAATTGATATTCATGTCATTGATCTCATGACTCTTAAACGCGTTGGCAATATGTTGCGTGCCCACAAGGCCTATACACCGAGCACAGAGTGTTTCTTTATATTCCTAGATGTTTGTGATGACTATGTGGCCAGGTAGGGGCGAACAAATTCGAAATTATGTATATTTTCAAACTTGTGAAACAATATTGTAATTGTCTTTTAGTGGTGCCGAAGATATGCATGCTTATTTGTGGGATCGTTATTATGGCGTTTCCTTGGCTAAATACAAACACATCGATGTGGTAAATAGTGTGGCTTTTAATCCAAAAGATTCAGAAATGTTAGTTACTACAAGTGATGATTTTACAATTAAGGTACAATTTGGAAATTCTAAAACTAAACTCTTTAGTAATTAAAACTACATAAACCATTTATTCATTTTCAGATTTGGCGATCACGTACTAAAGCTAAAGAACTTAATATTGATACTACAAATAATACAGAAGCATTTGATTTAAAATTAAATAATTCTGCATAACTTAAAGTTTGCAGAAAATAAAATTCAATACAACCTAAATGCGGCAATATTTAAAAAAAAAATCAAATATACTTAAATGTGAAATTAGTTCATTATAGAATCCAAGTAGTTTGTAGACAAACAAAAAATTCTTTAAAAAAAAGCAACTGTAGAACAGTTAAATTTGTTAAATGTTGAAAAATTATTAATGTGAGATTAAAAAAAAAATTAAATTATGAAAACTATTGAGATTTAAACTAAATTTTAAAATACTTTTTAAGCATAAAATAATAGAATGTTTTGTTTGGCATGGCAAATTAAAAATAGAGAAAATTTAAATTATACATGTTACTAAAGCAAATATTTGATCCCAATTTTGTCTAAAATATATTTTAAAAAACCTATTTTATGTTAAACAATAATTTTTGTGTAACTTGTTATTAAATATATATATATTTTGCTAATAAATTACAAAAGAAAAAGACAACTATTTCAAATGTAAATTTAAAAAAAATGTTTTTGCTATTAAAAAATGTATGTAATTATCACCAAATTATACTATAAAGGTACTGTTACACGTTCGATTACGGTTTCGAGCAAAAAAATTCAACACTGTGCATGACTCGACGGTATCCAATTTATCTCACCTTTTGCATTTTTATTCTTTGTAATCTGAATTTACTTATTAACTACATTTCGTTTAATTTTCATTTGAGAAAGCCCTAGGAGTCCCAATTGGCGTCTACACTGCTAGACGTCGATTAACCAGCCAATGGTGATGAAAATTTGACTTTCATCAATGGTGTCGTCGGTCGCACGCACTAATAGTTTACTTTTTTTTAATTGTATGCTCTTTGACAATAAAACAAAGATATTTAATCAATTTATGGGTCGATTGTGGACATAGAGAATAGACATAGAGCGGAAACTCACCTGTCAAAGACCTAACTCAGTTGTCAAAAACCTAAGAGGTGAGAATGTATTAGTAGAAAAAACTATGTGAAAACAAAACAGTCGTATGTGTGATTATTTTGAGTAATTTTTTTGTTTGAGTTTTTTTCTAGTTTCCGCAACTGGCAGCATAATTTTCTGTTGCCAAATGGCAACCAGAAATTGGTGGTTGCCCTCTGGCAACGCAACTGAAGTTCGGTTGCCATCCATAATCGACACATTAAGCTCTTTTACTTCAATGTTAAAATTCACAAAATTGTTTAAAAACAATAACGGAGAATAATGTTTTTAACACATGTTTTTGATGTTTTTAACACACCCGGTCTCACTGACATATAGGTCACCATTGACTGGTTAACTGAAATGAATTTGTTCCCCAGACGACCCGCCAAGAAAGCACCCATAAGAAAAGTCAATAAAAACAAGTAAGAGTGCTATATTCGACTATGCCGAATCTTATATACCCTTCACCTTTGTTGTGGATGCATTATTATTTTTTATAATAACACACATCCAAACATACGTTTAATTGTATAAAAAACAACAACAATTCCAAAAGAAACAAAACACAAAAGAAAAACAAAATACGCAAAGCATGCACATCCAAACATACGTTTTGTTGCTTTTTTGTCAAAGCATGCAATACATTGTGTTTTTTGATGAAATTTTCAGAGGTTGTCTCGGATTTTTGCTCATATCTCCGTTATTTATGGACGGATTTTGCTGATTTTAAATAGCAAAATTCTCGAAAGTATGTCTGACAGAATTGTTGAAGATTTGGATCCCGGAGATATCTGGGTCTTCAGAAAATTGATTTCAACAGACAGACAGACGGACATGGCTTAATCGACTCCGCTATCTATAAGGATCCAGAATATATATACTTTATAGGGTCGGAAATGAAAAATGTAGAAATTACAAACGGAATGACAAACTTATATATACCCTTCTCACGAAGGTGAAGGGTATAAAAACGTCTATACTTTGCGAAACTATATATTGATTGGCTCAGCTGGAAAAACACAACTATATATTGATTGGCTCAGCTGGAAAAACACAACTTACGTAGGCCAACAAAACAATGGTATTCTCCTAGATATCAATTACCAACAGTAAAACATAGTGACGGTTCAATAATGGTGTACGATAAGAAATAATATTCATATAAGATGGAACGTAGGTTAGGTTAGATTCCATGGGCAGCAACTCGTCAAAGAGCCCCATTCAAAACTGATCCCATTGTGATACCCATGAAATAAACCAGATTATCTGATGATGTGAATTCGTCTTACATTCATACTTGATAGCTCATCTAAACTCGATAGGAATGGCATTCCGAGGATACGTTCACTCAAGTTTGTCAGAGCCGGACATTGGCAGAATAGGTGGGACACAGTCTCCTCCTCTTCTTCATTTTTTTTGATCGCAACAGTATATTGACGTGTATATCGAGCCATTTTCTCGATTTTATATAATAGATACCTAACCAGGGGGTTACTGCGTAACTCAATCTGAAAACGGAAATGTTCGAAATTGTGTACTAATCCTAAACAATTTCCTTGTTTGTAAGTTATTGGGGGCCTTTGGAAAGATGATTGATCGGACATGGATATATCGACTGCACTATTTATAACGATCCAGGGGGATTATGTAATTCGATTCGAAATGAAACACTTTCGAAATACAATGTATAAAGCATACAAATTCAAACGAATTGCTTTTCGAAATTCAAAATCGAGTTTTTGATTAATTATGGTTCTCTTTATCAAACTGCATGCGCACGCAAATTTTTAGACCCCTGCGATCAAACATGACAACTTTATTAAAGAAATTCAAACGCAAAAAATTGCCAAGAATACTTTTGTTTTTGTAATTATGTCCGTTAGCATTTAAGGTGACGATATGCTTTATGGGTTCGCAAATGAAAAATGTGGAAATTACAAACGGAATGGCAAACTTATATACATATACCCTAACCACTCTTGGTGAAGAATATATAAAAACACTGGCTTTATTTATTTTATTTAATGTTTAATGAGGATTTCAAGTACAATACAATTACTTATTTTTGTTAATATATTAATAACGAATGAAAATACATATAATTAATAATTTATTCATGAGGTTGTGCATTATCTTTGTGTTCACCATCCGGACAGGGATCGTTGTCATCATGATTATGTTCATTATGTTCACCATGATCATGTTTACGATTTCTACGTCTTTTCTCCGGATGACCAAAACAATGCTCACACTCTTCATCGTCTTCTGAAGAACTTTCACCAAATGCTACGGGTTTTTTATATATGCAGCAACCTAGTAATTAAACAATTTAAATATATTATGAAATATTTGCTAATGTTTTTTTTTGATATAACACCTACATTTGGATTTCTTTTTGCCCATATGTTCATTATCGACGGTACCCTCATGCCAGACCACTTTTTTGTCACTTTTGGGTTTCTGTAAACGCAGTCTCAAAACCGGCTGAGACTGAAAAAAAGAAAGACGTAATAATGAAAAAATTGCGTTGTATTCAATAAAAAGATAATTCATATTTAAAAATTTCAGTTTGTAAAAAAAGAAACGGGTACATGTGGATTTTATTTAAGATATAAAACTAGAAATAACATAATTAGGAACGTCTAAACTTAAATGTCAATTGGGAACATAAAATTTTAAGGGACGTTTCTTGGTAAGACATCATAAAACTACAAAGTATTTAATATCGCATTTTTATAAAAGTAAACAAAGCAATTTATCAGGCGTTTTAAAAACAAATGTTATCTACATATTTATCTGAACTCCCTTATCTTACCGCCGTATCTAAAACGTCTTCATGAGTAATAACTTCAGTTTGTGACCGGGTCACTGTCTCCGCCGCTGGCAAAGCTACTGCCTCCATGTTTTCTTTAGAAATTTGGCAAACTACTTTTATAGTAGAACAACAGTACTACAACAAATTTAATTGTTATTTTAATTAGTTCCCAAAAACAATAAATTTGTCTACGAAACCAAAAAAATTTGTTTTATACAGTGCAGCGAAAAATTTATGTATTACAACTGTGTTTTTTTATAACATCTAAACAACAGCTGTATTACAAGGTGTTCTTTTCGAACAGAAAATTATGTAAACAATGGACAGAGTTGCCCGCTATACTATGTTATGAGTAACTGTTACACTGCCAAAAAAAAAGTTTGATTTATTTATTTAGATAAAATGTGAAATTATTTTAGGGACAATAATATGATATGAATTTATAAATTTAATTTATTTGCTAAATAAACAATTTCATGTCCACACATGAATTTGTCTCGTGTGGATAGCTGAGTGAACAAATTAAGAAGAGTTAAAAAAGTTTGATTTATTTATTTAGATAAAATGTGAAGTTATTTTAGGGACAATAATATTGACATGAATTTATAAATTAAATTATTTGCTAAATAAACAATTTCATGTCCACACATGAATTTGTCTCGTGTGGATAGCAGAGTGAACAAATTAAGAGGAGTTAAACGACTCAAGCGGCTTGTCAAAAATATTATTTTCATTTGCACATACACGACAAAAGCGTTTTCGATTTATAAATTTCAATAAATATGATTTTCGTTACATTTTATTAACTGTTACGCGAAGTCCACACTCTATAAAAGTTATGTTTTAAATAAAAAAAATTACAACAAAAATTTGACAATCAAAATATAAAAATTTTGTACAAAAAAATCAAAACTTGTTGATTTTTGACACCACCACACAACAGGCCTCTTGCCACAGCTATTTTTATTCGTTACAAATTTATATTTTTCGCAAAAAAAATATACAGCTTATTTAAATGTTTTAAAGCGGACAAACAGCCTGAAAATTTTTAAAAATAAACTACTGCTTACGCACGATATCTTCAATTCGATTAGTCGAGTTTCTGAATATCCATCTATGATGAAATTTGATGACATAGAATCTTCAAATGATTCTGAGATTTGTTGCAAATTAGAGCTGAAATCAATTATCCATATCCAATTTCAGAGGCGACTCAAATAAATTGTCCAGCTATACAGAAATTTAAATTTTTGAAAATAAAGTTGTCCCGACGATGTGCCGAGTTGTGTACTTCTAAATTGTTTATATCCGTCAGTTTCGCCATTAACATTACTTATTTAAATCGTTATTAGATAGTTATTTTCATGATTTTTGGGAAAAATCATTTATTATTCCTTTGTTCCGGAAGCAGATCCAATATTTATAATTATAGAGATATAGCTAAATTGAACGTTATTCCGAAACTTTTTGAGAAAATATTGACTGAAATTCGATCACATCATGTTTCATCTTTTCTATCTCCATTCAAGTACAGATTTAGAAAAAGATTTTCAGCTATCATTAATCTATTGGTATTTACAAATTTATTCCGGCTTACAAACTGATGCTATATATACGGATTTCATTAAGGCATTCGATAAGGCGAATCATGACCTTCTTCTGTATAAATAAGACAAACTTGGACTTTCGCCTGTATTTTTCATAGGGATTGCCACCTATCTAAAAACTGACAGCAATGTGTTTTGTTCCGAGACTATAAATCGAATACTATTCCAGTAATATCTGGAGTTCCTCAGTATTATTTATAATATTCAATATATATTAATGTATGCCTATGACGTAAAGCTACTCCTTAAGCCAGTCTCTAGTTCAAGCAGGATAATTTTAGCCAATGGTGTAATATGAGTTCTGAATTTTAAAAAAATGTAAACAAATTACATTCTACAGACGAAGTCCAGTACTCTGCAGATACTCTATTAATGAGTATCAATTTGATAAAGCTAATGCATTTCTTGATCTTGGCATATTGAAATTAATATATTAAATAAATAAATAAAAAATATTACTTGATAATAAAGTAAGTTTCAATTCTAACATTTCGCAAACTATTTATAATGCCAACATTTCTTTTAAGCTCCAATATTTCCATTTAAATTATGCCAGCTTTGATCTGATGCGTAGAATTTGTGTTCAATTTAATAATTTAAATTAAAAGGAGCATTAAAAATTAATGTTTGTATCTCTTGAAACACCCTGTCACAATTTAATAAATAACGGTCAATTAGTATGAATCACACCACTATTATCGAAATTAATACACTTTCAACTGTCAAGTGTATTTTCACACACACTTGTATTTATTGGTATTAAACATAATAGTAGTATTTTTCATAGCGACTGCACATTTGTACAACAGTGTCATTTCTACCAGACGATGGCAGGAGCAATTGTGCGATTAAATATTTTAACAAAACCGCAAATTGGTAAGAATTTTTATAAAATTCTTTAAAAATTATAATGCTAACATCTCAATTAGCCAAAACTTGATCGAATGATGCATAAATCATAAAAATCGATTGAGATTAAAGTGTGAAAAATTGATTTTAAAACTTGTTCAAATTATGTAATTTTTTCAGTCTTGCGCTGGCAACAACAAGAACTTTGAGAAAAACAGAAAAATGTTCATAATTTGTATAATAGACGGGAAAAATTTACGTTTTAGTTATTGAATTATAATTTCATCATATTGTTGATATAATATATGCAACTACGATAGTAATTAATTTTTTGTATTTTTTTAGCGTGCGTTTTGCCAATTGCGGCGCAACGTCGTTTGCAAAGCACGCAAGCACCACCACCCGGAACACCGCCTCCACAAACTAAAACCAAATTTGGCAACTTAGCTGATCAAGATCGCGTCTTTACCAATTTGTATGGCCGTCATGATTGGCGTTTGAAGGGTGCCATGAAACGTGGTGATTGGTACAAGACCAAGGAAATCATGTTGAAGGGATCCGAATGGATCATCAATGAAATCAAGACCTCGGGTCTTCGTGGCCGTGGTGGTGCTGGTTTCCCCAGTGGCATGAAATGGTCATTCATGAACAAACCCTCTGATGGCCGTCCCAAATACTTGGTGGTCAATGCTGATGAAGGTGAGTTAGAAGTTAGGGGTATTGGAAGAAAGTGAGGTTATTTTTATTAATTTGTTTCTATATATTTCGAAAGGTGAGCCTGGTACCTGCAAAGATCGTGATATTATGCGTCATGATCCCCATAAGTTGGTTGAAGGTTGTTTGATTGCCGGCCGTGCCATGGGTGCTCAAGCTGCCTACATTTACATTCGTGGTGAATTTTACAATGAAGCATCCAACATGCAATTGGCCATTGCTGAAGCTTACCAAGCCGGTTTGATTGGCAAAAATGCCTGCGGCTCTGGCTACGATTTTGATGTATTCATGCATCGTGGTGCTGGTGCCTATATCTGTGGCGAAGAGACCGCTTTAATTGAATCCCTTGAAGGCAAACAAGGCAAACCTCGTCTAAAGCCCCCATTCCCTGCTGATGTTGGTCTCTTCGGTTGCCCCACCACAGTGACCAATGTTGAAACCGTTGCCGTTTCTCCCACCATTTGCCGTCGCGGTGGTACTTGGTTCGCCAGTTTCGGCCGTACTCGTAATTCGGGCACTAAGCTTTTCAACATTTCTGGCCATGTCAATAATCCTTGCACTGTTGAGGAAGAAATGTCCATTTCCTTGAAGGAACTTATCGAACGTCACGCTGGCGGCATTCGTGGTGGTTGGGACAATCTTTTGGGTGTTATTCCCGGTGGTTCGTCCACTCCCATCATCCCTAAGCATGTGTGTGATGATGTGATAATGGACTTTGATGGTCTTATTGCCGCTCAGACTTCATTGGGTACCGCTGCCATCATTGTCATGGACAAGTCAACAGATGTTATTAAGGCCATTGCTCGATTAATTTCCTTCTATAAACATGAAAGTTGTGGTCAGTGCACACCTTGCCGAGAGGGTATTGGCTGGATGAACAAGATTATGGGCAGGTAAGTTGTAAAGTGGATGGATGTTGATGAATAGAGGAGAAGGGGTAAGAAATTCAGATTTCTGGGGACTTCTTTGTTAATTAATTGGAAAATGCTCTCAAGTATAGCAAATTAATGTAAGATATTTGAATTCAAGGTTTATTTGTTTGTATTTCTTTAAAAATTAAAGCTTATTTCATGATGATTCATCGGTGAAATATTCATATCAATTAGGTTTCCTCTAAGTAAATGTCAGTGAATTTAAATGTACTAAACGAACAATTTTGAGAAAAACTAATTTTATCAGTATTAAAAATGGGTGAGAAACTATTTTTGCAATGATATCTGAACAACCATTTTTACAATGGAAAGTAGAATAGTCTCTTTCTAATCCACAAAGTAGAACTCAAAAGTACTTTTTCTAGTAATGGTACTTTTTTAATGTGCTACGAAACTAGACACAAACAAATAATCGAACAAAAACGAATAATTCACAAACAAATAGTCGAACAAAAATGTTCATAAAATTATGGAGAAATTACAAAAATATGAATGTTTACAAAACCGGATAATTCACAATAGTTTTTCGAAAGGTAAATCCAAGAAATTGTAGAGAATTTTTAAAATAACTTAAACAAATATCGATAGATATTGCTATTGATATCGTACTCGAAACTTCAAAAAACTCTCTTCAATGTAAATAGGCTCTAACTTTTATCTAAAATTTTATAAATAAGTTTATAAATATTCTTAAATTCATTAAGATTTTTAAAATGGTTTTAGTTTAGTTTTGTAAGGGGTGTGCACTATGTGCACTTCCACTCGTAGACCGTAAGGTCCATTGTGATTCCTTTCATGTAAAGAGAGAATGTAAAGAGAAAAGAGTCCAAATCCACATAGGGAATGAAAAGGAAAGAAAGATTTTGTTACAAATTTTGAATCGCTCTAGAACGTCCTTTAAATAGCCAACCTATTCCCCTAATAAAAGCTAGTATGTTACTTAGTTTACAGCCAGCAACACTACTGAGTTGATCCAGAAACCTGTTTCCTAGCAATTGAAAGCTATGGCCTGTAGCCTAGGGCAGTTGCATATAATATGCTCTACCGTCTGTAGCTCCGGTTATCACTCCTACTAGAATCCTGAGACTATACCTATCCAACTCTACCACTGTTTTGGTTGCATTTGCATTCAGTTTTGGCCAAAAAGCCCTGGCTGGACACTTTGTAATTCGTGCTACTGCTCCGTCGCAGTGACGGCGTGCGTGGACTAGGCAACTACTTGCTACAGTGTATTACCCTGAGGGCACTGCTACCACTCACCTTGACCTTAAAAGTGTAACTATATCGTAAAACTTCTGGTAAAGCATCTACTGTAGAAGTTGCGAACTCAAGTGTGGATATCACAAGAAAGCAACAGCAATAGAATACACTATCGCTCCAATGTCTTGACAAGATGAGTAACCTTTAGTTAATACACTCCTTTAAAGTCGCGATCCCATTTGTGAATGTGCCAGAAGAACCTGCACACACACAGAGGAGATTCAGACCACAGAGTGTACTTAAGCCATCGCATCGTTGCAAGATCGTTACCCAGACAAAGTTTGCTCGATCAATAAAAAATTTTAATCAGAGCTTCGAATTAATTAAATTTCAGCTTAATTCACTAAAATCTTAATTCGAAATTAAAAAGAGTCAACCTTTCATTCCATAAATCCAATCGCAACATCTAATTCTTTAGCTTCATTCAAAACTTTGTATTAATTCATAATAAAATTCATTCAACCCTAGAATGATTAAATTTTTGTTAATTAAAATCTAATACAAATTCTATTAAAATTTAATTTCTTCATTCAGTTTTGTTTTCGTTTTGCTTTTAATCAATTACAAAATGAATTTAAAAAAAATAGAAAAATTAAGAAAAATTTAATCATTTAATACATTTTTAGAGCTATTTCGTAATGGTTTTGAATTACAGACAATTTGTTTTAACTAAGGAATTAATTCCATAAAGTATGAATTTTCAAAGGAATGAATTCAATACATTTGTTGAAAAAAGGAATTAAGTCTAATGAATTCATTAACGGAATAGAATTAAGATTAAATTTTTTCGAATCTTTGATTTAAATAAAAAATAAAATGTTATTGTTCTTAGATTATAATTGTCCAATCATGTGTGTGAGGAATGAGGCCCGTTAAGTAACCACGCACTTCATTTTTTAATACAGTTCAGGTGGCCTATATACCCCCTTCAAGTCTATGTATTTAATTTGTAGGACAAAAAAACACAAACGAATTTGCTTTTAAACGATTATTTCGATTTAGAGGATTTATAATTTTTCTTTAATGGAACTCTTTAGAAGTGAAAATATGTATATGTTTTATAGAATAATCATCTAAAATCCTAAATTTCGAGTTTCAATTTAAGTTGATATTCAAAATGATTCCCAAACTAATTTATTAAATTTATTTGAATTCTCCACAGATTTGTAGCCGGTAATGCTGATCCCTCTGAAATCGATATGCTGTGGGAAATCTCCAAACAAATTGAAGGACACACTATTTGTGCTTTGGGTGATGGTGCTGCTTGGCCCGTACAAGGTTTAATTCGTCACTTCAGACCAGAAATTGAGGCTAGAATGAAGCAATACTCCGCCAGAGCTTCAAATTAAACACGAAAGAAGTAATTTAAAGAAAACGGGGAAGAAAAATTTAGCAACTTTTGTTTTTTTGTAAATCGTTAGTACGAATAAAATTAATTAATTATTAATTTAAATGTCTTTAAATAATGTGAAGTGAAAAAAAAGTATCAACATGATAAGAGAAAAATAAGAAAATAATAAAGTCATTAAAAAGTAACAACAATAAATAAAACTTGTTGAAAGTAAATAAAATTTACTTACTATTACTATTTAATTTAAATATGTAATAAAAAAAACCAAATGGAAAATAATTGTTTTAAATTAATTTTATTTTCAATCTAATTGTAATGTTTGTATATGTTTGATAACAGCATTAATATCTTCCTGGGGCACGGGCTTGTGTTTGGGTGGGAAGGTGCAAACTTTCAAGGGACCATCAACTTGCTTTTGTGTATCATGTTCGACACATTTGGCGGGTATGAATTGGTATCTAAAAAGTAATAAAGAGTCATTAATATGTGTATTTTTCAAACAAATTTTGTGGTGTTTTTTGAATTTTTACCTTCTTCCAGCTTCGGCTGTAAAAATAATGGCAAACAATGCCAATAAACCAAAAAATACTGTTAATTTCATTATTTTTTATGTAATTTTTCAATTGACCCTCAAAGAAAAGATGTGGGCTCGACGAGAGTGACCGTGAAACTGAAAATTCTTTAAAGAGGTTAAATTTTGATACCTTGTATTTTTAATTTTTATTTAAATATTCATGAGTCGCTGTTAATTAATGCAAATTTTATGTAGATATGTTTGTATTTTTAGAATAAAAACATTCTATTCTAGTTGAGTAACAAACTATACACTGAGAAAATAATGTTGCAATCTATAACAAGTTTTAAAATTCACCATTTCAAGCTTATTTATCAGGCAGTTTTTAAATAATTTTTGAGTGTTTTTCATGCAAAAATTTGGAAATAGTTTTCATTTCGTGTTTCTGAATCAGGCCCTTAGACAAACTAAATCAACAGGTTGTCAATACTACTAAAAAATACTTATATAGTAGTACACATATAGATATATACCAGTTTATATACAACGCTACGGCACCAATTGTGAATTGGGCAATTATATAAAATGAAGATTGTAGTTATATCAGTTTTTCTCAGTGTATGTTAAAGCTAACTATTATAAATATTTACAACAACAGTAAGAAATTTAATTCAAGATCAAAGAGATGTTTTTTAATCTCTTCAATTTATAGTGGCTGGTATTATGTTAATTTTAATTAAATATTCATAAAATAAAATTATTGGCACGGGAACTGAAATTGGAATATTTTTATTAATAAAATATGCATTCCTTTCAATAAAACAATAGTATTTAATTCGTCTTAATCGAATTTTATAAACAGAACATTCTAAACATACCTGTACGAGTACATGACCTTCAAAAACGATAGAGAAATGTTTACAGTCATATAAAAAAGAGTACGAAACCATGATATTAAATGAATAAATTTTTGAGGAATTGCGAATAGTGTGGTTCAAATTATTGTGACACTTGATATAATAGTCCCACTCTGAAAATACAAATAGAATCGGACAATGTTAATCCGTGCATCGGCTCTGATGGAAAGGTGAAACATTAAATTAAATATTAAATTATAACAGAATCTGTGGAATATCTTTATATCTATGGTTTTGTATTATAAAATGTCCAAAAAACGAGTAACGAATTTTCTTACAAGAGTTTAATTTTTAATAATTTTGTTAAAAAACTTAAGAGAAGTTTGGCACTCCGTATCTCCTCTGCTTTGGAACTTGGAAAAAGAATAAAAACTGGAATAAAAAGGCAATCGGCACTAACTGGGGCATTGTCCCGAGGGGTATAAATTGGATCTTTAAGGCTGTGGTAAAACCAATTTTATTTCACTGAGCAATGGTTATGTGGCATGCAATGAAAAATGCCTCCCACTGTAAAGCCGTTGAACGTGTTTAGAGAACCATAGCCATTCTTATACCAAGTGCGGTAAAGTCTACGGCGTAAACTCTACGCCATTTCAGCATGGTGAATTGGTTGTTGGTGGATCTGACGGTGATACAACTGGCTCTCAGCTGTGCTGTGGACTCGTGGTCTGGTAAGGACTCTGAACACTCCACGATTTTAGACTACTATGAATCTCTTTATAGGAATGTTGACTACTGCGTAACGAGACCCTTTTTCGATATGCAATTATCCATACGTTTTCCGGACAGGGACATATGGTTAAGTGGACTCTATCCCCTGATAATGTCACAAGGCTGGCTCTAAAAGGGGTAATATGGTCCGAAAATTATGGGATTAAATCCATGTTCAGACATTCTGATTCTTGTACAATATTACAGGCAGAAATCTCTGGTGTAAAGAGCGCTGCCAACTGGCTTAGGCATAATTACAACAATATAATATAAAATAAAATTTCGAAAATTATATAATTAAGGTTAAACAAATTACGTGTAAATATTTCTAATAAGAAATTCTGAGAAAAAAGATACTATTGTTGGTAAGGTGAATGGTGAAAGTGAGAACAGGAATAACCCTGAATGTCTGACAAAAATTGTACTGTTTCTGAAATTCGACAAATAACTAAAGACAAAGGGACTTTCGGTCACTGTAGATGAGTGTTCCTTCTATAATGAATGTGATGGAGAATGTGATTTTGAAACGGTCGTAGAAAGTGATATTGAGGATGACATTTATAATGATTACATTGAAATATATGAAGGCCATGATCTTAAAATATATGTACTATATAAGTGATGTTATTAACCGCGTACGTAAGTGTTGCAAAATATTTAATAATCGAATGATAAACACAAATATTGCATATTTACGTTTTGTTGCAGGAAAAACATGGAGTTCGTCTTATACATAATGTTAAACATCGTAGGACATCTTGGTCTAATAAGGTAATAAACTTTTTGTATATTTATAAATGTCTCACAGTCTCACTTCAAATTAACCACGTTCACTGACAATGATATCAAACTATTGACAGATTCCCTTTATTATGTAATTCCCCAAGACCATAGATAGAGCTTCATGTAATACAATTTGTTATAAATAATTTAGAAATAGTGATTAATTTATTTACTAAAGAATTAGTTACTCAATTTAAAACTCGAATTAATGAACGACATAACAAAGTTCTTAATACGTTTATATTGCATTTGAAGTCAGGATCATGTCCAACTAGCTCAAATTTTTTAAAGCATAGCTCCAAAACGGTAACTAAAGAGTTTGCTAGTCAATTGTTTTGTAGATTGTTCGGGAGTTAATCTGATCAGAATATTTCTGATGAAAATTTAATGATGGACTTTGTTTTCGAATGTTTTTTAACATTATCAATACTTGAATTCTTAACTTTACCGTTATTTTTTGTTATTTTTTAACAATAAAATATTAAAAAACCGACAACAAATCTTCAGTCTTTACTTTTTAAAAAAAGTTAAATTATTCGAATAATTCGATTAATTTTAAACGTGTGATCGAATTATTCGAACAAGTTAAAATCTCTTATTCGAACTATTCGAACAAGAGAAAAATCGAATAATTCGAATACCCTAATATTTACTGATAGCAAAGCGTATATTAAGGGAATTGCGGATGTCTACTCGACATCTAGGTTAGCCGCATGTCTACTCGACATCTAGGTTAGGATAACGCTTATATGGATCCCTGGACATGGCAACATACTGGGTAACTGTATAGCTAATGAACTGGTAAGGCGGGGGCGATTGACCCTTTTACTGGTACTGATCTTGTAAACCTTAAAAATAATATCCAGAAGGAATTATGCCATAGCGAGGTCAATTTGTCTTACTAGTCTCCGTCAGGACCAGATCGATCATTACAGAACAATGTAGATTGGCACATACGCCATGATATTGGGACTTCTACTTTTCAATGATTACTGTATTAGATGGCACAATGAAGAGAAAGAAACAGAGTCGCACTTCTTCTGTCAATGTCCGGCCTTGGCCCCCTTTTCTTATGCTTCGAGGAGCTGTCGGCGATGAATCCTTAATGCAAATATTCATTCATTAGAAAATCTGGTTGGCTCAACATGGCAACAACTCGTACCGAATAAGACACTTGCTGTATACCCCTCGAGTATCACAATGGGATCAGTTTTATATGGACCCAAGTGTGCAGCACCAAGTATGGTTGCCCAAGGAAGATATCCTAGAGAAGTTTTTTCATCTTCAAGAAATTTTAAAAAGACTATCGGAGAAATAATGTCGCCGCTGCGCGCCGTCCAGTTGAAATGCAAATCGTATAATTTTGTTTATCAAAAAATAAATTGTTTTGCAAATAATGAAAGATAATTTTTTTCCATTTTCCATTCTTCAGACCATTTTTACATGTGTGTTTATTACAAGGTCACAGTAATCCAACTAGCTAGCAATCCTTGAAATTACCAACAAAATATTTATTATACCTATAAAATTCAGTTATTCTATAAAACATTTTAAATTATCTACAGAAGTTAAATTAATATTTACTACCACCCACTATTATTATAATTGAAGTCAGACTAAAAATATCAATATCATTAAATTACCGTTACGAAAATAATAGCAAATAAAATTTGTCAACTTAATTTTTGTTATCCTAAAAGTATGCAGGTGTTTTTTATATTTATGATAGATAGCACAGTTCATAGTTTGGGTTGATGCGCTTACTAACTAACTAACTAACTAACTAATAAAAGTTGTTTTTTTTGTATTCAATACAATTTTACATACTATTTTTACTCTATATCAGGCAATTGTTAAAAAGACGAAATGCGCATGATAGGATTTGATTTTAGACCTATGGTTTCTTGAGGAAACTTTCTTAGAATTTTCCGTAGATTGCCTTTCTGCTATACGATTTTTTACTTATTGATCGTCCATACAAATCGACCCAGCCTAAAGTACATATGGAAGGATCCATTTGAAAGCGGACTTCAGTCGAATTTACTATCTGCGATTTTAATGAAATTTACCACATACAGGTAGGCCTCGATTTACGCGGTTTGTTGGGCCCAAAAAAATAGCATGTAAATCAAATTCGAGTAAAACGAGGTTCTAATTTAGAACGAAATGCGTTTGTGGGGCCAACAATTTTTTATTTCGCGTAAAACATAAAAATTAACAAAGTTTTCAAAAAAAATCTTTAATCGCTTGTGTTTTTTCGATTCTTGTTGTTTGTTGCCGCGTTATATAAAAATCGTGTAAAAAAAGTCGCGTATTTGAAAAAATGGTTGCTAATTTGAGTTCGCGTTATATCGAATTCGCGTAAATGGAGGCTTACCTGTGCATAATATATTCAATAATGTTCCTCATATCAGTGACTTTTTCAATGTAAACTCATTCCGATGTAAAAATATCGCGATTTGAAAATTGAAAAAATTTGTTAAAATTGTCTAAAATTATATACACATAATTGTCCATAACTTTAATGTTAATAAAATTGTTTGCTTCCAAAAGGTTAAAGGTCAATGATATCGTTCTCACTATTTAATAACAAAAATTATATTTTTGTATCTGAAAAGGAAACATAACATAACAAATCATACATAATTTCTTCTCATTCATATCACAATGAATTAGTAAAAAATATTGTGTAATTACATATGCACAGAAAAAAGAAATTCATAATTGGAATGAATTTTGTAATAAATATTATTAATCGAACTTGACTTTTTTTTCCCAAACTTATTTCATTCAAAATAAGAACATGGTCATAAATATTATAAAATTTTACATGACGAAAATTTTTGCTTTTTTTACTTAATTTTTTTTTAATAAATTGCATTATAATTGTATTATATAATGAATTAGTGCAAGAATATTTGCATAATAGCCATATATTGGCCAATATTTTAAGATAAAAAGGAGAATATCTGAAACTTAAAAATTATCATTAAACATAATAAAACATTCATAAATATAAAAGCATTTCATCCTCTTAAATCAATTTAATCATTTTCGCGCTTTTTATATCATTTTGTAGCTGAAAATCATAAAAAAACTAAAAATGTTCCATGAAAAATTTCAAACATTTTTGAACAACATAAAAATAAAAATGAAATTGAAATTATATTTTTCAAGCCTTCTAGATTTTATTTCAAAACATAAAATATTAAAAAAATAATACTATTTAAGAAATTATTTATAAATGTTATGAATTGAAATCAATGAATTCGAATCATAATATTAATGTTGAAACTTTTTTCTGTGTGTATATAAATTAGGTTGGATTATTGAAATTGCATTATCTGTAACGGCTGCTTGCAACATACATCATCTTTATCAACATTTCCATTGATATTAACATATTGATAACATGCTGTTATTAGCATTATTTATAAGTATGACAATATTATCTGCTGTGGGGGATCGCTGCAGAAATAGATATTACAAGCATTTACTAGACGGCACTGTGTAGGGTGATCGATTCTTCGACATTTTTTAGAATCCGGTTTTCGGTTTATTCGAAAAATTGCAATTTAATATAAACCGGTTTATGTTTCGGGTTTTTAATAATAACCGGTTAACCGGTTTTTTTGGCAAAATATTAAAACGCCTAGAAATAAGAAGAAAAAAGTATTATTTATTAAAAGAATAGTTATTAATACAAAAACAGTTTTAATAACAAAATAAAGCCTTTAAAAAAAAAAAAATAAGCCTTAACACTTCACATGGTCTTCCGGTCAAATTTGACCCATTTTGAAATTAAAATTAATTTTTTCTAAAAGTGAGTGGTTGATATTTTTTTGAATTTCATTTAATTTCAAATGTAAAATCTACGTTTTTAAAGTTTTTAATACACTAAATCTTATAAAAACACAGTTTTAGAAAAACCGGCTATTCGAGGAGAAAACCCGGTTTCTTCGATATTCGAATTGTGAGCTTTTCGAAAAAACCAAAAAAAAACGGTTATTAAAAACCGGGCCGATCACCCTAGCACTGTGTATATAAATGGTAATATAATTAAATAAATAAAGAGATGTTCGAATTTTGTGCAATTTAAAAGAATCTGGTTTATTTAATGGAAAGCGAACGTTAATGATTTGCCGAAATGAACTTCTTAAATGTGGACTATGGTCAAATATGGACCGATCCACGAACAAAAGTATATCATCTTTTTACACGAATCTACTGCCTGTTTCTCTAAATGCGAACGAACGTTTTCTTTCGTATTTTAAATTGAAAACAACAAATAAATCTTATTTTTTTTGTTGTTTTCAATACTAAATACGAAAGAAAATGTTCGTTCGCATTTAAAGAAACAGGCTGCTAATTTCTATATCCATTTACAATAGGGAAGAAATTACATTTAACCTCAAGGCCTTTAGTTCATAACTCTGGTTCTACTCGGGAAATTTTACTGATTTTCAATATCAAACTGCATATAATAGATAAATGGTAACAAAACGTTTTTTGTTTATTTTGGACAGAGGGACGAAGGACAATGCTTAGAATTTCATAAGGATTAAGAATATATTTATATACTTTCTTAGGTCTTAGATAAATATTTTGCTCAATGTTACAGAAATTCAAAATTTTAAATTAATAAAAATGTATAAACTGATGTTTTTATCTTTAGCTTTGAACTTTTAATTCACATCTAAAAGATGTGTGCGAATTAATTCACTCAGGAGTTACAAACATCCAAGATAAAATTGCACATGATATGTGTAATAACAATTACACATGAAGTGGCAACACTGCATATTACA